>NW_027363056.1:0-1200000 GCF_046119375.1 Phyllobates terribilis | reverse complement strand
ATTTCTCCTGCTTTGTCCACATCCACTGTACTACACATTTTAAAGTTGCTCCAATTACACCTCTGGCTCCTCTGTTTTTATTCTTATCCCTGGGCTCCAGCACCGCCAGTTGGCGCTCAGAAGTGCCGTCTGCACAGTCAACACTTGCTGCGGTGTTATTGGGGTTCAGTAACGTCAGCTGTTCCCCTGCTTTGTTCACGGCAATTTCTCCTGCTTTGTCCACATCCACTGTACTACACATTTTAAAGTTGCTCCAATTACACCTCTGGCTCCTCTGTTTTTATTCTTATCCCTGGGCTCCAGCACCGCCAGTTGGCGCTCAGAAGTGCCGTCTGCACAGTCAACACTTGCTGCGGTGTTATTGGGGTTCAGTAACGTCAGCTGTTCCCCTGCTGTGTTCACGGCAATTTCTCCTGCTCTGTCCACATTCACTGTGCTACTTATTTAAAACTTGCTCCAATTAGGCCTCTAACTCCACTCTGTTTTTATTATTTACCCTGGGTTCCAGCACAGCCAGCTGGTTCTCGGCAGTGTCTTTGGCACGGGTACTCCCTCCTGCCCAGCCTGGTTCCAGCACGCCAGCTGTTTCCGGGTAGTGTCAACGTCACTTTGCCTCCAATGCGTTGTCCTGTTGTGTTGCGGTCGGGTTAGCCGACTCTATGGTGCCTGCAGTTTAGGTGACTCCTATGTGGGCTGCGGGATCTGGCAATGAAGGCTGGTTCCATAGTGCCAATAGGACAAGCACCCCCTGTAGGACTGTGGGTTTTGGTAACTGCGGCCGGCTCGCGGACTTGAACTTTTTTTTACATGGGTACCTTCTGCTACCCATCCGGGTTCCAGTACCGTCAGCTGGTTCTCGGCAGTGCCTTTGGATTAGGTGCCTCCTTCTCGGTATCCAAGTTCCACCAACGTCTGCTGGTCCTTGGTAGTGCTTTCTGGCACAGGTACCTCCTGCTTAGTAACCGAGTTCCAGTAACATCAGCTGGTCCTCGGTAGTTCCATTGGCTCTTGTACCTTCTGCTACCCATCCGGGTTCCAGTACCGTCAGCTGGTCCTCGGTAGTTCCATTTGCTCTTGTACCTTCTACTACCCATCCGGGATCCAGTACCGTCAGCTGGTTCTCGGCAGTGCCTTTGGATTAGGTGCCTCCTTCTCGGTATCCAAGTTCCACCAACGTCTGCTGGTCCTTGGTAGTGCTTTCTGGCACAGGTACCTCCTGCTTAGTAACCGAGTTCCAGTAACATCAGCTGGTCCTCGGTAGTTCCATTGGCTCTTGTACCTTCTGCTACCCATCCGGGTTCCAGTACCGTCAGCTGGTCCTCGGTAGTTCCATTTGCTCTTGTACCTTCTACTACCCATCCGGGTTCCAGTACCGTCAGCTGGTTCTCGTCAGTGCCTTTGGATTAGGTGCCTCCTTCTCGGTATCCAAGTTCCACCAACGTCTGCTGGTCCTTGGTAGTGCTTTCTGGCACAGGTACCTCCTGCTTAGTAACCGAGTTCCAGTAACATCAGCTGGTCCTCGGTAGTTCCATTGGCTCTTGTACCTTCTGCTACCCATCCGGGTTCCAGTACCGTCAGCTGGTTCTCGGCAGTGTGTTTGGCACGGGTACTCCCTCCTGCCCAGCCTGGTTCCAGCACGCCAGCTGTTTCCGGGTAGTGTCAACGTCACTTTGCCTCCAATGCGTTGTCCTGTCGTGTTGCGGTCGGGTTAGCCGACTCTATGGTGCCTGCAGTTTAGGTGACTCCTATGTGGGCTGCGGGATCTGGCAATGAAGGCTGGTTCCATAGTGCCAATAGGACAAGCACCCCCTGTAGTACTGTGGGTTTTGGTAACTGCGGCCGGCTCGCGGACTTGAACTTTTTTTTACATGGGTACCTTCTGCTACCCATCCGGGTTCCAGTACCGTCAGCTGGTTCTCGGCACTGCCTTTGGATTAGGTGCCTCCTTCTCGGTATCCAAGTTTCACCAATGTCTGCTGGTCCTTGGTAGTGCTTTCTGGCACAGGTACCTCCTGCTTAGTAACCGAGTTCCAGTAACATCAGCTGGTCCTCGGTAGTTCCATTGGCTCTTGTACCTTCTGCTACCCATCCGGGTTCCAGTACCGTCAGCTGGTCCTCGGTAGTTCCATTTGCTCTTGTATCTTCTGCTACCCATCCGGGTTCCAGTACCGTCAGCTGGTTCTCGGCAGTGTCTTTGGCACGGGTACTCCCTCCTGCCCAGCCTGGTTCCAGCACGCCAGCTGTTTCCGGGTAGTGTCAACGTCACTTTGCCTCCAATGCGTTGTCCTGTCGTGTTGCGGTCGGGTTAGCCGACTCTATGGTGCCTGCAGTTTAGGTGACTCCTATGTGGGCTGCGGGATCTGGCAATGAAGGCTGGTTCCATAGTGCCAATAGGACAAGCACCCCCTGTAGGACTGTGGGTTTTGGTAACTGCGGCCGGCTCGCGGACTTGAACTTTTTTTTACATGGGTACCTTCTGCTACCCATCCGGGTTCCAGTACCGTCAGCTGGTTCTCGGCAGTGCCTTTGGATTAGGTGCCTCCTTCTCGGTATCCAAGTTCCACCAACGTCTGCTGGTCCTTGGTAGTGCTTTCTGGCACAGGTACCTCCTGCTTAGTAACCGAGTTCCAGTAACATCAGCTGGTCCTCGGTAGTTCCATTGGCTCTTGTACCTTCTGCTACCCATCCGGGTTCCAGTACCGTCAGCTGGTCCTCGGTAGTTCCTCAGCCTTCTTGTACTTTCTGCTACATTTCCAAGTTCAAGCTTTTTGAAATGGTTTTTGGTAATCACTCTGGATCTCCCTGACGAGGACCCTGAAGACGAGGACCCTGAAGACCAACCCGAAGAAGACGAGGACCCCGAAGACGACGACCCTGAAGACGAGGACCCTGAAGACCACCCCGAAGAAGACGAGGACCCTGAAGACGAGGACCCTGAAGACCACCCCGAAGAAGACGAGGACCCTGAAGACCACCCCGAAGAAGACGAGGACTCTGAAGACCACCCCGAAGAAGACGAGGACCCCGAAGACGAGGACCCAGAACACCAACCCGAAGAAGACGAGGACCCCGAAGATGAGGACCTGGAAGACGACCACCCTGAAGACCACCCTGAAGAAGACCAAGAAGATGACCCTGAAGAAGTTGACCAAAAGGACAAAGAAGAGAAGACAAGTACCAAGATACAGAAGAATAAGAGACAGAAAACCAAGAAGCAGAAATACAAGAAGCTGCAGAACAAAAAGCGGAAGAACATTAAGCATAAGATTAAAATTCAGAGCAAAAGATAATATCTAAATTATAAGCAGAATATGACTAAGCAGTTATGGGGGTGAGTCCGTTCCTCCTCGTGGTGCCCCTGGAAAAGACCTGCTGCTGCAGGCCAAACTGAACGCGGACAAATCCTGTTGTGAATCTTTTGTGACGGGCAGAACGAAAGGTGTAATGTCCAACCTTTTATAGATAACAACTACAGGAATGCCTGTCACAAATAAGAATATGATGAAGAAGAAGAATATGAAGAAGATGAAGAAGTAGAATATAAAGAATGTAAAAAAAAGAATAATACGAAGAAGGTGAAGAAGAAGAAGGTGAAGAAGAAGTGGATGAAAAAGATGCTGAGGATGATGAAGGAGAAAGTGTGGGAGAAGTAAAAAAAAAGGTGAAGAGCATGGAAGTAGTGAAACATAAATATCTGACAAAATATAAAAATACTTAACATAGTTAATATTTCCGTAACTCAGAACATCTTAAAAAAATAGTAATTCCTGCTATTCCATTTGATTGGGCTAAACCTCTATGCCTTTATTGTCTCCCCCACCTCCCCCAATACATTCTACATTATTCTTAGTTGTTTTCCTTCATGTAGAATTAACCTACAAGGAAAGAAAGGGTTTATTTTAATTCCGATATTTATGTCCCATTGACTTGCATTGGTTTTCGGTATCGGAATCGGCGATATCCGATACTTTTTCGGTATCGGTCCGATCCAATCCGATCCGATATTTCCCGATATCGGAAGGTATCGCTCAACACTACTCCTGAACCCTTCGGGGTGCTACCTGGTAGCGAATGGACAGAGACTTTCCTATACTCTGTACCTGATACCTCGCCCGCTTCATCCAGTGAGTCTGACCTAGTGTACGCCGAAGCAGAGGTTACCCCTGAGTCTCTGCACTCCTCCAACCCGGCGGAGGACCTCCAGTTGTTTCCTGAATCCTCCGGGGTACCACCAGATAACAAAGGGACAGTGACTTTTCTACACCTTGCACCTGATACCTCGCCTATTTCATCCTGTGAGCTTGACAAGATGTACCCCGAAGCAGAGGTTACCCCCGAGTGTCTGCACCCCTCCAACCCGGCGGAGGACTTCCAGTTGTCTCCTGAACCCTCTGGGGTGCTACCTGATAATGAGTGGAGAGAGACTTCCTTGTGTGCTGTTCCTGGTACTCCACCCGTCTCGTCTGGTGCTGAGGATGGCTGGATAGGAGGTAGCATCCTAGCTACCCAGATGAGACCAGTTTTGTCTCTTCCTGTGGATAGTAGAAGTAATCTCCTTGAAGAGAAGGATTGGCCCTCAAATTCCCTGCGGAAGATTCTGGCAGGCCTGAAGAAGAGGGGGCGTAAGGGGGGGTGGGGGTACTGTAACATACCTGGCGGCATCCTTGCATAGTGGTCCATCTCCCACTGTGCAGGAGCGCGCATTTGATCTCCAGTCTAGACTGCCACTTTGGCTTCTTTCCATGTTGTCTGCTTTGCTTTGCTCTTGCTGTTTAGGGCGACGCCCGCCGAACTTCCTGATTCTTGTAACTGCTGCAGACACACCCCTAATGCATCCTCAGCCTATTGCTGTGTGTCACCTGGTATTTAAACCAGCTGCTTCTTGGAATCCATGCCTGAGCATCTTGTTCTGTCAGTTGGATTCTGGTCGCTGCCATGCCAGGTCCTGTCTATGTTTCCTGCCTTACGGTATCAGTTCCCGTGTCTGAACTGTGTCCTGTCTGTGCACTCTAGCCAGCTGTCTCTCTGCCTACCTGGAGGCTGTATTTCCAGGCCTGGCTGAACACGCTCCTAGCCTGTTCGTCTCGCCCTCTGGGGGCCGCATACCCAGACTCGCTCCTGTATTTTTTGTAGTACAGTTCCTGTCTGAACTGTCTCCTAGCTTCCTACCTGTTTTATCTTTATGTCCGTTTGTTCCCCTTTTCTGCAGTGTCTGAACCAGCACTTGGCTTTACCTAGGCTCGTTCCTGCATTTTGTTGCAGTAACTGTTCTTGTCTGAACTGTCTCCTAGTTTCTTATCTGTTTTGTCTTTATGTCCGTTTGCTCCCTTTTTCTGCAGTGTCTGAACCAGCACTTGGCTTTACCTAGGCTCGTTCCTGCATTTTGTTGCAGTAACTGTTCTAGTTTGAACTGTCTCCTAGTTCCTTACCTGTCTTGTCTTTATGTCCGTTTGTTCCCTTTTTCTGTAGAGTCTGAACCTGCACCTAACTTCTACTCGTTGTCATTGTACTTCCGTTTGTGAGTTGGAGTCCTTTCGCTACTTCTTTGCAAGTACCTTGTGTGTATCTGGTTCAAACTTTCTTTTCCAGTCTGTTCCGTGTGAACAGAGCCCTGTCCCCTTGCTTTGTCTTTGTTTACCACTTCGGCGATTTATCTCTGTCCAGTCTTACTTACCACTTCGGCGGTTCCTGTCCGCTCGGCCTTGTCCACCGCATCTGCGGTTTCACTCTGCTCAGCCTTGTCTACCGCATCTGCGGTTTCGCTCTGTTCAGCCTTGTCTACCGCGTCTGCGGTTTCGCTCTGCTCAGCCTTGTCTACCGTGTCTGCGGTTTCGCTCTGCTCAGCCTTGTCTACCGCGTCTGCGCTTTCGCTCTGCTCAGCCTTGTCTACCGCGTCTGCGCTTTTGCTCTGCTCAGCTTTGTCTACCGCGTCTGCGGTTTCACTCTGCTCAGCCTTGTCCACCCCATCTGCGGTTTTGCTCTGCTCGGCCCTGTCCACCGCGTCTGCGGTTTCGCTTTGCTCTGCTTGATTACCGCATCTGCGGCTCTGAACCCGTCTCCCAGTCTGTACTGGACCCTACCCAGCTTGCACTCTAGCCTGCCTGTTCCTGTATTCCCCGGTGTGGGTCAACAGCCGTGTCCAGAGTCTGACCTGGAGTAGACCCTGGTCCCTCTGCTCGGTTCCTCCCTGGTGCACTGGCGTCGTATGCCGTCGTGCGACCTTGGTCGGATCGAGCAGATACTTAGTTACGCCCCTCCAGGCACTCTCCGGTTCAAGGCACAGTGGAACCACTAAACACGCACACGCCAGTCAGTCCGGGCGTGTGCATTACAGATGTGTTCCGTGCCAAGGTCCGACTAGGTCCGGGCTTCCACTATGTTTACCCAGTGTGCCGTCAGAGAGATGTACCATCCCTGGCCACAAGCACTTGTCCACGTGTCCGTTGTCAGGTTGCCTCTCCCAGTGACTGCGTTGTTAAGGGCACGGCAGATGTTTTGGGACACGTGCTTGTGTAGTGCGGGGATGGCACACCGGGCAAAATAGTGTTGGCTGGGGACCGAGTACCGAGGGACGGCCACCGCCATAAGGTTGCGGAAGGATTCCGTCTCCACCAGCCTAAAAGGCAGCATTTCCAACGCAAGCAGTCGTGAAATGTGCGAATTTAGGACTGTGGTCTGTGGGGCGTCGGGTGCGAATTTGCGCTTTCGTTCAAAGCTCTGGGATATGGACAACTGAACGCTGCGGTGGGACGTGGACGTTGATGCTTTTTCTTGAGAAACTGCCATAACAAGTGAAGACTGAGAGGAGGGGGCATCTTTGCATGCAGTATGGACAGGGGATTGCCTTGCACGCACATATATGTCTTATATTCTAGGCTCTTCAAAGTAGCCACCTTTTGCTTTGATGACTGCTTGCACACTCTTGGCATTCTCTTGATGAGCTTCAAGAGGTAGTCACTGGAAATGGTCTTCCAACAATCTTGAAGGAGTTCCCAGAGATGCTTAGCACTTGTTGGTCCTTTTTCCTTCACTCTGCGGTCCAGCTCACCCCAAACCATCTCGATTGGGTCCAGGTCCGGTGACTGTGGAGGCCAGGTCATCTGGCGTAGCACCCCATCACTCTCCTTCTTGGTCAAATAGCCCTTACACAGCCTGGAGGTGTGTTTGGGGTCATTGTCCTGTTGAAAAATAAATGATGGTCCAACTAAACGCAAACCGGATGGAATAGCATGCCGCTGCAAGATGCTGTGGCGGCCATGCTGGTTCAGTATGCCTTCAATTTTGAATAAATCACCAACAGTGTCACCAGCAAAGCACCCCCACACCATCACACCTCCTCCATGCTTCATGGTGGGAACCAGGCATGTAGAGTCCATCCGTTCACCTTTTCTGCGTCTCACAAAGACACTGTGGTTGAAATCAAAGATCTGAAATTTGGACTCATAAGACCAAAGCACATTTTTCCATTGGTCTAATGTCCATTCCTTGTGTTCTTTAGCCCAAACAAGTCTCTTCTGCTTGTTGCCTGTCCTTAGCAGTGGTTTCCTAGCAGCTATTTTACCATGAAGGCCTGCTACACAAAGTCTCCTCTTAACAGTTGTTGAAGAGATGTGTCTGCTGCTAGAATCCTGTGTGTCATTGACCTGGTCTCTAATCTGAGCTGCTGTTAACCTGCGATTTCGGAGGCTGGTGACTCAGATAAACTTATCCTCAGAAGCAGGGGTGACTCTTAGTCTTCCTTTCCTGGGGCGGTCCTCATGTGAGCCAGTTTCTTTGTAGCGCTTGATGGTTTTTGTAACTGCACTTGGGGACACTTTCAAAGTTTTCCCAATTTTTGGGACTGACTGACCTTCATTTCTTAAAGTAATGATGGCCACTCGTTTTTCCTTACTTAGCTGGTTTTTTCTTGCCATAATACAAATTCTAACAGTCTATTCAGTAGGACTATCAGCTGTGTATCTGCCTGACTTCTGCACAACACAACTGATGGTCCCAACCCCATTTATAAGGCAAGAAATCCCACTTATTAAACCTGACAGGGCACACCTGTGAAGTGAAAAACATTTCCAGTGACTACCTCTTGAATCTCATCAAGAGAATGCCAAGAGTGTGCAAAGCAGTCATCAAACCAAAAGGTGGCTACTTTGAAGAACCTAGAATATAAGCCATATTTTCAGTTGTTTCACACTTTTTTGTTAAGTATATAATTCCACATGTGTTAATTCATAGTTATATTTTTCTGGCCTACACTAGACTCTTTTAAATAAAAGATATATTGGTGTCTGACCAGTCAGGGAGACACTATTACTGTTATTTTTTTACAGTGTGCGGTGCAGCGCGTGTACGAGGTGTACAGAGCGGAGCCGCGCGTGTACGAGGTGTACGGAGCGGAGCCGCGCGTGTACGAGGTGTACGGAGCGGAGCAGCGCGTGTACGAGGTGTACGGAGCGGAGCAGCGCGTGTACGAGGAGTACGGAGCTGAGAAGCGCGTGTACGAGGTGTACGGAGCGGAGCCGCGCGTGTACGAGGTGTAGGGAGCGGAGCCGCGCGTGTACGAGGTGTACGGAGCGGAGCCGCGCGTGTACGAGGTGTACGGAGCGGAGCCGCGCGTGTACGAGGTGTACGGAGCGGAGCCGCGCGTGTACGAGGTGTACGGAGCGGAGCAGCGCGTGTAAGAGGTGTACGGAGCGGAGAAGCGCGTGTACGAGGTGTACGGAGCGGAGCCGCGCATGTACGTGGTGTATGGAGCGGAGCCGCGCGTGTACGAGGTGTACGGAGCGGAGCCGCGCGTGTATGAGGTGTACGGAGCGGAGCCGCGCGTGTACGAGGTGTACGGAGCGGAGAAGCGCGTGTACGAGGTGTACGGAGCGGAGCCGCGCGTGTACGAGGTGTACGGAGCGGAGCCGCGCGTGTACGTGGTGCTACGGAGCGGAGCCGCGCGTGTACGAGGTGTACGGAGCGGAGCCGCGCGTGTACGAGGTGTACGGAGCGGAGCCGCGAGTGTACGAGGTGTACGGAGCGGAGCCGCGCGTGGACGAGGTGTACGGAGCGGAGCCACGCGTGTACGAGGTGTACGGAGCGGAGCCGCGCGAGTACGAGGCGTACGGAGCGGAGCCGCGCGTGTACGAGGCGTACGGAGAGGAGCCGCGCGTGTACGAGGCGTACGGAGCGGAGCCGCGTACACCTCGTACACGCGCGGCTCCGCTCCGTACGCCTCGTACAAGCGCGGCTCCGCTCCGTACGCCTCGTACAAGCGCGGCTCCACTTCGTACGCCTCGTACGCGCGCGGCTCCGCTCCCTACGCCTCGTACACGCGCGGCTCCGCTCAGTACACCTCGTACACACGCGGCTCCGCTCCGTACACCTCGTACACGCGCGGCTCCGCTCCGTACGCCTCGTACACGCGCGGCTCCGCTCTGTACGCCTCGTACAAGCGCGGCTCCGCTCCGTACGCCTCGTACAAGCGCGGCTTCGCTCCGTACGCCTCGTACACGCGCGGCTCCACTCCCTACGCCTCGTACGCGCGCGGCTCCGCTCCGTACGCCTCGTACGCGCGCGGCTCGCCTCCGTACGCCTCGTACGCGCGCGGCTCTGCTCCGTACGCCTCGTACACGTGCGGCTCTGCTCCGTACGCCTCGTACACGCGCGGCTCTGCTCCGTACGCCTCGTACACGCGCGGCTCTGCTCCGTACACCTCGTACACGCGCGGCTCTGCTCGGTACACCTCGTACACGCGCGGCTCTGCTCGGTACACCTCGTACACGCGCGGCTCTGCTCGGTACACCTCGTACACGCGCGGCTCTGCTCGGTACACCTCGTACACGCGCGGCTCTGCTCGGTACACCTCGTACACTTGCGGCTCCGCTCCGTACACCTCGTACACGCGCGGCTCCGCTCCGTACACCTCGTACACGCGCGGCTCCGCTCCGTAAACCTCGTACACGCGCGGCTCCGCTCCGTACACCTCGTACACACACGGCTCCGCTCCGTACACCTCGTACACACACGGCTCCGCTCCGTACACCTCGTAAACACACGGCTCCGTTCCGTACACCTCGTAGACGCGCGGCTCCGCTCCGTACGCCTCGTAGATGCGCGGCTCCGCTCACCTCGTACACGCTCGGCTCCGCTCCGCACACCTCGTACACGCGCGGCTCCGCTCCGTACATCTCGTACACGCGCGGCTCCGCTCCGTAGACCTCGTACACGCGCGGCTCTGCTCCGTACACCTCGTACACGCGCGACTCCGCTCCGTACACCTCGTACACGCGCGGCTCCGCTCCGTACACCTCGTACACGCGCGGCTCCGCTCCGTACACCTCGTACACGCGCGGCTCCGCTCCGTACACCTCGTACACGCTCGGCTCCGCTCCGTACACCTCGTACACGCGCGGCTCCGCTCCGTACACCTCGTACACGCGCGGCTCCGCTCCGTACACCTCGTACACACAAGGCTCTGCTCCGTACACCTCGTACACACACTGCTCCGCTCCGTACACCTCGTACACACACGGCTCTGCTCCGTACACGCGCGGCTCTGCTCCGTACACCTCGTACACACGCGGCTCCGCTCCGTACACCTCGTACACACGCGGCTCCGCTCCGTACACCTCGTACATGCTCGGCTCCACTCCGTACACCTCGTACACGCGCGGCTCCGCTCCGTACACTTCGTACACGCGCGGCTCCGCTCCGTACACTTCGTACACGCGCGGCTCCGCTCCGTACACTTCGTACACGCGCGGCTCCGCTCCGTACACCTTGTACACGCGTGGCTCCGCTCCGTACACCTCGTAAACGCGCGGCTCCGCTCCGTAAACCTCGTACACGCTCGGCTCCGCTCCGTACACCTCGTACACGCGCGGCTCCGCTCCGTACACCTCGTACACGCGCGGCTCCGCTCCGTACACCTCGTACACGCGCGGCTCCGCTCCGTACACCTCGTACACGCGCGGCTCTGCTCCGTACACCTCGTACACACGCGGCTCTGCTCCATACACCTCGTACACACACGGCTCTGCTCCGTACACCTCGTACACACGCGGCTCTGCTCCGTACACCTCGTACACACGCGGCTCTGCTCCGTACACCTCGTACACGCGCGGCCCCGCTCCATACACCTCGTACACACACGGCTCCGCTCCGTACACCTCGTACACGCGCAGCTCTGCTCCGTACACCTCATACACGCGCGGCTCTGCTCCGTACACTTTGTACACGCGCGGCTCTGCTCCGTACACCTCGTAAACGCGCGGCTCCGCTCCGTACACCTCGTACACACCCGGCTCCGCTCCGTACACCTCGTACACGCGCGGCTCCGCTCCGTACACCTCGTACACGCGCGGCTCTGCTCCGTACACCTCGTACACGCGCGGCTCTGCTCCGTACACCTCGTACACACGCGGCTCTGCTCCGTACACCTCGTACACACAAGGCTCTGCTCCGTACACCTCGTACACACACTGCTCCGCTCCGTACACCTCGTACACACACGGCTCTGCTCCGTACACGCGCGGCTCTGCTCCGTACACCTCGTACACACGCGGCTCCGCTCCGTACACCTCGTACACACGCGGCTCCGCTCCGTACACCTCGTACATGCTCGGCTCCACTCCGTACACCTCGTACACGCGCGGCTCCGCTCCGTACACTTCGTACACGCGCGGCTCCGCTCCGTACACTTCGTACACGCGCGGCTCCGCTCCGTACACTTCGTACACGCGCGGCTCCGCTCCGTACACTTCGTACACGCGCGGCTCCGCTCCGTACACCTCGTACACGCGTGGCTCCGCTCCGTACACCTCGTACACGCGCGGCTCCGCTCCGTAAACCTCGTACACGCTCGGCTCCGCTCCGTACACCTCGTACACGCGCGGCTCCGCTTCGTACACCTCGTACACGCGCGGCTCCGCTCCGTACACCTCGTACACGCGCGGCTCCGCTCCGTACACCTCGTACACGCGCGGCTCTGCTCCGTACACCTCGTACACACGCGGCTCTGCTCCATACACCTCGTACACACACGGCTCTGCTCCGTACACCTCGTACACACGCGGCTCTGCTCCGTACACCTCGTACACACGCGGCTCTGCTCCGTACACCTCGTACACGCGCGGCCCCGCTCCATACACCTCGTACACACACGGCTCCGCTCCGTACACCTCGTACACGCGCAGCTCTGCTCCGTACACCTCATACACGCGCGGCTCTGCTCCGTACACTTTGTACACGCGCGGCTCTGCTCCGTACACCTCGTAAACGCGCGGCTCCGCTCCGTACACCTCGTACACGCGCGGCTCCGCTCCGTACACCTCGTACACACAAGGCTCTGCTCCGTACACCTCGTACACACACTGCTCCGCTCCGTACACCTCGTACACACACGGCTCTGCTCCGTACACCTCGTACACACGCGGCTCCGCTCCGTACACCTCGTACACACGCGGCTCCGCTCCGTACACCTCGTACATGCTCGGCTCCACTCCGTACACCTCGTACACGCGCGGCTCCGCTCCGTACACTTCGTACACGCGCGGCTCCGCTCCGTACACTTCGTACACGCGCGGCTCCGCTCCGTACACTTCGTACACGCGCGGCTCCGCTCCGTACACCTCGTACACGCGTGGCTCCGCTCCGTACACCTCGTAAACGCGCGGCTCCGCTCCGTAAACCTCGTACACGCTCGGCTCCGCTCCGTACACCTCGTACACGCGCGACTCCGCTCCGTACACCTCGTACACGCGCGGCTCCGCTCCGTACACCTCGTACACGCGCGGCTCCGCTCCGTACACCTCGTACACGCGCGGCTCTGCTCCGTACACCTCGTACACACGCGGCTCTGCTCCATACACCTCGTACACACACGGCTCTGCTCCGTACACCTCGTACACACGCGGCTCTGCTCCGTACACCTCGTACACACGCGGCTCTGCTCCGTACACCTCGTACACGCGCGGCCCCGCTCCATACACCTCGTACACACACGGCTCCGCTCCGTACACCTCGTACACGCGCAGCTCTGCTCCGTACACCTCATACACGCGCGGCTCTGCTCCGTACACTTTGTACACGCGCGGCTCTGCTCCGTACACCTCGTAAACGCGCGGCTCCGCTCCGTACACCTCGTACACACCCGGCTCCGCTCCGTACACCTCGTACACGCGCGGCTCCGCTCCGTACACCTCGTACACGCGCGGCTCTGCTCCGTACACCTCGTACACGCGCGGCTCTGCTCCGTACACCTCGTACACACGCGGCTCTGCTCCGTACACCTCGTACACACAAGGCTCTGCTCCGTACACCTCGTACACACACTGCTCCGCTCCGTACACCTCGTACACACACGGCTCTGCTCCGTACACGCGCGGCTCTGCTCCGTACACCTCGTACACACGCGGCTCCGCTCCGTACACCTCGTACACACGCGGCTCCGCTCCGTACACCTCGTACATGCTCGGCTCCACTTCGTACACCTCGTACACGCGCGGCTCCGCTCCGTACACTTCGTACACGCGCGGCTCCGCTCCGTACACTTCGTACACGCGCGGCTCCGCTCCGTACACCTCGTACACGCGTGGCTCCGCTCCGTACACCTCGTACACGCGCGGCTCCGCTCCGTAAACCTCGTACACGCTCGGCTCCGCTCCGTACAACTCGTACACGCGCGGCTCCGCTCCGTACACCTCGTACACGCGCGGCTCCGCTCCGTACACCTCGTACACGCGCGGCTCCGCTCCGTACACCTCGTACACGCGCGGCTCTGCTCCGTACACCTCGTACACACGCGGCTCTGCTCCATACACCTCGTACACACACGGCTCTGCTCCGTACACCTCGTACACACGCGGCTCTGCTCCGTACACCTCGTACACACGCGGCTCTGCTCCGTACACCTCGTACACGCGCGGCCCCGCTCCATACACCTCGTACACACACGGCTCCGCTCCGTACACCTCGTACACGCGCAGCTCTGCTCCGTACACCTCATACACGCGCGGCTCTGCTCCGTACACTTTGTACACGCGCGGCTCTGCTCCGTACACCTCGTAAACGCGCGGCTCCGCTCCGTACACCTCGTACACACCCGGCTCCGCTCCGTACACCTCGTACACGCGCGGCTCCGCTCCGTACACCTCGTACACGCGCGGCTCTGCTCCGTACACCTCGTACACGCGCGGCTCTGCTCCGTACACCTCGTACACACGCGGCTCTGCTCCGTACACCTCGTACACACGCGGCTCTGCTCCGTACACCTCGTACACGCGCGGCTCTGCTCCGTACACCTCGTACACGCGCGGCTCCGCTCCGTACACCTCGTACACGCGCGGCTCTGCTCCGTACACCTCGTACACACGCGGCTCTGCTCCGTACACCTCGTACACACGCGGCTCCGCTCCGTACACCTCGTACACACGCGGCTCTGCTACATCCACACTGTAAACCCCTCCTGACCCCACACATAAACTTCAGCTCATCCAGCACCATGACAACCAGCACAGCAGAGTCCTGCATCCACTGAGGCCCCTGATCATGTGACCCCTGACTCCTCCCCTCCTGTGACCTCATCACAGCTCCTGTGCGCACACAACAGCCATATATGTGGTGGCGGCTCTGCAGGTGGAGGTATGTGGAGACCCCATTACTGGGCGCAAGGGGCATTAACCCCTTCAGCACGGAGGCTCTTTGGGGGTCTTGTGTTGAACCTTTATAAGAATCATAAGGTTTCTGTTCTGTTTCCTGTAATAGATACATATGACCCAACTATGGAGACAGGAAGGGAGGAAACGTATTGTTCTCAGAGTACAGGACCCCCACAGTGTAATGCCCCCATTATGCCCCTTATGCAGGATGTATGATGCACCCACACAGTGTAATGCCCCCATTATACCCCTTATACAGGATGTATGATGCCCCCCACAGTGTAATGCCCCTTATGCAGGATGTATGATGCCCCCACAGTGTAATGCCCCCATTATGCCCCTTATGCAGGATGTATGATGTCCCCACACAGTGTAATGCTCCCATTATGCCCCTTATGCAGTATGTATGATGCCCCCCACAGTGTAATGCCCCCATTATACCCCTTATACAGGATGGATGATGCCCCCCACAGTGTAATGCCCCCATTATGCCCCTTATGCAGGATGTATGATGCCCCCATTATGCAGGATGTATGATGCCCCCCACACAGTGTAATGCCCCCATTATGCCCCTTATGCAGCATGTATGATGTCCCCACACAGTGTAATGCCCCCATTATGCCCCTTATGCAGGTTGTATGATGCCCCCACACAGTGTAATGCCCCCATTATGCCCCTTATGCAGTATGTATGATGTCCCCACACAGTGTAATGCCCCCATTATGCCCCTTATACAGTGTGTATGATGCCCCCCACACAGTGTAATGCCCCTTATGCAGTATGTGTGATGCCCCCCACACAGTGTAATGCCCCTATTATGCCCCTTATGCAGTATGGGTGATGCCCCCCGCACAGTGTAATGCCCCCATTATGCCCCTTATGCAGTATGTATGATGCCCCCCACACAGTATAATGCCCCCATTATGCCCCTTATGCAGTGTGTATGATAATAATAATAATAATAATAATAGTTTGTTTTTATAGCGCCAACATATTCCGCAGCACTTTACAAATTTTAGGGGGGACTTATACAGACAATACAGAATAAGCATATCTCATATCGAACGGAGTGAGGGCCCTGCTCGCGAGCTTACAGTCTATGAGGAAGTGGGGGAGACACAAAAGGTAAAAAGTACATATATTGTATAATGCAGCCTTGATATACTGAATAGGATGCCCCTACAGTACCGCCTGAGGTCCTGCAGTTGGAATAATCCCTCTGGAGTTGGTTTTCCCTTTGCCTGCTCCCCTCCATGTATACCCTCGAGCATGTATACATGCATGTATGGGAGCAGCCGGCCTTACTAGATATCGAGGCTTTGTACAGTAATATTCGGCTTGAGGATGGTATCAGAGGAGTAAGACATTTCTTTAAATCGAGATCAATACAGTGCAGCAGACATAATGACTTCATGGAGGATCTTCTAAAATTAATTCTTACTTGTAACTACTTTCTTATTGACAGGCAGTACTTCCTCCAGCTCAGGAGTACTGCGATGGGGAGCCCCTGTGCCCCCTCATATGCTAACTTATCCCTGGACTGGTGGGAGGAAACCACAATATTCTGAGATGATTATAAGTGGTGGCATCCATATACTGGGGTATGGTAGAAATATATTGACTACATTTTTATCATCTGGTCGGGGACGAGTGAACAATCTTTTTAATTTGTCGGGGAACTCAACATCAATAGAGTGGGCCTTAGATTTACATCTGAATTTAATTATAATAATAATTTTTATTTTTATAGCGCCAACATATTCTACAGCACTTTACAATTTTAGGGGGGACTTATACAGACAATACAGACTTTACAGAATAAGCTTAACTCAGATGTTAAAAGGAGTAAGGGTCGCAAGCTTACAGTCTATAAGGAAATAGGGGAGACACAAAGGTAAAATGTACATATATTCTATAATACATAGGGTAAGTACATAACACTACATGAACTGGTCGCCAGCCAGTATGTGTACAGTACAGACAGAGGCTAATCACTGCATGGATTGTATGAGTATGATTTTGAAGAAAATTTTAATATAGGCCAAACTGGGACAGTTAGATAAGTGTGTTGAGGTGATAGGCCAGTCTAAAGAAATGGGTTTTTATGGCACGCTTAAAACTGTGGGTATTGGGAATTAATCGAATTGTCTTGGGTAGTGCATTCCAAAGAGTTGGTGATGTATGCGAGAAATCTTGGAGACGGGAGTGGGAGGTTCAGATTATGGAGGGTTTTAGTTTTAAGTCATTGGCAGAATGGAGGGCACGGGAAAGGTGGTAGACTGAGATGAGGGAGGAGATGTAGGGCGGTGCTGAATCGTGGAGCGCTTTGTGGGTGAGAGTGATACGTTTATATTGAACTCTGTATTGGATGGGCAACCAGTGCAATGACTGGCACAGGGAAGAGGCATCGGTGTATCTGTTGGTGAGGAATATGATCCTGGCTGCTGCGATCAGGATGGATTGGAGAGGGGAAAGTTTAGAAAGAGGGAGACCGATTAGTATAGAGTTGCAATAGTCTAGACGAGAATGAATAAGAGCTACAGTAAGAATTTTTGCCGAGTCAAAGGTAAGAAAATTTCTGATTCTAGAGATGTTTTTGAGGTGTAGATGACACGAACGAGCGAGTGATTTGATGTGAGGAGTGAAGGAAAGATCTGAATCGAGTATGACCCCAAGACCAACAAGTGGGCTTGTTGCTGGGGAGTAATGGTGGAGCCACAAACTGAAGTGGCAATATTGGGCACAGGTAGGTTAGTGGAGGGAGGAAATACGAGTAGTTCAATTTTTGACAGATTCAGTTTTAAATAGAGGGAGGACATAGTGTTCGAGACGGCGGAAAGATAATCACTGGTATTGTGTAATAATGCAGGGGTGTTGTTTGGAGAAGAGGTGTATAATTGGGTGTCATCAGCTTAGAGATGGTACTGAAAACCGAATCTGCTGATTGTTTGTCCAATAGAAGCGGTATATAAGGAAAAAAGAAGGGGGCCTAGGACTGATCCTTGAGGAACCCCGACAATAAGGGGAAGGTGAGAGGAAGAGGAGCCAGCAAAAGATACAGTGAAGGAGCGGTCAAAGAGGTAGATCCACAGTGTCGAATGCTGCAGAGAGATCCAGGAGAATCAGCAGGGAGTAGTGACCATTAGATTTTGCTGTTAGTAGATCATTAGAGACTTTAGTGAGTGCTGTTTCAGTAGAATGTAAAGGGTCAAGAAGGGAGTTATCTGAGAAATAGAGTATTAGACAGGAGTAGACCAGGCGTTCCAAGAGTTTAGAGATAAAAGGAAGATTGGAAGCAGGTCTGTAGTTGGCCATGCAGTTCTGGTCGAGGGATGGTTTTTTAAGTAATGGATGTATGTTGGCGTGTTTAAAAAAGGAGGGGAAAATACCAGATGAGAGGTAGAGGTTGAATATTTTAGTTAGGTGAGTGGTGACAGCTGGAGAAAGGGACTGAAGGAGATGTGAGGGAATAGGGTCACTGGTGCAGGTGGTACAGCTAGCGGAAGCAAGGAGCCTTGTCACTTCTTCCATGACTGGTTCAAAATCAGAAAATGAGCAAGATGCAGTGTGGGAGGGGGGAGCATGCATAACATTTGGGGATTGGGAGAAAATTTCCTGTCTGATATGGTCAATTTTTTCTTTGAAATAATTGGCCAGATCGTAAGCGCTGAGGTCGGTGGTCGGGCCTTGAGCTGTTTGATTAAGGAGAGAATGAAAAATGTCAAACAGGTGTTTTGGCTTATTGGGCCGTGAGATGATGAGGTTGTTAAAGTAGGATTGTTTGGAGAGGTGAAGGGCGGAGTTATAGGTTTTAAGCATGAATTTATAATGGAGCAAATCTTCGGCCAGATTAGATTTTCTCCACAGCCGTTCAGCGCACCTGGAGCACCGCTGGAGAAGACATGTTTACAGCGTGTGCCAGGATTGTCGACGTCTGTGCCGAGTTGTACTCTGTGTAGGAGGTGCAGCGTGCGGCTTCATCCAGGGCGCATAGCAATATTTCGTTATAATGCTTCAGTGCAGAGTCAGGACATGAGAGGGAGGAGATTGGGACCAATGATGTTTGCAACGTTTTCATAAATTTCTAGGTGTTAATGGATTGTATATTTCTATAGGTGAGGAAAGTGGGGGTGTCTTGAGCAGGGTGACTGTTCTTGACAGAGAATGAAAGAAGGTTGTGATCAGAGATCGGTAGAGGAGCGTTAGTAAAGTCATGTATTAAACAGAGCCGAGCGAAGATCAGGTCAAGAGTATTTCCATTTTCATGTGTAGGAGAATTAGTAAGCTGTGAAAGGCCGAAGGAGGAAGTTAGCGATAAAAGATGAGTGGCAGATGGGGAGATGGAATCGCCAATTGGGATGTTAAAGTCTCCCATGATGAGGGTGGGGATGTCATAGCATAGAAAGTTTGGAAGCCCAGTGGCAAAATGATCCACAAACTGATGGGAGGGGACGGGAGGGCGATAGACAACCGCCACTCGCAGGGAGAAGGGCCGGTAGAGTCTCACTCTGTGGGCCTCAAAAGAAGGGAAGATAAGTGAGGGTGATGGGGGGATAACCTGAAAAGTACATTTTGTTTAAAGGAGCAGACCAACACCAATTATTACCAGTTGCCGTTCCTGTATGTACTGATCAAGAAAGATTGAAATGGGACCCTAGGGACACTCATCTACCATAAACTTTCAAGCACTAATAAACTATTGAAGTGTGATAACCACCACCCCCATCCCCATACAAAGAGGAAAACCCAAGGGCCAATTTTTACGGTTGAGAAGGTACTGCTGGAATGTCACAGATTTTAATATACAGGCAATAGACCTGAACACCAGATTAAGGGATAAAGGGTACTCATGGTACATTTTCGATTCCGCATCATGGGAAAATGGGAGAGAGAGACACTCCTCCATACCAATCCAAGAGACCAAGAAGAAGATTGGACTACACGAGTAAGAAAAACTTATAACAATCAGAGTGACTGTATCTTTCATATCCTCAGAAAACACTGGGATATACTTATGGTCGACCCGGACCTGAGGGTGCTGTGGAATCTACTCCCACAATAACTTTCAGAAAGGGTTGGTCAATTAGGGACCATGCACAGTTTCTATAAAAAACCTGCACCCAAGGGGACTTGGCTAGATAGAAGAATCTGCGGTTTCTTTAGATCTGGAGAATGTTGTACATGTAATTGGATGAGACCATGTAAATCTTTCTCAAGTTCCTCCATGGTTAAAATCTTTTTCCAGTGGGATTATTCCAGCTGTAAAACCTCAGGACTAGTATATATGGCCACATGCACCTGCCCCCTAGAATATGTAGACAACATCAGAGGGTGTCTAGGAGGAGAGCAGGGGAGCATTTGGGCGATATACGCCATGGTTGGGAGATCCCATTAGTGAGACACATGAACAGTGCACATCGAGGTGAACCCGGAGACCTCTCCTTTTGTATCATTGTGGTGGTTAAACCCAATGTGTGAGGAGGTGATCACAATAGATGTATCCTCTGAAAGGAAAGTGAGTGGATTGTTAGACTGGATTCACGAGCCCCTAAGGGACTCAATGAGCAAATTTCCTATGCCTGTTTTGTGTGAATACAGCCCCATTCTGGATTATATTTTTGGATTTTATGCTCTACCCATTGCTAGTCAGTTCCCTGTGAATGGGGTTCACATATTGTTGTACTTCACCGAGACATCTTTGCTTCTATATCAGAATTATTACTTATCAATTATATTCCACTTATACTATTTCGTCATTGACAAGTGTGGTGATCCCTGTGTATCTCTAATTGTGCAATAGAGGTCAAATTTGACCATTTAGGAATATACTGTGGGCCACCATCCCATAATTTTTGTAGTGATAAAGTAGATCTACATGCCTATTACATGATGGGAGGATGTGCAGTACTTGTTTTTAGTCTCCCATGATGCTGATCTCAGAGATAGGATTTTTCTATGTTGGTGGTATGCAATCCAATACCATATGCTATCCGGCGTGGAACGCATGCTTCCGGACATGCGCATGCGCAGATAGGAGACCGTGATGCCCAGCGGCGTGGAACGCACATGTCCGGGCACGTTTGAGCTTTCTGCTGCCCGTTGTTTTGTGCTGGATTGTGGGGCGTTCTTGAGAATTTATTTTTGTTCCATCTGTCTTTAGTTGATCCCACTGATGCATCAGATAAGTCCTCAGAGAATTATAATTAGAGGAACCCATGGACACATTAGGATTTGTGAAGCTGACCTCCGCTCTCCTCTATTTCCTTTGAATTTATTGTGTGACCTGTATTTCAGAACAGTAGTTCCTGGTTTGTTTTGTTTCCATGTGTAAATTGAATTTGACTCGTAGTCTTTGATATCTCTCTCAATCTTAGTTTTTTTGATGTCTGAGATAGTATCCTCCAGACTTTGTAAATTCTTTTGCATATTTTGTTTGAGTTTTGGATCCAAAAAGGCTTCTACACCAGGCGGAATAAGCTAGAAACAAATATCAAACGCAATGTAACTTGGTTATCCTATAAGGGTTTTTTTAAATGTGGCCATAAACCCTGTAAAGCATGCAACTATGTTAATAAAACCGACACATTTGAAGAAAACCTAACGGTACAGCAATTTTCAATACACAATTTCATCAATTGTAACACTATAGGGGGTCATTTATTTAATAGAGTATATAGAGAGTTAGCTACAATACGTGGAATGCACATGAGGTCCGCTAAAAAATGTATTAGAAGACATTAATCTATTAAGATATTTGGCAGTCGGCACCACACAATCTAAATCACTGAAATATGATACGGGGGGCAATGGTAACTGTGCAACAAAGCACATAAAGAAGTAGGTAGAGAAAAGCTTGCACAGTGAGATAATGCACATCCAAAAATAATAATAATTACTACAAATAATAAATACTATGGCAACTTTATTTCATGTAGGGACACACAAGTGGTTAAAAAACATACGACCCCTGACGAAGCTACTGTAGTAGCGATACATGTAGGGCATAGATACCTACGGAGGGAGTCCACTGTAGAGAGATAAACCCTACGCGTATCGCTACTACAGTAGCTTCGTCAGGGGCTGTATTTCTCTTGCTGATCAAAAAGGTCATAGTATTTGTATAACCCTGAATGCTGAATTCTATTCGTTTGGAAACAATCATGTTTACTGTGCTAATGACAAATTGTACTAAGTCAGCTGAAAGTTTATTTACAACAGCCCCTGTGATACCAACTATGTAAATAGATTAGCTCAAACAATGATAAGTGATCCCAGCACCTTTACCTCTTTTACCTGGGCTTTATGACCTCACATAGATGGAAATATAAACAGGGATGTCTGTAGTGCTGTAGACGGAATGAAATTTGGGACAGAGAATCACGGAACATCAGAAGGACTTTGGAAGGAGAATGGGAGACATCCTTCAGCAAAGTAGATGGATTGCATGGCATCTAAAGAGACACAGATTTGTATTCTACATGATTCTAGTCTAAGGGTATCAGCCCTCACTGGAAAGTTTCAGATCTGCTCCATTAACCATCAGAGAGACCATGGATACTTTTGGGAAGTCCAGGAGAGGACGAAAAAGTCACTTGGCCCCATGGATATGCTGTTTTGGTGTTACTGGGAGGGACCCACCGGTCACCTAGAACCCATGGAGACATTTGGAGTTGCCAGGAGGGACCCACCGGTCATCTGGTCCCATGGAAACTCTCGGAGAGGCCAGGATGGGACCATCGGGTCTCCTGGTCTTCTACCTCGCTGCCTTCTCTCTGTGGGGGCCTACCAGAAGCGGAGGGCCACTGGTTGAGGTAGTCAGTCCTGGAAGTCTCCAAAGTTGCAGCTGTTCTATCCCAGGCGGGCAGAGAAGGAAGGGTGAGACTATGTAATGTTGTACCATCTTGGGTATTTGCTGGGACTGTTCTGTATGTTTAATGTCCGCTTTGTGGTTCAATAAAGTATTGCCACGCTGTTTTACCCTCACCCTGTGTTGTTTGAGTAGCGTTACGCCCACAGAAGACCCCGGGTCTTCACAGTCCCTGACCAGAGCGGCTCATGCTGTATTCTTCAGACAAGGTGCATTAAATAAACAGTGAGCTGACCTCCCTCTCCATTTTCTCATTATATGCATGTTTTCCTTATAGTGACAAATATTTATTTTTGCTAAAACTGTGATATTTTCACTTGAAACTTTTTTTAGACCTTTTTTATAAACTTTTTAAAATAACTCTCATTAGTGAGATCATACAACACAGAAGCCTTTGATTGCTCAGGTGATGCACTGTACTACTGTAGTGCCGTGTATTATCACTGCCTGTCAGTGTAATACTAACTGCCCCATACACAGGAGATAAGTGTTGGCTGAATGATCATTTGGCAGACGGCTATCTCTCCAGACTCCCCCATACACAAATATTCCAGCTTTCCTGTGGTTTGTATGACTGACTGCATCTGTAGGGAGGTCCCCAAATACATTATATAGTCGACCAAAATCAGTGCTTCCATGTAACTTTAGTCTAATGTTTATGGAGGCGTTAAAAAGTAAGTTATGGAACTCTGCCTCTGGCCCGGCCTAATAGACTTTTGTACATTACAGGCCCAGTACTTTGGGGAGGAGGGCATTCAGCCGAACTCTGTCACACCTTCTTAGATGCCATGTTTGCTTTTTGCAGGAGCAAGTGGTTAAACTGCCAGGGATTTTATTGCTGCCACACCTGTGCCATCCCTGAGGTGTACATCTATGTTTTGGTGCCCAAAAGAGTTCATAACATGTTAAAAAATTACAAAATGTGTCTTCTGCTTTTTGCATGTTTTTTCTTTTTACAAGAATTGTTGGTGCAAATTTTCTTTTGAAACATTTTAATATCTGCTTTTTTCTGTTTTTTTTCTTGTAATATAGGAAAGCCTAAGGCTAGAAATAAAACCCATAATACACTGTACATGTAGACTTTAGTATCAAATAATTTCTGTCTGCGGCATTTGTGCAAACAAAACAGCTTTTATAAAAGCCTCAAACTTCTGTGTGTGAATCAGACCTGAGATCTAACTTGATAGAAGATTACAGTTCGGGGAAGACGGGAAACATTCATACAGACGGCCAGTGGTGATGTAGTCAGTGACGGACTGTCTCCAAATATGGTTTTAGATCCGTAGTAGAAGATGTTGCCTCATCATGAAGTAGTTATTTCTCATATCACGTGAAATAAATATCTCCTGCAGTATTGCCAATGCCAATTCCAGTGACCCAAAATGAGACGAGAATTAGCGTTATGGAAGGTGAGTCTATGAGAAACGTATTCAGCTGCAGACTTCGAGGAAGAAATTGCTTGTTGTCTGTGGCCTAAAATATGTAGGTTTTATTACTAGATGTAAAGAAAAAACTAAAAACTGTAAAATAATAAATCTCCTCATATGTTTCCCTTATTATCTCCAGTAATTGTATTATTACACAGAATTCTTTATGATGTTACATCGGGTCATCTTCTTCTCCTTCAGGTCTCTACAATACCGGATCCTCTCAGTGAAGATCGTCTATATAAGAACATTTTCCTGATTTACCTATCAAAGATGGATATGGACAGGGACAAGATGGCGGAGAGTATATTACACCTCACCCTAGAGATCCTCTTCCGGCTTACTGGAGAGGTGAGAGATTCTGATGACCTCACATTACATCATTCTTATCTATGGGAATAACAGATGGACAGAACTGGAGAGGTGAGGACTCTGGAAATGTCTGTAGTGAGATTTATTAATGTGTCTCTCCATAACCAGAGATTAATCACGGGGCCTCCACCTCACCCCCTGATACATGAGGACATCAATGACCAGATCCTAGAACTCGCCTACAAGATGATTGAGCTGCTGACTGGAGAGGTGACACTGCTGGGAATGCTGGGAAATTATACAGTAACACTGTAAAGGGATCGGGGAGATGACGGTATCATTGTATGTGTCAGGTTCCTATAAGGTGTCAGGATGTCGCTGTCTATTTCTCCATGGAGGAGTGGGAGTATTTAGAAGGACACAAAGATCTGTACAAGGACATCATGATGGAGTTCCCCAGCCCCTCACATCACCAGGTAATAGACAGGACTAAATACACACGGCCTATAATAATCTGTATGTAAAGAATGAATTCAGTCCCTGTATGTGTTTCCTCCAGATCCATCCAGTAAGAGGACAACACCAGAGAGATGTCCCCGTCCTCTTCTTCCACAGGACTGTAAACAAGAAGATCACAATGTTTCTCAGGTAGAGAGAAGATGTCATGAGATCTTCCCTATGATGTGTAGACGGCTGTAAAAGTCATGTCTTCAGTCTTGTTTTATCCACCATTATTATGTTTTATACTTGTGTAATGAGAACGGTGGAGATGGCAGGATTAGAGCTGATCATACATGTGACTTCTCCATCTGTCTGTGACTTTTATAATATTTGTTTCAGGGTGAAGATCTGACCCATATTAATACTATAGAGGCATATGTGAGGGGTGATGAGCGGTGTAAGGAGGAGATTCCTATATATGACTACCCAGGTGAGTAGTAACCATGAAATGTTGAGAAGTCTCAGATTTTTCTCAGTAATAGTGCTGGAGAACGCAGCACTAATGGACCAGGGTGCACGAGTAGGGTCCAAACCGCATATAATATAAGAGAAACCTCGGCACTCAGGTAATGAATTTTAGCAAAAGCAATTTTAATTGCAGCCCACAGCAGAAAAAAAACAACTCACGTTTCGGTCTATACGACCTTCATCAGTGTACCACTTGTTGGGAATGACAATAGGAAAGGAGGGTGAGGACGCAGTGTCTCAGGCACGTGATCCCTTAGGGCCAGAAGACAGGGAGAATGGGCTAAGGGATCACGTGCCTGAGACACTGCATCCTCTACCCTGGTGAGTAGTGACCACTAAATTCTGAGAAGTAACAGTTATTCTCAGTCACCGGCTGTGGCTGCTTTATCAGTTGTGTAGTCCGGCCGTATCACAATCGTGTGATCACCATTTTGCCGCTAGACCACAACATTCTCCTCCGTTCGAAAATATTCAATTTACTTTGTGTAATTGTGAAAGACCTTTTCTATAGAAATTACAACCTGGAGGATCCACCTACCCCCTGGGATTAGTAGACGCTGACTGTTACCTGCCCAGATCTGTAAACTACAAAGCCAAATGACAGCGTACGTAGAAAGTGCTGACAAGTGAGAAAATCACTTGAAGAAAAATATTCTGATGAGCCTGTAAGAGAAAGCGGAGGGTAATGATGCTGTTGGCTTCCTAGATCCCTGATATCTTATTGGATGAATCTACCTTCTCTCCCTTCTGTGCTGCTGAATGTTCTCATATGGTCCCTACAAGACCAGGTCCAGTCTTTCTGGCCAAAGTTTGCTTTTTTGATCGATAACATTAAATGTCCAGTGAGGGACAAGTGTGAATTTCTGTACAATAACAGCAGAGTTTCCCTTTATACTTTTCAGTTTCTTTTTAAACCAACTAACTTCAAACAGGATCTTGATAAACTGCATAAATAACATTACACCTGTGCCATGATATATCTAAGCTGTGCATGGCTGATGGCAGTAATATACATCTATTCACGCCTGCAGGAGATGTGGTGGCATGGCTCGAGCCCTGGTTTCATGGAATCACTCCACGTCATAAATTCCATTATGCTTTCAATCCTAAAGAATTCAGATTCCAGCACAATCTCTCTTGAAATGGGGGCACTATTACTTTCTCTACTCATCTGGTCAGGACTCATCATACCTCCAATGGTCCACCATAAATGAGTGCATCTCCAGTTTAGTGTTGGAGTTCTCCCTTCATACATACGTTGTTGTTGGGGATGTAACATGTTTATATATTCTTTCTTTTTTTTACAAGTTCATTCTGTATGATAGTCTGATTGTGGTGGGATCGGCCGGCCTCACTTATGTGAGTCTGTAACCCCCTTGTCGTCTTTCAAAAAGATCTCCTTTGCCTCTTCCAAATGCCAGAGATCTAAATTTAAGACCCCTCAGCTCTGCAGTATTGTAAAAAACTTCACTTTAAATGTCTAATATTTCTTCTTGACACTCATGTGATAGAAAATATTGTCCCTTACGATAGTTTAGATTGCCAAGAGCCACCGAGCCCCAGACTCTAATTACCCCAGAGAGGTTTCTCCACTAGTTACTCATTTTTCTCTGAAGACTGTTGAGTTTGGTCATTTCAGTAGATGTGTTGTTGTCTATACTCACAGTTTTTGACTTCAGTAATACTCTGATTTAACCCCTTCCCACAGACAGTTTTTTGTTCCTAATCAGGCCCCATTTTTCAAATCTGACGTGTGTCACTTTATGTGGTGATAATTTTGTAATTCTTCACAAAGGATAATAGGAAACAAATGGACCTTACAAATTATTTTCCAACTTCTCTTGAATCTGACAATCCCCTATATACGGGTTGTACACTACTGTCTGGGCACATGGCAGGTTAAGAAGGGAAGGAGCGCCATTTAGCTATTAGGAATGCAGATTTTCCTGGAAAAATCGCAGACACAATGTATTGGGGGCACTGTTCATGGTCACCTGGCAGCTCAAAAGATGGCCACCACAAACAGGCTTGTCACTATCTACTCCATTTACACATTTCACAAATTACTTTGCTCATCACCCTTTAACCCCTCTATATGGATCTGGACTTACACAGAGACCCCTAGGCTTGGGCCACGGTGTTACCTGCTAGTCAGTGGAGTGAGATGGGTAGAAGAATAGTCAGGTAGCCGGATCACAACCAGGAGGGCAGAGAAAGTACAAGATCAGAAGACACAAGAGTAGTCAGTAAACGGGCCGAGGTCACAACAGGGAACCAATACACAAGCCGGGATCTGAGCACAGAGGACTGAACCAGAGGAGAACAAGGCTGGATCTGGCAGCTTCCGGCAATATGCTTCCAGCTTTAGTAGGGTGCGGTGCTTTCCATATGGCTGAAGCAGGGAGCAGATTACTCCAGCTGGACAGCACACACACCCATACCGCCAGACTGGATGGTACTACTGGTCCCAGGTTACCTAATCTTGGTGGCTGGACAGAGCCTGCACCTTTTACTCCATATTTGGGAGGCAGAATGAACAAACAGTTGATCACCACGCTCCACTGGTTCATCCTATGAGGTTTTCTATTAGATGGTCATTGTCCTGGTGAATGAGTGAATTTTTTTTTTATAGAACCTGCCTTTATTTATGGACAGTTTAAGTAGAAATGTTCAAAAATATAAAATTCAAGGCTTTTTTATTAAAAAATAATAATTGGGTTCATTCTTGGCAGATATATGTACCAGGAGATCAGAGGGACAGGAGACATCTTCAATTTTCAAATCAGATAATTTTCAGATCCCACAGGATACAATTGAAGTGAATGCCATTACTCCAGATCTACCATCATCCCTTCACAGCAAAGATCTGTCATCTGGTCCTATGAAACAGGTCCTGTCTTCTGATTCATTACCGATTACTAATGAAAATCAAAGTCACAAAATAAGCATTAAAAAACAAACTGCTCCTAATGCAAAGAAGCCATTTTCACATTCAGAATATGGAAATAGTTTTCCTCTCAAAAAGTCTTTTCTTAAACATCAAAAAATTCACACCGCGAAGAATAGATTTTCTTGCTCCAAGTGTGGGAAATGTTTTAATCAGAAATCAAGTCTTGTTAGGCATGAGAGAACTCACACAGGACAGAAACCATTTTCCTGTTCAGAATGTGGGAAATGTTTTACAGAGAAATCAACTCTTATCACACATCAGAGAACTCACACAGGGGAGAAGCCTTTTCCATGTTCCGAATGTGGAAAATGTTTTAACCAGAAATCTAGTTTTCTTAAGCACCAGAGAACTCACACAGGAGAGAAGCCTTTTTCATGTTCAGATTGTGGGAAATGTTTTGTTCTGAAATCATATCTTAATATACATCAGAGAACTCACACAGGGGAGAAGCCATTTTCATGTACAGAATGTGTGAAATATTTTACAGAGAAATCAACTCTTATTGCACATCAGAGAACTCACACAGGGGAGAAGCCATTTTCTTGTTCAGAATGTGGGAAGTGTTTTGCACAGAAATCAAATCTTATCAAGCATCACAAAACTCACACAGGGGAGAAGCCTTTTTCGTGTTCAGAATGTGGGAAATGTTTTGTACAGAAATCAAAGCTTATCACACATCAGAGAACTCACACAGGGGAGAAGCCATATTCATGTTCAGAATGTGGGAAATGTTTTGCAAAGAAATCAAAGCTTATCACACATCAGAGAACTCACACAGGGGAGAAGCTTTTTCCATGTTCAGAATGTGGAAAATGTTTTACAGAGAAATCAACTCTTATCAAACATCACAAAACTCACACAGGGTAGAAGCCATTTTCATTTTCAGAATGTGGGAAATGTTTTGCAAACAAATCAAAGCTTATCACACATCAGAAAACTCACACAGGGGAGAAGCCTTTTCCATGTTCAGAATAAGGAAAATGTTTTAACCAGAAATCTGATTTTGATAAGCACCAGAGAACCCACACAGGGGAGAAGCCTTTTTCATGTTCAGATTGTGGGAAATGTTTTGTACAGAAATCACATCTTAATAAACATCAGAGAATTCACACAGGGAAGAAGCCTTTTTCATGTTCAAAATGTGGGAAATGTTTTAACCAGAAAGCGCATCTTGATAACCACCGGAGAACCCACACAGGGGAGAATGCTGCAACTACACACAACTAGTCTCTGTACAGACAAGAAAGGCCCTAGCTGCACAACTAAAAACACCACCACAGACCTAACTCCTTAATAAGCCGTTGAGGAGTTTCTCATACCTCCTGAGGAACCAGAGGGGAGGCTGCAACACACTGTCAACAAGGGGAAAGAAAAGTATGAAGTAAAATACGAAAACCCTGAATGAGAAACAAAAACACATTCATATAGGGCAAAAAAGTCAAGCTAAGGAGAACAAAAAATAGAAGGAACAAGTATAATCTCTCAAAAACCTAACATTGTTAGAATGAAAAGATACTGGGAGGGAAAGCAAACTGACCGGGAGGATAGTTTCACCTTTGTGGTGAAACTTACAAAATTCATCCTCACCAACTGTATATGTAAAACCTGTCCATTTATAATGACCACGGACAAGATAAAGATTCCCAACTCACATCAGGACCACAAGATCCCAGGTGCTTTCAGCTTCATCACATGTAATGTACTTAATTATATGTACCAAATGGTCAACTGGGGGTCTGTACGTAGGGGAGACAGGGCAAAAACTTAGAACAAGGATGAATTCTCATCGCCACACAAAAAAAGACAGAATAGATCTACTTGTGGCCACTTATTTTTACGGCCACAACTGCTTCTCCCTTTCCAAAACTGAGATTTCTGCTTCACATCACTTGTCTCATCTATTGCATTATTCCTGTGCCATGTTGTGTATAAATATGTGACTCTTCAGATTTTGTGTTATACTATGTCTGATGAAGAGACCTGAGTAGTCTCGAAAGCTTACTGACTAATGGCTATCTGAAAAGATGGCATCAAAAACTGAGGACTCTCAAACTGTAATATTTGTCTCCATACAGCAATTTTAAGATCTCTCCACAGGTGTTCAATGGGATTTAGATCCAGACTCCTTGCTGGTCAGAACTCTCCAGCACTTTGATTTCATCCATTTTCTGGGTGCTTCTTGAAGTATGTTTGGGGTTATTGTCATGCTGGAAGACCCATGACCTAGGACGCAAACCCAGCTTTCTTGAGCCAATAGAAAAGGGGGGGGGTGTAGTCTCTCGGCCAATGGGTGTGGGGAGGGCGTGGCATGACACATGGCAATCACTGCTACACCGCCACATCCATGGCAAACGCGTCATATGATCCATCATGCCGCAAGCACGTGGGGAACCACGTGACCGCGCGTCATGGAGCACAGATTGATACGGCCAGCGAGGACACCACAGAGAACAGTGAAGCATGAAGTATAACATGATTATATGAGATCATAGTATAAATGCATAATAAGATATAAGAACATATCTCTCAAAATATCGATCTATAAATGCGAAATATATCTAAATTATATATAAATTATATTCTATTATATATATAAAATATATAGAAATTATTAACTACTACCCAACCATGCTACACTGCTCAAAAAAATAAAGGGAACACTTAACAGAATATAACTCCAAGTAAATCAAACTTCTGTGAAATCAAGCTGTCCATTTAGGAAGCAACACTGATTGACAATCAATTTCACATGCTGTTGTGCAAATGGAATAGACAATAGATGGAAATTATTGGCAATTATCAAGACCCCCTCAATAAAGGAGTGGTTCTGCAGGTGGGGACCACAGACCACATCTCAGTAGCAATGCTTTGTGGCTGATGTTTTTGTCACTTTTGAATGTTGGTTGTGCTTTTACACTCGTGGTAGCATGAGACGGACTCTGCAACCCACAGAAGTTGCTCAGGTAGTGCAGCTCATCCAGGATGGCACATCAATGCGAGCTGTGACAAGAAGGTTTGCTGTGTCTGTCAGCGTAGTGTCCAGAGGCTGGAGGCGCTATCAGGAGACAGGTAAGTACTCCAGGAGACGTGGAGGGGGCCGTAGAAAAGCAACAACCCAGCAGCAGGACCGCTACCTCCGTCTTTGTGCAAGGAGGAACAGTAAGAGCACTGCCAGAGCCCTGCAAAATGACCTCTAGCAGGCCAGAAAAGTGCATGTGTCTGCACAAACGGTTAGAAACCGACTCCATGAGGGTGGTATGAGGGCTCGACGTCCACAGATGGGGGTTGTGCTCACAGCCCAAGACCGTGCAGGACACTGTGCTCTTCACGGATGAAAGCAGGTTCACATTGAGCACATGTGACAGACGTGACAGAGTCTGGAGATGCCATGGAGAGCGATCTGCTGCCTGCATGCCTTCAGTATGACCGGCTTGGCAGTGGGTCAGTAATGGTGTGGGGTGGCATTTCTTTGGAGGGCCGCACAGCCCTCCATGTGCTCGCCAGAGGTAGCCTGACTGCCATTAGGTACCGAGATGAGATCCTCAGACCCCTTGTGAGACCATATGCTGGTGCGGTTGGCTCTGGGTTCCTCCTAATACAAGACAATGCCAGACCTCATGTGGCTGGAGTGTGTCAGCAGTTCCTGCAAGATGAAGGCATTGAAGCTATGGACTGGCCCACCCATTCCCCAGACCTGAATCCCATTGAGCACATCTGGGACATCATGTCTCGCTCCATCCACCAACGTCACGTTGCACCACAGACTGTCCAGGAGTTGGCGGATGCTTTAGTCCAGGTTTGGGAGGAGATCCCAGAGGAGACCATCCGCACCCTCATCAGGGGCATGCCCAGGCATTGTAGGGAGGTAATACAGGGACGTGGAGGCCACACACAATACTGAGCCTCATTGTGACTTGTTTTAAGGACATTACATCAAAGTTGGATCAGCCTGTAGTATGTTTTTCCACTTTAATTTTGGGGATGACTCCAAATCCAGGCCTCCATTGGTTAATAAATTTGATTTCCATTGATGATTTTGTGTGATTTTGTTGTCAGCACATTCAGCTTTGTACAGAACAAAGTATTCAATGAGAATATTTCATTCATTCAGATATAGGATGGGTTATTTGAGTGCTTCCTTTAGTTTTCTGAGCAGTGTGTGTGTATATATGTGTATATATATATATATATATATATATATATATATATATATATATATATATATATACAGTGAAGGAAATAAGTATTTGATCCCTTGCTGTTTTCATAAGTTTTCCCACTGACAAAGACATGAACCGTCTATAATTTTAAGGGTAGATTAATTTTAACATTGAGAGAGAGAATATCCCCAAAAAATCAAGAAAATCACAGTGCCCCTGACGAAGCATCAGCAATACGGCGTTGGGGTGGTGTGAGGGGGCCGGGGTATGTTCTGAATACGTTTTCTCTTTTGATCCCTCTGGCTGTAGCCATTATGGGAAGGTGTCGCAGCCTTTATTTGAGTATCTCTTGATAACAAATATTCATTTCATATCTAAATTTAATACATGCATATTTATGTATATTAAAAAAAATTCTTTCCAAATCAGACAATGTGATTTTCAGGATTTGTTTTCTCATTTTGTCTCTGATAGTTGATCTCGACCTATGATGTCAATTACAGGCCGCTCTCATCTCTGTAAGTGGGAGAACTTGCACAATTGGGGGCTGACTAAATACTTTTTTTCCCCCACAGTATACATATAATATATATACATATATTATCCCACATGAATATTGCCCCTCTCATGTGTGTGTGAGTATATATTATTATATATATATATATATATATATATATATATATGTGTGTGCATATAAGACCGTGTGCTTTGCTGGAGGGGAAAGGACTTTTCTCTGAACAGAAGCTCAGTCTGGGCAAATCAGAAGCAGATTTACAATAGTTGTGTAAAGGTGGTGTATACAACTCGTAACACCAGTTCCCTTCTGTCCTATCAGCTGAGGTTACCAGGGTTCATCATAGCTCTTAGCCAGTGATGGGGGAAAATGGGAGAATACAATAGGCTGGTGATATCAGTCCCCCACATCGGGGGCTGGAGATGCCCCTCTTGGACTGGATGTAAAATCACAAGACACATGTGCTGTCTCTCTCTTACTCCATGGACACAATGACGACCATATCTGGTTGATACATTACAGACCAAAAGTTTGGACACACCTCATTTAAAGATTTTTCTGTATTTTCATGACTATGAAAATTGTACATTCACACTGAAGGCATCAAAACTATGAATTAACAGATGTGGAATTATATACTTAACAAAAAAGTGTGAAACAACTGAAATTCTGTCTTATTTTCTAGGTTCTTCAAAGTAGAATGGAAGGACCAAATGTATGACGATGTGAAAATGGGGGAAACCCAACAACTAGGGAAAATGAGAGAGGAGACCCCCTAGGCAGATCTTACAAGACCTTGACTCCCCTATCGTCCCTAATCACCAAGAAACTCCAAGAAGAAACTAGCCGACTGCTAGAACTCCAGGCCTGAACAGAGGAAAATAGTTCACCGGTGACTCTCTGGAGACACTGTGGGTTTTTAAATATCAAGCAAGGGTGTGTCAATTAGCAGCAGAAAGAGGAGAACACTGCTGGGTCCTAGCGAGAGAAGGATAGCACTACACTACAGGGATGAAAGAATCAAAAAGGTATCTGCAAAGCCAAGCACAGCAACCTTCTACAGCTGGAACCAGAACAACTGTCTGTCAAACCTGATACACCCGTGACACCCTCCCAGAGTGTTAGACATAATTATTCCAGCAGCCTTTACGCCCATCGCGGGGGTGGAATAATAACAAATGTGGGATTAGAGGCTTAGAATACATAGGGGCGTGATGGATTCTAAGTCTTTGTATGAAATAGAATAAAAATGATAACAAAGATGGACGGGCACATTGGGAGATGAGAGGAAATAGGATGGGGTGTATTGATAATTACTATTTCATCCTTATTACTACTAACACTGAATGACTGCGGAGGTTGGCACCCTAAGAAGTCCATAGTCTAAAGAAAAGACTTAGAATTCATCATGTCCCTTCGTATTCTAATCCTCTCTAATACCAGAGGAATATCGTTTCCTAAGTGGGGTCACTGTAGTGGGAGAGGGGGTCTGCTGTTTTGGCAGCTGCACAATATTCCAGACAAATCAGCAATCCAGAAACCATATACAGTGGATACGGAAAGTATTCAGACTCCTTTAAATTTTTCACTCTTTGTTTCATTGCAGCCATTTGGTAAATTCTAAAAAGTTCATTTTTTTTCTCATTAAAGTACACTCTGCACCCCATCTCGACTGAAAAAAACAGAAATGTAGACATTTTTGCAAATTTATTGAAAAAGAAAAACTGAAATATCGCATGGTCATAAGTATTCAGACCCTTTGCTCAGGCACTCATATTTAAGTGACATGCTGTCCATTTCCTTGTGATCCTCATTGAGATGGTTCTACTCCTTCATTGGAGTCCAGCTGTGTTTAATTAAACTGATAGGACGTGATTTGGAAAGGCACACACCTGTCTATATAAGACCTCACAGCTCACAGTGCATGTCAGACCAAATGAGAATCATGAGCACAAAGGAACTGCCCAAGGAGCTCAGAGACAGAAATGTGGCAAGGCACAGATCTGGCCAAGGTTACAAAAGAATGTCTGCATTACTTAAGGTTCCTAAGAGCAGAGTGGCCTCCATAATCCTTAAATGGAAGAAGTTTGAGACCACCAGAAGTCTTCCTAGACCTGGTCGTCCAGCCAAACTGAGCAATCGTGGGAGAAGAGCCTTGGTGAAAGAGGTAAAGAAGAACCCCAAGATCACTGTGGCTGAGCTCCAGAGATGCAGTAGGGAGATGAGAGAAAGTTCCACAAAGTCAACTATCACTGCAGCCCTCCACCAGTCGGGCCTTTATGGCAGAGTGGCCCAACGGAAGTCTCTTCTCAGTGCAAGACATATGAAAGCCTGCATAGAGTTTACTCAAAAGCACATGAAGGACTCCCAGACTATGAGAAATAAGATTCTCTGGTCTGATGAGACGAAGATAGAACTTTTTGGTGATAATTCTAAGCGGTATGTGTGGAGAAAACCAGGCACTGCTCATCACCTGCCCAATACAATCCCCACAGTGAAACATGGTGGTGGCAGCATCATGCTATGGGGGTGTTTTTCAGCTGCAGGGACAGGACGACTGGTTGCAATTGAAGGAAACATGAATGCGGCCAAGTACAGAGATATCCCGGATGAAAACCTCTTACAGAGTGCTCTGGACCTCAGACTTGGCTGAAGGTTCACCTTCCAACAAGACAATGACCCATAGCACACAGCTAAAATAACAAAGGAGTGGCTTCAGAACAACGCTGTGACCATTCTTTACTGGCCCAGCCAGAGCCCTGACCTACACCCAATTGATCATCTCTGGAGAGACCTGAAAACGGCAGTCCACCAACGTTCACCATCCAACCTGACAGAACTGGAGAGGATCTGCAAGGAAGAATGGCAGAGGAACCCCAAATCCAGGTGTGAAAAACTTGTATCATTCCCAAGAAGACTCATGGCTGTACTAGCTCAAAAGGTGCTTCTACTCAATACTGAGCAAAGGGTCTGAATACTAATGATCATGTGATATTTCAGTTTTTCTTTTTTAATAAATTTGCAAAAATTTCTACATTTCTGTTTTTTTTCAGTTCAGATGGGGTGCAGAGTGTACTTTAATGAGAAAAAATGAACTTTTTAGAATTTACCAAATGGCTGCAATGAAACGAAGAGTGAAAAATGTAAATGGGTCTGAATACTTTCCGTACCCACTGTAGTGATTCTTCCTTTCCGAGCTGTGGAAGCGAGATCATCTGCCACATTCTGGTGTCGCCTCATTGTTGAGAAACTGCTTTAAAAATTGTGTAGCCCCCTATAAGCTCTTCCTGCCCACAGTGCCCCCATCCAGCGAGTGTTTGAGAAAGGTTATTACACTGAAACGTCCCGATATTCACAACCAAGGATCACAATCTCATTTATCATTGCTGCGCGCTGTTTACTGCATCAATGGAGTGAACAGCTGAGATTCTCCAGACTCCACTCGCTCCTCACACTAAGCAATGTCTGCACTTCAGACTATATACCAGAGGCATCGCACACACGGCATCGTACACTAACTACTTCTGTTACATACGTTCTGCTCCGTACACACACGGCTCCGCTCCGTACACCTCGTACACACGGCTCTGCTCCGTACACCTTGTACACACACGGCTCCACTCCGTACACCTCGTACACGCGCGGCTCCGCTCCGTACACCTCGTACACGCGCGGCTCCGCTCCGTACACCTCGTACACGCGTGGCTCCGCTCAGTACACCTCGTACACGCGCGGCTCCGCTCCGTACACATCGTACACGCGCGGCCAGGCTCCGTACACCTCATACACGCGCGGCTCCGCTCCGTACACCTCGTACACGCGCGGCTCCGCTCCGTACACCTCGTACACGCGCGGCTCCGCTCCGTACACCTCGTACACGCGCGGCTCCGCTCCGTACACCTCGTACACGCGTGGCTCCGCTCCGTACACCTCGTACATGCGCGGCTCCGCTCCGTACGCCTCGTACACACGCGGCTCTGCTCCGTATACACACGGCTCCGCTCCATACACCTCGTACACACGGCTCCGCTCCGTACACCTCGTACACACACGGCTCCGCACACCTTGTACACGCGCGGCTCCGCTCCGTACACCTCATACACGCGCTACTCCGCTCCGTACACCTCATACACGCGCGACTCCGCTCCGTACACCTCATACACGCGCGACTCCGCTCCGTACACCTCGTAAACGCGGCTCCGCTCCGTACACCTCGTACACACGCGGCTCTGCTCCGTACACCTCGTACACGCGCGGCTCCGCTCCGTACACCTCATATACGCGGCTCCGCACACCTCGTACACGCGTGGCTCCGCTCCGTACACCTCGTACACGCGTGGCTCCGCTCCGTACACCTCGTACACGCGCGGCTCCGCACACCTCGTACACGCGCGGCTCCGCTCCGTACATCTCGTACACGCGCGGCTCCGCTCCGTACACCTCGTACACGCGCGGCTCCGCTCCGTACACCTCGTACACGCGCGGCTCCGCTCCGTACACCTCGTACACGCGCGGCTCCGCTCCGTACTCCTCGTACACGCGCGGCTCCGCTCCGTACTCCTCGTACACGCGCGGCTCCGCTCCGTACGCCTCGTACACGCGCGGCTCCGCTCCGTACGCCTCGTACACGCGCGGCTCCGCTCCGTACGCCTCGTACACGCGCGGCTCCGCTCCGTACGCCTCGTACACGCGCGGCTCCGCTCCGTACGCCTCGTACACGCGCGGCTCCGCTCCGTACGCCTCGTACACGCGCGGCTCCGCTCCGTACGCCTCGTACACGCGCGGCTCCGCTCCGTACGCCTCGTACACGCGCGGCTCCGCTCCGTACGCCTCGTACACGCGCGGCTCCGCTCCGTACACCTCGTACATGCGCGGCTCCGCTCCGTACACGCGGCTCCGCTCCGTACGCCTCGTACACACGCGGCTCCGCTCCGTATACACACGGCTCCGCTCCATACACCTCGTACACACGGCTCCGCTCCGTACACCTCGTACACGCGCGGCTCCGCTCCGTACACCTCATACACGCGCGACTCCGCTCCGTACACCTCGTAAACGCGCGGCTCCGCTCCGTACACCTCGTACACACGCGGCTCTGCTCCGTACACCTCGTACACGCGCGGCTCTGCTCCGTACACCTCGTACACGCGCGGCTCCGCTCCGTACACCTCGTATACGCGGCTCCGCACACCTCGTACACGCGCGGCTCCGCTCCGTACGCCTCGTACACGCGCGGCTCCACTCTGTACGCCTCGTACACGCGCGGCTCCGCTCCGTACGCCTCGTACACGCGCGGCTCCGCTCCGTACGCCTCGTACACGCGCGGCTCCGCTCCGTACACCTCGTACACGCGCGGCTCCGCTCCGTACACCTCGTACACGCGCGGCTCCGCTCCGTACACCTCGTACACGCGCGGCTTCGCTCCGTACACCTCGTACACGGGCGGCTTCGCTCCGTACACCTCGTACACGCGGCTCCGCTCCGTACACCTCGTACACGCGCGGCTCCGCTCCGTACACCTCGTACACGCGCGGCTCCGCTCCGTACGCCTCGTACACGCGCGGCTCCACTCCGTACGCCTCGTACACGCGCGGCTCCGCTCCGTACGCCTCGTACACGCGCGGCTCCGCTCCGTACACCTCGTACACGCGCGGCTCCGCTCCGTACACCTCGTACACGCGCGGCTCCGCTCCGAACGCCTCGTACACGCGCGGCTCTGCTCCGTACACCTCGTACACACGCGGCTCCGCTCCGTACACCTCGTACACACGCGGCTCCGCTCCGTACACCTCGTACACACACGGCTCTGCTCCGTACACCTCGTACACACGCGGCTCCGCTACATACGCCTCGTACACGCGCGGCTCCGCTCCGTACGCCTCGTACACACGCGGCTCTGCTACATACGCCTCGTACACTCGCGGCTCCGCTACGTACACCTCGTACACGCGCGGCTCCGCTCCGTACACCTCGTACACACGCGGCTCTGCTACATACGCCTCGTACACTCGCGGCTCTGCTCCGTACACCTCGTACACACGCGGCTCTGCTCGGTACACCTCGCACACACGCGGCTCTGCTACATACGCCTCGTACACTCGCGGCTCTGCTCCGTACACCTCGTACACACGCGGCTCTGCTACATACGCCTCGTACACTCGCGGCTCTGCTCCGTACACCTCGTACACACGCGGCTCCGCTCCGTACACCTCGTACACACGCGGCTCTGCTCCGTACACCTCGTACACACGCGGCTCTGCTACATCCACACTGTAAACCCCTCCTGACCCCACACATAAACTTCAGCTCATCCAGCACCATGACAACCAGCACAGCAGAGTCCTGCATCCACCGAGGCCCCTGATCATGTGACCCCTGACTCCTCCCCTCCTGTGACCTCATCACAGCTCCTGTGCACACAACAGCCATATATGTGGTGGCGGCTCTGCAGGTGGAGGTATGTGGAGACCCCATTACTGGGGCAGGGGGCATTAACCCCTTCAGCACGGAGGCTCTTTTGGGGTCTTGTGTTGCCCCTTTATAAGAATCATAAGGTTTCTGTTCTGTTTCCTGTAATAGATACATACGACCCAACTATGGAGACAGGAAGGGAGGAAACGTATTGTTCTCAGAGTACAGGACCCCCACAGTGTAATGCCCCCATTATGCCCCTTATACAGGATGTATGATGCCCCCCACACAGTGTAATGCCCCCATTATGCCCCTTATGCAGGATGTATGATGCCCCCACAGTGTAATGCCCCTTATGCAGGATGTATGATGCCCCCACACAGTGTAATGCCCCCATTATGCCCCTTATGCAGGATGTATGATGCCCCCACACAGTGTAATGCCCCCATTATGACCCTTATGCAGTATGTATGATGCCCCCACACAGTGTAATGCCCCCATTATGCCCTTTATGCAGTATGTATGATGCCCCCACACAGTGTAATGCCCCCATTATGCCCCTTATGCAGTATGTATGATGCCCCCACAGTACTGGAATAATCCCTCTGGAGTTGGTTTTCCCTTTGCCTGCTCCCCTCCATGTATACATGCATGTTGGGGAGCAGCCGGTCTTACTAGATATCGAGGCTTTGTACAGTAATATACGGCCTGAGGATGGTATCAGAGGAGTAAGACATTTCTTTAAATCGAGATCAATACAGTGTAGCAGACATAATGACTTCATGGAGGATCTTCTAAAATTTACTCTTTCTCATAACTTCTTTCTTATTGACAGGCAGTACTTCCTCCAGCTCAGGGGTACTGCGATGGGGAGCCCCTGTGCCCCCTCATATGCTAACTTATCCCTGGACTGGTGGGAGGAATCCACAATATTCAGAGATGATTATAAGTGTGGGATCCATATACTGGGGTATGGTACAAATATATTGACTACATTTTTATCATCTGGTCGGGGACGACTGAACAATCTTTTTAATTTGTTGGGGAACTCCGCATCAATAGAGTGGGCCTTAGATTTACATCTGAATTTAATTATAATAATAATAATATTTTTTATTTTTATAGCACCAACATATTCCACAGCACTTTACAATTTTAGGGGGCACTTATACAGACAATACAGACTTTACAGAATAAGCATAACTCAGATGTTAAAAGGAGTGAGGGTCGCAAGCTTACAGTCTATAAGGAAATAGGGAGACACAAAGGTAAAATGTACATATATTCTATAATACAGCTATAATATACTAAATAGGGTAAGTACATAACACTACATGAACTGGTCGCCAGCCAGTATGTGTACAGTACAGAGGCTAATCAGTGCATTGATTGTATGAGCATGATTTTGAAGAAAATTTTAATATGGGCCAAACTGGGACAGTTAGATAAGTGTGTTGAGGTGATGGGCCGGTCTAAAGAAATGGGTTTTTACGGCATGCTTAAAACTCTCCGTATTGGAAATTAATCGAATTATCCTGGGTAGTGCATTCCAAAGAATTGGTGCAGCACGTGAGAAATCTTGGAGACGGGAGTGGGAGGTTCGGATTACAGAGGATTTTAGTTTAAAGTTATTAGCAGAACGGAGGGCACGGGAAGGGTGGTAGACTGAGACGAGGGAGGAGATGTAGGGGGGTACTGAAGCATGGAGCACTTTGTGGGTGAAAGTGATACGTTTATATTGAACTCTGTATTGGATGGGCAACCCGTGCAATGACTGGCACAGGGAAAAGGCATCGGTGTAGCGGTTGGCGAGGAATATGATCCTGGCTGCTGCATTTAGGACGGATTGGAGAGGGGAGAGTTTAGAAAGAGGGAGACTGATTAGTAGAGAGTTGCAATAGTCTAGACGAGAATGAATAAGAGCTACAGTAAGAGTTTTTGCAGAGTCAAAAGTAAGAAAATTTCTGAATCTAGAGATGTTTTTGAGGTGTAGATGACACGAGCGAGTGAGTGATTTGATATGAGGAGTGAAGGAAAGATCTGAATCAAGTATGACCCCAAGACAAGTGGGCATGTTGCTGGCGAGTAATGGTGGAGCCACAAACGGAAATGGCAATATCGGGCACAGGTAGGTTAGTGGAGGGAGGAAATACGAGTAGTTCAGTTTTTGACAGATTCAGTTTTAAATAGAGGGAGGACATAGTGTTCGAGACGGCGGAAAGACATTCACTGGTATTTTGTAATAATGCAGGGGTGTTGTTTGGAGAAGAGGTGTATAATTGGGTGTCATCAGCTTAGAGATGGTACTGAAAACCGAATCTGCTGATTGTTTGTCCAATAGAAGCGGTATATAAGGAGAAAAGAAGGGCGCCTAGGACTGATCCTTGAGGAACCCTGACAATAAGGGGAAGTGGAGAAGAACAGTAGCCAGAAAAAGACACAGTGAAGGAGCGGTCAGAGAGGTAGGAGGAGAACCAGGAGAGGACAGTGTCCTTGAGGGCGATAGAGCGGAGCGTAGTGAGGAGGAGCTGGTGATCCACCGTGTCGAATGATTCAGAGAGATCCAGAGAATCAGCAGGGAGTAGTGACCATTAGATTTAGCTGTTAGTAGATCATTAGGGACTTTAGTGAGGGCAGTTTCAGTAGAATGTAAAGAGCGGAAACCAGATTGTAAAGGGTCAAGAAGAGAGTTATCTGAGAGATAGCGGATTAGGAGTGGACCAGGTGTTCCAGGAGTTTAGAGATAAAGGGAAGATTGGAGACAGGTCTGTAGTTAGCAGCACTGTTCTGGTCTAGGGATGGTTTTTTTCTTCTTCCGTGACTGGTTCGAAGTCAGAAAATGAGCATGATGCAGTGTGGGAGGGAGGAGCATGCATTACATTTGAGGATTGGGAGAAAAGTTTGTCGGATATGGTTAATTTTCTCTTTGAAACAATTGACCAGATCATCAGCGCTGAGGTCGGTGGTCGGGGCCTGTGCTGTTTGATTGAGGAGAGAGTGAAAAGTGTCAAACAGGCTTTTAGGATTATTGGACCGTGAGATGATGAGGTTGTTAAAGTAGGATTGTTTGGAGAGGTGAAGGGCGGAGTTATAGGTTTTAAGCATAAATTTATAATGGAGGAAATCTTCGGGCAGATTAGATTTTCTCCACAGCCGTTCAGCGCACCTGGAGCACCGCTGGAGAAGACGTGTTTGCGGCGTGTTTCAGAGTTGTCGCCGTCTGTGCCGAGTTGTTCTTTGTGTAGGAGGTGCAGCTTCATCCAGGGCGCATAGCAATGTTTTGTTATAATGCTTCAGTGCCGAGTCGGGACATGAGAGGGAGGAGATTGGGGCCAATGATGTTTGCAACTTTTTCATAAATTTCTGGGTGTTAATGGATTGTATATTTCTGTAAGTGTGGAAAGTGGGGGTGTCCTGAGCAGGGGGACAGTCCTTGACAGAGAATGAATGAAGGTTGTGATCAGAGAGTGCAAGAGGAGCATTAGTAAAGTCATGTATTGAACAGAGACAGGCGAAGATCAAGTCAAGAGTATTTCCATTTTCATGTGTAGGAGAATTAGCAAGCTGTGAAAGGCCGAAGGAGGAAGTTAGAGATAAAAGATGAGCTGCAGATAGGGAGACGGAATCGCCAATTGGGATGTTAAAGTCTCCCGTGATGAGGGTGGAGATGTCATAGGTGTAACATACCTGGCGGCGTCCTTGCATGGTGGTCCATCTCCCACTGTGCAAGAGCGCGCACTTGATCTCCAGTCCAGATTGTCTCTCTGGCTTCCCTCCATGCTGTCTGTTTGTGTCTGTTTCTGCTGCTTAAGGGCGGCGCCCGATCACTTCCTGCTTTTTGTACCTGCTGTGGGTCACACCCCTTGTGCGTCCTCAGCCTATTGCTGTCTGTCACCTGGTATATAGCTCAGCTGCTCCCATCTATCCCTGCCTGAGCATAGTGTTTCATTCAGTGTGTGCTTGCACTCTGAAGGTGCCAGGTCCCATTCTTTGTCTCCTGCTTTGCGGTATCAGTTCCCGTGTCTGAGCTGAGTCCTGTCTATGTCTCCTGCCTTGCGGTTTCAGTTCCTGTGTCTGAACTGAGTCCTGTCTATGTCTCCTGCCTTGCGGTATCAGTTCCCGTGTCTGAACTGAGTCCTGTCTATGTCTCCTGCCTTGCGGTATCAGTTCCCGTGTCTGAACTGAGTCCTGTCTATGTCTCCTGCCTTGCGGTTTCAGTTCCCGTGTCTGAACTGAGTCCTGTCTATGTCTCCTGCCTTGCGGTATCAGTTCCCGTGTCTGAACTGAGTCCTGTCTGTGTTCTCTTGTCTGCCTATCCTGGAGGCTGTATTTCCAGGCCTGTCTGAACACGCTCCTAGCCTGTTCCTTCCGCCTTCTAGGGGCCGATTACCTAGATCCGTTCCTGTATCTTGTCTGTCCTGTCTGAACACGCTCCTAGCCTGTTCCTCCCGCCTTCTAGGGGCCGATTATCTAGACCCGCTCCGGTATCTTGTCTGTCCTGTCTGAACACGCTCCTAGCCTGTTCCTCCCGCCTTCTAGGGGCCGATTACCTAGACCCGCTCCTGTATCTTGTCTGTCCTGTCTGAACACGCTCCTTGCCTGTTCATCCTGCCTCTCTGGGGCCGTATTCCCAGACCCGCTCCTGTATTCCGCTGCAGTGTCGGTCTCCTCCGTACACTCAGTTCCAGTCTGAACTCTCTCCTATCCTTTACCTGTTTTGCCTCTATGTCCATTCCCTTCCTTTTTCTGCAGAGTCTGAACTCGTACCTAACTCCTGCTTGTTGTCTCTGTACTCCCGTTTGTGAGTTTGTGGTCCACTCGCTACTTCACTGCAAGTACCCTGTGGGTATCTGGCTCTGCCTTTCCCTTCCTGTCTGTTCCGTGTGAACAGAGCCCTGTCCCCCCTGCTCAGCCTTGCCTGCTCTGTCTCCTTTGCTCACCGGTCCGGCGGTTCTAGCCTGCGCTGTCTCCTTTGCTCACCGCTCCGGCGGTTCTAGCCTGCTCTGACTCCTTTGCTTACCGCTCCGGCGGTTCTAGCCTGCTCTGACTCCTTTGCTCGCTGCTCCGGCAGTCTCGCTCCGCTCTTATCCTTTTGCTCACTGCTCCGGCAGTCTCGCTCCGCTCTTATCCTTTTGCTCACTGCTCCGGCAGTCTTGCTCCACTCTTGCTCACCGCTCCAGGCGGTCTCGTCCTGCTTTACTCTTGCTCACTGCTCCGGCAGTCTCGCTCAGCTCTGACCCTTTGCTCACCGCTCCTGGCGGCCTTGTCCTGCTCTACTCTTGCTCACCGCTCCAGGCGGCCTTGTCCTGCCCTGTTATCGCTCACCTCTCTGGGCGGCCTCACTCTGCTGTGTTTGTCCGCCACATCTGTGGTTCTGTTCCTGAGTCCCAGTGTGTACTGGGTCCTATCCCGCCTGTGTTCCTACCTGCTAGTGCCTCCCTGTCTGCACTCTAGCTGTGCTTGCCTGTACCCCCCTGCCTGCATACCCGCCTGCCTGCATACCAGTCGTGCCTGCCTATACCCACCAGTCTGTGTGCCAGCCTACCAGTCTGTTCCTGTATTCCCCTGTGTGGGTCAACAGCCGTGTCCGGGGTCTGTCCTGGAGTAGCACCTGGTCCCTCTGCTCGGTTCCTCCTTGGTGCACTGGCGTCGTATGCCGTCGTGCGACCCTGGTCGGATCGGGTGAATACCTAGTTACGCCCCTCCAGGCATTCACTCTCCGGCACGGTCCAGTGGAATCACTACAATCACACGCACACGCCGCTCAGCCCGGGCGTGTGCATTACAGCATGCTCAGGCCATGGTTCCCGTTGAGCCCCACGGCCTTCGCTCTCTGAGAAGTTTTCCAGCGAATACATGCATTAAAAGAAATAAAAAATTTTTTTCCTTAGCTGAGTTCCAGGCGAATTACGCACCGTCCAGATGGATCTATCAGCTCTCGTTCCTGCGGATCCGCCACGTTACTATGGGGATCCAAGACAGTGTCGTGCATTTGTGGAGCAATGCATGCTACACTTTAAGGCCTACCCTCTCTATTTTCCTTCCGATTGGGCTAAAGTGGCCTTTATGATTGACTACCTAGCGGGTGATGCCTTGAAATGGGTCACCCCCCTATGGGAAGCATGGGATCCTGTCGTCCTTGACCTGCAGGCCTTCCTGGTGGCCTTTCGTATGGTCTTCGAGTACCCTATCCCTGAAGCCCCTGCTGAACCTTCACTTCCCAATATCCCGGAGCAGCCCCGACGGGTAATGTGTGTGGGTAGCGCAATAGTCCTCCAGCCCAATGAGACTACTGCCCACCCAGAATCCTCACAGGGTGACTACGCTTTCCGGAATACTTCTCCCAACCTCAAGAGGCAGTCCAGACGTGCTAGACGTAGAGGCAAGCCGTCACTCCAGGGTCTGTCCTCCCTGAGACCTCCTGACCCCAACCTTGAAGTCCCTACTGAAGCTTCATCTCCCTGTATCCCGGAGAAGCCCCAACGGGTAATATGCGTGGGTAGTGCACCAGTTCTCCTGCCCGAAGAGACTTCTGCCCATCCAGACTCCACACAGGAGAACTTCCTGCACCCGGCATCAGATGCTTCACCCACTTTAACCGGTGTGCATGTCCAAGGATGCTCCAAAGCTGTGGTTACCTCAGAGTCTGTGCACCTCTACTACCTGGTGGAGGACCCCCTGTTGCCTCCTGAATCCTCCGGGATACCACTCGATGACAAATGGAGAGAGACTTCTCTACACCCGGTACTCGATACTTTGTCCGCTTCGTCCTGTGAGCCTGACAATGGGTACCCCAAAGTGGTAGTTACCCCCGAGTCTCTACACCCCTCCGACCAGGCGGAGGACCTCCAGTTGTCTCCAGAACCCTTCGGGGTGCTACCTGGTAGCGAAAAGACAGAGACTCTCCTATACTCTGTACCTGATACCTCGCTCGCTTCGTCCACTGAGTCCAACCTAGTGTACTCCGAAGCAGTGGTTACTCCCGAGTCTCTACACCCCTCCGACCAGGCGGAGGACCTCCAGTTGTCTCCAGAACCCTTCTGGGTGCCACCTGGTGGTGAATGGACAGAGACTTTCCTATATCCTGGATCTGATACCTCGCTTGCTTCGTCCAGTGAGTCCGACCTAGTGTACTCTGAAGCAGAGGTTACCCGTGAGTCTCTACACCCCTCTGACCAGGCGGAGGACCGCCAGTTGTCTCCAGAACCCTTCGGGGTGCCACCTGGTGGTGAATGGACAGAGACTTTCCTATACTCGGTACCCGATACCTCGCCTGCTTCGTCCAGTGAGTCCGACCTAGTGTACTCTGAAGCAGATGTTTTCTCTGAGCCTCTGCACTCTTCTGACCCGGCGGAGGACCTCCAGTTGTTTCCTGAATCCTCCGGGGTACCACCAGATAACAAAGAGACAGTGACTTTTCCTCATTATGTACCTGATAACCCGTCTATTTCTTCCTGTGAGCTTGACAAGATGTACCTCGAAGCAGAGATTACCCCCAAGTCTCTGTCCCCCTCCAACCCGGTGAAGGACTTCCAGTTGTCTCCTGTACCCTCTGGGGTGCCACCTGAAAATATGTGGAGAGAGACTTCCTTGTGTGCTGTTCCTGGTACTCCACCCGTTTCGTCTGTTGCTGAGGATGGCTGGATAGGAGGTAGCATCCTAGCTAACCAGATGAGATCAGTTTTTCCTGTGGACAGTGGAAGTGATCTCCTTGAAGTGAACGACTGGTCCTCGAATTCCCTGCGGAAGATTCTGGCAGGCCTGAAGAAGAGGGGGTGTAAGGGGGGGGGGGTACTGTAACATACCTGGCGGCGTCCTTGCATGGTGGTCCATCTCCCACTGTGCAAGAGCGCGCACTTGATCTCCAGTCCAGATTGTCTCTCTGGCTTCCCTCCATGCTGTCTGTTTGTGTCTGTTTCTGCTGCTTAAGGGCGGCGCCCGATCACTTCCTGCTTTTTGTACCTGCTGTGGGTCACACCCCTTGTGCGTCCTCAGCCTATTGCTGTCTGTCACCTGGTATATAGCTCAGCTGCTCCCATCTATCCCTGTCTGAGCATAGTGTTTCATTCAGTGTGTGCTTGCACTCTGAAGGTGCCAGGTCCCGTTCTTTGTCTCCTGCTTTGCGGTATCAGTTCCCGTGTCTGAGCTGAGTCCTGTCTATGTCTCCTGCCTTGCGGTTTCAGTTCCCGTGTCTGAACTGAGTCCTGTCTATGTCTCCTGCCTTGCGGTATCAGTTCCCGTGTCTGAACTGAGTCCTGTCTATGTCTCCTGCCTTGCGGTATCAGTTCCCGTGTCTGAACTGAGTCCTGTCTATGTCTCCTGCCTTGCGGTTTCAGTTCCCGTGTCTGAACTGAGTCCTGTCTATGTCTCCTGCCTTGCGGTATCAGTTCCCGTGTCTGAACTGAGTCCTGTCTGTGTTCTCTTGTCTGCCTATCCTGGAGGCTGTATTTCCAGGCCTGTCTGAACACGCTCCTAGCCTGTTCCTTCCGCCTTCTAGGGGCCGATTACCTAGATCCGTTCCTGTATCTTGTCTGTCCTGTCTGAACACGCTCCTAGCCTGTTCCTCCCGCCTTCTAGGGGCCGATTATCTAGACCCGCTCCGGTATCTTGTCTGTCCTGTCTGAACACGCTCCTAGCCTGTTCCTCCCGCCTTCTAGGGGCCGATTACCTAGACCCGCTCCTGTATCTTGTCTGTCCTGTCTGAACACGCTCCTTGCCTGTTCATCCTGCCTCTCTGGGGCCGTATTCCCAGACCCGCTCCTGTATTCCGCTGCAGTGTCGGTCTCCTCCGTACACTCAGTTCCAGTCTGAACTCTCTCCTATCCTTTACCTGTTTTGCCTCTATGTCCATTCCCTTCCTTTTTCTGCAGAGTCTGAACTCGTACCTAACTCCTGCTTGTTGTCTCTGTACTCCCGTTTGTGAGTTTGTGGTCCACTCGCTACTTCACTGCAAGTACCCTGTGGGTATCTGGCTCTGCCTTTCCCTTCCTGTCTGTTCCGTGTGAACAGAGCCCTGTCCCCCCTGCTCAGCCTTGCCTGCTCTGTCTCCTTTGCTCACCGTTCCGGCGGTTCTAGCCTGCGCTGCCTCCTTTGCTCACCGCTCCGGCGGTTCTAGCCTGCTCTGACTCCTTTGCTTACCGCTCCGGCGGTTCTAGCCTGCTCTGACTCCTTTGCTCGCTGCTCCGGCAGTCTCGCTCCGCTCTTATCCTTTTGCTCACTGCTCCGGCAGTCTCGCTCCGCTCTTATCCTTTTGCTCACTGCTCCGGCAGTCTTGCTCCACTCTTGCTCACCGCTCCAGGCGGTCTCGTCCTGCTTTACTCTTGCTCACTGCTCCGGCAGTCTCACTCAGCTCTGACCCTTTGCTCACCGCTCCTGGCGGCCTTGTCCTGCTCTACTCTTGCTCACCGCTCCAGGCGGCCTTGTCCTGCCCTGTTATCGCTCACCTCTCTGGGCGGCCTCACTTTGCTGTGTTTGTCCGCCACATCTGTGGTTCTGTTCCTGAGTCCCAGTGTGTACTGGGTCCTATCCCGCCTGTGTTCCTACCTGCTAGTGCCTCCCTGTCTGCACTCTAGCTGTGCTTGCCTGTACCCCCCTGCCTGCATACCCGCCTGCCTGCATACCAGTCGTGCCTGCCTATACCCACCAGTCTGTGTGCCAGCCTACCAGTCTGTTCCTGTATTCCCCTGTGTGGGTCAACAGCCGTGTCCGGGGTCTGTCCTGGAGTAGAACCTGGTCCCTCTGCTCGGTTCCTCCTTGGTGCACTGGCGTCGTATGCCGTCGTGCGACCCTGGTCGGATCGGGTGAATACCTAGTTACGCCCCTCCAGGCATTCACTCTCCGGCACGGTCCAGTGGAATCACTACAATCACACGCACACGCCGCTCAGCCCGGGCGTGTGCATTACAATAGGATAGAAAATTTGGAAGCCAAGTGGCAAAATGATCCACAAACTGATGGGAGGGGCCCGGAGGGCGATAGACAACCGCCACTCGCAGGGAGAAGGGTCGGTAGAGTCTGACTCTGTGGGCCTCAAAAGAAGGGAAGATAAGTGAGGGTGCTGGGGTGGTAACCTGAAAAGTACATTTTGTTTAAAGGGGCAGACCAACACTAATTATTACCTGTTGACGTTCCTTTATGTACTGATCAAGTTAGATTGGAATGGGACCCTAGGGTCACTCATCTTCCATAAACCTTCAAGCACTAATAAACTATTGAAGTGGGATAACCACCACCCCCATCCCCATATAAAGAGGAAAACCCAAGGGCCAATTTTTACGGTTGAGAAGGTACTGCTCGAATGTCACAGATTTTAATATACAGGCAATAGACCTGAACACCAGATTAAGGGATAAAGGGTACTCGTGGTACATTTTGGATTCCGCATCATCATTTGCAGAAAAATGGGAGAGACACTCCTCCATACCAATCCAAGAGACCTAGAAGAAGATTGGACTACACGAGTAAGAAAAACTTATGACAATCAGAGTGACTGTATCTTTCATATCCTCAAAAAACACTGGGATATACTTGTGGTCGACCCGGACCTGAGGGTGCTGTGGAATCTACTCCCACAATAACTTTCAGAAAGGGTTGGTCAATTAGGGACCATTTAGTGCACAGTGTCTATAAAAAACCTGCACCCAAGGGGATTTGGCTAGATAGAAGAATCTGCGGTTTATTTAGATCTGGAGAATGTTGTACACGTAATTGGATGAGACCATGTAAATCTTTCTCAAGTTCCTCCATGGTTAAAATCCTTTTCCAGTGGGATTATTCCAACTGTAAAACCTCAGGACTAGTATATATGGCCACATGCACCTGCCCCCTAGAATATGTAGACAACATCAAGAGGGAGTCTAGGAGGAGAGTAGGGGAGCATTTGGGCGATATATGCCATGGTTGGGAGATCCCATTAGTGAGACACATGAACAGTGCACATCGAGGTGAAACCGGAGACCTCTCCTTTTGTATCATTGTGGTGGTTAAACCCAATGTGAGAGGAGGTGATCACAATAGATGTATCCTCTGAAAGGAAAGTGAGTGGATTGTTAGACTGGATTCACCAGCCCCTAAGGGACTCGATGAGCAAATTTCCTATGCCTGTTTTGTGTGACTACAGCCCCATTCTGGATTATATTTTTGGATTTTATGCTCTACCCATTGCTAGTCAGTTCCCTGTGAATGGGGTTCACATATTGTTGTACTTCATTGAGATATCTGAGCTTCTATATCAGAGTTATTACTTATCAATTATATTCCACTTATACTATTTCATCATTAACAAGTGTGGTGATCCCTGTGTATCTCTAATTGTGCAATAGAGGTCAAATTTGACCATTTAGGAATATACTGTTGGCCACCATCCCATAATTTTTGTAGTGATAAAGTAGATCTACATGCCTATTACATGATGGGAGGATGTGCAGTACTTTTTTTTAGTTTCCCATGATGCTGATCTCAGAGATAGGATTTTTCTATGTTGGTGGTATGCAATCCAATACCATATGCGATCCGGTGTGGAACGCATGCTTCCGGACATGCGCATGCACAGATAGGAGACCGTGATGCACTCCGGCATGGAACGCACATGTCTGGGCACGTTTGAGCTTTCTGCCGCCCGTTGTTTTGTGCTGGATTGTGGGGCGTTCTTGAGAATTTATTTTTGTTCCATCTTTCTTTAGTTGATCCCACTGATGCATCAGATAAGTCCTCAGAGAATTATAATTAGAGGAACCCATGGACACATTAGGATTTGTGACGCTGACCTCCGCTCTCCTCTATTTCCTTTGAATTTATTGTGTGACCTGTATTTCAGAACAGTAGCTCCTGGTTTGTTTAGTTTCCATGTGTAAATTGAATTTGACTCGTAGTCTTTGATATCTCTCTCAAACGTAGTTTTTTTGATGTCTGAGATCCATCCTCCAGACTTTGTAAATTCTTTTGCATATTTTGTTTGAGTTTTGGATCCAAAAAGGCTTCTACACTAGGCGGAATAAGCACGAAGCAAGTATCAAACGCAATGTAACTTGGTTATCCTATAAGGGTTTTTTTAAATGTGGCCATAAACCCTGTAAAGCATGCAACTATGTTAATAAAACCGACACATTTGAAGAAAACCTAACGGTACAGCAATTTTCAATACACAATTTCATCAATTGTACCACTATAGGGGGTCATTTATTTAATAGAGTGTATAGAGAGTTAACTACAATACGTGGGATGCACATCAGGTCCGCTAAAAAAATGTATTAGAAGACATTAATCTATTAAGATATTTGTCAGTCGGCACCACACAATCTAAATCACTGAAATACCGGGTGCAATGGTAACTGTGCAACAAAGCAAATAAAGAAGTAGGTAGCGAAAAACTTGTACAGTGAGATAATGCACACCCAAAAATAATAAGAATTACTACAAATAATAAATAAAATAGCAACTTTATTTCATGTAGGGACACACAAGTGGTTAAAAAACATATGACCCCTGACGAAGCTACTGTAGAAGCGATACACGTAGGGTATAGATACCTACTTAGGGTTTCCACTGTAGAGAGGTAAGCCCTACGCGTATCGCTACTACAGTAGCTTCGTCAGGGGCTGTATTTCTCTTGCTGATCAAAAAGGTCATAGTATTTGTATAATCCTGAATGCTGAATTCTATTCTTTTGGAAACAATCATGTTTACTGTGCTAATGACAAATTGTACTAAGTCAGCTGAAAGTTTATTTACAACAGCCCCTGTGATACCAACTATGTAAATAGATTAGCTCAAACAATGATAGGTGATCCCTGCACCTTTACCTCTTTTACCTGGGCTTTATGACCTCACACAGATGTAAATATAAACAGGGGTGTCTGTAGTGCTGTAGACAGAATGAAATTTGGGACAGAGAATCACGGAACATCAGAAGGACTTTGGAAGGAGAATGGGAGACATCCTTCAGGAAAGTAGATGGATTGCATGGCATCTAAAGAGACACAGATTTGTTTTCTACATGATTCTAGTCTAAGGGTATCAGCCCTCACTGGAAAGTTTCAGATCTGCTCCATTAACCATCAGAGAGACCATGGATACTTTTAGGAAGTCCAGGAGAGGATGAAAAAGTCACTTGGCCCCATGGATATGCTGTTTTGGTGTTACTAGGAGGAACCCACCGGTCACCTAGAACCCATGGAGACATTTGGAGTTGCCAGGAGGGACCCACCGGTCGTCTGGTCCCATGGAAACTCTCGGAGAGGCCAGGATGGGACCATCGGGTCTCCTGGTCTTGTACCTCGATGGACTGTTGACTTCCTAAGCTTGCCGCTACCTTCTCTCTGTGGGGGCCAGCCAGAAGCGGAGGGCCACTGGTTGAGTTAGTTGGCCCTGGAAGTCTCCAAAGTCGCAGCTGTTCTATCCCAGGCGGGCGGAGAAGGAAGGGTGAGACTGTGTAATGTTGTACCATCTTGGGTATTTGCTGGACAGTTCTGTATGTTTAATGTCTCCTTTGTGGTTCAATAAAGTATTGCTACACTGTTTTACCCTCACCCTGTGTTGTTTGAGTAGCGTTACACCCACAGAAGACCCCGGGTCTTCACAGTCCCTGACCAGGGCGGCTCCATGCGGTGTTCTTCAGACAAGGTGCATTAAATAAACAGTGAGCTGACATCTCTCTCCATTTTCTCATTATATGCATGTTTTCCTTATAGAGACAAATATTTATTTTTGCTAAAACTGTGATATTTTCACTTTAAAATTTTTTTAAACCTTTTTTATAAACTTTTTAAAATAACTCTCATTAGTGTGATTATACAACACAGAAGCCTTTGATTGCTCAGGTGATCCACCGTACTACTGTAGTGCCGTGTACTATCACTGCCTGTCAGTGTAATACTAACTGCCCCATACACATGAGATAAGTGTTGGCTGAACGATCATTTGGCAGACGGCTATCTCTCCAGACTCCCCCATACACAAATATTCCAGCTTTCCTGTGGTTTGTATGACTGACTGCATCTGTAGGGAGGTCCCCAAATACATTATATAGTCAACCAAAATCAGTGCTTCCATGTAACTTTAGTCTAATGTTTATGGAGGCGTTAAAAAGTAAGTTATGGAACTCTGCCTCTGGCCCAGCTTAATAGACTTTTGTACATTACATTCCCAGTACTTGGGGGAGGAGGGCATTCAGCCGAACTCTGTCACATCTTCTTGGATGCCATGTTTACTTTTTGCAGGAGCAAGTGGTTAAACTGCCAGGGATTTTATTGCAGCTGCACCTCTGCCATCCCTGAGGTGTACATCTATGTTCTGGTGTCCAAAAGAGTTCATAACTAGTGTTGAGCGATACCTTCCGATATCGGGAAATATCGGATCGGATTGGATCGGACCGATACCCAAAAAGTATCGGATATCGCCAATTCCGATACCGGAAACCAATGCAAGTCAAATGGACAGAAATATCGGAATAAAAATAAACCCTTTCTTTCCTTGTAGGTTAATTCTACATGGAGGAAAACAACTAAGAATAATGTAGAATGTATTGGGGGAGACAATAAAGGCATAGAGGTTTAGCCCAATCAAATTGAATAGCAGGAATTAATATTTTTTTTAAGACGTTCTGAGTTACGGAAATATTGACTATGTTAAGTATTTTTATATTTTGTCAGATATTTATGTTTCACTACTTCCATGCTCTTCACCTTCTTTTTTACTTCTCCCACACTTTCTCCATCATCCTCAGCATCAGCATCTTTTTCATCAACTTCTTCTTCACCTTCTTCATCTTTTTCTTCTTCACCTTCTTCGTATTATTCTTTTTTTTTACATTCTTTATATTCTTCTTATTCAACTATTATTCTTCTTCATATTCTACTTCTTCATCTTCTTCATATTCTTCTTCTTCATCATATTCTTATTTGTGACAGGCATTCCTGTAGTTGTTATCTATAAAAGTTTGAACATTACACCTTTCGTTCTGCCCGTCACAAAAGATTTACAACAGGATTTGTCCGCGTTCAGTTTGGCCTGCAACAGTAGGTCTTTTCCAGGGGCACCACGAGGAGGAACGGACTCACCCCCATACACTGCTTAGTCATCTTCTGCTTATAATTTAGATATTATCTTTTGCTCTGATTTTTAGTCTTATGCTTAATGTTCTTCCGCTTTTTGTTCTGCAGCTTCTTGTACTTCTGCTTCTTGGTTTTCTGTCTCTTTTTCTTCTGTATCTTGGTGGTTGTCTTCTCTTCTTTGTCCTCTTGGTCAACTTCTTCAGGGTCATCTTCTTGGTCTTCTTCGGGGTGGTCTTCAGGGTCCTCGTCTTCGGGGTCCTCGTCTTCAGGGTCCTCGTCTTCGGGGTCCTCGTCTTCTTCGAGGTGGTCTTCAGGGTCCTCGTGTTCAGGGTCCTCGTCTTCAGGGTCCTCGTCTTCGGGGTGGTCTTCAGGGTCCTCGTCTTCGGGGTCCTCGTCTTCTTCGGGGTGGTCTTCAGGGTCCTCGTCTTCGGGGTCCTCGTCTTCTTCGGGTTGGTCTTCAGGGTCCTCGTCTGCAGGGTCCTCGTCTTCTTCGGGTTGGTCTTCAGGGTCCTCGTCTTCGGGGTCCTCGTCTTCTTCGGGGTGGTCTTCAGGGTCCTCGTCTTCAGGGTCCTCGTCAGGGAGATCCAGAGTGATTACCAAGAACCATTTCAAAAAGCTTGAACTTGGAAATGTAGCAGAAGGTACAAGAAGGCTGAGGAACTATCGAGGACCAGCTGAAGGTACTGGAACCCGGATGGGTAGCAGAAGGTACAAGAGCCAATGGAACTACCGAGGACCAGCTGACGGTACTGGAACCCGGATGGGTAGCAGAAGGTACCCATGTAAAAAAAAGTTTCAAGGCCGCGAGCCGGCCGCAGTTACCAAAACCCACAGTCCTACAGGGGGTGCTTGTCCTATTGGCACTATGGAACCAGCCTTCATTGCCAGATCCCGCAGCCCACATAGGAGTCACCTAAACTGCAGGCACCATAGAGTCGGCTAACCCGACCGCAACACGATAGGACAATGCATTGGAGGCAAAGTGACTTTGACACTACCCGGAAACAGCTGGCGTGCTGGAACCAGGCTGGGCAGGAGGGAGTACCCGTGCCAAAGACTCTGCCGAGAACCAGCTGACGGTACTCGAACCCGGATGGGTAGCAGAAGGTACAAGAGCCAATGGAACTACCGAAGACCAGCTGACGGTACTGGAACTCGGTTACTAAGCAGGAGGTACCTGTGCCAGAAAGCACTACCAAGGACCAGCAGACGTTGGTGGAACTTGGATACCGAGAAGGAGGCACCTAAGCCAAAGGCACTGCCGAGAACCAGCTGACGGTACTGGAACCCGGATGGGTAGTAGAAGATACAAGAGCAAATGGAACTAACGAGGACCAGCTGACGGTACTGGAACCCGGATGGGTAGCAGAAGGTACAAGAGCCAATGGAACTACCGAAGACCAGCTGACGGTGCTGGAACTCGGTTACTAAGCAGGAGGTACCTGTGCCAGAAAGCACTACCAAGGACCAGCAGACGTTGGTGGAACTTGGATACCGAGAAGGAGGCACCTAAGCCAAAGGCACTGCCGAGAACCAGCTGACGGTACTGGTACCCGGATGGGTAGCAGAAGGTACCCATGTAAAAAAAACTTTCAAGGCCGCGAGCCAGCCGCAGTTAACAAAACCCACAGTCCTACAGGGGGTGCTTGTCCTATTGGCACTATGGAACCCGCCTTCATTGCCAGATCCCGCAGCCCACATAGGAGTCACCTAAACTGCAGGCACCATAGAGTTGGCTAACCCGACCGCAACACGACAGGACAACGCATTGGAGGCAAAGTGACGTTGACACTACCCGGAAACAGCTGGCGTGCTGGAACCAGGCTGGGCAGCAGGGAGTACCCGTGCCAAAGACACTGCTGGGTAACAGCTGGCGGTGCTGGAACCCAGGGTAAATACTAAAAACAGAGTGGAGCCAGAGGCATAATTGGAGCAACTTTAAAATCTGTAGTAGTGTGAATGTGGACAGAGCAGGAGAAATTGCCGGACACACAGCTGGGGATCAGCTGACGTTACTGAATCCCAATAACACTGGAGCAAGCGTTGACTGTGCAGACGGCACTTCTGAGCAGCAACTAGCGGTATTGGAGCCCAGGGTAAATACTAAAAACAGAGGAGCCAGAGGTGTAATTGGAGCAAGTTTTAAATCAGTAGTACAGTGGATGTGGACAAAGCAGGAGAATTTTCCGGACACACAGCTGGGGATCAGCTGACGTTACTGAACCCCAATAACACTGGAGCAAGCGTTGACTGTGCAGACGGCACTTCTGAGCAGCAACTAGCGGTATTGGAGCCCAGGGTAAATACTAAAAACAGAGGAGCCAGAGGTGTAATTGGAGCAAGTTTTAAATCAGTAGTACAGTGGATGTGGACAAAGCAGGAGAATTTGCCGGACACACAGCTGGGGATCAGCTGACGTTACTGAACCCCAATAACACTGGAGCAAGCGTTGACTGTGCAGACGGCACTTCTGAGCAGCAACTAGCGGTATTGGGCCCAGGATAAATACTAAAAACTGAGGAGCCAGAGGTGTAATTGGAGCAAGTTTTAAATCAGTAGTACAGTGGATGTGGACAAAGCAGGAGAATTTGCCGGACACACAGCTGGGAAACTGCTGACGTTACTGAACCCCAATAACACGGCAGCAAGTGTTGACTGTGCAGACGGCACTTCCGAGCGCCAACTGGCGGTGTTGGAGCTCAGGGATAATACTGAAAACAGAGGAGCCAGAGGTGTAATTGGAGCAACTTTAAAATCTGTAGTAGTGAGAATGTGGACAGAGCAGGAGAAATTGCCGTCCGCACAGCAGGGGAACAGCTGACGTTACTGAACCCCAATAACACGGCAGCAAGTGTTGACTGTGCAGACGGCACTTCCGAGCGCCAACTAGCGGTGTTGGAGCTCAGGGATTACAGTTCAGGTGGTAGAAGCATGAACACAACAGGAGACCTGGATACTGTTGCCAACCAATTATTTATTCTGGAAGAGGACTGGCAAATTCATGAGAGATCCAGGCCTTGTTCATTTTGAGAAAAGTAAGCCGGTCAACGTTATCGGAGGATAGTCGCATGCGACGGTCTGTTAGTACACCACCTGCGGCACTAAAGACGCGTTCCGATAATACACTAGCAGCAGGGCAAGCTAGCACCTCCAATGCATACTGACTAAGCTCTGGCCATGTATCCAGCTTACAGACCCAAAACTTGAAGGGAGAAGAGCCGTCTGGGAGTACACTGAGAGGGCAAGACATGTAGTCTGTCACCATCTGACGGAAACGTTGCCTCCTGCTGACTGGAGCCGTCTGTGATGGTGTAGATATTTGTGGCGGCGGGGACACAAAACTTTGCCACATTTCAGCCATACTGGTCTTGCCTTGTGCTGAGGCGCTGCTTCTGCTCCCTCTTTGTGCAGAGCTTTCTCCACTCCCTCAACGCACTGAGCTTTGTAAAGCACTAGCAGCACTGCTCTCGGTTGGAATGGAGAACATGATGGAATGCACCAGTGCGTCTTGTTACTCCCGCATTTTACGCTCCCGGTTCAATGGTGTTATGAGGCTTTGTAAGTTGTCCCGGTAGCGACGATCTAGGAGGGTGGACACCCAATAATCAGCCGTGTTGAGAATGTGGGCGATGCGGCGGTCTTTTCTCAGGCACTGCAGCATGAAATCAACCATGTGCTGCAGACTGCCAACTGGCCAAGAAACGCTGTCCCCTGCTTGAGGCGTGATCTCTGCCTGCTCTGCATCACCCCACCCTCTCTCTAGATACTGACTACTAGAGCATTGTGTACCTCCCTCCTCTGGACAGATGTCTTCCTCATCCATTGACTCCTCCTCATCCTCCTCACAAAGTGTCCCCTGCCTAGGCCTTTGTGAGGAACCACGTTGCGCAGACTTTAGAGAAGCAGATGGCATTTGTGACTCCTCATCCTCCACTTCTTCCTAAACCTCGTCCCTTAGTGCTTGCAGTGTTTTTTCAAGCAGGCAGATAAGGGGGATAGTCATGCTGACTAGTGCATCATCTGCACTCGCCATCCGCGTGGAATAATTGAAGGCACGCAAAACGTGGCAAATGTCCTTCATAAAAGCCCACTCAGTGGTGGTGAAGTGTGAACGGCACGCACTGCGACTTGTTTGCGCCTGCTGCAGCTGGTACTCCATTACTGCTGCCTGCTGCTCACACAACCTCTTCAACATATGTAACGTTGAATTCCACCTGGTGGGTAGGTCACATATGATGCGATGTTCTGGAAGACGTAATCGGTGCTGCAGAGCTGCAATGCGTGATCTTGCGTTGCTGGAACGCCGTAAGTGAGCGCACTCTATGCGGACCTTGTGAAGCAGTGCATCAAGATCCGGATAGTCCCTCAAAATACTCTGCACGACCAAGTTGAGCACATGTGCCAGACATGGGATGTGAGTGAGGTTGCCTAGGCCCAGAGCTGCCACCAGATTTCGGCCATTGTCACACACTACCATGCCTGGCTGGAGATTCGCTGACACAAACCACACGTCGCTCTGCTGCTTGATGGCATTCCAGAGCTCCTGCGCTGTGTGGCTTCGATTCCCCAAAGAAATTAATTTTAATATGGCCTGTTGACGTTTGGCCACGGCTGTGCTCATATCGGTCATCATAACAGGTAACCAACCGTTCACGGGTCGATGTGGAGGTAGACCGTGACGGCTCCTGCAGCGCTGATTCAGAGGAACTGGAGCATGAGGAGGAGTCAATGTGTACAGACTGGATTCCTGCAATCCTTGGAGTTGGCAGAACACGTACAGCGCCACTCTCAAGATCTGTACCCGGCTCCACAACATTTACCCAATGGGCAGTGAGGGAAAGGTATCGTCCCTGTCCATGCTTACTGGTCCACGCATCGGTGGTCAGGTGGACCTTGCTACTGACGGCGTTTTGTAGTGCATGTTTAATTTTTCCCTCCACATGATGTTGCAAGGCAGGGACGGCATGCCTGCTGAAATAAAAGCGGCTGGGCACGTTGTATTGTGGGACTGCCAATGCCATAAAGTTAGAGAAGGTGTCAGTCTCCACCAGCCTGAATGATAGCATTTCAAGGGCCAGTAGTTTAGCAATGCCAGCATTCAGAGCCTGTACTCGGGGGTGGTTTGCCGAGTATGGGCGCCTTTTCTCCCATGCCTGTGCTAACGATGGCTGTAGACTGGCCTGGGAGTGTGAGGATGACTGGGAAAGTGGTGCTGTGGGTGGAATTACACTGTGTCTCTGTACAACAGTGCCAGAGATTCTTCCATGGCGATCCTGTGAGGAAGCCGAACCAGCTGTGTGTGAGCTGGAGGAAGAGGCTACAACACGAGCTGAAGAGGTGGTAGGTGGCGCTGTAGGTTGGCCTAGGTCTTCAGTGTGTTTTTGTAACTCCACCACGTGCTTGGTCCGCACATGTTTCCACATATTTGTGGTATTGAGGTTGCTGACACTTTTCCCTCTTTTCACCTTCTGATTACACAGCTTGCATTTGACAAAGCAAATGTCATCTGCAACTGTGTCAAAAAAGGACCAGGCACTGCAAGTCTTGGGAGCGCCCGCTTTGGATTTTGGAAGAGCCATGCTCCTAATGGGTGCCGAAGTGGAGGCTACAGGCAACCAAGTCTGCCCCCTCCCTCTCCCTCCTTTTTGGGCTGTTCGGGGAATCTCTTCCTCAGAGCTGCTCCCACCACCTTCCTGTCCCTCACGCCATGATGGGTCAAGGACCTCATCATCTACACCATCCTCTTCAAACAACTGCTTCTCCTGGGTAGTCTCAACAGCACAGTACGCACCAGAAAGTGACACCTGAGTCTCCTCATCAGATGCATACTGAGGTGTGCTGCTGAGCATAGGCACTGGCCCACCCGCCTCTTCAGATTCAGAGAGACAAAACGGTTGCGCATCACTGCATACTACCTCTTCTTCAAATTCTCGAATTCTGCTTGGCTGGCCCCCTCTTTCCAAGCCAAGAGATTCAGAGAACAGAAGTAGAGATGGCTCCTGTCCAGGGCTCTCTGACTGCCTGGGCAATTTGGCAGGTGGTGAAGAGAGAGATGGGTGCTCTTCAGTGCTCAGGACCTGAGAGGATGTGAAACTAATTGAAGTCGATGCATTAGCTGCCATCCATCCGACAACGGCTTCAATTTGGTCCTCCCGCAGCAGTGGGGTATGGCTAGCTCCTACAAAGCTGCGCATAAAGGACTGTTCCCTGGTAAAACTGGGGGATGCTGAGTCACTGGTGCCCGCAGCAGGCACAGAATCCCCACGTCCTCTCCCTGCAGGCACAGAATCCTCACGTCCTCTCCCTGCAGAAACTCCACGCCCACGACCACATGCCTTACTCCCTGCCTTCTTCATCTTGGTAGACTGATAAAGATAGGCAGCAAAGGACTAAGGGCTTAGTGTGCTTATTCCTGAACAGCTGCTAACAGGTATAAGAAACACTAATTTTATAAAGTGTGGACTAGACTTTAACCCCTTAAGACCCGCGGGTGGTTTGCACGTTAATGACCGGGCCAATTTTTACAATTCTGACCACTGTCACTTTATGAGGTAATTACTCTGGAACGCTTCAACGGATCCCCCTGATTCTGAGATTGTTTTTTCGTGACATATTGTACTTCATGATTGTGGAAAAATTTCTTCGATATCACTTGCGTTTATTTGTGAAAAAAACGGAAATTTGGCGAAAATTTTGAAAATTTTGCAATTTTCAAAATTTGAATTTTTAAGCCCTGAAATCAGAGCGATATGTCACACAAAAGAGTTAATAAGTAACATTTCCCACATGTCTACTTTACATCACCACAATTTTGGAACCAAAATTTTTTTTTGTTAGGGAGCTATAAGGGTTAAAAGTTGACCAGCGATTTCTCATTTTTCCAACAAAATTTACAAAACCATTTTTTTAGGGTCCACATCACATTTGAAGTCACTTTGAGAGGTCTTTATGACAGAAAATACCCAAAAGTGACACCATTCTAAAAACTGCACCCCTCAAGGTGCTCAAAACCACATTCAAGAACTTTATTAACCCTTCAGGTGCTTCACAGGAATTTTTTGAATGTGGAAGAAAAAAATGAACATTTAACTTTTTTCACAAAAATGTTACTTTAGACCCAATTTTTTTTATTTTCACAGGGGTAACAAGAAAAAATGGACCCCAAAATTTGTTGTGCAATTTCCCCTGGGCACGCAGATACCCAATATTTGGGGAAAAAATACTGTTTGGGCGCACGGCAGGGCTCGGAAGGGAAGGAGCGCCATTTGACTTTTTGATTGTAAAATTTGCTTGAATAATTAGCGGACGCCATGTTGTGTTTGGAGAGCCCATGTGTGCCCAAACTTTGGAGCTCCCCCACAAGTGACCCCATTTTGGAAACTAGACCCCCCAAGGCACCTTTCTAGATGCATAGTGAGCACTTGGAACCCCCAGGTGCTTCACAAATTGATTCGTAACAATGAAAAAGTGAAAAAAAAAAAACACTTTTTCATTTTTATGAATCAATTTGTGAAGCACCTGAGGGTTCCAAGTGCTCACAATGCATCTAGATAGGTGCCTTGGGGGGTCTAGTTTCCAAAATGGGGTCACCTGTGGGGGAGCTCCAATGTTTGGGCACACAGCGACTCTCCAAACGCAACATGGTGTCGCTAACAATTTGAGCCGATTTTCCGTTAAATTTGTTAGAGGACACCATGTTGCATTTAGAGAGTCCCTGTGTGCCCAAACATTGGAGCTCCCCCACAAGTGACCCCATTTTGGAAACTAGACCCCCCAAGGCACCTATCTAGATGCATAGTGAGCACTTGGAACCCCCAGGTGCTTCACAAATTGATTCGTAACAATGAAAAAGTGAAAAAAAAAACACTTTTTCATTTGTATGAATCAATTTGTGAAGCACCTGAGGGTTCCAAGTGCTCACTATGCATCTAGATAGGTGCCTTGGGTGGTCTAGTTTCCAAAATGGGGTCACTTGTGGGGGAGCTCCAATATTTGGGCACACAGCGGCTCTCTAAATGCAACATGGTATCCGCTAACAAATTGAATGGAAAATCGGCTCAAATTGTTAGCGGACACCACATTGCGTTTGGAGAGCCCCTCTGTGCCCAAACTTTGGAGCTCCCCCACAAGTGACCCCATTTTGGAAACTAGACCCCCCAAGGCACCTATCTAGATTCATAGTGAGCACTTGGAACCCCAGGTGCTTCACAAATTGATTCATAAAAATGAAAAAGTGTTTTTTTTTTCACTTTTTCATTTTTACGAATCAATTTGTGAAGCACCTAGGGGTTCCAAGTGCTCACTATGCATCTAGATAGGTGCCTTGGGGGGTCTAGTTTCCAAAATGGGGTCACTTGTGGGGGAGCTCCAATGTTTGGGCACACAGGGGCTCTCCAAACGCAACATGGCGTCCGCTAACAATTTGAGCCGATTTTCCATTCAATTTGTTAGCGGACACCATGTCGCGTTTGGAGAGCCCGTGATGTGCCTAAACAGTGGAGCTCCCCCACAAGTGTCCCCATTTTGGAAACTATACCCCTCAAAGATTTTATTAAGGTGTATAGTGAACATTTTGAACCCAGAGGTACGGCACATTATTTGTTTACATTAGGTCATCATATTGAATAAGTTGTCATTATTCTTGAGCGCAAGTGCTCGCTACTTGAGTTTGCATCGGGTACTCAGGTATGCACCATGTACAGCGTGTGCTCGAGTGACATGCTCGAGTCCCTGCTCCGCATGTTTCACGGTTATTATACACCCAAAAAAAACCATGCGGGGATCGCTCGTGCATGGCAGGCAATCCCCGTAAAGTTTTTTGGCCGCGAAGCATATGGGGCAGAGACTCGAGCATGTCACTCAAATACCCACGATACTAAATGCATACCAGAGCACCCGATGCAAACTCAAGTAGCGAGCACTTGCTCTCAACACTAGTCGCCATATCGTCATCTTTTTTTCTTACTTTTGAAAAAAATCCCAACCCCAGCCCTAACCCTAGCACAACCCTAGCCCCAGCACAACCCTAGCCCCAGCACAACCCTAGCCCCAAACCCAGCCCTAACCCTAGCCCAATCCTAACTCAAGAGTTTATTTTTGACGCCGTTCCTTGTGCGGTATAAGTGATTAGACGACTTTATTCTTCGGGTCGGTGTGATTACAGCAATGCCAGAATCATATGGGGTTTTTATGACTGACAGCTGTCACACACTAAAAGACGCATTTTTTGTAAAATCTAGTTTTTGCATCGCCATATTTTGAGAGCTATAATTTTTCCAGATTTTGGCAGACAGTCATGTGACGGCTCGTTTTTTGCGGGATGACTTGACATTGTTATTGGTGCCATTTTCAGGCACGTGACATTTTTTGATCGCTTTCTATTCCGATTTTTGGGAGGCAGAATAAACAAAAACCAACAATTCAGGAATTGTTTTTTTTTTTTTTTTTTTTATTCTGTTCCGCGTGTGGTAAAATTGATGAGGCAGCTTTACTCTTCGGGTCAGTACGTTTACAGCGGTACCACATTTGTATCATTTTTCTATGTTTTGGCGCTTATACACAATAAAAGCTATTTTATAGAAAAAAATATTTTTTAGTATCGCTTTATTCTGAGAGCTATAACTTTTTTATTTTTCGGCTGATGGAGCTATATGGCGGCTTGTTTTTTGCGGGACGAGATGACGTTTTCAGCGGTATCATTTTTATTTATATGCGTCTTTTTGATCGCGTGTTATTCCACTTTTTGTTTGGCGGTATGGTGATAAAGCATTGTTTTTTGCTTGTTTTTTTTTTTTTTTTTTTTTACCGTGTTCACTGAAGGGGTTAACTAGTGGGACAGTTTTATAGGTCAGGTTGTTCCGGACGCGGCGATACCAAATATGTGTACTTTTATTGTTTTTTTTTATTTTTTTTATAATAATATTTATTGATGGGTACATTATATTTTTATTTTTGGTGTATTATTTTTTTTATTTTTTTATAATATTTTTGCACATTTTTTTTTTTTTTTTTTTCCACTTTCACACAGTTTATACACTTTATTACTTTGTCCCACTCTGGGACTTTCACTTTTTTTTTTCTGATCGCCTGCATGGCACAGGAATGGAGCACAATCCCTATGCCATGAAGGCTGTCAGAAGTGCACAGTGTGAAGATTGCTTGGAGATGCACTGCGCATGTCCAAGCAATCTTCCTGCTCTCTGGTGACCCGGATGTTGTCATGACGACATCGGGTCGTCATGGCAACACCCGGGAAGCCTTTGCAGACTGCGCTGGAAGCCGGAAGAGGAGGTGAGTATCGCCGATCACCTCCCCTTGCCCCCGCAATGCCGCGATCGACTTCGATCGCAGCATCGCGGGGGCTAATGTGCTGGGAGCGGTGCGTGACCGCTCCCTGCACATAGTACCGGGTGTCAGCTGTGACAATCAGCTGACACCCGGCGGCGATCGCGCCCGCACAGCCTGTGTGCGCGCGCGATCGCGATGACGTACTAATACGGGTCTGGCTCTTAAGTCCCAGGGCACAGACGCGTATTAGTACGTCAGATGTTATTAAGGGGTTAATATGGGCTAATGTGGCCTACACAACTGTAAAGTGGAGTGTTTGGTGAACTTTGTTTAGGTTTTTTTTGTCACAAAAAGACACTGGATGTGCCCAAAGATGTAATACCGATAGTATCACAAACTTTTTGTAGCTATTACAATGTTGGAAGGTAACCTACAATGCAATAGATGAGGCTGCAAAAAATAGGCTAATACTAATCTGGCTGGGGCTGCAGGGCATAATGCTGCAGAAAGGCTCCTCTAACTACTCCTATATAGTGTGTTTGGAACCACCACACTAATAGGAGAAATCAGGAAAAATTATGAATTGGCAAAAAAGGACAATGTATGAGGCAGTGACACACACTGAGTGCACTACAACCAGACGTGGCTGAAGCACACACTACAGGGTGAGCTGCACTCACACACAGAGACCTTGCAGACAGCGGTGAACAGTGCAGATGCAGAGCACTGTGAACTGGCGCTGCAAGACAAAAAAAAATTCTCTATCTACTCCTATATAGTGTGTTTGGAACCACCACACTAATAGGAGATATCAGGAAAAATTATGAATTGGCAAAAAAGGACAATGTATGAGGCAGTGACACACACTAAGTGCACTACAACCAGACGTGGTTGAAGCACACACTACAGGGTGAGCTGCACTCAAACACACAGACCTTGCAGACAGCGGTGAACAGTGCAGATGCAGAGCACTGTGTACTAGCGCTGCAAGACAAAAAAAAAATTCTCTATCTACTCCTATATAGTGTGTTTGGAACCAATTTAGCTGAATACGGATGGAACCACCACACTAATAGGAGAAATCAGGAAAAATTATGAATTGGCAAAAAAGGACAATGTATGAGGCAGTGACACTCACTGAGTGCACTACAACCAGACGTGGCTGAATCACACACTACAGGGTGAGCTGCAGTCACACACACAGACCTTGCAGACAGCGGTGAACAGCACAGAGAACTGTGCACTAGCGCTGCAAGGCACAGCGATTTATAAAGTAGCTTGGGTAAAGCAGAATAGAGCAAATAGGTAGCTAAAACTGTCCCTCAGAACAACAGCGTCCTATCCCTAACTGAATTCACAGCAGAGTGAGCTCAAAATGGCGGCGGCGGCTTTTATAGTGCATCATGACATCATTTCAGCAGCCAATCACAGCCATGCCATTAGTTAAGATGCCTACATGCCTAACAGGATGTGCCCACACTTCTTAGGATCCTCATTGGCTGAATAAAATGAAACTGGCTCATTGCATTATGGGAACTTCCGATTCCGGTATACGATATTGCAAAAGTATCGGAATTAAGTATCGGAATTCCGATACCGCGAATATAGGCCGATACCCGATATTTCAGTATCGGAATGCTCAACACTAATTATTATACAGGATTTTTATGATGTTCCATCGGCTCATCTTCTTCTCATTCAGGTCTCTACAATACCGGATCCTCTCAGTGAAGATCGTCTATATAAGAAAATTTTCCTGATTTACCTATCAAAGATGGATATGGACAGGGACAAGATGGTGGAGAGCATATTACACCTCACACTAGAGATCCTCTTCCGGCTTACTGGAGAGGTGAGAGATTCTGATGACGTCACATTACATCATTCTTATCTATGGGAATAACAGATGGACAGAACTGGAGAGGTGAGGACTCTGGAAATGTCTGTAGTGAGATTTATTAATGTGTCTCTCCATAACCAGAGATTAATGACGGGGCCTCCACCTCACCCCCTGATACATGAGGACATCAATGACCAGATCCTAGAACTCGCCTACAAGATGATTGAGCTGCTGACTGGAGAGGTGACACTGCTGGGACATTATACAGTAACGCTATAAAGGGATCGGGGAGATGACGGTATCATTGTATGTGTCAGGTTCCTATAAGGTGTCAGGATGTCGCCATCTATTTCTCCATGGAGGAGTGGGAGTATTTAGAAGGACACAAAGATCTGTACAAGAACATCATGATGGAGGTTCCCCAGCCCCTCACATCACCAGGTAATAGACAGGACTAAATACACACGGCCTATAATTATATGTATGTAAAGAATGAATTCAGTCTCTGTATGTGTTTCCTCCAGATCTATCCAGTAAGAGGACAACACCAGAGAGATGTCCCCGTCCTCTTCTTCCTCAGGACTGTAAACAAGAAGATCCCAATGTTCCTCAGGATCATCAGGTAGATGGAGAGAAGGTGTCATGAGATCTCCCCTATGATGTGTAGACACGGCTGTAAAAGTCATGTCTTCAGTCTTGTTTTATCCACCATTATTGTGTTTTATACTTGTGTAATGAGAACAGTGGAGATGGCAGGATTAGAGCCGATCATACATGTGACTTCTCCATCTGTCTTTGACTTTTATAATATTTGTTTCAGGGTGAAGATCTGACCCATATTAATACTATAGAGGCATATGTGAGGGGTGATGAGCGGTGTAAGGAGGAGATTCCTATATATGACTACCCAGGTGAGTAGTAACCATGAAATGTTGAGAAGTCTCAGATTTTTCTCAGTAATAGTGCTGGAGAACGCAGCACTAATGGACCAGGGTGCACGAGTAGGGTCCAAACCACATATAATATAAGAGGAACGTCGGCACTCAGGTAATGAATTTTAGCAAAAGCAATTTTAATTGCAGTCCACAGCAGAAAAAAAAAAAAAACACGTTTCGGTCTATACGACCTTCATCAGTGTACCACTTGTTGGGAATGACAATAGGAAAGGAGGGTGAGGACACAGTGTCTCAGGCAGTAATCCCTTAGGACCAGAAGACAGGGAGAATGGGCTAAGGGATCACGTGCCTGAGACACTGCATCCTCTAACCTGGTGAGTAGTGACCACTAAATTCTGAGAAGTCACAGATTCTTCTCAGTCACCGGCTGTGGCAGCTTTATCAGTCGTGTAGTCCGGCCGTATCACAATCGTGTGATCACCATTTTCCCTCTAGACCACAACATTCTCCTCCGTCCGAAAATATTCAATTTTCTTTGTGTAATTGTGAAATTCTATAGATCTTCCAACCTGGAGCATCCACCTACCCCCTGGGATTAGTAGACGCTGACCGTCACCTGCCCAGATCTGTAAACTATAAAGCCAAATGACAGCGTACGTAGAAAGTGCTGGCAAGTGAGAAAATCACTTGAAGAAAAATATTCTGATGGGTCTGTAAGAGAAAGCGGAGGGTAATGATGCTGTTGGCTTCCTAGATCCCTGATATTTTATTGGATGAATCTACCTTCTCTCCCTTCTGTGCGGCTGAATGTTCTCATATGGTCCCTACAAGACCAGGTCCAGTCTTTCGGGCCAAAGTTTGCTTTTTTGATCGATAACATTAAATGTGCAGTGAGAGACAAGTGTGAATTTCTGTACAATAACAACAGAGTTTCCCTTTATACTTTTCAATTTCTTTTAAAACCAACGAACTTCAAACAGGATCTTGATAAACTACATAAAAACATTACAACTGTGCCATGATATGTCTCTAAGCTGTGCGTGGCTGATGGATGTAATATACATCTATTCACGCCTGCAGGAGATGTGGTGGCATGGCTCGAGCCCTGGTTTCATGGATTCACTCCACGTCATAAATTCCATAATGTTTTCAATCCTAAAGAATTCAGATTCCAGCACAATCGCTCCTGAAATGGGGGCACTAATACTTTCTCTACTCTTCTGGTCAGGACTCATCATACCTCCAATGGTCCACCATAAATGAGTGCAACTCCGGTTTAGTGTTGGATTTCTCCCTTCATACTTACGTTGTTGTTGGGGATGTTACATGTTTATATATTCTTTCCTTTTTTTTACAAGTTCATTCTGTATGATAGTCTGATTGTGGTGGGATCGGCCGGCCTCACTTTTGTGTCTCTGTAACTCCCTGGTAGTCTTTCTAAAAGATCTCCATTGCCTCTTCCAAATGTCCGAGATCTAAATTTAAGACACCTCAGCTCTGCAGTATTGTAAAAATCTTCACTTTAAATGTCTAATATTTCTTCTTGACACTCATGTGATAGAAAATATTGTCCCTTACGATAGTTTAGATTGCCAAGAGCCACCGAGCCCCAGACTCTAATTACCCCAGAGAGGTTTCTCCACTAGTTACTCATTTTTCTCTGAAGACTGTTGAGTTTGATCATTTCAGTAGATGTGTTATTGTCTATACTCACAGTTTTTGACTTCAGTAATCCTCTGATGTAACCCCTTCCCACAGACAGTTTTTTGTTCCTAATCAGGTTCCATTTTTCATATTTGATATGTGTCACTTTATGTGGTGATAATTTTAGAATTCTTCACAAAGGATAATAGGAAACAAATGGACTTTACAAATTATTTTCCAACTTCTCTTGAATCTGACAATCCCCTATATACGGTTGTACACTACTGTCTGGGCACATGGCAGGGTAAGAAGGGAAGGAGCGACATTTAGCTATTAGGAATGCAGATCTTGCTGGAATAGTTCGCAGACACAATGTATTGGGGGCACTGTTCATGGTCACCTGGCAGCTCAAAAGATGGCCACCACGAACAGGCTTGTCACTATCTACCCTGTTTACAGATTTCACAAATTACTCTGCTCATCACCCTTTAACCCGTCTACATGGATGTGGACTTACACAGAGACCCCTAGGCTTGGGCCACGGTGTTACCAGCTGTTCTGTAGAGTGAGATGGGAAGAAGAATAGTCAGGTAGCCGGGTCAGAACCAGGAGGGCAGAGAAAGTACAAAATCAGAAGACACGAGTAGTCACTAAACGAGCCGAGGTCACAACAGGAACCAAATGCACAAGCCGGGAGCTGATCACAGAGGACTGAACCAGAGGAGAACAAGGCTGGATCTGGCAGCTTCCGGCAATATGCTTCCAGCTTTAGTAGGGTGCGGTGCTTTCCAAATGGGTGAAGCAGGGAGCAGATTACTCCAGCTGGACAGCACACACACCCATACTGCCAGACTGGATGGTACTACTGGTTCCATGCAAACTAATCTAAGTGGCTGGACAGAGCCTGCGCCTTTTACTCCATATTTGGGAGGCAGAATGAATAAACAGTTGAACACCACGCTCCACTGGTTCATCCTATGAGGTTTTCTATTAGATGGTCATTGTCCTGGTGAATAAGTGAATTTTTTTTTATATAACTTGCCTTTATTTACAGACAGTTTAAGTAGAAATGTTCAAAAATATAAAATTCAAGGATTTTTTATTAAAAAATAATAATTGGTTTTATTCTTGGCAGATAACTGTACCAGGAGATCAGAGGGACAGCTGACATCTTCAATTTTCAAATCAGATAATTTTCAGATCCCACAGGATACAATTGAAGTGAATGACATTTCTCCAGATTTACCATCATCCCTTCACAGCAAAGATCTGTCATCTGATCCTATGAAACAGGTCCTGTCTTCTGATTCATTACCGACTACTAAGGAAAATCATAGTCACAAAATAAGCATTAAAAAACAAACTGCTCCTAATGCAAAGAAGCCATTTTCACATTCAGAGTATAGAAATAGTTTTCCTCTCAAAAAGTCTTTTCTTAAACATCAAAAAATTCACACAGTGAAGAATAGATTTTCTTGCTCCAAGTGTGGGAGATGTTTTAATCAGAAATCAAATCTTGTTAGGCATGAGAGAACTCACACAGGAGAGAAGCCATTTTCCTGTTCAGAATGTGGGAAATGTTTTACAGAGAAATCAACTCTTATCACACATCAGAGAACTCACACAGGGGAGAAGTCTTTTCCATGTTCAGAATGTGGAAAATGTTTTAACCAGAAATCTAGTTTTCTTAAGCACCAGAGAACTCATACAGGGGAGAAGCCATTTTCATGTTCAGAATGTGGGAAATATTTTACTGAGAAATCAAATCTTATCAAGCATCACAAAACTCACACAGGGGAGAAGCCATTTTCATGTTCAGATTGTGGGAAATGTTTTGTACAGAAATCACATCTTAATATACATCAGAGAACTCACACCGGGGAGAAGCCATTTTCTTGTTCAGAATGTGGGAAGTGTTTTGCAAAGAAATCAAATCTTATCAAGCATCACAAATCTCACACAGGGGAGAAGCCTTTTTCATGTTCAGAATGTGGGAAATGTTTTACAGCAAAATCAACCCTTATCAAACATCAGAGAACTCACACAGGTGAGAAGCCTTTTTCTTGTTCAGAATGTGTGAAATATTTTACAGAGAAATCAACTCTTATCACACATCAGAGAACTCACACAGGGGACAAGCCATTTTCTTGTTCAGAATGTGGGAAATATTTTGCAAAGAAATCAAAGCTTATCAAACATCAGAGAACTCACACTGGGGAGAAGCCTTTTTCATGTTCAGAATGTGGAAAATGTTTTGCAGAGAAATCAACTCTTACCAGCCATCAGAGAACTCACACTGGAGAGAAGCCGTTTTCATGTTCAGAATGTGGGAAATGTTTTACCGCGCAGTCTACTCTTATAAAACATCACAAAACTCACACAGGGGAGAAGCCATTTTCATGTTCAGAATGTGGGAAATGTTTTGCAAAGAAATCAAAGCTTATCCCACATCAGAGAACTCACACAGGGGAGAAGCCTTTTTCATGTTCAGAATGTGGAAAATGTTTTGCAGAGAAATCAACTCTTATCAACCATCAGAGAACTCACACAGGAGAGAAGCCATTTTCATGTTCAGAATGTGGGAAATGTTTTACAGCGCAGTCTACTCTTATAAAACATCACAAAACTCACACAGGGGAGAAGCCTTTTTCATGTTCAGATTGTGGGAAATGTTTTGTACAGAAATCAGATCTTAATAAACATCAGAGAATTCACACAGGGAAGAAGCCTTTTTCTTGTTCAAAATGTGGGAAATGTTTTAACCAGAAAGCGCATCTTGATAACCACCGGAGAACCCACACAGGGGAGAATGCCACAACTACACCCAACTAGTCTCTGCACAGACAAGAAAGGCCCTAGCTGCACAACTAAAAACCACCACAGACCTAACTCCTTAATAAGCCGTTGAGGAGTTTCTCGTACCTCCTCGTCCTCGTACCGCAACACACTGTCAACAAGGGGAAAGAAAAGTATGAAGTAAAATACGAAAACCCTGAATGAGAAACAAAAACACATTCATATAGGGCGAAGAAGTCAAGCTAAGGAGAACAAAAAATAGAAGGAACAAGTATAATCTCTCAAAAACCTAACATTGTTAGAATGAAAAGGTACTGGGAGGGAAAGCAAACTGACCTGGAGGATAGTTTCACCTTTGTGGTGAAACTTACAAAATTCATCCTCATCCACTGTATATAAACCTGTCCATTTATAATGACCACGGACAAGATAAAGATTCCCAACTCACATCAGGACCACAAGATCCCAGGTACTTTCAGCTGCATCACATGTAATGTACTTAATTATATGTACCAAATGTCCAACTGGGGGTCTGTATGTAGGGGAGACAGGGCAAAAACTTAGAACAAGGATGAATTCTCATCGCCACACAAAAAAAGACAAAAAGAATAGTTCTACTTGTGGCCACTTATTTTTACTTCCACAACTGCTTCTCCCTTTCCAAAACTGATATTTCTGCTTCACATCACTTGTCTCATCTATTGCATTATTCCTGTGCCATGTTGTGTATAAATATGTGACTCTTCAGATTTTGTGTTATACTATGTCTGATGAAGAGACCTGAGTAGTCTCGAAAGCTTACTGACTAATGGCTAACTGAAAAGATGGTATCAAAAACTGAGGACTCTCAAACTGTAATATTTGTCTCCATACAGCAATTTTAAGATCTCTCCACAGGTGTTCAATGGGATTTAGATCCAGACTCCTTGCTGGTCAGAACTCCCCAGCACTTTGTTTCCATCCATTTTCTGGGGGCTTCTTGAAGTATGTTTGGGGTCATTGTCATGCTGGAAACCCATGACCTAGGACACAAACCCAGCTTTCTGACACTAGGCACTACATTGTGACCCAAAATCCTTTGCTAATCTTCAGATTTCATGATGTCTTGCACACAGTCAAGGCACCTAGTGCCAGAGGCAGCGAACCAACACCAAAACACCTTTGAACCTCCACCATATTTGACTGTATGGGTTGTAAATTTATTGATTATGCTGCGCACCTTGGATAAAGGAACATGCTTATCCCTAAAGATGGACTTATAACCTTGAAATTGTTGATATTTTTCAACAATTTTAGTTCTCAAATCCTCAGACAGTTGTCTTCTCCTTTTTCTGTTTTCTCCATGCTTAGTGTGGCACACATATGCACACAATGCAAAGATTGAATCAAATTCTCCCTTTTTTATCTAGTTTTAGTTGTGATTTTCATATTGCCCACACCTGTTACTTGCCACAATTGCGTGTGAACAAGCTTCACATGCTTGAAACAAAGTTGTTTACCTAGAATTTTGTCCGGCCTATTTTGTGTGAAATTATGTTCAATTTGCCTTTTTCTCTCTGTTTTCTTGTGTTGTTCCAATACACGCAAAGGAAATAAATGTGTATAACAAAACATGTAATTGCAATAATTTTCAGGGAGAATTACTTCATTTTCTGGAACAATTTCAAGGGATCCAACACTTTTCACCAGGACTTGTTTTTGTTGCCTTTTTAACTTGTTGCAGCATTTCATCCTCTACGTGTTCAGCTATATTAGGAGGCTTGTAGCAAAGTCCAATTAGCAGCTTTCCATTATTGCCATGTCCATGTACATTTACCCAGACTGATTCTACATCAGGAATGTAAACCTCACAACATGAAAACTTTGACAAAGTCGTGGGCCAACCAGTATACAGTATAATGAGCCCCACATCCTCCTCCATACATAAGAAACAAGAGGAAAAAACTTCAAGTCAGAGTCCCATATAATGGTGAAAAAATTACAAAATGTTATTAATTATAATTTATACAGGAAAAAAATATGAATCGCAGAAACAGAGACAGTTAATAGTAAAACAATGGAGGAGCACTAATGAGGAGCATGAGACAAATTAACATGATTCTTTTCTGATGTAAGTACATAATTGGGCTGCCAAAAAATAAGAATATATTGTTAAAATGCTGAGAAGCATTCAATAAAAGTGCAGGTGCTTGTGAGGTAGGTCAGAAGTAGTTGCTATATAAGAGGTTAGTTATACCGCTGTCTATATATAGGTACTAATATAGATAGCTCATACCGGGGACAGCAGACCTTTGTAAGTGGTATCAGTGCCCTGACTCTTAGGCGACAGGGTAAAAGTATATCCTAATACATATTAAAGCCTAGAAAATGCACCTAAGTAAGAATAAAGATTAAAGAACTGCAGAAAAGGGGGTGTGTAGTCTCTCGGCCAATGGGTGTGGGGAGGACGTGGCATGACACATGGCAATCACTGCTACACCGCCGCATCACTACTACCCAACCATACTACACTGCTCAAAAAATAAAGGGAACACTTAACAGAATATAACTCCAAGTAAATCAAACTTCTGTGAAATCAAACTGTCCACTTAGGAAGCAACACTGATTGACAATCAATTTCACATTAAGTTGTGCAAATGGAATAGACAATAGATGGAAATTATTGGCAATTATCAAGACCCCCTCAATAAAGGAGTGGTTCTGCAGGTGGGGACCACAGACCACATCTCAGTAGCAATGCTTTCTGGCTGATGTTTTTGTCACTTTTGAATATTGGCTGTGCTTTTACACTCGTGGTAGCATGAGACGGACTCTGCAACCCACAGAAGTTGCTCAGGTAGTGCAACTCATCCAGGATGGCACATCAATGCGAGCTTTGACAAGAAGGTTTGCTGTGTCAGCGTAGCGTCCAGAGGCTGGAGGCGCTATCAGGAGACAGGCAAGTACACCAGGAGACGTGGAGGGGGCCGTAGAAAGGCAACAACCCAGCAGCAGGACAACTACCTCCGTCTTTGTGCATGGAGGAACAGGAAAAGCACTGCCAGAGCCCTGCAAAATGACCTCCAGCAGGCCACAAATGTGCATGTGTCTGCACAAACGGTTAGAAACTGACTCCATGAGGGTGGTATGAGGGCCCGACGTCCACAGATGGGGGGTGTGCTCACAGCCCAAGACCGTGCAGGACACTGTGCTCTTCACGGATGAAAGTTGGTTCACATTGAGCACATGTGACAGACGTGACAGAGTCTGGAGACGCCGTGGAGAGAGATCTGCTGCCTGCAGCATCCTTCAGCATGACCGGCTTGGCAGTGGGTCAGTAATGGTGTGGGGTGGCATTTCTTTGGAGGGCCGCACAGCCCTCCATGTGCTCGCCAGAGGTAGCCTGACTGCCATTAGGTACCGAGATGAGATCCTCAGACCCCTTGTGAGACCATATGCTGGTGCGGTTGGCTCTGGGTTCCTCCTAATACAAGACAATGCCAGACCTCATGTGGCTGGAGTGTGTCAGCAGTTCCTGCAAGATGAAGGCATTGAAGCTATGGACTGGCCCGCCCGTTCCCCAGACCTGAATCCCATTGAGCACATCTGGGACATCATGTCTCACTCCATCCACCAACGTCACGTTGCACCGCAGACTGTCCAGGAGTTGGCGGATGCTTTAGCCCAGGGGTCTGGGAGGAGATCCCACAGGAGAACATCCGCACCCTCATCAGGAGCATGCCCAGGCATTGTAGGGAGGTCATACAGGCACGTGGAGGCCACACACAATACTCAGCCTCATCAGGAGTATGCCCAGGCATTGTAGGGAGGTAATACAGGGACGTGGCGGCCACACACAATACTGAGCCTCATTGTGACTTGTTTTAAGGACATTACATCAAAGTTGGATCAGCCTGTAGTATGTTTTTCCACTTTCATTTTGGGGATGACTCCAAATCCTGGCCTCCATTGGTTAATAAATGTGATTTCCATTGATGATTTTTGTGTGATTTTGTTGTCAGCACATTCAACTTTGTACAGAACAAAGTATTCAATGAGAATATTTCATTCATTCAGATCTAGGATGTGTTATTTCAGTGTTCCGTTTAATTTTCTGAGCAGTGTATATATATATATATATATATATATATATATATATATATATATATATATATATATATATATATATATACAGTGAAGGAAATAAGTATTTGATCCCTTGCTGTTTTTATAAGTTTTCTCACTGACAAAGACATGAACCGTCTATAATTTTAAGGGTAGATTAATTTTAACATTGAGATATAGAATATCCCAAAAAAATCAAGAAAATCACAGTGCCCCTGACGAAGCATCAGCAATACGGCGTTGGGGTGGTGTGAGGGGGCCGGGGTATGTTCTGAATACGTTTTCTCTTTTGATCCCTCTGGCTGTAGCCATTATGGGAAGGTGTCGCAGCTTTTATTTGAGTATTATCTCTTGATAACAAATATTCATTTCATATCTAAATTTAATACATGCATATTTATGTATATTAAAAAAAATTCTTTCCAAATCAGACAATGTGATTTTCAGGATTTGTTTTCTCATTTTGTCTCTGATAGTTGATCTCGACCTATGATGTCAATTACAGGCCGCTCTCATCTCTGTAAGTGGGAGAACTTGCACAATTGGGGGCTGACTAAATACTTTTTTTCCCCACAGTATACATATAATATATATACAGTACAGACCAAAAGTTTGGACACACCGTCTCATTTAAAGATTTTTCTGTATTTTCATGACTAAAAATTATACATTCACACTGAAGGCATCAAAACTATGAATTAACACACGTGGAATTATATACTTAACAAAAAAGTGTGAAACAACTGAAAATATGTCTTATATTCTAGGTTCTTCAAAGTAGCCACCTTTTGCTTTGATGACTGCTTTGCACACTCTTGGCATTTTCTTGATGAGCTTCAAGAGGTAGTCACCGGAAATGGTCTTCCAACAATCTTGAAGGAGTTCCCTGAGATGCTTAGCACTTGTTGGCCCTTTTGCCTTCACTCTGCGGTCCAGCTCACCCCAAACAATCTCGATTGGGTTCAGGTTTGGTGACTGTGGAGGCCAGGTCATCTGGTGTAGCACCCCTTCACTCTCCTTCTTGGTCAAATAGCCCTTACACAGCCTGGAGGTGTGTTTGGGGTCATTGTCCAGTTGAAAAATAAATGATGGTCCAGCTAAACGCAAACCGGATGGAATAGCATGCCGCTGCAAGATGCTGTGGTAGCCATGCTGGTTCAGTATGCCTTCAATTTTTAATAAGTCCCCTACAGTGTCACCAGAAAAGCACCCCCACACCATCACACCTCCTCCTCCATGCTTCACGGTGGGAACCAGGCATGTAGAGTCCATCCGTTCGCCTTTTCTGCGTTGCACAAAGACACGGTGGTTGGAACCAAAGATCTCAAATTTGGACTCATCAGACCAAAGCACAGATTTCCACTGGTCTAATGTCCATTCCTTGTGTTCTTTAGCCCAAACAAGTCTCTTCTGCTTGTTTCCTTTCCTTAGCAGTGGTTTCCTAGCAGCTCTTTTACCATGAAGGCCTGCTGCACAAAGTCTCCTCTTAAAAGTTGTTGTAGAGATGTGTCTGCTGCTAGAACTCTGTGTGGCATTGACCTGGTCTCTAATCTGAGCTGCTGTTAACCTGCGATTTCTGAGGCTGGTGACTTGGATAAACTTATCCTCAGAAACAGAGGTGACACATGGTCTTCCTTTCCTGGGGCGGTCCTCATATGAGTCAATTTCTTTGTAGCGCTTAATGGTTTTTGCAACTGCACTTGGGGACACTTTCAAAGTTTTCACAATTTTTCGCACTGACTGACCTCCATTTCTTAAAGTAATGATGGCCACTCGTTTTTCTTTACTTAGCTGCTTTTTTCTTGCCATAATACAAATTCTAACAGTCTATTCAGTAGGACTATCAGCTGTGTATCCACTAGACTTCTGCACAACACAACTGATGGTCCCAACCCCATTTATAAGGCAAGAAATCCCACTTATTAAACCTGACAGGGCACACCTGTGAAGTGAAAACCATTTCCGGTGACTACCTCTTGAAGCTGATCAAGAGAATGCCCAGAGTGTGCAAAGCAGTCATCAAAGCAAAAGGTGGCTACTTTGAAGAACCTAGAATATAAGACATATTTTCAGTTGTTTCACACTTTTTTGTTAAGTATATAATTCCACATGTGTTAATTCATAGTTTTGATGCCTTCAGTGTGAATGTATAATTTTTATAGTCGTGAAAATACAGAAAAATCTTTAAATGAGGTGTGTCCAAACTTTTGGTCTGTACTGTACATATATTATCCCACATGAATATTGCTCCACTCATATGTGTGAGTGTGTGTGTGTGTGTGAGTATATATTATTATTATATATATATATATATATATATATATATATATATATAATGTGTGTATATAAGACAGTGTGCTTTGCTGGAGGGGGAAGGACTTTTCTCTGAACAGAAGCTCAGTCTGGGCAAATCAGAAGCAGATTTACAATAGTTGTGTAAAGGTGGTGTATACAACTCGTAACACCAGTTCCCTTCTGTCCTATCAGCTGAGGTTACCAGGGTTCATCATAGCTCTTAGTCAGTGATGGGGGAAAATGGGAGAATACAATAGGCTGGTGATATCAGTCCCCCACATCGGGGGCTGGAGATGCTCCTCTTGGACTGGATTTAAAATCATAAGACACATGTGCTGTCTCTCTCTTACTCCATGGACACAATGACGACCATATCTGGTTTTGATACATTACAGACCAAAAGTTTGGACACACCTCATTTAAAAGATTTTTCTGTATTTTCATGACTATGAAAATTGTACATTCACACTGAAGGCATCAAAACTATGAATTAACACATGTGGAATTATATACTTAACAAAAAAGTGTGAAACAACTGAAATTATGTCTTATATTCTAGGTTCTTCAAAGTAGAAGGGAAGGACCAAATGTATGACGATGGGAAAATGGGGGAAACCCAACAACTAGGGAAAATGAGAGAGGAGACCCCCTAGGCAGATCTTACAACACCCTGACTCCCCTATCGTCCTTAATCACCAAGAAACTCCAAGAAGAAACTAGCCAACTGCTAGAACTCCAGGCCTGAACAGAGGAAAATAGTTCACCGGTGACTCTCTGGAGACACTGTGGGTTTTTAAATATCAAGCAAGGGTGTGTCAATTAGCAGCAGAAAGAGGAGATCACTGCTGGGTCCTAGCGAGAGGATAGCACTACACTACAGGGATGAAAGAATCAAAAAGGTGTCTGCAAAGCCAAGCACAGCGACCTTCTACAGCAGGATCCAGAACTACTGTCTGTCAAACCTGATACACCCGTGACACCCTCCCAGAATGTTAGACATAATTATTCCAGCAGCCATTACCCCCATCGTGGGGGAGGAATAATAACAAATGTGGGATTAGAGGCTTAGAATACATAGGGGCGTGATGAATTCTAAGTCTTTCTATGAAATAGAATAAAAATGATAACAAAGATGGACGGGCACATTGGGAGATGAGAGGAAATAGGATGGGGTTTATTGATAATTACTATTTCACCCTTATTACTACTAACACTGAATGACTGCAGAGGTTGGCACCCTAAGAAGTCCATAGTCTAAAGGAAAGACTTAGAATTCATCATGTCCCTTTGTATTCTAAACCTCTAATACCAGAGGAATATCGTTTCCTAAGTGGGTTCACTGTAGTGGGAGAGGGGGTCTGCTGTTTTGGCCGCTGCACAATATTCCAGACAAATCAGCAATCCAGAAACCATATACAGTGGGTACGGAAAGTATTCAGACCCCTTTAAATTTTTCACTCTTTGTTTCATTGCAGCCATTTGGTAAATTCTAAAAAGTTCATTTTTTTCTCATTAAAGTACACTCTGCACCCCATCTTGACTGAAAAAAACAGAAATGTAGACATTTTTGCAAATTTATTAAAAAAGAAAAACTGAAATATCGCATGGTCATAAGTCTTCAGACCCTTTGCTCAGGCACTCATATTTAAGTGACATGCTGTCCATTCCTTGTGATCCTCCTTGAGATGGTTCTACTCCTTCATTGGAGTCCAGCTGTGTTTAATTAAACTGATAGCACTTGATTTGGAAAGGTACACACCTGTCTATATAAGACCTCACAGCTCACAGTGCATGTCAGACCAAATGAGAATCATGAGCTCAAAGGAACTGCCCAAGGAGCTCAGAGACAGAATTGTGGCAAGGCACAGATCTGGCCAAGGTTACAAAAGAATGTCTGCATTACTTAAGGTTCCTAAGAGCACAGTGGCCTCCATAATCCTTAAATGGAAGATTTTTGAGACCACAAGAAGTCTTCCTAGACCTGGTCGTCCAGCCAAACTGAGCAATCGTGGGAGAAGAGCCTTGGTGAAAGAGGTAAAGAAGAACCCCAAGATCACTGTGGCTGAGCTCCAGAGATGCAGTAGGGAGATGGGAGAAAGTTCCACACAGTCAGCCCTCCACCAGTCGGGTCTTTATGGCAGAGTGGCCCAACGGAAGCCTCTTCTCAGTGCAAGACATATGAAATCCCGCATAGAGTTTGCTCAAAAACACATGAAGGACTCCCAGACTATGAGAAATAAGATTCTCTGGTCTGATGAGATGAAGATAGAACTTTTTGGTGATAATTCTAAGCGGTATGTGTGGAGAAAACCAGGCACTACTCATCACCTGCCCAATACAATCCCCACAGTGAAACATGGTGGTGGCAGCATCATGCTATGGGGGTGCTTTTCAGCTGCAGGGACAGGACAACTGGTTGCAATTGAAGGAAACATGAATGCGGCCAAGTACAGAGATACCCTGGATCAAAACCTCTTCCAGAGTGCTCTGGACCTCAGACTTGGCCGAAGCTTCACCTTCCAACAAGACAATGACCCTAAGCACACAGCTAAAATAACAAAGGAGTGGCTTCAGAACAACGCTGTGACCATTCTTTACTGGCCCAGACAGAGCCCTGACCTAAACCCAATTGAGCATCTCTGGAGAGACCTGAAAACGGCTGTCCACCAACGTTCACAATCCAACCTGATGGGACTGGAGAGGATCTGCAAGGAAGAATGGCAGAGGATCTCCAAATCCAGGTGTGAAAAACTTGTTGCATCATTCCCAAGAAGACTCATGGCTGTACTAGCTCAAAAGGGTGCTTCTACTCAATACTGAGCAAAGGGTCTGAATAATTATGACCATGTGATATTTCAGTTTTTCTTTTTTAATAAATTCGCAGAAAAATTCTACATTTGTTTTTTTCAGTCAAGATGGGGTGCACAGTGTACTTTAATGAGAAAAAAATGAACTTTTTAGAATTTACCAAATGGCTGCAATGAAACAAAGAGTGAAAAATGTAAAGGGGTCTGAATACTTTCCGTACCCACTGTAGTGATTCTTCCCTTCCGAGCCGTGGAAGCGAGATCTTCTGCCACATTCTGGTGTCGCCTTATTGTTGAGAAACTGCTTTAAAAATTGTGTAGCCCCCTATAAGCTATTCCTGCCCACAGTGCCCCCATCCAGCGAGTGTTTGAGAAAGGTTATTACACTGAAACGTCCCGATATTCACAACCAAGGATCACAATCTCATTTATCATTGCTACGCGCTGTTTACTGCATCAATGGAGGGAACAACTGAGATTCTCCAGACTCCACTCGCTCCTCACACTCAGCAAATGTCTGCACTGCAGACTATATACCCGAGGCATCGCACACACGGCATCGTACACGAACTACTTCTGTTACATACGTTCTGCTCCGTACACACAGCTCCACTCCGTGCACCTCGTACACACTGCTCCGCTCCGTACACCTCGTACACACGGCTCTGCTCCGTACACCTCGTACACGCGCGGCTCAGCTCTGTACACCTCGTACACACGCGGCTCTGCTCCGTACACCTCGTACACATGCGGCTCTGCTCTGTACACCTCCTACACACTGCTTCGCTCCGTACACCTCGTACACGCGCGGCTCTGCTCCGTACACCTCGTACACACGCGGCTCTGCTCCGTACACCTCGTACACACGCGGCTCTGCTCCGTACACCTCGTACACACACGGCTCCGCTCCGTACACCTCGTACACGCGCGGCTCTGCTCCGTACACCTCGTACACACTGCTCCGCTCCGTACACCTCGTACACACGCGGCTCCGCTCCGTACACCTCGTACACGCGCGGCTCCGCTCCGTACACCTCGTACACACTGCTCCGCTCCGTACACCTCGTACACACACGGCTCCGCTCCGTACACCTCGTACACGCGCGGCTCTGCTCCGTACGCCTCGTACACACTGCTCCGCTCCGTACACCTCGTACACGCGCGGCTCTGCTCCGTACACCTCGTACACGCGCGGCTCTGCTCCGTACACCTCGTACACGCGCGGCTCCGCTCCGTACACCTCGTACACGCGCGGCTCCGCTCCGTACACCTCGTACACGCGCGGCTCCGCTCCGTACACCTCGTACACGCGCGGCTCCGCTCCGTACACCTCGTACACGCGCGGCTCCGCTCCGTACACCTCGTACACACGCGGCTCCGCTCCGTACACCTCGTACACGCGCGGCTCTGCTACATCCACACTGTAAACCCCTCCTGACCCCACACATAAACTTCAGCTCATCCAGCACCATGACAACCAGCACAGCAGAGTCCTGCATCTCCTGAGGCCCCTGATCATGTGACCCCTGACTCCTCCCCTCCTGTGACCTCATCACAGCTCGTGTGCGCACACAACAGCCATATATGTGGTTTGAGCCTAGAATGTATGGGCTCCTTCTAGGTCCTGAAGGACATGCCCCCGGAAAGACGTCATACCTAGAAGGAGCCCATACATTCTAGCATTTACCTATATATGTGGTGGCGGCTCTGCAGGTGGAGGTATGTGGAGACCCCCATTACTGGGACAGGGTGCATTAACCCCTTCAGCACGGAGGCTCTTTGGGGGTCTTGTGTTGCCCCTTTATAAGAATCATAAGGTTTCTGTTCTGTTTCCTGTAATAGATACATACGACCCCACTATGGAGACAGGAAGGGAGGAAACGTATTGTTCTCAGAGTACAGGACCCCACACAGTGTAATGCCCCCATTATACCCCTTATGCAGGATGTATGATGCCCCCATTATGCCCCTTATGCAGAATGTATGATGCCCCCACACAGTGTAATGCCCCCATTATGCCCCTTATGCAGGATGTATGATGCCCCCCACACAGTGTAATGCCCCCATTATGCCCCTTATGCAGGATGTATGATGCCCCCACACAGTGTAATGCCCCCATTATGCCCCTTATGCAGGATGTATGATGCCCCACACAGTGTAACGCCCCCATTATGCCCCTTATACAGGATGTATGATGCCCCCACACAGTGTAATGCCCCCATTATGCCCCTTATGCAGTATGTATGATGCCCCCCTCCACAGTGTAATGCCCCCATTATACCCCTTATGCAGTATGTATGATGCCCCCCTCCACAGTGTAATGCCCCCATTATGCCCCTTATGCAGGATGTATGATGCCCCCACACAGTGTAATGCCCCCATTATGCCCCTTATGCAGGATGTATGATGCCCCCCACACAGTGTAATGCCCCCATTATGCCCCTTATGCAGGATGTATGATGCCCCCACACAGTGTAATGCCCCCATTATGCCCCTTATACAGGATGTATGATGCCCCCACACAGTGTAATGCCCCCATTATGCCCCTTATGCAGGATGTATGATGCCCCCCACACAGTGTAATGCCCCCATTATGCCCCTTATGCAGGATGTATGATGCCCCCACACAGTGTAATGCCCCCATTATGCCCCTTATGCAGGATGTATGATGCCCCACACAGTGTAACGCCCCCATTATGCCCCTTATACAGGATGTATGATGCCCCCACACAGTGTAATGCCCCCATTATGCCCCTTATGCAGTATGTATGATGCCCCCCTCCACAGTGTAATGCCCCCATTATACCCCTTATGCAGTATGTATGATGCCCCCCTCCACAGTGTAATGCCCCCATTATGTCCCTTATACAGGATGTATGATACCCCCACACAGTGTAATGCCCCCATTATGCCCCTTATGCAGGATGTATGATGCCCCCACACAGTGTAATGCCCCCATTATGCCCCTTATGCAGTATATATGATGCCCCCTCACAGTGTAATGCCCCCATTATGCCCCTTATGCAGAATGTATGATGCCCCCACACAGTGTAATGCCCCCATTATGCCCCTTATTCAGGATGTATGATGCCCCCACACAGTGTAATGCCCCCATTATGCCCCTTATGCAGGATGTATGATGCCCCCCACACAGTGTAATGCCCCCATTATGCCCCTTATGCAGGATGTATGATGCCCCCACACAGTGTAATGCCCCCATTATGCCCCTTATGCAGAATGTATGATGCCCCCCACAGTGTAATGCCTCCATTATGCCCCTTATGCAGGATGTATGATGCCCCCACACAGTGTAATGCCCCCATTATGTCCCTTATGCAGGATGTATGATGCCCCCACACAGTCTAATGCCCCCATTATGCCCCTTATGCAGGATGTATGATGCCCCCACACAGTGTAATGCCCCCATTATGCCCCTTATGCAGAATGTATGATGCCCCCCACACAGTGTAATGCCCCCATTATGCCCCTTATGCAGGATGTATGATGCCCCCACACAGTGTAATGCCCCCATTATGCCCCTTATGCAGAATGTATGATGCCCCCCACAGTGTAATGCCTCCATTATGCCCCTTATGCAGGATGTATGATGCCCCCACACAGTGTAATGCCCCCATTATGCCCCTTATGCAGGATGTATGATGCCCCCATTATGCCCCTTATGCAGGATGTATGATGCCCCCCACACAGTGTAATGCCCCCATTATGCCCCTTATGCAGAGTGTATGATGCCCCCACACAGTGTAATGCCCCCATTATGCCCCTTATGCAGAGTGTATGATGCCCCCACACAGTGTAATGCCCCCATTATGCACCTTATGCAGGATGTATGATGCCCCCACACAGTGTAATGCCCCCATTATGCCCCTTATGCAGTATGTATGATGCCCCCACACAGTGTAATGCCCCAATTATGCCCCTTATGCAGTATGTATGATGCCCCCACACAGTGTAATGCCCCCATTATGCACCTTACGCAGGATATATGTTGCCCCCACACAGTTTAATGCCCCTTATGCAGTATGTATGATGCCCCACACAGCTGGCCACATCCCAATCCACGCCCATTTACTATTTCTCCCCTGGCAGGAGGAGTAGTCAGAGGAGCGCTGGTAATGAGAGGTATTCAGCAGACGCCCGAGACTGCAGGGTGCACATCCAAATCCAGGACTGTCCTCTGTATCCGGGACAGTTGGGACTAGAGATGAGCTGATAGATTCCCGAGTCTCTGGTCCTGCATCCAGGTTGGTGGCGACTGGACAGGAGGTCATGAATCTCTAATGTTCCGATGTCCCCGGTGGCTTTTGATCACCCATGACAGCGCGATATCATCTGTGCTCCTGCTCATCTCTAGTTGGGACCTGAGGATTATTTTTTGTTCCTTTATTCACAGTTGGAGGTGCCAGAACTTTCTCATCTTTATGTAGCTTCACTATATGACATTTTGCTTTTTTGTGTAAGGCCGTGTTCACATGTCCCAATCGTGGTATGCATGGCCCCCTCATCCCCAATCCTGGTATGCATGGCCCCCTCATCCCCAATCCTGGTATGCATGGCCCCCTCGTCCCAAATCGTGGTATGCATGGCCCCCTCATCCCCAATCCTGGTATGCATGGCCCCCTCGTCCCCGATTGTGGTATGCATGGTCCCCAATCGTGGTATGCATGGCCCCCTCGTCCCCAATCGTGGTATACATGGCCCCCCCATCACTGCACACATGAAAAAAATAAACACTTCTTACCTTCCTTTCCTCTGCTCCAGCACTGCATCCAATTCTGCCAGCAGCTGCTCACCTCAGCAGCTGAGCAGGGCATGACATCACTGTCATGCACCCTCAGATGCCGAGGTGACCTGTGGGTATAGTCACTCTCCACACCAGGACTACAGGCGTGGAGAGGAGTAAATAGTCATTCTCCTTAATAGCGCGCACTGTCAGCACGGCAGCAGCTCCTGCTGCCGCTCAGCGATCCTGTGTGCCTGCCACTAAAGAGAATGAATATTCACTCTTCTCCACACCCATGGGAGTGGAGAAGAGTGAACATTCATTCTCTCTAATAGCGGGCACACAGGATCGCCTAGCCGCAGCAAGAAGCCGGAGGATGCGACTGACAGTGTGCGCTATTAAGGAGAATTACTATTCACTTCTTTCCACTCCCATGGGCGTGGAGAAGAGTGAATATTCATTTTCTTTAGCAGCGGGCACACATGGTAACTGAAGCTGCCGGCTATTACCTGTGCCCGCTGCTCCACCGCCATAACTTCCCCTCCCCCACCACCCTTTACAGCCAGAATGCATAGAAGCCGGGAAAACACCTGAGCTGTGACGGGACGCATGACTGAGCCCTCAAAGCGGGACAGTCTCGCGGAAAACGGTATGTTTGGGAGCTATGCCTTTGCCTGCTCCCCTACATGTATACTCTCGAGCATGTATATGTGCATGTAGGGGAGCAGGCCTTTCTAGATATCGAGTCTTTGTACAGATATATATATAGTACAGACCAAAAGTTTGGACACACCTTCTCATTTAAAGATTTTTCTGTATTTTCATGACTATGAAAATTGTACATTCACACTGAAGGCATCAAAACTATGAATTAACACATGTGGAATTATATACTTAACAAAAAAGTGTGAAACAACTGAAAATATGTCTTATATTCTAGGTTCTTCAAAGTAGCCACCTTTTGCTTTGATGACTGCTTTGCACTATACCCATGTCTGGGTGTGAAGACAGAGGTGCATGGGAATAAAGTTAGACCTCCCAAAAAAAGACACTGGATTTGAGTTTATGTTACTCTGCTATCATTCAATGGTGTTTAGAAGTCTGGCCCCATCCAGCCTTTACTCATTTTTATAAGAGTCAGCCTGTCAGCATTTTCAGTTGACAGGCGGATGCGCCTATCAGTTAACTCCACCAGCGGCACTAAAAACCCGCTCTGATAAAATGCTAGCGGCAGGGCAGGCCAGGCCAGGATCTCCAAGGCGTAGAGAGCCAGTTCATGCCACGTGTCCAGCTTGGATACCGAATAATTATAAGGTACAGAGGAGTCACAGAGGACCTTGACTTTTCCCTCCTTGGGAGAGTACCCCACGCCTCAGGGCCTGTGCGATGTGAGGGTCTGAGAAAACTGTCAAAGAACTTTGACAGTGTTCCCCTGCCTCTGCTGGATTGCATTTGTGTCTCTCTCGCCTGTAGTTCTTGGTTGTCCAATAAACTATGACCTCTGCCACCATTCTTTTCAGATGGGAATTTTTTAAATAGTTCCGCAACAAGGGCCTTCTCGTACTGCCCCTTTTTATTAGGACTGTCCTGCGCAGGAATTAGAGACAGAAAGTTCTCCTTGTAGTGGGGGTCTAGAAGTGTCACCAACCAATAATGACTGTCACACAAAATTTGGACAACGCGAGGGTCACAGGAATGGCAGCGTAACATAAACTCAGCCATGTGTGCCAGACTGCAAAGAGGCAAGACTTCCATGTCCTTACCAAGAGGACAACTGACCATGCTCTCCCCCTCCTCCTCCCTGTCCTCAGGCCATCCACGCTGAACAGACTTTATAACAGTTGTGTCGATAGTACCGTCTATAGCGCAGGAAACTAGCTCCTGTTCTTCCTCCTCCTGTTCCTCATTGTCACCCAATCCACGTTGGGATGAGATGAGGCTGGGCTATGTGGAATCACCCTGTATGGTTCCTTGCTCCATCTCAACGTACTCCGCCTGCAATGCATCCTCTTTAATTGTGAGCAGAGAGCGTTTTAGAACACAGAGATGCGGGATGGTGACGCTAATCATGGTGTTATCGCCGCTCGCCATCTTGGTGGAGTCCTCAAAGTTTTGGAGGATGGTACATATATCAGACATCCATGTCCACTCCTGAGGTCTTATGTCTGGAGTCTGAACTGAATACCGACAGCCTTGTTGATGTTGACAGTCAATAACTGCACCCTTCTGCTCACAAATCCTTCCCAACATCTGCAGTGTAGAGTTCCAACCGCGTGGGGACATCTCAGATCAGTCGGTGAGCTGGAAGCTTCAAACGCTGCTGAATCACTGCAAGGGCAGCGGAAGCTGTAGCTGATTTTCTAAAATGGGCACACAGGCGGCGTACTTTCACAAGCAGATCCGACAGCTCCGGTTATGTTTTGAGAAACCACTGAACCAAGAGCTTAAGCACATGGGCCAGGCATGGTACGTGTGTGAGCTCACCTCGCCTCAGAGCCACCACCAGGTTCTGGCCATAGTCACACACGACCATGCCTGGCTGTAGGGTTAGTGGTGTTAGCCACAGATCTGCCTGCTCTTTCAGAGCTCTTCACAACTCTTCATCGTTGTGCGGTTTGTCATCTAAGCATATTAGCTTCAGAACAGCCTGTTGCCGCTTGGCTGAGGCAGTGCTGCTGTGATTCCAGCTTGCGACTGATGTGGTCATTTCGGAGATGGAGGCTCAAGAGGAAGAGGAGCAGGAGCTGTAGAATGTGGGGGCAACCCTTATTGACCCAGGGCCCGCAATCCTCAGCGTCGAGAGGACGTGTTCCGTCCCAAGGTCCAACTGGGTCCTGGCTTCCACTATATTAACCCAGTGTACCATCAGTGAGATGTACCATCCCTGCCCACAAGCACTTGTCCACGTGTTAGTGGTTAGGTGGACTTTCCCAGTAACTGCATTGTTGAGGGCACGGCTAATGTTGTGGGACACGTGCTCGTGTAATGCGTGGACGGCTCACCGGGAGAAATAGTGGCGCCTGGGGGCCCAGTAGCGAGGGACGGCCGCCGCTATCAGGTTGCGGAAAGCTTCCGTCTCCACGAGCCTAAAAGGCAACATTTTGAGCGCAAGTATTTACTAAATGTGTGAAGTGAATTTAGTAATATGGCCTGTTGGGCATTGGCTGCATATTTGCGCTTACGTTCCAAGGAGTGGGGTAGGGACAACTGAACGCTGCGCTGGGACAAGGATGTTGACGAGCTTGCTGATTGAGCTACTTGAGTCTGCATTAACAAGTGCAGGACGGGAGGCATCTTGGCATGCGCCGAGGACAGGGGATTGGCGTGCACGCAGAACAACAGAAGAAGCAGTGGTGTCACCCACAGACACTGTTGCTGTACCCTGGGGTTCGGCCCACTTAGTCGGGTGCTTTGCTGCCATGTGCCTGATCATGCTTGTAGTGGTCAGGCTGCTAGTTTTGTTACCCCTGCTGATTCTGGCCTGACAGATGGTGCAAATGGCCTTTTTGGGGTTACCTGCAGAGTCTTCAAAAAATAACCAGACTCAAAAAGACCTAACAGTTGTACTGGCAACTTCCGTCGTGTTGGCCTTATGAGGAACGCTTTCCCATCTTGTGTCTGTGGCCACCACACTGCTTCTTCCTGCCTGTTGTGGTGCTATGCCTCCCTCCCCTTGTGTGCTGCTGTCCTCTCTCTATATGTCCACCTGCCAGGTTGGGTCAGTTACTATAATATTCACCACTTCGTCTTCAACTTCCGCACCCTGGTCCTCCTCCTGACTTTGTGGCAATTGTGTCTCATCATCATTATCCACCTCTTGCGACAGTAATTGCACTTTCCCACCATCGCCTTCGTGTGACCGTGGCTGCTCCAATATTTGGGCATTGCTACACGCATTCTCCTCTTGACTCGCTTGAAGCTGGCTGGGCGAGAGGCCTGAATCTACAAATGGAAAAGTGAACAGCTCTTCTGAGTGTCCAAATGTGGGATCAGTTGTCTCCAGGCACTCGTCATGGTGGGAGGAAGGGGGCTCAGGGTGAGGAATATGCGGTCCTTACTCACGGCTACTGAGACTTGACCGTGTGGAAGACAGGGTGTTGGTGGTGGTGGCAAAGTGACTGGACGCATTATCTGCTATCCAACCAACAACCTTTTGACGCTGCTCTGGGTTCAATAGTGGTGTTCTGCGGTCTCCTAGTAATTAGGACAGGAAAGTCGAGCGACAAGGGGTGGGTGTTTGCTGTGGCACAATTTCAGCTTGCCCACAGCCAACTCCTCGTCCTCGAATGCACCATCACGTCCTCTTCCCCATCCCTTGCCACGCACCTTGCCCATTCTAAATGGAGGACAATATTTTCCACGTTCACGAGAAATGGCTGATTTTGGAACGCAGTTATATGTGATACGTCTGACAGAGAACCGCAAATCTTAAATAGCAGGCCTGTAATTTTCTACTATTATTCTACACAGAGACCTAGTGTGAATAGCTTAACCGACACACTGCAACAGAATGGAAATGGAAGAAGTGGCTGATTTTGGAACACTCTTATAGGTGTTATGTCTGACAAAGAACCATGGTTTTAAATAGCAGGCCTGCAATTTACTAATGCTATTTTTCACAGACACCTAGTGTGAATAGCTTGACCGACACACAGCAGCAGAATGGAAAATGAGGCTAATATTTTCCACGTTCAGTTCAAATTTCTGGATTTTTATCTCTCAAATATGGAACAGATCTGGCTTTATTCTGCAGTGCTAACAAGCAAATAGCAGACAGATCTTGTACTCTGGATTTCTTTTTAAGCAAATAACCAGGATTAAGATAAAAAAAACAAAAAAACAATTTGCCCTGGTATCTAGGGCTATGTCTACAAATATCTGTAATTATTGCAGCAGACAGGACGTTCAATGGACCATCTTGTGCTGTCTCATACACTTCAGTCAGCTACATACACTGTCTGCCTAGCACTGATTATATGCAGCTGGATTAGTCCTCAGAAGGACTGTTAGTTCAGATGGAGATATACAGTTAGGTCCATATATATTTGGACAGAGACAACATTTATCTAATTTTGGTTCTAGACATTACCATAATGAATTTTAAACAAAACAATTCAGATGCAGTTGAAGTTCAGACTTTCAGCTTTCATTTGAGGGTATCCACATTAAAATTGGATGAAGGGCTTAGGAGTTTCAGCTCCTTAACATGTGCCACCCTGTTTTTAAAGGGACCAAAAGTAATTGGACAGATTAAATAATTGTAAATAAAATGTTCATTTCTAGTACTTGGTTGAAAACCCTTTGTTGGCAATGACTGCCTGAAGTCTTGAACTCATGGACATCACCAGACGCTGTGTTTCCTCCTTTTTGATGCTCCGCCAGGCCTTCACTGCGGTGGTTTTCAGTTGCTGTTTGTTTGTGGGCCTTTCTGTCTGAAGTTTAGTCTTTAACAAGTGAAATGCATGCTCAATTGGGTTGAGATCAGGTGACTGACTTGGCTATTCAAGAATATCCCACTTCTTTGCTTTAATAAACTCGTGGGTTGCTTTGGCTTTATGTTTTGGGTCATTGTCCATCTGTAGTATAAAACGACGACCAATCAGTTTGGCTGGATCTGAGCACACAGTATGGCTCTGAATACATCAGAATTAATTCGGCTGCTTCTGTCCTGTGTCACATCATCAATAAACACTAGTGACCCAGTGCCACTGGCAGCCATGCATGCCCGCGCCATCACACTGCCTCCGCCGTGTTTTACAGATGATGTGGTATGCTTTGGATCATGAGCTGTACCACGCCTTCGCCATACTTTTCTCTTTCCATCATTCTGGTAGAGGTTGATTCTTGGTTTCATCTGTCCAAAGAATGTTCTTCCAGAACTGTGCTGGCTTTTTTAGATGTTTTTTAGCCTTTTTATTCTTGATGCTTATGAGTGGCTTGCACCGTGCAGTGAACCCTCTGTATTTACTTTCATGCAGTCTTCTCTTTATGGTAGATTTGGATATTGATACGCCTACCTCCTGGAGAGTGTTGTTCACTTGGTTGGTTGTTGTGAGGGGGTTTCTCTTCACCACGGAGATTATTCTGCGATCATCCACCACTGTTGTCTTCCGTGGGCACCCAGGTCTTTTTGCATTGATGAGTTCACCAGTGCTTTCTTTCTTTCTCAGGATGTACCAAACTGTAGATTTTGTCACTCCTAATATTGTAGCAATTTCTCGGATGTTTTTTTTCTGTCTTTGCAGCTTAAGGATGGCTTGTTTCACCTGCATGGAGAGCTCCTTTGACCGCATTTTTACTTCACAGCAAAACCTTCCAAATGCAAGCACTACACCTCAAATCAACTCCAGGCCTTTTATCTGCTTAATTGAGAATGACATAACGAAGGGATTGCCCACACTTGTCCATGAAATAGCCTTGGAGTCAATTGTCCAATTACTTTTGCTCCCTTTAAAAACAGGGTGGCACATGTTAAGGAGCTGAAACTCCTAAACCCTTCATCCAATTTTAATGTGGATACCCTCAAATGAAAGCTGAAAGTCTGAACTTCAACTGCATCTGAATTGTTTTGTTTAAAATTCATTGTGGTAATGTCTAGAACCAAAATTAGAAAAATGTTGTCTCTGTCCAAATATATATGGACCTAACTCTGTATGTGTATGTGTATGTGTATGTGTATGTGTATGTGTGTGTGTGTGTGTGTGTGTGTGTGTGTGTGTGTGTGTGTGTGTGTATATATATATATATATATATATATATATATATATATATATACACATACACATACACATACACATACACATACACATACACACGGTATGGAAAGTATTCAGACCCCTTTAAATTTTTCACTCTTTTTTTCATTGCAGCCATTGGGTAAATTCTAAAAAGTTCATTCTTTCTCTCATTAAAGTACGCTCTGCACCCCATCTTGACTGAAAAAAACAGAAATGTAGAAATTTTTGCAAATTTATTAAAAAAGAAAAACTGAAATATCACATGGTCATAAGTATTCAGACCCTTTGCTCAGTATTGAGTAGAAGCCCCCTTTTGAGCTAGTATAGCCATGAATCTTCTTGGGAATGATGCAACAAGTTTTTCACACCTGGATTTTGGGATCCTTTGCCATTTTTCCTTGCCGATCCTCTCCAGTTCCATCAGGTTGGATGGTGAACGTTGGTGGACAACCATTTTCAGGTCTCTCCAGGAATGCTCAATTGGGTTTAGGTCAAGGCTCTGGCTGGACCAGTCAAGAATGGTCACAGAGTTGTTCTGAAGCCACTCCTTTGTTATTTTAGCTGTGTGCTTAGGGTCATTGTCTTGTTGGAAGGTGAACTTTTAGCCAAGTCTGAGGTCCAGAGCACTCTGGAAGAGGTTTTTATCCAGGATATCTCTGTACTTGGCCGCATTCATGTTTCCTTCATTTGCAACCAGTCGTCCTGTCCCTGCAGCTGAAAAACACCCCCCTAGCATGATGCTGCCACCACCATGTTTCACTGTTGGGATTGTATTGGGCAGGTGATGAGTAGTACCTGGTTTTCTCCACACATATCGCTTAGAATTATCACCAAAAAGCTCTATCTTCATCTCATCAGACCAGAGAATCTTATTTCTCATAGTCTGGGAGTCCTTCATGTGTTTCTGAGCAAACTCCATGCGGGCTTTCATATGTCTTGCACTGAGGAGAGGCTTCCGTCGAGCCACTCTGCTATAAAGGCCCGACTGGTGGAGGGCTGCAGTGATAGGTGACTTTGTGGAACTTTCTCCCATCTCCCTACAACATCTCAGGAGCTCAGCCACAGTGATCTTGGGGTTCTTCTTTACCTCATTCACTAAGGATCTTCTCCCACGATTGCTCAGTTTGGCTAGACGGCCAGGTCTAGGAAGACTTCTGGTGGTCCCAAACATCTTCCATTTAAGGATTAAGGAGGCCACTGTGCTCTTAGGAACCTTGAGTAATGCAGAAATTCTTTTGTAACCTTGGCCAGATGTGTGCCTTGCCACAATTCTGTCTCTGAGCTCCTTGGGCAGTTCCTTTGTGCTCATGATTCTCATTTGGTCTGACATGCACTGTGAGCTGAGAGGCCTTTCCAAATCAAGTCCTATCAGTTTAGATTAACCGGTTCCCGACCGCCCACTGTAGATAAACGTCCGCGCTGCCTGGGCTCTGTGCAGCGCCGACGTTTAAAAACGGTGGGTGGTCTCGCAGTGCTCAGGACCCCCAGGGTCCTGCAAGCACTGCGATTCCAGTACAGAGCGTTAGCTCTGACAGGGTACATCATCGGGACCTGATTAGATCAGGTCCCAGTGATGTTAACCCTTTGCTGTCTTCTATATGCTGTGATCTATAGTGATCGCGGCATATAGGAGACAGCAGGAAGAGAGGGGGTCGTCTTACTTACCTCCGAAGACCTCCGTTTCGTTTGAGGACCTGGGGTTGCTATGGCAGCTGGAGGTCACATGACCGCCTCCAGCTCTGCCATATATGGTGTCCTTCCTGTCTGGCTTCAGCCTGTATGTAGCTGATGCCAGACAGGAAACTGACTGAAACAGTCAGTGAAGATCTCATGTAATGTAATATATGTCTATTACATTACATGAGATCAGTGATCAGAAAAATAAAAATTAATGTCCCATACAGGGACTAAGTAAAAATGTAAAAAAAAAGTTTTTAAACTATTAAAAAAAAAATCACAAAATAAATAAAAATAAATAAATAAAATATTAAACCAATAAATCCGTATATTATTACAAAACCAAAAAAAGTACACATATTTGGTATTGCCGCGTCCGAAACAACCCGAGCTATAAAACTGTCACACTAATTAACTCCTTCTGTGCACACCGTAATAAAAATAAATAAAAAACGGAGCAAAAAAATATGCTTTTTCATCATATCGCCAAACAAAAAGTGGAAAAAAATGCGATCAAAAAGCAGAATAGAAATAAAAATGGTACCACTGAAAACTTCATCTTGTTCCGCAAAAAAAAGCCGCCATACAGCTCCATCAGCCGAAAAATAAAAAAGTTATAGCGCTCAGAATAAAGCAATGCAAAAAAAATATTTTTTTTTCTATAAAATTGTTTTATTGTGTAAAAGCGCCAAAACATAAAAAAAATACAATAAGTGTAGTATCGCTGTAAACGTACTGACCCGAAGAATAACGCTGCCTGATCACTTTTACCACACGCAGAACGGCATAAAAAAAAACTCAAAAAACAATTCCTGAAGTGTTTGTTTTTGTTAACTTTACCTCCCAAAAAACGGAATAGAAAGCGATCAAAAAATGTCACGTACCCAAAAATGGTTCCAATAAAAATGTCAACTCGTCCCGCAAAAAACAAGCCGTCACATGACTCTATCGGCCGAAATATGGAAAAATTATAGCTCTCAAAATATGGTGATGCAAAAACTAGATTTTGCAAAAAAAAGCGTATTTTAGTGTGTGACAGCTGTCAGTCATAAAAACCCGATATAAATCTGGTATCTCTGTAATCGCACCGACCCAAAGAATAAAGTAATCTAATCAGTTATATCACACTAGGAACGGCATAAAAAATAAATAAAACAAATATTATTCACCTGCTACTGATTTGTTTATTATGTCTCCCAAAGATCCCAGTAAGGCTCTGCTCACATTTATCCTGTGCTCTGCGCTGAGCACTTACACCAGAGTTTCCGTGTAAATCTCTGAAATACGTGATTCAGCCAGAACCCATGATGGAAGATTCCCTGTAATGAGGCAGATATAGGCCACTGTGGACGCCGTCTAGCCTGGGATCCCACGGTGTCATTTGTTTTAGGCGTGCATAAAAGTGCGGTTGGCCACAGTTTTGTGCACTTCTGAAAAAAAGGACACCGCTAAACAGAGGCCAGACGGAGTCCAGAGTAACTCTGCTGCCTCATTATAGTGAATGGATCCTGCAGGGGTTTCATCTGAATTACATCACTTGGAAATTTAGATGGAAACCCCGATGTAAGTGCTCAGCCTAGAGCGCCGGATAAATGTTGCATAAAATGTTCCCAATAAAAGCTTCAACTCAGTCCTCAAAAAAAGCTAGTCCCCACTCAGGTCCATCATCTGTTAAAAATATAAGGGACTTCCAAGTTACTGGTAGCAGAAAGGCTCTGGAAAAGCAAAATGGTCCTTGCCCCCCAAAAGAAATTCAGAAAATTTTGTGCTCCCAAATCCAAATGCCTATTCTACAATAATTTGTTCTCCGATTGTCAAATAGCACTCCTTCCCCCTCAAATCTCACCGTATGGCTAAGTGGTACGATACAGCCACATATGGGGTATTAACACTTTTAGAAGAAATTGTGTGATGCATTTCGGCACCATTTTTACCCATTGCCCTGTGTGAAAATGTAAAATCTGAGGGTAAAACATTTTTTTGTGGTAAAAATATAATTATGCTTTTTTCACTGCCCAATGGTATAAATTTAAAAATTAAAAAATGCTCACTACTTCCCTAGATGAATTCCTTGAGAGGTGTAGTTTACAAAATGGGGTCACTTGTGGGGGTTTCTGCTGTTTTGGCATGTCAGCGACTCTTCAAATGTGACATGGTGTCTGCTGCCTATCCCAGCCAACATAGCGCTTCTTTCTCTTCCGAACCCTGCCGTACACCAAAGCAGTGGTTTTCCCCCACGTATCGGCGTACTCAGGAGAAATTGTACAACAAATTTCATGGTGCAATTTATCCTGTTACCCTTATGATAATGCAAAATTAGGGAATGAAAAACATTTTTTATGGGAAAAATGTGAAAATTGCATTTTTACGGCTCAATATTATAAACTTCTGTGAAGCAGCTGGGGGTGCAAGGTGCTCACCACACATCTAGATAAGTTCCCTAAGGGGTCTAGTTTCCAAAATGGTGTCACTTGTGGGGGGTTTCCACTGTTTAGGCACATCAGGAGCTCTCCAAACGCAACATAGCGTCTGCTAATTATTCAGACAAATTTTACATTCAAAAAGTCTAATGGCGCTCCTTCCCTTCCGAACCCTGCCGTGCGCCCAAACAGTGGTTTTCCCTCACATATGGGGTATCAGCACGCTCAAGAGAAATTGCACAAAAAAAATTGGGGTCCATTTTTTCATGTTACCCCTGTGAAAATAAAAAAAATTGGGTCTAAAGTAACATTTTTGTGAAAAAAGTTAAATGTTAATTTTTTTCTTCCACATTCCAAAAATTCCTGTGAAGCACCTGAAGGGTTAATAAAGTTCTTGAATGTGGTTTTGAGCACCTTGAGGGGTGCAGTTTTTAGAATGGTGCCACTTTGGGGTATTTTCTGTCATAAAGACCCCTCAAAGTGACTTCAAATATGATGTGGTCCCTAAAAAAATGTTTTTGTAAATTTTGTTGGAAAAATGAGAAATCGCTGGTCAACTTTTAACCCTTATAGCTCCCTAACAAAAAATTATTTTGGTTCCAAAATTGTGCTGATGTAAAGTAGACATGTGGGAAATGTTATTTATTAAGTATTTTGTGTGACATATCTCTCTGATTTAAGGGCATGAAAATTCAAAGTTTGAAAATTGCAAAATTTTCAAAATTTTCGCCAAATTTCCGATTTTTTCACAAATAAACACAAGTTATATCGAAGAAATTTTACCACTATCATGAAGTACAATATGTCACGAAAAAACAGTCTCAGAATCAGGGGAATACGTTGAAGCGTTCCAGAGTAATTACTTCATAAAGTGACAGTGGTCAGAATTGAAAAAATTGGCCCGGTCACAAAGGCAAAAACAGGCTCTGGCGCGAAGTGGTTAATTAAACACAATTAAACACAGCTGGACTCCAATGAAGGAGTCGAATCATCTCATGGAGAATCACAAGGAAATGGACAGCATGTGACTTAAATATGAGTGTCTGAGCAAAGGGTCTGAATACTTATGACCATGTGACATTTCAGTTTTTCTTTTTTAATAAATTTGCAAAAATTTCTACTTTTCTATTTTTTTTCAGTCAAGATGGGGTGCAGAGTGTACTTTTGCGAGAAAAAAAATTAACTTTTTAGAATTTACCAAATGGCTGCAATGAAACAAAGTGAAAAATTTAAAGGGGTCTGAATACTTTTCGTACCCACTGTATGTTGTGGAATACCTATACTAACTATAAAGAAGCAAATCTCTCCCTGACTCAGCAGCACCTCTCCCTACTCTGCCTGTTTCCAGGGAAGACTGTGACGAGCATAGCGGAGTCAGGTCTTATATAGACCTGATGATGCTGTGCAGCCAGCCAATCACTGTAATGCCCACAACCAACATGACTACGGCATTACAGTGTGTGGCAGGCAATCCCTGCATGTTCATTGGCTCTCCAAAGAGCACCAAACATGCAGGGAGGGGACCCGAGTTCTCGCCCGAGCATCCCGTAAATACTCGCTGAGCTTGTTGAGCACCGAGCAGTGGTGAGAACGTTCGCTCATCACTATTAGTAACACATTATGCCGCCATGGATTAAAATCCTACAGAACCCCCTGCTCATGCCAGCACATGTCAGGGCCCGTTTGAAGTTTGCCAATGATCATCTGGATGATCCAGATGAGACATGGGAGAAGGTCATGTGGTCTGATGAGACCAAAATAGAACCTTTGGTATTAACTCCACTCACCGTGTTTGGAAGAAGAAGGATAAGTACAACCCCAAGAACACTGTCCCAACCATGAAGCATGGTGGGGGAAGCATCATACTTTGGGGGTGCTTTTCTGCAAAGAGGACAGGACAACTGCACTGTATTGAAGGGAGGATAGATGGAGTCATGTATCTCGAGATTTTGGCCAACAACCTCCTACCCTCAGTTAGAGTATTGAAGGTGGGTCGTGGCTGGGTCTTCCAGCATGACAATGACCCAAAACACAGCCAGGGCAACTAAGGAGTGGCTCTGTAGGAAGCATTTCAAAGTCCTGGACTGGCTTAGCCAGTCTCCAGACCTAACCTGAACCCAAGACAAAATCTTTGGAGGGATGTTGCCCAGCGACAGCCCCAAAACCCGAAAGATCTGGAGAAGATCTGTATGGAGGAGTGGGCTAAAATCCCTGCTGCAGTGTGTGCAAACCTGGTCAAGAACTACAGGAAACGTCTGACCTCTGTAATTGCAAACATATATATTGTATCAAATACTTATTTCATACAATAAAATGCAAATTACTTATGTAAAACTCCTACAATGTGATTTTCTGGATTTTTTTCAAGATTCTGCCTCCCACAGTTTCCCTACTGTAAGTGTGTGTGTGTGTGTATATATATATATATATATATATATATATATATATATATATATATATATATATATATATATATATATATATATATATATATATATATATATACACTGCTCAAAAAAAATAAAGGGTACACTTAAACAGAATATAACTCCCAAGTAAATCAAACTTCTGTGAAATCAAACTTTCCACTTTTATGAAGCAACACTGATTGACAATCAATTTCACATGCTGTTGTGCAAATGGAATAGACAATAGATGGAAATTATTGGTAATTATCAAGACACCCTCAATAAAGGAGTGGCTCTGCAGGTGGGTACCACAGACCACATCTTAGTACCAATGCTTTCTGGCTGATGTTTTGGTCACTTTTGAATGTTGGTTGTGCTTTCACACTCATGGTAGCATGAGACGGACTGTACAACCCACAGAAGTTGCTCAGGTAGTGCAGCTCATCCAGGATGGCACATCAATGCGAGCTGTGGCAAGAAGGTTTGCTATGTCTGTCAGCGTAGTGTCCAGAGGCTTGAGGCGCTACCAGGAGACAGGCCAGTACACCAGGACACGTGGAGGGGGCCATAGGAGGGCAACAACCCAGCAGCAGGACTGCTACCTCCACCTTTGTGCAAGGAGGAACAGGAGGAGCACTGCCAGAGCCCTGCAAAATGACCTCCTGACTGCCATTAGGTACTGAGATGAGATCCTTGTGAGACCATATGCTGGTGCGGTTGGCCCTGGGTTCCTCCTAATGCAGGACAATGCCAGACCTCATGTGGCTGGAGTGTGTCAGCAGTTTCTGAAAGATGAAGGCATTGAAGCTATGGACTGGCCCGCCCGTTCCCCAGACCTGAATCCCATTGAGCACATCTGGGACATCATGTCTCTCTCCATCCACCAACGTCACGTTGCACCACAGACTGTTCAGGAGTTGGCGGATGCTTTAATCCAGGTCTGAGAGGAGATCCCATAGGAAACCATCCGCAACCTCATCAGGAGCATGCCCAGGCATTGTATGGAGGTTATACAGGCATGTGGAGGCCACGCACAATACTGAGCCTCATTTTGACTTGTTTTAAGGACATTACATCAAAGTTGGATCAGCCTGTAGTGTGTTTTTCAATTTTAATTTTGGGGGTGACTCCCAATCCAGGCCTCCATTGGTTAATAAATGTGATTTCCATTGATGATTTTTATGTGATTTTGTTGTCAGCACATTCAGCTTTGTACAGAGCAAAGTATTCAATGAGAATATTTCATTCATTCAGATCTAGGATGTGTTATTTGAGTGTTCCCTTTATTTTTTTTTATATATATACAGGGGTTGGACAAAATAATGGAAACACCTTGAAACATCAACAAAAGTTAGTTTAATATGGTGTAGGTGTTATGATCTGCTACAAGAACTAAGGAAAGAAAGGGAATCTGTCCCTACAATAAGACTGAGCTGATTCCCTACGTTGCAGCGGGCGACCTGTTCCTTGTGAACAGACCCGCCTTCGTCCTCAGCTAGTCTGAACGCAGACCTATAGAATAAAGGGAGGGGTCCCTAAAAGAACTAAGGACTGGGACAAAATTGGACACCTCCTAGCAGATGTTGTAGAGGAGCAAAAAGACAAACAGACAAAAAGTACTTAGAGGTCCAAAGGACCAAACGAACTAGAGAAATAGGTACAAAAGCACCTGGCTAGATAGAGAGTCAAATAACACTGAAGTCCAGCAAAGCCAAAAGGGCGGGGCTGGATTAAATAGGCAGCAGGTCACGTGACCACAAAATAGAAAAAACTAACAGAAGAGTTCTAACAGTAGGTCCACCTTTTGCGGCGATTACAGCCTCAATTCTCCGAGGTATGGATTCATACAAGGTGTAAATTGTTTCCAAAGGAATTTTAGCCCATTCTTCAGTTAATACACCCTCCAGTTCTTTGAGTGACGATCGCGGCGGAAATCAACGTCTAACTTGAATCTCTAAAATCGACCATAAATGCTCAATAATGTTGAGGTCTGGGGATTGTGGGGGCCAGATGAGATGCTCAACTTCATTAGAATGTTCCTCGTGCCATGCTTTAACGATTCTAGCTGTATGAATTGGTGCATTATCATCCTGAAAGATGGCGTTCCCCTCCGGGAACAGTGCTTGAACCATAGGATGCACTTGGTCGCCCAAAATGCCTAAATAATCTTGGCTGTTAATTCTTCCATGAAGGGATATCATTGGCCCGGCGGATCTCCACGAAATAGCACCCCAGATCATCACAGAACCTCCGCCATGTTTTACAGTTGGGAAAAGGCAGTCTGGATGGAATGCTTCTTTCGGCTGTCTCCAAGCGTACACTCGGCCGGAGGTCGGAAAAGGGTAAACAATGATTCGTCGGAGAATATCACATGTTTCCACTGCTCGAGGGACCAATTCTGGAGGTTTCTACACCACTCTAAATGCTTGGAAACATTTGTCATTGAGAGCAGCGGTTTTGTAATTGCAGCTCTTTCGTGGAATCCAGATTTGTGCAGCTCCCGACGAACAGTTTTCGTGGAAACTCGGTTCTGTAGGTGTTCATTGAGCTCAGCAGTGATTTTCAGAGCCAAGGTCTTGCGATCCTCTCTCACAATTCGCTTTAGAGTCCGAAGGTATCTGTCAGTCAACTTCGACTTCCAGCCGGACCTGTGCTTTGCTGTGGACGTTTTTCCTTCTCTTTCAAACTCAGTCATTACTTTGGAGACAGTAGCTCTTGACACGCCAAGCATTCGGGCACTTTCTGATACACTAGCGCCTGCCATACGAGCACCAAATCTGAGAGGTCTGCCATTGGTATCAGGTTCTCATCAATGTTTTTACAATTTCGCAAAACAAACAGTTAATTTACATACACATATCACATAACACAAATAATCAACTACAAAACATTATAAACATGCAAACCGTGACATATGATAACATGTTCGAAGATTATGATGCCAAAACGTTAGGTGTTTCCATTATTTTGTCCAACCCCTGTATATACAGTACAGACCAAAAGTTTGGACACACCTTCTCATTTAAAGATTTTTCTGTATTTTCATGACTATGAAAATTGTACATTCACACTGAAGGCATCAAAACATGTGGAATTATATACTTAACAAAAAAAGTGTGAAACAACTGAAAATATGTCTTTATATTCTAGGTTCTTCAAAGTAGCCACCTTTTGCTATGATGACTGCTTTGCACACTCTTGGCATTCTCTTGATGAGCTTCAAGAAGTAGTCACCGGAAATGGTCTTCCAATGATCTTGAAGGAGTTCCCAGAGATGCTTAGCACTTGTTGGCCCTTTTGCCTTCACTCTGCGGTCCAGCTCACCCCAAACAATCTCGATTGGGTTCAGGTCTGGTGACTGTGGAGGCCAGGTCATCTGGCGTAGCACCCCATCACTCTCCTTCTTGGTCAAATAGCCCTTACACAGCCTGGAGGTGTGTTTGGGGTCATTGTCCTGTTGAAAAATAAATGATGGTCCAACTAAAACGCAAACCGGATGGAATAGCATGCCGCTGCAAGATGCTGTGGTAGCCATGCTGGTTCAGTATGCCTTCAATTTTGAATAAATCCCCAACAGTGTCACCAGCAAAGCCCCCACACACCATCACACCTCCTCCTCCATACTTCACGGTGGGAACCAGGCATGTAGAGTCCATCCGTTCACCTTTTCTGTTTCGCACAAAGACAAGGTGGTTGGAACCAAAGATCTCAAATTTGGACTCATCAGACCAAAGCACAGATTTCCACTGGTCTAATGTCCATTCCTTGTGTTCTTTAGCCCAAACAAGTCTCTTCTGCTTGTTGCCTGTCCTTAGCAGTGGTTTCCTAGCAGCTATTTTACCATGAAGGCCTACTGCACAAAGTCTCCTCTTAAAAGTTGTTGTAGAGATGTGTCTGCTGCTAGAACTCTGTGTGGCATTCACTTGGTCTCTAATCTGAGCTGCTGTTAACCTGCGATTTCTGAGGCTGGTGACTCGGATAAACTTATCCTCAGAAGCAGAGGTGACTCTTGGTCTTCCTTTCCTGGGGCGGTCCTCATGTGAGCCAGTTTCTTTGTAGCGCTTGATGGTTTTTGCAACTGCACTTGGGGACACTTTCAAAGTTTTCTCAATTTTTCGCACTGACTGACCTTCATTTCTTAAAGTAATGATGGCCACTCGTTTTTCTTTACTTAGCTGCTTTTTTCTTGCCATAATACAATTTCTAACAGTCTATTGAGTAGGACTATCAGCTGTCTATCCACCAGACTTCTCCACAACACAACTGATGGTCCCAACCCCATTTATAAGGCAAGAAATCACACTTATTAAAGCTGACAGGGCACACCTGTGAAGTGAAAACTATTAACGGTGACTACCTCTTGAAGCTCATCAAGAGAATGCCAAGAGTGTGCAAAGCAGTCATCAAAGCAAAAGGTGGCTACTTTGAAGAACCTAGAATATAAGACATATTTTCAGTTGTTTCACACTTTTTTGTTAAGTATATAATTCTACATGTGTTAATTCATAGTTTTGATGCCTTCAGTGTGAATGTACAATTTTCATAGTCATGAAAATACAGAAAAATCTTTAACCCCTTAAGCCCCGCGGGTGGTTTGCACGTTAATGACCGGGCCAATTTTTACAATTCTGACCACTGTCACTTTATGAGGTAATTACTCTGGAACGCTTCAACGGATCCCCCTGATTCTGAGATTGTTTTTTCGTGACATATTGTACTTCATGATTGTGGAAAAATTTCTTCGATATCACTTGCGTTTATTTGTGAAAAAAATGGAAATTTGGCGAAAATTTTGAAAATTTTGCAATTTTCAAAATTTGAATTTTTAAGCCCTGAAATCAGAGCGATATGTCACACAAAAGAGTTAATAAATAACATTTCCCACATGTCTACTTTACATCAGCACAATTTTGGAACCAAAATTTTTTTTTGTTAGGGAGCTATAAGGGTTAAAAGTTGACCAGCGATTTCTCATTTTTCCAACAAAATTTACAAAACCATTTTTTTATGAACCACATCACATTTGAAGTCACTTTGAGAGGTCTTTATGACAGAAAATACCCAAAAGTGACACCATTCTAAAAACTGCACCCCTCAAGGTGCTCAAAACCACATTCAAGAACTTTATTAACCCTTCAGGTGCTTCATAGGAATTTTTTGAATGTGGAAGAAAAAAATGAACATTTAACTTTTTTCACAAAAATGTTACTTTAGACCCAATTTTTTTTATTTTCACAGGGGTAACAAGAAAAAATGGACCGCAAAATTTGTTGTGCAATTTCCCCTGGGCACGCAGATACCCAATATTTGGGGAAAAACCACTGTTTGGGCGCACTGTAGGGCTCGGAAGGGAAGGAGCGCCATTTGACTTTTTGATTGTAAAATTTGCTTGAATAATTAGCGGACACCATGTTGCGTTTAGAGAGCCCCTGTGTGCCCAAACATTGGAGCTCCCCCACAAGTGACCCCATTTTGGAAACTAGACCCCCCAAGGCACCTATCTAGATGCATAGTGAGCAGTTGCAACCCCCAGGTGCTTCACAAATTGATTCGTAAAAATGAAAAAGTGAAAAAAAAAAACACTTTTTCATTGTTACGAATCAATTTGTGAAGCACCTGGGGTTCCAAGTGCTCACTATGCATCTAGAAAGGTGCCTTGGGGGGGTCTAGTTTCCAAAATGGGGTCACTTGTGGGGGAGCTCCAAAGTTTGGGCACAGAGGGGCTCTCCAAACGCAATGTGGTGTCCGCTAACAATTTGAGCCGATTTTCCATTCAATTTGTTAGCGGATACCATGTTGCATTTAGAGAGTCCCTGCGTGCCCAAACATTGGAGCTCCCCCACAAGTGACCCCATTTTGGAAACTAGACCCCCCAAGGCACCTATCTAGATTCATAGTGAGCACTTGGAACCCCAGGTGCTTCACAAATTGATTCATAAAAATGAAAGTGTTTTTTTTTTTTACTTTTTCATTTTTACGAATCAATTTGTGAAGCACCTGGGGATTCCAAGTGCTCACTATGCATCTAGATAGGTGCCTTGGGGGGTCTAGTTTCCAAAATGGGGTCACTTGTGGGGGAGCTCCAATGTTTGGGCACACAGGGGCTCTCCAAACGCAACATGGCGTCCGCTAACAATTTGAGCCGATTTTCCATTCAATTTGTTAGCGGACACCATGTCGCGTTTGGAGAGTCCGTGATGTGCCTAAACAGTGGAGCTCCCCCACAAGTGTCCCCATTTTGGAAACTATACCCCTCAAGGATTTTATTAAGGTGTATAGTGAACATTTTGAACCCAGAGGTACGGCACAGAATTTGTTTACATTAGGTCATCATATTGAATAAGTTGTCATTATTCTTGAGCGCAAGTGCTCGCTACTTGAGTTTGCATCGGGTACTCAGGTATGCACCATGTACAGCGTGTGCTCGAGTGACATGCTCGAGTCCCTGCTCCGCATGTTTCACGGTTATTAGACACCCAAAAAAAAACATGCGGGGATCGCTCGTGCATGGCAGGCAATCCCCGTAAAGTTTTTTGGCCGCGAAACATATGGGGCAGAGACTCGAGCATGTCACTCAAATACCCACGATACTCAATGTATACCAGAGCACCCGATGCAAACTCAAGTAGCGAGCACTTGCTCTCAACACTAGTCGCCATATCGTCATCTTTTTTTCTTACTTTTGAAAAAAATCCCAACCCCAGCCCTAACCCTAGCACAACCCTAACCATAGCACAACCCTAGCCCCAGCACAACCCTAGCCCCAAACCCAGCCCTAACCCTAGCCCAATCCTAACCCAAGAGTTTATTTTTGACGCCGTTCCTTGTGCGGTATAAGTGATTAGACGACTTTATTCTTCGGGTCGGTGTGATTACAGCAATGCCAGAATCATATGGGGTTTTTATGACTGACAGCTGTCACACACTAAAAGACGCATTTTTTGTAAAATCTAGTTTTTGCATCGCCATATTTTGAGAGCTATAATTTTTCCAGATTTTGGCAGACAGTCATGTGACGGCTCGTTTTTTGCGGGATGACTTGACGTTGTTATTGGTGCCATTTTCAGGCACGTGACATTTTTTGATCGCTTTCTATTCCGATTTTTGGGAGGCAGAATAAACAAAAACCAACAATTCAGGAATTGTTTTTTTTGTTTTTTTTTATTCTGTTCCACGTGTGGTAAAATTGATGAGGTAGCTTTATTCTTCGGGTCAGTACGTTTACAGCGATACCACATTTGTATCATTTTTCTATGTTTTGGCGCTTATACACAATAAAAGCTATTTTATAGAAAAAAATATTTTTTAGTATCGCTTTATTCTGAGAGCTATAACTTTTTTATTTTTCGGCTGATGGAGCTGTATGGCGGCTTGTTTTTTGCGGGACGAGATGACGTTTTCAGCGGTATCATTTTTATTTATATGCGTCTTTTTGATCGCGTGTTATTCCACTTTTTGTTTGGCGGTATGGTGATAAAGCATTGTTTTTTGCTTCGTTTTTTTTTTTTTTTTTTTACCGTGTTCACTGAAGGGGTTAACTAGTGGGACAGTTTTATAGGTCAGGTTGTTCCGGACGCGGCGATACCAAATATGTGTACTTTTATTGTTTTTTTTTTATTTTTTTTATAATATTTATTGATGGGTACATTATATTTTTATTTTTGGTGTATTATTTTTTTTATAATATTTTTGCACATTTTTTTTTTTTTTTTTCCACTTTCACACAGTTTATACACTTTATTACTTTGTCCCACTCTGGAACTTTCACTTTTTTTTTTCTGATCGCCTGCATGGCACAGGAATGGAGTACCATCCCTATGCCATGAAGGCTGTCAGAAGTGCACAGTGTGAGGATTGCTTGGAGATGCACTGCGCATGTCCAAGCAATCTTCCTGCTCTCTGGTGACCCGGATGTTGTCATGACGACATCGGGTCGTCATGGCAACACCCGGGAAGCCTTTGCAGACTGCGCTGGAAGCCGGAAGAGGAGGGGAGTATCGCCGATCACCTCCCCTTGCCCCCGCAATGCCGCGATCGACTTCGATCGCAGCATCGCGGGGGTTAATGTGCTGGGAGCGGTGCAGGACCGCTCCCTGCACATAGTACCGGGTGTCAGCTGTGACAATCAGCTGACACCCGGTACTATCAGCTGACACCCGGCGGCGATCGCGCCCGCACAGCCTGTGTGCGCGCGCGATCGCGATGACGTACTAATACGGGTCTGGCTCTTAAGTCCCAGGGCACAGACGCGTATTAGTACGTCAGATGTTATTAAGGGGTTAAATGAGGTGTGTCCAAACTTTTGGTCTGTACTGTGTATATGTATATGTGTATATATATATATGTATATGTGTATATATATGTATATGTGTATATATATATATATATATATAATATATATATATAATATAATATATAGTAAGCAGACAGACAAGCACGGCAGGTGGACAGGCTGGCGGGCTGGCGGGCACGGCTGGTAGACGGGCTGGCGGGCAGCATGGGGACCTAAGAACTGACAAAGGTTAGGAGGCCAAACTAACACGTTGCACAGGCACCTCCATGCTGGGGGAGGTGCCTTATATATTACCTGTCCTCCAGCCATTGGCCGGGGACATCTTAGGACGGGGCACGCGGCCCCTTTAAGAGACAAGGAGCACGCGCGCGCCCTAAGCACAGTGCCCAGGGTTCTGCGCACACGCTGGACGCAGCCAGCGTAAGAGACAAGCTGCGGCGCGGGAGACACCTGGAGGGGGCCGCAGTGATAAGGAGGTCGGCGTCTCCGCCGGGCAGGAGGCAGACATGCCAGAGCTACAATTGATACAGGGTTTGTCTCAGTATATAGCATAAGGAACAGATAACGTTAAGCATCACTAATATTTGTGTATTAATTAATAGTCAATTTTGAAGTTAATTAATATCGGACCCCAATAGAGGTGGAGAAAGTCCCCCTGTAATAACTATAGTTTAGAGGAAACTTTCTGCCCTATTTCAAATAGTAAAATAAAGTAATAAAACAAAACCACCGTATAGATAAAGAACAGTACAGGCCTGTTAGAGACGCTGCTGCCCCTGGATGTACTGAGGTATATCAAGGCCTCACTAGGGGCAATTTTACCCTTTCCTCCCTGGTTGTAATCAGCCATTTTGACTCTTCTGCACATGGTGGGACACATGGGACTGAGAAGAAATGCTATTCTGTCTTTGTAAATGCCTTTTCTCCATCACAATATTGCTGGACTCCTCACAATAACAATTCCTTGCAATATGTCCAAAGTGACCACATTTATATCAGAGCAATATTTCCTCTCTTTTTGTACCTGACCATTTGCAATACCTGCAATATGCCCAGAGCCAGCACAGGCAGAACATCTAACACCCGCCGTGCTGGATTACGGGCCCCTAACAGAACATACTTCATTCTGTTTGGATCTGCTATACTGTTCCATTACTAGGGAGGCACTTTTAACCGCTTCCCGACCGCCCACTGTATATAAATGTCGGCGCTGCCCGGGCTCTGAGCAGCGCCGACGTTTATGAACCGTCGGTGGTCCTGCAGCGCTCAGGACCCCCAGGGTCCTGCAAGCTCTGCGGGTGTGGTGCAGAGCAGTAGCATGACCACCTCCGGGTCTGAAATGTACGGTGTCCTGCTAGGCCCAGCCTGCAGCTGAGTCTCGCAGGAGACACTGACAGTGTAAAACTGTCAGCAGAGCTCGCATGAAATGCAATACATGTCTATTGCATTGCATGAGAGCAGGGATTAGAAAAATAAAAATTGATGTCCTATAAAGGGACCAAGTAAAAATGGAAAAACAAAAGTAAAAAAAAAATTTTTCAAACTGTTAAAAAAAAATCACAAAATAAATAAAATTAAATAAAGAAAATATTAAACCAATAAATCCGTATATTTATGCAAAAACAAAAAAAGTACACATATTTGGTATCGCCGCGTCCGGAACAACCCGATCTATAAAACTGTCACACTAACCCCTTCTGTGCACACCGTAAAAAAAAAAAAAAAAAAAACGGAGCTAAAAACTATGCTTTTTCATCATATCGCCAAACAAAAAGTGGAATAAAATGCGATCAAAAAGCCAAATGGAAATAAAAATGGTACCGCAAAAAGCAAGCCCTCACATGACTCTGTCGGCTGAAATATGGAAAAATTATAGCTCTCAAAATGTGGCGATGCAAAAACTAGATTTTGCAAAAAAAAGCTTCTTTTAGTGTGTGACAGCTGTCAATCATAAAAACCCGATATGAATCTGGCATCGCACCGACCCGAAGAATAAAGTCGTCTAATCACTTATACCACATGAGGAACGGCGTAAAAAATAAATAAAACCAATTCTTCACCTGCTACTGATTTGTTTATTCTGCTTCCCAAAGATAGCAGTAAGGCTCGGCTCACATTTATCCTGCACTCTGCGCTGAGCGCTTACACCGGGGTTTCCGTGTAAATATCTGAAATACGTGATTCAGAGGAAGATTCCCTGTAATGAGGCAGATGGAGGCACTGTGGACGCCATCTGGCCTGTGATGCCACGGTGTCAGTTTTTTTAGGCGTGCATAAGAGTGCGGTTGGCCACAGTTTTGTGCACTTCTGAAAAAAAGGACACCGCTTAACAGAGGCCAGACGGAGTCCAGAGTAACTCTGCTGCCTCATTACAGTGAATGGATCCCGCGGGGGTTTCATCTGAATTACATCACTTGGAGATTTAGATGGAAACCCCGATGTAAGTGCTCAGCCTAGAGCGGCGGATAAATGTTATGTAAATTGTTCCCAATAAAAGCTTCAACTCAGTCCTCAAAAAAAGCTAGTCCCCACTCAGGTCCGTTATCTGTTAAAAATATAAGGGACTTCCAAGTTACTGGTAGCAGAAAGGCTCTGGAAAAGCGAAATGGCCCTTGCACCCCAAAAGAAATTCAGAAAATTTTGTGCTCCCAAATTCAAATGCCCCCCTCCCTTCTGAGCCCCACAATGTGCCTGAACGACATTTAGGGTCCACATGTTTGGCATTCCTGTAGCGATGAGAGCTTGCCTAATTTACAGGTGCATGTCTCCAGAAGCACGAGCTGGGCACAACGTACTGGTCACTACAGCGTATTGGTCACTTCAACGGCAGTTTTAAATTTTCTCTCAGCATCCTCCATTGCTGCTTGTTTCTGGAAAAGACCCATGGAGTCAAAATCGTCACTACACCTGTAGGTAAATTCCCAAAGGGGTATAATTTCCAAAATAGGGTCACTTGAGGGGGGATTCTGCTCTTCTAGCACTTCGGGGCTGTGTGTATGGAGTACACAAACTATTCTACAATAATTTGTTCTCCAAGAGTCAAATAGCGCTCCGGATCTCGCCGTATGGCTAAGCAGTACTGTACAGCCACATATGGGGTATTGCCACATTTAGAAGAAATTGTGTGACACATTTCGGCACCATTTTTACCCATTGCCCTGTGTGAAAATGTAAAATCTGAGGCTAAAACATTTTTTTGTGGTAAAAATATAATTATATTTTCTTCAATGCCCAATGGTATAAATTTAAAAATTTAAAAATACTCACTACTTCCCTAGATGAATTCCTTGAGAGGTGTAGTTTACAAAATGGGGTCACTTGTGGGGGTTTCTGATGTTTTGGCATGTCAGTGACTCTTCAAATTTGACATGGTGTCTGCAACCTATCCCAGCCAACATAGCGCTCCTTTCTCTTCCGAACCCTGCCGTACACCAAAGCATGGGTTTTCCCCCACTTATGGGGTACCCTTATGATAATGCAAAATTAGGGGATGAAAATTTTTTTGGTGGGAAAAAAGTAAAAAGTTTATTTTTATGGCTCAATATTATAAACTTCTGTGAAGCACATGGGGGTTCAAAGTGCTCACCACACATCTAGATAAGTTCCCTAAGGGGTCTAATTTCCAAAATGGTGTCACTTGTGGGGGGTTTCCACTGTTTAGGCACATCAGGGGCTCCCCAAATGCGACGTGGCGTCCGCTAATTATTTTAACAAATTTTACATTCAAAAAGTCAAATGGCGCTCCTTCCCTTCCGAACCCTACAGTGCACTCAAACAGTGGTTTTCCCTCACATATGGGGTATCAGCGAGCTCAGGAGAAATTGCACTACAAATTGGATAGTCCATTTTTTCCTGTTACCCTTGTGAAAATAAAAAATTGGGTCTAAAGTAACATTTTTGTGAAAAAAAGTAAAATGTTCATTGCTTTCTTCCACATTCCAAAAATTTCCGTGAAGCACCTGAAGGGTTAATAAACTTCTTGAATGTGGTTTTGAGCAACTTGAGGGGTGCAGTTTTTAGAATGGTATTACTTTTGGATATTTTCTGTCATAAAGGCCCCTCAAAGTCACTTCAAATATGATGTGGTCCCTAAAACAAATGGTTTTCTAAATTTTGTTGGAAAAATGAGAAATCGCTGGTCAACTTTTAACCCTTATAGCTTCCTAACAAAAAATTATTTTGGTTCCAAAATTGTGCTGATGTAAAGTAGACATGTGGGAAATGTTATTTATTAACTATTTTGTCTGACATATCTCTCTGATTTAAGGGCATGAAAATTCAAAGTTTGAAAATTGCTAAATTTTCACCAAATTTCCGATTTTTTTCACAAATAAGCGCAAGTGATATCGAAGAAATTTTACCACAATCATGAAGTACAAGATGTCACAAAAAAAATCTCAGAATCAGTAAGATCCGTTGAAGCGTTCCAGAGCTAGTACCTCATAAAACGACAGTGGTCAGAATTGAAAAAATTGGCCTGGTCACGAAGGCGAAAACAGGCTCTGGCGGGAAAGGGTTAAAGTTGTTATGGACGTGACTTAACTACCATTGTGCAGTGAGTCTGTTTTCCCTAACGTGATGGATATTTCTTGTTGCTAAAACTGATATTTTTTTCACGTTAAACCTTCTTTTTTTAAACTTTAACGACCGCCGATACGCATTAAAACGGCTGTCGTTAAGGGGCCTTATTGCCTCATTGCTGTTTTAAAACTGCAATCAGGAATAAGAGAATATTGCCACCCGATAGGTGTCAGCTGTATGTATGTATGTAATACTAACGGCCCCATACACGAGATAAGTGTTGGCTGAACGATCATTTGGCAGACGGCTATCTCTTCCGACTCCTCCATACACAAATATTCCAGCTTTCCTGTGGTCTGTATGAGAGAGTCGCCTCCAGACTCCTCTATCGGAGGATTATCTACAGGAAGAACAATCGGATTAACCTCTGACATCATCTGTCAGGAGGTCCCCAAATACTTTATGTAGTCGACCAAACCCTGGAAATCAGTGCTTTCATGAAACTTTAGTCTAATATGTATGGGGGCGTTAAAAAGTAACTTATTGGACGCTGCCTCTGGCCCGGCCTAATAGACTTTTCTACATTGCAGACCCAGACACCATTATTGGTTATTTAAGTATCGTAGTAACTAGGCAGTGAGCCGAACTCTGTCAAACCATCTTAGATGCCATGTTTGCTCTTGACAGCAGCAAGTGGTTAAACTGCCAGGGTTGGTGTAGCAGCCGTACCTGTCCCATCCCTGCGGTGCACTTCTATGTTCTGGTGCCCAAAAGAGTTACTTTTTAACATGTTAAACATTTGTTTTAAAATAATTAACAAAATGTTAATATCTGCTTTTTTATGGAGTTTTTCTTGTAATGTATAGGAAAGCCTAAGGCCAGAAATAGACTCCATAAAACACTGTACATGGAGACTTTGGCATCAAATAACTCATGTCCTGGTGAGACTGCTATCAAATAATTTCTGTCCACGGTGTTTGTTTAAAGAAACAAGCTTTTATAAATGCCTCAAACTTCTGTGTGTGAATTAGACCTGAGCTCTAATGCGTTAGAAGATGACAGTCTGGTGAAGACAGGAAACATATAGACGGCCATTGATGATGTAGTTTGTGACAGACACTGGCTAAATATATTTATAGAGCCGTAGTAGAAGATGAAGATGTCGTCCTCATCATGAAATAGTTATTTCTCATGTCACATGTAATGAATATCTCCTGCAGTATTGCTAATGCCGTTTCCAGTGTCAGTAAATGAGACGAGAATTAGCAATAAGGTTCAGGAGTCTATGAAAAACGTATTCAGCTGCCGGCGCCGAGGAAGAAACTGCTTGTTGTCTGTGGCCTAAAATATATAGGTTTTATTAGTAGATGTAAAGAAGAAAACTAAATACTGTAAAATAATAATTCTCATATGTTTCCCTTATTATCTCCAGTAATTGTATTATTACACAGGATTTTTATGATGTTACATCGGCTCATCTTCTTCTTATTCAGGTCTCTACAATATCAGATCCTCTCAGTGAATATATTCTATTCTATATCATATAATATATTCTATATCAGAGAGTTTTCCTGAGAGTTTTCAAAGATCGTTATGGACACAGACAAGATGGCGGAGAGGATATTACACCTCACCCTAGAGATCCTCTTCCGGCTTACAGGAGAGGTGAGAGATTCTGATGACGTCACATTACATCATTCTTATCTATGGGAATAACAGATGGACAGAACTGGAGAGGTGAGGACTCTGGAAATGTCTGGAGTGAGATTTATTAATGTGTCTCTCCATAACCAGGATTACACAGTAATGAAGAAGACCTCTAGTGAGCGCCGTCAGGACCCTGTGTCTGAGGGATGGGGAAGACCCCTGAGCCCAATCACAGGACCTCCACCTCACCCCCTGATACATGAGGACATCAATGACCAGAAGATCCTAGAACTCACCTACAAGATGATTGAGCTGCTGACTGGAGAGGTGATACTGCTGGGAATGCTGGGACATTATACAGTAACGCTATGAAGGGATCGAGGGGATGACTGTATCATTGTATGTGTAAGGTTCCTATAAGGTGTCAGGGTGTAGCTGTCTATTTCTCCATGGAGGAGTGGGAGTATTTAGAAGGACACAAAGATCTGTACAAGGACGTCATGATGGAGGTTCCCCAGCCCCTCACATCACCAGGTAATAGACAGGACTAAATACACACGGCCTATAATTATCTGTATGTAAAGAATGAATTCAGTCCTGTATGTGTTTCCTCCAGATCTATCCAGTAAGAGGACAACACCAGAGAGATGTCCCCGTCCTCTTCTTCCACAGGACTGTAAACAAGAAGATCCCAATGTTCCTCAGGATCAGGTAGATGGAGAGAAGGTGTCACGAGATCTCCCCTATTGGTCTTGTTTTATCCACCAGTATTATATGGTTTATACTTGTGACTTGTACAATATTGTTTCAGGGTGAAGATCTGACCCAGATTAATACTACAGAGACATATGTGAGGGGTGATGAGCGGTGTAAAGAGGAGATTCCTACATATGACTACCCAGGTGAGTAGTAACTACTAAATGCAGAGAAGTCACAGATTCTTCTCAGTCACCGGCTGTGGCTGCTTTATCGGTGGTGTAGTCCGGCGGTATCACAATCGTGTGATCACCATTTTGCATCTAGACCAAAACCTTCTCTTCCACCAAAAACTGTTCAAATGACTTTGGACATTGAAAGTCCGTTTCTATACAACTTACAACCTGGAAGATCCACCTACCAAGTGAAATTAGAAGATCCTGACTTTTACCTGCCCAGGTCTGTAAACTACCAATCCAAATGACAGCATATGTAGAAAGTGCTGAAAAGTTAGAAAATCACTTGAAGAAAAATATTATGATGGGCCTGTAAGAGAAAGTGGAGGGTAATGATGGTGTTGGCTTCCTAGATCCCTGATATCTTATTAGATGAATCTACCTTCTCTCCCTTCTGTGCAGCTGAATGTTCTCATATGGTTTCTACAAGACCAGGTCCAGTCTTTATGACCAAACCTCGCTTTTATGATCGACAACACTAAATGTGCAGTGAGGGCCAAGTGTGAATTTCTGTACAATAACAACAGAGTTTCCCTTTATCCTGACTTTTCAAACTATCTTCAAACAGGATTGCGATAAACTACGTAAATAACATTACTCCTGTGCCATGATATATCTCTAAGCTGTGCGTGGCTGATTGCTGTAATATACATCTATTCACGCCTGCAGGAGATGTGGTGGCATGGCTCCAGCCCTGGTTTCATGGATTCACTCCACGTCATAAATTCCATTATGTTTTCAATCCTAAAGAATTCAGGTAAAATCTCTCCTAAAATGGGGGCACTAATACTTTCTCTACTCTTCTGTTCAGGACTCATAGTAGCTCCAACGGTCCACCATAAATGAGTGCAACTCTGGTTTAGTGTTCGAGTTCTCCCCCCAAACATACGTTGTTGTTGGGGATGTAACATGTTTTTTCTAATAACCCCCCCCCCCATGACAGCACACCGGAGGATGTAACCCCACCCTAAAAGGGACAGGAAATATGAAGAGGTTTAAATAGCCCCTCCCACATCCTCCCTTCTGTGTTATTTCCTGTCCCTATCAGGGATGAAGAGGTCATCCTTGGTGTGCTGGGCCGGCGACAGGCACTGGGGAGAAAACTACAAGCCGAGCAGCAGAGGATCGAGTGGTTTACCTCTCCTCCTCACATGCGCTGCTCCCATCTCCTCTGGATTCGGGACCCCCTCCTCCAGTCCTCGCCTTCGGCAAAACCTGCAGGATATTCTGGCCGGAAGCCTCTCTGAGCTCTCCGGCCCATCTCCTCCTCCTTCTCTCTCCCCTGCTGGATGCGCGGGTGATGCCGGTCTTCAGGATGTGGAGCGCGCGCCGCTGCGCCATAGGTGACGCCGGGCGGTGGATGATGACGTCCCTTCCGCCAATTATGCATTCCACGGTGGAACGCAGCAGGCTCAGTGGGGGGAAAAGCGGCGATAGCCGCCGGTGATCACACCTATCTTCACCTGGACACTGGGAGAGGAGCCCTCTAATCAGAGGGAGGCACAGGTCCAGTCGCCCATAAAGAAGCCCTGGACAGGAAGACATCTGCAGGTAGGACAAAACCATGTCTGTTGAAGCATCTTCTCCTTCTGCATCTGTAGAGCCCAGCCCCGGGCCGGTCCCAGTATGTATGGCACTAGTAGTCCATCTCCCAGATGAAGGTAATAGTGATTATAGCTCCCTTTCCCTTCTCCCCTCTCTTGTAGGGGGACAAGGAACCTGCATCTGGAGACAAAGCTAGACCGTCACGCAGATGTCCCATCTGTACAAAAAAGCTATCGTCCTCCCATAGAAAGCCCCTATGCAAGGACTGTATGGAGAAAATTATCAGGCAGGAACAGCCTTCCTTAATGGAAGAAATAAAGGGGATTGTACGTCAAGAAATCAAATCCTCCTTAGCCTCGTTCCAGGAAGAAATTGGTGTTCCCTATACACCAGAGTATTAGGGACTAATACTAAGCAAAAGTTGTAGCACTGTGTACTTACCTCTGCTTCAGCCCTCACGTCCCGCTGCCAGCCTGACTACCAGTCCTGCCCGCCAGCCTAACTACCAGTCCTGCCCGCCAGCCTAACTACCAGTCCTGCCCGCCAGCCTAACTACCAGTCCTGCCCGCCAGCCTGACTACCAGTCCTGCCCGCCAGCCTGACTACCAGTCCTGCCCGCCAGCCTGACTACCAGTCCTGCCCGCCAGCCTGACTACCAGTCCTGCCCGCCAGCCTGACTACCAGTCCAGTCCGCCAGCCTGACTACCAGTCCAGTCCGCCAGCCTGACTACTCTCCCGCCCGACAGTCTGTCTACTGTTCAGTCCACCAGTCTGTCTATGGGCTCTGCCCACTTGCTTACCTGGAAGCACCTGCCTGTTACCTGTCGTGACTGCCAACCTACTTGCTTACCTGGAGGCTCCTGCCGTGCCTACCAGCCAGCCTACCTGGAGGCTCCTGCTTGTTACCTGCCGTGCCTACCTGGAGGCTCCTGCTTGTTACCTGCCGTGCCTACCTGGAGGCTCCTGCTTGTTACCTGCCGTGCCTACCTGGAGGCTCCTGCTTGTTACCTGCCGGGTCTGCCAGTCCGTCTACCCAGATCACCCGCCAGCCCGCCTGCCGTCCTCATCTGCTGTAGCGGTCAGTCCCTGCCTTCTGACCCATGAGAGTCACCTGCTCTCATACAACGTCTGGCCCAGAGTAGCACCTGGTCCCTCTGCTCGGTCCTTCCCTGGTCACGGAGTCGATTGAGCCGCCGTACGACCTTCGTCAGTCCGAGTTGATACCTAGTTACGCCCCTCTGGTCCCTCCTTGCACCGCAGCACAGAGGTTCCACCACCCGGATCCGTAACAAAGGATAGATTTCCTGTAGACAACAAGACAGCAGAATGCTGGTCCGAAGTCCCAAGAGTGGATATCCAGATTGCACGAGTGGCAAAGAAGACTACATTGCCCTTTGAAGATTCCTCTCAGCTAAAGGACCCCATGGAACGCAAGATGGAGGGACTACTTAGGAAGTCCTGGGAGACCTCGGCAGCCCTATTAAGCACCAACGCAGTCTCTACGGGCGTAGCTCCATCAATGGCTCGTTGGCTAGATAAACTGGAGGAACACCTAGTCTTTGGCACCCCCAGAGAAGACATCTTAGCATCCCTACCGCTTCTCCAGAAAGCTACGGGGTTTTTAGCAGATGTTTCTGCAGAATCGGTGAGAGTGGCGGCCAGAGTATCTGGGTTATCAAACTATGTGAGACGGGACCTATGGTTAAAATCCTGGAGCGGTGATGTGGCATCAAAGATGAAATTGTGTTCCTTCCCCTTTAAAGGGAAATACATGTTTGGGCCAGCCCTAGATGATCTTCTCGAGAAAGCCTCAGACAAGAAGAAAGCCCTCCCAGAACCTAGAAATGTAAGGAAAAGGCCCTTTCGTCCTTCTTAGGAGCCGACCCCTCAATATAGAGGTAAAGGAAAACAGGTCGGTGAAGCCTACCCAAAAGGAAGAGGCGGCAAAAATCTTTGTTCTCTCCCAAAATCAACGTAGAATAAACCATGACGTCAGGACAGTCGGGGGCCGCATCTCAAACTTTCTCCCTCAGTGGAGAGAAATCTGCTCAGCCCCACGGGTCCTGAGGGCAGTCGAGTTTGTGGATAGCAGGAGAATTCTATTTTTACTCCTGAGAGTAAAGATAACGCGGCTCTCTTCTCAAAGTCTGCAGGCCACCATGATATCTGGTCTAACAGACCTATTATCCTCAGGGGTGATATCCCTGGTTCCTACAGGGGAGATAAGCAGAGGACATTATTCCAATCTCTTCCTAATAAAAAAAACAATTGGCTCGCACCGGATTATTATCAGTCTAAAATCACTGAATCAGTATATCCACTACCAGAGATTCAAGATGGAATCCATCAGATCGACGGTCCCTCTGATAAGACAGGACCATGTCATGGCCACAAACGATCTCCAGTATGCATACTATCACATCCCCATACATCCACTTTACAGAAAGTTCTTAAGATTCGCAGTGGCTCAGGGGGAACAGATAGTCCACTACCAGTTCAATGTTCTCCCTTTCGGGATATCATCAGCCCCACGAATATTTACAAAGGTCATGGCTTATATCAGGGGTCAGAATGTTTCAATAGTACCATACCTTGATGACCTGTTATTAATCGGCCCCTCAGTACCATTGCTCCAAGAGCATATACAGTTGACCACTCAGATGCTTTCTTCTCTGGGCTGCTTAGTGAACCACAAAAAATCAGATATGGTTCCCTCCATGACAAAATCGTTTCTAGGAGTACTATTGGATTCCCACAGCTAGATGTCTTTTCTGCCCAAACAAAAACAGGTCATGCTAAAAGCAAAGATCAATGTCCTAAGAAGCAGGAGATTGGTATCATTGAGAAATGCTATGTCGGTCCTCGGATCTATGACATCCTGTATCCAGATGGTGATCTGGGCTCAGGCACATACCCGAACATTACAGACCCACATCGTTATGAATTGGGACGAATCTCTACGGTCTCTGAACAGGAGAATTCCTATACCACCATGGGTAAAAACCTCTCTATTCTGGTGGCTGAGCATGAAGAATCTAAACAGAGGAGTACCATGGATCCAGAATCCACTAGTAACCATAAGAGTGGATGCCAGCAGGAAGGTATGGGGAGCCATAGTCTCCCAGGAGCTATTCCAGGGTATATGGTCCAAAGAGGTAAGCCAGCGCTCATCAAATTTCAGAGAATTAAAGGCCGTAGAGGAAGCAGCAGAGCCTCTGGTCCAGAAAACCCACATACAGATATTTTCCGACAATATCACCACAGTAGCCCACCTTCGTCATCAAGGGGGCACAAGACTTGAAAGCTTAAAAGCAGACTATGCGAGAATATTTTCCTGGGCTGAAGAACATTTTCCATCCGTGTCGGCTGTTCATATCAAAGGTTCAGTCAACGTGCAGGCCAATTTCTTAAGCGGAACAAAGATTCATCCAGGAGAGTTGAGTCTAAACCCAGACGTCTTCCAGATGTTAATCGAAAGATGTGGCTATCCAGAGGTAGATCTCTTCGTCGGACACCAGAACGCGAAGGTACCTCAATATTTCTCCCTGGATCCAAACTGCCCTTGCATGGGCGTAGACACATTCGCTCACTAATGTGAATTCAAACTAGCGTATGCCTTTATCCCCCCCATCAGACCCCCGCTGCCTATCCTTTCAAAAACCTTGCAAAAGATAAGGACCGAAGGGACCAGAGTAATCCTAGTGGCTCCTCTCTGGCTAAATAGTAGTTGGTTTGGTACATTAACCAGTCTGAGTGTGGAGGGCCCTCTAATCCTTCCTCCCATCAGAGATCTTCTTCTCCAGGGACCGATTCACCATCCGGACCCCTAGAGACTACACCTGGCTGCCTGTCTTCTGAATTCCTGATTTTAAAAACAAGACGCCTCTCAGACAAAGTCATCAAAACTCTCCAGAAGAGCAGGAAACCTGTAACTAACACCATTTACCATAAGATCTGGAAGACCTTATTAAAGTTGTGTGCGCATACTCACCCTCATAGGGCCGATGTAGCACAAATTCTAGATTTCCTACAAGAAGGTCTGGACAAATGCTTCAGACCTAGTACCCTTAAGGTCCAGGTAGCAGCGCTAAGCTCGTACTTTGATCAAAGCCTAGCTGAACATCAGTGGGTGAAGAGATTTATGACAGCAGCCACCCGCATCCAGCCTAGAGTAACAGACTTAATTCCCCCCTGGGACCTTAACATTGTCCTGAAGGGGTTAACCCTTCCACCCTTTGAGCCCTTATCAGCCATAAGACTTGAGAGGCTGGCCTGGAAAATGGCTTTCCAGGTAGCAATAACTACAGCCAGGAGAGTGTGTGAACTACAGGCCCTTTCGGTCAACGAACCCTACCTGAGAATCCTGGAAGATCATCTAATTTTCCGACTTGACCCTTCATTTCTACCTAAAGTGGTCTTGAATTTCCACAGATCTCAGGAAATAATTCTTCCATCGTTTTGTGACAACCCAAAAAACGAGAAAGAAATGGAGTTCCACACTCTGGATGTTCGAAGAATAGTACTGCACTTTCTTCAGGAAACAGAAGAAGGAAGGAAAGACAAGAACCTATTTGTCCATACACAAGGTCCAAACAGAGGAAAGAAAGTAGCAAAATCCACAGTAGCCAACTGGATTAAGAGGGCAATTACGGAGGCTTACCAAATCCAAGATCTGCCTCCTCCGGAAAAGCTCAAGGCCCATTCTACAAGGGCGATATCTGTCTCCTTGGCTCAGAAAGCCAGCGCATTCATCAAACAGATTTGCAGAGCTGCTACGTGGTCCTCAATTCATACATTCTCCAAACACTACAGACTAGATCTAATGTCCGTTGGAGATTTAGCCTTCGGAAAGAAGGTTCTTCAGGCTGTTGTCCCTCCCTAGTATATCATTGGTATACCTCCGGTGTGCTGTCGTGGGGGGGTTATTAGAGAAAATAGAATTAGACTTGCCAGTAATTCGGTTTCTAATAACCCACCACAACAGCACGGATAATTCCCTTTGCTTATTGTTTCTACGACAGTTAGATCAGTAGAAATAAAAATTAATTTGAAGCATCTATACTCTTGTGGTCCTTTGTAATAACACTCGAGGTAGGATGTGGGACGGGGCTATTTAAACCTCTTCATATTTCCTGACCCTATTAGGGTGGGGTTACATCCTCTGGTGAGCTGAACACAGAGGACTGAACCAGAGGAGAAAAAGGCTGTATCTGGCACCTTCTGGCAATATGCTTTGAGCTTTAGTATGGTGTGATGCTTTCCATTTGGGTTAATTAGGGAGCATATTTGACTCTGAAAAGAGCGGATTTTGCTGGATTGGTTTACGAAAGCCATGTTGCTTTTCAAGAGCCTTTGAGCCACTAATGATGTCGAATTCTCTGTTTTTCCATTGACAGATGATAGACCTGAGTGGTGGCTTTTTTGTGAGATGAGTAGAAGTTTTTATGTTATTATTTTTGCTTGCATAACATTGTGTGGTGCATTTTTATTCCACATTTGGGAGGAGAATGAACAAACAGTTGAACACCATGCTCTACTGGTTCATGATATGAAGTTTTCTATTATTTATTTATTTTACTCACTTATATAGTGCCATTAATTCCATAGCGCTTTACAGACATTATGGGCACTGTCCCCATGGGACTCACAATCTTAATTCCCTATCGGTATGTCTTTGGAATGTGGGAGGAAACAGGAGTACCAGGAGGAAACCCACGCAAACACTGGGAGAACATACAAACTCCTTGCAGATGTTGTCCTTGGTGGGATTCGAACCCAGGACCGCAGGGCTGCAAGGCTGACCACTGAGCCACCGTGCTGCCCATAAGACTGTGAACTGTCATTGTCTTGGTGAATAATTCAATATTTTTACATAACTTGCCATTTTTACTGACAGTTTAAGTAGAAATGTTCAAAAATATAAATTACAAGAATATTTTATTCAAATATAATATAATATTTTTTTTTACTTAGCAGATGACTCTACCAGGAGATCAGAGGGACGGCTGATATCTTCAATTTTCAAATCAGATGATCTTGAGATCCCACAGGATACAATTGAAGTGAATGCCATTACTCCAGATCTACCATCATCCCTTCACAGCAAAGATCTGTCATCTGATCCTATGAAACAGGTCCTGTCTTCTGATTCATTACCGACTACTAAGGAAAATCAAAGTCTCAAAATAAGTATTAAAAAACTAACTGCTCCTAAAGCTAAGAAGCCATTTTCTCATTCAGAATATGGAAAAAGTTTTCCCCTCAAAAAGTCTTTTCTTAAACATCAAAAAATTCACACAGCAAAGAATAGATTTTCTTGTTCCAAGTGTAGAAAATGTTTTAACAAGAAAACAAATCTTCTTAGTCACCAGAGAACTCACACAGGGGTGAAGCCATTTTCGTGTTCACAATGTGGAAAATGTTTTACACAGAAATCATCTCTTGTTACACATCAGAGAACTCACACAGGGGAGAAGCCATTTTCATGTTCAGAATGTGGGAAATGTTTTATCCAGAAATCAGATTTGATTAAGCACCAGAGAACCCACACAGGGGAGAAGCCTTTTTCCTGTTCAGAATGTGGGAAATGTTTTACAGAGAAATCATCTCTTGTTACACATCAGAGAACTCACACAGGGGAGAAGCCATTTTCATGTTCAGAATGTGGGAAATGTTTTAAACAGAAATCTGCTCTTGTTACACATCACAGAACTCACACGGGGGAGAAACCTTTTTCCTGTTCAGAATGTGAGAAATGTTTTACAGTGAGATCAGGTCTTGTTACACACCTTCGAACTCACAAAGGGGAGAAGCCTTTTTCATGTTCAGAATGTGGGAAATGTTTTAACCAGAAAAAAGTCTTTATAGACATCAGAGAAATCACACAGGGGCGAAGCCTTCATAATATCTTTAATGTGGAAAATGTTTTACATGGAAAGACACACTTTTAGCAAGAAAAAATCTTGCTAATAAGTGAGTAAATTCTATAGATTGGAGGCAGCTTTCTGTGACTGCGAACAATGCGGCAGTGTCCTTTCCGATCAGTGAGAGAACTGCTCTCTCCTTCGGCCCCACACTTATCTAACTGATTGGTGCAGAGCAGGAGAGGAAGGTACCGGATCGTGTACAGAGGCCGCACGTCCTGACTGAGCAGCTGAAGAACCTGCCACCCGACTAGCTCAAGGATCTTTCAGATCCTGTAACACTGTTTTACATATTTTCAAATTGTCTGGTTCAGTTATGTATGGAGCCATTTCTTAATGAGTTTGACCTCCTGAATTCAAATTGGACAATGAAAATATTTACTGTATTTTTCGGACTATAAGACGAACCGGACCATAAGACGCACCCCAAATTTTGGGGTGGAATATAGAAAAAAAATATTTTAATAAGATGGGGTCCATCTTTTATAGTCTTAATAGGTACAGTATCTTACCCGGAGGTCGGTGGAGCGAGGGTCACAGAAGGCAGGGTCCTTCTGGAATCCTATGCTCCAGCAGCGGGGAGTTGCGGTGGAGCAGGATTGCAGGGCCCCCCGTTCCCTCCCTCAGGAACCTGGCGGCTGCAGCAGAGGAAATGGCTGGTGCCCGATGCCAGGCTGGGGGCCGAGGCCTGGCTGACGCTCAGTGCATGGCTGGGGAACGGAGCCAGTGTTTGGCGATAGAGGCTTGCCTGCTTGCCGCCGAGGCCTGCCTGGAGACTGAGACCAGTGGTAGTGGTGGTGGCGACGGCGGCAACAGCAAAGTAGGAGGAGGTGAGATGCTGGGGGCCGTGGGTGTCTGGCTGGGGGCCCTTGGTGTCTGGCTGGGGGCCCTTGGTGTCTGGCTAGGGTTAGACTGGATGTGGGCAGTGTCTGACTGCGGGCCGGGGCGGTGAGCGGAGGAGGTGAGATACTTCTGGTGTCTGGCTGGGGGTGTCTGGCTGGGGGGCTGTGGGTCTCTGGCTGGGGGGGCTGCGCGGGTTGAACTGAATGCGGGCAGTGTCTGACTGCGGGCCAGGGTGGTGAGCTTTGCAGGTTTCCGGTGTGCGCGGCCATCTTCCTGTAGCTGTGGTCTACAGGAAAATGGCCGCCCACGCTACAAGTCAGTGCATGAGCCGGCTCGAGCGGCTATTTTCCTGTGGATCACAACTTCAGGAAGTGACCGTGCGCACCGGAATCCTGCGCCGCTCACCGCCCCAGCCCGCAGCCAGACATTGCCCGCACTCAGTTCAACCCGCTCTGGCCCCCAGCCAGACACCCGCAGCCCCCAGCCAGACACCCGCAGCATGTCACCTCCTCCTCCTTTGCCGCTGCCGCCAAGGAGGGAGATTCCGCTCCACCACCACCGCAGGTATGCAACGTTCGGACCATAAGACGCACTCCCCATTTTCCTCCCAAATTTTGGGGGAAAAAGTGCGTCTTATGGTCCCAAAAATATGGTAGTTGTCTCTTGTTTCTATGATACCAAAGAGTTTTTCTTTTACTGCTACATGTAAGTAATGCATAAAAGTTTCATTACTTTGAAACATTATTATTTTTGTAAATATACAGATGCAGAATTTCTTGTTATGCCAATTTTCTAATATTTATTTAAAGAAAACAAGAATTCAAATAACGAAAACCTGCCTAAACACTATTCTGAATTCTAAACAGTTACAGAAATTGCACTACAAAACTTGGTCCAAAATACTATTTTTTGCTTGTTTCTTGTAATCCTGTATCAGATCATTTCTTGCAATTTCTTGCAATCTGCAAGCATTGATGGATTCCATTTTCCTTGATATCTTTTCTCTCCATAGCTGCAATATCTTGGTTAAATCTCTCACCATCTTCGTCTCTCACTGCTCCGCAGTTTGGTGGAAGTAAAGTGTAGAATGTAAGAAATTAATTGTTAAGGACATGTTACAGCCAAGATCCTTATATCTTTTGAGGAGAAATAACACCAACTCTTCATGGTTACTGTATCTGCTCATGAGTTTCCCAAAAAATTAGTTGCCACAAATGCAAATGCAGCCTTTTCCTTGCCCTGTAACAAACGAAGAAACTCCTCATCTTGAAGAAATTTATGAATCTGAGGTTCAGTAAACATTCCTTCCTTTATATTTGCTTCACTTAACCTTGGAAAGGTATCAATGAGATACATGAATGATTTTACATTTTTATCCTTTGCAAAGTTCTTCATTAGGCCTAACTTGATAAGATTTTCTTACCACCATTGCTTAGGTGGGTCAACAACTTCTGGATGCAGGACAGTTTTACTCCCTTGCTGAAGTGAATGTCGGCGAGGCCAGTCTCTTTTATTGTAATGATATTCTCTTGCATGACTATACCACTCACACAGAAAGCAGCAGTACTTTTGTGTATCCACACTGGAGACCAAATAAGAGGGCAATAACCTTGACGGCTTGTGTGAACGTGCAGATGTAGGAGCTCTTGCCGAGCATCTAGCTGTTTAGCTATTTTTCCGATATAGGACTTGACGATCATCCTGAAAATCCTCATATATCTTCCGGATTCATTTCTGAGTTTGGAGGTACTTTGCTCAAGGGAAAAAAATAATTAAGAAAAGCCACAGAAAGATGGCGGGAGAAGCAGGCTCTCGGCTCCAAGATGACACCACGGTCGTTACGCTGGAGACAGATTGAGCAGGGGAGACGAGGAGGAGGGAAGTGGTGGCCAAGCTGGAGCAATATGCCTGCACAGAAACACAGGTCTGAGCAGGTGACCATGGACTTCTTATAGCAGCTACCCCGTACCTGTGCACTAGCTCCAGAGCGGAAGAGTTGGGTGAGCAGGAGATGGGAGAGGCAACCGCATTGAAGGAGGTGAAAACATCGCAAAACTGCATGTGACACAGTACTTGCTGCCCCATTGCCTAATCTGCACCAATGCTACATACAGGTACCTGAGGAACCTACTTTAAAGACTTTCATTGCAGTGGTACATTGTAAATCCTCTCTATTTGCTTTAAATGTACATTTTGGTGGTCTTAAAGATGAGATAGCAGGTATACAACATATCTGCAAAAAACATAGCAGAGTCAGTGGAAGTCAGAGTCAGCGCGATTGCGGATCAGATAGCCGATACAAGCAATGAGAACAGGCTTGAAGCACAGCAAATATCAGCACTCCTGGCAGAAACAGATAATCTTGAAACTAGATCAATGCTCAATGATATGCCACTTATTGATATGCCTGAAAAAAATAGAAGGCTCCTTTCCTACTAAATTCTTTGAAAACTGGCTGAAAATTAAAATTAATAATCAGGCTTGAAACCTTAACCCCCTATAGGCTGTAGAACAATTTCATAGGGTGCCGACCCGTCCTCTTCCTCCTGGGCTTCCACAAAGATCTGTGCTAGCTAAAGTTTTACACTACCGGGACATAGATATTATCCTGCGACAGGCAAGGGATTATCCAGATGTAATAATCAATGGATCCAAAATCTCGATCTTTCCAGATTATTCTATAGAAGTGCAGAAACTAAGAGCCAGATTCATTGATAGAAAAAAAATCTGAGAGCTCTGCACGTTTCATATTCAATTATATTTAATAAACCTTTCTGAATTGACATCTTCAATAAACCAGCAGCGCGGGAAGTATCCACAAATTTCTCCAGATCCTGATATTCATCGGCTTTGACAAATCCTTGGATCCGCAGCAGCTGAACATCAAACTTAAAACACCAAAGAAAAGAATACGGATCAGGTTAGCACAATCTGATACAAATACTCTTAAATGTTTGTTGGATAAGACCCTATTTTTGCTACTTTCTCCCTAGTGTTTTATCTTGGATACAGAAGCAATACCTTGGAACCGTCTCCCAGTCTGGCAATTGTCAAAGGAGAGCCCGGCTGCAGAGGGAATTATCTATATATCTACATCATGGAATACTTTTACAATCGACTTTCATCAAGTGAACGGCTCATGTTACAAACTATTGGACAAACAGGAGGATCCGTTATGGACACGGACAATTCCACAAACTCATTCAGTTAGGAGGACACGAAGTTTTAAGAAAAAAAAATTATTAACATAGTAACATAGTTTGTAAAGCCGAATAAAGACTTGCGTCCATCAAGTTCGACCTGTTAGTTCTTTAATTGCTAAAGTTGATCCAGAGGAGGGCAAAAACCCCAAATGATTTGGCCAATCTTCACCTGAGGAAAAATTCCCTCCCAACTCTGAAACCAGCAGTCAGAATAAATCCCTGTATCAACCTACTATTTTATTTTATTTTTAAGTATATGCTGAAATCTGCCTGGTATCTAGAAATGCATCCAGTCCCCGCTTGAACTGGTGTAGTGAATCCGACATTACCGTCTCCTCACTCAGTGAATTCCATATTCTCACTGCTCTTACCGTAAAGAACCCCTTCCTATGCTGGTGCTGAAACCTTTTCTCTTCCAGTCTTAGTGAGTGCCCTCTTGTTACCGTAATATCCCTCCTTTTGAACAAATCCCGGGCAAGATCTCTATACTGTCCCCTAACATATTTGTACACATTTATTATGTCCCCCCTCAACCTTCTCTTTTCCAGGCTGAATAGTCCTAGTTTTGCCAACCTCTCTGGGTATTGCAGTCCCTCCATTCCCTTTATTAATTTTGTTGCCCTCCTTTGTACCTTTTCAAGCTCATTTATATCCTTTCTATATATTGGGGCCCATAACTGAGCACAGTATTCCAAGTGTGGTCTGACCAGAGCTTTGTACAGTGGAAGAACAATGTTCTCCTCCTTTGCAGCTATACCTCTTCTGATACATCCCATTACCCTGTTTGCCCTTACAGCAGCGGCCTGACTTTGGGCACTCCAATTTAGTTTGCTATCAATCAAGATGCCCAAGTCCTTCTCCATCTCTGAATTCCCCAATGATTTCCCATTCAGTGAGTACTGGTGACTTCCATTTTTCCTTCCCATATGTATGACCTTACATTTCTCCTCGTTAAACCTCATTTGCCATTTAATGCTCCACCTACCCAGCTTATCCAAATCCCTCTGTAGGTCTGCACTGTCCTCTTTTGTATTAATTGTTTTACATAACTTTGTGTCATCTGCAAATATTGATATTTTACTATTTATCCCGTTGACTATGTCGTTAATAAAGATATTAAATAACATTGGGCCTAGTACAGACCCCTGTGGTACCCCACTAGTGACGCTTACCCAATCTGAGTATATTCCATTTATAACCACCCTCTGCCTTCTATCCTTTAGCCAGTTAGCTACCCACTTGCAGACATTTTCCCCCAGCCCCATCATTCTCATTTTGTATACCAACCTATTATGTGGCACGCTATCGAAAGCTTTTGAGAAGTCGAGATACACGACATCCACTGGTTCCCCCTGATCTACTCGAGAGCTAACCTCCTCGTAGAAGTCAATCAGGTTTGTTTGGCAGGAGCGATTCCTCATGAATCCATGTTGGTTCGGGATTAAAAGATTATTAGCATCAAGATGCTCCATAATTGCCTCTTTAATGAAGCTTTCAAAAATTTTGCCCACAACGGACGTCAGACTCACCGGCCGATAGTTTCCGGCGTCACTTTTCGCTCCCTTTTTGAATATTGGCACTACATTCGCCTGTCGCCAATCAAGTGGCACAGACCCAGTCTCAACAGAGTCCTTAAATATAAGATATAACGGTCTGTCTATCACATTACTTAGTACCCGTGGGTGTATGCCATCAGGTCCTGGTGATTTGTTTATTTTAATGTTACTGAGGCGTTTCTGTACCCCAGCTTGGGTTAGATTTGTCATACTTAGTGGAGGATTAAGCTTGTCACTTCTCATTTCTCCTGTTATTTCGATTTCCTTTGTGAAAGTTGTCGAAAAAAAATTATTTAATAGATTCGCTTTATCCTCATCTTTCTCTATGATTTTGCCTTCCTCACTTTTTATCGGTCCAATATTATCCGATTTAATCCTTTTACTATTTATATACGTAAAGAACAGTTTGGGATTTGATCTACTTTCCCTAGCAATACGTCTCTCTGTTTCCTCCTTCGCTATTTTTATTTGTTTTTTACAGGTTCTCGTTTTTTCCTTGTAACACATTAGTGCTTCCTTACTGTTTTCCTGTTTTAATCTCTTGAATGCCTCTTTTTTTGCTATTTAACGCCCCTTTTACGTTCTTGTTCAACCATATTGGTTTCCTCTTCTCCTCTCCTATATCTTCCCTTAGTCTGGGTTTTAGACATGACTTTACATATAAGCAGACTCCTCCGCCTTTCCCCTGTTTCCGGTCCCTTCTAAATAAACTATAATCTAATAAATTTACCGCCCAGTCGTAGCTATCGTCTAGCCAAGTCTCTGTTATACCTACGATGTCATACCTCTCCTCCGATATAAGCGCCCGCAGCTCATCCGCCTTATTGGTCAGGCTTCTTGCGTTGGTCAGCATGCAAGATAAAACTTTGGGGTTATTTAGCATCCTATTCTTCTCTAACGATCTAACTGTACTATCCCCACCCCCCTCTCCACCCTCATTATATTCACTTCTCCCCTTCCCCCTTGCTTGCCTCACATCCCACCTATTTCCTTGGTTTCCCCCCCCTTCGTCTCTAGTTTAAAAACTCCTCCAACCTGTTAGCCATCTTCTTCCCCAGCACCGCTGCACCCTCCCCATTGAGGTGCAGCCCGTCCCTACGGTAGAGCCTGTAGCCGACCGCGAAGTCGGCCCAGTTCTCCATGAACCCAAACCCTTCTGCCTTGCACCAACTCTTTAGCCACTTATTCACCTCCCTAACTTCCCGTTGGCGCTCCTGTGTGGCTCGCGGGATTGGTAGTATTTCTGAGAAAACTACCTTGGAGGTCCTTGCCCTAAGCTTCCTACCTAGGTCCCTGAAATCATTTTTAAGGACCCTCCATCTACCACTCACTTTGTCATTGGTGCCGATGTGGACCATGACCGCTGGGTCTTCGCCAGCCCCACCCAGTAACCTGTCAACCCGATCAGCGATGTGCCGGACTCGAGCGCCAGGGAGGCAGCACACCGTTCGGCGATCCCGGTCTTTGTGACAGATTGCCCTGTCTGTCCCCCTAATAATAGAGTCACCCACTACCAGAACTTGTCTTGCCTGCCCTACACTTCCCCCCTCCCCCTCATTACTGGAGCATACACTCCCCCGGCGGTCAGAGGATCTGTCGTGCTCCAATAATGCCGATTCTGAACCAGCCTTCCTATACTTCTTCCCTCTATCCCTCCTAACTGTTATCCAGCTCCCTGCCTGTTCAGCCTGCACTTCCCCTCTATGCTCCACCCCCAGTATTGACCCATTGAGTGTCTGCTCGGTGAGCAGCAAACTCCGTTCCATGTTGTCGATGCTCCTCAGTATCGCTATCTGAGCACTTAGATCCAGAATTTGGGCTTCCAAGTGCACGATATGCTCACATCTCTCGCAGCAGTATGGATCCTCGAGCGGTTGCTCACGGAATGCATACATTGCGCAAGATGTACACTGCACGGCTCCGGCCAAAATGGACGTCATTCTAAATATGGGGATACAGTCAGTATATATATACAAGTACAAAACACAATTATTTATATATAGGTGTATGGACGGGGATCAATTAGGGATGTGCAAGTGTATCAATTAGATATCGGCGGGGGATCAGTTAAGTATCAAGTATGGACGGGGGAATCAGATAAGTAGGTCAGGTGGATTAATTAAGTAAAAAGTAAAGTAAAGAAAGAATGAAATACAGTCAGCAATTCAGTCCTAAGTCCTCCCTTCCAAACTCCCTGAATCCAAAGTCACTGAAAAACAAGTCACACACTTACTTTCGTTCGCACTTACGCTCCGGACACACGCAGCTCGTTCACACTCGCAAACTAAGAGATTTAAAGAGGGTTTTTTTTTTGTTTTTTTTTCTTCCTTTTTCTTCCTTTTCCAACAATGTACCCTTCACCTCAATGCACTTCCAAAGACCGATTAAAAGAGTAACTTCATTTTGGTCTGGATGTCCAGTTTTTAACTATTATGGATGAAAAAAATATGTCTGAGGGGCCTCAGGTTGGTACATACCCCTCCATTTCCTAATGACAATACGTTTACACTTGAATGGGACTCTAATTTAAATAATTGGATGCATAATATGTTAAAATGTTTACATAAAAATAGAACATAATTACGTGAAACTTCAACAAAAAAAGTCCTATCTTGAGCTAAGGACCTATTTAAGGTTTGAATCTCATCCAGAATATAAAAAAAATCAATTCTAACATCACGTCCATATTACAATTGGAACATGAGACTGCAACGAGATAGGGATGATTATCGTATTATGAAAAAAGAATGAAACACAAAGTGTGCCCCGAGTGATCGAACAAAAATCTAAAAATTGAAAAAAAATTAAAATAATAAGATCAAACCAAAGATGATGATAATAAAATAATTGAAAAAGTCCTACCAAATAGAATTGTAACTTTTATCAATTGCAACAGTTGAATCTACAAAAAGTTCTGTGAGCAGCAGCTCAAATTTGACAAACACTCCTATACAAAATTCAAATACCCTTCTATCTTCCGAATGGAAAACCTCTACCGTCAGCTCTTAATGCAAAAAAAATCTAGAAAACATTAGACTACAAATAAATAGAATCACTGAAGAAAGGGAAAGGGCTCTTCTAAGTAAAAATAAAAAAACTGAGACAACTAGTGGCAATAAATGAAATAAAAGTCTAATTCCACCTAATGAAATTGAATTTCCTGCTCTAATCGAATTCTCAGATCCCATTTCTACTCCACTACTGGACCTCTCAATATATGATGCTACATCAGACATTGTTTCCTCTACTAAAATAACAAGCAATACTATTATAGTGGACAATACCACAACTGGTACTAAAGGTCTGATACCTTTTTTACCTTGGGATATGTCTCCTAAGAAAGGGCATATAAATCAATACTTCTCCCCCAAACCAGGGAAAAGAAAAGACCTGCTAGAGGAACGCGAGGAGAAAGAAAAAAAGAGAATAAACCTACCCCAAACAATAATGCCCAAAAATATTTTTCATCTGTCGGACTACGTTTTATCAAATTATGAGAAATTAATACTATCAAAAGGACTTTCCTTTTATGTATGTTTGTTCTGTAAGTTATTACTAAATCTCTATTAATAATCTCTATCTACATACCACCACCATATTCCAGGAGAATCATACATAAATTCTCACTATTATTGCCAGCTTCTCTCAAATCCCCTATATTATATTAGGGGACTTTACCGGACTCTCACTGGGATAGAGGGAGACATGAAGCTAAGAGGGTAATAGGCAATTGTACCCCTTTAGGTCAGTTAAGGAGACAGTCATAATTGCTCTTTGGAGAGTCCGTCATCCTAATGTATACCAATACTCCTGCTCCTCCTCCACAGTCTCCTCATTGTGGAGAATGGATTTGGCTCTTGGAAATGATCTGATGCAGGGTCTTATATCTGACTCCAGCTCCTGCCCAGAACACTATCCCATCATTCTCCTCTGTGTCTCCCTAAGCTTAATCCCCCAATGCAGAACAGACCCACAGGGAAATTAACCCCTTTTGGCTGCAAGTTATAGATCTTAAGGGGAAAATTGAGGGGGATATAAAGGAATATCTTGTGATTAATAAAAATACAACTTATTTTTTATATGTATGGGAAGCCATGAAGGCCGACCTTAAAGGAATATTTATAACAGAAATCTCAGCAGCTAAATCCCGGACTAAGCAGCAGGGTCGATTGGTGTTTCAGGAATTGGGAGATGCAGAGAGTGCGATGATTACAGATCCAACGCCGGCTGCGCAAAACAGAAAGCAGCTCAGGACCTGCTGAATCAGGGAACATTGCAGCTGCAGGAAGGAAGAAGCTGCTTCACAAGGTGCAATAATGTGAAGAGGGGGGAAAGCAGGTCACTTATGTCATCAAGCAATAGCATAAACAGTTTTTAAAGGTAGAAAACAGAAAAGGTACTTTCCCAGATGAATATAATATAGGATTATTCAAAGGATACAAATTAAAAAATAACATTTAATTTATTAAAATAGAGACACAAACAAAGAACACATGAAACTTTTCTTCTCTGTGTGGGATTCACCAGAGAATTACACCATTCAGTTGTGTAGGTCTTCAAGTCTCCTCCTGTGTAATAGCGGCCTGTTCCCCGGTTCCCGTTAAATAACTCAAAAGCACCGAGCAAAACCCTTCATTTCTGAACACCACAACGTCATTTCCTCTTATTGGAACGCATTATTCTGCAGCGTGACATCGCAACACGTCACTTCTGGTGCGCCAACGATCTGCATACTGCCGGAACGCGTGATTCGTAATAGCACGCACACGTGCAAGTCCTTCTATGACAAAGTCCTTCATATTCCAAACCGCAGACACATGTGGCTTTATAGATGACCCCTTCACTTCTGCAATTCATGAATGATCTGAGGACATATTTTTCTCCCGTGGCTTTGTTCTAGAAGGACTTGCCTACATTAATGGCCTTACATGCCACACACCCACATCCTTTGTTCTTTCCAAATCTACCAATAACTTGCTTTAGGTAGATAGCAGCAAGGTGAGAATAATAATAAAACATAACTTTGATTAAAGCGTATAAAAACAACTACAGTAGTATAAAAATAAGAACACCTCTGTTTCTCATAAATATAGATTTAAATGAAGAGAGCGCCACAGTGGTGGACAATATATCTGTAAATGGAGATAGAACTGTAAGAAACCTGCATGTAAATGCCTGAAAATGACAGTGGTCATATATAATGCATACCAAGTGTAGGAGGAAATGTCAACAAGTTTACTTATTAGGATGGTGTAAGGCAGCGCTAGTCATCATACTGGGGGATACTCGCTGCACCGAGTAAATTAAGCACACGTGCAATGTCCTTCCGGTATTTTCTCAATACAGCAGTTTATTATGTTATCATAAACCGCTGTTCACACACATAATGTCCATCTTAGTTTGTCACCAGCATGTTTACACACTTAACATCCGGGAGTCTCTCAAATAGCAGACAGGCCCAATTGGCCCAGGACACAGCCTTCAGCAAGGTAATACTATAGCAATGTCCATAACACAGTCCATGTAACAAAGTGTATTACCTTTGCCGGGTTTAGTTGCTGCAGTCCCTTTAATCCGCCACCACTGTGGCTTTGTGGCTTCCCAGGTAGGGGGCTCTAGCCGTCGACCCGTCTAAGGCTACTGGAATGTTTCACTCACACACATCCAGTCTGCGCCTTTCCGGACTCTTCACCAAGCCTCTGCCTTCCAAGGCCACTAGCATCCACTCACAGGATCCAGTCTCAGCCTTTCAGGCACCAGGCTTCACTCAGCCTCACTAGGCAGAATGGTGTCCCACACACATGGGGAACAGGCCTCATGTCTCTCACACCAAACACACCTGTCTCCAATTACCGGGGTTTATATATCCTGTGCACACATACACCCATACTGACAGGACCTTGCTGATGTCACAGTCATGTGATCAGTCAGCTGTGTGTATAGGTCCTGTGTGCTGTCCTAGTCATGTGTACAGACCTTTACTGTGTATACAGGACCTGTGTGATGTCACAGTCATGTGACCAATCAGTTAAAGGGGAAGGTACATGGTCAGGTAAAACACATCCTGGACCATTTACAGTAATGCTAGCAAGCTGCTGCATTACAATGGATAATAAAATTGGAAATCTCTCACTCAAAATTCAGATCCACTGAGTTAATAGGAAGTTCCTCCTCATCCAAGGCAAACAAAGGACAGAATCCTCCTCAGGTCTGGGAAGGGTAGAGATAGGAGCAATTAGCATTATTGTGCCATATAGGTCAGTACCGTAACCCTACATGCCCCATGACTCCTGCCCTTTCAAGTCCAGTCCACAACTTTCCTTTAGTGTCCACGGCTTTCCTGGAGGGTCACAGCTTTCCTGAAGGGTCCACGGCTTTCCTTAAGCCCTTAAGCATCCACAGCTTTCCTGGAGCGTCCACAGCTTTCCTGAAGCGTCCACAGCTTTCCTGGAGCGTCCACAGCTTTCCTGAAGCGTCCACAGCTTTCCTGGAGCGTCTTATTGGATTTTTATTACAGGCATCTTTTTTACACATATGTAAAATATATATTTGTGTGTGTGTGTTAATAGTGAGCTTCTTGCTGACTTCTTTTCACCATTTTTCATCTTTGAAAGCCTAAAGCGGTTAGATGAAGCTGAAAGATAGTGAACTTATGCACAAGTCATTTTTACATTGCTGATCACTTGATTCCTTTCAGTGTGTACATAATCTCACTCACTCTATCGGGGTCCAGCAATTCCCCTTGCCACTTCTTGCACCTTTGTTGTTCACGTCTGCAGTGCTGTAATCTGTCACCGAGCTCATTGACTTGTGTTTACATCAGACGCTGAGTTCATTGATTGACTGCAGCGCTGCAGACACAACTTTACAGCTGCAGCCAATCAACAAAGATAGAAAGAGTAAAAGCTCAGTTTTTGGGTTTGTTTTTTATATCCCTGAGCTTATGGAGTAATTTTTGAAATGGGACAACCCTTTTAATGATTTATTTTTTAGTATTTCTTTGGGCGTGGGGAGGTTGTAATTTTTTTTACTATTATATATTTGCTATAAACAACATTATAGATATATTAATTTATTCATTCTGCTTATAAAAAATGGCAGTTATTTTTTTAAAGGTACATGTGTTTTATCATTTTTCTGGCACTTTTTAGTTAAAGCATATATGCTGTTTAATGTCTGTCTTTTATCTAAAAATGTTACACGTATACACATTCACTTATTCGCATAAATGCAGATGACATATACACTGTATTTATTTATATAGTGTGTATATATGTGATTTGTGTATGCACTTTACACACACAAATAAGGTAGCTGGATCTCCGGCAGCAATGAAGACGATGGGGACCCCCTGTCCCCATCACAGAGAGCAGTGGGGGAAGGTAAAGTGATATCATCAACTAGAGGGCAGAAGCGGGAGAGGGGGCAGGGAAATTGCAACTGCGTGGGGCAAACAGGAAAAGCAGCTTTTGTTGGAGTGGAGGACAGGAGAGAGTAGTGAGGCTAGAGAGATAATACAGGAGGCTCCAGTACTCACTTCGGGTCAGCACTGTGCTCCGCTGGAGCCTCCCGTATTGATAGTGCCAACTACAGAATTTAGCTGACACAGCAATGCACGAGAGAGGGGACTCCTTCTCTTCACTTCTTTCTTCAGCAGCGATTACACAGTTCTCCTGGCCACATGTCCCAGCAGCCTGAGACTCCACAGCAGGTCCGTGCTGGTGGCGGAGCTAACTGTCGTGACGCTCCAGGAGAAGCGTAGGGAGTTGCGGTGCACACAGCCTTATGCTCAGATTTTCTCCCCTCTTCAGATGGATGGGGAGCGGCGGAGCTTAAATTGGGCATGCAGGCTATGTGTTGCATGCTGAGAAAAGAGAGACTGTCGGATTCAGTGCCCACGGGAGGATCCTCAGATTTCCCGGTAGGCCATTCCGAGCCTGGACTCATCCTTTATATCCAGTCTGGAGACTAGGGAGGATAATGTGGTACAGTCCACAGTGGACATACTGAAAGTGTTGGAGGAATACTATGCAAAGCTGTATACTTCTCAGGCTCAACCCTCAGAAGAACAGACCCAGACCTTCCTAGATAAGGTTCAGCTCCCGCTCCTTTCCTTAGACTCTCAGAATTTATTAGTTGAACCACTTGATATAGAAGAGTTAGAATGGGCACTGAGCTCAATGGCCAACGATAAAGCACCGGGAATGGACATTCCTTCAGAGGAAGTATATAAGAGATATAAGGAAGTATTAAGCTCAGTGATGTGAAAACATGCGAGTTCTCCTGCACAAGTAGGTGCAGAGAGAGTTAATACAACCACATTTGAAAGGGAATGTTTTTAGTGGATAAAGAAAGTGCTGGGCGGGACGTTATCCACCCTACCTCCCAATCAGGGGAGTGTCTGGGCTTTAAATACCCAGCCCTGACACTCAGGTGTTTTTAGTACCTGGGGAAACTTTGCTCCAGGAAGGAGCTGGTTCATGCTATACTGAACCTGTGTGTGCTTAATCCAGAGTGGCCAGACCTTGCCCGAAATACGGACTGTGCAGCGAGTTTTGTATGTTTGTTTTGTCTCTTTGGCCGAATGGGCTGTGTTTTTGTTATGAACTCAAGGGTAGTTTATGACTGCTGAATAAACTAACCCGAACATTTAAAGAGACAGTATCCCATGTCTTTCCTCCGCATACAGCTGAACTTGTCGAAATACCACAATATCTATATGTGTGTGTGTGTATATATAATATATATATTTAATAATTTAATATTAGCTTTATAAGTGTTATTCATAAAAGCGTTAACACAGCTTTGTATATTATATACAGCTGTCTTTCTGTTACACTTTCCTCTGTTTTTGTAAAGTATAGTTAATTAGACAGACCTAGCTTTCAAGGCCGACTGTTATTTCTAATTAAAATACTTTCTCGGTGAAGAAAACTTGTAATTCTGTCAAAGATGCACAGAAGTGGTGCCCTGGGTGTAATATGCCAGGCTGAGCCCTACAGGGGTTTCATGTGGAATGTTTGGAGTTTCTGTTAAACAAATGTAATAACTCTGTTAAGAAACTGCCATATCTGCTGCATTCCTCCTAGTTCTGTGTGAGAAAAATCCTGATCTCCGTGCTGAAGGGAGAGGCTGGTGCTGCTGCGCAGGGGCTGAAACTGCTCCAGCTGTGTGCAAGTTTTCCGTGCTGATAAGTGTGTGGGATTTTAAAGAGACAGTACTGCACAAAAGTTGAAAGTAAAATATTGTGCCTATTTTAGGAAGATTTGGAAGTGATTATTTGATCATCAGTGTGTGTTTTGTACCTGCTTCCAGTTGTGTGGTTGCTGTACAGCTGGTTAAGGATCAGCAGAGGGGGTAGCCAACTTCACAGCTGGTTAGTAGATGAGAGGTCTATCACCTGGGCCTTCCTACTTTAGTCAGCAGGTTTTAGGGGGTCAAAGAGCCTCGTGAGCCTTCCCACTGTCTCGCCGTGGCTTCAGTAGGTTGATGTGGTAGATCTGGTACGGCTTCCTTCTACCCGGCTGATGGACCTTGTAGTTCACTTCACTCAGCTTCTCAACCACTTCGTATGGTCCTTGCCACTTAGCCATGAACTTATGCTCAACCGTGGGTACCAACACCAACACCCGATCTCCAGGGCTGAATAGTCTCTGCCTTGCGGCCCGATTGTAGACCCTCAGCTGTGGCAGAACAGAGCTGATAGAAGCAGCTGAGACCCGACAAAGGTAAATCGGCACTTTAAGTGAATATTGATGCTGTACCTTGCTGAAGTCTGTATCTGAAGCCAAGCGGGCATAGCTGCCACTAAAAAGGCTCTAGGATATACATGTGTAACATTCCTGCGATCCACTGAGATGGACTATGTTGTAAGCAGTTTATGATGTGTAATAAACTGCTGGACTTCATATTACCGGAAAACGTTGCATGTGTGCTTTAATTGACTCGGTGAAGTGAGTGCCCCCCAACATGATCAATAGCGCTACCTTACAATAGATAAAAGCAGACTTGAGCTGGTTAGGATATGGTTAGAAGTATTCAAAGCGTCTCTCAATAAGCGAACATAAATCAGGGAAAATAGACCTAGAACTGTGTATGTAATCTATGATACATGAAACTGCAGAGACCCCTGTAGTATCTGTACTTGACATAAAACTTGCATCCTTTTTGACACCCTGCCTTATGAAGGAACTGCAGATATTGTGTACAGAATCCCCGTGGTATTAAGTACTGTGTCTTGTGGGTCACCACGCCATGGATGCCCAAGGTGCCTCTGCCCCCATGAGGACCACGAGTCATGTACACTTTCTACCTCCTAGGATAGAAAATAACCTGCTGGTACACGATCCACCATAGGTATTGCCAAAACCATAATACATTGGCCCTGGTCCAATAGCGAGCTCTTCGCTCTTGTTACCCAGCTCCCAGACCCCCTAACATTTAGAATGCGTCTCCATGGTGTTGAGGAGGCATATCGGGCCACATATTCAGTCTCAGTCATTTTACAATGACCCCTTATTATTGCTGCAGTGTTCCATTAACAGCTTTAGACCTATAGTCCGATCGCAGTAAGCACTAGTCGCCCGGAGTGGCGCAATATGCAATGGGTTGATCTGAATGAAAAATATCCCAGGGTGCTAAAGTAGAGAGCATGTCAAAGAAAGAGTTAATTAGGACCAGTGCAGCAAGAAAGGGAAGAGTGAGGGGGAGACATTTCCCTGGGAAGGGACAGAGTGTTACATTCATGATAGACACTGGAGCAGCCTGTACAGTATTAATGCAAGAACGCAAAACAGAAGACCTACTGTCCCCCGAATGTCACTTGTGAAGGGGTAGAGGGACGAGCTGCTAAATTACAAATAACTCAGCCCCTCTGACTGGAATACTGGTCATAGCAGACACGGCCCCGCTAGGGGAATTCGTGACCAAAACTGCGGGAAGCCCCTTTCACAGAGGAGACTGTCGCTGCACCGGCTCCAGTGGCCGTTCATTGTGAACTACTGCAAGTCTTCCAGACCGAGGCCCCCCTACACGAACAGTATCGGTGCCAAAATTGGCCTTTTTTTAAGTCCTGGGAATGAAACTTCAACAGGTATCTGTACATTTATCGCAGCCGGCATCTAATTGTTCCCTGCCTTCGCCAGGGAGAAGTGAGCTTGCATCTTAATTAGGTTCTAACACTTCTCTTGCCAGTATTCGCTTACCAGGCCTAACTCATGTAGCTCATCAAGAGAATGCCAAGAGTGTGCAAAGCAGTCATCAAAGCAAAAGGTGGCTACTCTGAAGAACCTAGAATATAAGACATATTTTCAGTTGTTTCACACTTTTTTGTTAAGTATATAATTCCACATGTGTTAATTCATAGTTTTGATGCCTTCAGTGTGAACGTACAATTTTCATAGTCATGAAAATACGGAAAAAACTTTAAATGAGAAGGTGTGTCCAAACTTTTGGTCTGTACTGTATATATATATTTGATAATTTAATATTAGCTGTATAAGTGTTATTCATAAAAGTGATATCACAGCATTGTATGTTATATACAGCTGTCTTTCTGTTACACTTTCCTCTGTTTTTGTAAAGTATAGTTAATTAGACAGACCTATCTTTTGTAAAGTGACATTAGTCTAGATACAATATTTCTTATATTTTCATGTATGGAGTGCCGAAGTTCTTTTTGCAATTGAGATTACTCTTTTCTTCAGAGCACCCGAATAGACCAGTGAGCGACCCCTCTCTTTTTTCTATTAATCATTTTTGGGATCCCGCTCCTGGAGCATTGCAGTAGGTACCTGTTCACACTATTAGAAGTTTGACAGCCTTTTTTCTGACCATGTGTCCCTCCCATTCAGTCACAGGTGGTTTTAACTAGCTCTACCAGCCCATACATTGTAGGTTAAAAGCCCAAGCATAGACATATTGTCCATACAGGCTTACAGCCCAAGAGTGGCATATCCAGTGGTAGCGTAGCGTAGTTTCCCATCATACGAAGGTGACCTTGTCGTGGTTGATGGGCACACATAAATTGGCCAAATTATGCGCAAAAACCTTCATTTTTCAAAGTGACATTAGTCTAGATACAATATTTCTTATATTTTCATGTATGGAGTGCCGAAGTTCTTTTTGCAATTGAGATTACTTTTTTCTTCAGAGCACCCGAATAGACCAGTGAGCGACCCCTCTCTTTATCTATTAATCATTTTTGGTATCCCGCTCCGGAGACATTGCAGCAGGTACGTGTTCACACTATTAGAAGTTTGACAGCCTTTTTTCTGACCATACGTCCCTCCCACTAATTCCTTCTATTCAGTCACAGGTGGTTTTAACTAGCTCTACCAGCCCATACATTGTAGGTTTAAAGCCCAAGCAGAGACATATTGTCCATACAGGCTTACAGCCCAAGAGTGGCATATCCAGTGGTAGCATAGCGTAGTTTCCCATCATACGGAGGTTACCTTGTCATGGTTGATGGGCACACATGAATTGGCCAAATTATGCGCAAAAAAACTTCATTTTGTAAAGTGACATCAGTCTAGATGCAATATTTCTTATGTATTCATGTATGGAGTGCCGAAGTTCTTTTTGCAATTTAGATTACTTTTTTCTTCAGAGCACCCGAATAGACCAGTGAGCGACCCCTCTCTTTATCTATCTTTCAAGGACGACTGCTATTTCCAATTAAAATACTTCCTCTGTTAGGTAATGTTAGCCACCCCCGTTCTTCTGGGGGTGTAATAAAATACTTGTTGCTTGGGGTCTAAGGGCAGACAAGAATTGTACACTCAGACACAGGCTGTGTGTTATTTTCTTTCTCCGATGCATCGTATTTATTTATCTAATCAGAACCAGAAATGGCCGATTTGGAGATAATTATCTCAATCCAAATGAGCTCTTCTTGGAAGGGCTACCACGACACGCTGATATTTTGAAAAAAGTGCGCCAGAGAACCACATGTCATGTCAAAGTTCAGATGAAATACATACAAAGCTTCATACAAAACATCATTATGCAGATTCAACTTATATAACTAACAAATGTATTCAATAATTTATTATTCAGGTGATGGATTTTAAAACAAAACAATAAATTGGATGAATTGCAGTAATGGTGCTGAAATAAACTTATGCCGATGGAATCGAACACACTCTGATCCCACAGCAAACTCACTTATTAGTGCCCTATATCAGAGAGCCATCGTGCTTAGTGGAAAGGATCTCGGGAAACCTAGAACTGTGAGGTGGAAAGTGGAAGACAATTTTTATCTTTATTAGTTTATATATTTATATGAAAAATATTTAGATTTGAGAGTCCTCAGCGGTTGATACCTTTTAATGGCTAACTGAAAAGATTGTAACAAAATGCAAGCTTTCCAGACTACGCAAATCTCTTCATCAGGCTAGTATCTGTACTGAAATCACCTGGACATAGAGGATAAGAGAACTTCCACTAGTGTCATCCATCTTCCAAGATGACATATTAATTTATATGCCCATAGGGAATTATGAATAATTATACTGATGATATCAACTCTCAAGATAACATATATATACTTTTACAGTATTTATTATTAGAACACAATTGTGTAGAACAATCACAGAGATTTTTTTATATTCAATTCCTGGTTATTTAGGGGAGTGGGTAAGGAAAGCAATGGATGCAAAAAGCAGTGCTGGGGCGTTGGATGCGCCGTGCATTTCTCTCTTACCGAGTCATGTAGGGAATTCTGCAATAACTAATAGATACCAAGGCGCTGAGACACGTCAGCGAACACAAGCCGCACAGTCACCCGCCAGGATTGGGCCGGAAAAAAAACACCAGCCCTTTCGTGGACAGAAGCCGGAATGAAGGTAAATATCCTTACTATTTCTGAGTGAACAGTGTGTGAACCTGAAATGATAATTAACTAATTAACCATCTCTCAAAAGGTATCATTAGGGTATTATTTGGGTTATTTTAGCATTAAGTCACAATCGATAACAAGAATTCTAATATATCTAGAGACTTATAATGATTATTTGGTAATGAAGGGGTGTCATGGATATCAAGAAACTATAACCTATCAAAGGGAATTTCAATATTAATTTCATTCAGAGAAAATCTGTGATTTCATTGAGCCCATTAGGAATAAGAAAGTTCAACTTATAGTTCCAGCATATTTCCTTTCTTTTGAGCTCGGCTACACGATCTGGAGTAACTTGTGGAATGTGTCCAATTGGAAGTATACGGAGTTGTTTAAGTTCTCCACTATGCTTGATGGTGCAGGGTGCTGATAACCCCATCTCCTTCCACTATCACTTTGGTCTAGTACCCGCGGTTTGCAGCAGCTGTTACACATGTTTTCATTGTTGCAATTGCAACAGAACAAGGTGAACAAACCCCCCCGTTTGTTTATATCTCATCACGGGTAAAACCCTATTTGCTCCCCGGTTTCTTCGCTAAATTTATATATTGGGTGCAATTGCTTTATCGGACCCAAAGGCCAAAATAAGAGTGAATGGCTCTATGGCTAATCGATTTTTTTTTTTGCACAAAGGTACAAGACAAGGGTGTCCCCTCTCTCCCTTATTGTTTGAAATAGCAATTGAACCTCTTGCGGCAGGAATGAGTAAAATGTCTGAGATAAATGGATTTAAATATGGGACCAAGGAAAAGAAGGTGGCATTGTTTGCCGATGATTTACTCTTATTCCTATGGGGTGCTTGGGGGCCTCTGGAGAGCACGATGGTGACTATCTCTAGCTGACATATTCCCTCTAAAGACCATACTAAGGACTAGTGGGCACTCATTACAGGTGGAAGAATGGCCATTCTGGCAAACAGGAAAGGGTTCTTTACATTCAGGGCAGTGAGACTGTGGAACGCCCTACCACAAGAGGTAGTAATGGCAGACACTATAACAACTTTTAAAAAAGGGCTGGATGATTTCCTCATTACATAACATTGTGGGTTATAGATAATTTATTGACAAAAAAACTATAATTGGTGGAGAATTGGTTAACTTGATGGAACTGGGTCTATTTTCAAAGTATGTAACATCCCCCATGTTTCTGTATGGCGATCTCTACCCCCCTCAAAACTTATCTTAGAAAATTCACCAAAATGGGAATGAAAACCATAATTACAAAAAAGGGCAAAGTTCCACTGGACTGATTGATCCGATTATTAAAGGCAAACTCAGCAAGAGATAAGAATGAGGACCAGTCCTGCTGAGCCGCAATAAAACACATTAAAATTTGTTCCAAAGATTGATTTGTTCATTCTTTCTGACCGTTCCAGAATTTGGAGCCAAATTGCACTCCCCTATCAGACATACTGCATGGAATTCCTGATAACATTATCACAACATGACACATAAACAACCTGGAGAGTGTCTCACCATCAGGTAACCCTGAAAAAGGAACAAAATGAACCTGTTTACTGAATCGGTCAATTACCACCCAAATAACAGTCTTCCCACCAGACAGAGGCAAATCCGTGATGAAATCCATGGACAGATGAGTCAGCTGTCTTTCTGGAATTGGCAATAGATTCAATTCCCCGGCCGGCCAGTTATGACAGACTTTATTGTGTGCACATACTTCACAAGCGGATACAAAAGCTTTAATATCATTATTCATAGACGGCCAACAAAAAAGCCTAGTAATAGCTTTCCTCATAGCTGTAATCCCAGGATGACCACTCAAGATGGAATCATGAAACTCCTGCAACAGATGCAATGTTAGATACACGGCTACAAATAATTTGGACCCAGGAGTGGTGGAAGGAGCCAAAGACTGGACTTTACGTATCTCAAATTCCAATTCAGAGGATATCACAGAAACCACATTGCCCTTAGGTAGAATGGAGGATGGAGGTTCTGGAGGAGAAACTGAACTTAAACTGCTTGATAGTGCGACAGCCTTCACATCCTTGGACCCGGCCTGAAAGTGATAGAGAAATAGAAACTAGAGAAAAATAAAGACCATCTAGCCTGTCTAGGGGCTAGCCAACTATCTGATCAATATATGCTAAATTCTTATTGTCAGTGGCCACAGTGACTTGATGAACCCTCCAGAAAAGGTCTCCATTCCCAACAGCATAATGTCTTTCAGCAGACGAAAATTTTCTCTAGAAAAAAGCACATGGCCACAAATAGGTCAAAGTTTTGGAACCCTGAGATAAAACGGCCCCTACCCCGACCTCCGAAGCATCCGCCTCCACAATGAATGGTTCTCGGAGATCGTGTTGGATTAGAACAGGAGCAGACATAAAACTCTCCTTCAATTTTTCAAAAGCCCCAATAGCATCCGGTGACCAAACCTTGAGATCTGCCCCCTTACGTGTGAGGTCAGTAATCTGAGAAAAAAGCCCTAAAGAATTTCCTATAATAGTTGGTGACGCTTTCAGGTCACTAGGTTGGACCCAATCTATTATGGCTTTCACCTTCCCGGGATCCATCGTAAACCATCAGCCGATAAAATGATCCCCGGGAATGAAATTTCCTGAACAGAAAAAAAAAACATTTCTCAATTTTAGCAAACAAATATTTTTTTTTCCCTCAATCTTTGTAATAGAAGACGGACATGTTCCTGGAGAGAATCCAAATCAGGAGAGAAAATTCTATATCATCAAGATAAATCACAAGAAATCTCCCACTGTAATCAGAGAAATATCATTCAGAAAGTCGTGAAATCCCCTTGGTGCATTGGAGGATCCAAAGGGCAGAACAAGATTATCGGATAAAACCTCAGACGCTGAAGACGCCGATTTACACTCATCACCCTTCATGATTAAATTGTAATAAGCCCCTCTAAGGGCAAGGTTAGAAAAGCATTTATCCCCCAAAGGCTGATTATAGTCACGGCTCCGCTCCGTACACCTCGTACACACGCGGCTCCGCTCCATACACCTCGTACACAAACGGCTCCGCACACCTCGTACACACGCGGCTCCGCACACCTCATACACACGCGGCTCAGCTCCGTACACCTCGTACACGTGCGGCTCCGCTCCGTACGCTTAGTACACGCGCGGCTTCGCTCCGTAGGCCTAGTACATGCGTGGCTCCGCTCCGTACGCCTCGTACACGCGCGGCTCCGCTCCGTACGCCTCGTACACACGCGGCTCTGCTCCGTACGCCTCGTACATGCGCGGCTCCGCTCCGTACACCTCGTACACGCGCAGCTCTGCTACTTCCACACTGTAAACCCCTCCTGACCCCACACATAAACTTCAGCTCATCCAGCACCATGACAACCAGCACAGCAGAGTCCTGCATCCACTGAGGCCCCTGATCATGTGACCCCTGACTCCTCCCCTCCTGTGACCTCATCACAGCTCCTGTGCGCACACAACAGCCATATATGTGGTGGCGGCTCTGCAGGTGGGGTTGCGTCTAGTTTGGAGTTGATTATTTGTGCTCCTCCATTCTAGCTGATTCACCAGTGAGCCGTCTAGATCGGAGTTGATTTTTTGAGGCCTCATTTTATCAGCTCCACTCTAGACGGCTCACTACTGAAGTGACTGGATCGGGGGGATATTTTGTGCTCCTCATTCCAGCATCTCCACTCTAGCTGATTCACTGGTGAGGTGACTGGATCGGGGGGATATTTTGTGCTCCTCATTCCAGCGTCTCCACTCTAGACGGTTCACTGGTGAGGTGACTAGATCGGGGGGATATTTTGGAGTCCTCATTCCAGCATCTCCGCTCTAGCTGATTCACTGGTGAGGTGACTGGATCGGGGGGATATTTTGGGGTCCTCATTCCGACATCTCCACTCTAGCTGATTCACTGGTGAAGTGACTGGATCGGGGGGATATTTTGTGCTCCTCATTCCAGCATCTCCACTCTAGACGGTTCACTGGTGAGGTGACTAGATCGGGGGGATATTTTGTGCTCCTCATTCCAGCATCTCCACTCTAGACGGTTCACTGGTGAGGTGACTAGATCGGGGGGATATTTTGGAGTCCTCAATCCAGCATCTCCACTCTAGCTGATTCACTGGTGAGGTGACTGGATCGGGGGGATATTTTGGGGTCCTCATTCCGACATCTCCACTCTAGCTGATCACTGGTGAGGTGACTGGATCGGGGGGATATTTTGGGGTCCTCATTCCGACATCTCCACTCTAGCTGATTCACTGGTGAGGTGACTGGATTGGGGGGATATTTTGGGGTCCTCGTTCCAGCATCTCCCCTCTAGCTGATCACTGGTGAGGTGACTGGATCGGGGGGATATATTGTGGTCCTCATTCCAGCATCTCCACTCTAGCTGATCACTGGTGAGGTGACTGGATCGGAGGGATATTTTGTGCTCCTCATTTTAGCATCTCCCCTCTAGCTGATCACTGGTGAAGTGACTGGATCGGAGGGATATTTTGTGCTCCTCATTTTAGCACCTCCCCTCTAGCTGATAACTGGTGAGGTGACTGGATCGGGGGGGATATATTGTAGTCCTCATTCCAGCATCTCCACTCTCGCTGATTCACTGGTGAGGTGACTGGATCGGAGTTGATCTTTTGATGATCTCTCTGCAGCTTCTCCATTCTAGACAGTTCAGTTTCTACAGTGATGTTCCTCAAAAAATCACCTCCAATGTCCAGAATGGAGCAGATTCCCGGATCCTCATAGCCTGCAATGTAGTGGAATTGGAATGTACACACATTGTAGATGTATATCAGCTTTATAATTGTAATGATTTCATGTTTTGATTTTTTAGGTACTTGCTGAAACTGTTATATTTATTACGTATTTCCAAAGGGCAAAATTTTATTTTTTTCATGATTAATCAAAGTTGCATTTTATTATCGCTTTTTATAATATAATCACACACAGCGCTGATCATTCAGTTTTACGCGGGGAATAACGTAACAGAGCGCAGCAACAGAGTCCTCATAATTTACAACATTGGATCGGAGTGGATGTTTTGAGGACCTCATTTGAGCAACTCCATTCTAGCTGATTCACTAGTGAGCCATCTAGATCGGAATGGATTTTTTGAGGATCTCCCTGTAGCCTTCACTCTGTACAGTTTGGTGCTGAGGTGACTGGAATTTAGGTTTTCAAAGAGTAGGTGTAGCCTCGCAGGGAAAAACATAACAGAGCGCAGCCGACAGTCCTCATAATTTACAACATTGTATTGGAGTGGATTTTTTGAGGTCCTCATTTGAGCAACTCCATTCTAGCTGATTCACTAGAGAGCCGTCTAGATCGGAGTGGGTATTTTGAGGATCTCCCTGTAGCCTCCAAACTGTACAGTTTGGTGCTGAGGTGACTGGAATTGAGTCTTTCGAGAGTGGGCGGAGCCTCGTGGGGATAAACTTAACAGCGCAGCGATGGAGTCCTTATAATTAACAATAATGGATTGGAGTGGATTTTTTGAGGACCTCATTTTAGCAACTCTATTCTAGCTGATTCTTCATTGAGCCGTCTAGATCGGAGTGGATTTTTTGTGGACCTCCCTGTAGCCTCCAAACTGTACAGTTTGGTGCTGAGGTGACTGAAATCAATTTTTTTTAAAGAGAGCGCAGACTTGCCTCAACTCAGCTTAAACAGAACAAACCCATAGGACCCTATTCATCATAGTGTTTACTCCAGAATTCTGTTATAAAATGCTCAATCGTATAATTTGGATGCAACTGAAGACTATGTAAAAACATTGCAACTTTTTGCTTTCTAATGCCATTTTTATGGGTAAGTGGGCCGGGTTGTGATGACTGCTGTTTGGCAACTTCATCATGAGCAGCGGTGGTCGCTACAAGTCCTACTCCAGTAAGTGGCATAGCATGGAGGCGCTGCCCAGCCATCAGACGCCTCTGATGAATATGTCTCTTAATGAATCAGGAGTTGCGTCCTTCACCCCCGCCCTCTCATCAAGACATTAATCAGGTGCAGAGTTCTTTAAGGTGACAATGCAGCAATTTAGCTTGAGGAGTTAATATTTTCTATGCATTTATGTACATAAGTGACAGCCGAGTGCTGCGATGGCCTATATTTATTAGTCCCATACAGAATCCATGAATGGACGGACAGACCTGTGCTATGCATACGTGAAAATTATTTTATTAAACATGGACACAGTCTTTCCTAAGTAACATTGGAGTCCCTAGTGGTCCTAACCTCAGCAACTTATGTTTTATCCAATATGACTGTAACAGTATGTCCCTCCCCAGCCTGTGTTCATGTACTCTATGTAATGTAACCTGCTTCAGTTTAAGGGGTGAATTAGCGTGTCCCTCCCCCAGCCTGTGTTCATGGACTGTAATGTAATCAGGCCTAGGTCAACATCTCTTGTTGCATCTAGAGGGTGTGAACCCTTCCCCCATCCAGGGGCTGATCCCAGTAGACAGAACAATAGACTCATGTTTGGCCCAGTCAGTTGTGTGGGGCCTCCCGACGCTGGAGGGTCTCAGGCTGCGGCCAGATCCTCGTGGCGTGTGTGGATTGATAGAAGCTGCCACATGGGATTGTGTTGTGTCCCTCATCTGCTGGATCCATTGAACTCATCCAAGGACTATTTCTATATTTTCCCTGGCGGGAGGCGTCCCCGGACTTGTTTCTGCTGTTATATAGCAAAAACGAACCAAATACGGAGTATATGGCAAAGAATCAAAAAACTTTATTGTAAACAATATACAGAAAAGACAAACATGATTAAAAAGGATGACACACAGACAACCAAACTGGGTGACACATATACAACATAATAATAGATGTTAAATATCTATTGGGACAAAGTGCAAGAAGTGCTCGTATTCAAGGCATTTATGCACTGGTACAAAATTATGGCATATTTCATCACTATGGATATGTACCACGTGCCATATGGCCTATAGTGCCCTATGAAAAAATGCTAAAGAATTATATTGCACTCGTACCCATATTAGATCAGCACCCAGAATAAACAAGGACCACAATGCGTGTTTCACGTGGTATATCCTATGGCTTCCTCGGGGGGGGGGGGGATTGTTTAATAGGACCTTCCATGTCTGTTTAAATATACTTTAGGGCCTGCGGTCACGTGACCACAACGGACCAATCATCTCCTGGACCATCAGCGCATGCGCGCTGAAATGCCCGAGCCAGATGCGTCACGCATGGCCATCAAGGTGAACCACGCATGACCGGGAACCAGGACACGTTGCCATGGCCCCCCAACATGCGCAGACACCATGCAGATGCCGTGCATGACGCAGAGGCAAGGGGAGGCACAGCACCCGCGCGCTCGCCAAAGAGAACACAGCAACGCATTTAGACAAGTATAGTAACGCAACTACTTAATAATGCAAAAATGTGTTAGAGTAAGCAATATCATTTTCCTATAATTGCAACACGATTCTGTCAGTACGAAAATCTATTTTCTTAGTCCAATTTAATTGTTGCTCGTAGTATCCTCATATTGATTAACCATATGTAGGTGATCCATATAGATGGTGCATATAGACTATGGAGGGAGAAAGTTACAAATGACAAAGAAAACTAATTAAAATCAACACATACAATTATATAAAAATACCACAAAGATTATATCTATTAAAGAAATGGGTGAAGCTCAGGGCCTCATTAAGGCCATTTGGCGTCATTGTTCCCAGTTCCACTATCCATTTGGTTTCCCTTTGAGCCAGAAGTTTTTTTACATTTCCACCCCTAATGCCACAATGGATGACATCAATACCACGTACCATAAATGTTTTAGGATTTCTCCCATGACAGATTTTAAAATGGCGTGCTATCGTCTTTAAGGAGGTTGTGTCAGCCACCGTCCTCATACCTTATGCCCCCTCACACCAGCCACGCAGCCCCCTGGAGCCCCTCTACATACCCCATGTCCCCTCACACCAGCCACGCAGGCCCCTGGATGTCCCTCTACATACCCCATGCCTCTTCACACCAGCCACGCAGCCCCCTGGATGTCCCTCTACATACCCCATGCCTCCTCACACCAGCCACGCAGCCCCCTGGATGTCCCTCTACATACCCCATGCCTCCTCACACCAGCCACGCAGCCCCCTGGATGTCCCTCTACATACCCCATGCCTCCTCACACCACCCACGCAGCCCCCTGGATGTCCCTCTACATACCCCATGCCTCCTCACACCACCCACGCAGCCCCCTGGATGTCCCTCTACATACCCCATGCCTCCTCACACCACCCACGCAGCCCCCAGGATGTCCCTCTACATACCCCATGCCTCCTCACACCACCCACGCAGCCCCCTGGATGTCCCTCTACATACCCCATGCCTCCTCACACCACCCACACAGCCCCCTGGATGTCCCATGCCTCCTCACACCACCCACGCAGCCCCCTGGATGTCCCTCTACATACCCCATGCCCCCTCACACCAGCCACACAGCCCCCTGGATGTCCCTCTACTTATCCCATGCCTACTCACACCACCCACACAGCCCCCTGGATGTCCCTCTACACATCCTATGCCTCCTCACACCAGCCCCCTGGATGTCCCTCTACTTATCCCATGCCTACTCACACCACCCACACAGCCCCCTGGATGCCCCTCTACTTATCCCATGCCTACTCACACCACCCACACAGCCCCCTGGATGCCCCTCTACATATCCCATGCCTACTCACACCACCCACACAGCCCCCTGGATGCCCCTCTACATATCCCATGCCTACTCACACCACCCACACAGCCCCCTGGATGCCCCTCTACATATCCCATGCCTACTCACACCACCCACACAGCCCCCTGGATGCCCCTCTACATATCCCATGCCTACTCACACCACCCACACAGCCCCCTGGATGCCCCTCTACATATCCCATGCCTACTCACACCACCCACACAGCCCCCTGGATGCCCCTCTACATATCCCATGCCTACTCACACCACCCACACAGCCCCCTGGATGCCCCTCTACATATCCCATGCCTACTCACACCACCCACACAGCCCCCTGGATGCCCCTCTACATATCCCATGCCTACTCACACCACCCACACAGCCCCCTGGATGCCCCTCTACATATCCCATGCCTACTCACACCACCCACACAGCCCCCTGGATGCCCCTCTACATATCCCATGCCTACTCACACCACCCACACAGCCCCCTGGATGCCCCTCTACATAACCCATGCCTACTCACACCACCCACACAGCCCCCTGGATGCCCCTCTACATATCCCATGCCTACTCACACCACCCACACAGCCCCCTGGATGCCCCTCTACATATCCCATGCCTACTCACACCACCCACACAGCCCCCTGGATGCCCCTCTACATATCCCATGCCTACTCACACCACCCACACAGCCCCCTGGATGCCCCTCTACATATCCCATGCCTACTCACACCACCCACACAGCCCCCTGGATGCCCCTCTACATATCCCATGCCTACTCACACCACCCACACAGCCCCCTGGATGCCCCTCTACATATCCCATGCCTACTCACACCACCCACACAGCCCCCTGGATGTCCCTCTACATATCCCATGCCTACTCACACCACCCACACAGCCCCCTGGATGCCCCTCTACATATCCCATGCCTACTCACACCACCCACACAGCCCCCTGGATGCCCCTCTACATATCCCATGCCTACTCACACCACCCACACAGCCCCCTGGATGCCCCTCTACATATCCCATGCCTACTCACACCACCCACACAGCCCCCTGGATGCCCCTCTACATATCCCATGCCTACTCACACCACCCACACAGCCCCCTGGATGCCCCTCTACATAACCCATGCCTACTCACACAGCCCCCTGGATGCCCCTCTACATATCCCATGCCTACTCACACCACCCACACAGCCCCCTGGATGCCCCTCTACATATCCCATGCCTACTCACACCACCCACACAGCCCCCTGGATGCCCCTCTACATACCCCATGCCTCCTCACACCACCCACACAGCCCCCTGGATGCCCCTCTACATATCCCATGCCTACTCACACCACCCACACAGCCCCCTGGATGCCCCTCTACATATCCCATGCCTACTCACACCACCCACACAGCCCCCTGGATGCCCCTCTACATATCCCATGCCTACTCACACCAGCCACACAGCCCCCTTTATGCCTCCATAGCATTTATTCACATGGTCAGCTCCCCCCACCTCAGTCCTCACAGCACAACGCTGAACACGAGCTCCTCATCACCATCCTCCGGTCCCGGCACAATGTGCACTGCTGCAGCTGCAGGTGGAAGAGCGTCCACTGGACTGAGAAGCCCCGCCCCTTCCGGTGGCGTCATGACAGAATGAAACCACTCCTCCCCCTCAAGAGATCAACTCCAATCTAGACGCTACCGTGGAGGTATGTGGAGACCCCATTACTGGGCACAGGGGGCATTAACCCCTTCAGCACGGAGGCTCTTTGGGGTCTTGTGTTGCCCCTTTATAAGAATCATAAGGTTTCTGTTCTGTTTCCTGTAATAGATACATACGACCCAACTATGGAGACAGGAAGGGAGGAAACGTATTGTTCTCAGAGTACAGGACCCCCACAGAGTAATGCCCCCATTATGCCCCTTATGCAGGATGTATGATGCCCCCACAGTGTAATGCCCCCATTATGCCCCTTATGCAGGATGTATGATGCCCCACACAGTGTAATGCCCCCATTATGCCCCTTATGCAGGATGTATGATGCCCCCACACAGTGTAATGCCCCCATTATGCCCCTTATGCAGGATGTATGATGCCCCCACACAGTGTAATGCCCCCAATATGCCCCTTATGCAGTATGTATGATACCCCCACACAGTGTAATGCCTCCATTATGCCCCTTATGCAGGATGTATGATGCCCCCACACAGTGTAATACCCCCATTATGCCCCTTATGCAGGATGTATGATGCCCCCACACAGTGTAATGCCCCCATTATGCCCCTTATGCAGGATGTATGATGCCCCCACACAGTGTAATGCCCCCATTATGCCCCTTATGCAGGATGTATGATGCCCCCTCACAGTGTAATGCCCCCATTATGCTCCTTATGCAGGATGTATGATGCCCCCACACAGTGTAATGCCCCCATTATGCCCCTTATGCAGTATGTATGATGCCACCCACAGTGTAATTCCCCCATTATGCCCCTTATACAGTATGTATGATGCCCCCCACAGTGTAATTCCCCCATTATGCCCCTTATACAGTATGTATGATGCCCCCCACAGTGTAATTCCCCCATTATGCCCCTTATACAGTATGTATGATGCCCCACACAGTGTAATGCCACCATTATGCCCCTTATGCAGGATGTATGATGCCCCCACACAGTGTAATGCCACCATTATACCCCTTATGCTGTATGTATGATACCCCCACACAGTGTAATGCCCCCATTATGCCCCTTATGCAGGATGTATGATGCCCCCACACAGTGTAATGCCCCCATTATGCCCCTTATGCAGTATGTATGATGCCCCCACACCGTGTAATGCCCCCATTATGCCCCTTATGCTGTATGTATGATACCCCCACACAGTGTAATGCCCCCATTATGCCCCTTATGCAGGATGTATGATGCCCCCACACAGTGTAATGCCCCCATTATGCTCCTTATGCAGTATGTATGATGCCCCCACACCGTGTAATGCCCCCATTATGCCCCTTATGCAGGATGTATGATGCCCCCACACAGTGTAATGCCCCCATTATGCCCCTTATGCAGGATGTATGATGCCCCCACACAGTGTAATGCCCCTTATGCAGGATGTATGATGCCCCCACACCGTGTAATGCCCCCATTATGCCCCTTATGCTGTATGTATGATACCCCCACACAGTGTAATGCCCCCATTATGCCCCTTATGCAGGATGTATGATGCCCCCACACAGTGTAATGCCCCCATTATGCTCCTTATGCAGTATGTATGATGCCCCCACACCGTGTAATGCCCCCATTATGCCCCTTATGCAGGATGTATGATGCCCCCACACAGTGTAATGCCCCCATTATGCCCCTTATGCAGGATGTATGATGCCCCCACACAGTGTAATGCCCCTTATGCAGGATGTATGATGCCCCCACACAGTGTAATGCCCCCATTATGCCCCTTATGCAGGATGTATGATGCCCCCACACAGTGTAATGCCCCCATTATGCCCCTTATGCAGGATGTATGATGCCCCCACACAATGTAATGCCCCCATTATGCCCCTTATGCAGGATGTATGATGCCCCCCACACAGTGTAATGCCCCCATTATGCCCCTTATGCAGGATGTATGATGCCCCCACACAGTGTAATGCCCCCATTATGCCCCTTTTGCAGGATGTATGATGCCCCCACACAGAGTATAGCCCCCATATGCAGGATGTATGATGCCCCCACACAGTGTAATGCCCCCATTTTGCCCCTTATGCAGGATGTATGATGCCCCCACACAGTGTAATGCCCCCATTATGCCCCTTATGCAGGATGTATGATGCCCCCACACAATGTAATGCCCCCATTATGCCCCTTATGCAGGATGTATGATGCCCCCCACACAGTGTAATGCCCCCATTATGCCCCTTATGCAGGATGTATGATGCCCCCACACAGTGTAATGCCCCCATTATGCCCCTTATGCAGGATGTATGATGCCCCCACACAGTGTAATGCCCCCATTATGCCCCTTATGCAGGATGTATGATGCCCCCACACAGTGTAATGCCCCCATTATGCCCCTTATGCAGGATGTATGATGCCCCCACACAGTGTAATGCCCCCATTATGCCCCTTATGCAGGATGTATGATGCCCCCACACAGTGTAATGCCCCCATTATGCCCCTTATGCAGTATGTATGATGCCCCCCACAGTGTTATGCCCCTTATGCAGTATGTATGATGCCCCCACACAGTGTAATGCCCCTTATGCAGTATGTATGATGCCCCCACACAGTGTAAAACCCCTTATGCAGGATGTATGATGCCCCCACACAGTGTAATGCCCCTTATGCTGGATGTATGATGCCCCCACACAGTGTAATGCCCCTTATGCAGGATGTATGATGCCCCCACACAGTGTAATGCCCCCATTATGCCCCTTATGCAGGATGTATAATGCCCCCATTATGCCCCTTATGCAGGATGTATAATGCCCCCATTATGCCCCTTATGCGGGATGTATGATGCCCCACACAGTGTAATGCCCCCATAATGCCCCTTATGCAGGATGTATGATGCCCCCACACAGTGTAATGCCCCCATTATGCCCCTTATGCAGGATGTATGATGCCCCCACACAGTGTAATGCCCCCATTATGCCCCTTATGCAGGATGTATAATGCCCCCATTATGCCCCTTATGCAGGATGTATGATGCCACCACACAGTGTAATGCCCTCCATTATTCCCCTTATGCAGTATGTATGATGTCCCCCACAGTGTAATGCCCCCATTATGCCCCTTATGCAGTATATATGATGCCTCCACACAGTGTAATGCCCCTTATGCAGGATGTATGATGCCCCCACACAGTGTAATGCCCCTTATGCAGGATGTATGATACCCCCACACAGTGTAATGCCCCCATTATGCCCCTTATGCAGGATGTATGATGCCCCCACACAGTGTAATGCCCCCATTATGCCCCTTATGCAGGATGTATGATGCCCCCACACAGTGTAATGCCCCCATTATGCCCCTTATGCAGGATGTATGATGCCGCCACACAGTGTAATGCCCCATTATGCCCCTTATGCAGTATGTATGATGCCCCCACACAGTCTAATGCCCCCATTTTGCCCCTTATGTAGTATGTATGATGCCCCCACACAGTGTAATGCCCCAAAATGAAAGTCGGGATGCCAGATCCTTCTCTGCCCTGACATCATGTGTCAGGAAGCCCCCAAATACATTATATAGTCGACCAAACCCCCGAAATCAGTGCTTTCATGTAACTTTAGTCTAATGTGTATGGGGGCGTTAAAAGGTAACTTATTGGACGCTGCCTCTGGCCCGTCCTAATAGACCTTCATACAGTGTCGGACTGGGGTGTCTAGGGCCCAAAGAAGGAATTGACCATAGGGGCACACCCTACGGCTATATACAAATACCTGTTAGCTGATATCCCCGTTATAGTGGAGCATCGACTGTAAGTCACTGGAGGCTCCTGCATCTACTGTGCACATACTATAACTGGGATTTACAATTACGGTAGTTTGTATTAAAGGGCTTCTATGGTTAAAACAAGTTATCACCGATCCCTGGTCTCTACAGGATAGGTGATAACTTATTGATCATTTGGGTCCGAACATTGTAAAACGCAGCTATCGGAAGAATGGGGAAGTTTTATCCCTGACAGGACACTTATCCCCATTTTAAAATGCAGCGGCAGGTGGGACGTCTGACCGCAGCTCCATTCATTCTCTTTGGGGCTGCCAGAAGAAAACAAGAACAGTCATTGAGGGAATGAATGGATCAATGGTCAAGTCGCACATGAGCTCCAGTCTAATGGGAATAAAAACTCCACATTCTACCTATCGGTGCTGGTTCCTGCATTCAGACCCCCACTAATCAATATTTATCCTGTGGGGGGGTGATTACTTGTTTTCTTCAGAGAACCCCTGTAAGTGCATCTTGTTACAAGCATTTAATCACTAATGGAAATAAAGAATGTTCTCCTAATTAATATCAGAGAGAGCAAATGACCGCCATACACAACACAATCCACTATGCCAACACCAATAGTACCACATACAAGAGAGAAATACTGCCACACCATGACTGGACTACACATTACCACCACATAGTGACCGGATAATACTACATACAAGGGAGAAATACCACCACACCGTGACCAGACCAGATATTAACAGCATATAGCGTCCAAATAATTCCCCATCAATTCTCTGCCATCTCCATCATTGCTCTCCCCATCATTGCTCTCCCCCCACCTCCTCCATCATTGCTCCCTCCCATCCCCATTATTGCTCTCCCCACCTTCTCCATCATTGTCATATCTCCCCCACCTCTGCCTTCATTGTCATATCTCCTCCATCATTGCCATATCTTCCCCCTCCTCCTCTATCATCATTGCCATATCTCCCCCCTCCTCCTCTATCATCATTGCCATATCTCCCCCCACCACCTCCTCCATCATCGCCATATCTCCCCCCACTACCTCCTCCATCATCATTGCCAAATATCCCCCCACCTCCTCGATCATCATTGCCATATCTCCCCCCACCTCATCAGCTGAACTGCAAGGGCCCTCTTCCACATCCAGGCCCTTGCAATGCGGAGCACCGGCGGCCATGTTAACAAGGGGCACCATGCGTCCTGCTCTGTGTCTGCTGAGGACTCGGGCCCACCGGAGAATTCTCCGGTATCCTGGTGCCTCAGTCTGACCCTGCCTTCGTACAATGCAGGCCCAGACACCATTATTAGGCATCTAAGTATCGTAATAACTAGGCAGCCCCATGCTATTGAGTCCTTGAGGGAGAAGGGGCATTGAGCCGAACTCTTGTCAAACCTTCTTAGTTGCCATGTTTGCTTTTCACAGCAGCAAGTGTCTTGTGTTGCCACTTTATAAGAATCGTAACGTTTTTGTTCTGTTTCCTGTAATAGATTCTGTGGTAGATCTGCTTACTTGGCTGCACATGGAGGTAGATATGTGTAAAGATCCGAGGTTGTGGGTTGTAAGTAATCACTTAGGCATGTTTCCGATGCAACAATATTTTATTAATTACATCCATGGTAATACGGCAATTCCAGGTAAACTGCCAAAATACAGTTCTCTCAGTCCTTAAGTTCCCAACCTGGGATCAGTAGTTCCACTGGCTTTGACTGGCTTTTTATCAGGCCATACTCACGGTCTCTCAACTTTTGGTTGGCCCATAGATTTCGTATCTCCAACCAGTATAGTCTGTAGCCACAGTCCACGATCCTCCAAACGACAAATAAAATGATGAAAGCACAGGTATCCAGTAGCAACAGTCCTTCAAGAAAGTTTATATCCAACAACATATCCAAAACTGTAGCATGCTTATCCAGCCCAGGCGGTACTGATCTCCATATCCCATTGATCCATTCTTCGTCCAGAACCTCAGTTTCGCTCCCATTCCTTCGATGTCCTTCCACACAACTCCTGCTAAACATGTCTCTTCTGTCCTCTGGGCTCAACCCCTTCCCAGGTCAGCAGTGATGACCCCCTCCCCCTTAAGCATTTCAGCTTTTAACTGAAACAATGAAGAATATTCCAGGAGTCTTCACCTGAGACTGCATGTAAGACCCCCTGTGGTGACGGCTCCTCTGTGTCCACAATCAACACTCACACAATGAGTCTAGTCGCTGCTTGGACAATGACCTAAGGCTCCTGAGATACTGATTAGATTACTGAAATGTTGGACAATTTACAAGCAAAACTAGTGGACATAACTGACGAGCAAGCAGAGCATTAATAAAACACAGCCAGCAAATCTCCAATAAAACACAATAATATTATTGATGGAAATGGTGCTCCGTGCTGAAAAAATGTCTCTTAGTCTTTAGTAAGTGGGCAGCTCCTCACAATACAGAACACTGTCTCTTTAAATTTTCAGTTGGTTTATTAAGCGGCATAAACCAATGCAAAGTTTTTAAAAATAAACACAGCTCATCTGGCATAACGGCAAAACAAAATAAGGAAATGTACAGCTAAGTCCTTGCACCGACCTGGGTCCGGCCACTTAGGATTTAGCAAAAAACACACGGTTCAGGTTAGCACAAAATAAACACAACTTCTCTCTGGCCAATCAAACATGCCCTTTTAAATATGGCTGCTTAACCCTCTCTGCACCTACCATGCAGGAGAAGACTTCCATGTTTCACAGCACTGAAGCTAACAGACTCAGTGAAACTTATCTCCCCTTCAGTATTCTGCCAGTAACTTTGTCACAATACATACGACCCAACTATGGAAGACAGGAAGTGAGGAAACGTATTGTTCTCATATTACACGGCCCCTTTCTTGGCCCACACACAGTATAATGTTGCCACAGTACCAACTGAGGTCCTGCAGTTGGAATAAGGCTACGTTCCCATGATCAGGAATCAGCAGCGCTTTGGAAGTAGCGTATTTTCGCTGCGCCTAAAGCTCTGCGTTCTAATCACGCAGGTTAATCCGCATACGTTCATTGAACTATGCGGATTTACCGCATCCTATACATTTAATTGTGGAAATTTCTGTTGCGAAGACTAGCGTCTCTGCAACAGAAGTTGACATGCTGTGGCTCATAAAGCCGTGCCGCCAGTGAGTTTACGCGGCGTCAAATAGAAGCACAGTGGGCTATGTATTTCTATAAATCCCATCCACTGTACTTCTACTGTACAATGCAGCGGTTTGGATGCAGCGCAGGTGAGCTGCGTCCAAACCGATGCCATTACGGATCATGGGCACGTACACTAAGTCCTGAGGTTTTACAGTTGGAATAATCCCTCTGGAGTTGGTTTTCCCTTTGCCTGCTCCCCTCCATGTGTACCCTCGAGCATGTATACATGCATGTAGTGGAGCAGCCGGCCTTACTAGATATCGAGGCTTTGTACAGTAATATATCACATGAGGATGGTATCGGAGGAGTAAGACATTTCTTGAAATCGAGATCAATAAAGTGTAGCAGACATAATGACATCATGGAGGATCTTCTAAAATTCACTCTTGCTCATAACTTCTTTCTTTTTGACAGGCAGTACTTCCTCCAGCTCAGGGGTACTGCGATGGGGAACCCCTGTGCCCCCTCATATGCTAACCTATTCCTCGGCTGGTGGGGGGAGACCACAATATTCAAGGAATCCTTATATTGGGGTATGGTATAGAGTTATTGACAACATTTTTTCATCTGGTCAGAGAAGAGTGAACTATTTCTTGAATTTGTGAGCGAACTCCACATCAACAGAGTGGGCCGTAGATTTACATCAGAGTTTAATTATAATCAGTTGCCTTTCCTGGATGTACTAGTCGAGGAAGAACAAGATTGGACTATAGAGACGCTCATCTCCCATAAACCTACAAGCACTAATAAACTATTGAAGTGGGATAGCCACCACCCCACCCCCCTAAAAAAAAATATATATATAAAAGGACCAATTTATTCGGTTGAGAAGAACTGTTCTAATGTCACAGATTTTAATACACAGGCAATAGTCATGAACACCCGATTAAGAGAAAAGGGGTACCCACAGTACATTTTGGATTGTGCACGATAGCAGAAAAACTGGAGAGACACTCCTACATACCTAATCAAGAGACTAAGAAAAAGATGGGATAACGTGAGTAATAGGAACTTACGACAATCAGTGACAGTATCTTTAATATCCTCTGAAAACACTGGGATGTACTTTTGGCCATCCTTGACCTGAGGGTGCTGTGGGATCTACTCTCACAATAACTTTCAGGGTTGGTCAATTAGGGACTGTTGAGTGCATAGTTTCTATAAAAAATCTGCACCCAAGGGGACTTTGCTAATAGAACAATCAGTGCTTTCTTTAGAGGTGGAGAATGTTGTACATGTAATTGGATGAGACCATGTAAATCTTTCTTGAGTTCCTCCATTGGTAAAACCGTTTTCCAGGGGATCTTTCCAACTGTAAAACCTCAGGACTTGTATATGTGGCCACATGCACCTGCCCCCTAGATTATGTAGGCATTACCAAGAGGAAGTCTAGAAGTAGGGTGGGGGAGCATTTTTGGTGATATACGCCATGGTCGGGACACCCCATTAGCGAGACACATGAACAGTGTACATCGAGGTGAAACTGGAGACATCTCCCTTTGTATCATTGAGGTGGTTAAACCCAATGTGAGAAGAGGTGATCACAATTTAGGGCTGTGGAGTCGGTAAGCCAAACCTTCGGCTCCTCAATTTCCCTGATTTCCGACTCCACGACTCCGACTCCACAGCACTGCCTCATTGCTGAGCATGTACATAAAGTGCAGCACAGATTCATCTCAATTAAAAGCTTAGATCAGGAATAGAGCAGACGTCTACAGAACTTTTCACAACTTTCCCAAAGTCTTAAGAAAACATTTACAGCACATCCTGCATTGAACTACTGTACCTAATTTATTATATATTTCAGGAGTTGGAGTCGGTCCATTTTATACAGACTCCATCTCCTACTCCACCAAAATGGACCACAACTCCGACATCAGCCCTGAATAGATGTATCCTCAAAAGAGAAAGTGAGTGGATTTTTTTTAGACTGGATTCACGAGCCCCTAAGGGACTCAATGAGCAAATGTCCTACGCCTGTCTGTTTTGTGTGAATACAGCCCCATTCTGGATTACATTTTTGGATTTTATGCTCTACCCATTGCTAGTCAGTTCCCTGTGAATAGGGTTCACATATTGTTGTGCTTCATCGAGATATCTGAGCTTCTATATCAGAATTATTACTTATCAGTTATATCCCACGTATACTATTTAATCATTAGCAAGTGTGGTGTTCCTTGACTATAATTATACAATAGGAATCAAATTTGACCATTTAAGAATATACTGTGGGCCACCATCCCATATTTTTTGTAGTGATAAAGTAGATCTACATGCCTGTTACATGATGGGAGGATGTGCAAGACTTGTTTTTAGTCTCCCATGATGCTGATCTCAGAGATAGGATTTTTCTATATTGGTGGAATGCAATCCAATACCATATGCGATCCGGCGTGGAACGCATGCTTCCGGACATGCGCAATCACGGAACATGACCCTAGATGCCCTGCTGTGTGGAACGCATAACTACAGACATGCGCATCATGTATCATCATCCCTGTATGAAGCCTCCTGATGAAGCTGCTGGAGAAACACTTTGAGGCGGATTATTGGAACATTCTCTGATGAGGACCATACCCTTTCCTTTATACCTTGAGAGATATCTGCTCCTATTTAATGTATCAGTGTATTTTTTTGAGATATATAAATATATAATCAGGGTTAACTATGGCTTCTGAGGGACACCCACTGGTGAGTGGGGGCGCCTTCTCATGCCAACCTCCATGGCTAGGCAGTATCAGCTTTGTTTAGGTACAGGGTCGGGTATGGTAGTGACTATTTCAATTTTTCAGCAGCATCATTGTTTACACCTGTTTATATACATCCACAACAAGCCATTCAGCTTGTAAATTTGCTAGATGTTAGTATATATATATGTTGTTAGTCAAGTTTTTAATGCATATATTTAATAAAGGTTTAAAATTTTACTTCGGGTTTTTTTTCCCACAGTACTGCCCCCTACACACACTATGGCACCACCCCGCCCACTGACTATGCCACGGCTAATTAATAAATAATCACTTATCCCCATTCTTGGTGCAGACACTAAGGAAACCAGGACCTATGAGATATTTACCTCTCAATAGTTGGATAGGTAGGGGTGTATCATCCATGGTGGCAACCCATTCGGCCGCTATGGTGCCTGTGAATTGAGAGAGCTCAGTGTGGTTTGGCACCGGGCACTCTCTCCAATCATCACAATTCCATAGAAAAGAGTATTTTACCCGGAGGCTCTCTCGTTGGATGGTAGAGATCCCGATAGTACAAGAGGATTGTTCATCTTAAGGCCCCGTCACACTAAGCGATGCAGCAGCGATCCCGACAACGATACGACCTGTCAGGGATCGTTGCTGCATCGCTAATACATCGCTGGTGAGCTGTCAAACAGGCAGGCTCACCAGCGATCAGGGGAGCAGCGATATCGTGGAAAGACTCGTTCCACGATGTCCTGCTCCTGTTACCAGCCTGCTGCTTAAGCAGGAGCAGGCTCGTAACCATGGTAAACATCGGGTTACTAAGTGCGCGTGTGCCCCTAGTAACCTGCTGTTTACCATGGATACCACTCTGCTACGGTGCGCGGGAGGTTACCGTTCACCTTAGCAGAGTCGCATCCATGATAAACATCGGGTTACTAGGGGCATACGCGCACTTAGTAACCCGATGTTTATCATGGATATTACTCTGCTAAGGTGAACGGTAGCCTCCGCGCACCGTAGCAGAGTGGTATCCATGGTAAACAGCGGGTTACTAAGTGCGCGCGTGCCCCTAGTAACCCGATGTTTACCATGGTTACAAGCCAGATTGTTGGTCCCGCTGGTCACACACAGCGATGTGTGCTGGCCAGTGGGAGGCCAACGACCAAAAAATGGTCCAGGACACTTTGCAGCGATCAGCGACCTCACAGCAGGGGCCTGATCGTTGCAAAGTGTCACACATAGCGACATCGCTGGTGAGGTCGCTGTTGCGTCACCAAAACCGTGACTCAGCAGCGATCTCGCTAGCGATATCGCTATGTGAGACGGGGGCTTTACATATGATCCTCTCTAGCATAGACAATTGTTTGTTTAAATCCTGATTGTCTAAGATAAGGAATCCTTCCTTAACTTAATCCCCTTTAATTAGACCGGTTCCCCCCCCCTAATCCAGGACAAAGTTCTGTACTGTTTAAGCCTCCTGGTGACACGCTCCGGAATAAGCGACAGCAAAACAATGTCTAAGCGAGGGGGACGCGGCGCCTACCTATATACCCCTGGTCTATCGGCCGCTTGGCACACAGGTAATAGGACATTTTATAACCATTGCAAATTGATTTGCCAAGTTTGGTATTGCTTTCAAACTCTCACGTGCCGGACTTGTGTCCTTCGTAACTACGCATCTACCAATAGCACAAGTAAATCTAAGTAACCGCTTACCTTTATAGAATAGCCATGCTCTCCTTTGGCACCGGTCACTTTATTTGTTGCTACTGCTTGACAATTTAGCTTACAATGAAGTTGTCAGCCATTTGTACAATGCACTTTATGAATGGACAATGATAGATTGTATTAAGCATTTTTGGTGAATCCTCAATTCACTTGGTATTGTGCTAATATATAATACTAGATGGTGGCCCGATTCCAACACATCGGGTATTCTAGAATATGTATGCGGCCGACCGGGCGCGACAAATCAGCGAAGCAGTATTTAAATGGGTTGTGCACTACTTTAAATTAACCCCCCAATGTATCCCCCCGGGGCCCCTAATGAATTTTGTAATTACGTCATGTTGTCAATACTGCTTGTGACAACATCACTGACCACGCACAGCCAGCACGTAATTCCCCCGGCTGCAGCCGGATCTTGCTTCCGCTTACATCACGACTATTTGCGGCTGCAGCCAGGGGTCTCCTGTTCCGCGTACCACGGTGAATGACGGGCTGTGCGCAGGGTTATCCCCCATCGTGTCACATCCAGCATCCACCGCGCGCTCTGTCAATGAATGCGCGTGTGGTGAATGCCAGGTGTGACGGGATGGGGGATAACCCCGCCCACAGCCCATCACTCACCTTGGAACGCGAAACAGGAGACCCCCTTGGCTGCAGCCGCAAATAGTCGTGACATAAGCGGAAGCAAGAGCCAGCTGCAGCCGGGGGTCACATGCTGCCTGTGCGCGGTGACCCGAGTATAAGCAGATACCCCTAATTTTACAACAAAAAACTGGGAAAATGTATTGACTTGAGTATAAGCCTAGGGTGGGAAATGCAGCAGCTACTGTTAAATTTCCATATCCTGGTATGTATGGCTCCCTCATCCCCTAATTGTGGTTTGTAAGGCTCCTTCATTCCCCTAATCCTGGTTTGTATGGCCCCCCTTATCTTGGCTTGTACGGCCCCCTCATCCTGGCTTGTATGGCCTCCTCATCCTGGCTTGTATGGCCCCCTCATCCTGGTTACTTATTTTAAATCCGGCGCCAATTGGCAGGAGAGCCTGTTTAAATTTGGTGCCAAAATCGCTGATTGGTCGCGGCCGGCGGCCGCAACCAATCAGCAGAGCGGTATTTAAATTTGGCGCCAATCAGCGAACCGTGTTAGTGAGGACCGGGGAGCGGCGCTGCCTGTGCGGGTACTTCCGCTGCGAGCCGGTCATCTCCCGGGTGCATCGCCGCTGACCTCCATTCGGCAGATGAGCCACTAATGGCTGCCATCTTGTTCTGAAATCCCGCGTCGCTGACTGGCCGCGGCCAGACCAATCAGCGATGCGGGATTTCCTGTACGGACGGACAGACAGATGGGATAAGCCGATTATATAGTAGATATAAATACATATTTTGCAAATAAAGGTACATAGGCATTATGAATTTTACTTTGATACCGTATACTGTTGGCAGTACCTGTTTCAAAGCACCAGGGACAAGTTGAATATATCTATGTCTCTCATCTATTGGAGGTCCCCCCCATTTCTCCCCTTTTTCTATTCTTGTTTTTAATGATTTTCAAATTTTTACCACGTCTTAATAAATTAAATAGAATTGTATGCCTCTGTGAGCTGGAGTCACTTTTTATCCCAGAGGCTACTCCATGGCTAATAGGGATCTAAGGTATAACTGGTCATTAACGTGCAAACCACCTTCGGGGGTAAAGGGGTTAGGCTATGTGCCCATGATGCAGAAATGAAGCAGAAAATTTCTGCAGTGTTTCTGCATCTCCCTGCATGCGTTTTTCCTGCAGAATACACACGTATTCACATGCGTTTATGCATGCGGACTACAAGCACTTTCCAGGCGATAGCATCACTTGGAAAGTGCTTGACAACTAGGTCACACTGTATAAATCCATACAAACAGCATGGATTTATATAGTGTGACCGTAAAAAATAAAGCTACACTTACCGATCCCCCGCCTGTGCTACCGCGTGTGTTGTCGCGCTCCTTCCGGGTTGCCGGCATATCGCGAGACAGCCTGCGGTCACATGACCGCAACGTCATCTCAGGTCCTGGAAGATAAGCGCTGCAGGGGCCGCCGGACAGGTGAATATAAACTTTATTATTTTATTCTTTTTTTTACAGGTACAATGGTACCCAGGTCTGGATGAGAGTCTCCTCTCCTCCAGACTTGGGTACCATCCGCACATTGAAACGCATATTATCCGCGTGTACAAATGTACAGTCACGGATTATATGTTTCTCAATGCAAGTCAATGGCGGCAATTCCGCTGCGCTTCTGCAAAATTAATGAACATGCCGCGGATTTATGAGCGCTGCAGAAACGCTGCGGAAAAATCCGCAGCATGTGCATTGACATTGCGGAATGCCATTGGGGACCATGGGGTGCGGATTACCATGCGTTTTTGATGCGTTTCCGCTGCGGAAATTCCACAGCGGAAACGCATGAAAAACGCATCGTGGGCACGCAGCCTTAATATCATGGCCATCTATTTTATATGGATCATATGTAAGATGAACAATTCCCTGGCACTATCGGAATCTCCACCATCCTTTGGGAGCGCTTCCGGTTATAATACTCTTTTCTATGTTCACGTGGAGGCACCTGTCGGGCTATCACAAGCACGCCACCACTGCTCTCGGACAAGCTGCACACCACGGATTGAGAACCCCATCTCCTGTAACTTCTATGCTAGTCTTGTGCCTATCTTGCACAACCTGCTCAGGTGAGCACATTTAAGTTACATCTGGGAGTCGAAAGCTACCTGATTCACAGTTCAGTCGTCACCTGTGAGTCTGAGATTTCGTTCACTACAGGCACAATGGCGTCACTACATCACAACTGTACTTCGGACCCTCAGTACTTACACTGCACAGACCGGAGCAGCGCACCTCAGGAACAGGGTTGGTTGAGTAGTGTGTGTCCTTTATCTTGTTTTTTAATATTAATATCAGAAACCGTGAGGACATCATATTAAGTGAAAGGCTGTGGGGGTCATTTTAATGAGAGGGAAACTGTGGTGGACTGCAAGGACCACCATACTGAGTGGTGGTCCTCATTTTGTGTAGCAGGCTGTTGAGGCCATAATACTCTGTGATGGGTTGTGGGCGCCATCATACCATGAGGGTTCTATGGGGACCATCATAATGTGACCATGTAGCACTAAGCTACATGGTGATACAGGAGAACAATTTCCTGGTGATGAGTCAGATAGGGATAAGTAAGTGAGAAATACAGACATCAGGCTGGTATCTGGTTGTAGTCTTAAATTGATAAGGTGTTGTGTGCCAGGAGGAAGACATCAGATAGTACGGTCTGAAGGAAAGCAAAGATATAATAGCAGTGTGAATTTGGATTCCAGACAGGGAGCATATCGGAGACAAAGAGCAGGGCGAGGTCCTTAGCTCAGGTCAGGAGGCCTACTTAGATGGTACAGAACTTTGCCCTGAGTGGACAGTGGGCCTATTTAAAGGGATACAAATTTGCTAAGGTGAGCAGCAGGATGAGGAACTTGGCTCAGGCCAGGAGACCTACTTAAACAATACAGAACTTTGCCCTGGAGGAGAGGAGGGAGGGAGGGGGCAGAAGGTCTAATTAAAGGGGGTTAAGTTAAGGAAGGATTCCTTATCTTAGATAAACAGTATTTAAACAAACAATTGTCTATACTAGAGAGGAAGCGACGGGGTCGCCAAACTGGGACCCGAGGTCTCCTACGAGAGCTCAAGATGCAGTGCCACAGCAAGGAGTGTGTGGCCGTCATCGAATAGACTTTGAGAGTACTAGGGAGGAGTCGTACCAATGCACCTCAGCCAGTGAGGTCCTCACAAATCAACAGGGAGCTAAAAGTAGCTTTGGGGGGCTGTAGCGACAAATCTCAACTTGTATGGTCCCCACAGGGGATGATGGACTTTCCCATAATGGTTTGCTGGACTGTTGTAGCTTGTAACAAAAGTTATTTATCGCCACATGTAACCGGAAAATTCCTGACTCTGAATGATACAGAAAAAGCATTCATAAAGTGTTGTGCCTGCTATCTGATGTATATACTTCTCATCAAGTTCTAGTTAAGTTGAAACATAAACTTTTCTTTACTTTGGTCTCCTTCATTCATGTCCATACTATCTGATCTGTGCCTATCAAGTACAACGGCATAATATAATTATTTTTCCTTTTGAGGTTGGGGGACCCAATTACAGCTATTGCTGTGGGACCTGTGATTTCTATGTGCACCACTGTGTATAGGATGTGTATAGGATAATAGAGTATAATAAAGTATGGACATGACCTAACTAACATTGTGCAGTAAGTCTGTTTTCCCTATAGTGACGGATATTTCTTGTTGCTAAAACTTTGATTATTTTATTTACTTTTTCAAACAACTCTCATTAGTGCGATCATAAAACATACAAGCCTCTGATTGCTCAGGTGATGCACTGTACTACTGTAGTGCCGTGTATTATCACTGCCTGTCAGTGTAATACTAACTGCCCCATACACATGAGATAAGTGTTGGCTGAACGATCATTTGGCAGACGGCTATCTCTCCAGACTCCCCCATACACAAATATTCCAGCTTTCCTGTGCTCTGTATGAGAGAGTCACCTCCAGACTCCTCTAGCGGAGGATTATATACAAGATATACAGTACAGACCAAAAGTTTGGACACACCTTCTCATTTAAAGATTTTTCTGTATTTTCATGACTATGAAAATTGTACATTCACACTGAAGGCATCAAAACTATGAATTAACACATGTGGAATTATATGCTTAACAAAAAAGTGTGAAACAACTGAAAATATGTCTTATATTCTAGGTTCTTCAAAGTAGCCACCTTTTGCTTTGATGACTGCTTTGCACACTCTTGGCATTCTCTTGATGAGCTTCAAGAGGTAGTCACCGGAAATGGTTTTCACTTCACAGGTGTGCCCTGTCAGGTTTAATAAGTGGGATTTCTTGCCTTATAAATGGGGTTGGGACCATCAGTTGTGTTGTGCAGAAGTCTGGTGGATACACAGCTGATAGTCCTACTGAATAGACTGTTAGAATTTGTATTATGGCAAGAAAAAAGCAGCTAAGTAAAGAAAAACGAGTGGCCATCATTACTTTAAGAAATGAAGGTCAGTCAGTCCGAAAAATTGGGAAAACTCTGAAAGTGTCCCCAAGTGCAGTTGCAAAAACCATCAAGCGCTACAAAGAAACTGGCTCACATGAGGACCGCCCCAGGAAAGGAAGACCAAGAGTCACCTCTGTTTCTGAGGATAAGTTTATCTGAGTCACCAGCCTCAGAAATCGCAGATTAACAGCAGCTCAGATTAGAGACCAGGTCAATGCCACACAGAGTTCTAGCAACAGACACATCTCTTCAACAACTGTTAAGAGGAGACTTTGTGCAGCAGTCCTTCATGGTAAAATAGCTGCTAGGAAACCACGGCTAAGGACAGGCAACAAGCAGAAGAGACTTGTTTGGGCTAAAGAACACAAAGAATGGACATTAGACCAGTGGAAATCTGTTCTTTGGTCTGATGAGTCCAAATTTGAGATCTTTGGTTCCAACCACCGTGTCTTTGTGCGACGCAGAAAAGGTGAACGGATGGACTCTACATGCCTGGTTCCCACCGTGAAGCATGGAGGAGGAGGTGTGATGGTGTGGGGGTGTTTTGTTCGTGACACTGTTGGGGATTTATTCAAAATTTAAGGCATACTGAACCAGCATGGCTACCACAGCATCTTGAAGCGGCATGCTATTCCATCCGGTTTGCGTTTAGTTGGACCATCATTTATTTTTCAACAGGACAATGACCCCAAACACACCTCCAGGCTGTGTAAGGGCTATTTGACCAAGAAAGAGAGTGATGGGGTGCTACGCCAGATGACCTGGCCTCCACAGTCACCAGACCTGAACCCAATCGAGATGGTTTGGGGTGAGCTGGACCGCAGAGTGAAAGCAAAAGTGCCAACAAGCACTAAGCATCTCTGGGAACTCCTTCAAGATTGTTGGAAGACCAACTTACCTCTTGAAGCTCATGAAGAGAATGCCAAGAGTGCACAAAGCAGTCATCAAAGCAAAAGGTGGCTACTTTGAAGAACCTAGAATATAAGACATATTTTCAGTTGTTTCACACTTTTTTGTTAAGTATATAATTCCAGATGTGTTAATTCATAGTTTTGATGCCTTCAGTGTGAATGTACAATTTTCATAGTCATGAAAATGCAGAAAAATCTTTAAATGAGAAGGTGTGTCGAAACTTTTGGTCTGTACTGTACATATACACATACTTTTTTTAAATGGCGCCTGCATACAGATTAGCCTCTGAAATTCAGGATGACAGATCCTTCTCTGCCCTGACATCATCTGTCGGGAGGCCCCCAAATACATTATATAGTCGACCAAACCCCCCGAAATCAGTACTTTCATGCAACTTTTGTCTAATGTGTATGGGGGGCATTAAATAGGGACGTTAAAAGGTAACTTATTGGACGCTGCCTCTCGCCCGATCGATAGACCTTCATACATTGCAGGCCCAGAAACCATTATTAGACATTTAAGTATCGTAGGAACTAGGCAGCCCCATACTATCGAGTACTTGGGGGAGGAGGTCCATTGAGTCCAACCTTCTTAGATGCCATGTTTGCCTTTGACAGCAGCAAGTGGTTAAACTGCCAGTGTTTTTGTTGCAGCCGCACCTATTCCATCCCTGCTGGTACATCTATGTTCTGGTGCCCAAAAGAGTTAATTTATTTTAAAACAAATGTTTACCGTGTTACAAAATTTAAAAAAATGTTCTGCTTTTTGCATGTTTTTTTTTTTTTGCAAGAATTGTTGGTGCTAATTATCTTTTGAAACATTTTAATATCTGCTTTTTTCTGGTGATTTTCTTGTGATATAGGAGAGCCTAAATCCAGAAATAAACCCCATTAAACACTATACATGGAGACTTTGGCATCAAATAATTTATGTCCACGGTGTTTATCCCCAAAAAAATGCTTTTTTAAAAGCCTCAAACTTCTGTGTGTGAATTAAACATGAGATGTAACGTGATAGAAGATTACAGTCAGGAAAGACGGGAAATATTCATATAGACAGCCAGTGGTGATGTAGTCCGTTACCGACTCTGGCCAAATATGTTTCTAGAGCCGTAATAGAAGAAGATGTCATCCTCATCATGAAGTAGTTATTTCTGTTATGCACACGCCCGGACTGGCTGGCGTGTGCGTGATTAGTGATCCCACTGTACCATGAACCGAGGAGTGCCTGGAGGGGCGTAACTAAGTATCAACCCGATCCGACCAAGGTCGCACGGCGGCTCAATCAACTCCGTGCACCAAGGAGGAACCGGGCAGAGGGACCAGGTGCTACTCCAGGTCAGACCCCGGACACGGCTGTTGACCCACACCGGGGAATACAGGAACAGGCAGGTTAGGCTGGCACACAGACAGGTGGGTATTGGCAGGCACGGCTGGAGTGCAGACAGGAGGATACTGGCAAGCATGGCTGGTATGCAGACAGGCGGGGTACTGGCAAGCACGGCTGGAGTGCCGACAGGGAGGCACAAGCTGGTTGGAGCGCAGGCTGGATAGAGTCCCGTACAGACTGGGATTCAGGAACAGAACTGCAGATGCGGTAGACAAGCAGAGCAGAGAGGAACCGCCGGAGTGGTGAGCAAGGCAAAGCAGAGAGATACCGCCAGAGCAGTGAGCAAGTAGAGCAGGGCAAAATCGCAGGTGCGGTGGACAAGGCAGAGCAGAGCGAAACCGCCGGAGCGGTGAGCAAGGCAGAGCGGGGAGGAACCGCCGGAGCAGTGAGCAAGGCAGAGCAGGGCGAAACCGCCGGAGCGGTGAGCAAGGCAGAGCGGGGAGGAACCGCCGGAGCGGTGAGCAAGGCAGAGCAGAGAGGAACCGCCGGAGTGGTGAGCAAGGCAGAGCAGAGAGGAACCGCCGGAGCGGTGAGCAAGGCAGAGCAGAGAAGAACCGCCGGAGCGGTGAGCAAGGCAGAGCAGAGAAGAACCGCCGGAGCGGTGAGCAAGGCAGAGCAGAGAAGAACCGCCGGAGCGGTGAGCAAGGCAGAGCAGAGAAGAACCGCCGGAGCGGTGAGCAAGGCAGAGTAGAGAGGAACCGCCGGAGTGGTGAGCAAGGCAGAGCAGAGAGGACAGGGCTCTGTTCACACGGAACAGACTGGAAGGGACAAGCAGAACCAGATACACACAAGGTACTTGCAATGAAGTAGCGAGTGGACTCTAAACTCACAAACAGAAGTACAGAGACAACGAGTTGGAGTTAGATGCAGGTTCAGACACTGCAGGAAAATGGAAAATAATGACATAGAGACAAGCAGGCTAGGAGAGTGTTCAGACAGGAACAGACACTGCAACGAGATACAGGAGCGAGTCTGGGTATACGGCCCCCAGAATGGCGGGAACAGGCTAGAAGACACAGATAACAGGTCTGGGAATACAGCCCCCAGAATGGCGGGACAGGCAAGAAACAGAACAGGACCTGGCAACTTCAGAGTAGGAGCACACTGAAATTAGTGTTGCTCAGGCATCTCCTACAGGGTGGAGTGGGTTTAAATACCCAGTGACTCACAGCAATAGGCTTGGGACGCATTAGGAGTGTGCCCACAGCAGCTATAAGAAACAGGAAGTAACCGGGCCACCGCCCTAAGCATTCAGACCAGAGGCAAGCACGCAGTATGAACAGGAGCAAGACTAGCAGACTGGACTGAAGGTTAAAATTGCGATCTTGCATAGTGGGAGGTGGTGCACTATGCAAGCACGCCTCCAGGTATGTTACAGTACCCCCCCCCCTTTATGCCCCCTCTTCTTCAAGCCTGCAAGGGTCTTCCGCAGAGAATTTGGAGGCCAATCCTTCTCTTCAAGAGGATTACCTCTTCTGTCCACTAGAGGAAACGAGACTGGTCTCATCATCTTGGTAACTAGGATGCTTCCTCCCATCAAGCCATCCTCCGCAACAGATGAAGTGGGTGATGTACCAGGAACAGCACACAGGAAAGTCTCTCTCCATTTGTTATCAAGTAGCACCCCGGAGGATTCAGGAGACAACTGGAGGTCCTCCGCCTGGTTGGAGGAGTGCAGAGACTCGGGAGTAACCACTGCTTCAAAGTATACTTTGTCAAGCTCACTGGATGAAGTGGGTGAGGTATCAGGTACAGGGTGTAGCAAAGTCTCCATTTGTTATCAGGTAGCACGCCGGAGGATTCAGGAGGCAACTGGAGGTCCTCCGCCTGGTTGGAGGGGTGCAGAGACTCGGGGGTAACCCCTGCTTCAGAGTACACTTTGTCAAGCTCACTGGATGAAGTGGGCAAGGTATCAGGTACAGGGTGTAGGAAAGTCTCCATTTGTTATCAGGTAGCACGCCGGAGGATTCAGGAGGCAACTGGAGGTCCTCCGCCTGGTTGGAGGGGTGCAGAGACTTGGAGGTATCCACCGCCTTGATGGACGTAAGGTCAGATTTATTAGAGATGGAGGGTCCTTGCTTTGGGACCATCTTCAATCTGGTTTCAAAGATGACATGTCTGTGAGGCGGGGCGGTACCTGAAGCCAGATCATTGGTACAATCGTCGAGACTGTGGGGACATTGCCTCCTCTTCTCTTCCTTCGGAGACTTCAACGCACAGCAAGTCAGCGACAAGCAGATCTGGTGAAGAAGAAGAAGAAACTGCAGACTGTCCTGAAGATATGGGGACTGGACACCCCTTGTACCTTAGCTGTCCCCCAGGATACACCATGCAGGGTCTCCAGATCTGAGCGGGCACTAGATTTCTCGGCTCTGGACGACTTGTGGGTAAACCAGTCAGCACCTGGAATGTGAGCTTCTTCATGTGTAATGCTCCAATCTGGAGCTTAATTTGTACAGACATATTTAGACTGTTTCTGAGTAGGGCTCGTCCTACCGCTGACATTGCCCAAACCGGCTTCTGCAGTTTTCAGACGGGAATCAAACAGTGATTCTTCAAGGCTTTAAGCTCGAAACTTCCAGTTAATCCGAGGCTTTCACTTGCCACGGAGACAGTCATGGTCATCTGTGGAGAGGAAACACTAACGCCAAGGGCAGCCTCTCCTACAGGCCTAATGTCTTGGGATTCTACAACCTTCACTGGACAAAGACCGTCAGGAGGTCCCAAACAACCGCAGCGGGACTGCAATCCGATTTTGTGACTGAGTTCCGGCCTCTGCTTTGCCTGACGAACATGGTGAATCTTCATGGATTCAGTGCGGATAGCTGCCTCTACTGGCTGGGGAACAGGAGGTCTTTGGGAGGACAGAACCTGGCGTGATGGTTTGCCTCTACGCCTTGCACGTCTGGACTGCCTCTTGAGGTTGGGAAGAGAAGTATTCTGTGAAGCATAGTCATCCTGTATGGATTCTGGGTGGGCAGCAGTCTCTTCAGGCAGGACAACTGGTGAGCTACCCACACACATTACCCATCGGGGCTGCTCCGGGGTATTGGGAAGAGAAGCTTTAGCAGAGGCTTCAGGATTAGGATCATCAAAGACCATTAGAAAGGCCACCAGGAAGGCCTGCAGGTCAGAGACGATAAGATCCCATGCTTCCCATAGGGGGGTGATCCATTTCAAGGCATCACCCGCTAGGTAGAACATCATAAATCCCACTTTAACCCGATCGGTAGGAAAATAGTGAGCGTAGAACTTGAAATGCGGCATGCATTGCTCCACAAATGCACGGCTTCGTTTTGGATCCCCATAGTACCGTGGTGGATCCGCAGGAACGGGTGCTGATAGCTCCATTGGGGCTGGTGCGTAAATCGCCAGGACCTCAGCTTGCGAAAAAAAAAAAATTTTCTTGATGCACTTATTCGCCAGACAAAGATTCAATAAGTCTCTGAGAACGAAGGACCGTGGGGCTCAACGGGAACCATGGCCTGAGCAAACTGTTATGCACACGCCCGGACTGGCTGGCGTGTGCGTGATTAGTGATCCCACTGTACCATGAACCGAGGAGTGCCTGGAGGGGCGTAACTAAGTATCAACCCGATCCGACCAAGGTCGCACGGCGGCTCAATCGACTCCGTGCACCAAGGAGGAACCGGGCAGAGGTACCAGGTGCTACTCCAGGTCAGACCCCGGACACGGCTGTTGACCCACACCGGGGAATACAGGAACAGGCAGGTTAGGCTGGCACACAGACAGGTGGGTATTGGCAGGCACGGCTGGAGTGCAGACAGGAGGATACTGGCAAGCACGGCTGGTATGCAGACAGGGGGGGTACTGGCAAGCACGGCTGGAGTGCCGACAGGGAGGCAAAAGCAGGTTGGAGCGCAGGCTGGATAGAGTCCTGTACAGACTGGGATTCAGGAACAAAACTGCAGATGCGGTAGACAAACAGAGCAGAGAGGAACCGCCGGAGTGGTGAGCAAGGCAGAGCGGGGAGGAACAGCCGGAGCGGTGAGCAAGGCAGAGCAGTGCGAAACCACCGGAGCGGTGAGCAAGCTGAGCAGAGAGGAAACGCCGGAGCGGTGAGCAAGGCAGAGCAGAGAGAGGAACCGCCAGAGCGGTGAGCAAGGCAGAGCAGAGAGAGGAACCGCCAGAGCGGTGAGCAAGGCAGAGCAGAGAGAGGAACCGCCGGAGCGGTGAGCAAGGCAGAGCAGAGAGGAACTGCCGGAGCGGTGAGCAAGGCAGAGCAGAGAGGAACCGCCGGAGCGGTGAGCAAGGCAGAGCAGAGAGAGGAACCGCCAGAGCGGTGAGCAAGGCAGAGCAGAGAGAGGAACCGCCGGAGCGGTGAGCAAGGCAGAGCAGAGAGGAACCGCCGGAGCGGTGAGCAAGGCAGAGCAGAGAGGAACCGCCGGAGCGGTGAGCAAGGCAGAGCAGAGAGGAACAGCCGGAGCGGTGAGCAAGGCAGAGCAGAGAGGAACCGCCGGAGCGGTGAGCAAGGCAGAGCAGAGAGGAACCGCCGGAGCAGTGAGCAAGGCAGAGCAGGACGAAACCGCCGGAGCGGTGGACAAGGCAGTGTAGAGAGGAACCGCCGGAGCGGTGAGCAAGGCACAGCAGAGAGGAACCGCCGGAGCGGTGAGCAAGGCAGAGCGAAACCGCTGGTGCGGTGAGCAAGGCAGAGCGAAACCGCAGGAGCAGTGAGCAAGGCAGAGCAGAGAGGACAGGGCTCTGTTCACATGGAACAGACTGGAAGGGACAAGCAGAACCAGATACACACAAGGTACTTGCAATGAAGTAGCGAGTGGACTCTAAACTCACAAACAGAAGTACAGAGACAACGAGTTGGAGTTAGGTGCAGGTTCAGACACTGCAGGAAAATGGAAGATATGGACATAGAGACAAGCAGGCTAGGAGAGTGTTCAGACAGGAACAGACACTGCAACGAGATACAGGAGCGAGTCTGGGTATACGGCCCCCAGAAAGGCGGACAAACAGGCTAGGAGAGTGTTCAGACAGGAACTGACACTGCAACGAGATACAGGAGCGAGTCTGGGTATACGGCCCCCAGAATGGCGGGAACAGGCTAGAAGACACAGATAACAGGTCTGGGAATGCAGCCCCCAGAATGGCGGGACAGGCAAGAAACAGAACAGGACCTGGCAACTTCAGAGTAGGAGCACACTGAAATTAGTGTTGCTCAGGCATCTTCTACAGGGTGGAGTGGGTTTAAATATCCAGTGACTCACAGCAATAGGCTGGGGACACATTAGGAGTGTGCCCACAGCAGCTATAAGAAACAGGAAGTAACCGGGCCGCCGCCCTAAGCAGTCAGACCAGAGGCAAGCACACAGTATGAACAGGAGCTAGACTAGCAGACTGGACTGAAGGTTAAAATTGCGATCTTGCATAGTGGTAGGTGGTGCACTATGCAAGCACGCCGCCAGGTATGTTACAATTTCTAATGTCATGTGGAATGAATATCTCCTGCAGTATTGCTAATGTCGATTCCAGTGTCTGTAAATGAGACGATAATTAGCGTTATTGAAGTTGAGTTTATGAGAAATGTATTCAGCTGCAGACTCCGAGGAAGAAACTGCTTGTTGTCTGTGGCCTAAAATATATAGGTTTTATTACTAGATTTGAAGAAGAATACTACATTCTGTAAAATAATAAATCTCCTCATATGTTTCCCCATATTGTCTTCAGTAATTGTATTATTACACAGGATTTTTATGATGTTATATCAACTCATCTTCTCATTCAGGTTTCTACAATATCGGATCCTTTCAGTGGATATCTTCTATATAAGAGAATTTTCCTTATGGACCCATCAAAGATGGATATGGACAGAGACAAGATGATGGAGAGGATATTACACCTCACCCTAGAGATCCTCTTCCGGCTTACTGGAGAGGTGAGAGATTCTGATGACGTCACATTACATCATTCTTATCTATGGGAATAACAGACGGACAGAACTGGAGAGGTGAGGACTCTGGAAATGTCTGGAGTGAGATTTATTAATGCGTCTCTCCATAACCAGGATTACACAGTAGTGAAGAAGACCTCTAGTGAGCGCCGTCAGGACCCTGTGTCTTAGGGATGGGGAAGACCCCTGAGCCCGCAATCACGGGGACTCCACCTCACCCCCTGATACATGAGGACATCAATGACCAGAAGATCCTAGAACTCGCCTACAAGATGATTGAGCTGCTGACTGGAGAGGTGACACTGCTGGGACATTATACAAGACGGCACTGTAGGATTCTGGTTGATGACGGTATGATTGTATGTGTCAGGTGCCTATAAGGTGTCAGGATGTCGCTGTCTATTTCTCCATGGAGGAGTGGGAGTATATAGAAGGACACAAAGATCTGTACAAGGACATCATGATGGAGGTTCCCCAGCCCCTCACATCACCAGGTAATAGGACTAAATACACACGGCCTATAATTATCTGTATGTAAAGAATGAATTCAGTCCCTATATGTGTTTTCTCCAGATCTATCCAGTAAGAGAGTATCCGTCCTCTTCTTCCACAGGACTGTAAACAAGAAGATCCCAATGTTCCTCAGGATCATCAGGTAGATGGAGAGAAGGTGTCATGAGATCTCCCCTATGATGTGTAGACGGCTGTGAAGGTCTTGTGCTCAGTCTTGTTTTATCCACAAGTATTATATGTTTTATACTTGTGTAATGAGAACGGTGGAGATGACAGGATTAGAGCTGATCATAGATGGGACTTCTCTATCTGTCTTTGACTTTTATAATATTTGTTTCAGGGTGAAGATCTGTCCCATATTAATACTACAGAGACATATGTGAGGGGTGATGAGCGGTGTAAGGAGGAGATTCCTACAGATAACCGCCCAGGTGAGTAGTAACCACTAAATGCAGAGAAGTCACAGATTCTTCTCAGTCACAGGCTGTGGCTGGTTTACCAGTCATGTAGTTCGGCCGTATCACAATCGTGTGATCACCATTTTCCTTCTAGACCACAACATTTTCCTCCATCCAAAAATGTTCACATTACTTTGTGTAATTGTAAAAGCCTTTTTCTGTAGAACTTACAACCTGGAGGATCCACCTACCCCCTGGGATTAGTAGACGCTGACCGTTACCTGTCCAGATCTGTAAACTACAAAGCCAAATGACAGCGTACGTAGAAAGTGCTGACAAGTGAGAAAATCACTTGAAGAAAAATATTCTGATGAGCCTGTAAGAGAAAGCGGAGGGTAATGATGCTGTTGGCTTCCTAGGACCCTGATATCTTATTGGATGAATCTACCTTCTCTCCCTTCTACCTTCTACCTTCTCTCCCTTCTGTGCGGCTGAATGTGCTCATATGGTCCCTACAAGACCAGGTCCAGTCTTTCTGGCCAAACTTCACTTTTATGATCGACAATATTAAATGTGCAGTGAGGCCAAGTGTGAATTTCTGTACAATAACAACAGAGTTTCCCTTTATCCTGATTTTTCAAACTATCTTCAAACAGGATTGCGATAAACTGCATGAAAAACATTACACCTGTGCCATGATATATATCTAAGCTGTGCGTGGCTGATGGCTGTAATACACATCTATTCACGCCTCCAGGAGATGTGGTGGCATGGCTCGAGCCCTGGTTTCATGGATTCACTCCACGTCATAAATTCCATTATGTTTTCAATCCTAAAGAATTCAGATTCCTGCACAATCTCTCCTGAAATGGGGGCACTAATACTTTCTCTACTCTTCTGGTCAGGACTCATCATACCTCCAATGGTCCACCATAAACGAGTGCAACTCCGGTTTAGTGTTGGAGCTCTCCCTTATATATACGTTGTTGTTGGGGATGTAACATATCTTTTATTCTGTCTTTTTTACAGGTTCATTCTCTATGATAGTTTGATTGTGGTGGGATCGGCCTGACTCACTTATGTGTCTCTGTAACTCCATGGTGGTCTTTAAAAGAAGGTCTCCATTACATCTTCCCAATGCCGAGGTCTAAATTTAAGACACCTCAGCTCTGCACTATTATAAAAAGTTCTACTTCAATGTCTAATATTTCTTCTTGAAATTTATCTGACAGAATATATTGGTTCTTATCATAGTTTAGATGACGAAGAGCCCCCGAGCCCCAGACTCTAATTACCCCAGAGAGGTTTCACCACTAGTTACTCACTATTTACTGAGAAGACTGTTCAGTTCGATCATTTCAGTAGATATGTTACCGTCTATACTCAGTTTTTGACTACAGCAGTTCGTTCCCAAAATACTCTGATTTAACCCCTTCCCGCAGACAGTTTTTTGTTCCTAATCAGGTTCCATTTTTCAAATCTGACGTGTGTCACTTTATGTGGTGATAACTTTGGAATTCTTCACAAAGGATAATAGGAAACAAATGGACTTTACAAATTATTTCCAACTACTCTTGAATGTGACAATCCCCTATATACGGTTGTACACTGCTGTCTGGGCACATGGCAGGGTAAGAAGGGAAGGAGCGCCATTTAGCTATTTGAATGCAGATCTTGCAGATCCCAGAGGAGATGGGACACAACATTTGCAGAAACCTTAATATGACAAAATGGCAGAAAATCAGAGCAATAGAAATCCCCATAAAGTAACTGCATTTTGGAAATGATAACCCTCAGTGAATTAATCTATAGGAGTAGTGACTATTTTGACTCCACGGCCACTTTCTGGACATTAGCTCGCAGTCGATGTTGGAGAGTAAAAATTGCCCATTGGCCATTTTATTCCCCAACACATAGTGCCCAGATTGTGCTCCAGGAGACACACACCGTAAATGAAGAGGGTTCTTCTCACCATAGTAATGCCAAATACATGGATGATAAATGTGGTTTGGGCGCACTGCAAGGCTCAGAAGAGAGGGTGAGATCTGACTTTGGGAAAGCGGATATTGCTGGATTGGTTTATGGATGAGTAGAAGTTTTTATTGGTATCATTTTCATCTACATAACATTGTTTGGAGGCTTCTTATTCCATATTTTGGAGGCAGAATGCACAAACAGTTGAACACCACGCTCCAATGGTTCATCCTATGAAGTTTTCTATTAGACTGTGAATTGTCATTCACTGTCATTCTGTCAATAAGTTGTCATTTCTACAGACATTTTAAGTAGAAATGTTCAAAAATATAAATTTCAAGGATGTTTTATTCAAAATTAATAATTGTTTTTTTTCTTGGCAGATGACTGTACCAGGAGATCAGAGGGACAGGATATTTTTATATCGGATGATCTTGAGATCCCACAGGATACAATTGAAGTGAATGCCATTACTCCAGATTTACCATCATCCCTTCACAGCAAAGATCTGTCATCTGATCCTATGAAACAGGTCCTGTCTTCTGATTCATTACCGACTACTAAGGAAAGTCAAAATAAAAAAATAAGGATTGAAAAACGAACTGCTCCTAAATCAAAGAAGACATTTTCACTGCCAGAAAATGGAAATAGTTTTACCCTCGAAAAGTCTATAAGTCAAAAAATACACACAGTGGACAATAGATTTTCTTGTTCCAAATGTGGGAGATGTTTTAACCGTAAATCAGCTTTGGTTATTCACCAGAGAACCCACACAGGGGAGAAGCCTTTTTTATGTTCAGAATGTGGGAAATGTTTTAACCGGAGATCAGCTTTAATTAAGCACTAGAGAACTCACACAGGGTAGAAGCCTTTTTCCTATTCTTTTTTTTTTTAATCCAATAAATTTTTTTCATTATTTTTTTTTTACAAAACAAGAAACCAGTACATACAATAATAAAATAACATACATGCATCTCTCCGATATATCCTTTCAGCTTGCCCATTACCGTCTGATAACTTGCAGTTACTATATCTTACAATTAACATTCCACATTCTTGAAATCTCTTATTAGCATAATATTGTAATAAACATTATAATCCTCTACACATATAGGTGTGCTATATCACCCAGACCACATGTTAAGGAATTCCAATACACAATGAAACATTAGACCTCGTCAATGCCTCCCTTCCTCCATAAGTCAAATTGTCTCTCCAGCAATAACCCCCTTGATGGCATTCCAGGTGTATCCAACCATAAGTCTCATATTTTCTCAAATTTATTCACTGAGTTTCATTTTTTATATACCCCTTTTTCTAATCTGATATTAGTTATCCTATTTTTGAGTTCACTAATTTCTGGGGGTGAGGGGTTAATCCATTTGGATGCAATATGTTTCCTAGTTTGAAATCCCTATTGAAATTGGATTAAAAAAAGTGCAAAAATAATTCTGCTTATTATTCTGGCTATGCAGTTTGTTTTTAATGATAGAGTAGGGACTCGCAAAATCATGAGGACCCTTGACGATGGGTTGCGAGCTTACGTACAGTACAGACCAAAAGTTTGGACACACCTTCTCATTTAAAGATTTTTCTGTATTTTCATGACTTTGAAAATTGTACATTCACACTGAAGGCATCAAATCTATGAGTTAACACATGTGGAATTATATACTTATACAAAAAAGTGTGAAACACCTGAAAATATGTCTTATATTCTAGGTTCTTCAAAGTAGCCACCTTTTGCTTTGATGACTGCTTTGCACACTCTTGGCATTCTCTTGATGAGCTTCAAGAGGTAGTCACCGGAAATGGTCTTCCAACAATCTTGAATGAGTTCCCAGAGATGCTTAGCACTTGTTGCCATAGTCATGAAAATACAGAAAAATCTTTAAATGAGAGGGTGTGTCCAAACTTTTGGTCTGTACTGTATTTTGGCCAAAATATTAACTAATACCTCATATGATATTATTGCACTTTTTTATCTGTCAGGGCGCAGCCAGGCCCATTAATGGTGACCTTGTGAGTTGGGGCTTTGCACCTCTGCGATGCACGGATAGGGTGCCGGGCATCCCGCCTAATCGAATAGTAGGGGCGTGTAATAGGATGCTGACTAAGCACGGTGCCGCGTGTGTGTGAATTGCACCCTACTGCAAGTTTCATCTGTGTGCAGTTTTAGTGCTAGGCAGTCGCTCCTCCAGCGAGAGTGGATGAGAGTGATTGTTCATCAGCATTCTGCACCCGTGTTACCTCCTTCCAACAAAAGGGGGCCGGCTGCGGCCTGGCGTGCATTTTTCTTGTAATCTTGGCTGGTGAGTACCATTGCCTTTTGCTATTTTCTCATTTTACTTTGGAATTTTTTCAAAAATTCTGTTTATTGTTCTGGCTATGCTGCTTGTTTTTAACTTTATGTAAAAGCTTCATTGATGACGTGTTCTTTATATGGGACAATTGTAACAATAATATGCATTCCTTTATTAGCGACACAAACTCTAATAATTGGGGTATTTCCTTCTCACCCCTCTATGATTTTGTAAATATTAATTTTTTGGATATAAATGTGTTTATTAAGGGATATTCCATATGTACGAAAACCTTTTTTTAAAAAGTTGACACAAATAGTTACCACCATTATAAGAGCGGACATTATGTGAAGTGGCGGATAACATCCCACAAAATCAATTCAAAAGAATTCGGAAGAATTGTAGTCTTGACATTGATTTTATAACACAAGCCAAGATCTTGGAAGAGAGATGTGAAGCTCAGAGATACCCAAATGGATTAATCAAACGAGCGTATTCTAATTCAATGAAATATGATCAGAAAACACTGCTAGGAAATAAAAAATCAGTCTGTAAATGGATATGAATTCAATTTGATCACCCAGTTTAATTTCTGCCATAAAGAAATAAGCCAAATTTTTCATAAATATTGTCACATATTACAAAGTGATCCTATTCTTGGAAAATCTCTACCTAGAAACCCCATGATCACTTTTCGTAGAGCTCCTACAATAAGGAATATTTTGGCCCCTCGCCGCCTCAAATCATACAGTATACCTAATCAGATAAATCAAATGGCATATACAAATGTGGATGAAGGAATTGTTTGTGTCGTTTCTCTATAGGTCATGGTGTCCATAGATTTTCCTCCTCATCTACTGGAGAGAGCTTTTCAGTTAAGCAACATCTAACATGGACTTTGTGATTTATTATCCAATGTATATGTAAGGAAAAATATGTGGGTAGAACGACTCAGGGATTTGTTAGTGAACAGACTCAGAAAACATGTTTCCACATCTGGGGGTAAGTCTAGAGGGACAGATCCCAAGTGAGGTCTCGCTCCTGCACAGACAAAGCAATTGGATTTATTACATTGATTGGCTGTATATTTCATCCACTTCAACCATAAGTTGGTCTCAGTGTACCCCATTTCAACGGCAAGAATATCTTCAAATGTGGGGTTTGCAACGGCTATCATTTTGTTCAATTTTTGGATACAGAACATTATGGAGTTTGAGTGCGTATTATTATCTTTCGTTGACATTTCTTTTATGTCCGCTAATTTGAACATACCCAGCTTGGCACAACTGGCACACACACCATATACATGTGTACCCAGCAGATAGGTGCCCTTCAGGGGCGTACATAGGAATCATGGAGCCCCATAGCAGAAGTTCTAAATGGGCCCCCTCCCCCCACAAAAAAATGTAAATAATTGTCGGGGTCACAGAAGATCAGTTCTCACAACTTTTCATCCTTTACATAGTAATTTTCCTCCTGCTGACGTCCTAGATCTTTCATTGCCCCATAAAGTGTGATGCCAACAAAGCGCCCCCAAACACAGTGTGATACCCCCATGGTGAATTCCTCCACATGCGCAGTGTAATGACCCTACTGTACCCCACCTCAACTCCCAGGGCGAAGTATGCTGACCCCAACATAGTATGATCCCCCAACTGTGACCCCCTAGAGCTAGAGAGGATGGTACATAATAAGGGAGAGTGTTATACATAATAAAAGAGGAAACTATATAACTAAGGATGGCGCTATACATAATAAGTGAGTACACTATATACTAAGGGAGTATGCTATACATAATAAGTGAGTACACTATATACTAAGGGAGTATGCTATACATAATAAGTGAGTACACTATATACTAAGGGAGTATGCTATACATAATAAGTGAGTACACTATATACTAAAGGACTGTGCTATACATAATACGGCTACATTCCTGCATCTGTGTGCAGTGTCGGTGTGCTGCCCTGTTTTAATGACGCATTGAGCATGTCCTATTCTAATCCTCAAAATCAGAACAGGACATTCTCTGACCCTCTTAGATCTCATTCTCAGATCCGTGATTTTCATGGATGTGTGAATGGATCTATAAAACTGTACGAGTCCGTGAACCATCCGATAAAAAGATCTGGCAGCACACGGACATTTCACACAAATGTGAGAGTACAGCCTAAGGGATTTTACAGATAACATTATCACTCCAAGTCACACAGTGCAGATACAGAATAATATTTACATCCAGGCACTTACCGCTGACGTCTCATCTGATCAGAGCCGGTTTCTGCTTCTTCTCCATCTGGTCAGACCTTCATGTCGACATCTCCCAGCCACGACTCGTCTTGTCACGATGATCTCCAGCCTAGAAAATAACAAGGTCACATATTGTATGTATACATGTGTCTCCCCCACTCTGCATCCCTGAATACAGATATGTAACCCCCCCCATTAATATACTATTAGCCACTTAGTAATCAAAATATAAAGTGATAAGCAGCACTGTGCCCCCCATTAACTATTATCTCCACCGGCCAATAATATAAATTATTCAGTCTCTGTGACTCTCTCCAATTAACTGTAAGGCTATGTGCACACGGAAAACATACAAGGCTTAACAGTACAAGCAAAGTGAAACCCCCATCATTGCTCTCTCCCACCACCTCCATCATTGCTCTGTTCCAGCACCTCCATCATTGGTCTGTTCCAGCCCCCCTGTCATTGCTCTCTCCCAGCACCCCCGTCATTGCTCTCTCCCAGCACCCCATCATTGCTCTCTCCCAGCACCCTCATCATTGCTCTCTCCCAGAACCTCCATCATGGCTCTCTCCCAGCACTCCTGTCATTGCTCTCCCAGCACCCTCATCATTGCTCTGTCCCAGCACCTCCATCATTGCTCTGTCCCAGCACCCCAATCATTGCTCTCTCCCAGCACCCCGATCATTGCTCTCTCCCAGCACCCCCATCATTGCTCTGTCCCAGCACCCCCATCATTGCTCTCTCCCAGCACCCCATCATTGCTCTCTCCCAGCACCCTCATCATTGCTCTGTCCCTGCACCTCCATCATTACTCTGTCCCAGCACCCCGATCATTGCTCTCTCCCAGCACCCCCGTCATTGCTCTCTCCCAGCACCCCCGTCATTGCTCTCTCCGAGCACCCCCGTCATTGCTCTCTCCCAGCACCCCCATCATTGCGGGGGCATTTATGCATATAGCATTTATGCATACTTTATCGAAGTGCCATAATTTAGCAAAGTGCCCTGGCAGTTAGAAAATGGCATTGCTAATATCCATCTTTCTTCTCTTCTTACAGGTATATATTTTTCACTGCTTGTGTGATCTGTCCTGAAAACTGCATTATATCTCCATGCAATGCTCTGCAGCCTATCAATTTCTGGTATATATTTTTCACTGCTTGTGTGATCTGTCCTGAAAACTGCATTATATCTCCATGCAATGCTCTGCAGCCTATCAATTTCTGGTATATATTTTTCACTGCTTGTGTGATCTGTCCTGAAAACTGCATTATATCTCCATGCAATGCTCTGCAGCCTATCAATTTCTGGTATATATTTTTCACTGCTTGTGTGATCTGTCCTGAAAACTGCATTATATCTCCATGCAATGCTCTGCAGCCTATCAATTTCTGGTATATATTTTTCACTGCTTGTGTGATCTGTCCTGAAAACTGCATTATATCTCCATGCAATGCTCTGCAGCCTATCAATTTCTGGTATATATTTTTCACTGCTTGTGTGATCTGTCCTGAAAACTGCATTATATCTCCATGCAATGCTCTGCAGCCTATCAATTTCTGGTATATATTTTTCACTGCTTGTGTGATCTGTCCTGAAAACTGCATTATATCTCCATGCAATGCTCTGCAGCCTATCAATTTCTGGTATATATTTTTCACTGCTTGTGTGATCTGTCCTGAAAACTGCATTATATCTCCATGCAATGCTCTGCAGCCTATCAATTTCTGGTATATATTTTTCACTGCTTGTGTGATCTGTCCTGAAAACTGCATTATATCTCCATGCAATGCTCTGCAGCCTATCAATTTCTGGTATATATTTTTCACTGCTTGTGTGATCTGTCCTGAAAACTGCATTATATCTCCATGCAATGCTCTGCAGCCTATCAATTTCTGGTATATATTTTTCACTGCTTGTGTGATCTGTCCTGAAAACTGCATTATATCTCCATGCAATGCTCTGCAGCCTATCAATTTCTGGTATATATTTTTCACTGCTTGTGTGATCTGTCCTGAAAACTGCATTATATCTCCATGCAATGCTCTGCAGCCTATCAATTTCTGGTATATATTTTTCACTGCTTGTGTGATCTGTCCTGAAAACTGCATTATATCTCCATGCAATGCTCTGCAGCCTATCAATTTCTGGTATATATTTTTCACTGCTTGTGTGATCTGTCCTGAAAACTGCATTATATCTCCATGCAATGCTCTGCAGCCTATCAATTTCTGGTATATATTTTTCACTGCTTGTGTGATCTGTCCTGAAAACTGCATTATATCTCCATGCAATGCTCTGCAGCCTATCAATTTCTGGTATATATTTTTCACTGCTTGTGTGATCTGTCCTGAAAACTGCATTATATCTCCATGCAATGCTCTGCAGCCTATCAATTTCTGGTATATATTTTTCACTGCTTGTGTGATCTGTCCTGAAAACTGCATTATATCTCCATGCAATGCTCTGCAGCCTATCAATTTCTGGTATATATTTTTCACTGCTTGTGTGATCTGTCCTGAAAACTGCATTATATCTCCATGCAATGCTCTGCAGCCTATCAATTTCTGGTATATATTTTTCACTGCTTGTGTGATCTGTCCTGAAAACTGCATTATATCTCCATGCAATGCTCTGCAGCCTATCAATTTCTGGTATATATTTTTTCACTCCTCTAGCTTTTTTATTCCATGATACTTAAAGGTCATCACACTTACTTTAAGAGTTTATGATCCATGCCGAGTTTACTAGTCTGTTTTTTTTTTTTTTTTCCCCTGCACTTTATGGTCTCCTGTTGTCTTTTAAGCTAGTGATTGATTGTTAATGAGTTAAATCTGTGCAGATCTAAGCAGATACGTCCCTATATATTGAGACTTAGTTAAGGGGAGGCATTTATGCGGGGGCATTTATGCATATAGCATTTATGCATACTTTATCGAAGTGCCATAATTTAGCAAAGTGCCCTGGCAGTTAGAAAATGGCAGTTGGACAGGGCAGGAGACAGGTAAGACATGCAAGACAAACCAACAAACTTGCTTCCAGGTCATCTTTTTGGCAAACAGTATTCACCATTTGTATCTGTGCCATTTATACTCTGGTTGCTACAATCATCCACATTCACCGTTCACCCACAAATGCGGCACACTTCATCCATATTAATCCCTCACTCCTCTCTTCTCCTATGTACAGTTGTCATGCTCTCTTCACAATGTTATACCACGCAGATCCATTCATTCCCACCATACAACGCAGGAAACGCTCTCACAAATCACTCAATCATCTACTCACTCTCTGTATCTTCCTTCTATTAGTCGCAGGTGATATTTCTCCCAACCCAGGACCCTCCAGTAATAATAACACTAACTCTTTCCCTGTTACATTCAGAAACCCTGCTAATCTCATTAATATTCCCTGCATATCTTCTGTCTCATTCAACTGTGCCCTTTGGAATGCACGCTCAGCTTGTAATAAACTCTCTTACATCCATGACTTTTTCCTCTCTAATTCCCTCAACCTTCTGGCTCTCACTGAAACCTGGATCCAGCAGTCGGACACCACCGCCGCTGCAGCTCTCTCCTATGGTGGCCTACATTTCTCTCATACCCCGCGACCTGACAACAGATCAGGTGGAGGTGTTGGTCTGCTTCTTTCAACAAAATGTACTTTTCAGGTTATCCCCCCTGTACCCTCCCTTATCTTCCCGTCCTTTGAGGCCCACACAGTCAGACTCTACCGGCCCTTCTCCCTGCGAGTGGCGGTTGTCTATCGCCCCCCAGGTCCCCCCCGTCAATTCCTGGATCACTTTGCTGCCTGGCTTACAAATTTTCTATCCTGCGACATCCCCACGATAATCATGGGAGACTTTAACATCCCAATTGGCGATCCTCTTTCCCCATCTGCCACGCATCTTTTATCATTAACCTCCTCCTTCGGCCTTTCACAGCTTGCTAATTCTCCTACACATGAGGACGGGAACACATTGGACCTGATCTTCTCCCGGCTTTGCTCAGTACATGACTTTACTAACTCTCCCCTTCCACTCTCTGACCATAATCTTCTTTCATTCTCTGTCAAGAACTGTGACTCTACTCAAGACACTCCCACCGTCCACACTTATAGAAATTTACGCGCCATTAACACCCAGAAATTTATAAAAAGGTTGCAATCATCATTGGCCCCAATCTCCTCCCTCTCATGTCCCGAATCTGCATTGAAGCATTATAACAAAATAATGTTATGCGCCCTGGATGAAGCCGCACCTCCTACACAAAGAACAATTCGGCATAGACGGCGACAACCCTGGCACACGCCTCAAACACGTCTTCTCCAGAGGTACTCCAGGTGCGCTGAACGGCTGTGGAGAAAATCAAATCTGCCCGAAGATTTCCTCCACTATAAATTTATGCTGAAAACATATAACTTTGCCCTTCACCTCTCCAAACAAACCTACTTTAACAACCTCATCATCTCACTTTCCAATAATCCTAAACGACTCTTTGACACGTTTCATTCTCTCCTCAATCAAACAGCACAGGCCCCGACCACCGACCTCAGCGCTGACGATCTGGCTAACTATTTCAAAGAAAAAATTGACCATATCCGACAGGAAATTTTCTCCCAATCCCCAAATGTTATGCATGCTCCCCCCCGCCACATTGTATCTTGCTCATTTTCTGACTTCGAACCAGTCACGGAAGATGAAGTGATCAGGCTCCTTGCATCTTCTCGCCCTACCACCTGCACCAGCGACCCTATTCCCTCACATCTCCTTCAGTCCCTTGCTCCAGCTGTCACCTCTCACCTAACTAAAATTTTCAACCTTTCCCTCTCATCTGGTATCTTTCCCTCTTCTTTTAAACACGCCAGCATACAACCATTACTTAAAAAAACATCCCTCGACCAGAACTGCACGGCCAACTACAGACCTGTTTCCAATCTTCCCTTTATCTCTAAACTCCTGGAACGCCTGGTCCACTCCCGTCTAATCCGCTATCTCTCAGACAACTCTCTTCTTGACCCTTTACAATCTGGTTTCCGCTCTTTACATTCTACTGAAACTGCCCTCACTAAAGTCTCTAATGATCTACTAACAGCTAAATCTAATGGTCACTACTCCCTGCTGATTCTCCTGGATCTCTCTGCAGCATTTGACACTGTGGATCACCAGCTCCTCCTCACTATGCTCCGCACTATTGGCCTCAAGGACACGGTTCTCTCCTGGTTCTCCTCTTATCTCTCTGACCGCTCCTTCTCTGTGTCTTTTGCCGGCTCCTCCTCCCTACTTCCTCTTACTGTCGGGGTTCCTCAAGGATCAGTCCTAGGCCCCCTTCTTTTCTCCTTATACACCGCTCCTATTGGACAAACAATCAGTAGATTCGGTTTTCAGTACCATCTCTATGCTGATGACACCCAATTATACACCTCTGCTCCGGACATCACCCCTGCATTACTACAAAAGACCAGTGATTGTCTTTCTGCTGTGTCTAACATTATGTCCTCCCTCTACCTAAAACTGAATCTGTCAAAAACTGAACTACTCGTCTTTCCTCCCTCCATTAATCTACCTGTGCCCGATATTGCCATCTCCGTTTGTGGCTCAACCATTACTCCCCAGCTACAAGCCCGCTGTCTTGGGGTCATTTTTGATTCAGATCTTTCTTTCACTCCTCACATCAAATCACTCACTCGTTCATGTCATCTACACCTCAAAAACATCTCAAGAATCAGGACTTTTCTCACCTTTGACTCGGCAAAAACTCTTACTGTCGCTCTTATTCATTCTCGTCTTGACTATTGCAACGCTCTACTAATCGGTCTCCCTCTTACTAAACTCTCCCCTCTCCAATCCGTCCTGAACGCAGCAGCCAGGATCATATTCCTCGCCAACCGCTACTCAGATGCCTCTTCCCTGTGCCAGTCATTGCATTGGTTGCCCATCCAATATAGAGTTCGTTTTAAACTTATCACGCTTACCCACAAAGCGCTCCATGCTTCAGTACCCCCCTACATCTCCTCCCTTGTCTCAGTCTACCACCCTACACGTGCCCTCCGTTCTGCAAATGACTTGAAACTAAAATCCTCCATAATCCGAACTTCCCACTCCCGTCTCCAAGATTTCTCGCGTGCTGCGCCAATTCTCTGGAATGCACTACCCAGGACAGTTCGATTAATTCCCAATACCCACAGTTTCAAGCGAACCCTAAAAACACATTTCTTTAGACTGGCGTATCACCTAAACACACTCTGTCCATCCCAGCTTTCCCCCATATTAAAATCTTCTTCAACTTCGGGTTCAAACCAACCATGCACATAAAAGCCTCTGTCAGGACTGCACACATACTGGCTGGCGACCAGTCCATGTATTATTATTTATCCTATTCAGTATATCAAGGCTGCATTATACAATATATGTACTTTTTACCTTTTGTGTCTCCCCCACTTCCTCATAGACTGTAAGCTTGCGAGCAGGGCCCTCACTCCGTTCGATATGAGATATGCTTATTCTGTATTGTCTGTATAAGTCCCCCCTAAAATTTGTAAAGTGCTGCGGAATATGTTGGCGCTATAAAAATAAACTATTATTATTATTATTATTATTATTATTATTTCCCAGCACCCCCATCATTGCTCTGTCCCAGCACCCCCATCATTGCTCTCTCCCAGCACCCCCGTCATTGCTCTGTCCCAGCACCCCGGTCATTGCTCTTTCTGAGCACCCCGTCATTTGCTCTCTCACAGCAAACCCCGTCATTGCTCTCTCACAGCACCATCATTGCTCTCACAGCACCCCCATTATTGCTCTCTCCCAGCACTCCCATCATTGCTCTCTCCCAGCAACCCGTCATTGCTCTCTCCTTCCCCACATCCCTATCATTGCTCTCCCCAGCCCCACTATCCCCATCATTGCTCTCTCCAGCCCCATCACTGCTCTCCACATTCCCATCATTGCTCTCCCCAGCCCCCATCACCATAATTGCTCTCCCCAGCCCCACCATCCCTATCATTGCTCTCTCCAGCCCCATCATCCCCATCATTGCTCTCCCCAGCCCCATCATTGCTCTCCCAAGCCCCGTCATTGCTCTCCCCAGCCACATCCTTGCTCTCCTTAACCCCGTCATTGCTCTCCCCAGCCCCATGAGCCCCATTATTGCTCTTCCCAGCCCCATCATTCCTCTCCCCAGCCCCATCAGCCCATCATTCCTCTCCCCAGCCCCATAAGCCCCATTATTGCTCTCCCCAGCCCCACCATCCCATAATTTCTCTCCCCAGACCCATTATTGCTCTCCTCAGCCCCACCATCCCATCATTGCTCCCCACCTCCCCTCCCCAGCGGTAAAAAAAAACAACAATTTACCTCAGCTCGCTCCCCTGCAGCATTCTCCTGGTTGCCGGCAGCTTCCTACCTGACCCAGGCGCACGCAGCATGATGACATCATCAAGCTGCGCGCGCCTGGGTCAGGGAGGAAGCACAAGAGGAATCCCTTCAGCTCCGTTGCCATTCTCCTCCTGTCAGCAGCGGAGCTGCAGGCTTCACTCCCTGCCCGCCGCTGGCAGGGAGCAGCTGCAGGGGCGGGCCCCCCGGCGCAGCTGCACCGGCAGCGGCATGTCCGCCCCTGGACTGCTATGGGGCCCCCACGGCTCACGGGCTCCATAGCAGTCGCGTGGCTTGCCGCCATTGGCGGTGCGCCACTGGTGCCCTTATCGCCAGGTTGAGGGTTCTCCAGGTTGAGGACTAAAGGATTACATTGCCCGATGGTATCACAAGGCTTAAGAACTTTTGTACGAGAAAGTGTCATCCTAGTGAGTAGGGATTTACCCTGTGGAACTTGTCTATTTAAGGCTGTGTTTGGTCTATACCCCCAATCTTCACCAGTGTTGCACCTGACCGCCCTCCATGAACTACAAGTTTGTCCCCATCCATCTCCCGTAACACTTATATATTGTTGCCCTGATCTCAGCTGTGCCGGTTGACTCATTGCAGAGGGTGAGGAAACTCATTGAGTATTACACTGTACTACATCACAATAATCGAATTTGAAAGAAGCAACGTGTGCTGTGGTGTTATACCAGAATGTGATCACCCCCCTTGCTTGGGTGATTGCGACCTGTTGTGCTCCTACAAATGAGTATAGAATGGCACAACACACAAAGTAAACGATATGCAACATTATGTAGAAGGTTCTGATGGAGGCATAAACTTCTTGCAGTGGGAGGCGTGTATCCACATCGGTCTTCCTTCAAGTTTGACTGAAGTATGAGTGGTCAGGAGCACTTGGTAGGGACCCTCCAATCTCAACTCCAGGGATGTCTTTCTGGTGAACCTCTTTACCAGCACGTAGTCACCAGGTTGGAAAGTGTGAGTACCTTCACTAAAATCTGGATCTGGAATGGATGATAAAACTCGTGCATGTGTTACTGACAATTCTTTAGTAAGGGCAATGACATGAATTTACAAGAGTATCACTTCCTAAGGATAGCTGTTGTAGTGGAAGTGTTGTGAGGAGAGGTCGCTGCTTGAAGTAACTCGTGTGGACGTGCAGCTGAGTTGCCAGTGGAAGTGACAGTGGAAAGGGTCGGTGCTGGGGATGATCCAGGTGGGAGAATAGCTGGGCTCACGATGGGAGTGTTAGGTGAAAGGGTCAGTGGCCCACTGGACACCGTTGTGATAGGGAACATGGGTAAAGCCTGTTCACTTCCCGAAGGAGTATAGTACTGGTCATTAGTGGTCATTACTGGGTAAAAAGGATCTGGTCTTGTGGTGTGTAGCTTTGGCCTAGTATGTTCACCACCAAAAGTCGTGTGTATATACCTGGATTGTGCTTCACTCGATTTAGCCAGATCTATGTCAGTTACATGATGATATGGCTCAGTTTGTATGATCTGGGGCAACGCTCCAAGATGGCCACCACCGGAAGCAGCACATGTGCCATCCACAAAATGGCTACCGCCAGAAGGAGCACATTTGCAATCTACAAAATGGCTGCCGCCAGAAGGAGCACATGTGCCGTCCACAAAATGGCTTCCGCCAGAAGGAGCACATGTGCCATCCACAAAATGGCTGCCGCCAGAAGCAGCACATGGCAATGTGCCACCATCACCACCATTATACGGCGGTGGCCGCTCACAGGATACATTTTTGTAATACACATAACTCAAAACTCTGTCCTTTTTCCTTTCCTCTTCTACCCAATTTTCTCTATACAAACTTTCAGAGACTCTTTCCCATGCCCTAGCAGTAGACAACAATCCATTATCTTCTATCGTACCTTTTCTTTCTTTTAAGACATTCTTCCACTCCAGGGGCTGTAACCTCCCCCTTCTGGCATTCCACACACCTTCATAAGCTTTTTACATTGTTTAACATGACTTTTCCGTTCACGAGTCGCAACTAATGCACACGGGTCTAACTTGCCATCTGAATTTGGCTTGGTGCAAATACGACAAAACTGCATTAATTTCTCCATCTTTCTCTATATAGACCAAGATAAACACAAATCAAACAATAAGATGGGGGAGGATGACTCAAACCTGAGATTCTAAGGGAAAACTGAGTCTGCAGCACACACTTTCTATCTGTCTCAGTCCTGCCACGTGGTCCCTGTCTGATTTCTGTATATATATGTAAAAATAAATAATTAAAACACCTGTATTAATCCAATTACCAGGCCCCGTACCGAGTCACTCACTCTAGGCTATGTGCCGATACTCAATTTACTAATCCAACTACCAGGCCCCGTACCGAGTCACTCACTCTAGGCTACGTGCCAAAAATCAATTTACTAGGCTCTGGGCCGAGTCACTCACTCCAGGCTCCATGCTGGTACCAGGCCGAGTCACTCACTCTAGGCCACGCTGAGTCACTCACTCCAGGCTAAGTACCCCTACTTTCTCCACCAGAACAGAAAATCGTATCACAAGCGACAAACGTCAACTGTACCACAGGCAATATCCTTTACTTCTCCAGATACCGCTCAAAAACCCACTTGCTCCTTTTAAATACCAGTCAATCTCCCCTCAACACGACACATAACAGGCAGCAGGCAACTGAGCACGTGACGGTTCTTCCGCAATTAAATGGCCAGCAGCGGAGAGATCCTTCTGCCGTCTTACAGATACCTCGAAAACCGGACACAGTCAGGCAATTTGCACAGGATACCCCGATGAACACAGGAATAGACTACAGATTATAAAAATCAGCAGACTTAACGTGTTTGGTTATGGAGGTGATAAAGTCTCCTGGCTCGGGGTATTCAGTGCGTCCTGCTGTTCCACTCGCCGGTCCTCAGGGTGTAAGGCCTCTTCCTCTGCTGGCCCCATGTTGGGCAGCCAAAAATGTTAGGGTGAACACTTTGGTATGTTCACTAGTTGCCTGCTCCTGGCCTAATGGATATGATCAAGTGCATGCAAGAAAGAATAACATCAGACACACACAGTCGGATGTAAGTTCTCCTTGATCAGCTATGGCACAGCTTCAAGTATCTTTATTCAACTCCAGCGTAGACTTATATAGCCTGTAAACAGGGGCTCGGTTAACCCTAGAATGAGAGTAACCAGATGTATTCATTGGTTAGTCCATGGGCAGATCCATGAGGTCATCAGGGGGTGTAGTCCATGAGGTCATCAGGAGGCGTAGTCCATGGGGTCATCAGGGTGGGTTGTTCCATGAGGTCATCAGGGGGCGTGATCCATGAGGTCATCAGGGGGCGTGGCCCATAAGGTCATCAGGGGGCGTGGTCCATGAGGTCATCAGGGGGCGTGATCTATGCGATGTGTCGCTCTGTGGTTGGTTAGTCCTTCTATAGAATGTAGCTCCCTCCCAGAACAGAGCATGGTGTGATGAAACAGGAAATGGCAGCCATCTTTTGATCTAAACAAGCTTATGTAAGGTGAAATAATACACTTTGTGGGTCTCAACACAATAGAGCACAATAAAGAGTATAAAGAATTGAAAATTAGTCCAATTGAATATATTCCTGGTAATAGGCCGAACCGCATTCAGAAACTGAATAGGAAGGAGATTTCCTGGATATAGAGACTGAACAGCTTGAAACCCCATGGATTAGATGGAATGTCTGAAGTGTTCCTTTAGATGTTAAGAAATCTACATATATGGTCATTCTGGAGATAGAAAGCCTGATGTGGAAGCTCCTTTAACATTAGTATTAATTGTAATAATTTAGATGATCTTTTATAAAATATTTTATTGTACTATCTATTAATATCTCCAACAATATTATCCATGATCTGTGACATGGTTTTATTAACCAATTGATGTAAATTAATTATTTTAGATAAAACCCTCGACCTTTCAGATTTTAATATTTAGTTCTTATATATGTATTTCCTATGATTTATTAAAATATATAACTATGGTACAATGATAATCTTTTATTACCTTATGTATATTTTTTAGATGTCACCATTTTATTAACCTCCCGGAACATCAAGCATGTAGATCTCCCATTAAGTTGTTCTCTTTTTTTCTCAGTAGAGGGTAAAACTCCTCTCATTATAATTCGGGTCACTACCTTTTTACGTACCAAGAGAATCCATGTAGCAAGCACGGGATCCCCCCCGATGTCCTCCCCTCCCCCGTCCTCTATTTCCCTACAGCCCCTGATAAGGAAGGCTTGTAGTAAAAAGAATCCGCTCCCTGACCTGATTCCCAGGTGACGTCACTGCTGACCTAGGTGACCCCTCAGCAGATGAAATCCTTCCAGGTTACGCACATAGCCGTATATTTACTCCAGCGGTCGTATTCACACACCGAGGTAGACCGCGCTCTCCCCCAATATTTTATCATCACATTGTATCAGAAACACATTAATTAAAGAAGCGTGGAAATAATTTATAATATTTATTTTCCCTCTAATAAAATTATACAGGAATTGATAAAACACCCTGATATCAGTAGAATGACACAAAATAATATTCTGACTTATGAAACACAACAAACGGACTGTAACAAATATAATAAACTAAAATAACATTTAGAGGAATTCAGATAAAAGCATTTGAGCTCATCAAAAAGACATTAAATAAAATAAAACAAGAATTTTTTTACATACTTTTTTTACAGACTTTTCTCCAACTCTTGGATTTGCTTTTCTTTTGTTAATTCCTAAATCCACATAGCAGCTTATCGAGTAAAGAACACAGGACACGGTGGTTTTCCTTATAGAGACATAGGTTCTAGCCCATCTCCTGCTTTTAGAATAAGTGAATAAATACATTTATTTAGAGAACATTTGAACTTGTATATATACAATAATTAAATAATGTCAAATAGGTTTATAGTATATGAATTGTGATACATTTTTTTAGGAGGAATTTCTTTGTATAATTGAAATGCACGCAGTTTTGTTATTTTCCGATGTAATCGTGTGCCAATCCAGTGGACTCTGACACCAGTCAGTCATGTGTTGATTTGGTGCCTTAATTCTAAACTCCGGCTTTTAAACTGTCTTGGACGACTTTGTCTGTATGTGGTTGTTTCCTGAAGAAGAAGTGTTTGTCACTTTGAAACTCCTCAAATAAAAACAGCAATTTAATAAACCTTTCTGAATTGACGTCTTCAATGAAGCAGCAGCGTGGGAAGTATCCACAAATTTCTCCAGATTCTGACATTCAATGATATACCCTGCCACGTTAAGAGTGGTAGCCCGAGGTACTGTGCACTTTTTACAAGATTCATAAACCCTTCACTGGCTGGATATGAATGAGAGGATCAAATATGAAATACACCGGGATCACATTCGGGATCTTACAAGTTGAAGATCCTGTGGTACAAACCCTAATTCTTCAAAAACACAGTGATCCGTGAGTATATGGGAAGAAGTGTGTCCCTGCTTGTTGGACAGTTCTTTACAAATGTTGTTTCTTTATCCCTTCATTGGGGGACACAGGACCATGGGTGTATGCTGTTGTCGCTAGGAGGTTGACACTAGGCAAAAAAAGAAAATAGCTCCTCCTCCGCAGTATACACCCGCCTACAGGCACCAAGCTCACCAGTTTAAGCTTCGTGTCTGTAGGATGTAGACCTGGATCCTAACAGATCCAACCCTGTTGTGTTTTATTAATCCTTGTTCTTTATTTTTAAGATACAGCTCTTCAGGGTTAACAGGGAACACTGCGTCCCCTGTTATCCCCATTCTCAAGCGACCGAGAGAGCAGTGTGGCATCCCCCACATCGCCCACTCTCGGACCCGCTGGGCAGGACCTATCCCCTGTCACCTCCAGGTGTCTCAGGGTGATTCCCGGTGGCCAGTCTTTGCCTATTCCCCACCCCAGCCCCCTCCTCTGAGCGGCATGGGAGGGAGACGGTGGTCCCTGTGGGTGACCTTCCCCCAGTTTCTGGGGTCAACACCATCTCCTGCACTGTCCAGGACCGGATAGTGCGGGAAGGAGGAAGAGACTGGATCCCCCCTATCCACGGAGGACCTCCGGTGACCATCCTCAGAGGGAGAAAGCCAGTAGAGGTATCGGGACCTCAATCAAGGTACAATCCCCTTACAGCGGCAGTCCTCCAGGCCAGAACACCGGACATGGACAGCTTACTTACAGCAGCGCTTTTCTGGCCATGCCTCCTCTCCTCACATCCCACAGCATGGCGTTCCCCGCAGCATGGCGTCCCCCCCCCTTCCTCCTCCTTCCCTTTTTTTGCGCCGCAGATCTGCCCGCGCTTCCTCTGTCGGGTGGCGTCTCGGGTGGGCATTCCTTTTACCGGTGGGTATACGCCCCCTCTGGCAACCGGCCAATCAGGGCCGAGGAGCTATGTGATGCGTTCGGCACGCCCACATTTCTCCCGGGGACCTATCAGCGGCTGGGTTCTTAAGCCCGCCCCCATTCTCTCCACCTATCAGAGCCTCGTCTCCCCTAAGTCACTCAGGACAGCACGCTCTGCTCCTGCCCTGCTCTGTTCTTGGCTCTGTCTGCCAGCTTCAGCACCGTACTTCCTACAGCGGCTCCCTTCAGCCTCAGCTCCGGAGCTTCCAAGGGGGATACTGGACTGTGGATATTCCCTGACCGGGTAGGTCCTGTCCTGGCACGACAACCTTTTCTGCCCACTGGCTCCCTCCTCTGCAGTATTCCTGGTTAGGCACATATGCCCAAACCCAGGGAGTTTTCTGTCCGTCCCGCTCACACAGTCACATACTATGCCTGTGCTCTCTGCAGTACTAAGTGGCCCGCGGGTCTGACAACGGCTTTCTGCTCGACCTGCAAGCCTCCCACCATGCTGGCACCCCAAGACCCCCCTGCCGCCCAGGAAGATGTAACTCTCCCTCCTCCGGAGTGGGCTGTTGCTATGTCCCAGTCTGTCTTTGACCTCACCAAGGTATCTCAATCTCTAGTGCAGGTCCTAGAAAGCTTGCCTATGTTATCCATGGCCACCAGTGCTCCGAACATTCCTACGGACGATTCGCAGGCACCCCTGCCCCCTTCTCACAAGGGCAGATTGAGAGCACGTTCTCAGAAACGGACTCACACAAGTTCGTCTTCCAGCTCTCCAGACATCAAAATACTCCCTGCATCTCACACTTCTTCCCCAGAGGTCGCCCCGGGATCTGACACGGCATCAGATTCTGACTCTGGATCCGACACGGACCAATATTCTAAAATACAGGACATGGTTGACAGCCTTATATCTGCCGTCAATCAGACCATACATGTTAAAGAGGATGAGAGTCCTTCTCAGGACTACTCCGTTTCCTTCAAGAGAATTAAGCGACCTGCTCGCACCTTTTCTAATCATTCAGAATTTGACAGTGTCTTTCAGAAACAGTGGGAGCATCCAGATAAGCGCTTCACTGGAAATAAACAGTTAGACATGCTATACCCGTTTAACCACGATCTTGTCAGCAAATTGACGGAGTCCCCATCTGTGGATCCTCCTGTCTCTCGTATCTCGGCCAAGATGGTGCTGTCTCTTCCAGATGGTTCCTCCCTCAAGGACACTACGGATAGACAGGTTGAGGCCTTGACTAAGTCAGCCTTCGAGGCTGCTGGCACCTCCCTGTGTCCTTCCTTCGCCTCAACTTGGGTATCAAAGGCAGTGTCCGCATGGGACAAACAACATAGGCAGGGCATCCTAACGGGGACTTCCCTGGACGATCTGGCTGACCTAGCCGATCAGATCGGCCATGCAGGAAAATATCTGCTCACGGCGTCCCTTGACGCCGCTGCCTGATCAGCCCGTGTCTCTAGCAATATCATTGCTATACGTAGAATTCTTTGGCTGAAGGCTTGGAATGCCGACCCGGCCTCCAAAAAATCACTAACAAATCTCCCTTTTCAAGGCTCCAGGCTGTTTGGGTCTAAGTTAGACCAGATCATTTCTGATGCCACTGGGGGTAAGAGCACCTTCCTCCCCCAGCCGAGATCTAAAGGCCCCTTTCCTAGGAGACGTTCTCTTCAGTTCCGGTCCTTTCGTCAGTTCGCTCAACTGGGCCCCTCCTCTCAACAAGACCGTATCCCAGCACAGCGAGAGAGACGTAAGCCTACCTTTAGGCCCACTCCCAACTGGCGCCCAAAGGGTCGCTCTTCTAAGCCCTCTGGATCCCGATCACAATCCAACAGATTTTCCTCAGCATGATGGGTCACTCCCACCTGGGACTTCTCCCAGGGTGGGCGGCCGTCTACTTCTGTTCCGAGACTCTTGGGTCTCGGCAATAGAAGACGCCTGGGTCAAGGAGATTGTGATCTCCGTCTACAAGATCGAATTCAACGTCATGCCAGGAACACGGTTTCTCAAGTCCCGCCCCCCGCATCCATCTCTGCTTCCCGGTTTCCTTCAGGCCATTGCCTACCTTCTGCGCTCAGGAGTCATAGTTCCAGTCCCCCTTCAGGAAAGGTTTTCCGTTTTTTACTCCAATCTTTTCGTTGTTCCAAAAAGGGACGGCTCATTACGTCCGATACTGGACCTCAAACAACTAAACCGATAGGCACTTCAGAATGGAGTCCCTCAGGTCGGTAATTGCCTCGATGGAAGCCGAGGAATATCTATGTTCAGTGGACATTCAGGATGCATATCTTCACATCCCAATCTGCACATCACATCAGAAGTTCCTTTGATTTGCCTTCCAGAACACAAATTATCAGTTCACTTCTCTCCCCTTCGGGTTTGCCTCGGCCCCAAGGGTTTTCACGAAGGTAATGGCGACGGTCATGGCCATCCTACGAGCCAGGGGGATTGTAATTATCCCCTACCTCGATGACCTATTGATCAAGGGCCCCACTTTCAGGGACTGTCTCCACAGTCTCCAGATCGCCTTGAACACGCTCTCTCGGTTAGGCTAGCTGATCAACACAGACAAGTCCTACCTGGTCCCATCTCAACTCGTAACCTTTCTAGGGATGCAGTTCGACACGTCCCATGCCCGGGTCCTTCTCCCGAGGGAAAAGATAAACTCCGTCGGGGGATCCACCTTCTTTCCGACCCAAGTCCACACTCTCTTCGCCTTTGCATGAGTGTCTTGGGAAAATGGTGGCAGCTATGAAAGCAGCGCCGTTCGCCCAGTTCCATACCTGGCCTCTTCAACTGGCCCTTCTATCGGCATGGGACAAGAACCCGTCATCTCTAGATCGACGCATCAGGTTACCTCTTCATGTGAGGAGGTCATTAACATGGTGGACTCGCCCCTCTTCCTTCAGACCCGGGAGGTAATTCCTACCGCTTCACTGGCAGGTGGTCACGACCGATGCCAGCCTCATCGGTTGGGGGGCAGTCTTCCTTCACCACACGGTGCAGGGCCGGTGGAGTCCCCACGAAGTCTCCCTACCGATCAATATCTTGGAGATAAGGGCAATATACCGCCACTGACAGGATCTTCATGTAGCGTTCCCGGTCCGCGTACAATCGGACAACTCCATGGCTGTGGCGTACATAAACCGTCAGGGAGGAACACGCAGCAAGGCCGTCTTGAAAGAGGTAGCAAGAGTGCTAGTTTGGGCCGAGAATACAGTTCCAGCAATCTCAGCAGTCCACATTCCGGGGGTTGACAATTGGGCGGCCGACTTCCTCAGTTGACAGGGCCTTACCTCAGGAGAATGGTCTCTCTATCCCGAGGTGTTCCATCACGTTTGCTTACGATGGGGCACGCCGGACGTCGACCTCATGGCGTCTCGGTTAAACCACAAGGTTCCATCCTTTGGAGCCCTGTCCCGCGATCCCCTTGCGATCGCTCAAGACGCGCTAGTCATATCATGGTCTCAATTCCAGCTACCGTATCTTTTTCCCCCTCTACCATTGATCCCTCAAGTCATCAAAAAGATCAAGACAGAAGGAGTACCAGTAATTCTAGTAGCCCCGGATTGGCCCAGATGCGTCTGGTACACAGATCTAGTAAACCTGCTTGTCGACTCCCCCTGGAGACTACCAGACCGTCCAAACCTCCTCTCTCAGGGGCCTATTCTTCATCAGAATTCTCGTTCTCTGAACTTAATGGCATGGCCGTTGCGGCCGCAGTGTTGAGGAAGGCGGGTTTTTCGGACAACGTCATCCAGACCCTAATTAGTGCCAAAAACCTGCAACCTCGCACATATACCACAGAACCTGGAGAGCCTTCTTTTGTCACTGCGAGAAAGATCTGCTAGCTCCCATGTCTTTTTCGTTACCGGTCATTTTGGCTTTTCTTCAGTCTGGTCTGGAAGCGGGACTCTCTCTAAGCACTCTCAAAGGCCAAGTTTCAGCCTTGTCCATTTTATTCCAACGTAACTTGGCTTCCCGTCCTCCTGTCAAGACGTTTCTACAAGGGGTGGCCCACCTGGCGCCGCCTTATCGCCCCCCAGTGGTTCCATGGGACCTTAACATGGTCCTAAGCGTCCTCCAACAGCCCCCTTTTGAACCCATTCAGGGCATCCCAGCCTCTCTTCTCTCCTGGAAGGTGGCTTTTCTGGTGGCTGTTACCTCTATTAGGAGGGTTGCTGAGCTTGCGGCCCTCTCATTTCGGTCCCCCTTTCTGGTCTTCCATCAAGATAAGGTAGTGCGCAGGCCTTTGCCTTCTTTTTTGCCGAAGGTAGTTTCCTCTTTCCACATCAATGAGGACATTGTTTTGCCTTCCTTCTGTCCGGCCCCGTGCACCCACGGGAGAAATCCCTGCACAAGCTGGATCTGGTCAGAGCTTTACGTGTGTACCTTTCTAGAACGGCTTCCCTCCGGCGTTCGGACGCCCTGTTTGTCATCCCTGAAGGGCGTCGCAGGGGCCTTCCTGCTTCGAAGTCAACCATCCCCCGTTGGATTTGTTCAACCATTTTGGAGGTATATCGCGTCTCGGACAAACCTCCCCATCCGGGGCTAAGGGCTCACTCCACCCGGGCGGGGTGGCCTCTTGGGCTGTTCACCATCAGGCTTCAGCTTCTCAGATCTGTAAGGCCGCAACCTGGTTTCACTCCACACCTTTTCAAGGTTTTACAAAGTCCACACTTATTCCTCGGCTGATGCCAGTCTTGGAGGGAAGGTTCTGCAGGCGGCGGTTGCCAGCAGTCAGACCTAATCTATGGTAATCTTTTGTTCTCCCACCCTAGGGACTGCTTTTGGACGTCCCATGGTCCTGTGTCCCCCAATGAAGTGATAAAGAAAGAGGGATTTTTGGTACTCACCATAAAATCTCTTTCTTGGAGCCTTCATTGGGGGACATAGCACCCTCCCTGATTTTGGGCATATGTCCAGTTGGCCCTGTTGGGCATCTAATTTAGTTTTCACGGGTGTGCCCCGTTGGGCATTGCATAGTTAATTATTTTGTGTTCCTCCTACTGCTTTAGCCACTAACTGGTGAGCTTGGTGCCTGTAGGCGGGTGTATACTGCGGAGGAGGAGCTATTTTCTTTTTTTGCCTAGTGTCAACCTCCTAGCGACAACAGCATACACCCATGGTCCTGTGTCCCCCAATGAAGGCTCCAAGAAAGATTTTATGGTGAGTACCAAAAATCCCTCTTTTTTCTTCAGGTTCTATTATGATTATATCACAGTCCTTATGTCTAATTGGGGTTGAATTATCCCCCAAGGAGACTTAAATTCTAGGCGAGATTCTCCCATTTTTTCAACAGTGACTGAGCCGCCATTTTTTCTACTTTAAAAGCGACAGCTATGGAAATACTCCGCCCAGTCTCTAACCCGGAGAAAGGTGTTTTATATCTGCCTATTATGGTTGGGGTTTTATGGGTGGAGGTCTTTTTTATTTTTTTGGGTATGTTTTATATTGTCGACAATCTTGTAATATGCGCTTAACAAGCTATGTAAAACGGAAATGCTCTGCTGATAGGATATTGGAAACAACATATCTAATACATTAAATATGGTGGGGTCAGTGAAAATAATTAGATGTAATGTAAGGGGTCTTTCTTCTAGTGTTAAAAGACAGGTGATCTTTCAGTATCTTCAAATGGAAAAACCTGTCTTGATTTGTCTGCAAGAAACACATCTTACCTCTGAGAAACTTCATCTACTACACAAGAAGTGGTTACAGGCCAACTATCACTCCACACACTATATTAGTAAATCCGTTAAAGGGAAGATGCCATCAAAAAAAAAATTTTTTCAACAATTGAAAAATTGTAAAGTATTTTTTTTATTTTTTTCAATCATTTGTTTTTAATGAAGTAAAATATGAAAAATAATTTTAAAAGGTTTGGTATTTCCACTTTTAAACACTAGGGGGGAGCAGCTGCTGAGATTTGCCATGAAAACCTAGCGTACAACTAGATCACATTACGGACTGCAGTAAATTGGGGCTGGATCTGCTCTCCTGTGTGTGTGATGTCACTCCTCTCCTCCCCTTCTGGGTGTTTGTAACAGGATATGAGAGGATGAAGTTTAGGATCACAGTGTGGAGCCATGTTGTTGGTGACTGCCAGTGATATTGACGAGTACAGTGTCACTCAGGACGACTGGCAGCACCGATTCTGTTAGATGGTGCTGCTAGCTGTATCATAAGCTGGGGTTAGATACGCGGAGTGTATCGTTTGTGATTAGATGCGCTTAGAGTAACACGGTGAGAATAGATACAGGTCTCAATGTAGTGTATCACATGCGGCTGATGTGGGGCCTGTGAGCCGGGTGAGGGGAGGGGCCCAGCTCCGGTTCCCCTTCCTGTCCTCACAAATTGAACTGTATTGACTTGTTACCGATACAGTTGAAAGCAATGTTGAGTGAGGGAGCGTGACGCTCCCATCAATCCCCCTCTGTGTCTTACGTCACTGATGCAGGCACTGACCGCAGGGGCGATGACATCACTACATTGAGTCCACTGTGCTGAAATGTGCGGGTGCTTGCTCCAGAGACCGAAGCAGCGGGAGAACAATGAAGAGTTCATTATACTGTATAGAGGACGATGGGGAGTGCATTCTACTCTGTGGAAGCCAATGGGGAGTACATTCTACTCTGTGGAGGCCGCTGGCTAGTGAATTCTACTCTGGAAGCCGATGGGGAGTGCATTCTACTCTGGAGGCCGATGGGGATTGCATTCTATCGTGGAGGCTGATAGGGAGTATTGCGCATGATGATGGAATTGGATACTTCAGTCTGGGGAAAAACGCACATGATGATGGGATGAGATACACCGGTCTGGGGAACATCGCACATGATGATGGGATTAGATACACCGGTCTGTGGAGTATCGTGTACGACGATGTGATTAGATACACGGGTCTGGGGAGTATCACACATGCAGGGATTAGATAGCTTTTCACTTTATACTGTATTTCTTACTTGAAGTTGCGATCATCTGATCTCTACTATACATAGCAAAATACACATGCGCTCATACACACAGAAAAATAGAAAAATTCTCACACACAGGAAAATACGCACGCTCACACACGCCGAAAAATGCACACACACGCTCACACACAGAAAAATACACATGCACGCTCATACACACAGGAAAAAACACACGCATGCTCATAAACACAGAAAAATATACATGTTGTGTTATACATGATCCCGCTATTTCCACTTCTATGGGAGAAGTGGTGTAATATGTGACCCCACTCTGTCTACTTCTATAGGTGCATGGGTGTAATAAGACAGAATAGATAAATATCCTGTAAATATATAATTTCACATGCCCCCACATATAATAAACTTGCACTCTTTAGTGCCTTTCATGTGTCACTAAAAGGCATTTACCCTAATAAATGAAAAAAAAACGCGCCTATTTTTGGTAACCAGCCAAGGTAAGGCAGACAGCTACGGGTTTATATTATCAGGCTAGAAAGGTACCTGGTTATTCGTCTATCAGACACCCCCACTACTAACCCACTAATGGAGAAAAAAAGTGAAAAATAAATGTTATTTGAATAAAGACTCCCCGATACTTTCCCTGGTTCACCAATTTATTTTTTTTAACAAAAAAAACAAGCAGGTCCGATGTAGTCCATGGTGTTCCCATGACGATCCCTGAATCCGACGTCCAAAGGCTATGAAGCCTTTTTCAGAGAATGAGGGTTTATAGGCCGTAGTAGCAGTAACTCCGAGGCCCACTGCGCTCCACGAGACTCGGCGGCTGTGATGAGAAGTGGCGTCAGTAACTACACCGCTCATCAGAGTCGCAGAGCCCTCTGTATAATGGCCCCATATAGTGCCCCACAGTATAGTGGCCCCTTATAGTGCCCCACAGTCTAATGGCCCCATATAGTCCTCCATACAGTATAATGGCCCCATATAGTCCTCCATACCATATAATGGGTGCACATAGTCCTCCATACAGTATAATGGCCCCATATAGTGCCCTACATAATAATGGCCCCATATAGTGCACTACAGTATATTGGTCCCATACTATAATGTGCCTCACATATTGCTCCACAGTGTAATGTTGTCATATAGTGCCCCACAGTAAAATGTGCCCCATAAAGTGCATCCTAGTGTATATGGCTGTAACGGGTCTGGGAGGCGGAACCTCTGAGCTACTATACAAGGGGGCGGTCCTTGTAAGGGAGCGGGTGGCGACCAGGCAGGCAGTCACAGCAGGTGACCGGGACAGTCTCTGGAAGAACGGGCAGGAGGTCACGGCAAGTGACCGGGGCAGTCTCTGGATGAACGGGCAGGAGGTCACGGCAAGTGACCGGGGCAGTCTCTGGATGAACGGGCAGATGGTCACGGCAAGTGACCGGGGCAGTCTCTGGATGAACGGGCAGATGGTCACGGCAAGTGACCGGGGCAGTCTCTGGGTAAAGGGTTGGTACGACCTGTGGCGGCTGATGGTAGACGTGAGCTCCCAGGTGAGCAGGCGAGAGTCTCTGGATAAACGGGTGGTCACAGCGTGTGACGGCGGAGCCTCCAGGAAGACCAACAGACAGGCGGCAGATGAGCACTCCCAGGTGAGCGGGCAGAAGTCTCTGGACAGGCGGGTGGTCACAGCACGTGACGGCAGAGCCTCCAGGTAGGCTAGCAGACAGGCAGCAGATGAGCGCTCCCAGGTGAGCGGGCAGGAGTCACTGGACAGGCAGGTGGTCACAGCACGTGACGGCGGAGCCTCCAGGTAGGCTAGCAGGCAGGTAGCAGATGTGCGCTCCCAGGTGAGCGGGCAAGCTGGTCCATAGACAGACTGACAGGAGTTGGAAGGCAGACCGTCGGACCTCAGGCAAGCAGGCAGGTAGCTGATGTGCGCTCCCAGGTGAGCGGGCAAGCTGGTCCTTAGACAGACTGACAGGAGTTGTAAGGCAGACCGTCGGACCTCAGGCTAGCAGGCAGGTAGCAGAATATCAGGCAGGAATAAGACAGCAAGCTGGCAGGAATCTGGCAGGTATCTGGCAGGTAACTGGCAACGGGACCTGAGGGCTGAAGCAGAGTAGTGAACAGTGCAACAACATTGCTCGGGCACCTCCATTTTGGAGGAGGTGCCTTATATATGGTGAAGTCCTCCGGCCATTGGCCGGGGACTCCTTAGGACGGCGCGCGCGGCCCCTTTAAGAGGGAGGGAGAGCGCGCGCGCGCCCTAAGCACAGTGGCCGGGAAGGAGCGCGCGCTGCCAGCAGAGCGGGAGGAGGACGCCGAGCACGGAGCAGAGAGGTGAGGGGAACAGCGTCCCTGCCTAGCAGAGGGCAGGGACGCCGGTGCTACAGTACCCCCCCCTTTAGGCCCCCCCTTTTTTAAGCCAGACAGAAATTTAGCAAGGATAAGAGGGGCATGGATGTTCTCCCGGGGCTCCCACGTTCTCTCCTCAGGACCAAACCCCTTCCAATCTACTAGAAAAAAGGTCTTTCCTCTTACCCTTTTGGTGGCAAGAATGTTCTCTACCTCAAACTCGTCCTCAGCAGAAACCGGAGCAGGAGGCGTACCTGTAGACTTGGAAAAAGAGTTAAGTACCACAGGTTTGAGGAGAGATACATGGAAGGAGTTAGGGATCCGTAAGTTGGCCGGGAGTTTCAATTTATAGGCCACCGGGTTGATCTGACTGATGACCTCCAGAGGACCGATGAACCGAGGCCCTAACTTGTAAGAAGGTATATTGAGTCGGACATATTTAGATGAGAGCCAGACTTTATCTCCAGGACGAAATTGTGGAGGATCCAGGCGTTTTTTGTCAGCGTGTCTTTTCATCCGTTCGGACGACTGAAGGAGTGCGGATCGGGTACTCTCCCAAATGGAGGAAAATTTGTTAACGAGAGATTCCGCAGCCGGGTTGTCCACAGAGGTGGAGACAGGAAAAGGAATCCGAGGATGCTGACCGAAGACTACAAAAAACGGGGATTTGGAGGAGGATTCGCTCTCGTGATTGTTATAAGAGAACTCGGCCCATGGTAGGAGATCCACCCAGTCTGAATGATGGGCATTAACGAAGTGCCGGAGGTAACTGGTCAGGTTCTGATTGATCCGCTCCACTTGACCATTGGACTGTGGGTGGTAAGCGGAAGAGAAGTCCAGGGTGACGTCTAGCAGTTTACAAGTGGCTCTCCAGAAGCGTGAGGTGAACTGTACCCCACGATCCGACACGATGTGGAGGGGCAGGCCATGAAGACGAAAGATGTGACGAATAAAGTCTTTAGCTAGCTCGGGTGCAGACGGGAGACCTGGCAGGGGAACGAAATGAGCCATCTTGGAGAAGCGGTCAGCGACCACCCAAATGACCGTACAACCGGCAGAGACTGGGAGGTCTGTTATAAAGTCCATTGCTATATGCTGCCAGGGGGCAGCAGGTACAGAAAGCGGAAGGAGGCGACCGGCTGGCAGATGTCTCGGAACCTTGTTGCGGGCGCAGGACACACAGGCAGAAACAAAGTCTATTACGTCCTTGTGCAGGGTAGGCCACCAGTAGTGCCGGGTAATAAGCTGGAGGGTCTTTTTCTGACCGGCATGGCCAGCCAGTTTAGACGAGTGACCCCAGTGAAGGATCTTCTCCCGATCAGGTACTGATACGAACGTCTTTCCGGGAGGGAGACGATTTAGACTCACGGGAGCCACCTGCATTACTCTGGCGGGATCGATGATGTGTTTCGGATCTTCCTCGAGATCAGACACCAGAAAGGATCGAGACAAGGCGTCCGCCTTGACGTTTTTGTCAGCCGGGCGAAAATGAAGAACAAAATCAAAGCAAGCAAAAAACAAGGACCACCGGGCTTGGCGCGGGTTAAGTCTCTGGGCATGCTGGAGGTAAGCCAAGTTCTTGTGGTCAGTGTAAATTATTACCGGGTGAAGAGCCCCCTCGAGCAGGTAACGCCACTCCTCCAATGCCAGTTTGATGGCCAATAACTCTCGGTCTCCTATGGAATAATTGCGCTCTGAGGAAGAGAAGAGTTTAGAGAAGAAGCCGCAAGTTACCATCCTCCCGGAAGATGATTTTTGAGTAAGTACCGCTCCGGCTCCAGAGGAGGAGGCGTCAACTTCCAGGAAGAACTGCTTGTTGCCGTCCGGGCGATGCAGCACCGGGGCGGAAGAGAAGGCCTGTTTTAAGGAAAGAAAGGCCTCCTCTGCTTCGGGCGGCCACTCTTTGGGATTAGTACCCTTACGGGTGAGCGCGGAAATTGGGGCAGTCCGGGAAGAGAAGTGTGGTATGAAGAGGCGGTAGTAGTTGGCGAAGCCCAGGAACCGCTGAATGGCCTTCAACCCCTCCGGTCGAGGCCATTTCTCGATGGCAGACAGTTTCTCTGGATCCATTCGTAGGCCGTTCTGAGAAATAATGTAGCCCAAAAACGGAAGCGAGGTCTGCTCAAAGAGGCACTTCTCGTATTTAGCGAAGAGGTGATTCTGCCTGAGCCTGAGCAGGACCTGACGAACGTCCCTCCGGTGAGTCTGGAGATCCGGAGAGAAGACCAAGATGTCGTCCAGGTACACCACTACGCAGGAGTAGAGAAGGTCCCGGAAGATGTCATTGACCAACTCTTGAAAGACGGCAGGAGCGTTACAGAGACCAAAGTGCATTACCAGATATTCATAGTGGCCGTCCCGGGTGTTGAATGCCGTCTTCCATTCATCCCCCTGACGGATACGAACCAGGTTGTACGCCCCACGGAGGTCCAGTTTGGTGAAGATTCTAGCCCCTCTCAGACGATCAAATAACTCCGGAATGAGCGGAAGGGGGTACTTATTCTTCACCGTGATCTGGTTAAGGCCTCTATAGTCTATACAGGGACGGAGAGAGCTGTCCTTCTTTTTGACGAAAAAGAAGCCTGCTCCCGCCGGGGAGGTAGATTTCCGGATGAATCCCCTGGCCAGATTCTCCTCAATATATTCGGACATCGACCGGGTCTCAGCAGCGGATAATGGATAAATACGCCCACGGGGAGGAGTAGTACCGGGTAACAGGTCGATAGGGCAGTCGTATGGTCTATGAGGGGGTAGTGTCTCTGCCTCCTTTTTATTAAAGACATCAGCATAAGACCAATAAGGAATCGGAAGTCCAGGTAGATTAGCTGGGGTAGGAGAAGGACGGACGGGATGGACGGGAACCAGACAGGTCTTATGGCAGTCCTGTCCCCAGCGAAGGACTTCTCCGGTCTGCCAGTCAAGCACGGGTGCATGTCTCTGGAGCCAAGGTAGACCTAGAAAGAGGGCGTGAGAGAGTCCAGGCAGAACATGAAAGGAGATACTCTCAGAATGCAGCATTCCCACCTGCAGAGTAATGGATTCGGTGAAGAGTTGGATGGGGCGTGGTAAGAGACCCCCATCCACGGCAGCAACAGACAAGGGTACAGCCAGAGGTTTGGTGGGGATGCGGTATTTCTCTACCAGGGACTGTGAAATAAGATTCCCGGCTGCTCCAGAGTCCAGTTGGGCTAGTTCGAAATAACGGTTCTCCCCGCAGACGATTGAGACTGACAGCAGCAGAGATGGAGAGGATTTATTCTTGTCTAGGTCGACCTCTCTGAGCGAACCTAGACACAGGCGTTTCCCGACCTCTCCGGGCAGGCACGGATCCGGTGCTCCTTACTGCCACAGTAGAAGCAGCTCCCCTCGGCACGGCGTAAGTCCTGACGGGTTTTGACCATCTTGGTCTGGTCGACCTGCATAGGCTCAGTAGAGTGTACCTGGGGAGAGACGGAGGGAGTAACGGGTTTCTGAAAAGTAGGAGCTAGACGTGGAAACCTCCTCTCACGGGTGACCTCTTTGGCACGCTCCTGGAACCGTAGGTCAATCCGGGTTCCATGGCCCGAGCAAACTGTAACGGGTCTGGGAGGCGGAACCTCTGAGCTACTATACAAGGGGGCGGTCCTTGTAAGGGAGCGGGTGGCGACCAGGCAGGCAGTCACAGCAGGTGACCGGGACAGTCTCTGGAAGAACGGGCAGGAGGTCACGGCAAGTGACCGGGGCAGTCTCTGGATAAACGGGCAGGAGGTCACGGCAAGTGACCGGGGCAGTCTCTGGATGAACGGGCAGATGGTCACGGCAAGTGACCGGGGCAGTCTCTGGATGAACGGGCAGATGGTCACGGCAAGTGACCGGGGCAGTCTCTGGGTAAAGGGTTGGTACGACCTGTGGCGGCTGATGGTAGACGTGAGCTCCCAGGTGAGCAGGCGAGAGTCTCTGGATAAACGGGTGGTCACAGCGTGTGACGGCGGAGCCTCCAGGAAGACAAACAGACAGGCGGCAGATGAGCACTCCCAGGTGAGCGGGCAGAAGTCTCTGGACAGGCGGGTGGTCACAGCACGTGACGGCAGAGCCTCCAGGTAGGCTAGCAGACAGGCAGCAGATGAGCGCTCCCAGGTGAGCGGGCAGGAGTCACTGGACAGGCAGGTGGTCACAGCACGTGACGGCGGAGCCTCCAGGTAGGCTAGCAGGCAGGTAGCAGATGTGCGCTCCCAGGTGAGCGGGCAAGCTGGTCCATAGACAGACTGACAGGAGTTGGAAGGCAGACCGTCGGACCTCAGGCAAGCAGGCAGGTAGCTGATGTGCGCTCCCAGGTGAGCGGGTAAGCTGGTCCTTAGACAGACTGACAGGAGTTGTAAGGCAGACCGTCGGACCTCAGGCTAGCAGGCATGTAGCAGAATATCAGGCAGGAATAAGACAGCAAGCTGGCAGGAATCTGGCAGGTAACTGGCAACGGGACCTGAGGGCTGAAGCAGAGTAGTGAACAGTGCAACAACATTGCTCGGGCACCTCCATTTTGGAGGAGGTGCCTTATATATGGTGAAGTCCTCCGGCCATTGGCCGGGGACTCCTTAGGACGGCGCGCGCGGCCCCTTTAAGAGGGAGGGAGAGCGCGCGCGCCCTAAGCACAGTGGCCGGGAAGGAGCGCGCGCTGCCAGCAGAGCGGGAGGAGGACGCCGGGCACGGAGCAGAGAGGTGAGGGGAACAGCGTCCCTGCCTAGCAGAGGGCAGGGACGCCGGCGCTACAATGGCCCTCATCACCTTTCTCCCTGCATATATGGCCCCCATCATCCACCTCCCTGCGTGTATGGCCCCCATCATCCTCCCGGCGTGTATGGCCCCCATCATCATCCTCCCTGTGTGTATGGCCCCCATCCTCCTCCTCCCTGCGTATATGGCCCCCATTCTCCTCCTACCTGTGTGTATGGCCCCCATTCTCCTCCCGGTGTGTATGGTCCCCATCCTCCCGGTGTGTATGGCCCCCATCCTTCTACCTGCGTGTATGTGACGCGCCCCCTGGGCCATATTCTTTAGGGGGAATATCCGGAGCCGGATCAGATGGGAGTTGTAGTCTTCCGAGTGGCTGTGACCCGGTCCGTGCCCAGGGTGTCAAACTCAGTTGTATGTGGCAGTCCTACAGATGTCACTAAGTTCTTAATGTCGACTACGCCACCCGTTGTATTGCGGTCACTATGGCCGCCGCTGCAGCAGGGTCCGCTGAGGCTGATGGTGTAGGTGCAGCTATTGATGGTATAACCCCCAACGGGTGGGGTATAGCCTCAGGGGGATCAGGTGCAGAGGATGGGGGTTGTGGTGGTGCAGCATAGATGGTAATGAAGACAGAGTCGGGTTATGCAGTTTAGGATGTTTACTCACTGCTGATGTTCTGGTCACTCCAGCTTCGAGTGACCTCCCGAGCCGTGCTGCGTCCACCAGGTTCTGGATCCAGCCAACCCCCAAATAAGTCCGGAGCGTGACCCTGAGCTCTCCTTCTGTCCTTTCTCTGGCCGTCCCCACTATTGATCCACCCAGGTCCAGCTCCCTCGGGCCTTCTGTTGGGAGACCCTTGGCCTTGGGTTCCCTGACCCTCCTCGTGGTATGCCTTCGTGGTGGATGTGGTGGGTGACCGTGGCAAACGCTGCCCACGGTCTCCGGTCTCTGGCTGGGGTGTGTTTTTGCCCCCACCAGCTTGGGTTCCGGTACCCTGTGCCGACTCTTCACCCGGGGATTTAAGTTGGGTTCTTGGAGTCCTTTTCTTCGGTTTCCCCCTCTGGGTCTCTCTTTCTCCTCTCTCACTCTGGGTCTCTCTTCTCCTCCGCTCGCTGACTTTCTCTCTGCAACTGACCCTGTTCTTAGTTGGTGCCCACCTTATATACACCCTCTATGTGTGAGCTCAGGTGACCAGCACCCAATGAGCTCCTATCTTTACCCAGGCTGCTCCCCCTATCTGCCCCTACACTACTTGGGATGTACCACCCCCCTCCCACTCCAGCCAGGAACAGACTCGGTCGTACCTGCACATTTCTAAGTGGGAGTACCGTCGGTCTGCTCCTCGGAAATGGGATGTGTGTAGTGCATGCAGCCTACCGAGCTCAGTTCCACACTCCATCCTTACCCGGGAGTGGAATATCACACCTCTGGGTTGAGGTGCAATACCCCTGTAGCAGCCGAATCCTCAGGGTGCTACATTCCCCCCTGGTAAATCACAGCACGTCCTCGGGCTGTAAGACAAAAACATCACATAACATACAAAATTTTTCATATAAACATAAACATATAAAACTTTATATAAATTAGCAGCATTAAATATTCTCGTCGTCTCTTGTTCCTCCTCCGGTCACTGGGCAACTGTTGACCGGGCAAAGTGCGACAGTCTTTCTAGAAAAATGGTTTTCCTATAAAACCGGTAGGGGGCGCTTTAGGACGCGCAACTATATACAGGGATATGGCCGCTCTCAGTCCTCGGCCAGTTAAGGAGGGAAAGGGAATGGCTGCTCACAGTCCTCAGCCTGTGGGATTAAGGGTAAACGGGTAAACAGTTCACTCAGCTGGTCCCAACGGGGACTATATTTGCAGTAACAGTTTCTTTATACCCCGATCGGGTAACTATTTACAGCACCTACTCCGCTGTACTCAACAACGTCTTCGTCCTGCTCCTTCTTTGGGGATCTCAGCTTCAGACCCGTCCGGATCCTCTTGCTCTTCCTCCTCACATCGCAGCTCCTCCTCTGTCAGGCGATGCACATGGAGGGCGTAAGGTCCTTTGGCACACTTGTGCCGGGTAAAGGTGACCTCGTCCCCGATATAAAGGTCACGACCTCTGTGCCCCTCCGGCAGATGGGACTCCACATCTCTGCGCGTGACAAAGACGTCGCCGGGGGTGTTGTGGTCTCTGATGAAGCCCCACCCATGCTGCATGTTGAACTTAATTACAGTCCCGGTGGTGCGGGGACTGTGCGCTGCACGGGGGTCCCTCCTGGTTCGGCTCTTCTGCTCGGCGCTCCTTATTTGGGCCTGTTGTTCCCGGACCCGCCTCTCTCTCCACTCCCTCGCAAACTCCTCGAGCTGCTGTCGGCAGCACTCAGCACGCTCCGCTGCAGCTGCCCTGGTTTCTTGAGTGAACCCCATTAGGTCTTCTCCGGTGGGGTCCCACTCAAATTGGGTCTCTTCAAGCGGGGGCGAGATCCTTATCACGGGCTTCGGAGCCGGAATCAGGGGTGCACACATGGCCCCAACTCTCCTCTGGTGCTCCAGTTCATAATATTTCTGGGGCCAGATAAAAGGCTGCCCGTCCGGCCACGTGTGCTGGGCAAACAAGTCCTCTCCCAGACGCGGCACCCTTGGTTTTACGGGTGCGGGCGCGGTGGTGGTGGCGCCCGGGTTGCCCAGGCCTTGCGGCCAGGCCTGGGGCACCTGGAAGGTGAAGGGCACCGTTAGGACGGCGGCGCCCTGGGCTACCTGGCCTTGCGGCCAGGCCGGAGGCTCCGCGGAGGTAGGGGGCGCTGTTGGTGATGCGACGCCCGGGGGTACTAGGCCTTGCGACCAGGCTGGTGGTACTTCCTGCTTGGTCACGCTCGGGGTCGAGGCGTGTGACGTCACAGGGGTCGCGGCTCCCGTTTGAGGCCTAGTCTGCGGCGGTGACGTTGCAGCGACGGGCACGGCAGGATAGACTTCGGGCTCTGCGACGGGGAGCTGGGGCAGGTACGCGGTTTCCCGGTGTGGGGTATAGACGTCCCCTTTACCTGCCTCCACTCGTTCGGCTCCCTTCTCGGCGCCGTCTCCGGCCTTCAGTCCTCCCGCGCCATCCTCAGAGGCGGTCTGTCTCCTCGTCTCGGGTGGCGTGCTCCGCTGACAGGTCTCGGTCTGCTGGGCCATCTCACGGCTCCACTCCGCCAACGTCTCTCGCTGCACCCGGGCCATCCTCCTTGCGAGGCCCTCCAGAGCGGTCTGTGCACACTCCCGGTCTCGGGGGAGCTGTGCTAGGACCTCCACTAGGCCTAGTGGGGTCGTGGTTTCCAGCAGGCTCCTGACCAACGGGTCGGTGCTGCTCTGCTCTTCTTCCAGCAGGCTCCTGGCCAGCGGGCCGGTGCTGCTCTGCTCTCTCGCCATCTCCGGGTGAGCTTCTCTGCTACTCTTCTCCAGGCTTCTTGCCTCCGGGTGCGCTCGCTCCAGACTGCTCCAGGCGGCACCCATCTTCGTTCTTTTCTTTCGTCTCCTCCCACTTTGAGGGCGGTCCCGGGGCCACTGGGTGACTGTCAGCTCCAGGGGCGGTTCTCTCACGCTGACAGACACCTCTAGCATCACAGTCTCTGTTGGTGGGGGCGGTTTCCACTTTTGGCGCCATTTTCGGTCCTGGCCCACGATGGGAGGTGGCCTCTCGCCACCCTCTGGCACGCCCATAATGGCGTCCGCTCTGGCAAGGCGGGAAATCCTTGGAAATGGCGGGAACCGCTTCCCAGTGGCGGGAAACTCTGCAGATGGCGGGAAAAAGTTGTTAATGGCGGACAACCGGCTGGAATTGACTGGTGATGGGGTCCGATGGCGGGGACCCTCCGGAACCGGCAGGAGACTTCTTCTTGAGGTAAACTTGCACTTTCCTTCAGGCACGCAGTACCCGGGTGTTGCGGGCACGTAATCCTGCCGACTACGCCAAAGTTGACGCGCCCCCTGGGCCATATTCTTTAGGGGGAATATCCGGAGCCGGATCAGATGGGAGTTGTAGTCTTCCGAGTGGCTGTGACCCGGTCCGTGCCCAGGGTGTCAAACTCAGTTGTATGTGGCAGTCCTACAGATGTCACTAAGTTCTTAATGTCGACTACGCCACCCGTTGTATTGCGGTCACTATGGCCGCCGCTGCAGCAGGGTCCGCTGAGGCTGATGGTGTAGGTGCAGCTATTGATGGTATAACCCCCAACGGGTGGGGTATAGCCTCAGGGGGATCAGGTGCAGAGGATGGGGGTTGTGGTGGTGCAGCATAGATGGTAATGAAGACAGAGTCGGGTTATGCAGTTTAGGATGTTTACTCACTGCTGATGTTCTGGTCACTCCAGCTTCGAGTGACCTCCCGAGCCGTGCTGCGTCCACCAGGTTCTGGATCCAGCCAACCCCCAAATAAGTCCGGAGCGTGACCCTGAGCTCTCCTTCTGTCCTTTCTCTGGCCGTCCCCACTATTGATCCACCCAGGTCCAGCTCCCTCGGGCCTTCTGTTGGGAGACCCTTGGCCTTGGGTTCCCTGACCCTCCTCGTGGTATGCCTTCGTGGTGGATGTGGTGGGTGACCGTGGCAAACGCTGCCCACGGTCTCCGGTCTCTGGCTGGGGTGTGTTTTTGCCCCCACCAGCTTGGGTTCCGGTACCCTGTGCCGACTCTTCACCCGGGGATTTAAGTTGGGTTCTTGGAGTCCTTTTCTTCTGTTTCCCCCTCTGGGTCTCTCTTTCTCCTCTCTCACTCTGGGTCTCTCTTCTCCTCCGCTCGCTGACTTTCTCTCTGCAACTGACCCTGTTCTTAGTTGGTGCCCACCTTATATACACCCTCTATGTGTGAGCTCAGGTGACCAGCACCCAATGAGCTCCTATCTTTACCCAGGCTGCTCCCCCTATCTGCCCCTACACTACTTGGGATGTACCACCCCCCTCCCACTCCAGCCAGGAACAGACTCGGTCGTACCTGCACATTTCTAAGTGGGAGTACCGTCGGTCTGCTCCTCGGAAATGGGATGTGTGTAGTGCATGCAGCCTACCGAGCTCAGTTCCACACTCCATCCTTACCCGGGAGTGGAATATCACACCTCTGGGTTGAGGTGCAATACCCCTGTAGCAGCCGAATCCTCAGGGTGCTACATATGGCCTCCATTTTCCTCCTCCCTGCATGTATGGCCCCCATTCTCAGCCTACCTGTGTGTATGGCCCCCATCCTCCTCCCAGTGTGCATGGCCTCCTTCATCACCCTTCCGACGTGCATGGCCCCCATCATCCTCCTCTCGGCGTGCATGGCCTCCGTCATAATCCTCCCGGCGTGCATGGCCCCCATCATCCTCCTCCCGGCATGTATGGACCCCATCTCCCTGCATGTAAGTGTCCTGCTAAGACACTTACACCCCCACCAAATTAAAATGGCAGCCCCCAGTGGCTGAAATAAAAATGTATAAATAATAAAACTAATAAAGTGGTACATTTAATTTTGTATTAAAAATAATTGATTATATAGTCCAGGGGTCCTCAAACTTTTTAAACAGGGGGCCAGTTCATGGTCCCTCAGACCATTGGAGGGCCGGAATATAGTTTTTTTTAAAAAACTATGAACAAATTCCTATGCACACTGCACATATCTTATTTTGTAGTAAAAAAAACAATACAGGAACAAATACAATATTTAAAATGAAGAACAAGTAATGTTAAATCAACCGGTATTTCAATAGGCAGGTAAATGTCTCCAATAGGCAGGTAAATGTTCCCAATAGGCAGCATAGGTCCCCAATAGGCAAGTAAATGTCCCCAATAGGCAGGTAAATGTCCCAAATAGGCAGCATAGGTCCCCAATAGGCAGGTAAATATCCCCAATAGGCAAGTAAATGTCCCCAATAGGCAGCATAGGTCCTCAATAGGCAGCATAGGTCCTCAATAGGCAGGCTATTTCCCCCTTATAATGCCCTATGCAGGCTGTTCCCCCCTTATAATGCCCCATGCAGGATTTCCCTTTCTCCCACCATATAATGCCCCGTGCAAGATATCACTCCCCTGTCTTTATAATGCCCCATTCAGGATGTCACCCCCCCCCCCATATAATGCCCCATTCAGGATGTCACCCCCCTCCCCCCATATAATGACACATGCAGGATATCACTCCCCTGTCTTTATAATGCCCCATTCAGGATGTCTCCCAACCAATATAATGCCCCATGCAGCACGTCACCCCCCCCCATATAATGCCCCATGCTGGATGTCACCCCCCATATAATGCCCCATGCAGCATGTCACCCTCCCATATAATGCCCCATTCAGGATGCCACCCCCCCCCCATATAATGACCCATGCAGGATATCACTCCCCTGTCTTTATAATGCCCCATTCAGGATATCACCCCACCATATAATGACCCATGCTGGATGTCACCCCCCATATAATGCCCCATTCAGGATGTCACCCCCCCATATAATGCCCCATGCTGGATGTCACCCCCCATATAATGCCCCATGCAGCATGTCCCCCCCCCCATATAATGCCCCATTCAGGATGTCACCCCCCCTCCCCCATATAATGCCACATTCAGGATGTCACCCCCCCTCCCCCATATAATGCCACATTCAGGATGTCACCCCCCCTCCCCCATATAATGCCACATGCAGGATGTCATCCCTAATATTATGTCCCATGCCTCCATACATTAAAAAAAAAAAATCCAATACTCACCTCACTTCTCTCTTGCTGCCGCTGCTCAGGTCTGTACTCCAGGGTCTCCGGCGTTGTCCCTCTCTGCGCTGCCTGTGACTGCTCAGGAGAGAGCGCGGTGTAAAGACGTCACCGCACCCTCTGACCTGAGACGTCACAGCGAGCGCAGACCAGGAAGACAGCGGATCTGCGGAGGCACGGGGAGAGGTAAGTATCCGGCTGCCGGGGCTCTGAGAAAGCGGGGGAAAGGGCGGGCGCTGACACCGCTCTCCTCTGCCCACAGCCCGGCGGGCCGGATAAAAGTCCTCCGCGGGCCGCATGTGGCCCGCAGGCCGTAGTTTGAGGACCCCTGATATAGTCAATAATTATTAATACAAAATTAAAAATCGTGGCTCCTTTCATTTAAGACTAGTGTTGAGCCACCCCCGTAGTGTTCGAGTTCGGTTCGGTTCGTCGAACACCCGTGTGTTCGCCGAACTGTTCGTCGAACTGTTCGTCGAACACCTTCGAACACCGTTAAAACCAATGGCAGGCAAACAAAAACACATAGAAACACATAGAAAACACCTTCAAAGGTGTCCAAAAGCTGACAAACTGCTCAGAAGACATAACTAACACATGGAAAAGTGACAAGTACATATAGTCATGCGAAAATAAAAGAGGTGGAGGAGTAAAAGGAGGGGAAGACACAGATATAGGCATGTCATGCCCTTCTAAAATCCAAAAAGTGAGAAGCCGACACGGCCAGTCCGCTCCTGCCCGTGCCACCTCCGTGTCGCCGGGTTTGTGCCAGAGCCGCGGTGAACCCTGACGGCCAGCCCCCCTCTCCCAATACTGGTGCCTGTCCGCTGGTGGGTCGAGCGAGCCCCCCTGTGGTGGAGGCAGCTCTAAGCTTTTTAATTTAAATTGTCTCTCTAATTTGAATGAATACACTTTAAATCCATTTACAAGGATCTATTGGAGGGCAAGTCTCATGCCAACAGCCGCGGTAATTCCAGCTCCAGTAGCGTCCACTAAAGCTGCTGCAGTTAAAAAGCTTTTATAAGGATCGAGCTCGGCTGTCCACCGCAAGGCATCCTACTGCCAGTCCCAGCCCCTATGCCTTGGGGTGCCTCCTGATGCTCTTCACTAAGTATCCCATGGTCCCGAAGCATTTCCTTTGAAAAAATTAAGTGTCTAAACTACAGGTGGTGCAGCTTGCTTAACAGCCGGGATAATCCGCTCACTAGCAGACACTGCTACTAGGCACAAAGTATTTCCTGGGCTAGATGCAGTTAAAAATTTGTAATTAGATACTCTCGTTGGATGCTGAGAAAGCATTCCATAGAGTCTCCTGGCACGCCATATATGATTCTCTTAAAAAGCTTGGGGTAGGGGTCTAGGGGACCCTTTTATAGCCAAAATCACGGCCCTGTATCGCAATACGTCACCTAGGCTGAAGATAAATGGAACTGTAGCACCCTGAGGGCTCGGTTGCTACAGACGTATTGCACCTCACCCAGAGGTGTGATATCTCACTCTCAGGTAAGGATGGAGTGTGGATCAGGACCCGACACCTGCATGCATTACACCACATTGCCGTGGGGCAGGGCGACCAATATGCCCCTGAGATGGGCACGACAGTCCCTGTCCCTGGCTGGAGTGGGGGGAGGGAACACTGAGGAAGGGGAACCCTGTAGTGCAGGAGCAGGGAGGAAGCAGTTCCTGGGTGCATTGAGAAGGGAGTATAAAAGGTGGGCACCATCTTAGTTCAGTGCAGAGAAGTCTGAGCAGAAGTGGCAGGGAGCAGGGGCTCTGCATGAGCTCTGCTCCGGAGGCGGGCCTAGTAACAGAGGCCCAGGCCTGGAAGAGGAAGAAGGAAGGAAGAGGAGCGGAGAAGGCTCCAGGAACGAGGAATGAAGGGATCCCAGGGGTGCGGACGGGCGAGTCGCCACCGCACGCCCGAATCCACCTGCGTGGAGGGGTCAGGCCAAAGGGGGAGACCGGTCCCCGAACTAGTGGAGGCAGGAAACGACCCTCAGCTAGAAACCGGAGGCTCTGACATTTTATGTGGCGCAGCCCCTCGCTACACCCGCTAGGAAGGCACCACATAGGGTCAGGGAAACTGGCGCCAAGTTTACCAAGAGGAGGCCCGAGGCAGCCGGACAGAAGTGTTGGTAAGAAAGGCCAGACAAAGGACACACAAAGGGGGTCCTGTGAAGCACTCCAAAGTTATCTGGGAGTTGTCTGAGCCCCTCACCTGGTGAGCACAGTACGACGTGGGCAGCCGTTACCTGCAGACGTGGTCTGGATAATAAGAACTGTGAGTAAAGGCCCTGAACTGCATCACTGACTCCGTGTCGTTACTGCTGCTGCCCTGCACCATCACCCCCATCCTCCGCATACACTGCCCTGAGGCTATACTCCTCCCGTGGGGAGTTATGCTACGCTCTGCTGCACCCACAACACCAGCCTCAGTGGTCTGCCCTGTAGCGGCGGTTCACTCTGACCGCAATCCACGGGTGGCGTAGTCAGACATTTAAACATGAAAACCACATAAATAGTTCCGCCACTGGTTTGACCGCCCTGAGCCACGGAACTGGGTCGCCGCCACGAAGACTACAACCACCAGCATCCACCAAAAAGGGTCCGGCTCCGGGTGTCTCAAGGCCCAGGGGGTGCGTCAGAACATTTTCATCACCTTTCACAATCACCAATGGGACAAGGCAGTGATGTCCTCTGTCCCCTCTCTTATACATCCTAGTGACTGAGCACCTGCTCTCATCAATTCGCCATAACCCCAATATTAGGTGGATTGAGGTGGGAGGCACCGAGTACAAGTGCTCTCTATTTGCTGATGATGTCCTAGTATATATCACTCAATCACATATATCCATCCATGCTGTTATGGCTGAAATAGATCACTTTGTTACATGGTAAAATTTTAAAATCAATGCAGCGAAGTCTGAGGCCCTCGATGTCTCCCTCCCCAAATCCATATAGGATTCCATCCAGTCCAACTTTCCCTTTGCCTGGCCCTCACAGGGTATCAAATACTTAGGAATTCCTATTCATAGAGACCTCTCCCATCTATGTTATCTTAATTTTGGGCCCTTTATTGAACAACTCCATACAGACCACGGTTGGCAAGTTAGAACTGTAAGATTCACTACGTGAACCACTGGTGTTTTGTGGAAAAGCACATGTACACTGCGTTCCAAATTATTATACAAAAAGTGTTTAGGAGTGATAAGGGAAGAATTTGTTTGTTTGTCAGTTAAACTCATTGATGGTGATGTGTGTCAGGGCTCTTTATATCACTGTAAGCAATTGCAGACACCTGTGCTAATTAGTTTGGCAGGTGTGTCCAATGAAAGGCAAGACTACTTAAGAAGGCTCTCTCACATTATTAAGCAGCCTACATTTTCTGCCAAAATGGGAAAGAAAAAGGATGTGTCGGCTGCTGAGAAGCAACAAATTGTGGAGTGTTTAGGTCAAGGCATGACTACAATCAACATTGTGCGATGATCAGGATGAAGTGTCTTGGCAATCAAGAAGTATGTAGCTGATTCACAGTACACACGTGTGCGTGCTGATAAGGGCAAATTGAGGACTCTTTCCTACAGGCAATTACGTCAGGTTGAAAGAGCAGCGGCAAAAAAGCCTTGTCATAGCAGCAGACAAGTTTTTGAAGCTGCTTGTGCCTCCAACGTCCCCCGAACAACAAGATGCAGGGTCCTTCAGAGGTTTGCAGCTGTGCATGCGCCATCCTGTCGACCTCCTCTATCCACTTCACACAAGCAGAAACGGCTCCAGTGGGCCAAACATTACATGAAGACTGATTTCAAAACTGTTTTGTTCACGGATGAGTGCCGTGCAGCGCTCGATGGTCCAGATGGATGGAGTGGAGGATGGCTGGTTGATGGACACCCCACGCAAACACGGCTACAGCGCCAACAAGGAGGAGGTGGAGTAATGTTTTGGGCTGGAATCATGGGGAGAGAGATTGTCGGCCCCTTTAGGATCCCTGAAGGCGCTAAAGATGAACTCCATAATGTATGTGGATTTTCTCAAACAGCACTTCCTGCCATGGTTCAAGAAGAAGAACCGTGTATTTCACAGCAAGATCATTTTTCTGCATGATAATGCACCATCTCATGCTGCACATAAAACATCTGCATCTCTGGCTGATATGGGCATAAAAGGGGACAAACTTATGGTGTGACCCCCATGCTCCCCTGACCTCTACCCCATTCAGAACCTTTGGAGCATCATTAAAAGGAGTGTCTATGATGGCGGGAGGCAGTTCACATCTAAGCAACAGCTCTGGGAGGGTATTCTGTCCTCATGCAAAACAATTGAAGCAGAAACCATCCAAAACCTGACAAATTCAATGGACGAGAGAGTTCAGAAGCTCCTTTCGAACAAGGGGTCCTATGTGAAAATGTAACATCACCTAGAATAAAGTTTTGAGTTGAAAACTGTTTGATTTCAGTTTCTAACAACCTGCTAATGCTTATAATTTCAAAAATGACCATTTTTTTGGTCTTTATTAAAATGAAAAGGTTGATCGAAAAGTTTGGGGGATCTAAGAGTGTGGCAACCCAGTAGTCATGATTACTTCGAATTCTGACAATATGAGGGTCATGCTGCAGGTAGTGCAGCAAGAAGGCACTTATGTGCCTTGCGCATCTCGGAGCCCCAAAATTATTTTCCGGGCTAGATGCAGCTAAAAATTATTTTTAATTTTAAATCTGGTGAAGCTTTAGTATAGATGGCCTAATAGGATCAGTGCTGCACACTGCTACAAAGCCCAAATTATTTTCCAGTCAAGATACAGATAAACATGATTAGTAATTTGAAAGCTTAAAACGGTTGGTAGGGTGATTTTAACCAATCATCAAGCTTTTACTCTCCCCAGGATGACACAGGGGTAGAAAAGTCGTTTCGGATCCATGATTTGTTCATCTTTATGAACGTGAGTCTGTCTACATTATCAGTGGAGAGCCGCGTGCGCTTATCTGTCAGCACACCACCAGCAGCGCTGAACACACGTTCAGACAGAACGCTGGCTGCGGGGCATGACAAGATCTCCAAGGCGTAAGTGGCTAGCTCCGGCCATTTATCCAGATTGGAAGCCCAAAAAGAGCAAGGGTCCAGTGACACAGTCGTGGCTTCAATGTTTACTTGGAGATACTCCTGTACCATCGTCTCTAGGCGTTGACTATGTGTCAGACTTCTTGTCTCCTGTGGCCTTGCAAAGGATGGGCTAAAAAAGTGGTGAAATGATTCCGCAAAATTGATGTTACCAGCAGATACTGTGGTTCTGTTACGGTTTGAGTGCTGAACACTTGACGGTCCCACGGTTGGCAAGTTGGAACTGTGAGATTCACTACGTGCACCACTGGTATTTTGTGGAAAAGCACATGTAAGATTCTGCAACAGTCTCTGCTAATACTCCTGCATGCGTGCATCCCTTTCTATGGCAGGAATAATTTCTGCAAATTTACTTTTGTACCGGGGATCTAACAGTGTGGCAACCCAGTAGTCAGGATTATTTCTAATTCTCACAATTCGAGGGTCATGTTGCAGGTAGTGCAGCAAGAAGGCACTCATGTGTGTTGCGCATCCAGGAGCACCAAGTCCCTGTTGTGTTGGTGGCGAGGTAACAATCATGCTTCCTTCCTCTGTCCTCTCCCCCCAACCTCGCACAACAGAAATGTGATCAAGGTCTCCCTCATCTGATGAGTCTTCCATCAGTTCGTCCTCCACTTCTTCCTGGGCTCCTGCACCTTCCTCACTAGTTTGGCTGCTACCATGCGCCCTGGTAAAACCATCTCCCCCACCCTCACATGCCTGCCGCCTTGGTGCTGCCGACCGTCTGGACCTTGCAGATGTTAGCCCTTCCGCATACAACTCCTCCTCCTCTACTTCCTCCACCTCCTCTTGTGCCACCACCTGACTCCGAATTCTGTTTAACATGTGCTCCAGCATGTAAATCACCGGAATAGTCATGCTGATAATGGCATCGTCAGCACTAAACATCTTCGTCGCCATTTCAAAACTGTGCAGAAGGGTGCATAGGTCTCTGATCTGAGACCACTCCTCCAGCGTGATTTGCCCCACCTCTGAATCTCGTTGGCCCAGGCTATACGTCAGAACGTATTGCACCAGGGCTTGTCGGTGCTGCCACAGTCGCTGCAACATGTGCAGAGTTGAATTCCACCGGGTAGGCACATCGCATTTTAGCCGGTGAAGTGGCAGGCCCAACGACTTCTGTAGAGATGTAAGTCGCTGAGCTGCGGGATGCGAACGGCGGAAGTGAGCACACAGCGACCGTGCCCTCTGCAGAAGGCCATCTAGTCTGGGATAGTGGGCTAAAAATTGCTGGACAACCAGGTTCAACACGTGAGCCATACAAGGCACGTGTGTGACATTGCCCCGGCGAAGGGCCGCACCCAGGTTTGCAGCATTGTCGCACACGGCCTTCCCTGGTTTCAGGTCCAGTGGAGACAACCATTCATGAAATTGGTTCTCCAGAGCTGACCACAACTCTTCAGCTGTGTGACTCACATTTCCCAGACATTTCAATGTAAAAACCGCCTGATGACGTTGAGCCCTACTGCCAGCATAGTAAGGAGGTGTGCAGGATCCCTTCTGCGCAGTTAGAAAGCTTGTGGCATGACCAGACAGGCTTTGGGTGCAGGTGGAAGACCGAGAGGAGGTTGAGGAGGCAGAAGCAGTGGAGGAACTTTGACATAAAGAGGATTGACGCACAACTCGTGGGGACGGCAAGACTTGGACAGCAGCCCCTTGTCCTGCTGTCACCATAGTTACCCAGTGCCCAGTCAGCGACATGTAACGCCCCTGTCCATGCCTACTCGTCCAAGTGTCTGTGGTGAAATGCACCCTGTCACACACAGAGTTTCTCAAAGAAGCGGTGATGTTGTGTGCGACATGCTGGTGGAGCGCAGGCACACCTTTCTTTGAGAAGTAGTGCCGACTGGGCATCTGGTACTGGGGCACTGCGACGGACATAAGGTCTCGAAAATCCTCTGTGTCCACCAGGCGGAAAGGCAGCATTTCTGTAGCCAAGAGCTTGCAGATGGTGAAATTCAACCTCTTAGCTTTCTCATGGCTAGGAGGAAATGGTCTTTTACTTGTCCACATCTGAGGGACCGAGGGCTGGCTATTGTGCTTAGACGGGGTTGATAAGGGTGTCCCCGGCAAACTGCCGGTCTGTGAGGAAGATGCAGGCGGACATGTTAGGTTGCCTTGATCCAAAGGTGGTGCTATCGATGTCGGACAGCGCTCAACACCAGCTGGTGTTACCACCTCCAAAGAAAATGATGACCTGCCAATCACGCTGGCTGTTGCGGGTAAAGAGGTGGCAGGTCTGCGCCCCAAAACAGGTGTGACTGCTGTCCCCCCAGTCACAGAGGATGAAGAGGCCGCGGATGCACAAGATATGGCAGACGGTGATTGGCCCGGCCGGCTAGGCCGCATTGTAGCACACTGAGCTTCCCACTGCAACTTATGCTTCATGTCCATGTGCCGGTTCATGCATGAAGTACTCAAACTATGTATTTTTTGGCCTCTACTTAGCTTTTGCTGACAAATGTTACAGATAACACGAGTTGGGTCATCTTTATCGATCTGAAAAAATGCCCAGGCTATGCAAGGCTTAGCACCCATGCGACCTGAAGAGCCACCACGACTTGTGGTGAGAGGCAGAGTTGTGTTTGAGGATGCAGTTGTTGACGTGCTTCCAGTACTACGTCTCTGTCCAGGAAGGCGCAACCTGACCTCGTCGTCACTAGCATCTTCCTCCACCTCCTCTGCTGACCTCATCTCTTGGCTGACTGTGGGTTGACAGTAAGTGGGATCTCCGACCTCATCATCATCACCCTGTGCGTTATCACACCCGTCGTCCTCAGAGCCAACCTGTTCCTGCCCTGACAAAAAACTAAAGTTGTCGCTCCAATCAGGTATTTGAGTCTTATCATCGTCTTCCTCATTGTCTCCACCAACAGGAGTTACAGTTTGGGAATGAGGGTCTACATTATGGTCAGAACCTTCTGCGTCTGGTCCTGGATCCGACTCATAAAGATTCTGGGCATCAGTGCAGATCATTTCCTCGTCTGGATTCACAGAAGCGCTGGAGTCGACCTCTGATTCCCAGGCTATAGTATGAGTAAACAGCTCTGCAGACTCAACCATCTGTTCTACCTCATACTCAGACGGGCAGCTGGAGATTTGGGAGCTGTGAGGAAGCAAGTGCGATTTGGGTGACACCTTTGAGGACTGGAGTATTTGTGATGTTGAAGTTGATGTGGAGGAGAGCCCACTTAAAGGAGCACTTGATATCCGTTGAAGCACCTGCTGTTTTTGTGCCTCATCTGGAATTTGTAGCGATTGGCGTGGCCGTAAGAAAGGGATCTTATCACATTGTCCGCTAAAAGAAGTAGACATTTTAGTTTGGCTGGAAGATGGTCTTTCTTCTGCAGATGTTACTGTTGCTTTAACACCTACCCCACGGACACAACCTTTTTTCCCCTTCCCAACACGCCTATTCCCCTTTCCACCAGCAGCAGGCCTTTTTCCACTCATTTTGGTGGTTAACTAATTCACAACTCTGGAGTTGTTTGCACAAAAAAAACAATGTATGGTAACCGAGCAGAGCTGAGTGGCCAAACTGTGGTATTAGGCCAAAACTATTGGCTGGGTTAGATGCAGAAAAAAATTATTTTGAATTTGCAACCTGATGGAGGTCAGTATAGATGGACTAATAGACCAAGTCCCACACACTGCTAGAAGCCCAAATATTTTTTCAGAGCTAGATGCAGAAAAAAATTATTTTTAATTTGCAACCTGATGGAGGTCAGTATAGATGGACTAATAGACCAAGTCCCACACACCGCTAGAAGCCCAAATATTTTTTTCAGAGCTAGATGCAGAAAAAAATTATTTTTAATTTGCAACCTGATGGAGGTCAGTATAGATGGACTAATAGACCAAGTCCCACACACTGCTAGAAGCCCAAATATTTTTTCAGAGCTAGATGCAGAAAAAAATTATATTCAGTTTGCAACCTGATGGAGGTCAGTATAGATGGACTAATAGAATGATGCTATGCCCAAAAGATTTTACTTCACTAGGTGCAGTAAAAAAATTGGTATTCTATACACAGGTGGTATATCTTGCAACACAGATAGGCTACTCCACTGACTAACACACTCTGCAATAGGCCAAAAAGGATTAGCTTTGCTAGATTCAGCCAAATGCTGTGAAAAAAACTTGCACAGCACTGGCACAGACCTGCCTGGCAAAAACTGATAGGAACTCATGTAACCTAGTCCTGAAAAGGACTCCAATTACAATTAGTCTTTACTCCCACAACCTATCTATTTAAGAGCACAGACCTGCCTGATAAAAGTCGTAGGAAATGCTGTAACCTAGTCCTTAAAAGGACTGCAATCACAACTATTCCCTACTCCCAAGCTATCTGTATATTTGTGCGAAAATTGGCTTGAAATTAACAAGGTATAGCGCACACAGCAACAGCGGTGCCGTCTAACACGCAGCTGCAGCAGTGAGATAATGGTGGCGACGGGGAAAATGGCTTGGTCTTATAGGGCAAGGACATGTGACATACACTGCCAATGACACATGCCCTTGCTTGTGTGAAAAAAAGCACTTCGCTCCGTGTGTGCGCTGCTGATAGGCTGACAGATTGCACCTCCCCACTGTAAATGCGGGAAAGAGAAAAAAAATGGAGATCTTCATTGTTCCTGCAGAGATCCATCCCCTGCCCCTCCCCCCGCCCCGCTGTACACTCAAACTGCGTATTAACATTAATTTTCAGCATTACTGAGAAAAAATCCAGTTATGATTTTGGTGCACGAACAGTTATCGAACATAACCTTGAACAGCCGAATTTTTCTCAAATTGTTCGTGTTCGCCGAACGGCTCGAACACCGCCCAAAACAGCTCGAATTTGAGATTGGTGAACAGTTCGAGTAGAACAACGCTCATCTCTATTTAAGACACTCCCAATGTGAGCATCTTAAAGTGATAATAGATGCAGAGGGTCAGTACGTATATTTGTTCTTTAAGTTATTACTAAATCTCTATTAATAATCTATCTACATGTCACCCCCATATTCCAGGAGAATCATACATAAAATTATCACTATTATTTCGGGCTTCTCGCACACCCCCCTATATTATAATAGAGGACTTCAATAATATACCGGACTCTCTCTGGGATAGAGGGAGACATGAAGCTAAGAGGGTAGAAGGCAATTGTACTCCTTTTGGTCACTTAAGGAGACAGTCATAATTAATCTTTGAAGAGCCCGTCATCCTAATGTATACCAAGACTGTGGGGACCCCCAACCACACCCAGACGCTCAGCCCCCCTACCGCCCCCCTTTTCTTGACAATACAATAATGTAACTCTTACAACTGGATGGGTGAGGATCGGTCACAGCTTTATTAACTCTTTATACTTTCCATTAAAAAGGCATTTTATTTCCAAAATTATTCAGCTTGTTGCAGCATGCCCTGTCTCTCCACATCGGCAGCAAGTTGACCAACAAGTGTAACTCTCCAACATGTCCTTTCTATTTCCAGGCCGCTGTGACTTCAAAAGTCTATGATTGTCCTTTTTCCAGTCTTCACACCTGGGAGGGTGGGTGGGACGTTTCACTCCGGGACCAACAGAGAAAGGAAGGAACGTGGGATGTCCCGGTGTTTATGCATCCATGTGACGACTTGTGGCAGCCATCCCTTCCGCTTCATTGGAGCCTTACGGGGACTTCAGGATCACTGGTCAATAAGGTTCAGTGAAGGGGGATCACCAATCGCCACGGCCCGGGGAGGGGCCACCACAGTCAGTGACTCCTTCCTCATTTAGAATGGAGTCTACTAGACTGTGGGGACCCCCAACCACACCCAGACGCTCAGCCCCCCTACCGCCCCCCTTTTCTTGACAGTACAATAATGTAACTCTTACAGCTGGATGGGGGAGAATCGGTTACAGCTTTATTAACTCTTTATACTCATTCCATTAGAAAGGCATTTTATTTCCAAAATTATTCAGCTTGTTGCAGCATGCCCTGTGTCTCCACACCGGCAAGTTGGCCAACAAATGTAACTCTCCAACATGTCCTTTCTATTTCCAGGCCACGGAGGATCCTGCGTACTCGTACGCAGGACTCTGACCCCCACCCATCATCATTAACGCTTGCTCCACTCCGTCTTGGAGTCCTGACAGGAATGTGTCCAGTCCAATATCCGTTAAGTGAACCCCATCGGGCCATATGAGGCCAGCTTTATCTCCTTCCAGTTCTCGGTGTAGTATTACTACACCGGCTCTTTCATTAACAAATTTTGCCATCCGAATATTTATTAGCCGCCTTGTCCATTCGATGGCCGCGCTGTCTTGCACACCTCGCCATACCGCTCTCGGCACAATCTCTGACCATATTATAGTTAGTTTACTAAAAAATGCTCTTAAGCGCTCAGTGTCTAACTTCATTATTGCCATTAGTTCTGCGCTCTTGTAATGACCGAGGTCGTTTACCCCAGCATGTATAACTAATATGACCGGACCTGTTGCTTCTCTCCCTATCTCGATTACCTCCATTAGTACCTGTGGCCATCGCAGGCCTCTAATACCTCTCCAGTTGAAATATGTGTTATGAAACCCTAACTTCCTCCCGCCCGGGCGGAGTTTCACCCTTTTTTCTGCCCAGTATATGTACGAGTGGCCTATCACCCACACTGTTGGCTTTGTGTCACCTGTAAAAGAAACAAACCACGTTAGGATAACAAGTCCGGTCCTTTGTATCTCGCAAAACACGAGGATCGCCATCTCCCTATCCTCTGCACTTCTGTTTCTGACAGTCCTGCTCTAGCTGCTTCCGTGGCTGCGCCTATGCGGAATGAGTGTGTCCCGTAATTTTTGGGGTGGTTCCCTGCCGATGATAGGCATTTATTAAATATTGATTGGAACTGGTATCTTGATAATGGAGTTCCGTCAATGTGTGATAGGAAGAAATTACTTTGTGGCCTGATGGCTGTTTATGTTTTTACTATTGTTACCAGACACAGTGAATTGTTTGTGGGTTGTAAAAGCACCCAAGTGCCCCTGCCCGTTGGATCCGTTTTCGATTTGCGTATGTGTATTGCATTATTGGCTATGACTACGTCCTGGTGTAATAAGCCTCCTCTGGTGCAAATTTTGGATTGAGGGACTAATTCGCTTATGCGTAGCGCCCCAAAGAAGGCGATCTCAAATGCAGTAGACAGTATTGTCGCTTCAAATTGTGATTGGCATGTTAAAGGTGTTAGGGATATGATTTGGGAAAGCAGTTTTAGTGACATGGGACGACTACACTCCTGACTTGGCTGAGCCCTTTTCCACCCTTTTAAGGCTTGTTTGATGATGAATCTTTTTGTCACATCTCCCCAATTCAGTAGTTGGAAGTGAAATGCCACTCTGGTCAGCCACCGCTGCGCTGACGCCCCTGATATGCCTCTCATCATTGGCTGGTGAAGAAATTCTATGGTGACTTGTAATCTGGCTTGTTCACATTGGTCAACCCGTCTACCTGCTACTAGTCGTGTCCAGTCTTCCCATGCCTTACCGTATGCTTGCCATGTCGACGGGGTGACTGACGCTCTGATTAATGGCATCAGCTGTTCGCCACTATATCCCATAGGGAGGGTGGGCAACCCATTCTAGGAAGGAACTGAATAGTTCGAAGTAATAACAAGATATTGAACAACCCATTGGGAGGCAAGTGTCGTAGAAGTAGTCGTTGTCCACTTGGCATCCCAACAGGTGGTAGCAATCTGGGTGCACCGGTAGTAGGCGAAAGGCGGATTCTATGTCGGATTTAGCGAGCTGCGCTCCGGGCCCTGCATCGTGTACTAACATTACTGCTCTGTCGAAGGACGCGTAGGAGACCGAGGCATCTTCAGACGAAATACCGTCATTCACAGACTCTCCTTTTAGGTAAGAAAAATGATGGATAAGCCGGAATGAACCTGGCTCTTTTTTGGGTATTATTCCCAGAGGGGAAACTCTTAGGTTACTGAATGGTGGTGTTGGGAAAGGGCCCGCAACTCTGCCTAGAGCTACTTCTTTTTGTATTTTTTGCCTAAGTATTTGGGGGTGATCTCTTGCAGATTTAAGGATATTTGCAAAGGTAGGCGATTTATTAAGTTTGAAAGGGATGAAAAACCGTATGTGAAATCAAAACGTAACTGCCCCGCCGCGCCTTTCTTAGGATATTGGTCTAGCCAGGGGCCCATCGCGTTTACGCTCACCGGGGTCCTTGGATTCTGACTGAGGGAGTTTAATTGATAATTTGCTTGCGGGACGAGAACATCTTTCCGCGGGGTGGGCTCCACCACAGGCAGAGCATTCATGCTTGTATCTGCTTAAGGCGTAAAAACGACAGTGTCCCTCGTTAAACTGCCAGCAGGCCCCTGGTCTATGTAGGACCACTGAATTTTGGCCTGCTGTTGCCGGTTGTCCAGTAGCTGTTGTTGGAAAGGGATGGTTTTTCTGTGACAGCATTAGTCGCAACCATACGTCTGTAGCTTTTACTCCCCAGCCTAGCTGTGGTTGCAGGGCCAACCACCTCCGGAACTCTTCGTCGTAGCGCCACAATGCTGAACCGCCGTGGGCTTTGTACGAGTTATACACCGTATCCTGGTATATGAATAGTTCCGAGCAGCATTTCGGATGCTTTTGGCCCATAACGCAACCCAGGACAGAAAATGCAACCAGTTACTCATTGTCTTTTCAACTTTTTGTCTGTTTCTGTCGAATAGTCTGTTGGCTACCCTTCTTTCTTTGTCTATAGTATGTTGGTCCGTGGATACTAGGGACCAAATGTCGATGTAGTCATTATTCCATATTTTAATTCTTGTTTCCTCGTCTATGTGTGAACCCAATGAACTAATCCCGCAAAAGAATGCGTCCTTGTGTACGCTGGCTAATGGTGGAGCTGTTTTCGTAGAATTATGTACCGCGCCTGGTGGGGCAGATAGTTGTTCGACTAGGGCCTTAAGGGCCGCTATTAAGTTGTTATTATTTCCCATTTCAGTTATACTTATATTGCACTCACCCATTCCTACGGCTGGAGGAGGGACTCCAATGTGTAGAGGAACTCCGGCACCAGTCTTGCTCGGGGTGAGTGGCGTGCCTCTGCTCGTAGACTTGAAAGAAATCGTTGCATCGTGCAGGCTGTAAGCTCTGGAGGGTGCCATTGTATCATTTCTGTTCCCCGGAGGACGGGATCGGTGTAAGCGGCTATTGGTGCTCGACATCTCTGAAGTGGAGAATGGTGAGCGCCACCTTGAGGACCTTGATCTGTGACCCCTCTTGTGGGATGCCGATCTCCGCTTTGTTTGTGACAACCGCTTCCTTCGCCGGTGACTTGTGTGCAATGGTGTTGACCTGTCATCGGAGGAACTACGGCGAGTTCGCCTGGAGCGAGTACGCCTGATGTCTCTCTGTCCGTGAGGGTGTATGGGGGGTTCTGCGCCATTTACCAGCGTCCTGCCTGGACATGTCGGTGCTATTTGTGGCCAGCGGGTGGGTGTCAGGGGAACATTAACTAATACATTTTCAATCTGGTGCTGCGATGCTATAGCGGTGTCAAGCGCGTGCGTCGCTGCGCTATTATAGGGGTATATGGAGGAGGCGAGGATGAGCGCTGAAGCGTTTAAGCTCCGCGTAGTGTCCATCAAGGGGTTATTGTTACTGTGAATGGGCAATAGATGGGCTGCGGTGATTACAGGGGCCGCCATGTCCCCTGGTTGTGTAGTGTCTTGTGTTCTGTTTTGGGCACTTTTTCTTTTATTTTTATTACAGGGTTTTCTGCGGGGGAGTGTTTGGGGGGTTTGCAGAGCACCACTCCTGGCAGAGGATTACCGTCCGGAGCTCTGCTCTGCCACAGCCCCTGCTGTATGTTGAGGGGGCGGGGACTGATTACTAAGTGGCCGGCAGCTTCTTCTATGTGGCTGTGGCGTACTGTGCCTAAAGCGCTCTGGAGGGCGGGAGTGCCGACTGGACCTCCACTTTCCAGGGCGCCCCTCGGCGGGATGCAGAACGGGTGTGTGCTGGGGGGTGTGGGACAACGGGCTCAGTGTTGTCTCCAGCCCCGGCGGCGGGCACGAGCCCTGAATCCACTCTGCGCCCGCCGCCGAAGAAAGCCCCCACTCATTTATTAGCGCAGCGGAGCCCTGCGCCAGCTGTGAGTGAGGCGCAGGGCCCGCCGCCGCATCAGTCGCAGCCTCCTGCTCTGCCCCACAGCATCCTGGACTGGGGGGCGTGGCCTGCAGGGTCACGTGCGGCGGGCCCTGACCCAGCACATGCGCATTGAGCGCTGCCGGCTCTCCAGCCACGCCTCCACCAGCATGCAACTCCGACCTCGAGGAGTCGCGCGTCCGCTCCCCTGCGCCGGCGCGCTCGGCGAACCGCTGCAGCTGCCCGCTCCCCTGCTCTGGTGTGCGCCCGCCGAACCGCCACAGCAGCCCGCTCTTCTGTGCCAGCGCGCGCCTGCCGAGTCGCCTCAGCTGCCCAATCCCCTGCTGCTATGAGCGTGGCCTTATGAATCTCCTGCAGCTGTGCGGCTGCGACGGCCGGGCAAGAATGGAGGGCCAGGCAGCCGCAGATGCGCAGTCCCCTGTCCCAGAGGATCCGACCGCAGCACGTGGAGTGGGGGAAACCGCGTTACCAGCGGAACTTGATCCTGATGGAGAGGGTGAGTGGGCCAAAGGGGTGATGGGACTGGGTCCGGGGAATATGATGTTCCCATAAGGGGTTGAGGGCCTGGGGCCGGGTAATCTGGGGATTTAGAGCTGGGATCGGGGGGAGGAGCGCTGAGCCCACACATGAGGGCATGTAACTAGCGCTCGCCCCCCCTGTGCAAACCCAGCCCGGAGGGCCTCAGCAATCTGACCTGATCCTGAATTGTCCAAAGCGACGTTTGACTCCGGGACCAACAGAGAAAGGAAGGAACGTAGGATGTCCCGGTGTTTATGTATCCATGGGACGGCTTGTGGCAGCCATCCCTTCTGTTCCATTGGACCCTTCCGGGAACTTCAGGATCACTGGTCAGTAAGGGGCAGCGAAGGAGGATCACCAATCGCCACGGCCTGGGGAGGGGCCACCACAGTCAGTGACTCCTTCCTTATTTAGTATGGAGTCTACCATACTCCTGCTCTTCGTCCACATTCTCCTCTTTGTCAAGAATGGATTTGGCTCTTGGAAATGAACTGATGCAGGGTCTTGTATCTGACATCAGCTCCTGCCCAGAATGCTATCCCATCATTCTCCTGTGTGTCTCCCTAAGCTTAATCTCCCAATGCAGTACAGACCCACAGGGAAATTAACCCCTTTTGGTTGCAAGTTATAAATCTTAAGGGGAAAATTGAGGGGGATATAAAGGAATATCTTGTGATTAATAAAAATACAACTTATTTTTTATATGTATGGGAAGCCATGAAGGCCGACCTTAAAGGAATATTTATAAAAGAAATCTCAGCTGCTAAATCCCGGACTAAGCAGCAGGATCAATTGGTGTTTCTGTATCTCTCAAATCCTGAGAGTGCCATGATTACAGATCCAACGCCGGCTGCGCAAAACAGAAAGCAGCTCAGGACCTGCTGAATCAGGGAACATTGCAGCTGCAGGAAGGAAGAAGCTGATTCACAAGATGCAATAATGTGAAGAGGGGGAAAAGCAGGTCACTTATATCTGTGATAGCTGCCGGCCAGAGGGACTCGGCCTGTATATCCAGTCTGGAGACTAGGGAGGGTAACGTGGTACAGTCCACAGTGGACATACTGAAAGTGTTGGGGGAATACTATGCAAATCTGTATACAGTGCTGGCCAAAAGTATTGGCACCCCTGCAATTCTGTCAGATAATACTCAGTTTCTTCCTGAAAATGATTGCAATCACAAATTCTTTGGTATTATTATCTTCATTTAATTTGTCTTCGATGAAAAAACACAAAAAGAATTGTCCTAAAGCCAAATTGGATATAATTCCACACCAAACCAAAAAAAAGGGGTAGACAAAAGTATTGGCACCCTTTGAAAAATCATATGATGCTTCTCTAATTCATGTAATTAACAGCACCTGTAACTTACCTGTGGCACCTAACAGGTGTTGGCAAAAACTAAATCACACTTGCAGCCAGTTAACATGGATTAAAGTTGACTCCACCTCTGTCCTGTGTCCTTGTGTGTACCACATTGAGCATGGAGAAAAGAAAGAAGACCAAAGAACTGTCTGAGGACTTGAGAAACCAAATTGTGAGGAAGCATGAGCAATCTCAAGGCTACAAGTCCATCTCCAAAGGCCTGAATGTTCCTGTGTCTTCCGTGCGCAGTGTCATCAAGAAGTTTAAAGCCCATGGCACTGTGGCTAACCTCCCTACATGTGGACGGAAAAGAAAAATTGACGAGAGATTTCAACGCAAGATTGTGCGGATGGTGGATAAAGAACCTCGACTAACATCCAAACAAGTTCAAGCTGCCCTGCAGTCCGAGGGTACAACAGTGTCAACCCGTACTATCCGTCGACGTCTGAATGAAAAGCGACTGTATGGTAGGATACCCGGGAAGACCCCACTTCTTACCCCGAGACATAAAAAAGTCAGGCTGGAGTTTGCCAAAACTTACCTGAGAAAGCCTAAAACGTTTTGGAAGAATGTTCTCTGGTCAGATGAGACAAAAGTAGAGCTTTTTGGGAAAAAGCATCAACATAGAGTGTACAGAAAAAAAAAAGAGGCATTCAAAGAAAAGAACACGGTCCTTACAGTCAAACATGGTGTAGGTTCCCTGATGTTTTGGGGTTGCTTTGCTGCTTCTGGCACTGGACTGCTTGACCGTGTGCATGGCATTATGAAGTCTGAAGACTACCAACAAATTTTGCAGCATAATGTAGGGCCCAGTGTGAGAAAGCTGGGTCTCCCTCAGAGGTCATGGGTCTTCCAGCAGGACAATGACCCAAAATACACTTCCAAAAGCACTATAAAATGGTTTGAGAGAAAGCACTGGAGACTTCTAAGGTGGCCAGCAATGAGTCCAGACCTAAATCCCAAAGAACACCTGTGGAGAGATCTCAAAATGGCAGTTTGGAGAAGGCACCCTTCAAATAACAGGGACCTGGAGCAGTTTGCCAAAGAAGAATGGTCTACAATTCCAGCAGAGCATTGTAAGAAACTCATTGATGGTTACCGGAAGCGGTTGTTTGCAGTTATTTTGGCTAAAGGTTGTGCAACCAAGTATTAGGCTGAGGGTGCCAATACTTTTGTCCGGCCCTTTTTTGGAGTTTTGTGTGAAATGATCAATGATTTGATTTTTGCTTCATTCTCTTTTGCGTTTTTTCCTTGCAAGCAAATTAAATGAAGAGAATAATACCAAAGAATTTGTGATTGCAATCATTTCAGGAAGAAACTGAGTATTATCTGACAGAATTGCAGGGGTGCCAATACTTTTGGCCAGCACTGTACTTCTCAGGTTCAACCCTCAGAAGAACACTCTCAGAATTTATTAGATGAACTACTTGATATAGAAGAGTTAGAATGGGCACTGAGCTCAATGGCCAACGATAAAGCACCGGGAATGGACGGTCTTCCAGTGGAAGAATATAACAGATATAAGGAAGTATTACTACCAGTATTATTGGAGGTATACAATTCGAAGGAGGATCATTGCCACATCCATGCATGAAGCCATAATTACAGTATTACCTAAATAAGGCAAAGACCCTAGCATGCAGGCATCCTATAGACTCATCTCTCTTTTAACAGTAGACGTCAAACTTCTTGCTAACAAATTCTCAAAAGTAATCTCAATAATACACCCCGGTCAGTCTGGGTTTATGCCTGATATGTCCACCACGATCAATCTCAGAAGGCTTTATATTAATATACAAGCAAGGGCTGATAATATTGGTCAAAGGGGGATCCTGTCTTTGGACGCTGCTAAGGCCTTTGACAGTGTAGAATGGCAATATTTCTCAGCTACATTGCGGCAGATGGACAAATTTATATAATGGGTGCAATTGCTTTATTCAGACTCAAAGGCCAAAATAAGAGCGAATGAATCTATGGCTAATCGATTTTTGTTGCACAGAGGTACAAGACAAGGGTGCCCCCTGTCTCTCATTGTTTTCAAGAGCAACTGAACCTCTTGCGGCAGGAATTAGTAAAATGTCGGAGATAAATGGATTTAAATATGGGACCAAGGAAGAGAAGGTGGCATTGTTTGCCGATGATTTACGATTATTCCTTGGGGATGCTCGGGGGTCTCTGGAGAGCATGATGGCGACTATCTCTAGCTGACTTATTCCTTCCAAAGACCATACTAAGGACTAGGGAGCACTTAATACGGGTGGAGAAATGGCCATTCGGGCAAACAGGAAAGAGAAAGGAAAATTAAAAAAAATGGGGATGATCACCATAATTACAATAAAATGGCAAGGTTCCAGCAGACTGAATGATACGACTGTTAGGCCACGGCCCCACTATCAGTATTTGGTTCAGTATTCGGTCAGTATTTTTTCTCAGGAGTGGGAGCCAAAACCAGGTGAAGAACAATCAGAGAAAATATATAATAGAAACAACTCACCAATTCTACAATTATCACCCACTCCTGGTTTTGGCTCCCACTCCTGAAAAAAATTACTGGCCAAATACTAATAGTGGGGCGGTGGCCTTAAAGGCAAACTCAGCAAGCAGTAAGAATGAAGTCACAACAAAACACTGAGCTGTAACAAAACACCTTAAGGGTATGTGCCCACGATGCGCAAATTAAGCGGAATTTTGCGCTTCATTTCCGCATGTCCTTTTCCTGGAAAAATGCATGCGGAATTTGACATGCGTTTTTCAAGCGGAATTCATGCGTTTTGCACATGCGGAATTGCCTTGCGTATTCTACTGCATTGTATATGGCCATTCCGCATGCGTAAACGCACAAAGAATTGACATGCTGCGGAATTTTCCGCACATCAAAAATGCTGCGGAAAATTCCGCAGTATGGGCATTACAATTGCGGAATGCCATAGGGGACCATGGGGGGAGGCTAACATGCGTAATTCATGCGTTTATGCAGCGGAAATTTCCGCACAAAATACGCATGAATTACGCATCGTGGGCACATACCCTAAAATTTGTTATAGAGATTGATTAGTCCTTTCTGTCTGACCATTGGTTTCAGGGTGGTAGGCGCAGGAAAATAAATGAATTCCCAGTTTATTACAAAAATCTCTGCAGAATTTGGGGACAAATTGCACTGCCCTATCAAACACAGTGTTAAGAGGGATCCCATGTAGCCTTACTTTATGAGAAATAAAAAACCTGGAGAATGTCTCTGCATTAGGTAATCCTCTGAGAAAGGAACAAAATGAGCCCGTTTAATGAATCAGTCAATGACCACTCAAAGACAGTCTTCCCACCAGACAGAGGCAAATCTGTGATGAAATCCATGGACAGATGAGTTCACTGTCTTTCTGGAATTGCAATGGAGCCAATGCTCCAACCGGACTGTTATGACAGACTTTAGCATGTGCGCAAACTTCATGAACAGATACAAAATCTTTAATATAATTAAAATTATACATAGATGGCCACTAAAAAAGGCTAGTGATAGCTCTCTGCATAGCTGTGAACCGCGGACGACCACTCATGATTAAATCATGAAACTCCTGCAACAGCTGCAATCTTAGATACACAGCTACAAATAATTTGGACATAGGCGTGGCGAAAAGAGCAAACGATTGGACTTTACAGATCTTAGCTTCAACCTCCAAGGATATCACAGAAACCACAATGCCCTCAGGGAGAATGGAGGTCTTGGGGGAGAAACAGAACTAAAACTGCTTGGAACCCGGCCTGAAAGTGATAGAGAAATTTAATCTAGAGAAAAATAAGGGCCCTCTGGTCGGTCTAGGAGTTAGCCATTTAGCTGATTCAATATACGCTAAATTCTTCTGGTCAGTGACCACAGTTATTTGATGAACTTCTCCCTCCAGAAAATGTCTTCAAACCTTAAAGGCTGATTTAACAGTGAGTAACTCACAATTCCCAACCACAAAATTTCAGCAGATGAAAATTTTCTTGATAAAAAAGCACAAATTGGTCAGAGTCTTGGAACATTGACATAAAACGGCCCCGACCCCGACATCCGAAACATCCACCTCCACAATGAATGGTTCTTGGAGATCGGGTTGGATTAGAACAGGAGCAGACATAAAACTCTCCTTCAATTTTTCAAAAGCCCCAATAGCATCTGGTGACCAAACCTTGAGATCTGCCCCCTTACGTGTGAGGTCAGTAATCTGAGAAAAAAAACCTAAAGAATTTCCTATAATAGTTGGCGAATTCTACAAAATGTTGCAACACTTTCAGGTCACCAGGTTGGACCCAATCTATTATGGCTTTCACCTTCCCGGGATCCATCGTAAACCCATCAGCCGATAAAATTACCCCCGGGAATGAAACTTCCTGAACAGAAAAAAAAAAACATTTCTCAATTGTAACAAAGAAAGAATTCTCCCTCAACCTTTCTAATAGAAGACGGACATGTTCCTGGTGAGAATCCAAATCAGGAGAGAAAATTCTATCATCAAGATAAATCACAAGAAATCTCCCGATGTAATCAGAGAAATATCATTCAGAAAGTCGTGAAATCCTGTTGGTGCATTGGAGAATCCAAATGGCAGAACAAGATTATCGAATGAAACCTCAACAACATACATCTCGTACACACACGGCTCCGCTCCGTACATCTCGTACACGCGCGGCACCGCTCCGTACACCTCGTACACACGCGGCTCCGCTTCGTACACCTCGTACACACGCGGCTCCGCTCTGTACACCTCGTACACACACGGCTCCGCTCCGTACACACATGGCACCGCTTCGTACACCTCGTACACACACTGCTCCGCTCCATACACCTCGTACACACACGGCTCTGCTCCGTACACCTCGTACACGAGCGACTCCGCTCCGTACACACATGGCGCCGCTCCGTACACCTCGTACACACACGGCTCCGCTGCGTACAGACGCGACTCTGCTCCGTACACCACTTACAGATGCGGCTCTGCTCCGTACACCTCGTACACACGTGGCTCCGCTCCGTACACCTTGTACACGCACGGCTCCACTCCGTACACCTCATACACCCGCGGCTCCGCTCCGTACACCTCGTACACGCACGGCTCGGCTCCGTACACCTCGTACACGCGCGTCTCTGCTCCGTACACCTCGTAAATGCGCGGCTCCGCTCCGTACACCTTGTACACGCGCGGCTCCGCTCCGCACACCTCGTACACGCGCGGCTCCGCTCCGCACACCTCGTACACACGCGGCTCCGCTCCGCACACCTCGTACACACGCGGCTCCCCTCCGTACACCTCGTACACACGCGGCTCCGCTCCGTACGCCTCGTACACGCGCGGCTCCGCTCCGTACACCTCGTAAACGCGCGGCTCCGCTCCGTACACCTCGTACACACGCGGCTCCGCTCCGTACGCCTCGTACACACGCGGCTCCGCTCCGTACACCTCGTACACGCGCGGCTCCGCTCCGTACACCTCGTACACGCGGCTCCGCTCCGTACACCTCGTACACGCGCGGTCCTGCTCCGTACACCTCGTACACGCCCGGCTCCGCTCCGTACACCTCGTACACGCGCGGCTCCGCTCCGTACACCTCGTACACACACGGCTCTGCTACATCCACACTGTAAACCCCTCCTGACCCCACACATAAACTTCAGCTCATCCAGCACCATGACAACCAGCACAGCAGAGTCCTGCATCCACTGAGGCCCCTGATCATGTGACCCCTGACTCCTCCCCTCCTGTGACCTCATCACAGCTCCTGTGCGCACACAACAGCCATATATGTGGTGGCGGCTCTGCAGGTGGAGGTATGTGGAGACCCCCATTACTGGGGCAGGGGGCAATAACCCCTTCAGCACGGAGGCTCTTTTGGGGTCTTGTGTTGCCCCTTTATAACAATCATAAGGTTTCTGTTCTGTTTCCTGTAATAGATACATACGACCCAACTATGGAGACAGGAAGGGAGGAAACGTATTGTTCTCAGAGTACAGGACCCCACAGTGTAATGCCCCCATTATGCCCCTAATGCAGGATGTATGATGCCCCCCACACAGTGTAATGCCCCCATTATGTCCCTTATGCAGTATGTATGATGCCCCCACACAGTGTAATGCCCCCATTATGCCCCTTATGCAGGATGTATGATGCCCCGACACAGTGTAATGCCCCCATTATGCCCCTTATGCAGGATGTATGATGCCCCCCACACAGTGTAATGCCCCCATTATACCCCTTATGCAGGATGTATGATGCCCCCACACAGTGTAATGCCCCCATTATGTCCCTTTCTTTGCCCCACACAGTGTAATGTTCCCATAGTACCGCCATCCCCCCGCACAGTACAATCAGAGGCATAACTAGGGTCTGATAGGACCCGTTGCGAGATTTCGACCACCCCCCATCCTGATATGTACAGTGGGTACGGAAAGTATTCAGACCCCTGTGAATTTTTCACTCTTTGTTTCATTGCAGCCATTTGGTAAATTCTAAAAAGTTCATTTTTTTCTCTCATTAAAGTACACTCTGCACCCCATCTTCACTTAAAAAGAAACAGAAATGTAGAAATTTTTGCAAATTTATTAAAAAGAAACACAATTTTATAAATAATAGTTAATTTGAAAGATAAAATACAGAATCAAAGGAATAGTATGATATTATGATATTGCGTACACTTTTGTAGATTAAAGGTTACAAAGGTTAAATACTTATAAAGGTTACATACTTACTATAAGATAGCAGAAGAAAAAGATTTCCCTAGTAGCATGTACATCATCTGTCCGGAAACATCAGCTGGAGAAGCGTTCAGCGATGGGCAGAGAATGCGTCCTAGGTCCTACACTGTGAAGAGCGTCCTCTTCACAGGTCCACAATGCTTCTGCCATAACTGAATTCTTCAACAGCTTTATACATTTTAGAAAAAGGCTTACCCAACCTAATATTACGTAAGCATGAAAGTTCATAGGTTGTTGTCCAACATTCCAATCCCATGACAGTGGCCAGCTATCACAGATAAGCAATGCCGGACAAGACCTGTTCACGGACCATTCTACTTCTGTCATAATGTTTACATATGATAAGAGTAAATCCTACACCGGGTTATAAATCAGAACAAGGTTTTCTTCCCAGACAGTATATTGTGTTAAGAAGCTATGTATCAGTGAGATACATTCACAGATAAAGTATACCTTAACACAGAATATATAACCAGAATATTAATTAATGGTTGGATACATCATAATGGGTTTCAGATAGCCACTTATATTTTTTGTACTACAATAAGCTTCTCCATCTGAAGCCATATGCCTGTAATTCTTATTTACAATATTGTGCAATCGTCTGTCTCTAGTTCTACATCGGATCTCTCATGGCATATACAAAAGGCTAATTCCCTTCAGTAATAAAGATTAAACCTCAGACTGTTAGTAAACTTAAACTAATGCTATGTTTTAGTATGTCTGGACTAATGACCCCTAGTCTACTGAGGTTGGATACCGACAAATGCTGACATGTTTGGTTCCTATTTTATTTCAATATGGATCTGAAATATAAAATAGCCATTTTTCATGTTTATACTACAGTTATGTATTTATGTTTTGAAAAATCTAATAAAAATTATGTTAAAAAAAAAAACAGTGAAAAATTTAAAGGGAATACTTTCCGTACCCCCTGTATACGTATGTCCCTTATCCTGGGCCTCAACCTAGTATATGTCCCCCGTTCTGCCCCTGTTCTTTGGTGTATAGAAAAAAATAAACTATTACACTCACCAGGGGCGAACATAGAAGTGATGAAACCCCATAACAGAAGTATAATGCACAGCCCATAGTCCGTACATGTAGTATAATGCACAGACCACAGTTCATACATGTAGTATAGTGCACAGCCCATAGTCCATACATGTAGTATAATGCACAGCCCATAGTCATACATGTAGTATAATGCACAGCCCATAGTCCGTACATGTAGTATAATGCACAGACCATAGTCCGTACATGTAGTATAATTCACAGCCCATAGTCCGTACATGTAGTATAATGCACAGACCACAGTTCATACATGTAGTATAATGCACAGCCCATAGTCCGTACATGTAGCATAATGCACAGCCCATAGTCCGTGCATGTAGTATAATTCACAGCCTATAGTCATCCATGTAGCATAATGCACAGCCCATAGTCCGTACATGTAGTATAATGCACAGACCACAGTTCATACATGTAGCATAATGCACAGCCCATAGTCCGTACATGTAGCATAATGCACAGCCCATAGTCCGTGCATGTAGTATAATTCACAGCCTATAGTCATCCATGTAGTATAATGCACAGCCCATAGTCATCTATTTAGTATAATGCACAGCCCATAGTCTGTACATGTAGTATAATGCACAGCCCTTAGTCCGTACATGTAGTACAACCCCTGGCAAAAATTATGGAATCACCGGGCTCGCAGGATGTTCATAAAGTTGTTGAAAAAAAGCAGATCACAGACATAGCACAAAACTAAAGTCATTTCAAATGGCAACTTTATGGCTTTAAGAAACACTAAAAGAAATCAAGAAAAAAAATGTGGTACTCAGTAAGGGTAATTTCTTTCCGACCAAGCAGAGGGAAAAAATTATGGAATCACTCAATTCTGAGGAAAAAATTCTGGAATCATGAAAAACAAAACACAAAAGAACACTCCAATACATCACTAGTATTTTGTTGCACCACCTCTGGCTTTAATAACAGCTTGCAGTCTCTGAGGCGTGGACTTAATGAGTGACAAACAGTACTCTTCATCGATCTGGCTCCAACTTTCTCTGATTGCTGTTGCCAGATCAGCTTTGCAGGTTGGAGCCTTGTCATGGACTATTTTCTTCAACTTCCACCAAAGATTTTCAATTGGATTGAGATCCGGACTATTTGCAGGCCATGACATTGACCTTATGTGTCTTCTTTCATGGAATGTTTTCACAGTTTTGCTCTATGGCAGGATGCATTATCATCTTGAAAAATGATGTCATCATCCCCAAACATCCTTTCAATTGATGGGATAAGAAAACTGTCCAAAATATCAATGTAAACTTGGGCATTTATTGAAGATGTAATGACAGCCATCTCCCCAGTGCTTTTACCTGACATGCAGCCCCATATCATCAATGACTGTGGAAATTTGCATGTTCTCTTCATGCAGTCATCTTTATAAATCTCATTGGAACGGCACCAAACAAAAGTTCCAGCATCATCACTTTGCCCAATGCAGATTTGCGATTCATCACTGAATATGACTTTCATCCAGTTATCCACAGTCCACGATTGCTTTTCCTTAGCCCATTGTAACCTTGTTTTTTCTGTTTAGGTGTTAATGATGGCTTTTGTGTAGCTTTTCTGTATGTAAATCCCCTTTCCTTTAGGCTGTTTCTTACAGTTCGGTCACAGACATTGACTCCAGTTTCCTCCCATTCGTTCCTCATTTGTTTTATTGTGCATTTCCTGTTTTGGAGACATATTGCTTTAAGTTTCTGGTCTTGATACTTTGATGTCTTCCTTGGTCTACCAGTATGTTTGCCTTTAACAACCTTCCCATGTTTGCATTTGGTCCAGATTTTAGACACAGCTGACTGTGAACAACCAACATCTTTTGCAACATTGCATGATGATTTACCTTCTTTTAAGAGTTTGATAATCCTCTCCTTTGTTTCAATTGACATCTCTCGTGTTGGTGCCATGATTCATGTCAGTCCACTTGGTGCAACAGTTCTCCAAGGTGTGATCACTCCTTTTTAGATGCAGACTAATGAGCAGATCTAATTTGATGCAGGTGTTAGTTTTGGAAAGGAAAATTTACAGAGTGATTCCATAATTTTTTCCCTCTGCTTGGTCGGAAAAAAATTACCCTTACTGAGTACAACATTTTTTTTCTTGATTTCTTTTAGTATTTCTTAAAGCCATAAAGTTGCCATTTGAAATGACTTTAATGTTGTTGAAAAAAATCAGATCACAGACATGTCACAAATCTAAACAACTGAATGAACATCCTCCGAGCCCGGTGATTCCATAATTTTTGCCAGGGGTTGTATAATGCACAGCCCATAGTCCATACATGCAGTATAATGCACAGCCCATAGTCCGTACATGTATAATGCACAGCCCATAGTCCGTACATGTAGCATAATGCACAGCCCATGGTCCGTACAAGTAGCATAATACACAGCCCATGGTTCGTACATGTAGTATAATGCACAGCCCATGGTCCGTACATGTAGTATAATGCACAGCCCATACTCATACATGTAGTATAATGCACAGCCCATAGTCCGTTCATGTAGTATAATGCACAGCCCATAGTCCATACATATAGTATAATGCACAGCGCATAGTCCGTACATGTAGTATAATGCACAGCCCATAGTCATACATGTAGTATAATGCACAGCCCATAGTCCATACATGTATAATGCACAGCCCATAGTCCGTACATGTAGCATAATGCACAGCCCATGGTCCGTACAAGTAGCATAATACACAGCCCATGGTTCGTACATGTAGTATAATGCACAGCCCATGGTCCGTACATGTAGTATAATGCACAGCCCATACTCATACATGTAGTATAATGCACAGCCCATAGTCCGTTCATGTAGTATAATGCACAGCCCATAGTCCATACATATAGTATAATGCACAGCGCATAGTCCGTACATGTAGTATAATGCACAGCCCATAGTCATACATGTAGTATAATGCACAGCCCATAGTCCATACATGTATAATGCACAGCCCATAGTCCGTACATGTAGCATAATGCACAGCCCATGGTCCGTACAAGTAGCATAATACACAGCCCATGGTTCGTACATGTAGTATAATGCACAGCCCATGGTCCGTACATGTAGTATAATGCACAGCCCATACTCATACATGTAGTATAATGCACAGCCCATAGTCCGTTCATGTAGTATAATGCACAGCCCATAGTCCATACATATAGTATAATGCACAGCGCATAGTCCGTACATGTAGTATAATGCACAGCCCATAGTCATACATGTAGTATAATGCACAGCCCATAGTCCATACATGTAGTATAATGCACAGCCCATAGTCACACATGTAGTATAATGCACAGCCCATAGTCATACATGTAGTATAATGCACAGCGCATAGTCCGTACATGTAGTATAATGCACAGCCCATAGTCATACATGTAGTATAATGCACAGCCCATAGTCATACATGTAGTATAATGCACAGCCCATACTCTTACATGTAGTATAATGCACAGCCCATAGTCATACATGTAGTATAATGCACAGCCCACACTCTTACATGTAGTATAATGCACAGCCCATAGTCATCTATGTAGTATAATGCACAGCCCACAGTCATACATGTAGTATAATGCACAGCCCATAGTCCATACATGTAGTATAATGCACAGCCCATAGTCCGTACATGTAGTATAATGCACAGCCCATAGTCATACATGTAGTATAATGCACAGCCCATAGTCCATACATGTAGTATAATGCACAGCCCATAGTCCATACATGTAGTATAATGCACAGCCCATAGTCCATACATGTAGTATAATGCACAGCCCACACTCTTACATGTAGTATAATGCACAGCCCACAGTCATACATGTAGTATAATGCACAGCCCATACTCATACATGTAGTATAATGCACAGCCCATAGTCATCCATGTAGTATAATGCACAGCCCATACTCTTACATGTAGTATAATGCACAGCCCATACTCTTACATGTAGTATAATGCACAGCCCACACTCTTACATGTAGTATAATGCACAGCCCATAGTCCATACATGTAGTATAATGCACAGCCCATACTCATACATGTAGTATAATGCACAGCCCATAGTCATCCATGTAGTATAATGCACAGCCCACACTCATACATGTAGTATAATGCACAGCCCATACTCATACATGTAGTATAATGCACAGCCCACACTCATACATGTAGTATAATGCACAGCGCATAGTTCATACATGTAGTATAATGCACAGCCCATAGTCATCCATGTAGTATAATGCACAGCCCATAGTCCATACATGTAGTATAATGCACAGCCCATAGTCATACATGTAGTATAATGCACAGCCCTCACTCTTACATGTAGTATAATGCACAGCCCATAGTCATCCATGTAGTATAATGCACAGCCCATAGTCCATACATGTAGTATAATGCACAGCCCATAGTCATACATGTAGTATAATGCACAGCCCTCACTCTTACATGTAGTATAATGCACAGCCCATAGTCATACATGTAGTATAATGCACAGCCCATACTCTTACATGTAGTATAATGCACTGCCCACACTCTTACATGTAGTATAATGCACAGCCCATAGTCATACATGTAGTATAATGCACAGCCCATAGTCATACATGTAGTATAATGCACAGCCCTCACTCTTACATGTAGTATAATGCACAGCCCATAGTCATACATGTAGTATAATGCACAGCCCATAGTCATACATGTAGTATAATGCACAGCCCACACTCTTACATGTAGTATAATGCACTGCCCACACTCTTACATGTAGTATAATGCACAGCCCATAGTCATACATGTAGTATAATGCACAGCCCATAGTCATACATGTAGTATAATGCACAGCCCTCACTCTTACATGTAGTATAATGCACAGCCCATAGTCATACATGTAGTATAATGCACAGCCCATACTCATACATGTAGTATAATGCACAGCCCACACTCATACATGTAGTATAATGCACAGCCCACACTCTTACATGTAGTATAATGCACAGCCCATAGTCATACATGTAGTATAATGCACAGCGCATAGTTCATACATGTAGTATAATGCACAGCCCTCACTCTTACATGTAGTATAATGCACTGCCCACACTCTTACATGTAGTATAATGCACAGCCCACACTCATACATGTAGTATAATGCACAGCCCATACTCATACATGTAGTATAATGCACAGCCCATAGTCATCCATGTAGTATAATGCACAGCCCACACTCATACATGTAGTATAATGCACAGCCCATACTCATACATGTAGTATAATGCACAGCCCACACTCATACATGTAGTATAATGCACAGCCCATACTCTTACATGTAGTATAATGCACAGCCCATAGTCCATACATGTAGTATAATGCACAGCCCATACTCATACATGTAGTATAATGCACAGCCCATAGTCATCCATGTAGTATAATGCACAGCCCACACTCATACATGTAGTATAATGCACAGCCCACACTCATACATGTAGTATAATGCACAGCCCACACTCTTACATGTAGTATAATGCACAGCCCACACTCATACATGTAGTATAATGCACAGCCCACACTCATACATGTAGTATAATGCACAGCCCACACTCTTACATGTAGTATAATGCACAGCCCATACTCATACATGTAGTATAATGCACAGCCCACACTCATACATGTAGTATAATGCACAGCCCATACTCTTACATGTAGTATAATGCACAGCCCATAGTCCATACATGTAGTATAATGCACAGCCCATACTCATACATGTAGTATAATGCACAGCCCATAGTCATCCATGTAGTATAATGCACAGCCCACACTCATACATGTAGTATAATGCACAGCCCACACTCTTACATGTAGTATAATGCACAGCCCACACTCATACATGTAGTATAATGCACAGCCCACACTCATACATGTAGTATAATGCACAGCCCATACTCATACATGTAGTATAATGCACAGCCCACACTCATACATGTAGTATAATGCACAGCCCACACTCTTACATGTAGTATAATGCACAGCCCATAGTCATACATGTAGTATAATGCACAGCGCATAGTTCATACATGTAGTATAATGCACAGCCCTCACTCTTACATGTAGTATAATGCACTGCCCACACTCTTACATGTAGTATAATGCACAGCCCACACTCATACATGTAGTATAATGCACAGCCCATACTCATACATGTAGTATAATGCACAGCCCATAGTCATCCATGTAGTATAATGCACAGCCCACACTCATACATGTAGTATAATGCACAGCCCATACTCATACATGTAGTATAATGCACAGCCCACACTCATACATGTAGTATAATGCACAGCCCATACTCTTACATGTAGTATAATGCACAGCCCATAGTCCATACATGTAGTATAATGCACAGCCCATACTCATACATGTAGTATAATGCACAGCCCATAGTCATCCATGTAGTATAATGCACAGCCCACACTCATACATGTAGTATAATGCACAGCCCACACTCATACATGTAGTATAATGCACAGCCCACACTCTTACATGTAGTATAATGCACAGCCCACACTCATACATGTAGTATAATGCACAGCCCACACTCATACATGTAGTATAATGCACAGCCCACACTCTTACATGTAGTATAATGCACAGCCCATACTCATACATGTAGTATAATGCACAGCCCACACTCATACATGTAGTATAATGCACAGCCCATACTCTTACATGTAGTATAATGCACAGCCCATAGTCCATACATGTAGTATAATGCACAGCCCATACTCATACATGTAGTATAATGCACAGCCCATAGTCATCCATGTAGTATAATGCACAGCCCACACTCATACATGTAGTATAATGCACAGCCCACACTCTTACATGTAGTATAATGCACAGCCCACACTCATACATGTAGTATAATGCACAGCCCACACTCATACATGTAGTATAATGCACAGCCCACACTCTTACATGTAGTATAATGCACAGTCCACACTCTTACATGTAGTATAATGCACAGCCCATACTCATACATGTAGTATAATGCACAGCCCATAGTCCATACATGTAGTATAATGCACAGTCCACACTCATACATGTAGTATAATGCACAGCCCATACTCATACATGTAGTATAATGCACAGCCCATAGTCCATACATGTAGTATAATGCACAGCCCATACTCATACATGTAGTATAATGCACAGCCCATACTCATACATGTAGTATAATGCACAGCCCATAGTCATACATGTAGTATAATGCACAGTCCATACTCATACATGTAGTATAATGCACAGCCCACACTCATACATGTAGTATAATGTACAGCCCATAGTCCGTACATGTAGTATAATGTACAGCCCACACTCTTACATGTAGTATAATGCACAGCCCATAGTCCATACATGTAGTATAATGCACAGCCCATAGTCCGTACATGTAGTATAATGCACAGCCCATAGTCCGTACATGTAGTATAATGCACAGCTCATAGTCATACATGTAGTATAATGCACAGTCCACACTCTTACATGTAGTATAATGCACAGCCCATAGTCATCCATGTAGTATAATGCACAGCCCATAGTCCGTACATGTAGTATAATGCACAGCCCATAGTCCGTACATGTAGTATAATGCACAGCCCACAGTCCATACATGTAGTATAATGCACAGCCCATAGTCCGTACATGTAGTATAATGCACAGCTCATAGTCATACATGTAGTATAATGCACAGTCCACACTCTTACATGTAGTATAATGCACAGCCCATAGTCATCCATGTAGTATAATGCACAGCCCATAGTCCTCCATATAGTATAATGCACAGCGCATAGTCATACATGTAGTATAATGCACAGCCCATACTCATACATGTAGTATAATGCACAGCCCATAGTCATCCATGTAGTATAATGCACAGCCCACAGTCATACATGTAGTATAATGCACAGCCCATAGTCCATACATGTAGTATAATACACAGCCCACACTCATACATGTAGTATAATGCACAGCCCACACTCTTACATGTAGTATAATGCACAGCCCATACTCTTACATGTAGTATAATGCACAGCCCACACTCTTACATGTAGTATAATGCACAGCCCACACTCTTACATGTAGTATAATGCACAGCCCACACTCTTACATGTAGTATAATGCACAGCCCACAGTCCGTACATGTAGTATAATGCACAGCCCATAGTCCATACATGTAGTATAATGCACAGCCCATAGTCTGTACATGTAGTATAATGCACAGCCCATAGTCATACATGTAGTATAATGCACAGCCCATAGAACGTACATGTAGTATAATGCACAGCCCATAGAACGTACATGTAGTATAATGCACAGCCCACACTCTTACATGTAGTATTATGGCAAAGGGCACCGTGTACTCGCTGATTAAAAGAAAACAGAACATTATACTCGCCTTCTCTCTGCTCCCTCGCAGCTCGGTGTCTTTTTTCTGGAGCTGCCGCTGACTTCAGCTGCAAGTGACAGGAGAGCATGATGTTACTTCCATGCGCCCCCTAATGGCGTACATGCCGATGTCAGCTGCTGGCCTCTGATTGGTCAGCAGCGTGTATTGTGGCACTTCAGCTGAATGTCAGTCCGAGAACACATCCAGCTGAAGTAGGGGTCGGTCGCAGGAGCCACTGCGGTCATTAAGCCTCTCAATATAATGCTCTCATAGTACCTCTATTTCCCCACACCGTATAATGTTCTCACAGTACCACCATCCCCCCACATACAGTATAATGTTCCCACAGTACCGCCATCCCCCCACATACAGTATAATGTTCCCACAGTACCGCCATCTTCCTACATACAGTATAATGTTCTCACATTACCACCATCTTCCCACATACAGTATAATGTTCTCATAGTACTGCCATCCCCCACATACAGTATAATGTTCTCACAGTACCGCCATCTTCCCACATACAGTATAATGTTCCCACATTACCACCATCCCCCCGCATACAGTATAATGTTCCCACAGTACCGCCATCTTCCCACATACAGTATAACACTTGGTTTTCTTTTTTTGGTGTTTTTCATGTAATATATGGAAGCCTACAGGAAAATGCTAAAAGAAACATAATATCCAGGAATAAACCACTGTACATGGAGACATTAGCATCAAATAACTGTCTTGTTCTTACAAACACGCTCTTATAAATGAGATCTAACTAGTGTTGAGCGAGTATGTTCTGTCCGAGTACGCTCGGGCCGAGCTCCGAGTATTTACAGCTGCTCGGTGATATGCTTGAATCACTCCCTTGTGTATGATTTGCGACTATTTGACAGTTTTATTACATGGGAAGAATGTCTATTTCTTACACATTCTTCACATGTAATAAAGCTGTCAAACAGTTGCAAATCATGCACATGGGAGTGATTCAAGCATATCACCGAGCAGCTGTAAATACTCGGAGCTCGGCCCGAGCATACTCGGACAGAACATACTCGCTCAACACTAGATCTAACATGATAAAAGATTACAACCTGGGAAAGACGGGAAACATTCATATAGACGGTCGGTGATGATGTAGTCAGTGACGGACTCTGGACAAATTTGTTTCTAGAGCCTTATTAGAAGATGAAGATGTCGTCCTCATCTTGAAGTTGTTATTTCTCATGCCATGTGTAATGTATATGACGAGAATTAGCGTTATGGAAGATGAGTCTATAAGAAACGTATTCAGCTGCAGACTCCGAGGCAGAAACTGCTTGTTGTCTGTGGCCTAAAATATATAGGTTTTATTAGTATTTCAGGGACAAAAGCAGAATGTTGTAAAATAATAAAAATACCATTGCTGCTTGGGTTTCTGGGTGATTCTTACTGAAGCCGTGGCCAACTTAGCCAGTGATTGGAAGTATGGAGGAGATGTCTAAGTCAGCAATTCAACTTATGTTCCAGTCCATAAAAAACTAGAGAACACAACATCTACACATTCTATCTCCTGATAGATTTCCCTTATTGTCTCCAGTAATTGTATTATTACACAGGATTCTTTATGATGTTACATCGGCTCATCTTCTTCTCATTCAGGTCTCTACAATATCAGATCCTCTCAGTGAAGATCTTCTATATAAGAGAATTTTTCTGAATGACCTATCAAGGATGGACATGGACAGAGACAAGATGATGGAGAGGATATTACACCTCACCCTAGAGATCCTCTTCCGGATTACTGGAGAGGTGAGAGATTCTGATGACGTCACATTACATCATTCTTATCTATGGGAATAACAGATGGACAGAACTGGAGAGGTGAGGACTCTGGAAATGTCTGGAGTGAGATTTATTAATGTGTCTCTCCATAACCAGGATTACACAGTAGTGAAGAAGACCTCTAGTGAGCGCTGTCAGGACCCTGTGTCTGAGGGATGGGGAAGACCCCTGAGCCCAATCACAGGGCCTCCATCTCACCCCCTGATACATGAGGACATCAATGACCAGAAGATCCTAGAACTCACCTACAAGATGATTGAGCTGCTGACTGGAGAGGTGACACTGCTGGGAATGCTGGGACATTATACAGTAATGCTATGGAGGGATTGGGGGGGATGACTGTATCATTGTATGTGTCAGGTTCCTATAAGATGTCAGGATGTCACAGTCTATTTCTCCATGGAGGAGTGGGAGTATTTAGAAGGACACAAATATCTGTACAGGGACATCATGATGGAGGTTCCCCAGCCCCTCGCATCACCAGGTAATAGGACTAAATACCCACGGCCTATAATTCTCTGTATGTAAAGAATTAATTCAGTCCCTGTATGTGTTTCCTCCAGATCTATCCAGTAAGAGGACAACACCAGAGAGATGTCCCCGTCCTCTTCTTCCACAGGACTGTAAACAAGAAGATCCCAATGTTCCTCAGGATCATCAGGTAGATGGAGAGAAGGTGTCATGAGATCTCCCCTATGATGTGTAGACGGCTGTGAAGGTCTTGTGCTCAGTCTTGTTTCATCCACCAGTATTATATATTTTATACTTGTGTAAAGAGAACGTTGGAGATGGCAGGATTAGAGCTGATCATAGATGTGACTTCTCCATCTGTCTGTGACTTTTACAATATTTTTGTTTCAGGGTGAAGATCTGACCCATATTAATACTACAGAGACATATGTGAGGTGTGATGAGCGGTGTAAGGAGGAGATTCCTTCATATGACCACCCAGGTGAGTAGTGACCACTAAATGCAGAGAAGTCACAGATTCTTCTCAGTCACCGGCTGTGGCTGCTTTATCGGGGGTGTAGTCCGGCCGTATCACAATCGTGTGATCACCATTTTCCCTCTAGACCACAACATTCTTCTCCATCCAAATATGGTCACATTACTTTGTGTAATTGTGAAAGCCTTTTTCTGTAGAACTTACAACCTGGAGGATCCACCTACCCCCTGGGATTAGGAGACGCTGGCCATTACCTGCCCAGATCTGTAAACTACAAAGCCAAATGACAGCGTACGTAGAAAATGCTGACAAGTGAGAAAATCACTTGACGAAACATTCTGATGGACCTGTAAGAGAAAGCGGAGGGTAATGATGCTGTTGGCTTCCTAGATCCCTGATATCTTATTGGATGAATCTACCTTCTCTCCCTTCTCTGCGGCTGAATGTGCTCGTATGGTCCCTACAAGACCAGGTCCAGTCTTTCTGGCCAAACTTCACTTTTATGATCGCAAATATTAAATGTGCAGTGAGGGCCAAGTGTGAATTTCTGTACAAAGTTTCCCTTTATTCTGACTTTTTAATTTCTTTTAAAACTGAATAACTTCAAGCAGGATTGGGATAAAACTACATAAATAACATTACACCTGTGCCATGATATGTCTCTAAGCTGTGCGTGGCTGATGGCTGTAATATACATCTATTCACGCCTGCAGGAGATGTGGTGGCATGGCTCGAGCCCTGGTTTCATGGATTCACTCCACGTCATAAATTACATTATGTTTTCAATCCTAAAGAATTCAGATTCCTGCACAATCTCTCCTGAAATGGGGGCACTAATACTTTCTCTACTCTTCTGGTCAGGACTCATCATACCTCCAATGGTCCACCATAAATGAGTGCAACTCCGGTTTAGTGTTGGATTTCTCCCTTCATACATACGTTGGTGTTGGGAATGTAGCATATATTTTTATTGTTATATTTTTTTTACATGTTCATTCTGTATGATAGTTTATTTGGGGTTGGATCGGCCGGCCTCACTTATGTAAGTCTTTAACTACCTACTAGTTACAGTTACAGACTGAAGGTTTTTTTTACTGAAGAAGACTATTCAGCTTGATCGTTTCAGTCGGTGTTATTATCTGTAGTCACAGTTTTGCCCATTACCCTTTAATCCTTCCTTATGGATCTGGACTTACGCAGATACTCCTAGGCTTGGGCCATAGTGTTACTTGCTGTTCTGTGGAGTGAGATGGGAAGAAGAATAGTCAGGTAGCCAGAACCAGGAGGGCAGAGTAAACGGGCCGGGGTCACAATGGAAAACAAATACACAAGCCGGGAGCTGAGCAGAGGACTGAACCAGAGGAGAACAAGGCTGTATCTGGAAGCTTCCGGTAATATGCTTCCAGCTTTAGTAGGGTGCGGTGCTTTCCATATGGCTGAAGTAGGGAGCAGGTTACTGCAGCTGGACAGCACACACACCCATACTGCCAGACTGGATGGTACTACTGGTTCCATGCAAACTAATCTAAGTGGCTGGACAGAGTCTGTGCCGCCCAGAACTTTTGGTCTCGTCGTCTTCTCAATCACCAGCGCCGCCTGCAGAATAAATAGGACAGCACCTGGTGACAGAAGCAGACATCGCAGGAGCAGGTCCCAGAGGATATGGGACACACCACACCATACAAAATGTCAGAAAATCACAGCAGTAGAAATTCCCATATATTGACTCCATTTTGAAAATTATGACCCTCAATGAATTAATCTTTAGAAGTTGTCACTACTTTGACTCCACAGTCACTTTCCTAAAATTAGCACACAGTAGATGTTTCAAAGTGAAAATTACTAATATGCCATTTATTGCCCAACACATAGTGCCCAGATTGTGCTCCGGGAGACACACACCGTAAATGAAGAGGGTTCTTCTCACTATAGTAATGCCAAATACATGGATGATAAATGTGGTTTGGACGCACTGCAAGGCTCAGAAGAGAGGGGGAGATCTGACTGTGGGAGAGCAGATATTGCTGGATTGGTTTATAGAAACAAAGTTGCTTTTCAAGACCCTTTGAGCCACTGATAATGTGTAAATCTCTGTTTTTCCACTGACAAATGATGGACCTGAGTGGGGACTTGTTTTTTGTGAGATGAGTAGAAGTTTTTATTGGTGCTATTTTTGCCTATATAACATTGTTTGGTGGCTTTTTATTCCATATTTGAGAGACTGAATGAACAAACAGTTGAACACCACGCTCCACTGGCTCATCCTATGAGGTTTTCTATTAGACTGTGAACTGTCATTGTCTTGGTGAATAATTCAATATTTTTTACATGAGTTGCTATTTTACAGTTTAAGTAGAAATGTTAAAAAATATATAATTCAAGGATATTTTATTCATAAATAATAATTGGTTTTATTCTTGGCAGATGACTGTACCAGGAGATCAGAGGGACAGCTGACATCTTCAGTTTTTAAATCAGACGATCTTGAGATCCCACAGGATACAATTGAAGTGAATGCCATTACTCCAGATATCCCATCATCCCTTCACAGCAAAGATCTGTCATCTGATCCTTTGAAACAGGTCCTGTCTTCTGATTCATTACCGACTACTAATGAAAATCAAAGTCGCAAAATAAGTATTAAAAAACAAACTGATACTAATTCAAAGAAGCCATTTTCACGTTCAGAATATGAAAATAGTTTTTCCCTCGAAAAGTCTTTTCTTAAACATCAAAACATTCACACAGCGGAGAAAAGATTTTTTTGTTTCAAGTGTGGGAAATGTTTTAATCAGAAATCAAATCTTGTTAATCACCAGAGAAGTCACACAAAGAAGAAGCCATTTTTTTGTTCAGAATGTGGAAAATGTTTTACAGAGAAGTCAAGGTTTATCAGACATCAGAGAACTCACACAGGGGAGAAGCCTTTTTCCTGTTTTGAATGTGAGAAATGTTTTAACCAGAAATCAGATTTGGTCAATCACCAGAGAACTCACACAGGGGAGAAGCCTTTTTCCTGTTCAGAATGTGGGAAATGTTTTAACCGTAAAGCGATTCTTGATAGCCACCAGAGAACCCACACAGGGGAGAAGCCTTTTTCATGTTCTGAATGTGGGAAATGTTTTAACCAGAAATTAGATTTGGTCTATCACACGAGAACTCACACAGGGGAGAGGCCTTTTTCCTGTTCAGAATGTGGGAAATGTTTTAACCAGAAATCAGATTTGCTTAAGCACCAGAGAACTCATACAGGGGAGAAGCCTTTTTCATGTTCAGAATGTGGGAAATGTTTTAAACAGAAATTTGATTTGGTCAATCACCAGAGAACTCACACAGGGGAGAAGCCTTTTTCCTGTTCAGAATGTGGAAAATGTTTTAACCATAAATCAGATTTGCTTAAGCACCAGAGAACTCACACAGGGGAGAAGCCTTTTTCCTGTTCAGAATGTGGGAAATGTTTTAACCGTAAAGCAATTCTTGATAGCCACCAGAGAACTCACACAGGGGAGAAGCCTTTTTCTTGTTCAGAATGTGCAAAAATTTTTAACCAGAAATCAGGTTTGGTTAAGCACCAGAGAACTCACACAGGGGAGAAACCTTTTTCCTGTTCAGAACGTGGTAAATGTTTTAACCGTAAAGAGATTCTTGATAGCCACCAGAGAACTCACACAGGGGAGAAACCTTTTTCCTGTTATGAATGTGGGAAATGTTTTAACCGTAAAGCGATTCTTCATAGCCACCAGAGAGCCCACATGGGGGAGAAGCCTTTTTCATGTTCAGAATGTGGGAAATGTTTTAACCAGAAATCAGATTTGGTCAATCACCAGAGAACTCACACAGTGGAGAAGCCTTTTCCTGTTCAGAATGTGGAAAATGTTTTAAACAGAAATCAGATTTGGGTAAGAACCAGAGAACTCATACAGGGGAGAAACCTTTTTCCTGTTCAGAATGTGGAAAATGTTTTAACCAGAAATCAAATCTGATTAAGCACCAGAGAACTCACACAGGGGAGAAGCCTTTTTCCTGTTCAGAATGTGGGAAATGTTTTAACCAGAAATCAGATGTTGTTATACACCAGAGAACCCACACAGGGGAGAAGCCTTTTTTGTGTTCAGAATGTGGAAAATGTTTTGTGAAGAAATCCTCACTTCTTAGTCACCAAAGTACTCACACAGGCGAGAAGCCATTTTCATGTTCTTAATGTGGGAAATGTTTTACACAGAAATCAACTCTTAATAAACTTCAGAGAAGTCACACAGGGGAGAAGCCTATTTAAATTCTAACCGAAAATTGTATCTTCTTAAAGGGGTTTTCCACTTCTATTGGTACAACTCCTTCTCATTCCTCATGTTTGGCCTTGTTAAAATAAAAACACTCATACAAACCTCCCGTTGCGTTGTGGTGACGTTCCATTGGTGTCACAACTCGCATTTCTGGGGCTCACATAAGGTTGTTACATCACACAATCCTGGTCCCAATCAACGCCGCCTTCGGACGTATTGAATATCAACAGGAAAGACATGGCCTGGACGTAACACGGAGAGGATGCACAAACTGAAAGCACTCTCTTCAGACAGTGTTTCTGGGGAATTATAAGCAATTTCTGGCCTTAAATATGACGTCTGATATGGGAAAGAAAGACGATATCTGAGGTTAATCTGAGGTCCTCCACCTCGGTCATCATGTCTGGTATGCAGTGTTTCTTATCGAAAGTCTTATCATCCTGCTCCGGAGCCATTACTGCCTCATCTCTGCTTGGAAAAAGAAGCAGTATTAACCCTCATGATGCCAGACAGCTCAAGCCTGTAAGTCCTGCACCATCTTCTCTCTTAATGTAGGCCTCACAAGAAAACCGCACCACAAATCTCCCTGTATTCTCACCAAAGCCCACATACTGAGCAGTGCTTGCTTCACAGGGAAATTTACTCCCCTCCCTCCGCAGCCACAGAGGATTCTGATATAGGGAACGCCATAATTGATTTATATTTCATATTGTGTCTATCCCTACTAAACAAGAGATAGAGCAATATATACAAAGGCTGAAGACCACGTACAAAACTGACATATGTCCCCTCACTTCTAGCCTATCACGGCTTACCGAGAAGGTACAGATATTCGAGGCTGATGTCGTACAAGTTGTGGCCATCAAAATGCTCAGAAACAAACACTGGATCTTCACAGCCAGCAAATAAACAGTCTGTTTAATATCATTGATGACCAAGAAAATCACAATAATATCCTGAAATCATCAATGCACAAGCGATCAGGCCAACACTGTGGACATTGTTCAATTACATCCTTGGTGACCCTATTGATAAGGAGCTGGAGATCGACAGGGCGCACCGTACATTAGGCAATCATGGCTCAGATCCTGAGCGTCCAAGGGACATTATCGGTCACATACATTTTTCCAATATAAAAGAGGCCGTTCTGAGGAAAGCAGGGGAGTTGGGTCCTGGTGATTTCAATGGAAAACGCATACAGATCTATCCTGAATGGCACTCGCTCAAAGAAGGGTATTGAAACCACTACTTGATACTCTCTAGGAAAATGGTCTGATGTACTCCTGTGGTACCCTTTCCACCTGCGAGTCCGAAAAAAAAGGAACATTGTATACTTTGAAAGATCAAAGCGACATGAGACCATTCTGTGATGTCCTGGACATTCCCAGAATCCATATATCTGATTGGCCACCTTCTCCACCATTGCCACAGAGTTTCGGCACCTCACATAAGGTTTTCAATGGATCAGGAATTTGATGGTGATGCACCCAGACGGGAAAGGAACCTGCCAATCATATGAGCTCCTGAAATGAATCTTCTTTTCCCTGATGAGAGAGACAGTTTGCAGATGCGTACTTATTTCTTTCAGAATATAATAAGATATATCTAAATAGAGTTTTAGGTGCCACTCTTCCACTATACAGAATGTCACAGTTCATATCTTAGAACGGCATTTAATTTGAGTTCACATTATATTACTGTAATATCAGGCTGTATTACTTTGCTCGCTATATATTCTGTGGTTCCCCCTAATAGGAACCCTAGGACTAAAGGTTTGACTTACGCCTGTAAAGACAACCCCCAGTTAAGGACTTGCATTGGGATCTGCTTGTTTCGTAATTTCCTAGTGTTCGATATATTCATAATCTATACCTCTTGGCCACTGAGAGGTAGACATTACTATCTACCATCTATACCTCCTCTTTGCTCTTGATCTTTCTCTCCTCCTCCTTTTTTTTCATATAATATGACACAATTCAAAACTCGTTCATTGAATGTCAGAGGACTTAATGTTCGAGAGAAAGGAGCTCAAGTGTTTTATCATATGAATAAACAACACGTTCATTTTCTCCTTCTTCAGGAGACCCACTTTAGAGGCGATCATATACTGTACCTCAGATTACTAACAGATATTATTCATCTTGGCGTCACAGTACAAATGCTGTTTTGAAGTCTAAGGTGCGGAGTATAGGCCGACACAGATCACTGCCGCATACTATTGTAGAAACACTGTCTGACACTGAGAGGAGGTATGTGTTTAAGATCTCCATCTATTCCAACAATTTGACTTTGGCAAACTTATATCTCCCTAATTGTGACCTAATTAAGACATGATGTCAATACTTAAACTAAAACATTTTCTGTAGGAGCTTATCATCATTGAAGGTGACTTTCATTTTGTCTTGGATCCTTCTTTAGAGGCGTTCCTGGGATGGAGTCACCAATCGAAATCACCCAAAAGCTTTGCTAAACGTGCTCCGGTCTTTCCAACTGGTCGATGTATGGAAGATACAACATCCAGATGTAAAGGATTATACGTATTATTCTCCTATACTCAATATGCGTAGCCGTAGAGACTTTTCATTAAATTGTCATCACTTGCTTACATGGCCACCTACATATCTGATAGGGACTGCTATATGGTCAGATCATGCTCCTGTATATTGTAATCTGACTATACCTGACTCCACCAAGGCTTCAACTGTGGGAACTTAATGATAATCTGCTGAAAGACTCACTCTGTGTCTCAGACCTTCTTGAGACTATAGACTCCTTCACAAATATGAGCATGATGAAACTGCCTTACAATTTCAATGGGAAGCTCTCAAATGCGTCCTCAGAGGGATACTAATAAAACATGGATGCCGGCTAAAAAGAGAAAGCAGCTAAAGTCTCCCATTTGCTTGAGCAGATTGATCTCCTTGGCAAACAACATAAATGATCTGTTTCCCTCCAGACATACGCAGACCTGCTTAACGCTAGAAAGCAGCTAAGGTAGTTTCATGGATGGGGTACTCGCAAATATTGTGTAATTTCAGGGCACCTACTTATGGAAGGAACCAAGCGGAAGCATCCATTCTCGGTACTAGATATGGGGCCTCCTCGAGAAAATGACCTAAAATGTCCTAAACTAAAGTTAATATATAAGGTGTGGGATAGGGGTAAAAATATTCTGGGGATTGAAAAGTACACAAACTATACTCCTTTATGGGACAACTATAACTTACCAGAGCTACAGAAACTAAATAATGTTAGTGAGTGGGAGGATAGGGGTAAATGTTTGGTATCACAACTCTTAAGGAATGGATTATTCAAGAGCTTTGAACAAATAAAGGCAGATTTTAGCCTTTCACATAGGGTGCTTTATCAGTATCTGCAAATACGTCAGGCATATAACACACAACTAGAATAAACGCCATACTGATTGATCGACATCACCCGATAGATACCATTGCTACAGCGCTGGATACAGAATGTCTAATATCCCTTATTTATAGGCAGTTACTTGCCCTACATTTGGGTAAATATCCTTTGATAGTTAAGACAAAATGGGAGGAGGATGTGGGTCCTTTATCTGAGGAAACTTGGATTTGACACCGAATCTTTCATTGTCAGAGTCACAAAGATTGTCCCAAATTCTTCTCATTCATAGGGTATATAGATCCCCAAGTATTTTATTTAAAATTTTAATACAAACTGATGACACATGCCCTAGATGTGGTCAAAATGACGCCCACCTGATACATATGATGTGGGAATATTGGCGACTACTGTGGTGATCGCTCTTGTACTATCTGTATTTGGGATACAACTTCAGTTGGAACCTAAAATCTGTATCCTGAGACTCCTGGGAGAGGACGTAGACCAGACTCCCATATGGCAATAGCTAGCTCCAGAATATTATTCCAAGCCAGATCGTTGCACTACATTGGATAGACAATTCTCCCCCAATGATAACAGAACTAAAATCCAGGATAAATAACACTATGCTTGGAAAGGGAGCTTATATATCAAGAAACGCTGTCAAGAAATCCATACACATATGGAACAATGGTTAATTACCCCCGGTATTGCCTCAGAAAACCTTCTCAGAAATACTATACTGGACCGTTTGTCCATTTCCTTACAGTAAACCAGGAATTTATATCCTTATACCCAAGGTGTCAGCGAATAATAATTGTCTCAGTCCATATAATTGTCCCTTCTTAGATATATTCTTTTTCTTTTGTTGTCCCAATAGGGAAAAAAATAATCAGTCAGGAATATTTCAGATATTTATGTACAAATGTAAAATTACTATTCCAAAACCTTGTACTATAGAGCGATATTGGGATTTGTATCATTGTAAACCGGTTGTCGTATTGTTACTGGTTTTTCTTTCTTTTTATTGTTTTTCTCAGAATGTTTCTATAAGAAAAACAAAATGTCTGTAATTCTTTGTTTTGTTTAATAAAAACAGTCTGATTGGAAAAAGAAAGGAGCGAAGGTCATTAATAGATGAAACGTGTATAAAATACCAAGATCGCATGTGAAGATACTCGTATGAATTCACAGATAAATGTGGCCGCTCATTGACAAGGAGGTTACATCCAGACATGCAAAGGACATATGTATCCAGAATAAAAGGGGCACCCGGCTATAGATTCATAACCCCACTGACATAGAGGAAGCATTTCATTGCTGTTATAGCTCACTATATAATATTTATGCACAATACCACAACATGCCACCTAATAGTCTTAAAACAAAAATTGACAAATATATTCTGGACACTGCCTTACTTTCCTTACAGACCCCCGAGCAGGAGGTACTAGACAAAGCTTTCATTGAGCAACAGATATGAGAGGCCATTAAATCATTCCCTACTGGGAAGAGCCCTGGGCCAGGTGGATTCAATAATAGATTTTATTATAAGATGTTTGCACCTGTGTTATTACCATTTTTAGCAAAAGTGTTCAATAATAGTTCAATAATATCTCAGAAGACCCCTTTGCCCCCCAATCACTTGAGGCTCATATAACGGTTATATCAAAGCCCGGAAAAGAACCAAATACCTGCCCTTATATTTATCCAATATCATTAATTAATGTACACGTCAAAATATTCTCTAAAATAATTGCAACACGGCTCTCCCATTATCTACCCTCAATTGTTAGCAGCGATCAGGTTGGCTTTGTTAAGGCTAGAGAAGCTCATGATAATACAAATAAAACATTGTTGTTAATTTCCCATGCAAAAAGCCAGGGGATCCCAATGTGCCATGTTTCTGTTGACGCCATAAAAGCATTCGACACAGTGCATTGGCCTTTACTTGAAGAGCGCCCTACCACAAACTGGGTTGGGTTATTTCTTGTTATCTAAAATTCTATTCTTATACACTGACCCTAAAGTGATAGTTGGGGTAAACGGCCTTCTATCTTTCTATCGGACACATTTTCTATTAAAAATGGGACGAGGCAAGGTTGTCCCTTATGTTCCTATGATGGAACATTTAGTGGTAGCATTACATACAAATCCAGATATTAGTGGAGTTACTATAGGCTCACATCACTATAAACTAGCTCTATATTCCGATGAACTGTTGCTCTATGTTTCAAACCCAATGATCTCATTTTCCTCTATGATAAAGGATGGCTGGCTGTAGAGGACATAATTTTATATCAGGGACTGTGGGGGACATTATACTGTCAGTTGGGGGGGACATTATACTGGGAGCTGTGGGGGACATTATACTGGGAGCTGTGGGGGACATTATACCTGTGCTGTGGGATACAGTTTGGAGAGAGCAGTATGAGGGCACAGTGTGAAAAGAGACACAGAATGGATATTGAGAGAGGGCAGTGTGAAATGGCACAATATGGAGAGAGGTTAGCATGGTGGGGGGCAGTGTGGAGATATAGAGAGTGTAAGGGAAAACTAGAGAGGAGACAGCCATGGTATAGGCCATGGTTGATTAGGGCGGATGGTGTAGCGGTTATAGCTGATAATGGCAGACAATGTGGTGGGTATAGCTCATTAAGGCGGACAGTGTGGAGGCCTTATAGTATAGGAGGATTATTTAGGTCATAGGGAAAACTAGAGAGGAGACAGCCATGGTGTAGGCCATGGTTCATAAGGGCGGATGGTGTGGCGGTTATGGCCGATAATGGCAGACAATCGGATCAGACTCCTAATTCCATGTTTGTCAACTTAAGGAAACTTAAAAAAAATCATGATTTATGAAATGAAAACATGGTGGGACAAAACAACATTACGGAATTATATTGATAAAGATATGGTCCCTAGAGGACTACGGATCAAAAAACTTCCGACAACCATTTATTCCCAGCAATTTGTGGAGCAATGGAACCATTTACTTACTACATGTTCTCTAAATCTCATGTGTCTTATTGTTAAGAATGAAGAGCAAAAATGAATTGCTGTTCAATCATAAATGAATGATATTAAACTAACATTGGAGCCATATAAATCTAACAGAACATGGAGCATTTATAAGTAAAACGCAACAAACGATCACCAAATTGGAAGACAGCATTATGTCTATGAAGAAAAATAAATTCCAACGTGATAATAATGACTATACACTTAACCAGGTGTATGAATGGGGTAGATGGAGTGGAACACTACACACCCCCAAATCAATATTAATACCCCATTCATACCACAAATCTGCCTCCAAATCTCATGTTCCAGCTCCTCTGAATTTGATTCCTCTGACAATACTTTCCAGGACTCTGACTCCAACGATTCCTATCATAACCCTTCTTAGGCCGCAGTCACACTCGCGTCTTATTTTAATGCAGGAGTCGGATGAGTGTCAGGCTATTTTTCTTTCTATTGCTCTGCGAGTGTAGTGTGATTGTGCGGTCTTTTTCACATATGAGCGTATGTGATGCGAATGGCATCCGTCTGCCTTGTAATTTTCATCATGTATTTTCACTAAGATGCCTAAGAAATCCTTGTGTAGAACCCTATAAAAAGCCTCGTTTCCATGTCCCACACTGTGAGCACATATATCATCTTGGGATATTCCCCCATAATACCGCTGTAGCCTGGTTTTGAAGTATTTTTTGGCAACAACATCCCCCCGCTATTCCCCGGCCTCTCCCCTCTGTCAATCCCTTCACTGGCTCCCCATTGCCCAGAGACTCCAGTTCAAAACCCCAACCATGGCATACAAAGCCATCCAGAAACTGTCTCCTCCATACATCTGTGATCTAGTCTCCCAGTACTATACCAGCATGCAACCTCCGATCCTCATAAGATCTCCTTCTCTACTCCCCTCTTATCTCCTCTTCCCACAATCGCATACAAGATTTCTCCCGTGCATCCCCCCTACTCTGGAACTCTCTACCCCAACACATCAGACTCTCGCCTACCATGGAAGCCTTCAAAAGAAACCTGAAGACCTACCTCTTCCGACAAGCCTACTACCTGCAATAACCACCGCTCCACCACGTTACTGCATGACCTCCTCTACCCTCACCTACTGTATCCTCAGCCATTCCTTGTAGACTGTGAGCCCTCGCGGACAGGGTCCTCGCTTCTCCTGTACCAGTCGCTGACTCGTTTTGTTAAGATTATGTAAATGTTTTTGCTATGTATATCCCTATCACATGTAAAGCGCCATGGAATAAATGGCACTATAATAATAAATAATAATAATAATTCAACCTGATACAGAGCGTACCCTTTTCCACTGGGTCTTATCTTGGCGCTATGGCGAGCCCTACCCAACTGTAGCTGATCCGAGGAGGCCGCATCCAAACTGGATCCATCCACTTCTGACAAAAAGGGCCGCAAAAGGTAAGTTTAGTAGACTGTATTATGAGCTACGCTTGCATCCTCAAAAGTTTTATGACTATTGTCGGATGAGCGTATCTACATTTGACCATCTTTTGGAGCTGCTGAGGTCAGGAATATCATACCAGAATACCTCCATGCAGAGAAGTATTTATTCTTATGACACTAAGGTATTTTTGTTGTAATTTTTTTTAAATAAGAATTTGATCTCCAGGCCTATTACATGTTCACTGCCAATTTTTTAAGGTTTAAAAACGAATTAGTCTGTTGGTTTCACTATTAATTAACATTATTACAAGTCCAAATATCTATGTGTCCCGCAAGGTGTGGGAAAGACTAGTGTAACATGAAGGGATGTGGAAAGGGAGCCCTGACACTAGGGAAAGGTGGAGTGGAGACCTCCTTCCTTACCAATTGCTGCACGCGAATCTAAACCCTAAGCTCAATATAATGTTTCTTTCCTATTCGTACACTACTATAACTATAATTCCCAGCAACACTCGGCTGCCAACTCCTTTCTCTGACGCGGACAAATCAGTGAAACTGCAAATGCCACTTTGTTGATGCATATGGCAGAGGATTATCTTCTGTCAGAGCTGCAGGCACCGCAGAGCTATGATAGAAGAAACCAGCTGAGAGACCCTGCACTCTGCATGATTGACCACAGCAGGAGAACTACAGAAGCACAGATCAAAATGCAATACAGCCTGGAAGCACCGCAGAGCTATGATAGAAGAAACCAGCTGAGAGACCCTGCACTCTGCATGATGGACCAGAGCAGGAGAACTACAGAAGCACAGATCTAAATGCAATACAGCCTGGAGGCACCGCAGAGCTATGATAGAAGAAACCAGCTGAGAGACCCTGCACTCTGCATGATGGACCAGAGCAGGAGAACTACAGAAGCACAGATCTAAATGCAATACAGCCTGGAGGCACCGCAGAGCTATGATAGAAGAAACCAGCTGAGAGACCCTGCACTCTGCATGATGGACCAGAGCAGGAAAACTACAGAAGCACAGATCTAAATGCAATACAGCCTGGAGGCACCGCAGAGCTATGATAGAAGAAACCGGCTGAGAGACACTGCACTCTGCATGATGGACCAGAGCAGGAGAACTACAGAAGCTCAGATCTAAAGGCAATACAGCCTGGAGGCACCGCAGAGCTATGATAGAAGAAAACCAGCTGAGAGACCCTGCACTCTGCATGATGGACCAAAGCAGGAGAACTACAGAAGCACAGATCTAAAAGCAATACAGCCTGGAGGCACCGCAGAGCTATGATAGAAGAAACCAGCTGAGACACCCTGCACTCTGCATGATTGACCAGAGCAGGAGAACTACAGAAGCACAGATCTAAATGCAATACAGCCTGGAGGCACCGCAAAGCTATGATAGAAGAAACCAGCTGAGAGACCCTGCACTCTGCATGATGGACCAGAGCAGGAGAACTACAGAAGCACAGATCTAAAGGCAATACAGCCTGGAGGCACCGCAGAGCTATGATAGAAGAAACCAGCTGAGAGACCCTGCACTCTGCATGATGGACCAAAGCAGGAGAACTACAGAAGCACAGATCTAAAGGCAATACAGCCTGGAGGCACCGCAGAGCTATGATAGAAGAAACCAGCTGAGAGACCCTGCACTCTGCATGATGGACCAGAGCAGGAGAACTACAGAAGCACAGATCTAAATGCAATACAGCCTGGAGGCACCGCAAAGCTATGATAGAAGAAACCAGCTGAGAGACCCTGCACTCTGCATGATGGACCAGAGCAGGAGGACTACAGAAGCACAGATCTAAAGGCAATACAGCCTGGAGGCACCGCAGAGCTATGATAGAAGAAACCAGCTGAGAGACCCTGCACTCTGCATGATTGACCAGAGCAGAAGAACTATAGAAGCACAGATCTAAATGCAATACAGCCTGGAGACACCGCAGAGCTATGATAGAAGAAACCAGCTGAGAGACCCTGCACTCTGCATGATGGACCAGAGCAGGAGAACTACAGAAGCACAGATCTAAATGCAGTACAGCCTGGAGGCACCGCAGAGCTATGATAGAAGGAAACCAGCTGAGAGACACTGCACTCTGCATGATGGACCAGAGCAGGAGAACTACAGAAGCACAGATCTAAAGGCAATACAGCCTGGAGGCACCGCAGAGCTATGATAGAAGAAACCAGCTGAGAGACCCTCCACTCTGCATGATGGACCAGAGCAGGAGAACTACAGAAGCTCAGATCTAAAGGCAATACAGCCTGGAGGCACCGCAGAGCTATGATAGAAGAAAACCAGCTGTGAGACCCTGCACTCTGCATGATGGACCAGAGCAGGAGAACTACAGAAGCACAGATCTAAATGCAATACAGCCTGGAGGCCCCGCTGAGCTATGATAGAAGAAACCAGCTGAGAGACCCTGCACTCTGCATGATGGACCAGAGCAGGAGAACTACAGAAGCACAGATCTAAAGGCAATACAGCCTGGAGGCACCGCAGAGCTATGATAGAAGAAACCAGCTGAGAGACCCTGCACTCTGCATGATGGACCAGAGCAGGAGAACTGCAGAAGCACAGATCTAAAGGCAATACAGCCTGGAGGCACCGCAGAGCTATGATAGAAGAAAACCAGCTGAGAGACCCTGCACTCTGCATGATGGACCAGAGCAGGAGAACTACAGAAGCTCAGATCTAAAGGCAATACAGCCTGGAGGCACCGCAGAGCTATGATAGAAGAAACCAGCTGAGGGACCCTGCACTCTGCATGATGGACCAGAGCAGGAGAACTGCAGAAGCACAGATCTAAAGGCAATACAGCCTGGAGGCACCGCAGAGCTATGATAGAAGAAACCAGCTGAGAGACCCTGCACTCTGCATGATGGACCAGAGCAGGAGAACTACAGAAGCACAGATCTAAAGGCAATACAGCCTGGAGGCACCGCAGAGCTATGATAGAAGAAACCAGCTGAGAGACCCTGCACTCTGCATGATGGACCAGAGCAGGAGAACTACAGAAGCACAGATCTAAAGGCAATACAGCCTGGAGGCACCGCAGAGCTATGATAGAAGAAACCAGCTGAGAGACCCTGCACTCTGCATGATGGACCAGAGCAGGAGAACTACAGAAGCTCAGATCTAAAGGCAATACAGCCTGGAGGCACCGCAGAGCTATGATAGAAGAAACCAGCTGAGAGACCCTGCACTCTGCATGATGGACCAGAGCAGGAGAACTACAGAAGCACAGATCTAAAGGCAATACAGCCTGGAGGCACCGCAGAGCTATGATAGAAGAAACCAGCTGAGAGACCCTGCACTCTGCATGATGGACCAGAGCAGGAGAACTACAGAAGCTCAGATCTAAAGGCAATACAGCCTGGAGGCACCGCAGAGCTATGATAGAAGAAACCAGCTGAGAGACCCTGCACTCTGCATGATGGACCAGAGCAGGAGAACTACAGAAGCTCAGATCTAAAGGCAATACAGCCTGGAGGCACCGCAGAGCTATGATAGAAGAAACCAGCTGTGAGACCCTGCACTCTGCCTGATGGACCAGAGCAGGAGAACTACAGAAGCACAGATCTAAATGCAATACAGCCTGGAGGCACCGCAGAGCTATGATAGAAGGAAACCAGCTGAGAGACCCTGCACTCTGCATGATGGACCAGAGCAGGAGAACTACAGAAGCACAGATCTAAAGGCTATACAGCCTGGAGGCACCGCAGAGCTATGATAGAAGAAAACCAGCTGAGAGACCCTGCACTCTGCATGATGGACCAGAGCAGGAGAACTACAGAAGCACAGATCTAAATGCAATACAGCCTGGAGGCACCTCAGAGCTATGATAGAAGAAAACCAGCTGAGAGACCCTGCACTCTGCATGATGCACCAGAGCAGGAGAACTACAGAAGCACAGATCTAAATGCAATACAGCCTGGAGGCACCTCAGAGCTATGATAGAATAAAACCAGCTGAGAGACCCTGCACTCTGCATGATGGACCACAGCAGGAGAACTACAGAAGCACAGATCTAAAGGCAATACAGCCTGGAGGCAACGCAGAGCTATGATAGAAGAAACCGGCTGAGAGACACTGCACTCTGCATGATGGACCAGAGCAGGAGAACTACAGAAGCTCAGATCTAAATGCAATACAGCCTGGAGACACCGCAGAGCTATGATAGAAGAAAACCAGCTGAGAGACCCTGCACTCTGCATGATTGACCAGAGCAGGAGGACTACAGAAGCTCAGATCTAAATGCAATACAGCCTGGAGGCACCGCAGAGCTATGATAGAAGAAACCAGCTGAGAGACCCTGCACTCTGCATGATTGACCAGAGCAGGAGAACTACAGAAGCACAGATCTAAAGGCAATACAGCCTGGAGGCACCGCAGAGCTATGATAGAAGAAACCAGCTGAGAGACCCTACACTCTGCATGATGGACCAGAGCAGGAGAACTAAAGAAGCACAGATCTAAAGGCAATACAGCCTGGAGGCACCGCAGAGCTATGATAGAAGAAACCAGCTGAGAGACCCTGCACTCTGCATGATGGACCAGAGCAGGAGAACTACAGAAGCACAGATCTAAAGGCAATACAGCCTGGAGGCACCGCAGAGCTATGATAGAAGAAACCAGCTGAGAGACCCTACACTCTGCATGATGGACCAGAGCAGGAGAACTAAAGAAGCACAGATCTAAAGGCAATACTGCCTGGAGGCACTGCAGAGCTATGATAGAAGAAACCAGCTGAGAGACCCTGCACTCTGCATGATGGACCAGAGCAGGAGAACTACAGAAGCTCAGATCTAAAGGCAATACTGCCTGGAGGCACTGCAGAGCTATGATAGAAGAAACCAGCTGAGAGACCCTGCACTCTGCATGATTGACCACAGCAGGAGAACTACAGAAGCACAGATCTAAATGCAATACAGCCTGGAGGCACCGCAGAGCTATGATAGAAGAAACCAGCTGAGAGACCCTGCACTCTGCATGATTGACCAGAGTAGGAGAACTACAGAAGCACAGATCTAAATGCAATACAGCCTGGAGGCACCGCAGAGCTATGATAGAAGAAACCCAGCTGAGAGACCCTGCACTCTGCATGATGGACCAGAGCAGCAGAACTACAGAAGCACAGATCTAAATGCAATACAGCCTGGAGGCACCGCAGAGCTATGATAGAAGAAACCGGCTGAGAGACACTGCACTCTGCATGATGGACCAGAGCAGGAGAACTACAGAAGCACAGATCTAAATGCAATACAGCCTGGAGGCACCGCAGAGCTATGATAGAAGAAACCAGCTGAGAGACCCTGCACTCTGCATGATGGACCAGAGCAGGAGAACTACAGAAGCACAGATCTAAAGGCAATACAGCCAGGAGGCACCACAGAGCTATGATAGAAGAAACCAGCTGAGGGACCCTGCACTCTGCATGATGGACCAGAGCAGCAGAACTACAGAAGCACAGATCTAAAGGCAATACAGCCTGCAGGCACCGCAGAGCTATGATAGAAGAAAACCAGCTGAGAGACCCTGCACTCTGCATGATTGACCAGAGCAGGAGAACTACAGAAGCACAGATCTAAAGGCAATACAGCCTGGAGGCACCGCAGAGCTATGATAGAAGAAACCAGCTGAGAGACCCTGCACTCTGCATGATGGACCAGAGCAGGAGAACTACAGAAGCACAGATCTAAAGGCAATACAGCCTGGAGGCACCGCAGAGCTATGATAGAAGAAAACCAGCTGAGAGACCCTGCCCTCTGCATGATGGACCACAGCAGGAGAACTACAGAAGCTCAGATCTAAATGCAATACAGCCTGGAGGCACCGCAGAGCTATGATAGAAGAAACCGGCTGAGAGACACTGCACTCTGCATGATTGACCAGAGCAGGAGAACTACAGAAGCACAGATCTAAATGCAATACAGCCTGGAGGCACCGCAGAGCTATGATAGAAGAAACCAACTGAGAGACCCTGCACTCTGCATGATTGACCAGAGCAGGAGAACTACAGAAGCACAGATCTAAAGGCAATACAGCCTGGAGGCACCGCAGAGCTATGATAGAAGAAACCAGCTGAGGGACCCTGCACTCTGCATGATTGACCAGAGCAGGAGAACTACAGAAGCTCAGATCTAAAGGCAATACAGCCTGGAGGCACCTCAGAGCTATGAAAGAATAAAACCAGCTGAGAGACCCTGCACTCTGCATGATGGACCAGAGCAGGAGAACTACAGAAGCACAGATCTAAAGACAATACAGCCTGTAGGCACCGCAGAGCTATGATAGAAGAAAACCAGCTGAGAGACCCTGCACTCTGCATGATGGACCAGAGCAGGAGAACTACAGAAGCACAGATCTAAATGCAATACAGCCTGGAGGCACCGCAGAGCTATGATAGAAGAAACCAGCTGAGAGACCCTGCACTCTGCATGATTGACCACAGCAGGAGAACTACAGAAGCACAGATCTAAATGCAGTACAGCCTGGAGGCACCGCAGAGCTATGATAGAAGAAACCAGCTGAGAGACCCTGCACTCTGCATGATGGACCAGAGCAGGAGAACTAAAGAAGCACAGATCTAAAGGCAATACAGCCTGGAGGCACCGCAGAGCTATGATAGAAGAAACCAGCTGAGAGACCCTACACTCTGCATGATGGACCAGAGCAGGAGAACTAAAGAAGCACAGATCTAAAGGCAATACAGCCTGGAGGCACCGCAGAGCTATGATAGAAGAAACCAGCTGAGAGACCCTACACTCTGCATGATGGACCAGAGCAGGAGAACTAAAGAAGCACAGATCTAAAGGCAATACAGCCTGGAGGCACCGCAGAGCTATGATAGAAGAAACCAGCTGAGAGACCCTGCACTCTGCATGATGGACCAGAGCAGAACTACAGAAGCTGAGATCTAAAGGCAATACAGCCTGGAGGCACCGCAGAGCTATGATAGAAGAAACCAGCTGAGAGACCCTGAACTCTGCATGATTGACCAGAGCAGGAGAACTACAGAAGCACAGATCTAAAGGCAATACAGCCTGGAGGCACCGCAGAGCTATGATAGAAGAAACCCAGCTGAGAGACCCTGCACTCTGCATGATTGACCACAGCAGGAGAACTACAGAAGCACAGATCTAAAGGCAATACAGCCTGGAGGCACCGCAGAGCTATGATAGAAGAAACCAGCTGAGAGACCCTGCACTCTGCATGATGGACCACAGCAGGAGAACTACAGAAGCTCAGATCTAAAGGCAATACAGCCTGGAGGCACCGCAGAGCTATGATAGAAGAAACCAGCTGAGAGACCCTGCACTCTGCCTGATGGACCAGAGCAGGAGAACTACAGAAGCACAGATCTAAATGCAATACAGCCTGCAGGCACCGCAGAGCTATGATAGAAGAAACCAGCTGAGGGACCCTGCACTCTGCATGATGGACCAGAGCTGGAGAACTACAGAAGCTCAGATCTAAAGGCAATACAGCCTGCAGGCACCGCAGAGCTATGATAGAAGAAACCAGCTGAGAGACCCTGCACTCTGCATGATGGACCACAGCAGGAAAACTACAGAAGCTCAGATCTAAAGGCAATACAGCCTGGAGGCACCGCAGAGCTATGATAGAAGAAACCAGCTGAGAGACCCTGCACTCTGCCTGATGGACCAGAGCAGGAGAACTACAGAAGCACAGATCTAAATGCAATACAGCCTGCAGGCACCGCAGAGCTATGATAGAAGAAACCAGCTGAGGGACCCTGCACTCTGCATGATGGACCAGAGCTGGAGAACTACAGAAGCTCAGATCTAAAGGCAATACAGCCTGCAGGCACCGCAGAGCTATGATAGAAGAAACCAGCTGAGGGACCCTGCACTCTGCATGATGGACCAGAGCTGGAGAACTACAGAAGCTCAGATCTAAAGGCAATACAGCCTGGAGGCACCGCAGAGCTATGATAGAAGAAAACCAGCTGAGAGACCCTGCACTCTGCATGATGGACCAGAGCAGGAGAACTACAGAAGCACAGATCTAAATGCAATACAGCCTGCAGGCACCACAGAGCTATGATAGAAGAAACCAGCTGAGAGACCCTGCACTCTGCATGATTGACCAGAGCAGGAGAACTACAGAAGCACAGATCTAAATGCAATACAGCCTGGAGGCACCGCAGAGCTATGATAGAAGAAAACCAGCTGAGAGACCCTGCACTCTGCATGATGGACCAGAGCAGGAGAACTACAGAAGCACAGATCTAAATGCAATACAGCCTGGAGGCACCGCAGAGCTATGATAGAAGAAAACCAGCTGAGAGACCCTGCACTCTGCATGATGGACCAGAGCAGGAGAACTACAGAAACACAGATCTAAAGGCAATACAGCCTGGAGGCACCGCAGAGCTATGATAGAAGAAACCAGCTGAGAGACCCTGCACTCTGCATGACTGCCCAGAGCAGGAGAACTAAAGAAGCACAGATCTAAAGGCAATACAGCCTGGAGGCACCGCAGAGCTATGATAGAAGAAACCAGCTGAGAGACCCTGCCCTCTGCATGATGGACCACAGCAGGAGAACTACAGAAGCTCAGATCTAAATGTAATACAGCCTGGAGGCACCGCAGAGCTATGATAGAAGAAACCAGCTGAGAGACCCTGCACTCTGCATGATGGACCAGAGCAGGAGAACTACAGAAGCACAGATCTAAAGGCAATACAGCCTGGAGGCACCGCAGAGCTATGATAGAAGAAAACCAGCTGAGAGACCCTGCACTCTGCATGATGGACCAGAGCAGGAGAACTACAGAAGCACAGATCTAAATGCAATACAGCCTGGAGGCACCGCAGAGCTATGATAGAAGAAACCAGCTGAGAGACCCTACACTCTGCATGATGGACCACAGCAGGAGAACTAAAGAAGCACAGATCTAAAGGCAATACAGCCTGGAGGCACAGCAGAGCTATGATAGAAGAAACCAGCTGAGAGACCCTACACTCTGCATGATGGACCACAGCAGGAGAACTAAAGAAGCACAGATCTAAAGGCAATACAGCCTGGAGGCACAGCAGAGCTATGATAGAAGAAACCAGCTGAGAGACCCTGCACTCTGCATGATGCACCAGAGCAGGAGATCTATAGAAGCACAGATCTAAAGGCAATACAGCCTGGAGGCACAGCAGAGCTATGATAGAAGAAACCAGCTGAGAGACCCTACACTCTGCATGATGGACCAGAGCAGGAGAACTAAAGAAGCACAGATCTAAAGGCAATACAGCCTGGAGGCACCACAGAGCTATGATAGAAGAAACCAGCTGAGAGACCCTGCACTCTGCATGATGGACCAGAGCAGAACTACAGAAGCTGAGATCTAAAGGCAATACAGCCTGGAGGCACCGCAGAGCTATGATAGAAGAAACCAGCTGAGAGACCCTGCACTCTGCATGATGGACCAGAGCAGAACTACAGAAGCTGAGATCTAAAGGCAATACAGCCTGGAGGCACCGCAGAGCTATGATAGAAGAAACCAGCTGAGAGACCCTGCACTCTGCATGATTGACCAGAGCAGGAGAACTACAGAAGCACAGATCTAAAGGCAATACAGCCTGCAGGCACCGCAGAGCTATGATAGAAGAAAACCAGCTGAGAGACCCTGAACTCTGCATGATTGACCAGAGCAGGAGAACTACAGAAGCACAGATCTAAAGGCCATACAGCCTGGAGGCACCGCAGAGCTATGATAGAAGAAACCAGCTGAGAGACCCTGCACTCTGCATGATGGACCAGAGCAGGAGAACTACAGAAGCACAGATCTAAAGGCAATACAGCCTGGAGGCACCGCAGAGCTATGGTAGAAGAAACCGGCTGAGAGACCCTGCACTCTGCATGATGGACCAGAGCTGGAGAACTACAGAAGCTCAGATCTAAAGGCAATACAGCCTGCAGGCACCGCAGAGCTATGATAGAAGAAACCAGCTGAGGGACCCTGCACTCTGCATGATGGACCAGAGCTGGAGAACTACAGAAGCTCAGATCTAAAGGCAATACAGCCTGCAGGCACCGCAGAGCTATGATAGAAGAAAACCAGCTGAGAGACCCTGCACTCTGCATGATGGACCAGAGCAGAACTACAGAAGCACAGATCTAAAGGCAATACAGCCTGGAGGCACCGCAGAGCTATGGTAGAAGATACCGGCTGAGAGACCCTGCACTCTGCATGATGGACCAGAGCAGAACTACAGAAGCACAGATCTAAAGGCAATACAGCCTGGAGGCACCGCAGAGCTATGGTAGAAGAAACCGGCTGAGAGACCCTGCACTCTGCATGATTGACCACAGCAGGAGAACTACAGAAGCACAGATCTAAAGGCAATACAGCCTGGAGGCACCGCAGAGCTATGATAGAAGAAACCAGCTGAGAGACCCTGCACTCTGCATGATGGACCAGAGCAGGAAAACTACAGAAGCTCAGATCTAAAGGCAATACAGCCTGCAGGCACCGCAGAGCTATGATAGAAGAAACCAGCTGAGGGACCCTGCACTCTGCATGATGGACCAGAGCTGGAGAACTACAGAAGCTCAGATCTAAAGGCAATACAGCCTGCAGGCACTACAGAGCTATGATAGAAGGAAACCAGCTGAGAGACCCTGCACACTGCATGATTGACCAGAGCAGGAGAACTACAGAAGCACAGATCTAAAGGCAATACAGCCTGCAGGCACCGCAGAGCTATGATAGAAGAAACCAGCTGAGGGACCCTGCACTCTGCATGATGGACCAGAGCAGGAGAACTACAGAAGCACAGATCTAAATGCAATACAGCCTAGAGGCACCGCAGAGCTATGATAGAAGAAACCAGCTGAGAGACCCTGCACTCTGCATGATTGACCAGAGCAGGAGAACTACAGAAGCACAGATCTAAATGCAATACAGCCTGGAGACACCGCAGAGCTATGATAGAAGAAAACCAGCTGAGAGACCCTGCACTCTGCATGATTGACCAGAGCAGGAGAACTACAGAAGCACAGATCTAAAGGCAATACAGCCTGGAGGCACCGCAGAGCTATGATAGAAGAAAACCAGCTGAGAGACCCTGCATTCTGCATGATTGACCAGAGCAGGAGAACTACAGAAGCACAGATCTAAATGCAATACAGCCTGGAGGCACCGCAGAGCTATGATAGAAGAAAACCAGCTGAGAGACCCTGCACTCTGCATGATTGACCAGAGCAGGAGAACTACAGAAGCACAGATCTAAAGGCAATACAGCCTGGAGGCACCGCAGAGCTATTGTAGCACCCTGAGGATTCGGCTGCTACAGGAGTATTGCACCTCAACCCAGAGGTGTGATATTCCACTCCCGGGCAAGGATGGAGTGTGGAACTGAGCTCGGTAGGCTGCATGCACTACACACATCCCATTTCCGAGGAGCAGACCGACGGTACTCCCACTTAGAAATGTGCAGGTACGACCGAGTCTGTTCCTGGCTGGAGTGGGAGGGGGGTGGTACATCCCAAGTAGTGTAGGGGCAGATAGGGGGAGCAGCCTGGGTAAAGTTAGGAGCTCATTGGGTGCTGGGCACCTGAGCTCACACATAGAGGGTGTATATAAGGTGGGCACCAACTAAGATCAGGGTCAGATGCAGAGGATCAGATGCAGAGAGTCAGTCAGCTGCAGAGAACAAGTCAGGAGCAGAGGAGAGAAGAAAGACAAAGACCCAGAGTGAGAGAGGAGAAAAGAGAGAGACCCAGAGCACAGAAGAGAAGGACTCTGAGATCCCAACTAAAAGCACCGGGTGAAGAGTCGGCATCAGGGTACCGGAACCCAAGCTGGTGGGGGTAAAAACATTCCCCAGCCAGAGACCGGAGACCGTGGGCAGCGTCTGCCACGGTCACCCATCTCATCCACCCCGAAGGCACACCACATGAAGGGTCAGGGAACCCAGGGCCAAGGGTGTCCCAACAGAAGGCCCGAGGGAGCTGGACCTAGGTGGATTACTGGTGGGGACGGCCAGAGAACGGGACAGAAAGAGAGCTCAGGGCCACGCTCCGGACTTGTTTGGGGGTTGGCTGGATCCAGGACCTGGTGGACGCAGCACGGCTCGGGTGGTCACTAGCAGCTGGAGTGACCAGTACAACATCTGCAGTAAGTAAACACCCTTAACTGCACAACCCGACTCTGTCTTCACTGCCGTCTGCACTACACCACCACAACCCCCATCCTCTGCGCCTGTCCCCTCTGAGGCTATACCCCTCCCGTTGGGGGTTATCCCACCAAGCTGCGCATCCACCATCAGCCTCAGCGGAACCTGCTGCAGCGGCGGCCCCAGTGACCGCATCACAACGGGTGGCGTAGTCGACACAAAAGAACTCTTAATAACATCTGTAGGACTGCCACATAACACTGAGCTTGACGCCCTGGGCACGGGGCCGGGTCACAGCCGCTCGGAGACTACAACCCCCCATCTGATCCGGTGCCGGGTATTCCCCTCAAAAAGGAATATGTCCCAGGGGGCGCGTCAACTTTGGCGTAGTCGGCAGGATTACGTGCCCGCAACACCCGGGTACTGCGTGCCTGAAGAAAAGTGCAAGTTTACCTCAGAAAGAAGTCTCCCGCCGGTTCCGGAGGGTCCACGCCATCGGACCCCATCACAGGTCGTTTCCCGCCGATTGTCCGCCATTTCCAGCTTGTTCCCGCCATCTGCAGAGTTTCCCGCCACTGGGCGACGCTTCCCGCCAAATCCGAAGATTTCCCGCCTTGGAAGAGCAGCGGACGCCATTATGGGCGTGCCAAAGGAGGGCAAGAGGCCGCCTCCCATCGTGGGCCGGGACAGAAAATGGCGCCAAAAGTGGAAACCGCCCCCACCAACAGAGACTGTGATGCTGGAGGTGTCTGTCAGCGTGAAAGAACTACCCCTGGAGCTGACAGTCACCGAGTTGCCCCGGGACCGCCCTCGAAGTGGGAGGAGACGAAAGAAAAGAACAAAGATGGGTGCCGCCTGGAGCAGTCTGGAGCGAGCGCACCCGGAGGCAGGAAGCCTGGAGAAGAGTAGCAGAGAAGCTCACCCGGAGATGTCCAGAGAGCAGAGCAGCACCGGCCCGCTGGCCAGGAGCCTGCTGGAAGAAGAGCAGAGCAGCACCGACCCGTTGGTCAGGAGCCTGCTGGACACCACGACCCCACTAGGCCTAGTGGAGGTCCTTGCACAGCTCCCCCGAGACCGGGAGTGTGCACAGACTGCCCTGGAGGGCCTCGCACGGAGGATGGCCCGGGTACAGCGCGAGATATTGGCGGAATGGAGCCGGGAGATGGCCCAGCAAGCTGAGACCAGTCAACGGAGCACGCTACCCTGGAAGAGGAAACAGACCGCCTCTGAGGATGGCGCGGGAGGACCAAAGGCCGGAGACGGCGCCGAGAAGGGAGCCGGACGCAAGGAGGCAGGTAAAGGGGACGCCTATACCCCAAGCCGGGAAACCGCCCACCTGCCCCAGCTCCCCGTCGCAGAGCCCGAAAGTCCCCCTGCTGTGCCCGTAAACGCCATGTCACCGACGCAGACTAGGCCCCAACCGGAAGCCGCCGCCGCGACCCCTGTGACGTCACACGTCTCGACCCCGAGCGTGACCAAGCAGGAAGTACCACCAGCCTGGTCGCAGGGCCTAGAATTCCCGGGCGTCGCAACACCAACAGCGCCCCCTACCTCTGCGGAGCCTCCGGCCTGGTCGCAAGGCCAGGTAGCCAAGGGCGCCGCCGTATTAACGGTGCCCTTCACCTTCCAGGTGCCCCAGGCCTGGCCGCAAGGCCTGGGCAACCCGGGCGCCACCACCACCGCGCCCGCACCCGTAAAACCAAGGGTGCCGCGTCTGGGAGAGGACTTGTTTGCCCAGCACACGTGGCCGGACGGGCAGCCTTTCATCTGGCCCCAGAAGTATTACGAACTGGAGCACCAGAGGAGGGTTGGGGCCATGTGTGCACCCCTGATTCCGGCTCCGAAGCCCGTAATAAGGATCTCGCCCCCGCTAGCGGAAGCACAGTTTGAGTGGGACCCCACCGGAGAAGATCTAATGGGGTTCACTCAGGAAACTAGGGCAGCTGCAGCAGAGCGTGCGGAGTGCTGCCGCCAACAGCTCGAGGAGTTTGCTAGGGAGCGGAGAGAGAGGCGGGTCCGGGAACAACAGGCCCAAATAAGGAGCGCCGAGCAAAAGAGCCGGACCAGGAGGGACCCCCGTGCAGCGCACAGTCCCCGTACCACCGGGACTGTAATCAAGTTTAACCAGCAGCACGGGTGGGGCTTCATCAGAGACAACAACACCCCCGGCGACGTCTTTGTCACGCGCAGAGACGTGGAGTCCCATCTGCCGGAGGGGCACAGAGGTCGTGACCTCTACATCGGAGACGAGGTCACCTTCACCCGGCACAAGTGTGCCAAAGGACCTTACGCCCTCCACGTACACCGCCTGACGGAGGAGGAGTTGCGGTGCGAGGAGGAGGAGCAAGAGGACCCGGACGGGTCTGAAGTTACAACCAGCTGTAAGCAAAGAGCAGGAGGAAGACGCCGTTGAGTGCGGCAGAGAAGTGATGTAAATAGTTACCCGACCGGGTACCAAAGAAACTGTTGATACTTATATATAGTCCCCGTTGGGACCAGCTGAGTGAACTGTTTACCCTTAATCCCACAGGCTGAGGACTGTGAGCAGCCATTCCCTTCCCTCTACCTGGCCGAGGACTGAGAGCGGCCAACTTCCCCTGTATATAGTTGCGCGTCCTAAAGCGCCCCCTACCGGTTTTATAGGAAAACCAGTTTTTCTAAGAGACTGTCGCACTTTTCCCGGACACACGTTGCACAGTGTCCGGAGGAGGAACCTGAAACAAGAGACGACGAGAATGTTATATGAAAAGTTTTATATATATAATGTTTTATATGTTTTATTATGTTTATATGAAAAAAAAAAAATTTGTATGTTTTGGTGATGTTTTATGTCTTACAGCCCGAGGACGTGCTGTGATTTACCAGGGGGGAATGTAGCACCCTGAGGATTCGGCTGCTACAGGAGTATTGCACCTCAACCCAGAGGTGTGATATTCCACTCCCGGGCAAGGATGGAGTGTGGAACTGAGCTCGGTAGGCTGCATGCACTACACACATCCCATTTCCGAGGAGCAGACCGACGGTACTCCCACTTAGAAATGTGCAGGTACGACCGAGTCTGTTCCTGGCTGGAGTGGGAGGGGGGTGGTACATCCCAAGTAGTGTAGGGGCAGATAGGGGGAGCAGCCTGGGTAAAGTTAGGAGCTCATTGGGTGCTGGGCACCTGAGCTCACACATAGAGGGTGTATATAAGGTGGGCACCAACTAAGATCAGGGTCAGATGCAGAGGATCAGATGCAGAGAGTCAGTCAGCTGCAGAGAACAAGTCAGGAGCAGAGGAGAGAAGAAAGACAAAGACCCAGAGTGAGAGAGGAGAAAAGAGAGAGACCCAGAGCACAGAAGAGAAGGACTCTGAGATCCCAACTAAAAGCACCGGGTGAAGAGTCGGCATCAGGGTACCGGAACCCAAGCTGGTGGGGGTAAAAACATTCCCCAGCCAGAGACCGGAGACCGTGGGCAGCGTCTGCCACGGTCACCCATCTCATCCACCCCGAAGGCACACCACATGAAGGGTCAGGGAACCCAGGGCCAAGGGTGTCCCAACAGAAGGCCCGAGGGAGCTGGACCTAGGTGGATTACTGGTGGGGACGGCCAGAGAACGGGACAGAAAGAGAGCTCAGGGCCACGCTCCGGACTTGTTTGGGGGTTGGCTGGATCCAGGACCTGGTGGACGCAGCACGGCTCGGGTGGTCACTAGCAGCTGGAGTGACCAGTACAACATCTGCAGTAAGTAAACACCCTTAACTGCACAACCCGACTCTGTCTTCACTGCCGTCTGCACTACACCACCACAACCCCCATCCTCTGCGCCTGTCCCCTCTGAGGTTATACCCCTCCCGTTGGGGGTTATCCCACCAAGCTGCGCATCCACCATCAGCCTCAGCGGAACCTGCTGCAGCGGCGGCCCCAGTGACCGCATCACAACGGGTGGCGTAGTCGACACAAAAGAACTCTTAATAACATCTGTAGGACTGCCACATAACACTGAGCTTGACGCCCTGGGCACGGGGCCGGGTCACAGCCGCTCGGAGACTACAACCCCCCATCTGATCCGGTGCCGGGTATTCCCCTCAAAAAGGAATATGTCCCAGGGGGCGCGTCACTATGATAGAAGAAACCAGCTGAGAGACCCTGCACTCTGCATGATGGACCAGAGCAGAACTACAGAAGCTCAGATCTAAATGCAATACAGCCTGGAGGCACCGCAGAGCTATGATAGAAGAAACCAGCTGAGAGACCCTGCACTCTGCATGATTGACCAGAGCAGGAGAACTACAGAAGCACAGATCTAAAGGCAATACAGCCTGGAGGCACCGTAGAGCTATGATAGAAGAAACCAGCTGAGAGACCCTGCACTCTGCATGATGGACCAGAGCAGGAGAACTACAGAAGCACAGATCTAAATGCAATACAGCCTGGAGGCACCGCAGAGCTAAGATAGAAGAAACCAGCTGAGGGACCCTGCACTCTGCATGATGGACCAGAGCAGGAGAACTACAGAAGCACAGATCTAAATGCAATACAGCCTGGAGGCACCGCAGAGCTAAGATAGAAGAAACCAGCTGAGAGACCCTGCACTCTGCATGATGGACCAGAGCAGGAGAACTACAGAAGCACAGATCTAAAGGCAATACAGCCTGGAGGCACCGCAGAGCTATGATAGAAGAAACCAGCTGAGAGACCCTGCACTCTGCATGATGGACCAGAGCAGGAGAACTACAGAAGCACAGATCTAAAGGCAATACAGCCTGGAGGCACCGCAGAGCTATGATAGAAGAAAACCAGCTGAGAGACCCTGCACTCTGCATGATTGACCACAGCAGGAGAACTACAGAAGCTCAGATCTAAAGGCAATACAGCCTGGAGGCACCGCAGAGCTATGATAGAAGAAACCAGCTGAGAGACCCTGCACTCTGCATGATTGACCACAGCAGGAGAACTACAGAAGCTCAGATCTAAAGGCAATACAGCCTGGAGGAACATATTCTGCGGTGTAATAAGTGCAAAACAGGTCAGATTTAATCCTGAGTTATACTAATACAACTAAATAAATCTATGTGTACACTAATATGAGACAACATTGTGATTTGGGGAATTAACAGTTTATATATTATCTAGTGCATGCCTCATCCAATAGGTGTATATATAGGAATCATTGGGCTCTAAACCATTATAGAGACTTTAGCCACGTACACTACAACTTTTTTCAAGTTAATGACCACGATTTGGTTTTAGGTGTAAAATGCGTTGAATGATTACATATTTCTACACTGTTTTCACATTTGATAAATGATATTATTGTGGTTGAGTGCAGCTGATACTGATGGAAATGAATTGTACAAGTATTTATAATGGCCTCGGTATAAATCTGTCCACATTGAGTGTGGGCTTTATCTATGAACTATGATAGCGTTATGGCAGCAAGAGAAGGTTATGTCCACTATGGTTTCAAGAGCTGCCATGTCCCCATCCTTTATGGTAAGTATCCAGGCTCAAATCTGCCTGAGCGAGATTTTACTGCTTTTTAGGCTCTGTTCACATCTACACTACAATGGGGAAAAAAAGTAGTCAGCCACCAATTGTGCAAGTTCTCCCACTTTAAAAGATGAGAGAGGCCTGTAATTGACATCATAGGTCGACCTCAACTATGAGACAAAATGAGAAAACAAATCCTGAAAATCACATTCTCTGATTTGGAAAGAAATTTTTTTCGATTTTGGTGGAAAATAAGTATTTGGTCAATTACAAACCAGCAAGATTTCTGCCTCTCACAGACCTGTAACTTCTTCTTTAAGAGGCTCCTCTGTCCTCCACTCATTACCTGTACTACTGGCTCCTCTGTCCTCCACTCATTACCTGTAGTACTGGCTCCTCTGTCCTCCACTCATTACCTGTAGTACTGGCTCCTCTGTCCTCCACTCATTACCTGTACTACTGGCTCCTCTGTCCTCCACTCATTACCTGTAGTACTGGCTCCTCTGTCCTCCACTCATTACCTGTAGTACTGGCTCCTCTGTCCTCCACTCATTACCTGTAGTACTGGCTCCTCTGTCCTCCACTCATTACCTGTAGTACTGGCTCCTCTGTCCTCCACTCATTACCTGTAGTACTGGCTCCTCTGTCCTCCACTCATTACCTGTAGTACTGGCTCCTCTGTCCTCCACTCATTACCTGTAGTACTGGCTCCTCTGTCCTCCACTCATTACCTGTAGTACTGGCTCCTCTGTCCTCCACTCATTACCTGTAGTACTGGCTCCTCTCTCCTCCACTCATTACCTGTAGTACTGGCTCCTCTGTCCTCCACTCATTACCTGTAGTACTGGCTCCTCTCTCCTCCACTCATTACCTGTAGTACTGGCTCCTCTCTCCTCCACTCATTACCTGTAGTACTGGCTCCTCTCTCCTCCACTCATTACCTGTAGTACTGGCTCCTCTGTCCTCCACTCATTACCTGTCGTACTGGCTCCTCTGTCCTCCACTCATTACCTGTAGTACTGGCTCCTCTGTCCTGCACTCATTACCTGTAGTACTGGCTCCTCTGTTCTCCACTCATTACCTGTAGTACTGGCTCCTCTGTCCTCCACTCATTACCTGTAGTACTGGCTCCTCTGTCCTCCACTCATTACCTGTAGTACTGGCTCCTCTGTCCTCCACTCATTACCTGTAGTACTGGCTCCTCTGTCCTCCACTCATTACCTTAAGTACTGGCTCCTCTGTCCTCCACTCATTACCTGTAGTACTGGCTCCTCTGTCCTCCACTCATTACCTGTAGTACTGGCTCCTCTGTCCTCCACTCATTACCTGTAGTACTGGCTCCTCTGTCCTCCACTCATTACCTGTAGTACTGGCTCCTCTGTCCTCCACTCATTACCTGTAGTACTGGCTCCTCTGTCCTCCACTCATTACCTGTAGTACTTGCTCCTCTGTCCTCCACTCATTACCTGTAGTACTGGCTCCTCTGTCCTCCACTCATTACCTGTAGTGCTGGCTCCTCTGTCCTCCACTCATTACCTGTAGTGCTGGCTCCTCTGTCCTCCACTCATTACCTGTAGTGCTGGCTCCTCTGTCCTCCACTCATTACCTGTAGTGCTGGCTCCTCTGTCCTCCACTCATTACCTGTAGTACTGGCTCCTCTGTCCTCCACTCATTACCTGTAGTACTGGCTCCTCTGTCCTCCACTCATTACCTGTAGTACTGGCTCTTGTATGAACTTGTTATCAGTATAAAAGACGCCTGTCCGCAACCTCAAACAGTCACACTCCAAACTCCACTATGGTGAAGACCAAAGAGCTGTCGAAGGACACCAGAAACAAAATTCTATCCCTGCACCAGGCTGACTAAATACTTTTTTTCCCCACTATGTTGTGATTTCCATATTTTTGTTCTATGATAAAAAAAGAAAAGATGAAGATAACGGAAGCGCCGGACCCCCTGTATATCGGACCCTGAGGTTTGTCTAGTGTCCACTGGAACATCCAATATGTTACTGGACAGAATGGTGCAGCATGTTGCTATACATGCGACTCCTGGGGCGACTGTGCAGTGAATATTGTGTGACAAGGAGCGAGGACCTAGGAGGAATTTGGCTCAAGTTCTAAAATGGTTTGAAACCACTTTAATAAAGTCTGATGGTTACAGCTCTATATATTGCACAGCTTTATTATTTATAAATACTTAGTTTAACCCCAGATTTCATCTGTAAGAAACAAGTTCAATGGCATTTACCATATGGCGTTTAGATTTGTGTCCGGGGTTTCTCACTTACAGATACAAGCTGACACTTTCTCATCATGTCCTTTTGCTACAAATAGGGCGATGTAATAAGGAGCATCTGACCGATACAGCAAATCTTCCTAAGAGTGAATTAAAAAACCACTGGCATTTATATGGAACATATTCAACCCAAGCCATGTATAAAAATGATGATATACAGTACAGACCAAAAGTTTGGACACACCTTCTCATTTAAAGATTTTTCTGTATTTTCCTGACTATGAAAATTGTACATTCACACTGAAGGCATCAAAACTATGAATTAAGACATGTGGAATTATATACTTAGCAACACATGTGTTACTTCATAGTTTTGATGCCTTCAGTGTGAATGTACAATTTTCATAGTCAGGAAAATACAGAAAAATCTTTAAATGAGAAGGTGTGTCCAAACATTTGGTCTGTACTGTATATGCTTATATAGAATATACTAAAGAAAGCTATTGGTCAGTTACTGGTCACATGGCCAGCCGTGCGGCCAGGCCAAGTGTGTATATAATATTTGAATGGAAGTTGACAGTTGAGAGTGACAGTTGGAGTTGACTTGCGACGGTGGAGGAGATATCTGCCAACCCTGAACTGAGTAGCAAAAATATGGAGATGAATGAAGACAGAGGACAACCGAGGAAAGGAAAGAAGAGGACAAATGCCACATTGATCTCATCAAATGAAGATAAGAAGACATCGAAGAACAGCAGCCAAGAGAGGAAGAAGAGAAGGACAAGCTCAAGGCCAGCTGAGAAGATGTCTTCCAATCTGAAGATGAATCAAGTGGATGAAGAGAGGAAAAAAAGTGCCAAGAAGAGAAAACACACCATAAACTCTTCAGGAGAAAAAAATCCGCTGCCCAAAAGAGCCAAAGGGGTCCTGAAACCAGAAGACCAGCAGGGACTCCAGAGAGGCTCAGGTAGATTAATACATACATTTATGTGTTTTATAAAACAAGTCATACCTACCATTGTGGAGGGTTTTCTTTACTATTTAGTGAGCAGACTATTTTGGGCCCTATTCTAATTTTTATTTTGTTTTGTTTTTTTTTCATTGTAGAACATCAGAAGGCATGACTTCTTATATCTTCATTGACATAGTTATAAAAGACTTACTTCTTCTGGGACAAATTGTATTTTAAGTCATAATTTGGGATACTGTATATTTAATGCATTGATTTCATTTACATGTAAATAACTTCTTGAGGGAAATCTAAAAAAACAGTTGCAATTCTGTCATTTATTCTTTTGTTTTTCATCATTCACTTTACAATATACATTACAAATCTGAAGATAATGTTACTCTCTGGGTCAATGATGTATTCAACTGATATCTATGGAAATCGAGGTCTGGGGGTGGGCTGCTTATATGTGGGGCACAATAAAGCATTGAACATCGGGGTCCGGTGAGGCCTTGGACTCTTGTGTCTTTATTATCGGGGTCAGGACAATTATGGGGATTCCAACTTCATAAAGTTTATTTCACTTCTGTTATTGCCATAAAAACACAAACACTTTAAGCAGTTATTGTTTTCTGCCATCATATTTCAAGACTAATAACAGTCTTTTATTCTTCCAGTGACAGCGGCGTCCATTGGTCACCAAAGAATGTGGTTGTGGAGTGTGGATGGGGTGTCATGGCAGCCAGGGGACAGATCATTATCCCCATGGCTGCCATATTGGTGCCCCGGTGAAGCCCCGTCAATGGCTGGGGTTCATAGGAGACAGTGATTTAGCTAAATATTACATTACAAGACAAAAAATAAATAAATTATATATATAAATATTCATAGTTGTGTGCACAGTATATATATATATATATATATATATATATTTATAGTTGTGTGCACAGTATATATATATATATATATATATAAATATTTATAGTTGTGTGCACAGTGTATATATATATATATATATATATATATATATATTTATAGTTGTGTGCACAGTATATATATATATATATAAATATTTATAGTTGTGTGCACAGTGTATATATATATATATATATATATATATATATTTATAGTTGTGTGCACAGTATATATATATATATATAAATATTTATAGTTGTGTGCACAGTGTATATATATATATATATATATATATATATATATAAATATTTATAGTTGTGTGCACAGTATATATATATGTATATACATATGTATGTCTTTATTTTATTGGAAAAGATGGGGTGATATGAATTTTCATGTTTTTTTTATTGTTACTGTATACATGTGGTATTGCTACAACCATTAAAGTCAATTAAGTCCAATTAATGTGGTATGCTGCCAGTATTCATTACTATTTTAATGGTGGAAGTGTGATCCTAAGACCCTAATGATTGTAAGAATGGGGGTTCAATGAATCTTTTGCTACATGTGCGTTGCGATTTACATTGCAGTCAATGAGAAGTGATGGAAAAACATCAATAGACAATGATCTACTATTCTAAACCTTGGGTGCGTGACCCGGCAGACACCACCTCAGACTGTAAAGGATATTACAAGATTATTTTTTTTATTCCAAATGCTTGGCCGCTATAACAATGATAAATGAAGCTGTCCTCCTCATCCTCCTCATCCTCCTCATCCGTCCTAGGTTCGGCAATGTCTCTCCGCTGTCTCGGTCCCTGGTCTTTGGTGGCAGATTATAGCAGAAGCATCGTGACCACAGTGCACATTATGGCTGTAGCTAATCATAGGGTTCAGCAATGATGTTGATACAGTCATCACAATACCACCGAGCCCAGAGATTGGCTGCAGCGGTCAGATATGCTGGAGTTGTGAAGTTATCCCTGCAGCCTATCAACTTTAAGGAGTGGATGAGAATAGTTTTTTTATTATTTTTATAGTGGGAAAGTGTATGGAATAAAATAAATAATGTCTTTGGTATGAAAACTCCTTAATGTCTAATAAAAATGTGGTAAGGTCTATTCACAGTCCAGGTTTTGTCAGGATTTTGATTGAGGTTTGGGAGTTTTATTGGGCTAAATGGGCCTGAATTATTTTGTGTTATTGGCATTTTTTGAGCCTCACTATTAAGGGTCTAGAAAAGGGGTTGATATAAAGTAAAGAAGTGTGGCTTAGTGTTCAACAGGTCTAGCACGATCAAAATGTATCATACAGCATAGATGGGATAGGTCATCAATATAATATAGGTGAGGGACTGCCGCCCAGCCCCCGCTGATCATCTGTTATCCGCCATTGGCAGGATGTAAATAGTGTATGGAGCAGAATAGCACAGCGCTGGACATTGTGTAGTGGCCGCTGCCAGGAACTGCAGATAGGTTTCTAGTGAAGTGACTAGGAGCTGATCGGCAGGACCCCACAGCAGCCATTACACAATGTCCACTGTGCACATCTAGCTGGTGGCAACTCACATACCAAATGATCGTGGTGGTACTGGGAGTCCGAGACCGATCACCAACCCCTTGAACATATGGCCTGAACATACAATCCATAAGTGAACATGGGCTATTTATTTTTTAAAGCACATTCTGACATATGCTGATTAAAATACAGGGATGGAAAACCTCTTTATGGTAAGTTTAAGACCTTAAAAAGTTTATCCCAAGAACAAAAGTACATTTTAATCAATAGATCATGAAAAACTAAGCAGTTGCACAATTGGATATATTTAAAAAAAAATCATATTGTTGAGATAAACTTATAAATGCGCCCCTCATGTATACCGTGTATCTAGCTTTGCCCAAGTATGTAACAGAGCAACATACAGTAGTAACATCGTTTTTAACCCCTTTACAACCTATGACGTCTTAGTACGTCATAGGCTACCTCCCCCGGTTCAGTGAGGGCTCCGGCGCTGAGCCCGCACTGAACCGAGCACATGTCAGCTGATTCTTACAGCTGACATGTGCCCACAACAGCCGCGGATGGAATCGCGATCCACCCGTGGCTGTTAACATGTTAAATGCCGCTGTCAATCTCCGACAGCGGCATTTAACGCGCGCTTCCGGGAAGCGCGTCCTAAGCCCCGCCCATCGGCGACCCCGTCACGTGATCGCGGGTCACCGATGGGTGGGCATGACAACCCAGGGTCTGCAGCAGACGCCTGCGGTTGTCATGAGCTGGTCGCTATGAGCGCCACCTAGTGGTCGGCGCTCATAGCACAGGACCAATTCTGCTATATGCAGGGGATCTGCTGATCCCCTGTATGTAGCAGAGGCGATCGGATAGTTGCTCCTATGGAGACTATTGAAGCATGCAAAAAGTGAAAAAAAAAAACGTTTTTAAAAATATAAAAAAAATTAAAAAAATATAAAAGTTTAAATCACCCCCCTTTCGCCCCATTCAAAATAAAATATAAAAAAAAAAACCCTACATACACATATTTGGTATCGCCGCGTTCAGAATCGCCCGATCTATCAATATAAAAAAAGAATTAATCCAAATGGTAAATGGCGTAACGAGAAAAAAATTCTAAACGACAGAGTTACGTTTTTTGGTCGCCACAAAATTGCAATAAAATGCAATAACGGGCAATCAAAACATCGGATATACCCCAAAATGTTATCAATAAAAACGTCAGTCCGGCGAGCAAAAAATAAGCCCTCACCTGGCCCCAGATCCCGAAAAATGGAGACGCTACAGGTCTTAGAAAATGGCGCTATTTTTTATTTTTACCAAATTTTGGAATTTTTTTTCACCACTTAAATATAAAAGAACCTATACATGTTTGGTGTCTACGAACTCGTAATGACCTGGAGAATAAGAATGGCAGGTCAGTTTTAGCATTCGGTGAACGAGGTAAAAAAAAATATATATAAAACAACTGTGGTATTGCACTTTTTTTGCAATTTCACCGCTCTTGGAATTTTTTTCCCGTTTTCCCGTACACGATATGGTAAAAGTAGTAATAGCGTTAAAAAGTACAACTCGTCCCGCAAAAAATAAGCCCTCACATGGCCATATTGACCAAAAAATAAAAACGCTATGGCTCTGGGAACAAGGGGAGCAAAAAACGAAAATGCAAAAACGACAAAACCCAAGGTTGCGAAAGGGTTAAGGTTGAAGGAAGACTAAGTCCATCTAGTTCAACCCATAGCCTAACATGTAGATCCAGAAGAGGCAAAAAAAACCCATGTGGCAAACACTAAGCTCCACATTGGGGAAAAAATTCCTTCCTGACTCCATACGACAATCAGACTAGTTCCCTGGATCAACGCCCTATCAAGGAATCTAGTATATATAACCTGTAATATTATACTTTTCAGGGAAGGCATCCAGGCCCTTCTTAAATGTTAGTAGTGAATCCCTCATTACAACATCATGCGGCAGAGAGCTCCATAGTCTCACTGCTCTTACAGTAAAGAATCCGCGTCTGTGATTATGATTAAACCTTCTTTTCTCCAGATGTAGAAGATGCCCCCTTGTCCCCGTCTCAGGCCTCAGAGTAAAAAGATCAGTAGAAAGGTCTTTGTACTGTCCCCTCATATACTTGTATATAGTAATAAGATCACCCCTAAGCCTTCGTTTTTCCAAACGAAATAACCGCAAGTGTAATAACCTGTCTTGGTATTGCAGACCCCCCAGTCCTCTAATAACCTGTCTTGGTATTGCAGACCCCCCAGTCCTCTAATAACCTGTCTTGGTATTGCAGACCCCCCAGTCCTCTAATAACCTGTCTTGTTATTGCAGACCCCCCAGTCCTCTAATAACCTGTCTTGGTATTGCAGACCCCCCAGTCCTCTAATAACCTGTCTTGGTATTGCAGACCCCCCAGTCCTCTAATAACCTGTCTTGGTATTGCAGACCCCCCAGTCCTCTAATAACCTGTCTTGGTATTGCAGACCCCCCAGTCCTCTAATAACCTGTCTTGGTATTGCAGACCCCCCAGTCCTCTAATAACCTGTCTTGGTATTGCAGACCCCCCAGTCCTCTAATAACCTGTCTTGGTATTGCAGACCCCCCAGTCCTCTAATAACCTGTCTTGGTATTGCAGACCCCCCAGTCCTCTAATAACCTGTCTTGGTATTGCGGACCCCCCAGTCCTCTAATAACATGTCTTGGTATTGCAGACCCCCCAGTCCTCTAATAACCTTGGTCGCTCTTCTCTGCACCCGCTCTAGTTCAGCTATGTCTTTCTTATACACCGGAGACCAGAACTGTACACAGTATTCTAAGTGTGGTCGCACTAATGACTTGTATAGAGGTAAAATTACCTTCTCCTCATGAGCATCTATGCCTCTTTTAATGCATCCCATTATTTTATTTGCCTTTGTAGCAGCTGCCTGACACTGGCCACCAAACGTGAGCTTGTCGTCCACCAATACACCCAGGTCTTTTTCAGTGACAGTTTTGCCCAGTGTTTTACAATTAAGCATATAATTATACATTTTATTTCCTCTACATATATCCCCATTAAAGCTCATTTGCCATTTATCAGCCCAAGCTTCTAGTTTACATACTGTACATTGTGAAAATGTTTGGCCCCCTTGAACTTTTCTACCTTTTGCCACATTTCTGGCTTCAAACATAAAGATATAAAATTCATATTTTTTTGGGGAAGAATCAACAACAAGTGGGACACAATCGTGAAATGGAACGAAATTTATTGGATATTTCAAACTTTTTTAACAAATTAAAAACTGAAAAGTGGGGCGCGCAATATTATTCGACCCCCTTGAGTTAATACTTTGTAGCGCCACCTTTTGCTGCGATTACAGCTGCAAGTCGCTTGGGGTATGTCTCTATCAGTTTTGCACATCGAGAGGCTGAAATTCTTGTCCATTCTTCCTTGCAAAACAGCTCGAGCTCATTGAGGTTGGATGGAGGGCGTTTGTGAACAACAGTTTTCAGCTCTTTCCACAGATTCTCGATTGGATTCAGGTCTGGACTTTGACTTGGCCATTCTAACACCTGGATACGTTTATTTTTGAACCATTGACAGTGGGGAGGGTGTTTTGAGGGTGATGAGCTGTGTTGCTTTTACGCCAAACATATCGTTTTGCATTGTGGCCAAAAGGTTCGATTTTGGTGTCATCTGACCGAGCACCTTATTCCACATGTTTGGTGTGTCTCCCAGGTGGCTTGTGGCAAACTTCAAACGAGACTTTTTATGGATATCTTAGAGAAATGGCTTTCTTCTTGCCACTCTTCCATAAAGGCCAGATTTGTGCAGTGTATGACTGATTGTTGTCCTATGGACAGACTCTCCCACCTCAGCTCTAGATCTCTGCAGTTCATCCAGAGTGATTATGGGCCTTTTGGCTGCATCTCTGATCAGTCTTCTCCTTGTTCGAGATGAAAGTTTAGAGGGACGGTCGGGTCTTGGTAGATTTGCAGTGGTCTGATACTCCTTCTGACTCGCCCCCTGGGCCGTGGGGCACCCGGAACCGGGCTTCAGTGCACTGTTGAGGGTAGTGGTGGCTACCCGATCCCGTGGCTCAGGGTGGTCAGACCAAATGTCTGTTTTTATAGTTATGAATGTCCAACTATGCCACCCGAGGATTGCGGTCAGGGCGAACCGCCGCTGCGGGGCAGACCGCTGAGGCTGGTGTTGTGGGTGCAGCAGAGAATAGTATAACTCCCCACGGGAGGAGTGTAGCCTCAGGGCAGTGAGTGTAGATGGTGGGGGTTGTGGTGCAGGGCGTCCCAGTACCGTTAGTGCTGGCGCGGTAAGAAACACAGAGTCAACGTGTTGCAGTCCAGTGTCTTTTACTCACAGTTGTTATCTGAGTCACTTCTGCCGGCAATGACTGCCCAAGCCGTGCTGCGTCCACCAGGTGCGGGGCTCGGTCAACCCCCAGGCAATTCAGGAGTATAGCCAAGAACTCCCTTCTATCCTTTCTCTGGCCGTGCCCCACCAGTGACCAAACTTCTGTCCAGCTGCCTCGGGCCTTCTCTGGGAGAGCTTGGCGCCAGCCTCCCTGACCCTATGTGGTGCCTTCCTAGTAGGTTTAGCGGGGGGTCGCACCAATAGATGATCACGACCTTCGGTTCTTGGCTGAGGGATGATTTACCTCCACCAATTTGGGATCCGGTACCCTTCTCTTGCCTGACCTGTCACCCAATATCACGCTGGTCCTTAGGGTCCCTTCTGCCTTCGTGTCTGAGCCTTTCTACTCCTTGGTTCCTTCACTTTCTGTTCTGTTCCTTTCTCTTTCTGTTCCGTTCCTTCTCCTCTTCTCCACTCTGGCCCCGGCCTCTTCTCTAGGCCTGCCTCTTGGAGCAGCACTCAGCCTGAGCTGCTGCTCCCAGTCAGCTCTCCTCTCAACTTCTCCTTCTTGTTCTCAACCCTGAACTAAGATGGTGCCCGCCTTATATACAGTGCTGGCCAAAAGTATTGGCACCCCTGCAATTCTATCAGATAATACTCAGTTTCTTCCTGAAAATGATTGCAATCACAAATTCTTTGGAATTATTATCTTCATTTAATTTGCTTGCAAGGAAAGAACACAAAAGAGAATGAAGCAAAAATCAAATCATTGATCATGTCACACAAAACTCCAAAAAAGGGCCGGACAAAAGTATTGGCACCCTCAGCCTAATACTTGGTTGCACAACCTTTAGCCAAAATAACTGCGAACAACCGCTTCCGGTAACCATCAATGAGTTTCTTACAATGCTCTGCTGGAATTGTAGACCATTCTTCTTTGGCAAACTGCTCCAGGTCCCTGATATTTGAAGGATGTCTTCTCCAAACTGCCATTTTGAGATCTCTCCACAGGTGTTCTATGGGATTTAGGTCTGGACTTATTGCTGGCCACCTTAGAAGTCTCCAGTGCTTTCTCTAAAACCATTTTATAGTGCTTTTGGAAGTGTGTTTGGGTCATTGTCCTGCTGGAAGACCCATGACCTCTGAGGGAGACCCAGCTTTCTCACACTGGGCCCTACATTATGCTGCAAAATTTGTTGGTAGTCTTCAGACTTCATAATGCCATGCACACGGTCAAGCAGTCCAGTGCCAGAGGCAGCAAAGCAACCCCAAAACATCAGGGAACCTCCGCCATGTTTGACTGTAGGGACCGTGTTCTTTTCTTTGAATGCCTCTTTTTTTTCCCTGTACACTCTATGTTGATGCTTTTTACCAAAAAGCTCTACTTTTGTCTCATCTGACCAGAGAACATTCTTCCAAAACGTTTTAGGCTTTCTCAGGTACGTTTGGCAAACTCCAGCCTGGCTTTTTTATGTCTCGGGGTAAGAAGTGGTGTCTTCCTGGGTATTCTACCATACAGTCTCTTTTCATTCAGACGCCGACAGATAGTACGGGTTGACACTGTTGTACCCTCGGACTGCAGGGCAGCTTGAACTTGTTTGGATGTTAGTCGAGGTTCTTTATCCACCATCCGCACAATCATGCGTTGAAATCTCTCGTCAATTTTTCTTTTCCGTCCACATCTAGGGAGGTTAGCCACAGTGCCATGGGCTTTACACTTCTTGATGACACTGCGCACGGAAGACACAGGAACATTCAGGTCTTTGGAGATGGACTTGTAGCCTTGAGATTGCTCATGCTTCCTCACAATTTGGTTTCTCAAGTCCTCAGACAGTTCTTTGGTCTTCTTTCTTTTCTCCATGCTCAATGTGGTACACACAAGGACACAGGACAGAGGTTGAGTCAACTTTAATCCATGTTAACTGGCTGCAAGTGTGATTTAGTTATTGCCAACACCTGTTAGGTGCCACAGGTAAGTTACAGGTGCTGTTAATTACACGAATTAGAGAAGCATCACATGATTTTTCAAAGGGTGCCAATACTTTTGTCCACCCCCTCTTTTAGGTTTGGTGTGGAATTATATCCAATTTGGCTTTAGGACAATTCTTTTTGTGTTTTTTTCATTGAAGACAAATTAAATGAAGAGAATAATACCAAAGAATTTGTGATTGCAATCATTTTCAGGAAGAAACTGAGTATTATCTGATAGAATTGCAGGGGTGCCAATACTTTTGGCCAGCACTGTACCTCCTCCTCTGTGTGTGAGCTCAGGTGACCAGCACCCAATGAGCTCCTACCTATGCTCAGAACCCAACCCCTATCTGCTCCTACACCACTGGGTTTTCCTCCCCCCTCCCCACTCCAGCCAGGGACATAGTCAGTTGTGCCTACATATATATATAAATGGGAGCACCGTAGAGCTGTCCCCCGGAAATGGGGTGTGTGTGCTGTATGCAGCTAACTGAGCCCTGGTCCATACTCCATCCTTACCTGGGAGTGGAATATCACACTTCTGGTTGAGGTGCAATACCCCTGTAGCGGCCGAACCCTCGGGGCGCTACACTTCCATTTCAATATGATCGCTTGCACAGTGCTCCTTCAGATGTTTAAAACTTGGGAAATACTTTTGTATCCAAATCCGGCTTTAAACTTCGCCACAACAATATGTCGGACCTGCCTGGTGTGTTCCTTGGTCTTCATGATGCTCTCTGCACTTGAAACAGAACCCTGAGACTATCACAGAGCAGGTGCATTTATACGGAGACTTGATTACACACAGGTGGATTCTATTCATCATTACCAGTCATTTAGTACGACATTGGATCATTCGGAGATCCTCACTGAAATTCTGGAGTGAGTTTGCTGCACTGAAAGTAAAGGGGCCTAATTATATTGCACGCCCCACTTTTCAGTTTGTAATTTTTTAAAAAAAGTTTAAAATATCCAATAAATTTCGTTCCACTTCACGATTGTGTCCCACTTGTTGTTGATTCTTCCCAAAAAAATTAGAATTTTATATCTTTATGTTTGAAGCCAGAAATGTGGCAAAAGGTAGAAAAGTTCAAGGGGGCCAAATACTTCACAATGCACTGTAGATCCTCCTGTAATATAAAATCGTCCTGCTCTGTATTGATTACCTTGCAGAGTTTAGTGTCATCTGCAAATATTGAAATACTACTCTGTATGCCCCCTACAAGGTCATTAATAAATATGTTAAAAAGAAGCAGGCCCAATACTGACCCCTGTGGTACCCCACTGTTAACTGAGACCCAGTCTGAGTGTGTTCCATTAATAACCACCCTTTATTTCCTATCATTGAGCCAGTTCTTAACCCACATACATATATTTTCCCCTATCCCCATTGTTCTCATTTTATTTATCAACCTTTTGTGTGGAACCGTATCAAAAGCTTTTGAAAAGTCCATATACACAACATCCACTGCATTTCCTTGGTCCAGTCTGGAACTTAAAGTAAATCTTCATAAAAGCTGATCAGATTAGTCTGACAGGAATGGGGTAAACCCATGTTGATATTGGGTCATGAGGTTATTCTTCTTCAGATACTCTATTATAGCATCTCTTAGGAAACCCTCCAGGATTTTACCCACAGTAGAGGTTAAGCTTACTGGCCTATAATTTCCAAGTTCGGTTTTTGTCCCCTTTTTGAATATTGGCACCACATTTGCTATACGCCAGTCGTGTGGTACAGACCCTGTTATTATGGAATCTTTAAAGATTAAAAATAATGGTCTATCTATGACGTTACTTAATTCCTGCAGTACTCGCGGGTGTATCCCATCCGGGCCCGGGGATTTGTCAACTTTAGTGGTTTTTAGACGCCGCCGTACTTACTGCTGGGTTAAGCAAGTGACATTTAATGGAGAATTTTTGTCATCACTGATCATGTTTTCTGTCATGCGATTTTCTTGGGTAAATGCTGTTGAAAAAAAATCATTTAGCATATTGGCTTTTTCCTCATCCTCATGCACCATTTCACCCAGACTATTTTTAAGGGGGCCAAGACTATCATTTTTTAGTTTTTTACTATTTATGTAGTTAAAGAATATTTTGGGATTATTTTTACTTTCTCTGGCAATGAGTCTCTCTGTCTCAATCTTTGCTGCCTTGATTTTGTTTTTTACAGAATTTATTTAATTTTCTGTATTTATTTAATGCTTCATCACTACCTACTTGCTTTAGTTTTCTAAATGCTTTCTTTTTGTCACTTATTGCGCCCCTTACAGCTTTATTTAGCCATAGTGGTTTCCTCCTATTTCTAGCATGTTTATTCCCATAGGGTATATATTGTGCACAGGTCAAATTCAGGATGCTAATAAATGTCTCCCATTTGCTTTGTGTAGTTTTATGTCTCAGGATATTGTCCCAGTTTATTGCACTAAGATCATCTCTCAACCGTTGAAAATTTGCCTTCCTGAAGTTTAGTGTCCTTGTAACCCTTCTACTACACATCGTATTAAAGGATACATGAAAACTTATTATTTTGTGATCACTATTACCCAAGTGACCCCCAACTCGTATATTTGATATGCGGTCTGGCCTGTTGGTTAGTATTAGGTCTAGCAGTGCCCCTCTTCTTGTTGGGTCCTGAACCAGTTGTGAAAGGTAATTGTCTCTCATAGTTGTCAAAAACCTATTACTTTTGCTGGAACTACAGGTTTCTGTTCCCCAATGCATTTCAGGGTAGTTGAAGTCCCCCATAATAATGACTTCTCCTTGAGTCACTGCTTCATCTATTTGCTTTATGAGGATATTCTCCGCTACTTCCATTATTTTTGGAGACTTATAACAAACCCCTATCAGTAATTTATTATTTTTTCCCCCTCCCCTTATCGCCACCCATAGGGACTCTCTACATTTTCATTAGACTCACATATATTCTCACACAAGATGGGTTTTAAGGATGATTTTACATATAAACCCCCCCCCTCGCTTGTTTGTACGGTCATTTCTGAACAGGCTATAGCCCTGTAAATTAACTGCCCAGTCATGGCTCTCGTCCAGCCATGTCTCAGATATCCCCACCATGTCATAATTATTTTCCAACAAAATTAATTCTAATTCCTCCATTTTGTTGGTGAGGCTTCTGGCATTAGTGTACAAGCATGTACATGTATCTCTCTGTGCTTCTATTCCTTCCTACTATATTGACTGTTCTAAGCCCACCCCCAATTTCTTTATTTGTGCCCAGGTCACTATCTGCACTATCTTCCCCACCTATAAAATGAATACCCTCCCCCCTAATCCCTAGTTTAAACACTCCTCCAACTTTCTAGCCATTTTCTCCCCCAGCACAGCTGCACCCTCCCCATTGAGGTGCAGCCAGTCCCTAGAGTAGAACATGTAGCCACCTGAGAAGTCGGCCCAGTTTTCCAGGAACCCAAATCCCTCCTTCCTACACCAATTCCTGAGCCACTTATTTATCTCCCTAATCTCCCGTTGCCTCTCTGGTGTGGCACGTGGTACAGGCAGTATATCAGAGAATACCACCTTGGGAGTCCTTGCTTTAAGCTTGTGTAGCACCCTGAGGATTCGGCTGCTACAGGGGTATTGCACCTCAACCCAGAGGTGTGATATTCCACTCCCGGGTAAGGATGGAGTGTGGAACTGAGCTCAGTTAGCTGCATGCACTACACACATCCCATTTCCGAGGAACAGACCGACGGTACTCCCACTAGAGAAATGTGCAGGTACGACAGTGTCTGTTCCTGGCTGGAGTGGGAGGGGGGTGGAACATCCCAGTAGTGTAGGGGCAGATAGGGGGAGCAGCCTGGGTAAAGTTAGGAGCTCATTGGGTGCTGGTCACCTGAGCTCACACATAGAGGGAGTATATAAGGTGGGAACCATCTTAGATCAGGGTCAGTCTTTTGCAGAGTGAGGTCAGTCTGTCAGAGCAGAGGAGAAGAGCAGCTCCAAGGCCAAGAGAGAGAGAGAGGAGAAAGAAAGACCCAGAGGGGGAGAAAGAAGGAACTCCAAGAGCCCAAATTAGACCAGAGGGTGAAGAGTTGGCAACAGGGTACCGGATCCCAAGCTGGCAGAGGCTACAGCACACCTTAGCCAGGAACCGGAGGTCGTGGGCAGGATCTGCCACGATCACCCACTAAATCCACCCGGAAGGCAGACCAGGAATAGGGTCAGGGAACCCAGAGACAAGGGTTTACCACCAAGAGGCCCGAGGGAGCCGGACATAGGTGGATCCCTGGTGGGGAAGGCCAGAGAAGAGGACAGGACAGAAAGGGAGCTCAGGACCACGCTCCAGAATCACCTGGGGGTTGGCCGAGTCCAGGACCTGGTGGACGCAGCACGGCTCGGGTGGTCACTCAAGGCCGGAGTGACCAGAACAATTGCAGTAAGTAATCAAACCCTGAACTGCACAGCCCGACTCTGAGTCTCATTTCCATCCCCGCTGCACCACCACAACCCCCATCCTCTGCAACTGACCCCCTGAGGCTATACCCCTCCCGTTGGGGGTTATACTACCTGAGCTGCACATACATCACCAGCCTCAGCGGACCCTGCTGCAGCGGCGGCCGTATTGACCGCAAATCAACGGGTGGCGTAGTCGACACAAAAGAACATCTAGTAACATCATAAGGACTGCCACACACTGAGCTTGACACCCTGGGCACGGACCGGGTCACAGCCACTCGGAGACTACAACCCCCATCTGATCCGGCTCCGGGTATCCCTAAACAACACTGGCCCAGGGGGTGCGTCAACTTTGGCGTAGTCGGCAGGATAACGTGCCCGCAACAACCGGGTACTGAGTGCCTGAAGAAAAGTACACCGTTACCTCAAAAAGAAGTCTCCTGCCGGTTCCGGAGGGTCCCCGCCATCGGGCCCCATCACAGGTCGTTTCCCGCCGGTTGTCCGCCATTTGCAGCTTTTTCCCGCCATCCATGGAGTTTCCCGCCACTGGGAGACGATTCCCGCCATTTCCGAAGATTTCCCGCCTTGGAAGAGCGGACGCCATTATGGGCGTGCCGGAGGGTGGCAAAAGGCCACCTCCCATCGTGGGCCAGGTCGAAGAATGGCGCCAAAAGCGGAAACCGCGCCCATCAACAGAGACTGTGATGCTGGAAGTGTCCATCAGCGTAAGAGAACTGCCCCTGGAACTGAAGTTGCCCCGGGACCACCCTCGATGTGGGCGGAGACAGAAGAAGAGAACAAAGATGGGTGTCGCCTGGGGCAGTCTGGAGAGAGCGCACCCGGAGACAAGACGTCTGGAAGAGAGTCCAGAGAGAGCCTACCCGGAGATGGAGGGAGAGTCAGGCAGCACCGACCCAGTGGTCAGGAGCCTGTTGCAGGTCGCCACTCCAGAAGGCCTGCTGGAGATCCTAGCACAGCTCCCCCGAGACCGGGAGTGTGCACAGACCGCGCTGGAGGGCCTCGCACGGAGGATGGCCCGGGTGCAGCGAGAGACGTTGGCGGAGTGGAGCCGAGAGATGGCCCAGCAGACCGAAACCCGTCAGCGGAGCACGCCACCCGAGACGAGGAGACAGACCGCCTCTGAGGATGGCGCAGGAGGAATGAAGGCAGGAGACGGCGCCGAGAAGGGAGCTGAACGGACGGAGGCAGGTAAAGGGGACGTCTCTACCCCGAGCCGGGAAACCGCGTGCCTGCCCCAGCTCCTCGTCGCAGAGCCCGAAATTCCCCCTGCCGTGCCCGTCGCTGCATCGTCACCGCCGCCGACTAGGCCTCAACCGGAAACCGCGGCCGCGACCCCTGTGACGTCACACGCCTCGACCTCGAGCGTGGCCAAGCAGGAAATACCACCGGCCTGGTCGCAAGGCCTAGTACCCCCGGGCGCCGCAATACCAACAGCGCCCCCTACCTCCGCGGAGCCACCGGCCTGGTCGCAGGGCCGAATAACCCAGGGCGCCGCCGTTCTTACGGTGCCCTTTGCCTTTAAGGTGCCCCAGGCCTGGTCGCAAGGCCTGGTTAACCCGGGCGCCGCTACCATCAACGCGCCCTCAGCATCTAGAGTGCCGCACCTGGGTGAAAATCTATTTGCCCAGCATACGTGCCCGGATGGGCAGCCCTTCATATGGCCCCAGGAGTACATTCAGCTGGAACTCCAGAGAGCAAGGCCCATGTGCGAGCCCCTGATTCCGGCTCCGAAGCCCGTAAAGAGGACCTCGCCCCCGCTGGAGGAGGCACAGTTTGAGTGGGACCCCACCGGAGAAGACCTAATGGGGTTCACTCAGGAGACTCGGGCGGCCGCAGCAGAGCGTGCAGAGTGCTGCCGGCAGCAGCTCGAAGTCTTCGAGAGGGAGCGGAGAGAGAGGCGGGTCCGGGAACAGCAAGCACAGATAAGGAGCGCGGAGCAGAAGAGCCGGACCAGGAGGAATCCCCGTGCAGCACATGGTCCCCCTTCCACCGGGACTGTGATAAAGTTCAATATGCAGCACGGATGGGGCTTTATCAGAGACCATCATACCCCCGGCGACGTCTTTGTGACCCGCAGAGACGTAGAAAGCCATCTGCCGGAGGGACACAGAGGTCGTGACCTGTATGTAGGGGACGAGGTCACCTTCACCCGGCACAAGTGTGCCAAAGGACCCTACGCCCTCCATGTGCATCGCCTGACGGAGGAGGAGCTGCGGTGTGAGGAGGAGCAAGAGGACCCGGACGGGTCTGAAGAATCTAAAGAAGGAGCAGGAGGACGCCGTCGTTGAAGTACGGTAGAGAGAGACTGTACATAGTTACCCGTCAGGGTATAAGAACTGTTCTAGTTAAAATATAGTCCCCGTTGGGACCAGCAGATTGAACTGAAACCCGTGTGTCCCTATTCCCACTGACCGAGGACTGAGAGCGGTCAATCCTCCCTAATACCTGGCCGAGGACTGAGAGCGGCCATATCCCCTTGTATATAGTTGCGCTTCCTAAAGCGCCCCCTACCGGTTTTATAGGAAACTGTTTTATTCCAAGAGAGACTGTCGCACTTTACCCGGTCACAAGTTGCACCGTGACCGGAGGAACCAGAAACAAGAATGTTTATATGAAAAGTTTATTGCTGCTGATGATGTTTTATGATGTTTTATATGTTTATGTTTTATGAAAAAAAATTGTATGTTTGTGGATGTTTATATCTTACAGCCCGAGGACGTGCTGTGATTTACCAGGGGGGAATGTAGCACCCTGAGGATTCGGCTGCTACAGGGGTATTGCACCTCAACCCAGAGGTGTGATATTCCACTCCCGGGAAAGGATGGAGTGTGGAACTGAGCTCAGTTAGCTGCATGCACTACACACATCCCATTTCCGAGGAACAGACCGACGGTACTCCCACTAGAGAAATGTGCAGGTACGACAGTGTCTGTTCCTGGCTGGAGTGGGAGGGGGGTGGAACATCCCAGTAGTGTAGGGGCAGATAGGGGGAGCAGCCTGGGTAAAGTTAGGAGCTCATTGGGTGCTGGTCACCTGAGCTCACACATAGAGGGAGTATATAAGGTGGGAACCATCTTAGATCAGGGTCAGTCTTTTGCAGAGTGAGGTCAGTCTGTCAGAGCAGAGGAGAAGAGCAGCTCCAAGGCCAAGAGAGAGAGAGAGGAGAAAGAAAGACCCAGAGGGGGAGAAAGAAGGAACTCCAAGAGCCCAAATTAGACCAGAGGGTGAAGAGTTGGCAACAGGGTACCGGATCCCAAGCTGGCAGAGGCTACAGCACACCTTAGCCAGGAACCGGAGGTCGTGGGCAGGATCTGCCACGATCACCCACTAAATCCACCCGGAAGGCAGACCAGGAATAGGGTCAGGGAACCCAGAGACAAGGGTTTACCACCAAGAGGCCCGAGGGAGCCGGACATAGGTGGATCCCTGGTGGGGAAGGCCAGAGAAGAGGACAGGACAGAAAGGGAGCTCAGGACCACGCTCCAGAATCACCTGGGGGTTGGCCGAGTCCAGGACCTGGTGGACGCAGCACGGCTCGGGTGGTCACTCAAGGCCGGAGTGACCAGAACAACTGCAGTAAGTAAACAAACCCTGAACTGCATAGCCCGACTCTGAGTCTCATTTCCATCCCCGCTGCACCACCACAACCCCCATCCTCTGCAACTGACCCCCTGAGGCTATACCCCTCCCGTTGGGGGTTATACTACCTGAGCTGCACATACATCACCAGCCTCAGCGGACCCTGCTGCAGCGGCGGCCGTATTGACCGCAAATCAACGGGTGGCGTAGTCGACACAAAAGAACATCTAGTAACATCATAAGGACTGCCACACACTGAGCTTGACACCCTGGGCACGGACCGGGTCACAGCCACTCGGAGACTACAACCCCCATCTGATCCGGCTCCGGGTATCCCTAAACAACACTGGCCCAGGGGGTGCGTCACTTGCAGCCTAATTTCCTGAAATCATCTTTAAGGACCTTCCACCTACCTCTAACTTTGTCATTTGTGCCATGTGTACCATGACCACTGGGTCCTCACCTGCCCCTCCCAGTAATCTGTCAACCTGATCAGCAATGTGCCGGACTCAAGCGCCAGGTACTTAGCACACTGTTCGACGATCCCTGTCTTTGTGACAGATTGCCCTATCTGTTCCCCTAATAATTGAGTCCCCCACTACCAGCACCTGCCTGGCCTGCCCTGCTCTCCTATTTCCCCCCTTACTGGAGCTGACATTCCTCCGGCTTTCAGAGGACATGCTTTGCTGCAGCAGTGCTACCCCTGTACCAACACCCCCCTCATCTGCCAACTTTGCAAACTTATTTGGGTGTGCCAGATCAGGACTACCTTCCTGGCACTCTTCCCTCTACCCCCCCTTCTAACGGTCACCCAGCTAGCTGCCACACTGTCCTGCAGCTTCCTAATACCATCCTCCCCCACATCTACCCCAGTGAGCAGCTGTTCAGTGAGCAGCAGACTCCTTTCCATATTGTCAATGGATCTCAGTGTTGCCAGCTGCTCATTTAGATCCAGTACCTGGGCTTCCAAACGCACAACGTGCACACATCTCGCGCAGCAGTATGCAACCCCGACCGGCTGTTCAAGGATTGAATACATGTGGCAAGATGTACACTGGATAGCATTGCCAATAATGGAGCTCATTTCCTAATGGGGCTTGCACTAGACAGAAATGTTAAGTAAAAAGAAATGTAAAGAATTAAGAAAATACAGACAGCAATTCAGTCCAAATTCCTCCCTTCCAAACTCCCTGAATCCAAGTCACTGAAAAACAAGTCACACACTTTACTTCTGTTTGCACTTACGCTCCGTTCACACTCGCTAAGGAAGAAGATTTAAAAAGGTTTTTTTTCTTCCCTTTAGCAGCAATCCAACCTACAGCTCAATGCACTTCCAAAGGACTGGATGCCCCAACCAGCTGCTGCTTATAAACCCTTATTTATAACCCCTCACCCTTAATTAACCCCTTGTGAGTATAGCTACACCTCCGGATTTAAGTGCAATGTAGTTAACCCTTAAATACAGAGGTAGTAGAGATGCTGCAGTTGATGGTGGCACATACACAGCTTCTGGCAGGGATCTAGCTGCTTCTTTGTAGGTTTACTCCTGTAGTCAGCCTCCATGCAGCCACTATCCTGGAGGCAGATACAGTTGAAAGCAATGATGGAAGAGGGAGCCGTGAGCTCTTTCTTCCATCCTTCTCCCTGTTCGTCTTAAGTTTCAGCCTAGCAGGCACAATGACATCACTACATTGCGAGCGCTGTGCCGAGCAGTGCCGAGCTGTCAGACCACACGCTGCAGAGACCGAAGCAGCAGGGGAACTGGGAGAAAGATTTATTTTTTGTGCGGGCCATCAAACTATATGGAAGGCTACTTGGGGGGCATCATACTACTTGGAGGGCTATGTGGGGTGCCAGCATACTATTATGAGGGCTATGTGAGGGCCACCATACTATTTGGAGGGCTATGTGGGGTGTGATCATACAATTTGAAGGGCTACGTGGCAGCCATTATACTATTTGGAGGGCAATCATATTATTTGGAGGGCTACTTGGGGGCTTATCATGCTATGGAGACTATGTGGGGACCATCATACTGTTTGGAGGGCTGAGTGGGGGCCACCATACTGTTTGGATGGCTGTGTGGGGCCATTATACTGTTTGGAGAGCTAGTGGGGGGGCCATTATAATGTTTACAGGCCATTATATAGTGTGGAGAGTTGTTTGGGGACCATCATACTGTGTGGAGGGTTGTGGGGGCCACTATACTGTATGGAGGGCCACTATACTGTGTGCAGGTCATCATAATGTGTGGAGGGCTGTGTCAGGGGCCATCATACTATGTGTGGGGGACAATGTGGGCCATCATACTGTGGTGGGGGCATTGTGAGGGTATCATACTTTGGGGGGTGGGGTACTGTAGGGTCATCATACCATGTGTGTAGAGGAATTTACTGTGGGGGTATCTTACTGTGTTTGGGCGCACAATTGTTGGCATCATACCTTATGGTGGCCATGAAAAGGATATCTTATTGCGTGGGAACACTAAGGGGCTTCAATAGGGGCAAAATTACTTTCTAAGGGCTGCAAAGTTGTAAAATATGTTCTTCTGTGACCCTGCTTAATTTTTATTTGTTTGGAGGGGAGGCGAGCAATTAGGACATCTGTCATGGGTTCCCATGATTTCAGTGTACGCCCCTGTCCCGGCCTATTTGTTTAATCAAATTAGTGCCTGTATCTTTACACAGCGGTATCTGCTGTGTTCCTGTGAGCTCATCATGAATCAAAGCAGTAAAGTATAAGCTCAGCAGACGGACCCCTAAACTGAGCACACAGCTTAGACCACGTCCCCACCTTCAGTATTTGGTCAGTATTTTACATCAGTATTTGTAAGTCAAAACCAGGAGTGGGAGAAAAATACAGAAGTGGTGAGGAGTTTCTATTATACTTTTCCTCTGATTGTTCCACTCTTGGTTTTGGCTTACAAATACTGGTGTAAAATACTGTCCAAATACTGAAGGTGTGAACGTGGCCTTATCGTTACAAAAAAAACTGAGCTATTACTCAGCCCTAGAGTGAATGACGTTAGTCTTCTCTCTGCTTATTCCTTTCATCTAAGGACTAACAGCATTGCAACACTTACCTCATAGGCCCCTGATGAAGCCACCACGCGTGGCGACACGCGTTGGGCATTGACAGCTTATCCACACCACCCCGGTCCCTGGTATTGGTGATAGGTCTTTGCCTATTTAGGATATGCTAGTGTTATTTTCCTTGAATTTATAATCTACCCTTAAAATCTAATGGCTGAACAGGAAGCCTAAATTTGATCTATTGTCTAGTAACTTTTATATCTTTATTAGGCTTCATCTGGTCATTGCTGACATTCATCTGGTGTCCTCTTCTTGGGCAATCATTGTTATTGTGGTGTGTGTGACTTTAATATCACACTCTTTATTCATGTACAACAAGGTTAGAGGATTCCTGTTACCATATTATATTTCTGCCCAGGTGGGGTATTGATGATCACAGATAGTTTTATTCCAGCCGGCTTTCATATAAAACTTTTACCTATCTTATTTATGATGATTTATTTTTGCTGGGTGGTCTTTGTAGTGGGTGGGCTCTCACTCAGTGAGGGATTCCACTGAGTTTTTATTTGTGTTTTAATGGATTTTGTGTCGTTGATGTGTATGTATTTTTCCTAATAAAATTGATATATATTTTTCTATTAATATCAGCTAATGATTTTTTATGCATGGCGATCACTGGTCTAATAGTATACCCCTATTCTTTTGGGCCTTTCATCTAAGGATACATGCTATTGCATTGGACTTTTTACTAGCTTCTTCATACTAAGACTGCACTGGGCTGGGGGGGAGGGATGTCCCACCGCGACGGTTCCCATGAAGATACTCAGGGGGGCTGCCGGGGAGCTGCACTGTAGCTGCTGTCCTGGCCACATCACAGTGATGCAGACATGCCAACTGCAGGCTATGTGTGCTGCGTCTGCAGAAGTGGCGTCACAGCGCGCCTGCAGCTGATTCATTCTGTTGGAGAGGAGCCTGTGGATCGGAGACCTCCGTGGATAAGTGTGACATTAAGAGGTCTGCAGTGAGGAGGTAGCAGGAAGCTGCTCATCTCCTCATAAGCCCACACGGAGGAGGTAGCAGGAAGCTGCTCATCTCCTCATAAGCCCACACGGAGGAGGTAGCAGGAAGCTGCTCATCTCCTCATAAGCCCACACGGAGGAGGTAGCAGGAAGCTGCTCATCTCCTCATAAGCCCACACGGAGGAGGTAGCAGGAAGCTGCTCGTCTCCTCATAAGCCCACACGGAGGAGGTAGCAGGAAGCTGCTCGTCTCCTCATAAGCCCACACGGAGGAGGTAGCAGGAAGCTGCTCATCTCCTCATAAGCCCACACGGAGGAGGTAGCAGGAAGCTGCTCATCTCCTCATAAGCCCACACGGAGGAGGTAGCAGGAAGCTGCTCATCTCCTCATAAGCCCACACGGAGGAGGTAGCAGGAAGCTGCTCATCTCCTCATAAACCCACACGGAGGAGGTAGCAGGAAGCTGCTCATCTCCTCATAAGCCCACACGGAGGAGGTAGCAGGAAGCTGCTCATCTCCTCATAAGCCCACACGGAGGAGGTAGCAGGAAGCTGCTCATCTCCTCATAAGCCCACATGGAGGAGGTAGCAGGAAGCTGCTCATCTCCTCATAAGCCCACACAGAGGAGATAGCAGGAAGCTGCTCATCTCCTCATAAGCCCACACGGAGGAGGTAGCAGGAAGCTGCTCATCTCCTCATAAGCCCACACAGAGGAGGTAGCAGGAAGCTGCTCATCTCATAAGCCCACACGGAGGAGGTAGCAGGAAGCTGCTCATCTCCTCATAAGCCCACACGGAGGAGGTAGCAGGAAGCTGCTCATCTCCTCATAAGCCCACACGGAGGAGGTAGCAGGAAGCTGCTCATCTCCTCATAAGCCCACACGGAGGAGGTAGCAGGAAGCTGCTCATCTCCTCATAAGCCCACACGGAGGAGGTAGCAGGAAGCTGCTCATCTCCTCATAAACCCACACGGAGGAGGTAGCAGGAAGCTGCTCATCTCCTCATAAGCCCACACGGAGGAGGTAGCAGGAAGCTGCTCATCTCCTCATAAGCCCACAAGGAGGAGGTAGCAGGAAGCTGCTCATCTCCTCATAAGCCCACACGGAGGAGGCAGCAGGAAGCTGCTCATCTCCTCATAAGCCCACACGGAGGAGGTAGCAGGAAGCTGCTCATCTCCTCATAAACCCACACGGAGGAGGTAGCAGGAAGCTGCTCATCTCCTCATAAGCCCACACGGAGGAGGTAGCAGGAAGCTGCTCATCTCCTCATAAGCCCACACGGAGGAGGTAGCAGGAAGCTGCTCATCTCCTCATAAGCCCACATGGAGGAGGTAGCAGGAAGCTGCTCATCTCCTCATAAGCCCACACAGAGGAGATAGCAGGAAGCTGCTCATCTCCTCATAAGCCCACACGGAGGAGGTAGCAGGAAGCTGCTCATCTCCTCATAAGCCCACACGGAGGAGGTAGCAGGAAGCGGCTCATCTCATAAGCCCACGCGGATTTGTGTTTTGTCCTGTCGGTGGTCGCTCTGCTGGTGCTCAGTGTTAGTTTTTGCAGGAGTCTGAACTTCGATGCAGATTAGGGTCGCCCTGTCAATGCAGAAAGTTCAGTCTGGAGCAATAAATCACACTGAGTCCCAGCAGAGAGGCCCACAGACTATACAGGATCCTGGATTGACTGATCACACTTGAACCTACAGCACATGACAGATTGTACTATATGGCCCAATATGTAATATGCTAGGTCCTGTAGGCCGGTCCAGGTGTGATCAGTACACTGCATTGTATATCTGTGTACATGATATACCACATCTAGTATACAGATTGGTGTATGATCTATTGTGATACAGAAATCAGATGTTTTAAAAAATACACATTGCTATATACCATCAGATGTCTGTTGTCACAGTATATTATATACCAGTCATGAATTCCCCCCCTATATTCTGGTAGCTCACAACTATCCCGTATTCAGCAGGACTCTCCCGAAACGTCAGCGCTTTTGTCCTGGCTTCTGATACTCACCTCTCTCCAATGTTTTCATCGCTCCGTAACTCCTCCTTTTTGGAGCAGGGCCGCTTCTCTACTCAGTGCATAAATTAAGTTATATATGAGACGCCCTCCCTGGGAGATGGGGTTACTCGGAGCCGGGTCGGTTGTAGGGGAGGGGGATGCAGTCGTGGCCTAGACCTATTCCATGCCCAGGGCTGCCTCATAAAAAATTGGGCTTTTAAGTGAGAGTGGTATTTCGACTACACCACCTGTGGTTTCTGGTGATGGACACCAGCGCTGCTTCAGTCCACTGAGGCCGGTGTTACGGGCAGCTAAGATGGGATGGCTCTGTAGCGCCCCGAGGGTTGGGCCGCTACAGGGGTATTGCACCTCTGCCAGAGGTGTGGTATTCCACTCCCAGGTAAGGATGGAGTATGGACCAGGGCTCAGTTAGCTGCATACAGCACACTCACCCCATTTCCGAGGGACAGCTCAACGGTGCTCCCACTAGACAGAAGTGCAGGCACGACCGACTATGTCCCTGACTGGAGTGGGGAGGGGGGAGGAATACCCAGTGATGTAGGAGCAGATAGGGGTTGGTTCCTGAGCGTAGGTAGGAGCCCATTGGTTGCTGGTCACCTGGGCTCATGTTCTAGAGGGAGGTATATAAGGTGAGCACCATCTTAGTTCTGGGTCAGTTCAGCCAGTTCAGAGTAGAAGGAGAGAAGTTGAGTTCAGCCAGAGAGGGCTGATAGGGAGCTGTGGCTCAGTCTGGGCCCAGCTCCATGAGGCAGGCCTAGGGTAAAGGCCGGGAACAGAAAGGAACAAGAACAGAAAGTAACAAGAACAGAAAGGAACAGAAACAGCAAGAAACAGCAGGAAAGAGAGAGAGAAGAACAGAAGGGCTCAGGAACAAGAAGGCAGAAGGGACCCTAAGAACCCACGATAATACAGGGTGAAGGGTCAGGCAGATTAAGGGTACCGGATCCCAAGTTGGTGGAGGAGAAACAACCCTCAGCCAAAGACCGGAGGTCGTGATCATTTATTGGTGCGACACCTCATCAAACCTGCTAGGAAAGCACCATATAGAAGAGCGGGGAACGGGATCCACATTTACTCACACAAGTTCACGGCAGCTGGACAAAAGTGGGTCACTGGTGAGGCAGGCCAGAGAAAGGATAAAAGGGGGTCCTGTGCCATGCTCCTGAATCGTCTGGGAGTTGACCGAGCCCCTCACCTGGTGGACACCGCACGGCTTGGGTGGTCACTACCTGTACAGAAGTGACCCGGAGAATCTGAACTGTGAGTAAAAGACATTGGACTGTAGTACGTTGTCTGTGTGCTCTTTCGCTCCTCCAGCACTAACGGCACTGGGACTCTCTGCACCATCACCCCCACCATTCACCGCACTGCCCTGGGGTTACACTTTTCCCGTGGGGAGTTACCCAATCTCAGCTGCACACACCATCAACCTCAGGGGACTGCCTTGCAGCGGCGGTTCCTAATAACCGCAATCCACGGGTGGCGTAGTCGGACATCACTTAAAATATCTAAAGGATTGCCACTGGTCTGACCACCCTGAGCCACTGGACCGGGTTGCCACTACTACCCCCATCATCTCCCTATTGCCCGGTTCCGAGTGCCCCACGGCCCAGGGGGCGAGTCAGCTCCCAACAGGCGGAGCAGGCCTCAGGGCAGTGAGATGAAGGTGATGATGGGTGCAGTGCCACACAGAAAATAACAGGCTGAAGTGGTGTGTGAAGTCATCCAGGGTTTTTACTCACTTTCAGATGAACTTTATCTGCAAAGCCTCCCTGTGCTACACACGGCGTACTGCGGCCACCGGGAAGGGGGTTCAGCACTTTCCAGGTAGGTCAGGAGCACCTGTCGAGACCCCTCTGGTGTGTTCCTCTCCTTGGTTAGTTCTCCCACTAAGTCTTCTCCTGACTGTGCGTGGTATGAACGTGGTGTAAGGCCGGGTCCCACTGGATAAACGCAGTTTAAGAGATACAGGTGGTGTAAGCCGCTCCGTCCATATCCCCCTGGGATCCACTAAGCCTCCGGGCTTTTCCGACTGAGACGTGAAGTAACAAAGTCAGATATCGGGGGCCGGTCACCCCTTTTGCAGCAGGAATCCCTCTGACTAAGCCAGAATAAAGCGTACAGGTGGCGTAGGCTGCTCCGTCCGTATCCCCTGGGATCCTTTTGCCTGTGGAGCCAATCTCCTCTGCTCCCCTCCAGGCCTTCTTAGGTGAGGACCTTGACCAGGTAGAGACAGCTGTTAACTCTGACCCGCTCCTCGTCTCAAGGCCAGAGTACGAGGACCGTGTATCTTCAGCCAGCTACAGCCTCTTGCTGGACCCCGACAGAAGACCACAATCAAAGACCTTGAACTTAAAGATGGCCGTAGATTAAATATGAAAGAATAAGTGTTTCCTAAAAGTGTGTCCTCCACCCTCACCCACTACATGGTTCCCCCTATCTTTGGTTCCCCCCATCTCCTCTATCCCGGCCCGGGGCAGCACCCTGGTGCATTTAGGCCCCCTACAGGACAGGAGTGGTGTAGTGTTGAGTGGTGAAGTAGGGACCTGAGATATGCTCCACCCTTACCTGGAAGAGGAGATACCACACCTCGAGCTGAGGTGCAGTACCTCTGTGGTGACTGAACCCTCAGGGGCGCCACATTCCCCACCGGTGAAACACAGCACGTCCGCGGGCTGCAATAGAGTAAAAAGTTGGTACAGACATTCAAATTTTTAAATGCTTTTGTAAACAGTAAAACATTCTTCCCTTTATGGGAGGTTAGGACTCTTTTAACATTGCATGATATATATATATAGAATATAAATATAGAAAAATATTAAAGAGACATTATACATGTATGGAAAACATTAAAGAGACATTATGCATGTAGACAGTTCTGTAGAAAATACGGTAGAAAGTGTCAGTTCAGCAGCATGAGGGACCTGTCCCAAACCCTCAACGTAGGCCCTGGGGTGGCTGCAGGGCATGGAGATGCCGAGTTGGACCTCCAGGAGAGCCACACCAGACAGGTTTTACTTCTGAGGTCTGAGTTAGAAAGGGTTTTGTATAAAACCAATAGGGAGCACCGTAATAGGTGCAAACTATTTACAAAGTTAGTCTGTCTACTGCTCAACGTCCGCAGGGACAAATGTCTCTGTTAACTTAAATCCGGGTGAAGAAAAAGGAAAACACATAACTGTTCAAACTAAGGGGAGATACATCTCCGGGGGCTGCTCAGAAGTGGTATCCCCACCGGGGAAATGGTTCATCTTTCCCGACGGAGCCCGACCGGTCCTCTGTAGGTAGGTGAGTGGGGGTATCCTCCTTAAATACCCTGTGGACGATCAGGGCATACCACCCACACTCCCCATGGTGGCGGGTGTAGGACACCAAATCGCCCGGGTAGAGGTTCCAGCCAGGGTGGCCCTGCTCCAGCCGCGGCTTGACGTCCCGCCGGTTGACGAACACGTCCCGGTCGAACTGTGGGCTGCGGATGAAGCCCCATCCTGCCACCTGGTGGAAGCGCACGACTAGGCCCTCTTCCCGGGGGCTTGGACGGGTGGCCTCCGCCTGACGGTCCTGCGACTTAGCAGCCCTGGCGCGCACCTCCATGCGCTCACAGCGGACCCGCTTCTCCCGTCGCTCTTTTTCAAATTGGAGGAGTACCTTTCGGCACGTCCCCTCCCGCCTCCGCGCTTCGGTCTTGGTTTCCCAGGGGAAGCCCATCAGGTCGCCCCCCCCGGTTATCCCAGGCGAACTCTTCTGCCGCCGGGCAAGCGACCGGTGGCGCGGGCAGTGGCTGTAACGGGGGTTGCTGCGTGCGCTCTGTTGATGCGGCCCAGTCCGGGTTGGTGCAGGTGGACATACAGGTTAGGGCAGGCGCTTCCGGATCGGGGGTCGGGAGGCATAGCAGGTCTCCGACTATGGCGGTGGCTTGGGACAGGGATGTATCCGGGGACAGGGGTGCTGGCAGGATACTTAGGAGGGCTTCAGTGCGTCTCTCGCCCGGGGTAGGGGTTTTTGCCTTACCCGCACTTGGGCTGCACGGGGCCTCCTGGGCTTCCTCCTCCTGGGCTGGAGCCTCACTTGACAGGCGCAACGAGCTCTGGCGGCGGTCCCGGATCCTCCGCAACACATCCTCTCTCCACTCTGCGGCGGCCAGTCGCTGGGCCTCTTCGACCCTCCGGGTCAGGTCCTGCGATTCTCCACGGAGGAACTCGGCCTCCTCCGGGGTCAGGTGAATTCCCTCCATACCGAGGGAGGTGGCAGTTGGTGGGCCAGCGTCGGAGGACTCAGAGGACATCTCCTTTGCTGCTTCCATCTTTGCTGCTGGGTGCAGTCTCTTTCTCCTCCTTCTTTTGGGGCGGCTCCAGGGCAGCTGGCTGACGGGCACTCCTTGGGATGTCCCATCCGTCTTGACGGACACTACTATGCGGAATGTCTCTGCTGGAGGGGGCGGTCTGCACTTTTGGCGCCATTGGGGAGCCAGGCCCACGATGGGAGGACTTTGGTTGCTGTTGTTTTTGCGCATAATGGCATCCGTTCTTCTTGGGCGGGCACCACTTTAAGTGTGAAGCGACAGTCTTTTTGTGAAAAGGCGCACAGTACCCGTCGGCAATGGGGACTATCTTCTTCCGTTGCTGCGGGCACTCAATCCTGCCGACTACGCCAAGTTTGAGACGCCCTGCCTGGGAGATGGGGTTACTCAGAGCCAGGTCGGTTGTAGGGGAGGGGGATGCAGTCGTGGCCTAGACCCGTTTCGTGCCCAAGGCTGCCTCATAAAAAATTGGGCTTTTAAGTGAGAGTGGTATTTCGACTACGTCACCTGCGGTTTCCGGTGATGGACACCAGCGCTGCTTCAGTCCACTGAGGCCGGTGTTACGGGCAGCTAAGATGGGATGGCTCCCCACAGGCAGAGCAGGCCTCAGGGAAGTGAGATGAAGGTGATGATGGGTGCAGTGCCGTACAGAAAATAACAGGCTGAAGCGGTGTGTGAAGTCATCCAGGGTTTTTTCTCACTTTCAGATGATCTTTAGCCGCAAAGCTTCCCTCTGCTACACACGACGTAATACGGCCACCGGGAAGGGGGTTCAGCACTTTCCAGGTAGATCAGAGCACCTGTCGAGAATCCTCTGGTGTGTGTTCTCTCCTTGGTTAGTTCTCCCACTAAGTTTTCTCTTCAGCCAGCTACAGCCTCTTGCTGGACCCCGACAGAAGACCACAATCAAAGACCTTGAACTTAAGATGGCCGTAGATTAAATATGAAAGAATAAGTGTTTCCTAAAAGTGTGTCCTCCACCCTCACCCACTACATGGTTCCCCCTATCTTTGGTTCCCCCCATCTCCTCCATCCCGGCTCAGGGCAGCACCCTGGTGCATTTAGGCCCCCTACAGGACAGGAGTGGTGTAGTGTTGAGTGGTGAAGTAGGGTCCTTAGAAATGCTCCATCCTTACCTGGAAGAGGAGATACCACACCTTGAGCTGAGGTGCAGTACCCCTGTGACAACTGAACCCTCAGGGGCGCCACATATATTCACTGCTTCTCCAGTGATCTGGTCTTACACTCACATCTCCATGTTCACAAGCTGCCGCTCTACCAATGAGCCACAACTTATAATGATTCACATAGGAGAATTTGGCAATCTTGACCTCTATTGCAGGCAGTGAACCCAGAATCAGATTATACATGTCCATACAGATCCATTGTATATATAACAATGTATTTCTATGTTCCCTGTATACTGAGGTGAAGAAAAAGATTGCTATAAAAGTAGTAAAAATAATAAGAAGCAATTACAAAAACATAATTTTCTCTAATTTTGTGAGTCTCCCCAGGTCCCGAACCCATAACCTTAACATTACAGGCAGGAGCCTAAGCTCCTGAGCTACAAGCTCTGGTGAGGTCATGAGCAGAATTTAGTATACTTTATCTCTATTGCAGGCTCTGACTCAACAGACAGATTATACTGATAGAAATACACTGCTGTGACAATGTATGTATTTGTATTCTAGAGATAAAATTACTAAAAAATAATGAAAAACACTTGATAATGAAAAAAATATTGTCATTTGTAATGCATTTTTTTACATTTAAATAAAAAACATCACAAATCAGCAAATAACACTGACATATTTGGTGTTCCTGTAATCGTGATAACCCGCACAACACAGCCATCAAATTATTTATGGGAATCAGTAAATGGCATAAAAAAAGGCGTGATTGATATTTCTCTATTAAACCAATAAAAAATGTAATAAAACTGTAGTGCTGAGGCCGTGTTCACACGTAACGCAAATGCTGCGTTTTTTCTACTGCTTTTTTTCTGCAGGTGTCCTCACCAAACGATGCAATAACAATCTTCCCTGATTGTTGTGTGTTTGCTGCGTTTCTTTTATGCGTGTTCCCCTTATTTCATGCGATTTTGTGGCAGATATAAAGCACAGGTTTTAGCACTTTTTTAATAGTACAGAAAAGCTTTGATTCTGCGCTTAAAAATGCATCAGCGTTTTTTTCATGCATTTTTTTCAGAAGAAGCCTATAGAGAAAAAGGCACTAAAACCGCAGAGTACAGCAGCGTATTTACATGCACAGAGGGCGGAGATTTCATGCAATCACATTTACTTGTTCCCATGTAGCATAAATGTTGCATATTTTCTGCTGCTTTTTTTGCACATAAATTCTGCTGGGTTTAGCTATCCAAGCGAAGTGGATGTGATTTCATGAGAACTGCGCCTTCTGTGGTCTAGAGACGCTGCTACACTGTGCAGTTTTGGTGTTTTTTTCTTTCTCTTGTCTTCTATGTGGAGCCTAAAAAAAACGCATGTAAAAAACTGCAGTTACTTTTTTAAGTGCAGAATCAAAACTGGGGGAACAAGAGCGAAGTGAGATGGTGTTTTTTTTCTTTTATATGTGTTTGGGATGTGTGTCTGCATAAAGAAGGCTGTGTGAGAACGCATACTGTATATAGGAGGTTATGTGTGGGCTCATACTGTATATAGGAAGCTATGTGAGGGCATATAGTATACAGAGGCTATGCGGGGGCTCATACTGCATATAGAGAGGCTATGTGGGGGGTCCCACTGTATTTAGGAGGCTATGTAGGTCTCCACATTGTATATAGGAGGCTATATGGGGCCTCACACTGTATATAGGAGGTTATGTGGGGCCTCACGCTGTATATAGGAGGTTATGTGGGAGCTCATAATGTATATAGGAGGCTATGTGGGGGTGCATACTGTATATAGGAAGCTATGTGAGGGCATATAGTATACAGAGGCTATGCGGGGGCTCATACTGTATATAGAGAGGCTATGTGGGGGGTCCCACTGTATATAGGAGGCTATGTAGGTCTCCACATTGTATATAGGAGGCTATATGGGGCCTCACACTGTATACAGGAGGTTATGTGGGGCTTCACGCTGTATATAGGAGCCTATGTGGGAGCTCATAATGTATATAGGAGGCTATGTGGGGGCGCATACTGTATATAGGAGGCTGTGTGGGGTTCACACTGTATGTAGGGGGCTATGTTAGGGCTCACACTATATATAGAAGGCTATGCGGGGGCTCACACTATATATAGAAGGCTATGTGGGAGCTCATAATGTATATAAGAGGCTATGTGGGGCTCACACTGTATATAGGAGGCTATGTGGGGCTCATATCGCATATAGGAGGCTATGTGAGGGCTCATACTGTATATATGGGCTATGTGGGGACTTGCACTGTACATAGGGGGCTCATACTGTATATAGAAGGCTATGTGGGGCTCACACTGTATATAGGAAGCTATGTGGGAGCTCATACTTTATATAGGAGGCTATGTGAGGGCTCATACTGTATATAGGAGGCTATGTGGGGGCTCACTGTATATAGGAGGCTATGTGTGAGAGCATAATGTATATAGGAGGCTATTTGGGGCTCAAATTGTATATAGGGGCAATTTGTGAGGGTTCATATTGTATATAGGAGGCTATGTGGGGGCTCACACTGTATATAGAAGGCTATATGGGAGCTCATAATGTATACAGGAGGCTATGTGTGGCTCACACTGTATATAGGGGGCTATGTGAGGGCTCACATTGTATATAGGGGCTATGTGAGGGCTCATAATGTGTATTGGAGGTTATGTGAGGGCTCATACTGTATTTAGGAGGTTATGTGAGGACTCATTGTATATAAGGGCTATGTGGGGTCACACAGTGTATAATGGGCTTATACTGTGTATAAGGGGCTATGTGGGGCTCATACTAAACAAAGGGGGCTATGTGTGTGCGTTCATACGGTATTTAAGGGGATGTCAACATACTTAATTCTGCTCAATATTAAGTGATATAATTCATATTTTATATGAATATAAATTTTTGTTAATATTAATGTTTGTTAATATTAATATTGAGCAGAATTAACTTCAATCTATTGGTTCGACCCTCCACAACAGTCACGTTCTCTCATGTGGCCATTCGGGTAAATTAATTGCCCACCCCTGACATATGCTATCATATATTATCCAGTATATACCATCTTATGTATGTATCACAGTATTTCATATACCATCACATATTATCCTGTATACTGGATGTGATATACTTTGTGCACAGACATCAGATGGTATATACAGGATAATATGTGAGTGGTGTAATATCTGATGTCTGTAGTCATAGTGTAATATGCACTCGTTACATATTATCCTGTATGTGATATACTATATGCAAAGACATCCCATATTATATACAAGATAATTGATGGCTGGTATAATATCTGATGTCTGTATCACAGTATATCATATACCATCACATATTATGCTGTATACTGGATGTGATATACTTTGTGCACAGACATCAGATGGTATATACAGCATAATATGTGAGTGGTGTAATATCTGATGTCTGTAGTCATAGTGTAATATGCACTCGTTACATATTATCCTGTATGTGATATACTATATGCAAAGACATCCCATATTATATACAAGATAATTGATGGCTGGTATAATATCTGATGTCTGTATCACAGTATATCATATACCATCACATATTATGCTGTATACTGGATGTGATATACTTTGTGCACAGACATCAGATGGTATATACAGCATAATATGTGAGTGGTGTAATATCTGATGTCTGTAGTCATAGTGTAATATGCACTAGTTACATATTATCCTGTATGTGGTATACTATATGCACAGACATCCCATATTATATACAAGATCATTGATGGCTGGTATAATATCTGATGTCTGTATATCATATACCATCACATATTATGCTGTATACTGGATGTAATATCCTGTGATACAGACATCCAGTGCTAGGCTGGGGTCACACTAGCGTATAGCATCTGCTGCGAGAGTGAGCCGAGTGTCAGTGCACTGTGCTTCCATCCTCTGTAGGTGCAGAGCAGGCGAAGAAAGTCATTTCTCCATCTCCTCCATTGCCAGCGTCCATGGTAATTGCACTGCACTCGGATGACATCCAAGTGCAGTCCGATGTTTCACACGCTTCCATAGACTTGTATGGGTGAGTGTGAGCCAAGTCTTGCTGCCAATCGCAGCATGCTGCATCAGCATGAGAAAGTAATCACAGATCTGAGCCGGCCCATAGAATAACATTGGGCCGAGGGCTATCAGATCAAACATCCCATAATAGACACAACATAATATGGTGTCATATCTGATGTCTGTAGTCATAGTGTCATATATAGCTGTCACATGATATCCTGTATATAATATCTGATACTGTATGTATAGTCATGATATATCAGATACCAGTACAGATGTGCGGATTGATTCACAGGACACTGGTCAGTCACGTCAGTAGTCCATGGCCACCAGACCAGGGCCCTGCGAGCCTCCTCCTACCTGCCGGCATCTCGGACTCCTCTTTTGATTTGTAGACCTTGAGTGGTGTCATCTTTGTGGCGTGACACATGCAAGACATTGTGCCTGCCGACAAATCAAAGAAAGACAAAAAGAATGGTGTCAGGTAGGAGGCGGCCATAGGGCTCTGATCAAGTAGCCACTGAATATTCATCTGACCACTAGATGATTGCTGGTCTCTATATAGCGGCCATATCTTCTCCTATGTATATTGTACTGTATGTGGTATAATATGTACACTGTGTGCACAGACATCAGATGGTGCACACAGGATAATTACTGACTGCTACAATAATGTGACATCATCTATAATATAACGTTGGATGTGTCCGTCTGTCCGAAGCATATGTGGACTGAGCCTGTGCAATACGCCTGCGCAGTCTGGCCCCAGACAGAAGAACGCATCCAGCCGCTTCAGGTTACAGGGAGGAGGAGTGTGGCGCCAGAGATCGCGGTATGTGTAGGCACTTAACGCATACCGCCATCTCTGGCTCCATAAGCACATACCTACCTGGGAAGAGTGTCGCACCTCTGTTCGGGCCAGAGGCCGGGGAGGAGTGTGGCGTCGGAATCGGCGCCTGCACATAGCGCGATATCCGGCGCCATTTTAGTGCAGACACATTTGCAGTGTGTCTTCAACAAAATGGCGCCAGACAGCACGGTATGCACATGTGCGTACTCCGGCGCCATTTTGTTGAATACACTCTGCAAATGTGTATTCACTAAAATGGCGCCGGATATCGTGCTATGCAGGCGCTGATTCTGGCGCCATTTTAGTAAAATAACACAGGCAACGCACTGCAGGGGAGCGATGGAAAGGTGAGTAGGAGTGTTTTTTTTACTTAATTGATGGAGTATGGGGGAGCATATAACAGGATTGGGGGAGCATATACCAAGATGGGGGAGCATATACCAGGATGGGGGGAAGCACATAACAGGATGGGGGGAAGCACATAACAGAATGGGGGAGCACATAACAGAATGGGGGAGCACATAACAGGATGGGGGAAGTACATACCAGGATGGGAGAAGCACATACCAGGATTGGGGAAGCACATAACAGGAAGGGGGGAAGCACATAACAGAATGGGTAGCACATAACAGGATGGGGGAATACATACCAGGATGGGGGAAGTACATACCAGGATGGTACAAGCACATACCAGGATGGGGGAAGCACATAACAGGATGGGGGAAGCACATAACAGGATGGGGGAAGCACATAACAGGATGGTGGGAGCACATAACAGGATGGGGGAAGCACAGAACAGGATGGGGGAAGCACAGAACAGGATGGGGGAAGCACAGAACAGGATGGGGGAAGCACAGAACAGGATGGGAGAGCACATACCAGGTTGGGAGAAGCACATACCAGGTTGGGAGAAGCACATACCAGGATGGGGGAAGCACATACCAGTGTAGACCGTGTACCGGGGAGGTCGCTCTCAGAATACAGCGGCCCGAGGACAAAGGATACTAGCAGACAATTTGTTAGGGAACCACCTTTTTACTAAGAACAGGAACTGGGTTGCCCCAGCAACGTAAGAAAGGAACACATACCTAGCTCAGCACAGCTAGGACCCCTGCACTGCACAACTGACAGGACCAGGATGTACTAAAAGATGAACTATAATTTGCCTGACCAGTGGTTCCACCTAATGCGGAAACCGAGGGTTATCCGAAGCAAGGATTTAATTGTTATGTTCTGCTACCAAAGCTAAGGAAAGAGAGGAGATCTGTCCCTACTATAGGACTCAGCTGAATCCCTACGATGTAACAGGGAACCTGATCCTGCGATCAGACCTGCTAAAGTCCTAATCTAGTCTGTACGGAGACCTATAGATGTGGGGAGGGAATCCCTACAAGTACTAAGGACTGGGAGGAATATGGGACACCTCCTAACAGAAATAGTAGCAGACAGACGAACAAACAAAATAGATAGAACATAGAGGTCCGTAGACCAAGCAAACTAACAGAGTTAGATACAGAGCACAGGCTAGCTAGAAAGTAGATATACAATGAAGTCCAGCAAAGCCAGAAGGGCGGAGCAGGATTAAATAGGCCAACAAGGTCATGTGACCAGCAAAGGAAAAAAACCTAACAGCAAGGTTCTAACAGTACCCCCCCTTCTAAGAGGATCCTCCGGATCCCCTAGGACCAGGCTTATCAGGAAATCTCCTGTGAAACGCTCTGATAAGTCTGGACGCGGAAACATCATCTGACCTCACCCAAGAGTTATCCTCGGGTCCGAAACCTTTCCAGGCCACAAGATACTGCAAACTACCTCTATACCGTCTAGAGTCAAGGATGCGAGAAATTTCATATTCCCCGTCCTCCACCACCGGAGGAACAGAGGCAGAGGCGTCACCATCCGACACAACAGCTTTTTTTAACAGAGAGACATGAAAGACCGGATTAATTCTCCAGGAGGTAGGAACCTCCAACCTAACAGCAGATTGGTTGACAACCTGAAGCACCTTAAAGGGCCCTACAAACTTGGGACCCAATTTCTTAGAAGGAATCCTCAACCGCAGATTCCTAGAGGACAACCAAACCATGTCACCAACAGCGAACAAAACCTCCTGTCGTTTCCTATCAAAGTAGTCTTTAGATTTTCTGTTGGCCTCCTGAAGATTACCACGCACATCCGTCCAAACTCTTTCCAAATCACCGGAAAAATTCTCCTCCTCAGGCACGGCAGATCCCAACTTGGAGAACGACCCAAACGACGGATGTCTCCCAGAACAACAAAAAAAAGGCGAACAACCAGCAGAAGAAGATGTATGATTGTTCAGAGCAAATTCGGCAAGTGGCAGAAACTCAGACCACCCCTCTTGATTGTCTGCCACAAAACAACGCAAGAACTGCTCAACATCCTGGTTTTTCCTTTCTGTCTGGCCATTAGATTCAGGATGATATCCGGACGAAAACGACAAATGAATTCCCAACCTGTCACAAAAGGCACGCCAAAAACGAGCCACGAACTGAGGACCCCTATCAGAAACAATGTCAGTAGGAACGCCATGAAGTCTGACAATTTCCTTGACAAAGGCCTTAGCGAGAGTTTTAGCGCAGGGCAGTTTGACGAAGGGAACCAAGTGACACATCTTGCTAAAACGGTCCACGACCACCCAGATGACAGTAAAACCCTCAGAGGGGGGAAGGTCAGTTATAAAGTCCATAGCCAAATGTGTCCAAGGAGCACTGGGGACCTCCAAAGGACAAAGCAACCCCGCAGCAGGAGTATGTGAGGACTTAGATCTAGCACATATAGTACATTGGCGCACCCACTTAATGACTTCCTTCTGCCATCCAGGCCACCAAAAACTGCGACCCACCAGTCTCTTAGTCTCAGAGATTCCGGGATGACCTGCCAACCGAGATTCGTGACACTCAACAAACAAATCTCTCCTAAAGGTCCCAGGCACAAACAACCTCCCATGAGGAGTGTTAGATGGGGCATTCTCCTGAGCTTTAAGAATCTCATCTTCCAAAACGGAGTCTAAAGCAGCTATCACAACACCTTCTTGTAAAATGTTTTCCTCTTTCTCAGCACCGACTATGGGAGAAAAACTGCGAGACAAGGCATCCGCCTTAACATTCTTAGTACCAGGGATGTAAGTAACGGAGAAATTAAACCGCGAGAAAAACAGTGCCCACCTAGCCTGACGGGCATTCAGGCGCTTGGCAGCATCAAGATATATCAGATTTTTATGATCCGTAAGAACCTGAACGGGAAATTCCGCACCTTCCAAGAAGTGGCGCCAGTGTTCAAATGCGAGTTTAATAGCCAATAATTCCCGATTACCAATATCGTAATTCAGTTCAGTCTCCGAAAATTTTTTTGAAAAAAAGGCACAGGGATGTAATCCATCCCCGTTATCCTGAGACAATACTGCGCCAACCCCCACAGAGGAAGCATCAACCTCAACCAAAAACGGCCTAGTAACATCAGGCTGCATAAGGATGGGAGCAGAGGTGAACCTCTCCTTGAGATACACAAAAGCTTCAATGGCCTCAGAAGACCACTGAACCGCATCAGCACCTTTCCTGGTGAGATCAGTCAGAGGTTTGACAATACTAGAAAAATTTTTTATGAATTTTCTGTAGTAATTGGCGAAACCCAAAAACCTCTGTATCGATTTCAAACCAATAGGCCTAGGCCATTCCTGCACAGCCTGAACCTTAACCGGATCCATCTCAAAACCTTTGCTGGAGATAATGTAGCCCAAAAAACTAATTCTCTGTACAGCGAACTCACATTTCTCCAGCTTAGCAAAAAGCGAATTGTCCATTAATAACTGTAATACCTCACGCACGCTCCGCCAATGAGACTCCAGATCTGGCGAATAAATCAAAATGTCATCCAAATACACAACCACATTTTTACCGATCAAAGGTCTAAGGATGTCATTAATCAGATTCTGAAAAAATGCAGGAGCATTAGTAAGACCAAAAGGCATAACCAGATTCTCAAAATGACCCACAGGAGTGTTAAAAGCAGTCTTCCATTCATCACCCTCCTTCATGCGCAACAGATTGTATGCCCCCTTAAGGTCAATTTTAGAGAACCACTTGGCCCCCAATAACTGGTTAAACAGATCAGGAATCAATGGCAGTGGGTAAGGATTGCGTACCGTAATTTTGTTAATCTCACGAAAATCCAGACAAGGACGTAAACCGCCGTCCTTTTTTTTTACAAAAAAAAATCCAACCGCCACAGGAGACTTAGAGGGCCTAATGTGACCGGCGGCCAAACTTGTCTGTATGTATTCCTCCAAAGCCTTCCTCTCAGGAATAGTAAGGTTAAATAAACGACTTTTAGGAAGAGTCGCTCCAGGGACAAATTCAATAGAACAATCATAGTCTCTATGGGGAGGCAAAACCTGCGATTCCTTCTCAGAAAAAACTCTCCAAAAATCCTGAATAGGAACAGGCAATTCTCCCCTATCCAAAGCTGCAATACGCCCGTTACAACACTTGTCATAACATTTATGGCTCCAGGATTTAATTTCACTGGTAGACCAATCCAGTACAGGATTGTGAAATTTTAACCAGGGCAAACCCAATATTACTGGAGAAGGCAAGTTATTCAACACTACCAAATCCAATTTCTCATGGTGAACACCATTAATAGTGAGAGGAAATTCACTGACCTTGAGAGTAATATTCTTCAAAGGGGAGCCATCCACAGAAACCACAGCAATGGGGGATGATAAAGGTTCAGGTTTTAAATTGAGTTTTTCCACGAATCCCCCATCAATTACATTCAGTGTAGACCCGCAATCAACAAACACCCGAAATTCCATTAATTTTTCCTGAGCAATCGTGGAAGCAGCTAAAAATATACCCTTGGAATTTAAACAGGCAATACGGGTGTGACTGACCATTTTTTTTTCTTTCTTCATACGAAGCTCACAGCCTTTAATCAAATGACCAGATTTTCCGCAATAGAAACACAAGCCTTCCGAAAAACGACGGTCTTTTTCTTGAGAGCGAGGTGCCACCGATCCAATCTCCATCGGTTCACCACTGTTAGTACACACATTATCATAACCAGAAACTGACATAGCAGAGGATTTGCTCTCATTAACCCTAGCACGCAGTCTTCTATCCACCCGTATAGCTAATTGCATAGCCTGTTGCAAATCCTCAGGTGTAGGATAAGCAATTAGCAGGTCTTTAACCCTTTCACTGAGCCCAGCAAGAAATAGACTTTTCAGAGCAGAATCGTTCCACCCTGTTTGAGTGGACCAACGACGAAAATGAGTACAATATTTTTCGACATTACCTGATCCTTGTTTTAAACGTCTCAACTCAGTCTCAGCTGATGCCACACGGTCAGGATCATCATATAATAGTCCTAAAGCAGAAAAAAAACTATCCACTGATCTGAAGCATGTATCACTAGGTTGCAAAGAAAAGGCCCACTCCTGAGGCTCTTTCCGCAAAAGTGACATTATGAACCCTACGCGCTGGGATTCATCCCCAGAGGACTTGGGTCTCAAACGAAAATACAATAAGCAAGCATTTTTAAATGAAAAAAATTCTCGATGTTCACCAAAAAATAAATCCGGCAAACATACCTTAGGCTCCAAGAAATATGCTCCAGGACAGTTACTCACGTGCTGACGGAGCTCGGCCACTTCCAGAGAGAGTCCCTGCAGGTGTTTAGCCAAATCCTGAACCGACACCATGATGGAACAAACAAAAAAAAAAAAAAAATCTTTCCTTAGAGAATTTGCAGGCTGGACTTACTGTTATGTTCTGCTACCAAAGCTAAGGAAAGAGAGGAGATCTGTCCCTACTATAGGACTCAGCTGAATCCCTACGATGTAACAGGGAACCTGATCCTGCGATCAGACCTGCTAAAGTCCTAATCTAGTCTGTACGGAGACCTATAGATGTGGGGAGGGAATCCCTACAAGTACTAAGGACTGGGAGGAATATGGGACACCTCCTAACAGAAATAGTAGCAGACAGACGAACAAACAAAATAGATAGAACATAGAGGTCCGTAGACCAAGCAAACTAACAGAGTTAGATACAGAGCACAGGCTAGCTAGAAAGTAGATATACAATGAAGTCCAGCAAAGCCAGAAGGGCGGAGCAGGATTAAATAGGCCAACAAGGTCATGTGACCAGCAAAGGAAAAAAACCTAACAGCAAGGTTCTAACAGTAATTAGATGGGTGCAAGGGGCGGCCCCTGCAGGGGTGCAGCGCAAAAGTTCACAAACTTAACAACTTACTACGATTACAATACTGTTACACTATCTATACACAAGCTCACCCACTGAGGGGAGTATCTAGCTAAGGTTCACACAACCCTATTAGCAAACAATGTCTCTAACTGAGAATCTATGGTGCCAAACTCTCTCTATAGTCTGCGTGCACGTTCCCACTGGGATCCCTATTTTGGGGCCTGAGCTCAGAACTTACCGGCCATTAACTGATCTCTGAAGAGGCTGTCTGATCGTCTGATCAGCCACTAAGCTGCGAGACCAAGGAGGGAATGCTGGGCTTGTCACAGGAACGCAGTTTCAGTCTGACAGGCTAGCAGATGGCCCTTCACGTCACCGCAGACACCTTGGGGGGAATCCAACTCTGCATCCAACCGTAGTTGTCTCCCCAAAGTGATTCAGGATGTGGGAGCATTGACCAGGATGAGGACGCAAATACCGGGATGGGGGACCAGGATGGGGGAGCATATACCAGGATGGGGGACCAGGATGAGGTAGCACATAACAGGATGGGGCAGCATATATCAGGATGGGCGACCAGGGTGGGGGCACAAATACCTGGATGGGGGACCAGAATGGGGGAGCATGAACCAGGATAGGGGACCATATACCAATAAAAATGCTCGCCACCAGGGCGTAGAACGGGTTCAATAGCTAGTATACTATAATATGGAATGGAATTTTACAATGATGATTTGCTTGATCAAGTTTGTTTGAAAAAATACACAAAATAATAATTCCCAGGTATCTATGTGTCAGATCTGGGCTTATGTGTGGCCACCTTTACTCTGCTGATATGTTTTTTTAGGAGTGTAGAAAAGCACAGCATACCTTGTTTTACTACATCTCTAATATTGTATATCCAATTTAAAAATGGTCATGCATAAGCATAATATGTACTGCGTCTTACCACTACAAACGCTCATCTGAACTGCTCCAAGTGCTGTGGGTTTTTCCATGGGCAGCTCTCAGACAGACAATATGGTTGTGTGAATATAGCCTATGAAGCTGCTGGAAATAAGCATGTTAAGGATGGGCCGCTACTTATGGGCCACGGCTGTGTGCTTGCCGGCCCCAGGCACTGCATGAGGTCTCCGCATTCACTGTAATGATAATCTGTGGGCTCAGATTAGGTGTCCAACCACTGAGCTTGTACTTCAATGGTTGGACTCATGATGAGCTCACAAGATGGTGAAGCAGCAGATACTCTCCTCCTTCAGGGAAACAAATGGGGAGAGAAAGGAGTGAATTCACACAAAGAAGCAGCTCTATCAGTCTCTTCCAGAAAGGGGATTAGGTGAAAGCCCCTCATGACTGAGATTGAATGAGAGGGTCAATTTGAAATAATGCAGGAGGTTTATAGGGTGGTCATTGGTGTTTAGAAAAAGGGGGTGGAGGATGAGCAGTATTTAGGGGAAAAATGTAGGAAAGAGGGGCCATCTTGGGTCAATGAAGCTGAGAGTGACCCACCCTCCTTCCCTTAGGTGAAGCAGGGATTGGTAGGAGCAGTATGTTCTTATAGTTATATATGTATATGACTCGCCCCCTGGGCCGTGGGGCACCCGGAACTGGGCTTCAGTGCGATGATGGGGGTAGTAGTGGCAACCCGATCCCGTGGCTCAGGGTGGTCAGACCAAATGCTGTGGCAGTCTATTTGTAGAGTTATGAATGTCCGACTACGCCACCCGTGGATTGCGGTCAGGGATGACCGCCGCTGCAAGGCAGACCGCTGAGGCTGGTGTTGGTGTGCAGCACAGGGATAGGATAACTCCCCACGGGAAGAGTGTAGCCTCAGGACAGCGTATGTGAATGCTGGGGGTGATAGTGCAGGCCGCAATAATAAGAGTTCAGAATCCGCTTCAAACAGTCCAGGGTCTTTATTGTAGGTATTACTAATGACCCAACAGGAGTACCGGGTAGGAATGGGTCTGGGTGTCTGAGAGCATTCGGGCGAGCCCCGCTGGTCAGGGTGAGTGTGAAGGCCGACCGTTCTCTCTCTGCCCTTGCTGACTATCCCCCTTTCCCCTCCCTGAGCTGGCTGTGTACTTCGCCTGTATGGCTTGCGACTCGGGCCTTAGGTACCTGTTGCTTCTCCGTGCTGTACTGGTCCCTCTGTGTGGCGGAGCCTCCAGGCTTCTTAGGCCAAGGGACCTGAAATCCCTCGCGGTTTGGTTCTCTGCTGCTGGGCTTGCAACCCTGACAGCCTCGGACCCCAATGTCTGGTAGTGTAGTTCGCTCAGCCAGGACCTGCTCTTGTCGCCTCTGTCCTTGGCTCGCAGCTTCTCCTCTGCCTCACGGACTCCTCGGCTACAGCTGAACTGTCCCTCTTCTCTGGGACTAGTCTCAGCCCTGAGCTAGGTCATCCAGTTCTCCCTAACCCTGCCCCCAGCTCCAGCTTTTATAAGGGCAGCCAGCTCCCCCTACTGGCCTGGGACAGGAGGTGCTGTATGCTAATTGTCCCTGACCAGGGAACCTCCCTCCTGCTCTCAGACACAGCCTTTAATATTTGTGGCATCCAGGTCTGGGGTGACACATTCCCCCCTAGTAAAATTTAGTACTCCGGGACTAACAGGATGCACAAATACAGGGTATAAACAATAACATATTTACAAGTGCATTTTGTCCTTTAGGCCACGGCGCTTCCGTGACCGGGTGTCCATATCACCCAACTAGGTGAAGTTTTCCACAATGTGGGGACCTGTCCCTATAAACCCCAAGTTCCTGGCCTTGGGCGTGGCGGCAAGGTAAAAGCTAACTACTTTGGACCACAAGGGAGCCACGCCGGACAGGTTTTTCTTCTGTGGCCATCTTCGAAAGAGGACACCAGGTGCAACTATCTACATGGTAGTTCCGGTTATTCACTGTCCATAACCTGTCAGTCCATTGTATCTAGGGAAACTGGAAAAACATTATTAATAACCAGGGTACAAACATAAAACATTAAATATATACACTGTGCATTTAGATCTTCCAGCGAGCTGGCATTTGACCCCTAGTGCTCCGGGTTGACCTCCGTAACCCACTGTCTGGTGGTGGTCTAACCTGGCTTTCCCCACTAGTATTAAGGGTACAGCTACTAGCTGGGTTTACAGGCAGGGCAGGCAGCTGTCTGCGGGTCCTTTGGCTTACCGCAGGCATGGCAGGCTCACTGTCAGCAGAGGGTTGACTCTCCTGGGCTGCTGGCGTGGGTTCTTCTGCCTCCGGGGCTGCTTGTTCCTCTTGTTCTTCCTGCTCTCCTGTAGGTTCCTGCTGGGTAGGTTGAAGGAAGTGTAGGACGGGTACCACTATCGCATCGTTTATCCAAGTCCAGGTCCGGGGGAACTCTCCGAGAACTGTGCTGATCAATTCTTCCTTGTCCACTGCGGGCTCAAGGTCATCTGGATCTTCACTTGGACTCTGCAGTTGCTCGGGGCACCATTTTAGGTGGTCTCTGGAGACGGTGCTAGTGGTTTCTCCTCCATCCTTGGTAATCACACATACCTTCGGGTTGTTGTGGTCGGACTGCAGTACTGTGTACGGGTCGCTCTCCCACTGGTCGTCCAGCTTGTGAAGCCTTCTCTTCCGCTTCAGGACCTGCTCTCCAGGTTCCAGGGGACCAGCAGGGGCGTGTTGGTTGAAGAGCCTCTCTTACTTTTCTCTCGCTTGAGCCAGACTCCTCTCCACACTCTCCTGTACCTTCTTGTACTGTAGCCGCCGTTCCGTATCCCAGTCCGCGTCTGGGGAGGTGTCCTCGTGTGTCAGGACTCCCATCTCCAGGTCTATCGGCAGCTTACCTGGTCTTTCCCGCATCAGGTAAGCCGGGGTGCAATTTGTAGCATTTACCGGGATATGATTGTACAAGTCAATCAGGTCTGGCAGCTTCTCCGGCCACAGGCTGCGTTCTTCCAGGGGCAATGTCTTGAGGAGATCAATGACGATATTATTCATTTTCTCACACAGTCCGTTGGTTTGCGGGTGGTAAGGCATTGTCCGAATCTTCCTACAGCCGTAGAGGTTGCGGAACTCCTGGAATACTTCAGCCTCAAACGCTGGACCTTGATCTGTCAAGACCTGTTCCGGATACCCGTGTGGACCACAGAAGTGTTGCTGGAAGGCTCAGGCCGCTGTTTGGGCTGTCAGGTCTTTAACAGGAACCACCACCAGGAACCAGGAATAATGGTCCACAATCGTGAGGGCATAGAGGTAACCGGATCGGCTTGGAGCTAACTTCACATGGTCCAGAGCTACCAACTCAAGAGGCTGCCTGGTGACGATGGGCCTCAAGGGTGTCTTCTGGCTGGTACGGTCCTTCCTTCTGAGGTGGCATGGGCCGCAGTCCCTGCTCCACTTCTCTATGGCCCCTCTCATACCGACTCAGTAGAACCGCTCCCTCAGTAGGAACTCCAGTTTCTTCCACCGAAGTGTCCCGCTCTGTCATGGTAGGCCTCCAGGACCATTGCTGCATCTCGCCTTGGGACCACTACCTGCCAGGTCAGCTCGTGCGTCCGGTGATTGACAAGCCTTCTGCACAGCTTACCCTCATAGAGGAATAACCTGCTTTTCTCCTTCCATAACTGCTTGGCTTCCTCTGGAGCGTCCGGGCCAGGGCTAGCGTCTGCCTGGGTTAAGAGGTCTTTCACCAGGCGAACTGCAGGGTCACTATCTTGCGTTTCAGCCCAGCCGTGGTGGGGTAAGGGGTTGAACATGACGGTGGTTAGGTCTTTGTCTCTTACCCGGTGAGAATACTGAGTGGCCTCATACCGGTGGAATGCAGGGAGCTCTACTTCCTCCAGCTCTTCCGAGTCCTCTTCTCCTTCGGGTAGGTGAGGCATTCTTGATAGGGCGTCTGCGTTGGCGTTGGTCCTGCCTGCCCGGTATTTGATTGTGAAGTCATAATTGGATAGCTGGGCCATCCACCGCTGTTCTAGGGCACCTAGTCTTGCATTGTCCAGGTGTGTCAGCGGGTTGTTGTCCATGTACACAGTGAACTTTGCGGAGGCCAGGTAATGCTTAAACCGTTCTGTGACAGCCCACACCACTGCCAAGAATTCTAGCTTGAAGGAGCTGTAATTCTCCCGGTTTCTTTCAGTGGGCCTCAGCTTCCGGCTGGCGTACGCGATCACCCTTTCTCTGCCCTGTTGGTTCTGTGACAGTACGGCTCCCAGCCCCACATTACTGGCGTCTGTGTGGAGGATAAAAGGCTGGCCATAATCGGGGTAGGCCAAGATCTCATCCCCCGTGAGGGCCATCTTCAACTGGTGGAAGGACTCCTCTTCCGGCTTGTCCCAATTGAAGGGTGGCTTTTGGCTTCTGGTCTTGGATTGCCCTATCAGGAGGTCCTGCATAGGGGCTGCCATCTTAGTCAACCCGGGGATGAACCTTCGGTAGTAGCCTACCAACCCGAGGAATTGCCTCACTTCTTTGATGTTAGAGGGGCTTGGCCAGCTCTTGATTGCTGTGACCTTGTCGGGGTCTGGGGCTACTCCTTCTGCACTCATCACGTGTCCTAGGTACTGTACCTTCGGCTTTAACAGGTGACACTTTGAGGGTTTCACTTTCATGCCAAAGCCTGCTAGGGCCTCGAACACTTCGGCCAGGTGCTTGAGATGGTCCTCGTAAGTCTTCGATTAGACAATCACGTCATCCAGGTAAAGTAGGACCATCTCGAAGTTTCGGTGCCCTAGACCGCATTCCATCAGCCTCTGAAAGGTCCCGGGTGCATTGCAGAGCCCGAATGGCATACAGTTGAATTTGCTCAATCCCATCGGGGTGGTGAAGGCGGTCTTCTCCTTGTCAGCCTCTGCCACAGGAACCTGCCAGTACCCGCTAGTAAGGTCCAAAGTAGAGAAGAAATTAGCTGATTTTAGTGCGGCTAAAGACTTCTCTATCCTAGGTAACGGGTCTTTATGGGTGATACGATTGATTTGTCTATAGTCCACGCACATTCTCATGGTACCATCTTTCTTTTTTACCAGAACCAAGGGGGCTGCCCAGGGGCTACAGCTGTCTCTAATGACCCCGGCTTCTTTCATTTCTCTCAGCATGCCCTTTGCGTTTGATAATGTGCAGGGGGTACAGGTCTGTATCTCTCTTTTATTGGTGGGTGGCTCCCCGTGGGGATGTGGTGATCTACCCCTTTCACCCTGCTGAAGTCTAGCAGGTGCTTACTAAAGATTCTCTCGTACTCCTGAACCACCCAATAGAGTCCTTGTTTTTGGTGCAAGGGGGTGGAGTCAGCACCCACGTGGAGTTTCTGGCACCAGTCCTCCTTATGTTTCTGGGAGCCATTATCCTCCACCGGGGGAGATGGAGGCAAGGGTTCACGACCCTGAGAGCATTGTGTTCGACGGCAAACAATTTGGCTAGTGTAGCGTACCGGGGCAAGTGTACTTCCCTTTCCCCGATGTTTAAGATCCGGACGGGCACCCTTCCATGGCGGACATCAACCACCCCCTGGGCTGTCAAAATGGTGGGCCTGCTGTCTGAGTACACGGGTTCTACCATAGCTTGGTAATCTCTCCCTCTTAACCCGATTGCAGTCCGACACCAGATCATCATTTCGCTTTTGGGAGGCATGGCAATGGGGAACGGGTCGCTCATCCTCACGCTACTGATCTCACCACCAGACAGTTCTACCTGTTGCCATCTCATCAGGGCTCTTTTCTTTTTCTGGAGGACCCTCTGTTGGCTGGAGCTCACATTCATCGCCACCTGCTACAAAATTACAATTACTTCTGAAAGACAATTTTCAATCACGTTAGTACCCAAGGTTATTTTAGGGTGACTTTCTCGACGGTCAATGTCCACAATGATCACTCCCTGTGCCGGCAGTTCAACTTTACCAATCTTAATGGTCATCTCTCTGAACCCCACCTGCGGCACGGGTTGGCCATTGCTGGCGATGATGCTTAAGTCATCGTCTGGATAACGGGTTATATCAGCGTCACTCCAGTACCGCTTGAAAAGTACGTAGGGGATGGTAGTCACTTGGGACCCGGTGTCCAGCAATGCACTCATGGTGATACCGTCCAGCACCACGGGTAAAACCAGGCATCCCCCCACTTACTTATCGCGCCAATTAGATGGGCCTGATGACCTTATGCCTGGGGGTTGGCCCTCTGCCCCAGGTCGGACCCATTTAAAGTACAGTACCTGGCTATGTGTCCTGGCTGGCTGCAACGGCGACAAATCGGCTGTCCATCCTCAGTGTAACGGTCGGCGGGCCTCCCTCTGAATGACGGGATCCTCCTCTGTCGACGCCACGGGACATCCTCCGGACTGGAAGCCAGCTTGCTTGGTCCTGACGGTTCCATCTGCAACGACTGTACGGTCCTGGTCAATGCAGCCACACTCTTTGTTAGTTCTTGGACCTGATGGTGCAGGTTTGCAGGCTGGGATGGATTTAGGGCCTGCGCATCAGCCCCCACAAGGTCTGCGGGGTAGGGCGTCGCCCCCTGGTGGTAAGTGATGGCAGGGCGCCGGGAAGCTACAGCGCCACCTGGTGCGGGTTCTCGGAGCACCCGGATGGCCCTATCTTTGAACTGTGCAAAAGTCAAATCGGGGTTCTGTAGGGCCATGAGGTGCAGCTGGGTTCTGTGGGCGCTGGACAGCAGACCTTCTATGAACTGGTCAGTCAACAGTTTATCGGTGTCCTGCACACTGCCAGGGTCAGCTTGCTTGATTTCTCCTAGAGCTTCTGGCAGGTTTAAGGTATAGTCTCTGATACTATCTTGGGCTCGCTGCTTAGAACCGCATTTTGATTTCTGCTGAGGTACGGGTGTCAAAGGTGTCCCGCAGACGGGTCAGAACCCCCTTTACAGTCCTTTTCTCCTCAGCTGTCCAAGCTTCAGGTCTCGCGCGTTTTTGACGTCCACGCCCCTCTTCTTCCCGCGCGGTGTCCCGAAGATGGCATTCAATGGTGGGAAAACGGCTGAAGATGGCGGGAAACGGCTCCGAACGGCGGGAAATCTCATTTTAAGGTACGTATATAGTCTTTTCAGGCGCGCAATACCCGTTTGTGGCGGGTTGGTCACAATCCTGCCGACTATGCCAAAGCTGACTCGCCCAAGGGGCCGTGGGGCACCCGGAACTGGGCTTCAGTGCGATGATGGGGGGAGTAGTGGCAATCCGATCCCGTGGCTCAGGGTGCTCAGACCAAATGCTGTGGCAGTCTATTTGTAGAGTTATGAATGTCCGACTACTCCACCCGTGGATTGCGGTCAGGGATGACAGCCGCTGCAAGGCAGACCGCTGAGGCTGATGTTGGTGTGCAGCACAGGGATAGGATAACTCCCCACGGGAAGAGTGTAGCCTCAGGGCAGCGTATGTGAATGCTGGGGGTGATAGTGCAGGCCGCAATAATAAGAGTTCAGAATCCGCTTCAAACAGTCCAGGGTCTTTATTGTAGGTATTACTAATGACCCAACAGGAGTACCGGGTAGGAATGGGCCTGGGTGTCTGAGAGCATTCGGGCGAGCCCCGCTGCTCAGGGTGAGTGTGAAGGCCGACCGTTCTCTCTCTGCCCTTGCTGACTATCCCCCTTTTCGTGGTGTAATAGCCCACGTCCCTGAGCTGGCCGTGTACTTCGCCTGTATGGCTTGCGACCTTAGGTACCTTTTGTTATGATCTGCTACAGAGACTAAGGAAAGAGAGGAGATCTGTCCCTACAATAGAACTAAACTAGATCCCTACGATGTAACGGGGAACCTGATCCTGCGATCAGACCCGCTAAAGTCCTCGGCTAGTCTGAACGCAGACCTATAGATGTGAGGGAGGGATCCCTACAAGATCTAGGGACTGGGAAAAATTGGACAGCTCCTAGCAGAAATAGTAGCAGTCAAAGACAAACACACAACAAAAAGGCATAGGGGTCAGAAGACCTAGCAAAACTAACAGAGAACGGCAACAGAGTAACAAGCTAGCTCAACAGTAGTAAATACAAATGAAGTCCAGCAAAGCCAGGAGGGCGGAGCCGGATTAAATAGGCAAAATGGTCATGTGACCAGCAAACTAAAAAAAAACTAACAGGAGAGTTGTAACAGTACCCCCTCTTCTAAGAGGATCCTCCGGATCCCCTAGGCCCAGGCTTACCAGGAAACCTCCTGTGAAACGCTCGGACAAGTCTGGGACCAGAAACATCATCCGCCCTCACCCATGAGTTATCCTCAGGTCCGAAACCCTTCCAAGCGACGAGATACTGCAAACTCCCTCTATACCGTCTAGAATTTAGGATGCGGGAAATTTCATATTCCCCGTCCTCCACCACCGGAGGAACAGTGGCAGAGGCGTCACCATCCGACACATCAGCTTTTTTCAACAGAGAAACATGAAACACCGGATTAATCCTCCAGGACGTAGGAACCTCCAGCCTAACAGCAGATTGGTTAACTATCTGAAGTACCTTAAAGGGCCCTACGAACTTGGGACCCAATTTTTTAGAAGGAATCCTCAATCGCAGATTCTTAGAGCACAACCAAACCATGTCACCAACAGCAAACAAAACCTTGCCGTTTCCTATCAAAGTACCTCTTAGATTTTTTGTTAGCCTCCTGAAGATTACCACGCACATCCGTCCAAACTCTCTCCAAATCACCGGAAAAACTCTCCTCCTCAGGCACAGCCGAAACCAATTTGGAAAATGGCCCAAAAGACGGATGTCTCCCAGAACAACAAAAAAAAGGCGAACACCCAGCAGAAGAGGATGTATGGTTGTTAAGAGCAAATTCAGCAAGTGACAGAAACTCAGACCACCCCTCTTGATTGTCTGCCACAAAACAACGCAAGAACTGCTCAACATCCTGGTTCTTCCTTTCTGTCTGGCCATTAGACTCAGGATGATATCCGGATGAAAACGACAAATGAACTCCCAACCTGTCACAAAAGGCACGCCAAAAACGAGCCACGAACTGAGGTCCCCTATCAGAAACAATGTCAGTAGGAACACCATGTAGTCTGACAATTTCCTTGACAAAGGCCTTGGCGAGTGTCTTAGCGCAAGGCAGTTTGATGAAGGGAACCAAGTGACACATCTTGCTAAAACTGTCCACGACCACCCAGATGACCGTGAAACCTTCAGAGGGAGGAAGGTCAGTAATAAAGTCCATAGCCAGATGTGTCCAAGGTGCACTAGGAACCTCCAGAGGGCAAAGCAACCCCGCAGCAGGAGCATGCGAAGACTTGGATCTTGCACACACAGTACATTGGCGCACCCACTTAATGACTTCCTTCTGCCATCCAGGCCACCAAAAACTGCGACCCACAAGTCTCTTGGTCTCAGAAATTCCTGGATGACCTGCCAACCGAGACTCATGACACTCAACAAACAAATCTCTCCTAAAGGTCCTAGGCACAAACAACCTCCCATGGGGAGTGTTAGATGGGGCATTCTCCTGTGCTTTAAGAATCTCATCCTCCAAAACGGAGTCCAAAGCAGCAATCACAACACCTTCTTGTAAAATGGTCTCCTCTTCCTCCTCAAGACCGACCATGGGAGAAAAGCTGCGAGACAAAGCATCCGCTTTAACATTCTTGGTACCCGGGATGTAAGTAACGGAAAAATTAAACCACGAGAAAAAAAGTGCCCACCTAGCCTGACGGGCATTCAAGCGCTTGGCAGCATCAAGATAGATCAGATTTTTATGATCAGTGAAAACCTGAATGGGAAATTCAGCACCTTCCAAGAGATGACGCCAGTGTTCAAATGCGAGTTTAATCGCCAGCAATTCCCGATTACCAATCGCAATTAAGTTCAGTCTTGGAAAATTTTTTTGAAAAAAAGGCACAGGGATGTACTCCATCCTTGTTTTCCTGAGACAACACCGCACCAACCCCCACCGAAGAAGCATCAACCTCAACCAAAAACGGCTTAGTCACATCAGGCTGCATAAGGATGGGAGCAGAGGTGAACTTCTCCTTTAGAAACACAAAAGCTTCAATGGCCTCAGAAGTCCACTGAACCGCATTAGCACCTTTCCTGGTGAGATCGGTCAGCGGTTTGACAATAATAGAAAAAATTTTTATGAATTTTCTGTAATAATTGGCGAAACCCAAAAACCTCTGTATCGATTTCAAACCAATAGGCCTAGGCCATTCCTGCACAGCTTGAACTTTAACCGGGTCCATCTCAAAACCTTCACTGGAGATAATGTAACCCAAAAAACTAATTCTCTGTACAGCGAACTCACATTTCTCCAGCTTAGCAAAAAGCGAATTGTCCATTAATAACTGTAATACCTCACGTATGCTCCGCCAATGAGACTCCAGATCCGGCGAATAAATCAAAATGTCATCCAAATACACAACCACATTTTTGCCGATTAAAGGTCTAAGGATATCATTAATAAGATTCTGAAAAAATGCTGGAGCATCGGTGAGACCAAAAGGCATAACCAGATTCTCAAAATGACCCACAGGAGTGTTAAAAGCAGTCTTCCATTCATCACCCTCCTTCATGCGCAACAAATTGTATGCCCCCCGGAAATCAATTTTAGAGAACCACTTGGCCCCCACTAACTGGTTAAATAAATCAGGAATCAATGGCAGTGGGTAAGGATTGCGTACAGTAATTTTATTAATCTCACGAAAGTCCAGACAAGGACGTAAACCGCCATCTTTTTTTTTTACAAAAAAAAATCCAACAGCCACAGGAGACTTGGAAGGCCTAATGTGACCGGCGGCCAAGCTTGTCTGTATGTATTCTTCCAAAGCCTTTCTTTCAGGAATAGTAAGATTAAATAAACGACTCTTAGGAAGAGTCGCGCCAGGGACAAATTCAATGGTACAATCATAGTCTCTATGGGGAGGCAAAACCTGCGACTCCTCCTCAGAAAAAACTCTCCAAAAATCCTGAATAGGTACAGGCAATTCCCCTCTATCCACAGCAGCAATGCGCCCGTTACAACACTTGTCATAACACTTAGGGCTCCAGGACTTAATTTCATTGGTAGACCAATCCAGTACAGGATTGTGCAATTTTAACCAGGGTAACCCCAATATTACTGGAGAAGGCAAATTATCCAATACCACCAAATCCAAATTCTCTTGATGAATACCATTAATAGTGAGGGGAAATTCACAGACCTTGTGAGTAACACTCTTCAAGGGAGAGCCATCGACAGAAACCACGGCAATAGGGGATGACAAAGTTTTAGGTTCTAATCTAAGTTTTTCCAAGAATCCCCCATCAATCACATTCAGAGTAGATCCACAATCCACAAATACCCGAAATTCAATTAATTCATCCTGAGCAGCAGTAGTGGCAGATAGGAATACTCCCTTAGAATTTAAACAGGCAATACGAGCATGACTGACCATTTTTTTTTCTTTCTTCTTACGAAGCACACAGCTCTTAATAAAATGACCAGAATTTCCGCAATAGAAACACAAGCCTTCAGAAAGTCGGCGGTCTTTTTCCTGAGAGCGGGGTGCCATCACCCCAATTTCTATCGGCTCACCATTGTCAGCACTGAACCTCTCAGGACTCGAAGCTGACATAGCAGAGGATTTGCTCTCATTAACCCTTTCACGCAGTCTCCTGTCCACCCGTATAGCTAATTGCATTGCCTCCTGCAAGTTTCCAGGTGTGGGATAAGCAATCAGTAAATCCTTAACCCTTTCACATAGCCCTGCCAGAAACAAGCTTTTCAAAGCTGAATCGTTCCACCCCACCTGGGCAGACCACCGACGGAAGTGAGAACAATATTTTTCCACATTACCTGATCCCTGCCTCAAACGTCTTAATTCAGACTCAGCAGATGAGACACGATCAGGATCATCGTACAACAAACCCAAAGCAGAAAAAAAACTATCCACTGATCTAAAGCACGGATCACTAGGTTGGAGAGAGAAGGCCCATCCCTGAGGATCTTTGCGCAAAAGTGACATTGTGATCCCTATGCGCTGTGATTCATCACCAGAGGATCCGGGTCTCAAACGAAAATATAATAGACAAGCATTTTTAAAAGAAAAAAAATCTTGTTGTTCGCCAAAAAATAGATCAGGCAGACGTACCTTAGGTTCCACAAAATGCGCTCCAGAACAGCTACTCACGTGTTGTTGGAGCTTGGTCACCCCCAGAGAGAGTCCCTGCAAGCGCTGAGCCAAATCTTGCACCGAGACCATGATGGAAAACTGGAGGTCTTTCCTTAGAGAAATTTTTTTTTTTTATGGCTGGACTTACTGTTATGATCTGCTACATAGACTTAGGAAAGACAGGAGATCTGTCCCTACAATAGAACTAAACTTGATCCCTACGATGTAACGGGGAACCTGATCCTGCGATCAGACCCGCTAAAGTCCTCGGCTAGTCTGAACGCAGACCTATAGATGTGAGGGAGGGATCCCTACAAGATCTAGGGACTGGGAGAAGTTGGACACCTCCTAGCAGAAATAGTAGCAGTCAAAGACAAACACACAACAAAAAGGCATAGGGGTCAGAAGACCTAGCAAAACTAACAGAGAACGGCAACAGAGCAACAAGCTAGCTCAACAGTAGTAAATACAAATGAAGTCCAGCAAAGCCAGGAGGGCGGAGCCGGATTAAATAGGCAAAATGGTCATGTGACCAGCAAACTAAAAAAAACCTAACAGGAGAGTTGTAACACCTTTTGCTTCTCCGTGCTGCACTGGTCCCTCTGTGTGGCGGAGCCTCCAGGCTTCTTAGGCCAAGGGACCTGAAATCTCTCGCAGGTTGATTCTCTGCTGCTGGGCTTGCAACCCTGACAGCCTCGGACCCCAATGTCCGGTAGTGTAGTTCGCTCAGCCAGGACCGGCTCTCGTCGCCTCTGTCCCTGGCTCGCAGCTTCTCCTCTGCCTCACGGACTCCTTGGCTACAGCTGAACTGTCCCTCTTCTCTGGGACTAGTCTCAGCCCTGAGCTAGGTCATCCAGTTCTCCCTAACCCTGCCCCCAGTTCCAGCTTTTATAGGGGCAGCCAGCTCCCCCTACTGGCCTGGGACAGTCCCTAATTGTCCCTGACCAGGGAACCTCCCTCCTGCTCTAAGACACAGCCTTTAATATTTGTGGCATCCAGGCCTGGGGTGACACATATACATATTTATTAAAAAAAATTGTCACAGTGGTTGTTGGCTGGAGGGGGGGGGGGGTCCTGGGAGTTGGTGTATTATTGGTGGTGGAAGGAATTATATTGGATAATTCACTCTCACTATAATATGGAGAAAGGGTTAATCTGGCATTTGTTGGGCTCTGGACGGGGTTTTACCCTGGGAGCTTATGGTTTGATAAGCTATCCCAGACTGTGGTAGTATGGTGCACTCCAGCTAAGGTTTCACGGCTGTGGGTAAAATGGTCGGTTAATAATTTTATTAGGTGGTGCCAGATGTTCTAGCTCCAAGAAACCCTCCCACCTTCTTTCTTTAAAGAGGTTGTCTACTACTATAGAGAATGCCCCCGTCGATTCAAAAGGTGGAAATAAGATTTTTTGTAATGACTTTGTGTTGTGATTCTTGCCTGTGAGCGGCGCTATCGCTGACTGCTAACCAGGCATCATGTGACCCGGCTGCAGCCGGCTCTGACATCCGCTGATATCACGTCAGGTTCTGGCTGCAGCTGGGCGTGACCCAGTGACGCGCTCCCTCCTGATTGATGGGCTGTGGGCGGGATTTCACCGCACGTCACAGTCCAGCATCCACCTCGCGCATTTCCAATGAATGCAGAGGAGAGGGAAAGCGCGGTGGATGCTGGGCTGTGACACGCGGGGAAACCCCACCCATAGCCCATCAATCAGGGGGAGGGCGTCAATGGGTCACGCCTGGCTGCAGCCGGGATCACATGATACCTGGTGAGTGGTCTGCAATATCGCTGCTCACAGGCAAGAATCACAACACAAGGTACTTATAAAAAATCTTATTTCCACCTTTTAAATAGAAGGGGGCATTCTCTATACACTGTGTGCAGAATTATTAGGCAAATGAGTATTTTGATCACATGATACTTTTTATACATGTTGTCCTTCTCCAAGCTGCATAGGCTGCACTCCTCTCTGGACTCACTCACTCTCTGAACTCACACTGTCCTAAGATGGTGCCCACCTTATATACCTTCTTCTAACACCCGAGTCCAGGTGACTAGCAACCAATGGGCTCCTACCTATGCCCAGAGACCCACCCCTATCTGCTCCTACACCACTGGGTTTTCCTCCCCCTCCCCACTCCAGCCAGGGACAGAAGCTGTCATGCCTGCACTTCTGTGGGAGCACCGTTGAGCTGTCCCTCGGAAATGGGGTGTGTGTGGTGCATGCAGCCTAACGAGTCCTGGTCCACAATCCATCCTTACCCGGTAGTGGAATATCACACTTCTGGTTTGAGGTGCAATACCCCTGTAGCAGCCGAGCCCTCGGGGTGCTACAGTAGCTTTGTGAGTTTTACTCTGCTTCAGCCCTCAGGTCCCGCTGCTAGCCTGACTACCAGTCCAGCCCGCCAGCCTGACTACCAGTCCAGCCCGCCAGCCTGACTACAAGTCCAGCCTGCCAGCCTGACTACCAGTCCAGCCCGCTAGCCTGACTACAAATCCAGTCTGCCAGCCTGACTACAAATCCAGTCTGCCAGCCTGACTACAAATCCAGTCTGCCAGCCTGACTACAAGTCCAGCCCGCCGGCCTGACTACAAGTCCAGTCCGCCAGCCAGACTACAAGTCCAGTCTGCCAGCCAGACTACAAGTCCAGTCTGCCAGCCAGACTACAAGTCCAGTCCGCCAGCCAGACTACAAGTCCAGTCCGCCAGCCTAATTACAAGTCCAGTCCGCCAGCTTGTCTACTCTCCAGCCCGACAGTCTGTCTACATTCCAGTCTGCCAGTCTGTCTATGGGCTCTTCCCCCTCTGCTTACCTGGAAGCATCTGCCCGTTACCTGCCATGCCTGCCAGACCACTTACCTAGAAGCACCTGCCTGTTACCTGCCGTGCCTGCCAGCCCGCTTAACTAGAAGCACCTGCCTGTTACCTGCCGTGCCTACCAGCCAGCCTACCTGGAGGCTCCTGCTTGTTACCTGCCGTGTCTGCCAGTCCATCTGCCCGGATCACCCGTCAGCCTGCCTGACGTGCTCATCTGCTGTACCGGTCAGTCCCTGCCTTCTGACCCGTGGGAGTCACCTGCTCTCATACAAGGTCCATCCCCAGAGTAGCACCTGGTCCCTCTGCTCGGTCCTTCCCTGGTCACGGAGTCGATTGAGCCGCCGTACGATCTTGGTCGGTCCAAGTTGATACCTAGTTACGCCCCTCAGGTCCCTCCTTTCACCGCAGCACAGAGCTTCCACCACCCGGATCTGTAACAAACACCCTATATAAGGTGTGCTTAATTATTAGGCAACTTCTTTTCCTTTGGCAGAATGGGTCAGAAGAGAGATTTGACGGGCTCTGAAAAGTCCAAAATTGTGAGATGTCTTGCAGAGGGATGCAGCAGTCGTGAAGTTTCCAAACTTTTGAAACGTGATCACCGAACAATCAAGCGTTTCATGGTAAATAGCCAACAGGGTCGCAAGAAGCGTGTTGGCCAAAAAAGGCGCAAAATAACTGCCCATGAATTGAGGAAAATCAAGCGTGAAGCTGCCAAGATGCCATTCGCCACCAGTTTTGCCATATTTCAGAGCTGCAACGTTACTGGAGTATCAAAAAGCACAAGGTGTTCTATACTCGGGGACATGGCCAAGGTAAGGAAGGCTGAAAAACTACCACCTTTGAACAAGAAACATAAGATAAAACGTCAAGAATGGGCCAAGAAATATCTTAAGACTGATTTTTCAAAGGTTTTATGGACTGATGAAATGAGAGTGACTCTTGATGGGCCAGATGGATGGGCCAGAGGTTGGATCAGTAAAGGGCAGAGAGCGCCACTCCGACTCAGACACCAGCAAGGTGGAGGTGGGGTACTGGTATAGGCTGGTATCATCAAAGATGAACTTGTGGGACCTTTTCGGGTTGAGGATGGAGTGAAGCTCAACTCCCAGGCCTACTGCCAGATTCTGGAAGACAACTTCTTCAAACAATGGTACAGGAAGAAGTCAGTATCGTTCAAGAAAAACATAATTCTCATGCAGGACAATGCTCCATCACATGCATCCAACTATTCCACAGCGTGGCTGGCCAGTAAAGATCTAAAAGAAGAAAAAATAATGACATGGTCCCCTTGTTCACTTGATCTGAACCCCATAGAGAACCTGTGGTCCATCATAAAATGTGAGATCTACAGGGAGGGAAAACAGTACACCTCTCGGAACAGTGTCTGGGAGGCTGTGGTCGCTGCTGCACGCAATGTTGATCGAAAACAGATCAAGCAACTGACAGAATCTATGGATGGAGGCTGCTGAGTGTCATCATAAAGAAAGGTGGCTATATTCATCACAAATTTTTTGGTTTTTGTTTTTGCATGTCAGAAATGTTTATTTCTAAATTTTGTGCACTGATATTGGTTTACCTGGTGAAAATAAACAAGTGAGATGGGATTATATTTGTTTTTTATTAAGTTGCCTAATAATTCTGCACAGTAATAGTTACCTGCACAAACAGATATCCTCCTAAGATAGCCAAATCTAAAAAAAAAATACTCCAACTTCCAAAAATATTAAGCTTGGATATTTATGAGTCTTTTGGGTTGATTGAGAACATAGTTGTTGATCAATAATAAAAATAATCCTTTAAAATACAACTTGCCTAATAATTCTGCGCACAGTGTAGTAGTGGACAACCTCTTAAGTTTACATGGTATTGTTCTTAATATAATGTTATAATGTTATAATAAGTGGCCGCTGTGGTGAAAATTATCCAAAGGAAAAAAGTGTCAGTGTTTTAATTGGGGAGATGGAGTGAAGTGGTATTGGAGAGGGAAGATGAAGGGGTAATTTCGATCCATACCCAGTCATGTGGCATCAATACAATGTATTCTCTTATGCCTCTACCCCTTGCCAGAAGTTATGTGTGCATGGCCATCAGCTGCAGCATCTCTACAGGGTCGGGCATAGCTAGTTACACAGGACACAGCAGAGGCACCTTGATAAATTGATCACAGCACTTTTTATGAACACATCCATTTGTGGAACTACTTTAGTTTTCATGATCTCTTGATTAAAATCTACTTTTGTTCATCAGACAATAAATCTGCCCCATGGTTTACTGAATGACAACTTAAAAATGACATCAATAGCAATTCCCCAATAATGTTATGAATCTTAATTACTTTTCCAAAGATTATTCTGCACAGTGAACACTAGTGATGAGCGAGTACCGTAATATTCGTAATCGCTATACTCGTAACGAGTACTTTGTAATAATTGCGTATTCATTTCGAATGGCGAGTACAATGTAAGTCAATGGGAAATGCGAGTAATTTTCTGCTGGACCCTACAAAGGGGTCTGGGGGCCTGAGGAAAAGGCTGAAATGGATGGGAAAGTGATGAAACAGAATGGGAAGAGCCTGGAGAATGGGCCTGCATGCATTTCTGACTCACATATGGTTTCTGGGAATAAGTTTGTCGCAGTATTACGCCACTTTTACAGACACACAAGAACAACTACCAAACCTAACCTAAATTGCATTTAACAGGCCAAAAAGGTTAAGAAACAGTTTTTCCTGCATAATCACTTGTTTATAAGGCCAAATAAACCAGAAAAACCAAAAAAATATCCCTTTTAGCGTTTGTTCACACATACTGTTGTGGCTTTTTTTCGCCTTTTACAATTGGGAGGGCCCTGACTTATACATTTTGTAGGTCCCTCTGTCATACATCATTTTTAGTTCGCTATTCCCCAGCACTTTACAAGCACAGCTAGAACGTACTAGTAGGTATGTTGATCTTTGACTTGAGAGGCCTCAGGTGGCTCTGTAACATGCGTTTTGGAGGGACAGCTGTTACTTAGACATTTGGGCGGTCCCTCCATCATTGACACTCAGATAGTGGAATACATATTCCATACCAGTTTACAATGTGCCCATTGTAGCGTTGGGCTTGACCCTCCTCCTCCTCCTCCACCACCATGTGATACTGCGGCCCTAAATTCAAATGTTCAGAGGGCCTGCAGTAGGCAAGAAAGCTGAGTTTTGTGAGATCCCTCATATGGCCCTGTAACATACATTTTGAAGTGCCCTCCTCTAGAAATTTTGGGGGTGCCTCTTGTGTACATTTGAGAGTGCCCTCACTTATTCATATTGTAGGGCCCTCACTATTATTTAACTAATTTAAGGGCATCGACTACAGAGAAAATGGCAAAGAGACATGGAGAACTAGAAGGTAGCAGTGAGTGCGGCCTACGATCCTCAGATATAGCTGAACTCTGTGATCCGGAAAAATAAATCTGCACTAGTCAACTGGATGATGAGCTCAAATATATCACTTGTGCAAGTCAATGGACTAAGGATATATGGTGCCCCCCTTCCAGGATGGGTTGGAGAAGCTTCTCCAAATGGCTCAGAGATTTTGATTTTCAATATTCCCCAGATTATATAGCAAGTAAAGACTTCATGATACTGCTCTACTTGGTCCAGTGCAGAATGTGCATCGTATTTCCAAAAATTACTCCTGGGGCTGGGGGCTGTGTCATAGGTGCAGGAAGATTCCATGAAAAGGGCCTCCCTTGACAAACATTATCTACGATGGAGCACTGTAGTAGTTGTGGCCCTCAATTCAAGTTTTCAGAGGGCCATCAATCGGTCATCAACAGTCAGTGTAAATTTCTATTGAATATGTATCCCCTATCTCAATCACAATGTGACACAACCTGTAACAAGGGCCTATAATGACAGATATTAGTTTGGTAGGACTACTGTAGATTCCAGATTTGTCCACTGCACAATGTGCATAGGGTTTGTGAAAATTAGCCCTATGGGCTGAGTCATGGTTGATGCAGGAAGTCCCCATCACAAGGGCCTCCAACCACAACCAAGCAGCCTAGTAGGTGGGCGGGAGACCAGGGTACCAAATCTGCATCTGCGGGTCAAACCAATAATAATAATAATAATACTCTTTATTTATATAGCGCCAACCTATTCCGCAGCGTTTTACAATTCAGAGGTTCATATTCAACAGTCATAAGTAACATAGCTAAAGATAATACTATAATTAAAGCAAAAATAATGACGACCCTGCTCGTAAGAGCTTACAATCTACAATGAGGTGGGGGTGACACAAAGTACAGGGGCTTATTTACAATGATGGTCCAGCCATCTTGAGGGGATGAGGGATAGATAAAGGCTGCATGATCTCATCACCAGCCAGTATCTGTAGTGCTTTTGGGTTCGGTGGAGACTTATGCCATGTCGCCTGGGCTATGTCCTTCAAAATCTGCTGTTCAAGAAGCAGGCGCTCATATCTCCTGCCCACAAGCTGCGGTTGCTCTCACACAACAAACATCAACCACATCCACTTCCTTGTGCAAGCAAATCGTCCAATTGTCCGTGCCTGAGAGCTTGGAAAGCTACGTAAATACCCAGCCACGCACCCACAGGCACAAATACTAAACTCGCACATTGCCAAATTGCCAGCTGTGGAGATGTTGCTGTTTAGGCTTGTGGGAACACAGTCTACCGTGATCTCTTGGCTGTGGCTGCCCCACAATACAGTGTTCCCAGCCGCCACTATTTTGCCCGGTGTGCTGTCCCTGCGTTACACAAGCACGTGTTAAACAATCTGAACCGTGCTCTCACCAAAGCCGTAACCCAGAAGGTCCACCTAACAACAGACACCTGAACAAATTGTTGTGTACAGGGACAATACATTTCTGTCATGGCATACTGGGGTAACCTGGTGGAGGGTGGGACAAAGGCGCAAACTGGAACATCACACATCCGACCCACGCTAAGAATAGCGGGCCCAACTTCTGTCAGGGTTTCCACCTCTTCATATTCCACTTCCTCTCTCCCCTTCTCTTGCTTCTCATCCTATGCTGAATTACCCACCCCATCACTGCCAAGCTGGGACCTGTGCAGCATCGGCAAAGTGGCTAGACGCTCTGCTGAAGCTGATCTGTTTAGGTCAAAAAGCACACACTGCAACAGAGCTGTGGCAAGCTTTAATACAACAGACCGATCAGTGGCTCTCCCCGCTGCACCTCCAACCCAGTCTGGTCGTCTGTGATAATGGGCCTAACCTGGTGGCGGTTTTAAAGTTCGCAAGCTGGTACACGTGCCATGCCTGGCTCACGTGCTGAACCTAGTTGTTCAGAAAGTTCTGAAAACTTTCCATGACTTGCCGTACCTACTTGAGAAGGTGCGCCATATTAGCACCCATTTTCGCCATTCCTCTACTGCTTTTGCTGCTTTTACAGCACTGCAAAAGCGCTTGAATTTGCCAAGTCACCAACTCATTTGCGACCTGCCCACACGGTGGAACAACTATCATATGTTGGCGAGGATTAGTGAACAGCAGAGGGCAGTAGCTGAATACCAGCTTCAGCATGCCGGTCAGACTGAGAGTCAGCCACCACACATAACAACTGTTGAGTGGGTGTGGATCTCTGACATTTGTGAGGTTCTTGAGAACTTTGAGTACTGCACCAACCTAGTGAGCGGTGATCAGGCTATTATCAGCGTAACTATCCCGCTGCTGGGTCTCTTTAAACAATCACTGCATAATCTCAAAGAGGAAGCTTTGAGTGCCCAGCATGTTGGTATGGAGCCAGATTTCCCAATGGGTGATGCTACCCAGCCCAGCCAATATTCTGAGGCAACATTGGGTGATGAGGAATAAGATGAGGAGGGAGAGGACTTGTTTTTCTGTGCTACCGAGGGGACTCGTAATGCTACAGAGGGGACACCCAACCCAAGCTTTATGTCTGTCCAGTCAGAATGGGCTGGAGAGGAGGAGGTGGAGGAGGAGGAGGCGAGTCAGCGTGAGGAGAGGATGGGCACTGTTTCTACTGTTGGGGACACAAAACATTTGCCTTTTTGCAGCTGGCCCACATGGCACCGTTCATGTATAAGTATCTGTGGCAAGACCCTCACTTGATACACATTTTATCCAACAGTAATAATAATAATCTTTTGTATTTATATAGTGCAAACATATTCCGCAGCACTTTACAATAAAGCAGAGACATGTACATACAATAAATTCAATACAAGGTAAGACAGGTTAAACAGTTACATTAGGAGTGAGGTTCCTGCTCGCAAGCTTAGAATCTACAAGGAAATGGGTGGACACAATAGGTGAAAAGTGCTTGTTATTTCAGGTCAGGCAATTACAATAAGAAGGGATTTTCATATAAGACTGCATGAGCCGGTCATCAGCCAGTATGTTTAAGTGCAATAATCAAGTATCGAGTGTACTTATCGTGTGCATGGAGGGTGTGGAGACAGATGAATAGCAGGGTGCATATTAAGAATAATACTTAGAAGGAGGGAACAGGGGAAAGTTAGTTTGCTGAGTAGTTGAGGTGGTAGGCTTGTTTAAAGAGATGGGTTTTTAAAGCGCGCTTGAAGACGTGGTGGCTAGGCATCAGTCGGATCGTCTGGGGTAGAGCATTCCAGAGAACTGGTGCACCGCGAGAGAAGTCTTGAAGACGAAGGAGCGAGGTTCGGATTATGGGGGATGTTAGTCTTAGGTCTTTTGTAGAACGGAGGGCACGTGTAGGGCGATAGACAGAGATGGGAAAGGAGATATAAGGCGGTGCAGAACTGTGGAGAGCTTTGTGGGTGAGAGTGATGAGTTTATATTGGATCCTGTAGCAAATGGGCAACCAGTGTAATGACTGGCACAAGATGGAGGCATCGGTGAAGCGGCTGGACAGAAATATGACCCTGGCTGCCGCATTCAGGACGGATTGAAGTGAAGAAAGTTTGGTAAGAGGGAGACCGATCAGAAGAGAGTTGCAGTAGTCCAGACGAGAGTGAATAAGACTGACAGTAAGAATTTTAGCAGTTTCAAAGGTGAGAAAAGGTCGGATTCTGGAGACATTTTTAAGGTGCAGGTGACAAGAGCGACCTATACTGGTTGGCCACTTTCTCGATCCATGGTACAAGGAGAAATTTCCTTCTCTCCTTGTGGAGTCAACAAAGAGTTTTACAATTGAATTGTTCAAGAGGGCCGTTGTAGATCAGTTGCTGAAAACATCTCCCTCAGATAATGCTGGTGGCAGAGGTACCGGCTCTTTTCAACACCAAGGGATAATGAGAAGAGAAAAGAACACCAGCTCCAACAGAGGTGGGGGGGGGGGGATGTGCACAAATTGGGCAATTTTCAATAAACCAGCACAACAGTAAAGGCTATCTGTGCCTGTAACAATGCCAAGGAGGGATAAGTTGCAGAACATGGTCAAGGGGTACTTAAGTGACCATACGTGCGTCCTTTCTGACGCTTCAGTTCCCTTTAATTATTGGGTGTCTAAGCTGAACACTTGGCCCGACCTCTCCTTATATGCCTTGGAGGTGCTGGCCTGCCCGGCTGCTAGTGTGGTGTCTGAGCGTATTTTCAGTTCCGCTGGGGCAATCATCACTGATAGGCGCACACGCCTCTCCATGTAAAATGCAGACAGACTTACACTGATTAAATTCAACAAGGACTGGAGATCTCCATAGTTTGTAATCCCTCCAGATGATAGCAAGCCAACCTAAATTCACCAAAAATGCAGATTCATGCTACTGCTGTTAACATCACCCCCTTCCCATAAGAACCCTTTTCCTTCCTTCGTCAACCATGACTCAGCTTATAGGGCTAATTTTTACAAACCCTATGCAAATTGTGCAGTGGACAAACCAGGACGGTATTCCTACTCCAGCCTAACTACTATTTGTGATTGGTGGCCCTTGGGATGGTGGCTTCCAAAACAGTGGTTAAAATGGCCTGGTGCGTGCTTTGTAGCAGGCAGTAGGAAATGTTTGGACTACTGCTTTGTGCAGGGCACTCAATGATTTTTTAAGTGGACTAATATGGACAGAAGAAAGGCTGACACCCCAAAATAGTGGTTAAAATGGCCTGGTGCGTGCTTTGTAGCAGGCCGTAGGAAATGTTTGGACTACTGCTTTGTGCAGGGCACTCAATGATTTTTTAAGTGGACTAATATGGACAGAAGGCAGGTTGACACCCCAAAATAGTGGTTAAAATGGGCTGGTGAGTGCTTGGTAGCAGGCAGTAGGAAAGGTTTGGACTACTGCTTTGTGTAGGGCACAAAACGCCTTTTTAAGAGGACTAATGTGGACAGCATAAGCCAGGCTCTAACCCCTAAAACAGCAGGGAAAATAGACCGGTGCTAAAAAAAGAAAGGCAGAACAAAATACTACTTCTGTGTGTGCTGGAAAAATATTGCTTTGCATCTGACAAGAGCTGTTTTAAGATGGACACTGGAAGAACACTTTAACCTCTCCCTACCTAATACACAATCTCTCCCTCCCTGTCCTCTGACTTTGTTGTGAGCCTTCAGCTCTTTTGGTGGAATTATGGAGCTAGTGAGCGGCTCCTTTAAACACAGAACTAGTATACCCTGCAGGTAGCCCGTAAAATGGCTTTTGTTTTATCAAGAGGCCTAAACACTCTCCCCAGCAGCTCAGCGATCTCTCCCTAGGCTATTACAACGCAGGCTCCAGATGCAATGTGCATAAAATGGCGGCGGCAGGGCTTAAATAGACCCTATGACGCTGGGCACCAGCCAATCACAGTAATGCCAAAACCAAGATGTCTGCGGCATTACTGTGATTGGTTAAGAAGCCCAGCATGTCTAGTGGCGGCAAAGAAGGCACCAAAACTGCAGGGCGGGACAACCGAATATAGCGAGGCAAGTACACAAATACTCGCAGAATAACGAGTAACCCGAATACCGTACTATCCGTGTGAATAGCGAATAGTAACGTATACACTCGCTCATCACTAGTGAACACTCAAGCTGTCAAAACTGTGCACAGAATGTGAAAGTCTGTACGACAGCGTATTAATGGAGCACAGGATCCATAAACAGCCTCCATTTAGGACTCCTCCAGGGAAGTTCTATAAGATGACAATTCTGTATTTTAAGCTTCTATCAACACCGTGGAAACCTACAAAGAATAAATAGACAATCAAAAGATAACTGCAAATTCAATTTTCTTAAAGTAGATTCAACAAAATTCCTTTAAAATAAGTGTGTAGTCCTTGAGAAGGCTATGGCGAAACATACATTGAAGTCCTGGGGGGTTCACTCTTCTGGTCAGTCTCTCTTCATGCACATGTTATCTTTACATTGGACATTTGTATTGAGTCAATGTTATGCTATTTTATTACGCCATATTATTTACATATGGTTTTATATCTATTGTGAGGCAATGACTGGAATCGTATATGAGGGACGTTATATATCCCCCAGAATGTGTACAGAGACCTATTAAACCCATTGGAGTGCATTGCAGTCACAAACTCTCCTGCGGCTGCAATGCAGAAATGAAGGTGAGCAATGACCTGGTCAGGCTACCTGGCTAAGGCAGATTAAGTAAAACCCGGCAGGGCCTTCATTTCTTGAAGGAGGCTACAGGAGGCAGTGGGGCGGCCTCCTTCCTTCAACCTGGGTTTTCCAGTGGCTCTTGCCACAGGTCCTTTAACCTCTTTGCAATCCAAAGTGGTTTGCACGTTAATGACCAGGCCAATTTTTACAATTCTGACCACTGTCACTTTATGAGGTAATTACTCTGGAACGCTTCAATGGATCCCCCTGATTCTGAGACTGTTTTTTCGTGACATATTGTGCTTCATGATTGTGGTAAAATTTCTTCGATATCACTTGCGTTTATTTGTGAAAAAAACAGAAATCTGGCGAAAATTTTGAAAATTTTGCAATTTTCAAAATTTTAATTTTTATGCCCTTAAATCAGAGAGATATGTCACACAAAATAGTTAATAAATAACATTTTCCACATGTCTACTTTACATCAGCACAATTTTGGAACCAAAATTTTTTTTTATTGGGGAGCTATAAGGGTTAAAAGTTGACCAGCGATTTCTCATTTTTCCAACAAAATTTACAAAACCATTTTTTTAGGGACCACATCATATTTAAAGTCACTTTGAGGGGTCTTTATGACAGAAAATATCCAAAAGTGACACAATTCTAAAAACTGCACCCCTCAAGGTGCTCAAAACCACATTCAAGAACTTTATTAACCCTTCAGGTGCTTCACAGGAATTTTTGGAATGTGAAAGAAAAAAATTAACATTTAACTTTTTTCACAAAAATGTTACTTTAGACCCAATTTTTTTTATTTTTGCAGGGGTAACAGGAAAAAGTGGACCCCAAAATTTGTTGTGCAATTTTTCCTGAGTAAGCAGATACCCAATATGTGGGGGAAAACCACTGTTTGGGCGCACGGCAGGGTTCAGAAGGGAAGGAGCGCCATTTGACTTTTTGAATGTAAAATTAGCTTGAATATTAGCGGACGCCATATTGCGTTTGGAGAGCCCTTGATGTGCTTAAACAGTGGAAACCCCCCACAAGTGACACGATTTTGGAAACTAGACCCCTCAGGGAACTTATCTAGATGTGTGGTGAGCACCTTGAACCCCCAGGTGCTTCACAGATGTTTATAACATTGAGCCGTAAAAATACAATTTTCACATTTTTCCCACAAAAATGTTTTTCAGCCCCCACTTTTGCATTTTCATAAGGTTAACAGGAGAAATTGCACCATGCAGTTTGTTGTGCAATTTCTCCTGAGTAAGCAGATACCCCATATGTGGGGGAAAACCACTGTTTGGGCGCACGGCAGGGTTCGGAAGGGAAGGAGCACCATTTGACTTTTTGATTGTAAAATTTTCTTGAATAATTAGCGGATGTGCCCCTGATGTGCCTAAACAGTGGAAACCCCCCACAAGTGACACCATTTTGGAAACTAGACCACTCAGGGAACTTATCTAGATGTGTGGTGAGCACCTTGAACCCCAAGGTGCTTCACAGAAGTTTATAACATTGAGCCGTAAAAATAACATTTTCACATTTTTCCCACAAAAATGTTTTTCAGCCCCCACTTTTGCATTTTCATAAGGGTAACAGAAGAAATTGCACCATGCAGTTTGTTGTGCAATTTCTCCTGAGTAAGAAGATACCCCATATGTGGGGGAAAACCACTGTTTGGGCGCACGGCAGGGCTCGGAACGGAAGGAGCGCAATTTGACTTTTCGAAAGTAAAATTTGCTTGAATAATTAGCGGACGCCATGTTGCATTTGGGGAGCCCCTGATGTGCCTAAACAGTGAAAATCCCCCACAAGTGACACCATTTTGGAAACTAGACCCCTCAGGGAACTTATCTAGATGTGTGGTGAGCACCTTGAACCCCCAAGTCCTTTACAGAAGTTTATGACATGGAGCCGTGAAAATAAAAAAATCAAACTTTTTCCACAAAAATGATGTTTTAGCCCCAATTTTTTTATTTTCACAAGGGTAAGAGTAGAAAGTGGACCACAAAAACTTTTGTGCAATTTCTCCTGAGTACGCCAATACCCCATATGTGGGGAAAATACAGTGTTTGGGCGCACGGCAGAGTTCAGAAGGGAAGGAGCACTGTGTGACTTTTTGAATGCAAAATCGGCTGGACTCGAGAGTGGACGCCATGTTGCGTTTGGAGAGCCCCTGATGTGCCTAAATAGTTGAAACCCCCCACAAGTGACCCCATTTTGGAAACTACACCCCTAAAGGATTTTATCAAGGGGTATAGTGAACATTTTGAACCCAGAGGTACGACACAGAATTTGATGACATTAGGTCATCATATTGAATAAGTTGTCATTAGTCTTGAGCGCAAGTGCTCGCTACTTGAGTTTGCATCGGGTACTCAGGTATGCACTATGTATCACGGGTGCTCAAATGAAATGCTCGAGTCCCCGCCCGCATGTTTCATGGTTATTAGACACCCCCAAAAAAACATGCGGAGATCGCTCGTGCATGGCAGGCAATCTCCGCAAGGTTTTTTTGGCCGCGAAGCATATGGAGCGGAGACTCGAGCGCCCGCGATACTCAGTGCATACCCGAGCACCCGATGCAAACTCAAGTAGCGAGCACTTGCGTTCAACACTAGTTGCCATATCGTCATCTTTTTTTTTTTTTTACTTTTGAAAAAAAAAAACAACCCTAACCCCAACCCTAACATTAGCACAACCCTAACCCCAACCCCAGCCCTAGCGTTTATTTTTTATGGTATAGTGCGGTATAAGTGATTAGACGACCTTATTCTTCGGGTCGGTGCGACTACAGAGATACCAGAATCATATCGGGTTTTTATGATTGACAGCTGTCACACACTAAAAGACACATATTTTGTAAAATCTAGTTTTTGCATCGCCATATTTTGAGAGCTATAATTTTTCCATATTTTGGCCTACAGAGTCATGTGATGGCTTGTTTTTTGTGGGACCAGTTGACGTTTTTATTGGTGCTATTTTCAGGCACGTGACATTTTTTGATTGCTTTCTATTCCAGCTTTTGGGAGACAGAATAAACAAAAATCAACAATTCAGGAATTGGTTTTTTTTTTTTATTTTTTTATTCTACTCCGCGTGTGGTAAAATTGATAAGGTAGCTTTATTCTTTGGGTCAGTACGTTTACAGCGGTACCACATTTATATTGTTTTTCTATGTTTTGGCGCTTTTACACAGTAAAAGCTATTTTATAGAAAAAATAATTTTTTTGCATCGCTTTATTCTGAGAGCTATAACTTTTTGATTTTACGGATGATGGAGCTGTATGGTGGCTTGTTTCTTGCGGGACAAGATGACGTTTTTAGCGGTACTATTTTTATTTATATTCGTTTTTTTGATCGCGTGTTATTCCATTTTTTGTTTGACGGTATGATGATAAAGCATTGTTTTTTGCTTCGTTTTTTTTTTTTACCTGAAGGGGTTAACTAGTGGGACAGTTTTATAGGTCAGGACGCGGCGATACCAAATATGTGTACTTTTATTGTTTTTTTTTTTTTTTTCATAATAATATTTATTGATGGGTACATTATATTTTTATTTTTAGTGGATTATTTTTTTTATTTTATTTTTAATATTTTTACAAATTTTTTTTATTTTTATTTTTTCACTTTCTGAGAGTTTTTTTTACTTGTTTACTTTGTCCCACTATGGGACTTTCACTTTTTTATTCTGATCGCCTGCATAGCATAGTGATGGAGCACCATCCCTGTGCCATGCTGGCAGTCAGCGCTGCACAGTGAGAAGATTGTTTGGTCATGCACTGCGCATAACCAAAAAATCTTCCTGCTGTCTGGTGACCCGGATGTTGTCATGACGACATCAGGTCGTCATGGCAACTCCCGGGAAGCCGCGGCAGACAGCGCTGGAGGCGGAAGAGGAGGTGAGTATACCGATCACCTCCCCTTAGCCACCGCAAGGCTGCGATCGACTTTGATTGCAGCATTGCGGGGGTTAATGTGCCGGGAGCGGTGCGGGACCACTCCCTGCACATAGTACCGGGTGTCAGCTGTGACAATCAGCTGACACCTGGCGGCGATCACGCCCGCACAGCCTGTGTGCGCGCGCGATCGCGATGACGTACTAATACGGGTCAAGCTCTTAAGTCCCAGGGCACAGACACGTATTAGTACTTCATGGGCTTTAAAGGGGTTAAAAACCCTGCACTAAGGATTAGTGTTGTTCTATGTTGGAACCTGCTAGGAGCATAGCAGGAAAGCTCAGCAGAATTGAATGTGGCTGAACCCATGCCTGGGAAGGCTCTGCACCTGTCAGGCTCTGAGCGGCCCGGCGCGGCACCGTTGTTTAAGGACTCATGTTAACCCGGCTGCGAGCCAGAGGACTTTTCTGTTTACCCGTGAGTATCTGAATAAAGCTGTTTATGTTGGACTTGCTTGGGTCACTGCCTCAGTTACTGCACGGTGTGAACACCGCCGCCTTACACTATATACCACTATTTTACCTGCATAAATACTATGTGTCTAATTCACCGCCACTTTACTTATTATAGAGATGAATACTGATCATTAAATTATACCCATATGTGATATGCTTTCCATAAAATTTCTATTGTGTGACGCTCTCCATGTATTTTAACGGAATTTTGCTTAATTCTCAATATTAATACTTTAATAAAATGTAATTTGTAGTTATCTTTTGAGTGGTGGCCATTTATTCTTTATAGTTTTAAATAGCTTAATGGGAACCTGTGACATAAAAAAACGGTATTAACCTGCAGATCTGGGGTTAATCTGCAAGTTAATAGCGTTCTGAACCTGCCCGGTGCCGGCACTTAGAACCCTGCTGCCAAGAGGAAATTAACTTTATTCCTTCCAGTTGTGTTTGGGTTTTAGTCACAGGGGTGAAAACTGATCCTAATGCCGAGCCTGCTGTCAGTCAGTGCCGGGGGTGTGATTACAGTCGCTGGTCTCAGAACTGTGGCTGAACCTGCACCAGCGCCACCTCCGTGACTGAAACCCAAATGGTAGCGGGAGGAATAAAGCAGGGTTATAAGTGTCGGTGTTGGGCATGTTAAAAATGCTATTAACCTGCAGATTAACCCCAGGTTAGTAGTGTTTTTTCATGCGACAGATTCCCTTGAAAGGGAATCGGTTAGTAGGATCCACCCTCCTAAGCCACCTATATGGGCATGCAGGTTTAAGGAAGCTGAATAAAATAATACCTTGATATCTACGATCTGATGTCTTATTCCAGAGAAATGCACATTTTTCTGACCTTTTCCAGGCTATAGGGAGGATGTTGCCGGGAAGATAACTCGGCCTCAAGAGCTTATTTTAAATAAAAGGGGGAGTTACCAGTGTGAGACAAGTATCTGACACAGAACAGGAGAAATTAACTTTGTCTTCTTACAAACACATTTTTTGCAGCTCTGCTGTATTGCAACAACATTGCAAGAGAGGAACCTGCAGATGTGTGAGGTATAATTGTGGTGCCCCTGAGGGTTCAGTCGCCACAGGGGTACTGCACCTCAGAACGAGGTGTGGTATCTCCTCTCCCAGGTAAGGATGGAGCACTACACAGGACCCCAACCACACACTCAACACTACACCACTCAAGTTCTGAAGGGGGCCTAAAGCACCATAGTGCTGCCCCGGGCCTGAATGGAGGAGTTGGGGGGAACCAAAGTAAGGGGGAACCACATAGTGAGCGAGGGTGGAGGAAGCATTTACCTAAGCACTTTATTAGATTCTATATAACTGGAGGCCATTTTAATAACAAGGTCTTTGGTCGTGGTTCTTTGGGACGGCAATGTCACGGGTGTGTTGCCACGAAGATCGTCACGAGTACACAGCCTGACTTCTCGCAGCTGACTTGTTGGTGCTTTGTGTTTCTCGGCAGTGAGGGAGTTAATTCTCTCTCTCTCTCTGGGCTAGATGAGGTCCAGCCTCGCCCAGCTGCAATCAATACTTCTGTAGTGAGACTCCTTCATATACCTGCTGGTCTGTTTGGGAGGTGTCGGTGAAAGCATTTCATTCAGACTGACAGAGCGGATCGTGGTGTTTGGAGTAGCTGAGATAAGTGTATTTGGAAGTGTTTTTTCCCTTTCCTCGCTTTATCATTTATCTCCTTTCCCGTTGGTTTTCCCTCTGTAGTAGTTGAGAAGTTGTTTGTATGCAAGGGTGTTTTGGTTTTTCCCTTGTACTGTCTCGTTCGTCTAAATACTGTGTTTGGGCATATTATTTCTTGTTCCCTTTGGTTGTGATCGGGGTCCTTCTCAGGACTAGATTACTGAGGTGCAGGGATCTTCAGGAGGTAGGGGTTACGCTGGCGGCCTGGACCTCTGTACCTTTAACAGTACCTCCAGGTTGAGGGATTAGTCAGGGCCCCAGCTTAGGGTCAGCTTAGGCCCCCTACCTCCAGTATACAGAGACAGCGTGACATTTTCACCGACCCACTTAGTTTTTCTCCAGCTACTATGGATCCAGTAGCCGGTTTAGCTCGGCAATTGCAGAGTTTGTCCATGGAGCTGGCGGACGTTAGGTCCAAGGTTTGGCATCCTCAGGAGCAAGCCGGACCAGAACCTAAAGTAGCTCTCCCTGATAGGTTCACTGGGGGGCGGGACAAGTTTTTTGTTTTCCGGGAGGCATGTAAATTGTACTTTCGGCTGCGGCCTCGGTCATCGGGGAGTGAAGAACAAAGGGTGGGAATTGTCATCTCGCTCCTACAAGGGGACCCACAATCTTGGGCGTTCTCTCTTCCTCCGGGTTCCCCGGCTCTCCAGTCAGTGGATAGGTTTTTCGCTGCCCTGGGACTCGTATATGATGACCCAGATCGGATCTCCCTTGCTGAGTCTAAGTTACGTAGGATCCAGCAGGGAGATCGTCCGGCGGAGGAATTCTGTTCGGAGTTCCGTAGGTGGGCCACGGACACCCAGTGGAATGACCCGACTCTTAGGAGCCAGTTTTGTCATGGTTTATCCGACAAATTACAGGATGTGTTGGCACAGTATGACTCTCCCGTGTCTCTGGAAGCCGCTATGGCCCTCGCTATTCGCGTGGACAGACGGCTTCGGGAGAGGTGCGGGATAACTCTACCCCCTGTGATGACTCCACCTCCTACAAGGTCCCCTCATATGGTGGTTCCCCTGGTCAGTCCAGAGGAGCCTATGCAATTAGGAGGGACATCATTTCGGGGGAGGGGACCGGTGGTGCGCCATAAGGCAGGAAGGTGTTTCTTCTGCGGCAGAAAGGGACATTTTATTGGGGGGTGTCCATCCCGTCCCTTGCAGAGTGAAGAGTCGTCGGAAAACTGTTGATCCCAGGTTGTGTGGTGGACGGCAATCTGGGAGTAGGTATTTCGTCCCTAGGTTCGTCTCAGTTTCTCGTACCGGCGGAGGTGGTGGTGGGTACGAGAACTGAGAGGATATCTGTTCTTCTGGATAGTGGGGCCGGGGCTAATCTGGTTGATGCTCGGTTTGCCCGGGTTCAAGGTATGCGGTTGAGTGAGTTGGCTAAACCCATCCCCATATTCTCGATCGATGCCAGGCCTCTCGGGCAGGGAAGTTTTTTGCAAGTTGTGCATGACGTAAAACTTCAAGTGGGGGCAATACATAAAGAACTGTTGTCTTGCTACGTGTTGGAGGGTCTTCCCACTCCTATTGTGTTGGGCCTTCCTTGGTTAGCTAAGCATAACCCGGTTATTAATTGGCAAACCAGGGAGATAAGCCAATGGAGTAAATTCTGTAATAAAAACTGCATGAACACGGTCATTGGTGCGGTTACTCCTTGGGTCTTACCTCCATTTCTGGCGGACTTTGAGGATGTATTCTCGGAGAAAGGGTGTCAGGAACTACCTCCTCATCGCGTGTATGACTGTTCTGTAAAACTGCTCCCTGAGGCCAAGTTACCTAAAGCTAGGTTGTATAACCTTTCTGGTCCTGAGAGGCAGGCCATGAAGGATTATATCTCAGAAAGTCTGGCTAAGGGGCATATTAGACCTTCATCTTCACCGGTGGCTGCGGGGTTCTTCTTTGTTAAGAAGAAAGATGGAGGCCTACGCCCTTGCCTGGATTTCCGTGAACTTAATCGGATTACGGTCCGAGATCCGTATCCGCTCCCACTTATTCCCGATCTCTTTAATCAGATCGTGGGCGCCAAATGGTTTTCTAAGTTGGATCTCAGGGGGGCGTACAATCTGATTAGGATGAAGGAGGGGGATGAGTGGAAGACGGCGTTTAACACTCCGGAGGGGCATTATGAGAACCTTGTCATGCCATTCGGTCTGACTAATGCCCCGGCGGTGTTCCAACACTTTGTTAATGACATTTTTCGCCGCTTGGTGGGACAGTTTGTTGTCATATATCTGGATGATATCCTAATTTACTCGCCGGATCTGGTGTCTCATCAGGAGCACGTTAGGCAGGTGTTACAGATCTTGCGGGATAATAAACTGTATGCCAAGTGGGAAAAGTGTGTGTTCGCCGTACAGGAACTCCAGTTTTTAGGCTTCCTGGTTTCAGCGTCCGGTTTTCGTATGGACCCTGGGAAAGTGCGGGCAGTTCTTGAGTGGGATCGGCCAGAGAATCTTAAGGCACTACAACGTTTCCTGGGGTTTGCTAATTATTACCGAAAGTTCATTCGTAATTTCTCGTCCATGGTTAAGCCTCTCACTGACATGACTAAAAAGGGGACGGATTTGTCTAGGTGGTCTGACAAGGCTTGTCAAGCATTCTCCTCTTTGAAAAAATGTTTTGCCTCGGCGCCCATACTCATTCAACCTGATGCGTCTCAGCCATTCATTGTAGAGGTAGACGCTTCCGAGGTAGGGGTGGGAGCAGTATTGTCACAGGGTTCGTCCCCTGGTAAGTGGCATCCGTGCGCCTTTTTCTCTAAAAAATTGTCGTCCGCTGAGAGGAATTACGATGTCGGCAATAGGGAACTCTTGGCCATTAAGTTAGCTTTTGAGGAGTGGCGCCATTTTCTGGAGGGGGCAGTTCATCCGGTCACCGTCATCACCGATCACAAGAACCTGCTATATCTGGAGTCCGCGAAACGTCTGAATCCCAGACAAGCTAGGTGGTCATTGTTTTTTACCAGGTTTAATTTTGTCGTTACATATCGTCCTGGGTCAAAAAATGTAAAGGCGGATGCCTTATCTCGTAGTTTCCCGGGGGCCGGGAATACGGACGACCCGATTCCTATCCTTCAGGAGGGGGTGGTGGTTTCGGCAGTATGCTCTGAGCTGGAGGAGGAGGTATTGGAGGCTCAGGGGGACGCCCCTGTTGGACCTCCAGGGAGATTGTTTGTTCCAGATCAGTTGCGACAAAAGGTGATCGAGGCACACCATAACTCAGTTTTTGCAGGACACCCGGGGAGTAAAGCAACTGTGGATCTCCTCTCGCGTCGGTTTTGGTGGCCTAATTTACATAAGGAGGTGGTAACTTTTGTCGCGTCCTGTGGGGTTTGTGCGCGCTCTAAGACCTCACATACCCGTCCGTCTGGGGCCCTCTTACCTTTGAAGATCCCGGAGCGTCCTTGGACTCATCTGTCTATGGACTTTATTACGGACCTCCCTCCGTCTTCGGGTAAAACGGTCATACTCATTGTAGTGGACAGGTTCAGCAAGATGGCACATTTTATCGCTCTTCCGGCTCTCCCTAATGCTAAAACTCTTGCGCAGGTGTTCATTGGGGAGATTGTGAGGCTTCACGGGGTACCCTCCGAGGTGGTGTCTGATCGGGGGTCTCAGTTTGTGTCTAAGTTCTGGAAGGCGTTTTGTGCACGGCGGGGGATGCAGTTGTCATTCTCATCGGCTTTTCATCCTCAGACCAATGGTCAGACGGAACGTATGAACCAGAGCTTGGAGACATATCTCCGGTGTTTTGTGTCAGAGAACCAGGAGGACTGGGCTTCTTTCTTACCTCTGGCAGAGTTTGCTCTTAATAATAGGCGGAGCGAGTCCACTGGTAAGTCCCCGTTTTTTGGGGCATTTGGTTTTCACCCCCAGTTTTGTACTTTCAGTGGGGGGGGCTCTTCGGGGGTTCCTGAGGAGGAACGATTTTCCTCATCACTCGCTTCAGTATGGAGAGGGGTGCTGAAGAATCTGAATACTATGGGGAACCGATACAAACGTATGGCTGATAGGAGGAGAGTGTCTGGTCCGGACCTGAGTGTGAACGATCGGGTATGGTTGTCTACCAGGAATATTAAACTTAAGGTTCCCTCCTGGAAACTGGGTCCCAGGTTCATCGGGCCGTACAGGATCAGTTCTATAATTAATCCGGTGGCATTCCGTCTTGACCTCCCCCCTACGTTTAAAATTCACAACGTGTTTCACAGATCATTGCTTAAGAGGTATGTGGCGCCGGTGGTACCGTCACTTTTACCTCCCCCTCCAGTGGTTGTCAATGGTAACTTGGAGTTCCAGGTATCGAGGGTCATTGATTCACGCTTTAATCGCCGGTCCCTTCAGTACCTGGTTCATTGGAAGGGGTATGGTCCTGAGGAGAGGATGTGGGTTCCTGCGTCGGAGATTAACGCAGACCGATTAGTTCGGGCCTTCCACACGACTCACCCGGATAAACCTGGCCCTGAGGGTCCGGAGGCCCCTCGTAGAAGGGGGGGTACTGTCACGGGTGTGTTGCCACGAAGATCGTCACGAGTACACAGCCTGACTTCTCGCAGCTGACTTGTTGGTGCTTTGTGTTTCTCGGCAGTGAGGGAGTTAATTCTCTCTCTCTCTCTGGGCTAGATGAGGTCCAGCCTCGCCCAGCTGCAATCAATACTTCTGTAGTGAGACTCCTTCATATACCTGCTGGTCTGTTTGGGAGGTGTCGGTGAAAGCATTTCATTCAGACTGACAGAGCGGATCGTGGTGTTTGGAGTAGCTGAGATAAGTGTATTTGGAAGTGTTTTTTCCCTTTCCTCGCTTTATCATTTATCTCCTTTCCCGTTGGTTTTCCCTCTGTAGTAGTTGAGAAGTTGTTTGTATGCAAGGGTGTTTTGGTTTTTCCCTTGTACTGTCTCGTTCGTCTAAATACTGTGTTTGGGCATATTATTTCTTGTTCCCTTTGGTTGTGATCGGGGTCCTTCTCAGGACTAGATTACTGAGGTGCAGGGATCTTCAGGAGGTAGGGGTTACGCTGGCGGCCTGGACCTCTGTACCTTTAACAGTACCTCCAGGTTGAGGGATTAGTCAGGGCCCCAGCTTAGGGTCAGCTTAGGCCCCCTACCTCCAGTATACAGAGACAGCGTGACAGGCAAGTCAGCACAAGGCTGCAGCCGGCTGAGGGTCCACGGTCCCCGGTCTCAGGCCTCGAGACGGGGGGTCGGGGCAGAGTTATAACTGACACTGTCCCTGGTCAGGGTCCAAGCAAGAAAGCCCAGGAGGGGAGCAGAGGAGATAGGCTCCACAGGCGAAAGGATCTCAGGGGGTGTGGACGGAGCGGAGTCGCCACCTGCATACCTTATTCTGGCCCAGCCAGAGAGACCCTGCCGCAAGAGAGGGTACCGGTCCCGATTATCTGACTTTGCACTTCACATTTCTGTCGGAAAAGTCCGGAGGCTTATGTGGATCCCAGGGGGATACGGACAGAGCGGAGTCGCCACCTGTATGCCCTAATCTGAGATTATCCAGAGGGACCCGGCCTTACGCCACGTTCTCACCACAAGTCACCAAAAAGGGCACCCAGTCGGTCTGGGGACTACACGTTACCCACAAGGGACATCGCAGTACCTGTACGGGACTCAGTGGGGGACACAAGGCGGGAGAAGTTGAACAAGAGAGGAACACACTAGAGCGGGGGTCCTGTCAAGTGCTCCTGAACTATCTGGGGAGTGCTGAACCCCACCCTGGCGGCCGCAGCTCATCGTGTGACAGCATAGAGAAGATCTGAGCTGAGTAAACACCAAAGTGAGTAAAGACTTGGATGACTTCAACTACCGCCTCTGTCTGGTCATTCCTCCGCGGCTCTGCACCCGCCAACGCTCTACTCTACACCCTCTCTACACTGCCATGAGGCCCCGCTCCACCTGTGGTGAGTCGTACCAACTAAGTTGCCTAAACACCGGCCTCAGAGGACTGCTGCATCGCTGGTGATCCTCACCAGACACCACAGGTGGCGTCACGAACATTCCCTATCCCATATAACTTCCCCCCTTTCTTTTAAGAGTGACCCCAGGGTACAGGCCCGGGAGCCGGCCACCGCGACATCCCCCAAGATCAGGCAACAACTAGGCCCGGGCGCTGAGTCGTCCCCAATCCCCCTGGGCGCGTCATAATCACACACAGTTCTGCAGTGAGATCAGAGAGCGGCCTTTACACATCACACTGGTAACTCTCCCTTCATGGAAAATAAGCTCTGGAGGCAGATTCTCATGCAGATCAGTGTCCACCCCATAACCTGGAAAGCTCACTTACATAAAAAAACATCGATTTCTCTGGAAGAAGACATTGGATCCCAGATATCAACGTATCATTTTATTCAGCTTCCTATGACCTACATGCACATATAGATGGCTTAGGGGGGACGATCCTACTGACAGATTCCCTTTAATACCCACTTAATTTTTGTATTTAGGATTTAACTCTTTTGTAGGTGTTTATAACTTTTTTTTCTATCAGCACAGTGTAGACAGTGTATAGTAAATGTAAATGTCTTCTCATGCTCTCTTATTTTTCATTCTAATAGAGGACAGCAGTGTCCGGCCAACCTGCTCTAGAAGTGCAATCTCACATAACATCAGAAAGAGATTATTATTCCATCATGTGCTCGGGCAGGGGAGCTTTGGAAAAGTTGTGCTGGCGGAGGACACTTCTAACCATCAGAAGTATGCTGTTAAGATCATCAGCAAGAGATCCCTGCTCGCTTCTGGCAATGAGGAATATGTGATGGTGGAGCGCCGAGTTTTACAGCTGGCATCTGGGAGCCCCTTCCTTGTCCGCGCAGACTTTGCATTCCAGACCAAGGTACAGTAGTGACTTATTGCTCCTTATTAAATGTCCCCCTATGTAACACAAACTTTCCCATTGTATATAAAATAATCACAAATGTATTTTATATAACAAAGTGTTCTTTAAGGTTACCATCAATAAAAAAAAAGCTTAATATTTGGGGAATTACAACCCATACTTGCGAGGATCATGAGAAAATTTCTAAAGATGTAGAGAAGCCACTGATCTCTTCTTTGTAGTAACTGTGTACATGTCACAATGGTTTGGCAACTATGGCTTTTTGATTCATCAAAGCTATAATGTCAAAATGATGGCATAAAAAGCTTTGAAAAGTCTCAAAATCTTTGTGCAACGCAAGGCTGCGCAAAAATGTTGCATCTTTTGGCATTTTCAAGCCATTTTCGCCAAACTCCAACAAGGTTGGTGGAGCTGGTGCATGATAGGACGTGGTGACGTCAAATTCTTGAAGAGCAGCTGCCACCTTTACGCCACAAATTTTACTCCAGTTACCTACAGGAGTAGCATTTGTGGCTAGGTGCGCACGAAGACAGACGCCACTAGGCGCCTGGCCTAATTCTTTAAGAGACGAGTCTCTTATCAAATCAGCACTCCATTCCACCTGCTCATCAAGAACGGTGTGAAAAATGCCAGTCCTGATGAATCAACGCAAAAGTCTTCTCTCTTTTATTTCTTCTATAGATGCTTGCGCTACTTGGGCTGGAATACATGAGCTGCGGGGAATTCTTCGACTTTCTAGAGATGAAGGGGCGGCTTGACATCCCCAGCGCAAGGTATAGTTTTAAGTTTTATCTTAGTTAAAGTAAATTGCAAATAATAGCCTACATTTCTCAAAGCTCCATCATGAGGATACAATACTTCTAATGTTTTCCTATAATACTAATGTCTTTTTTTTTCCATAACGATACAACACATTCTTATTTTTAATTCTTTCCTAACCACCCACTGTCTTTTGATGGTTGGTCGTGCAGGTCCTAAGTCAGCAGTGACCTTCTCTGCAGTTGTTGCTTTAGCGCCCATGTTTCTGAAAGCCAGGAGGTACCGGTCAAGTCTCTGGCTGTTCACATCAAGCAGGGACCTTAAAGAGATAACAGTCTACTGACTCATGGGAATTTCTAAAAATTCCCTGTCATATTCTGACATTCTTTCATTTTCTTTTCCGATAGATTCTATGCCGCTGAGCTCGTGTGTGGCATCCAGTTTCTCCATTCGAAGGGCATTATCCACAGAGATCTCAAGCCCGAGAACATCCTGGTGGCTGACACCGGCCATATTAAAATCACGGATTTCGGTCTCGCACTTGAGAACATGCTTGGAGACCGCACAGCCACCAAATATGTTGGAACTAGGGAATTTATGGCTCCTGAGGTGAGAAGAAGAGAACTCTCTTGCTGACTGATGTATTAATGATTTAATTTGTATCTGTATTGCTATTAATGGAGTCATCCAACTTGTAGAAAAATTATAGAAATAGCTGCCTAAATTGTAAAATAACAAAATCATCACACACCCTCTTCCCAATCGATCCAACGGTAACATTATTGCAGCGCTCCCAGACTTTGCGGCATGTGACCACTCCAGTCAGTCTGTTGTCCTGGCGGTTATACGCCAAATTACTGGTATCATGGCGTACATCACAGATCAATGATGCTTTTTATATGGCACATGACCACTGCACCCACTGACTGGCTGCAGTGGTCAAATGCCACCTCCATTTAAATGAAGACTGGGAGCACTGCAGTGGGAGAAGTGAGTAGTGATGATTTTGTTATTTTACAGTGTTGCTAGTTAATTTTACTAAATTTCTACAAGTTGGAAAACCCCTTTAAATATTCTCATGGAAAACCTAAGGGCTGGTTCAAAATATTTTGTTTGACTCTTTTTAATGTATGGGCCAGTAAAACCTATCAATTACGTTAAATGGAAGCTTTGATGGATACCTGACAGTGGCATCCATCACCCATGGACCATAAAGGTATTCGCTTAACAGATATAAGTGCTTCTCACTAAATTAGAATATCATCAAAAAGTTATTTTATTTCAGTTCTTCAATACAAAAAGTGAAACTCATATATTATAGCGGGGCTCCTTTTGCATCAATTACTGCATCAATGCGGCATGGCATGGAGGCGGTCAGCCTGTGGCACTGCTGAAGTGTTATGGAAGCCCAGGTGGTTTTGATAGCAGCCTTCAGCTCGTCTACATTGTTGGGTCTGGTGTCTCTCATCTTCCTCTTGACAATACCCCATAGATTCTCTTAAGGTCAGGCGAGTTTGCCGGCCAATCAAGCACAGTGATACTGTTGTTTTTAAACCAGGTATTGGTACTTTTGGCTGTGTGGACAGGTGCCAAGTCCTGCTGGAGAATGAAATTTCCATCTCCAAAAAGCTTGTTGGCAGAGGGAAGCATGAAGTGCTCTAAAATTTCCTGTTAAACGGCTGCGCTGACTTTGGTCTTGATAAAACACAGTGGACCTACACCAGCAGATGACATGGCTCCCCAAACCATCACTGATTGTGGAGACTTCACACTAGACCTCCAGCAGCTTGTATTGTGGCCTCTCCACTCTTCCTCCAGACTCTGGGACCTTGATTTCCAAATGAAATGCAAAATTTACTTTCATCTGAAAACAACACATTGGACCACTGAGCAACAGTCCAGGTCTTTTTCTCCTTGGCCCAGGTAAGATGCTTCTGGCATTGTCTATTGGTCATGAGCGGCTTGACACAAGGAATGCGACACTTGTAGCCCATGTCCTTGATACGTCTGTGTGTGGTGGCTCTTGTAACAATGACACCAGCAGCAGTCCACTCCTTGTGAATCTCCCCCAAATTTTCTAATGGCCTTTTCTTAACAATCCTTTCAAGGCTGCGGTTATCCCGGTTGCTTGTGCACCTTTTTCTACCACATTTTTTCCTTCTACTCAACTTTCCATAAATATGCTTGGATACAGCACTCTGTGAACAACCAGCTTCGTTAGCAATGACCTTTTGTGGCTTACCCTCATTATGGAGTGTGTCAATGACTGCCTTCTGGACATCTGTCAAGTCAGCAGACTTCCCCATGATTGTGGAGCCTACTGAAACAGACTAAGGGACCTTTTTAAACGCTTAGGAAGCCTTTGCAGGTGTTTTTTGTTAAGTATTCTTTACTGAGATAATGACTTTTGTGTTTTCATTGGCTGTAAGTCATAATCATCAACATTAACAGAAATAAACACTTGAAATAGATCACTCTGTTTGTAATGACTCTATATAATATATGAGTATCACGTTTTGTATTGAAGAACTGAAATAAATTAACTTTTTGATGATATTCGAATTTAGCGCGAAGCACTTGTATATCAGTATAACCTATTGAAAAGTTCAGGATGTATCCCTGTAACAAATGCGTGTGATGGATGGCAAACAGTGGTATCCATAACTCATAGACCTACATGTTAAAAAAGTGTAAATTTAAAATATATGCTTATACTGTATTAAATGATGGAATAGTGTGTTCTACTAGCTATCCCATACTTTTTTTTTCAGAATAGTAACATATACTGGACAAATAGACGGCAAAAAGACGTATTTAGAGAGGTTTGAAAAATTGGCTGAAAAAGCACTCATGAAAATATTATTATTATTTATTTATATAGCGCCATTGATACTGTACATAAGGATGTACATGGTGCTGTACATAAGGAGGGGTTACATACCAAATACAGATATCACTTACAGTAAACAAACTAACAATGATAGACTGGTACAGAGGGAAGAGGACCCTGCCCTTGCGGGCTTACATTCTATAGGAATGGGGAAGAAGACAGTAGGTTGGGTTGTTGCGGTGGCTCCAGTGTTGTTGAGGTGGCAGCAGGCAAGGTCATGGCAGGCTGTAAGCTTGTTTGAAGAGATGGGTTTTCAGGTTCCGTCTGAAGGATCCAAGTGTGGAGTATAATCAGATGTGTTGAAGCACAGAATTCCATAGGATGGGGGATATTCGGGAGAAATCTTGGAGGCCATTGGGCGAGGAGCGAATAAGTGTGGAGGAGAGAAGGAGTTCTTGGGAGGACCGGAGATTACCGGGGTGAGGAAGTAGTGTGGGAGTGGGAGACGCTAAATGTGCGGTTAGAAAGGTATGAGGACATCCAGGATGGGGCAAGATTTTTGACGCCAAAGCAAGAGAGGATCTGTAGTAGGAGTCAGTGGTCAACTGTGTCGAAAGCAGAGGACAGGTCAAGAAGAAGGAGTACAGAGAATTGTCTGTTAGCTTTGGCTGTAAGTAAGTCATTGGTGATTTTGGTAAGGGCAGTTTCAGTGGAATGATGGGGGCGGAAGCCGGATTGTCGGTTGTCGAAGAGAGAGTTAGATGAGAAGTAAGAGGAAAGTTCAGTGTGAACATGTTGCTCAAGGAGTTTGGAGGCAAATGGGAGCAGCGATATGGGGCGGTAGCTGGACAAGGCGGTTGGCTCGAGGGATGGCTTTTTGAGGATGGGCGTGATTGTGGCATGTTTGAAGGCAGCAGGGAAGGTGCCAGAAGTTAGTGATAGGTTGAAGAGATGAGTAAGGGATGGGATGAATGGTGGGGTGAGGTTGGGGAGGAGGTGGGATGGGATGGGGTCGAGTGCACAAGTGGTGAGGTGTGATTTGGAGAGGAGACGAGTAAGGTCTCCTTCCGTGATGTTGTGAAGGTAGGTTATGGGGGAAGGGCAATGGTCTGGAAAACAAAGGGGTTGTGGTGGTTGGGGAGTATAGACTTGCCTTGTTTGGTCAATCTTGTTTTTGAAGTGTGTGGCAAACTCCTCAACAGAGATGACGGCGGTCGGAGGGGGCAGTGGGGGGTGGAGGAGAGATTTAAAAGTGTTGAATAGCTGTTTGGGGTTGTAGGATAAGCAAGATATGAGGGTTGTGAAGTAGGCATGTTTAGCAGAGGTGAGGGCTGATTTGAATGCAAGTGTTGCTTGTTTGAATGTAGTCATCTTGAGAATGTGTTTTCTGCAACCCTGGATGCTTGTCGAAGCTGTTTAGTGAGGTTGTTGTGCCAGGGTTGCCTATTGACTCGTTGTGCTCTGCCATGCATAAGAGGGGCGACCGAGTCAATAGCTGATGCAAGAGTGGCATTGTAGAAAGCAGTGGCGCTGTCTGTGTCGTGGGGTGAAGATATGGATGTCAGTGGTAGAATAGAGTCAGAGAGTGTGTGAGTGTCTAGATGTGCAAGGTCTCTGCGGGGGTGTGCTAGTTGCTGGACATGGGTGACAGGTGAGGAGGACAGGGATGACAACATGAGTAGATGGTGGTCAGATAGGGGTAGTGGGGAGGTTGTAAGGATATATAGGGAGCAGAGTCGGGTGAAGATGAGGTCTAGTGTGTGTCCATCTGTGTGGGTGGCTGAGGAGGACCACTGAGTAATTCCAAAGGATGAAGTAAGCCACAGGAGTTTGGATGCTGCTGGCTGGTGAGTGTCAGTGGGGATGTTGAAATCGTCCATGATGATTGTGGGAATGTCAGCAGAGATAAAGTAAAGAAGCTAGGTGGAGAATTGGTCAATAAAGGCAGTGACCGGGCCTGGAGGTCGGTATATGACAGCCACTTGGAGGTTGGAGGGAGAGTAAATGCGGACAGAGTGGACTTCAAAAGAAGGTAGAATAAGAGAGGGTAGAGGTGGGATAGGGCTAAAGGTGCAGTTGGTAGAAAGGAGTAGACCCACTCCTCCACCATGTCTGTTACCAGGGCGAGGAGTGTGGGTGAAGTGGAGGCCACCGTAACACAGCGCAGCAGGGGAGGCAGTGTCAGAGGGTGTCAACCATGTCTCTGTGATGCCCAGGAAGGAGAGATTGCGAGAGGTAAAGAGGTCATGGACAAAATGGAGCTTGTTGCAGACAGAGCAGGCATTCCAGAGTGCTCCAGAGAGAGGGAGCAGGGGGATGGGCGTCAGGGGCATGGAAATTACGAAGAAGGGTAAAAAAAAAAAAGATGCTTCAGGATAAAAATAACTCAGACTTTTCCTGAAACGTCTTCCTCTTGAAAAACTCGGCGGACTTGCCCCTCCTTCCCAAAAAATACATCATGTGCATTACCCTAGAGTTCACTAAACTTTGGCCGACAGCCTAAAATGCAAGGTTAAAAAATAATGCACTAAACTACAATGAAGTAGTCGGCAGTCGGCACATCTCTTCCAGGAAACTTAAAAGCCTCTTTTAGTAAACATCAATGACGCTTCTTACTTCAACTGACTCTGTGTCATTTTACCACAGAAGTACACAAACTTGATACAAAGCCTGATACATTCATGTGCTGACATGTCACCTATGTAGTAACTGTTCTCTCCTCTGTGACAGATGCTGGCTAGGGAGGAGTATGGCGCCGGAGTGGACTGGTACGCGCTTGGCCTCATCATAAATGAGATGGTTACCGGTGAGTGCACTTACCATCCTGCACTATTTGATACATCTTCCTCCGGCGCTGAAGACATCATTAGAGAGGTGAGAACGATACGGTTATTGGATTTACTACTTAGTAATGTACTGCCATGGTAAATGTACTGATGCCGCACAGAATAGGCCAATGTACTCTTAATTTTTCCCTTTCTAACCAGCAATGAATCCATTTGAGGATCTACATGAGTACTTGTTTTGCTGGGTAGAAGTGTTTAGTCACTGAGCCTTGCTGTCATGGATCTACTGGCAGTCTACAGTCAGTTGGACCTAAGGGCTCTTTCACACGTCCTGATATTTCTGGTCCCGGAGATATGCGTGTCCTTGTGCACCTGTGTGGCACACGTGTGACGCTCATGTGCCACCCGTGTGGCGCATCAGGAGCACACGCACCGGAATTTGGGAATCAGCGGTACAGTTAGCACTGTTTCCAAGCACCGGGCGCTGAACACTGCCCTCATCATAGTCCCCTGCCGACGCTGCGATCGGCACCAGCAGGACATAATGATGAGAGTAGTAGCAGAGGAGCAGGGGAGAATGACTCCTGCAGCGAGCAGGCTCCAGAGCTGCGCTGAGCTCAGTGACTGACAGGACACCGCTCACTGAGCACAGCTCCTCTGCTGAGCGGTCGTGTGGATTACAGCGGGGGACACTTAGGACAGGTGAGTATAAGGATTTTTTAAATTTTATTCTTATTTTTACAGGTGGAGACACCGGGAGCAGAATTCTACTCTCATCACTATCCCCTGCTGGTGCTGATCGCTGCGCCGGCAGGGAACTATGATGAGGACAGCAATCAGCACCCGGCATTTGGGATTAGCTCTAACTGTACCGCTGATTCCCAAGCCCGGAACATATCACACGGATGGCATCCATGTGCGGTACATGTTTACACAGACCCATTGACTTGATCCGTGCTGCCGGCTGGCAAAAACTGGCATGTCTGTGTGGATCACACAGACACACGGTCCGTGGAAACACACTGACATGTGCGAAGACCCATTCATTTGAATGGGTCTACGTGTGTCAGTGTCTCCGGTACGTGTGGAAACTGTCACCACACATACCGGACACACAGACGTGTGAAAGAGCCCTAGGGTCTAACGTTGCACTACAGAAGTCCTGTAGAATTGTTCTGTTATAAGATTTTTTACCTGCACTGATTGACTATTAAGCATATTTTTCATTTCCAGCTCCTCCAGAGAGATCCCGCCAAGCGCTTAGGAGTCCACAGAAACATCAGAGATCATCCCTTTTTCCAGCATATTGGCTGGGTCTCTGTGGAAGCCCTTCAGATGCCCCCACCACACATCCCTGTAGTAAGTAAATGGACAGAAATTGTATCCAGGTCAGGGTGAACTTTTTACTATGTAATCTGTGGACAGCATGAGGAAGAGGTTAAATCACAGATTTCAATGATATGTCACCTGTAATGCTGTGTGCTGTTGTTTACTTACACTGAAAGTTTTATCACCTGGTGATTATCATTGCCAGGACTACAACAGCACATGCTTGCTAGTCCGACTCCGCCTCCTCCTGTGTTAAGCAGCTCAATGTCAATGGACTGTTTACATGCACAGCCTAGTGTGGGCGGGGTTAGCTTTCTCAACTCTGCTACATTGCTAAATCTAAGAACTCTGTATCAGAACCACTGCACAAAGTAAACTAAGTGATACATTGTTGGATTCAGGGTCTCTTTATCTACATCATGCTGCTCTCAGATAAGGTAGCAAAAACCTGGTGACATATTGCCTTTAATAGATTTACTGTTACATATTATAGAAAATGATACAAGGGTAGCATAGATGTATTTATCTCTGTAAAACTATTCAAGCACCAGATTTTTCTAAAGGCCATGCACCTTGTCATAAATTTGGTGCATTTTACTCCAATACACATTAAACTATTGTTGGCCAAACCCACCGATAACGATAGATTCTACCAACAGTCTAATCTGTATAGGAACTCCCGGACAATTGATTTTTGCGGGAGTTAAGTATCTGTCATGTCCAATTCAGGGTTGCCAATCCTTTTGTTCTCATTGAGATAAACCACCTATAGGCATGTCTGGCAGCAGCTCTCACATAGGGAACACCGCAGTGCTCGGCTGAGCGAGGGCCAACATAGTAGCTGGCCAAATATCTGGTGGCAACTTATCTCAGTAAGAACAAAAGGATTGGCAGTCTGAAATTGTACAGCCATCTAATGTTTAAGAAGAGTAAGACTAGTGAATGCAACGCCCAATATATTCTTCTTTAACCATTGTACATAAGAGAAAGTGCTCATGGATAAGGTCGAATTACAGCTCGAATTTGTACAAAACTGGAATAGGTCTCCCAGAAAAGTCTATATATGAGCATGAGCAGTCTTCTCAATCCTCATATACCTCGAGGAGGCATATAGAGGCTTCTGCTGTCCGAATTAGTAGGAATCTGAAAGAAAAAAAATGATGCCAAGTGCCATCGGATTGTGAATTTAATGCCCCTCCATAATTGATTGTGCACAGGGTCTGTACAGAGCACCCGGGTTTGATGCATCTAGCTTGAGCTCTTATGTTCATACACCAACAATATTTAACGTCATCCTGCATACATTAATGTTTGCTAGCATGAGCTTTGTATGACGGCACACTGGATTAGTGGGTGAGCAGCCTAAAAGGCGGTAATTTGCCAGCCACCAAACGAACCTGGCATAAATGTTTCCCATGAAGATCACCAATCTCACATGACAGAAATATTACAGTATATTACCGATGGAACCTCCCATGATTAGGTAATAAACCAAATATAGTCAATTGCTGTATTGATTCTCATGCTGATTGCAGTACATTGACCAGAAAACCAATATGTAGGATTACTTGGGAATAAAATCTACACAAATGAAGAGCAAAGATTGTGACTTTATTTAATGTGATAAGTCATCATCCTTAAATACTAATCTTCTGTTGTGTTTCATCCAGACATCTGAACCTCATCACCGCCGCAAAAGGTTCCATCTAGGCAAGTTGGAGGCAGCAGAGGCCACAATGTCATCGATCCCCCCAGACAAACAGGCTGCATTCAGAGGCTTTTCATTTGTCAGCTAGAAAACCCTTGAAGACTCACGTGTCATCAGAGATAGTGCCCTCTTGAGTCCCTGGAAGAAGAACAGAAGAAAATGAAGATCATCAGAATATAGGAAGATTGAAGTATGGATCCCAGGATGGGCACTGGCTACAGGGAGTACGACGTGGAGTAAGAAGATTTCTCCAATATCCATCAGGCACTTAACCTCGGGAGGAGTGAAGATGCAACCAGCAAGATGGAGGAGCCAAGAGATGCTTGGTAAGTAGAAGTGCAATAACACCTGCACTTCCCCTCAGTCATAGGCATTTATAACCGGTGACTGCATTTCCTCTCACCCATCATAGCAGCAGATTATGGTGCTGTCCTGAGCTGAGAGGAAATAAAAGGTGCGAGACAGGCCGGCTATTAAGGGGTGGAAGGAGGCCGGACTTTTTTTTTTTTTAATGCCTATGACAATTTTTAAATATACCGGTAATTTACATTCCTCATATTCGTGACAGCAATGACACGGGCTGTGAGGAATAAGGTGTGAGATGGCCGGCTATTAAGGGGTGGAAGGAGGCCGGATTTTTTTTTTTTTAAATCATAGCATTTAAAGCTATATTGCTTTGCTATGCAAAATAATTATATTTACCGGTGACTACCGATGACTATAGTTATACTTTTCCCCCTCCTCCATAACAACTCATTGAGCTGTTCTGGGTGACGGGGAAATAAGGTGTGAGATGGCTGGCTATTAAGGGGTGGAAGGAGGCCGGATTTTTTTTTTTTTAAATCATAGCATTTAAAGCTATATTGCTTTGCTATGCAAAATAATTATATTTACCGGTGACTACCGATGACTATAGTTATACTTTTCCCCCTCCTCCATAACAACTCATTGAGCTGTTCTGGGTGACGGGGAAATAAGGTGTGAGATGGCTGGCTATTAAGGGGTGGAAGGAGGCCAGTTTTTTGTTTTTTTTTAAATCATAGCATTTAAAGCTATATTGCTTTGCTATGTAAAATAATTATATTTACCGGTGACTACCGATGACTATAGTTATACTTTTCCCCCTCTTCCATAACAACTCATTGAGCTATCCTGGGTGACGGGGAAATAAGGTGTGAGATGGCTGGCTATTAAGGGGTGGAAGGAGGCCAGTTTTTTTTTTAAATCATAGCATTTAAAGCTATATTGCTTTGCTATGTAAAATAATTATATTTACCGGTGACTACCGGTGACTATAATTACCCTTTTCTCCCTCCTCCATAACAACTCATTGAGCTGTTCTGGGTGACGGGGAAATAAGGTGTGAGATGGCTGGCTATTAAGGGGTGGAAGGAGGCCAGTTTTTTTTTTTTTTTAAATCATAGCATTTAAAGCTATATTGCTTTGCTATGTAAAATAATTATATTTACCGGTGACTACCGATGACTATAGTTATACTTTTCCCCCTCCTCCATAACAACTCATTGAGCTGTTCTGGGTGACGGGGAAATAAGGTGTGAGATGGCCGGCTATTAAGGGGTGGAAGGAGGCCAGTTTTTTTTTTAAATCATAGCATTTAAAGCTATATTGCTTTGCTATGTAAAATAATTATATTTACCGGTGACTACCGATGACTATAGTTATACTTTTCCCCCTCCTCCATAACAACTCATTGAGCTGTCCTGGGTGACGGGGAAATAAGGTGTGAGATGGCTGGCTATTAAGGGGTGGAAGGAGGCCAGTTTTTTTTTTTTTTTTTTAAATCATAGCATTTAAAGCTATATTGCTTTGCTATGTAAAATAATTATATTTACCGGTGACTACCGGTGACTATAATTACCCTTTTCCCCCCTCCTCCATAACAACTCATTGAGCTGTCCTGGGTGACGGGGAAATAAGGTGTGAGATGGCTGGCTATTAAGGGGTGGAAGGAGGCCAGTTTTTTTTTTTTAAATCACAGCATTTAAAGCTATATTGCTTTGCTATGTAAAATAATTATATTTACTGGTGACTACCGATGACTATAGTTATACTTTTCCCCCTCCTCCATAACAACTCATTGAGCTGTCCTGGGTGACGGGGAAATAAGGTGTGAGATGGCTGGCTACTAAGGGGTGGAAGGAGGCCAGTTTTTTTTTTTTAAATCACAGCATTTAAAGCTATATTGCTTTGCTATGTAAAATAATTATATTTACTGGTGACTACCGATGACTATAGTTATACTTTTCCCCCTCCTCCATAACAACTCATTGAGCTGTCCTGGGTGACGGGGAAATAAGGTGTGAGATGGCTGGCTACTAAGGGGTGGAAGGAGGCCAGTTTTTTTTTTTTAAATCACAGCATTTAAAGCTATATTGCTTTGCTATGTAAAATAATTATATTTACCGGTGACTACCGATGACTATAGTTATAATTTTCCCCCTCCTCCATAACAACTCATTGAGCTGTTCTGGGTGACGGGAAAATAAGGTGTGAGATGGCTGGCTATTAAGGGGTGGAAGGAGGCCAGTTTTTTTTTTTTTTTTTAAATCATAGCATTTAAAGCTATATTGCTTTGCTATGTAAAATAATTATATTTACCGGTGACTATAATTACCCTTTTCCCCCTCCTCCATAACTCATTGAGCTGTCCTGGGTGACGGGGAAATAAGGTGTGAGATGGCTGGCTATTAAGGGGTGGAAGGAGGCCGGATTTTTTTTTCTATTGCTATTGCATGTCCATGTACATGTCTTTGGAATTCCTCATATTCAAGAAAGTAATGACATGAGCTATAAGGAATATAGTGTGAGGCAGACACCGCCCTAGATCCTAGGTGTATAATACCACTAATACCACCATACTGGATAACACACACACCCCGCCCCCCGACTTTGGGAAGAATGAAGATGGATGCTGAAAGATGAAGGAGCCCGCAGATTAGTGATGGGTCGTTCACAAACGACCTGAAACAAACTGACGGCTTCCTGCTGTGAATGATGGGGGTCAGCGCCCCAGTGAGGGCCACTATATTCTCTGAATGGCTCTAACTGGGTGTTAAATTCCAGTGTTCAGGGGACGTAACTCCCACCCAGACCAAATTCTGCCCACTCATCAATTTAATTGGTCAACTGCAAGTAGGCAGAGTTTCAGCCTCATTAACATCATCTTAAATATGTCTTCACCTATTGTAAACACATATTTAATAGGGATCGGTTTAGGATCCAAAAGAGCTGGCTGTTTTTGGTGAGCAGAGCCAGGAGAGACAGATCGCCAAAAAGAGCCGGACTGTCCATCACTACTGCAGATGCACTGTGGGTAAATGGGAGTACAAGAATACCTGTTATAGGCATTTGTAACCAGTGATTCCTTTTCCTCTAACCTACAATAGTAGTAGTCTGCATCATTTCCCAGAGATGTTGACTGTTAGGGTATGTGCACACCGCCTCATTTTCAGGCATATTCTGCCATGAACCCACCTGAGAAAACACTTAAAAAAACATAAAAAAGAATGAATATATGCACAGCAATGTCAAAACGACTTGCTGTGCATATTTTCATTTCTTGTCTCTTCTTTTAAGCACTTCAGGCTTCGAAAGCAACTAAAAGAAATGACAGTTCCAATCTTAAGCTTCCACTATTTTATCTATCCACACAGCCAGGGTTTTCCAGAAGCGTCTTTCTATAGAAAAAAAATAAGTGGATACGCCGATGTATAAAAGACTGCACATGCACATACCCCTATGTCACGGGCACACGTTGAGTATTTGGTGAGTTCTTTCCATCAGTATATGTAAGCCAAAACCAGGAGTGGAACAATCAGAGGAAAAGTATAATAGGACCATGTCACCACCTCTAGATTTATCACCCACTCCTGGTTTTGGCTTACAAATACTGAGGTAAAAAACTCACCAAATACTCAATGTGTGTACGTGGCCTAATACAGGCAGCATCTGACTGTAACAGCAGCAGGCAGAGCTAAGCTCCACTCGCTGCTGTTAATCTCTTAAATGCTGCTGTCAATCTCATTTTTAAAGCGCAGTCTGGGGGGCACACCTTGCCCCTTCCTCCAGTAATGCAGGGTGCCGATGGGTTGTCATGGCTGCCGCTGGCCTGTTGAAGGCCCTGGAGCCTGTTCTGACGGCGCTCCATTGAAGATCAGCCTGAGTGTGATTTTTACTACATATTGCAATATTGTGGTTTAGCATAGCATAGAATATAGCATAAGGATAATAGATTAGCATGTAAGATAGGAAATGGTTAAGGTTAGGTTTAGCCCAGTGGGAGGGCACTAGTGCTGATAAGAAGGGGGGCACTTCCTGGTTAGAGGGGATTCAGTGTCAGCCAGTGAAGGGTAGAAGAGAATTCAAGTTCAGGTGGGGTGGTGGGTTGTTGGGGCAGCATGGGCCAAATGTTCTGTACAGTGGGAGGCCAAATGGAGATCCGTGATGGACATTCCAACAGCACCTGGAGCCTATGGCTCAGGCCAGGTACCATGGAGCAGGCTGGTCTTCTGACATTGCGACATGGAGTTACATGAGGAGCAGGTGGCAGGTCCCGGGTGCACTGCTGGAGTGGACAATGAATCCCTGGGGCTGATAGAGTCAGCAGACTTGGGGATAGTCCAGAATGAACGTGTGGCAGAAGAGAAGAGGAGTTGTGCTAAGGAGGAAGGAAGTCTGCATTGCTGGGCCCTATCCCACTTGTACCCACATGATGAACTTGTACTTGTTAGTGAAAGTTTGACTGTTTGTTTGAATGTTGTTCCATGCATTGTGTACGGCGGCTCCTGAGGACGGAAGCCTGGAGGCAGCGGAAGCCTACGGCCCACAAGTGGGTGTGATGCCCCCCACACTTTATAGCACTCTGGGACTGGGACACCCCTTGTCTGTAAAGTGCCAAAGGGACTGCAGCTCGGTCACGACTACAGCACTACAGCACTTTACACTCCCTCCACTGGTTTTATAGAGATGATAGAAGAGCCAATGCCTTCATTTTTATGATGTTTAATTGGCCAAAGGATTTAACTAAATGACTCTTATGAAAAATACATTTAGTTAGTGAAATGTTTACTGGGAATGTGTTAGGAAGTTTTTATGTTAAGGGCATTGACCACTCTCTGGTTATTGTTAACCAATGTGTTTGTAGATGATAAAAGGCATTCAGTGCAGAAATTCAGCAGAGCCGAGATTTGTGTTTCCCATATTTGATATTTAGTGCTGAAATTCAAGAAAGGCCATATTAGTAAGTGCCTTACCTTCTTCTCAAACACATTGGTCAACAATAAGCAGAAAATGGCCAATCCTTTTAATCATAGTTTAAAGTCTTGGAATAATTGACTTTAAAGTTTGTCACCCCTTAAATCATAAAATAATAAATAATCAGAAACCGCTTTTCTAATAGACTAACAAGTCCAGAAGAGATCCCTTTTCAGCAGTCAGCTCATTATCATAACAAGCAGGATTACAATGAGAGATAACATAATCCACCATTCACAGTAAGTAGTGTCACAGCTCACCTCTCCCCCCTTCCTGCACAATAACATCTGCATGTCACTAAACATGAGAACATGTATAGAAAGCTCTCTCAAGGAAATAGAGTCCTCTATAATACAGTATCTTGTGACATATGTCCAATGTCCATATCTCCAAACAGGCAAGAGAGCAGCTTCCATAAATGTACAGGAAACAGAATACAGTACCCTGAAATCAGAAATACAGATTATAAAAACATTATCACAATCTGGTTTCAATTAGTTTAAAAAATGTATGTGACACATTCCCTTAAAGAAAAATAAATACAAATATAACTAAAAAGAGTATTGGATATTTTAACAAATTTTTAATGTTAGAGTAGAGTAGGGCCCTGCCAAAAGAGTCTACCTTGTCGTGGTGGCAGGCTTAAAAAATCTTTTGGCCAAAACAAAAAAACAATGTATCTAATATGGTGTTCCATGACAACTGTTAATGTGGGATAGGGAAGGACGTGGTGCAGAAGTGGGCTGTGGCACTATGAAAGATTTGAGAGATGGAGGCGGAGCTGGGGTGGAGTCTGGGCGGAGTATCAAGGGGCCCAAAAATGTTGCCAGTATGGGGCCCTGAAATTCCTGGTGGCAGCCCTGCAAACATACTGTAAATATACACACTGTATTCACATACAGCTGCATCTCACTAAATTAGAATATCATCAAAAAGTGAATTTATTTCAGTACTTCAATACAAAAAGTGAAACTATATTATATAGAGTCATTACACACAGAGGGATCTATTATATAGAGTCATTACACACAGAGTGATCTATTTCAAGTGTTTATTTCTGTTAATGTTGATGACTATGGTTTACCGCCAATGAAAACACAAAAGTCATTATCTCAGTAAATTAGAATAATTAACAAAAAACACCTGCAAAGGCTTCCTAAGCATTTAAAAAGGTCCCTTAGTTTGACACACTCCACAAGGTCCCAGAGTCTGGAGGAAGAGTGGAGAGGCCACAATCCAAGCTGCTTGAGGTCTACTGTGAAGTTTCCACAATCAGTGATGGTTTGGGGAGCCATGTCATCTGCTGGTGTAGGTCCACTGTGTCAGTGCAGCCGTCTACCAGGACATTTTACAGCACTTCATGCTTCCCTCTTTTTTTGGAGATGGAAATGTCATTCTCCAGCAGGACTTGGCACCTGTCCACACTGCCTAAAGTACCAATACCTGGTTTAAAAACAACAGTATCACTGTGCTTGATTGGCAGCAAACTCGCCTGACCTTAACCCCATAGAGAATCTATTATAGAGAATCTATGGGGTATTGTCAAGAGGAAGATGAGAGACCCCAGACACAACAATGCAGATGAGCTGAAGGCTGCTATCAAAGCCACCTGGGCTTCCATAACACCTCAGCAGGGCCACAGGCTGATCGCCTCCATGCCACATTGCCGCATTGATGCCGTAATTGATGCAAAAGGAGCCCCGACCAAGTATTGAGGGCATTTACTGAACAGACATTTCAGGAGGACATTTCGGATTGTAAAATCATCTTTCAAGCTGTTGTTATAAAGTATTCTAATTTACTGAGATAATGACTTTTGCGTTTTCATTGGCTGTAAGCCACAATCATCAACAGAAATAACACTTGAAATAGATCACTGTGTGTAATGACTCTATATAATATATGAGTGTCACTTTTTGTATTGAAGAACTGATATAACTTAACTTTTTGATGATATTCTAATTTAGTGAGATGCACCTGTACACACTCACACTGTAAATACAAACATGCTGTATATAAAAACACATCCTGTATACAGTCATCGTTGAAAGTGTTGGATCCCTTGAAATTGTTCCAGAAAATGAAGTATTTCTCCCAGAAAATTATTGCAATTACACATGTTTTATTATACACACGTTTACTTCCTTTGAGTGTATTGGAACAACACAAAAAAAACAGAGAAAAAAGGGAAAATTGGTCATAATTTCAAACAAAACTCAAAAAAATGGGCCGGACATTGTGTATGTATATACAGGGTGGTCCAAAAGTAGGTGGACAGAAAGTGTAATAAGTTTATGAAGGGGGAGATTTATCAAACATGGTGTAAAGTGAAACTGGCTCAGTTGCCCTTAGCAACCAATCAGATTCCACTTTTCATTCCTTACAGACTCTTTGGAAAATGAAAGGTGGAATCTGATTGGTTGCTAAGGGCAACTGAGCCAGTTTCACTTTACACCATGTTTGATAAATCTCCTCCTTCATAGTTTCACAGATCTAGTTTTCACAGATAGATCTCCCCCAAATCTGTTTTCTTTTCAGATAATTCAGATAACACATAATGGCAAATAATTTACATACAGATCAAAGGAAATGGATTTTAACAGAGTATTGGAAATCTCAAAATGCTGAAACCGTTAGAGCAAATTGGGTTGAAAGATTTGGTACTCAAGCCCCAAAGAGACAAACCATTTACCGCATTCGTGACAAATTCAATGCCACTGGCTCAATCCTTAATGCTCCAAAAACTGCTCGACCCAAAACAGTCTGTACAGAAGATAATAACAACTTGTTGCTGAAACATTTGTTCAGAGTCCAAAAAAGTCCAGCAGAGCCTCTCTGGAATTGGGAATTTCACGAGCTTCTATCATGCGAATCCTGAAATCTATTGGGTGGAAAGCTTATCGTCCACGTCTAATTCATGGTTTATTGGAGGATGATCCAGACAGATGGCTGCAATTTAGTGAGATTATGCTTAACGAAACTGAAGAAAATCCAGTAATTTTAGACAACATTATGTGGAGTGATGAAGCTTCTTTCCCATTATCCGGCCATATTAACAGACATAATTGTATTTACTGGTATAATGAGAACATGCATTTGTGTCACCCTAGGCCTGGATTCCACAAATATTAAAGGCAGTGTCTGAGAGCAGGAGGGAGGTTCCCTGGTTAGGGACCATTAGCATGCAGCACCTCCTGTCCCAGGCCAGTAGGGGGAGCTGGCTGCCCTATAATAGCTGGAACTGGGGCAGGGTTAGGGAGACCAGAACCCACTTCTGAAGTGACCAGAAGGGTTCTCAGAGAAGAGGGACAGGTCAGCCGCAGCTGAGGAGTCCGTGAGGCAGAGGAGAAACTGCAAGCCAGGGACAGAGGCGACAAGAGCCGGTCCTGGCAGAGAACCAATCTTACCGGAAATTGGGGTCCGAGGCTGCCCCGGGTTATCAAGCCCAGCAGCAGAGAACCAACCCGCGAGGGATTTCAGGTCCCTTGGCCTAAGAAGCCTGGAGGCTCCGCCACACAGAGGGACCAGTACAGCGAGGAGAAAGCAAAAAGGTACCCAAGGCCCGAGTCGCAAGCCATACAGGCGAGAAGTACATCGCCAGCTCAGGGACGTGGGCTATTACACCACGAAGAGGGGGATAGTCAGAAAGAGCATAGAGAGAACGGTAGGCCTACACACTCACCCTGACCAGTGGGGCTCGCCCGAATGCTCTCAGATACCCAGGCCCATTCCTAACCAGTACTACTGTTGGGTCATTAATAACATCTACAATAAAGACACAGGACTGTTTGATGTAGACTCTGGACCTTTATTATTGCGGTCTGCACCATCACCCCCAGCATCCTATTACCTACCCTGAGGCTACACTCTTCCCGCGGGGAGTTATTCTATCCTAGTGCTGCATACCAACATACCTCAGCGGTCTGCCTTGCCGCAGCGGTCATCCCTGACCGCAATCCACGGGTGGCGTAGTCAGACATTCAAAACCCTACAAATAGACTGCCACAACATTTGTGCGACTCGGGCCTTAGGTACCTGTTGCTTCTCTGTGCTGTACCGGTCCCTCTGTGTGGCGGATCCTCCAGGCTTCTCAGGCCAAGGGACCTAAAATCCCTCACAGGTAGGTGATCTGCTGCCGGGCTTGCAACCCTGACAGCCTCGGACCCCAGTGTCCGGTTGTGCAGTTCTCTCTCAACCAGGACTGGCTCTCGTCGCCTCTGTCCCTGGCTTGCTGTTCCTCCTCAGCCTCCTGGACTCCTCAGCTGCCGCTGACCTGTCCCTCTCTTCTTGGAACCCTTCTGGATACTTCAGAAGTGGGTCCTGGTCTCCCTAACCCTGCCTTCAGTTCCAGCTTTTATAGGGGCAGCCTGCTTCCCCTACTGGCCTGGGACAGGAGGTGCTGCATGCTAATGGTCCCTGACCAGAGAACCTCCCTCCTGCTCTCAGACACAGCCTTTAATGTTTGTGGCATCCAGAAACATGTTTGTGGCTGCGCAAGGTCCTAGAAGGAGATCCAGCGGACGCCGACGTCATCACCGTGCGACGTAAGGTCCTCGCCCAGAGCATCGCGAGCGGAGCCGCGGCCTACAGAAGAGGATCGCCGGAAGGTAGGCCACGGTTAACTAGGGGGGAGGAGGATGTCGGAAGTGGAGGGACCCTCTACCACCAGCGTAGCCGCTGCAGCTGTGATGCCGTTTTCCATGCCCTATATTCCCGGAGCGGCCTGGCTGCCACAGTATGCCGGCGAGTCGCATATCTTGGGCGACTTTAAAGAAAGGCTGTATAGCCTGTTCAAAGTTTATCCCCTGACAGAAGAACAGAAAGTAAGCATACTGATAGGGCAGTTAACTGGTGCGGCCCAGCGGGAGGTAAAGTCTTGGACAGCTGAGGAGAAAAGGACTGTAAGGGGGGTTCTGACCCGTCTACGGGACACCTTTGATACCCGTACCTCAGCAGAAATCAAAATGCGGTTCTATGGATGCAAGCAGCAAGCTCAAGATAGCATCAGAGATTATGCCCTAAATTTACAGGAAGCTTTGGGGGCAATCAAGCAAGCTGACCCTGGCAGCGTGCAGGATACAGATAAATTGTTGACTGACCAGTTTATAGAAGGTCTGCTGTCCAGCGCCCACAGAACCAAGCTGCGCCTCATGGCCCTACAGAACCCCGATTTGACTTTTGCACAGTTCAAAGATAGGGCCATCCGGGTGCTCCGAGAACCCGCACCGGGTGGCGCTGTAGCTTCCCGGCGTCCTGCCATCACTTACCACCAGGGGGCAGCGCCCTACCCCGCAGACCTTGTGGGGGCTGATGCGCAGGCCCTAAACCCATCCCCGCCTGCAAACCTGCACCATCAGGTCCAAGAACTAACAAGGAGTGTTGCTGCATTGACCAGGACCATACAGTCGTTACAGATGGACCCGTCAGGACCAATCAAGCTGGCTTCCAGTCCGGAGGATGTCCCGTGGCATCGACAGAGGAGGATCCCGTCGTTCAGAGGGAGGCCCACCGACCGTTACACGGAGGATGGACAGCCGATTTGCCGCCGTTGCCGCCAGTCGGGACACGTAGCCAGGTGCTGTACTTTAAACGGGTCCGACCTGGGGCAGGGTGCCAACCCCCAGGCATAAGGTCATCAGGCCCGTCTAATTGGCGCGATAAGTACGTGGGGAGACGCCCAGTTTTACCCGTAGTGCTGGACGGTATCCCCATGAGTGCACTGCTGGATACCGGGTCACAAGTAACTACCATCCCCTATGTACTTTTTAAGCAGTATTGGAGTGACACTGACATAACCCGCTATCCAGACAATGACTTGAGCATCATCGCCAGCAATGGCCAGCCCGTGCCGCAGGTGGGGTTCAGAGAGATGACCATTAAGATTGGTAAAGTTGAACTGCCGGCACAGGGAGTGATCATTGTGGACATTGACCGTCGAGAAAGTCACCCTAAAATAACCTTGGGTACTAACGTGATTGAAAATTGTCTTTCAGAAGTAATTGTAATTTTACAGCAGGTGGCGAAGAATGCTAGCTCCAGCCAACAGAGGGTCCTCCAGAAAGAGATAAGAGCCCTGATGAGACGGCAACAGGTAGAACTGTCTGGTGGTGAGATCGGTAGCGTAAGGATGAGCGACCCGTTCCCCATTGCCATGCCTCCCAAAAGTGAAATGATGATCTGGTGTCGTACTGCAATCGGGTTAAGAGGGAGAGACTACCAAGCCATGGTAGAACCCGTGTACTCAGACAGCAGGCCCACCATTTTGACAGCCCGGGGGGTGGTTGATGTCCGCCATGAAAGGGTGCCCGTCCGGATCTTAAACATTGGGGAAAGGGAAGTACACTTGCCCCGGTACGCTACACTAGCCAAATTGTATACTGTTGAACACAATGCTGTCAGGGCCGTGGAACCCTTGCCTCCATCTCCCCAGGCGGAGGGTAATGGCTCCCAGAAACCCAAGGAGGACTGGTGCCAGAAACTCCACGTGGGTGTGACTCCACTCCCTTGCACCAAAAATAAGGAGTCTACCGGGTGGTTCAGGAGTACGAGAGAATCTTTAGTAAGCACCCGCTAGACTTCGGCAGCGTGAAAAGGGTAGAACACCACATCCCCACGGGAGCCACCCACCAATAAAGGAGAGATACAGGCCTGTACCCCCCGCACACTATCAGAACGCCAAGGGCATGCTGAGAGAAATGAAAGAAGCCGGGGTCATTAGAGACAGCTGTAGCCCCTGGGCAGCCCCCTTGGTTCTGGTAAAAAAGAAAGACGGTACCATGAGAATGTGCGTGGACTATAGACAAGTCAATCGTATCACCCATAAAGACGCATACCCATTACCTAGAATAGAGGAGTCTTTAGCAGCCCTAAAATCACCTAATTTCTTCTCTACTTTGGACCTTACTAGCGGGTACTGGCAGGTTCCTGTGGCAGAGGCTGACAAGGAGAAGACTGCCTTCACCACCCCGATGGGATTAAGTGAATTCAACTGTATGCCATTCGGGCTCTGCAATGCACCCGGGATCTTCCAGAGGCTGATGGAATGCTGTCTAGGGCACCGAAACTTTGAGACGGTCCTACTTTACCTGGACGACGTGATTGTATATTCAAAGACCTACGAGGACCATCTGAAACACCTGGCAGAGGTGTTTGAAGCCCTGGCAGGCTTTGGCCTGAAGGTGAAACCCTCAAAGTGTCACCTGTTGAAACCGAAGGTACAGTACCTAGGACACGTGGTGAGTGCAGAGGGAGTAACCCCCGACCCCGACAAGGTTACAGTAATCAAGAGCTGGCCAAGCCCCTCTAACATCAAAGAAGTGAGGCAATTCCTCGGGTTGGTAGGCTACTACCGAAGGTTCATCCCCGGGTTCACCAAGATGGCAGCTCCAATGCAGGACCTCCATAGGGCAATCTAAATCCAGAAGTCACAAGCCACCCTTCAAGTGGGACAAGCCGGAAGAGGAGTCCTTCCGCCAGTTGAAGATGGCCCTCACGGGGGATGAGATCCTGGCCTACCCCGATTATGGCCAGCCTTTTATTCTCCACACAGATGCCAGTAATGTGGGTCTGGGAGCCGTACTGTCACAGAACCAACAGGGCAGAGAAAGGGTGATCGCGTATGCCAGCCGGAAGCTGAGGCCCACTGAAAGAAACCCGGAGAATTACAGCTCCTTCAAGCTAGAATTCTTGGCAGTGGTGTGGGCCGTCACAGAATGGTTTAAACATTACCTGGCCTCCGCAAAGTTCACTGTGTACACGGACAACAACCCGTTGACACACCTGGACAATGCAAGACTAGGTGCCCTAGAACAGCGGTGGATGGCCCGGCTATCAAATTATGACTTCACAATCAAATACCGGGCAGGCAGAACCAACGCCAACGCAGACGCCCTATCAAGAATGCCCCACCTACCCGAAGGAGAAGAGGACTCGGAAGAGCTGGAGGAAGTAGAGCTCCGTGCGTTCCACCGGTATGGGGCCACTCAGTATTCTCACCAGGTAAGAGACAAAGACCTAACCACCGTCATGTTCAACCCTTACCCCACCACGGCTGGGCTGAAACGCAAGATAGTGACCCTGCAGTTCGCCTGGTGAAAGACCTGTTAACCGAGGCAGATGCTAGCCCTGGCCCGGACGCTCCAGAGGAAGCCAAGCAGTTATGGAAGGAGAAAAGCAGGCTATTCCTCTATGAGGGTAAGCTGTGCAGAAGGCTTGTCAACCACCGGACGCACGAGCTGACCTGGCAGGTAGTGGTCCCAAGACGAGATGCAGCAATGGTCCTGGAGGCCTACCATGACAGAGCGGGACACTTCGGGTGGAAGAAACTGGAGTTCCTACTGAGAGAGCGGTTCTTCTGGATCGGTATGAGAGGGGCCATAGAGAAGTGGTGTAGGGACTGCAGCCCATGTAACCTTAGAAGGAAGGACTGTACCAGCCAGAAGACACCCTTGAGGCCCATCGTCACCAGGCAGCCTCTTGAGCTGGTAGCTCTGGACCATGTGAAATTGGCTCCAAGCCGGTCGGGCTACGTCTATGCCCTGACAATAGTGGATCACTATTCCTGGTTCCTGGTGGTGGTTCCTGTTAAAGACTTGACAGCCCAAACAGCGGCCAAAGTCTTCCAACAACACTTCTGCCGTCCACAAGGGTATCTGGAACAGGTCTTGACAGATCAAGGTCCAGCGTTTGAGGCTGAAGTCTTCCAGGAGTTCTGCAACCTCTACGGCTGTAAGAAGATTCGGACAACGCCTTACCACCCGCAAACCAACGGGCTGTGTGAGAAAATGAATAATATCGTCATTGATCTCCTCAAGACGTTGCCCCTGGAAGAACGCAGCCTGTGGCCGGAGAAGCTGCCAGACCTGATAGACTTATACAACCATATCCCGGTGAATGCTACAAATTGCACCCCGGCTTACCTGATGCGAGCAAGACCAGGTAAGCTGCCTATGGACCTGGAGATGGGAGTCCTGACACCCGAGGACACCTCCCCAGACGCAGACTGGGATGCGGAACGGCGGCTACTGTACAAGAAGGTACAGGAGAGTGTGGAGAGGAGTCTGGCTCAAGCGAGAGAAAAGCAAGAGAGGCTCTTCAACCAACACGCCCCTGCTGGTCCCCTGGAACCTGGAGAGCAGGTCCTGAAGTGGAAGAGAAGGCTTCACAAGCTAGATGACCAGTGGGAGAGCGACCCGTACACAGTACTGCAGTCCGACCACAACAACCCGAAGGTATGTGTAATTACCAAGGATGGAGGAGAAACCACTAGCACCATCTCCAGAGACCACCTAAAACGATGCCCCGAGCAACTACAGAGTGCAGGAGAAGATCAACATGACCTTGAACCCGCAGAGGACAAGGAAGAAATGATCAGCACAGTTCTTGGAGAGTTTCCCCGGTCCTGGACTCGGATAAACGACGCAATAGTGGTACCCATCCTACACTTCCTTCAACCTACCCAGCAGGAACCTACAGGAGAGCGGGAAGAATCAAAAGAACAAGCAGCCCCGGAGGCAGAAGAACCCATGCCAGCAGCCCAGGAGAGTCAACCCTCTGCTGACAGTGAGCCTGCCATACCTGCGGTAAACCAAAGGACCCGCAGACAGCTGCCTGCGCTGCCTGTAAACCCAGCTAGTAGCTGTACCCTAAATGCTAGCGCGGAAAGCCAGGTTAGACCACCACCAGACAGTGGGTTACGCAGGTCAACCCGGAGCACTAGGGGTCAAATACCAGCTCGCTGGAGAATCTAAATGCAAAGTATATAGTTAATGTTTTATATTTGTTACCTGGTTATTAATAATGTTTTTCCAGTTTTTCCTAGTACAATGGACTGACAGGTCATGGACACTGAATGGCCAGAACTGTCTTGTAGATAGTTGCACTTTTGTGCCCTCTTGCGAAGATGGTCACAGAAGAAAAACATGTCCGGCGTGGCCCCTTGTGGCCCAAAGTAGGTAGCTCAGCCTTGTCGCCACGCCCAAGGCCAGGAACTTGGGGTCTATGGAGACAGGTCCCCGCACCGTTCCAAAACTTCACCTTATTGGGTGATATGGACACCCGGTCACGGAAGCGCCGTGACCTTAAGGACAAAATGTACTTTTATATATGTTATGTTATTGTTTATACCCTGTATTTGTGTTCCCTAAAAATGTGTTTAGTCCGGAGTACTAAATTTTACTAGGGGGGAATGTTTCACCCCAGGCCTGGATGCCACAAATATTAAAGTCTGTGTCTGAGAGCAGGAGGGAGGTTCCCTGGTTAGGGACCATTAGCATGCAGCACCTCCTGTCCCAGGCCAGTAGGGGGAGCTGGCTGCCCTATAAAAGCTGGAACTGGGGCAGGGTTAGGGAGGCCAGAACCCACTTCTGAAGTGACCAGACGAGTTCTCAGAGAAGAGGGACAGGTCAGCAGCAGCTGAGGAGTCCGTGAGGCAGAGGAGAAACTACAAGACAGGGACAGAGGCGATGAGAGCCGGTCCTGGCAGAGAACCAATCTAACCGGACATTGGGGTCCAAGGCTGCCCCGGGCTATCAAGCCCAGCAGCAGAGAACCAACCCTCGAGGTATTTCAGGTCCCTTGGCCTAAGAAGCCTGCGGGCTCTGCCACACAGAGGGACCAGTACAGCGAGGAGAAAGCAAAAAGGTATCCAAGGCCCGAGTCGCAAGCCATACAGGCGAGAAGTACACGGCCAGCTCAGGGACGTGGGCTATTACACCACGAAGAGGGGCATAGTCAGAAAGAGCATAGAGAGAACGGTAGGCCTACACACTCACCCTGACCAGTGGGGCTCGCCCGAATGCTCTCAGATACCCAGGCCCATTCCTAACCGGTACTACTGTTGGGTCATTAATAACATCTACAATAAAGACCCAGGACTGCTTGAAACGGGCTCTGAACTTTTACTATTGCGGCCGGCACTATCACCCCCAGCATCCACCTACACTGCCCTGAGGCTACACTCTTCCCGTGGGGAGTTGTCCTACCCCTGCGCTGCACACCAGCACCAGCCTCAGTGGTCTGCGTCGCAGCGGCGGTTATCTCTGACCGCAATCCACGGGTGGCGTAGTCGGACATTCACAAATCTATTAATAGACTGCCACAGTATTTGGTCTGACCACCCTGAGCCACGGGATCAGGTTGCCACTACTACCCCCAGCATCGTACAGAAGCCCGGTTCCGGGTGCCCCACGGCCCAGGGGGCGAGTCAGCTTTAACATTAGAGCAACAACTAAATGAGCCTGGTGTCAATGTTTGGGGTGGTATTTCAAGTTTTGGTGTTTTAGGACCAATATTTTTTGATGGAATAGTCACAGGAGATAAGTATCTCGAAATTCTAATGAATCAAGTTGTTCCCCAGTTACAGCAACAGCCTAATTCACATGACCTTTGTTATTTCCAACAAGATGGGGCCCCTCCACATTATTCAAGAGTAGCCCGCGAGTATCTTGATGAAACATTTCCTAATAAATGGATTGGCCGAAGAGGCCCACTTGATTGGCCGGCATGTTCACCAGACTTGACCCCAATGGATTTTTTCTTTTGGGGAGTACTCAAGGACAAAGTTTATAGTCGAAAACCAAAAAGTGTCAGTGATTTGAAAAATGACATAAGAGATGCATTTCAAGAAATTAATACCCAAAGAGACTTGTGCAAAAAAGTTTGTCGAAGCGAAAGAGGCGACTTCAAAGATGTGTAAATTGTAATGGAAAACAGTTTGAGCACCTGCGTTGATAAAATTTAAGGGCTTTTGTATTATTGTTCAGGATAAAATGTAATTGTCAATGTTATGCTTGTGTTAGTAAATATAATTTTATATATAAATCAAAATAAATGTTATTATTTTCTGGCCACCTACTTTTGGACCACCCTGTATGTATACACCCCTGGTCAAAATTACTGTTATTGTGAACAGTTAAGCAAGTTGAAGATGAAATGATCTCTAAAAGGCCTAAAGTTAAAGATGACACATTTAATTTGTATGTTGCGCAAAAACAAATATATATTTTTTCATCTTTTACATTTTAAAAATTTCAAAAAGGAAAATGTGCCGATGCAAAAGTTTGGGCACCCTGCATGGTTAGTACCTAGTAGCACCCCCTTTTGAACGTATCACAGCTTGTAAACGCTTTTTGTAGCCAGAAAAGAATCTTTCAATTCTTGCTTGAGGGATTTTCATCCATTCTTCCTTGGAAAATTCTTACAGTTCTGTGAGATTCCTTGGTCGTCTTGCATGCACTGCTATTTTGAGGTCTAGTCACAGATTTTCAATGATGTTCCGATCAGGGCAGTGTGAGGGCCATTGTAAAACCTTCAGCTTGCGCATTTTGAGGTATTGCCGATTTTGACTTGTATTTAGGATCATTATCCATTTGTATAAGCCATCCCCTTTTCAAATTCAGGTTTTCTACAGATGGTGTTATGTTTGCATCAAGAATTTGTTGAAATCTCATTGAATCCATTCTTCCCTCTACCTGTGAAATGTTCCCCGTGCCATTGGCTGCAACACAACCCCAAAGCATGATTGACCCACCCCCATGTTTAATGGTTGGTGAGATTTTCTTTTCCTGAAATTCTGTGTCCTTTTCCTCCACACATACCTTAGATCATTGTGGCCAAAGAGTTCTATTTTAACCTCATCGGTTCCAAAGTGCATGAAGCTTGTTTAGCTGTTCTTTTGCATACTTCTGACACTGAATTTTATGGTGAGGATGCAGGAGAGGTTTTATTCTGATGACTCTTCCATGAAGGCCATATTTGTGCAGGTGTCTCTGAAGATCTTATGCAGTCAAGTGGGGGTTATGATTTGCCTCTCTAGCAATCCTATGAGCAGCTCTCACTGAAATCTTGCTTGGTCATCCAGACCTTATCTTGACCTCCACAGTTCCTGTTAACTACCATTTCTTAATTACATTTCGAACTGGGGAAAGGGCAATTTAAAAACGCTTTTCTATCTGCTCATAGCCTTTTCCGGCTTTGTGGGCCTCCACCATTTTCATTTTCAGAGTGCTAGGCAGCTGCTTAGAAGAACCCATGGCTGCTGTTTTTTTTAGCACAAGGTTAGACGAGGCTGGGTTTTTATAAAGTTGGGAAATTTGCATCACCTGGCCTTTCCTAACGATGATAGTGAACAAGCCATAACCCTAATGGGCTAATTAAGGTCTGAAACCTTGGTCAAAGTTATCTGAGCACACAAATTTCCAAGGATGCCCAAATTTTTGCATTGGCCCATTTTCATTTTTGTAATTTTTAAAATGTAAAAAACAACAGTATATATATATTTTTGCCTAAAATTCAAAGTAAATGCGTCATCTTTAAATTTAGGTCTTTTAGAGATAATTTCACCTTCAGCTTGCTTAACTGTTCACAATAACAGTAATTTTGACCAGAGGTGTCCAAACTTTTACCTGTCACTGTATGTATATATATATGTTTGTATATACTGTTCTGCTCAAAAGTTTACATACCTCGGCAGAATTGTTCCTTTCTTGGCCTTGTTTCAGAGAATATGAATGATAACAAAAAAAAATCTTCTCCACTCGACAATTATTTCGCTTTCCCCATGACTCACAATCCAGAAACGTCAGTGGCTGGATGAAAGATGCAAGAGTCTGTCTGGATGCCAGAAACTCACTCAGCTTTTATGCACACACACTGATTACAAGCAAACAGGTCACAGGTGAGCATGTTACCTTTAGCAGCCATTCAAACCAATTTGTGTCAAATTCTGTGCATGTTATCAGTCCAAAATCACCAGGGTATGTGAACTTTTGATCAGGGTCATTTGGATGTTTTTGGTTGTCATTAAGATTTAAAAAGAGAAAACACAGTAGTTTGACAATAAATGACTTCACCCAACCAATAACCATGAGTGGAGAAAAAGTTTTTTTGTTCTCATTCATATTCTCTGAAACAAGGCCAAGAAAGGAAAAATTCTGCCGTTTTATGTAAACTTTTGAGCACGACTATGTATATATATATCTATATCTATAATATAAGGCGGCATGCGTGTCTCTGTCTGAAGCCTCGATAGACTGCGCATGCGTGACGCGCAGTCTGGCTCCAGAGAGAAGCAGGCATCCAGCCGTTACAGGTAAGAGGAGTATATGGCGCCGGAGATCGCGGTATGCGTAGACACTGAACGCATACCGCGATCTCCGGCGCCATACTTACATACTTACCTGACCGGGAGGAGCGTTGCCGCGGCGCCTCTCTTCGCTGGAGACCGGGGGCGGAGTGAAGGCGTCGGACCGGCGCATGCGCATTGCGCTACCCGGCACCATTTTACTGAAGACACATTTACAATGTGTCTTCAGCAAAATGGCGCCGGACAGCGCGGTGCTCCGGCGCCGCACTCCTCCCCCGGCCTCCGGCAGAGAGGACGCAGCAACGTTGGAGTACAGAGAAGAAAGGTGAGTATAACTGTTTATTTTTTTTTGTATGTGTGTACAATGTGAAAGGGATGAGGGGGCCACACATAACAGGATTGTGGGGTGAGGGGACCATGCATATATCAGGATTGGGGGGGGTGAGGGGTACCACACATACCAGAATTGGGGGGTGAGGGGTACCACACATACCAGGATTGGGGGTGAGGTGTACCACACATACCAGGACTGGAGGTGAGGGGTACCACGCATACCAGGATTGGGGGGTGAGGGGTACCACGCATACCAGGATTAGGGGGTGAGGGGTACCACACATACAAGGATTGGGGGGTGACAGGTACCACAGATACCAGGATTGGTGCCACACATACCGGGATTGGGGATGAGGGGTGCCACGCATACAGGGATTGGGGATGAGGGGTGCCACGCATACCGGGATTGGGAATGAGGGGTGCCACGCATACCGGGATTGGGAATGAGGTGTGCCACGCATACCGGGATTGGGAATGAGGTGTGCCACGCATACTGGGATTGGGTATGAGGGGTGCCACGCATGCCGGGATTGGGGATGAGGGGTGACACGCATGCCGAGATTGGGGATGAGGGGTGCCACGCATGCCGAGATTGGGGATGAGGGGTGTCACGCATGCCGGGATTGGGGATGAGGGATGGAGTGCCATGCATACCGGGATGAGGGATGGGGTACCATGCTACACACCAGGATAGTGATGAGGGGTGCCATACATACCAGGATAGGGAAGAGGGGTGCCACGCATACCGGGATGAGGGGTGAGGGGTGCCAAGCATAACGGGATGAGGGGTGAGGTGTGCCACGCATACTGGGATTGGGGGTGAGGAGTGCCACACATACTGGGATTGGAGGTGAGGAGTGCCAAGCTTACCGGGATTGGGGCTGAGGGGTGCCAGGCATACTTGGATTGGGGATGAGGAGTGCCATGCATACCGGGATTGGGGATGAGGGGTGCCACGCATACCGGAATTGGGAATGAGGGATGGGGTGCCATGCATACCAGGATGAGGGATACCATACACACCAGGATAGGGATGAGGGATGGGGTACCATGCATACCAGGATGAGGGATACCATACACACCAGGATAAGGATGAGGTGTGCCACGCATACCGGGATTGGGGGTGAAGGGTGCCACGCATACCGGGATGAGGGGTGCCACGCATACCGGGATTGGGGGTGAGGGGTGCCACGCATACCGGGATTGGGAGTGAGGGATAGGGTGCCATGCATACCAGGATGAGGGATACCATACACACCAGGATAAGGATGAGGGGTGCCATGTATACCAGGATTGAGGGTGAGGGGTGCCACGTATACCAGGATTGGGGGTGAGGGGTGCCACGCATACCAGGATTGGGGGTGAGGGGTGCCACGCATACCAGTATTGGGGTGAGGGGTGCCACGCATACCAGGATTTGGGATGAGGGGTACCACGCATACCAGGATTGGATGGTGGGGACAGGATGGGGGCAGCACAAATACAAGGAGGAGGGCAGCACATACCAGCATGGGAGACCATATACCAATAAAAATGCTCGCCACCCGGGCGAAGAACGGGTTCAATAGCTAGTATATATATATACTAGATGGTGGTCCGATTCCAACGCATCGGGTATTCTAGAATATGTATGCGGCCGACCAGGCGCGACTAATCAGCGAAGCAGTGTTTAAATGGGTTGTGCACTACTTTAAATTAACCCCCCAATGTATCCCCCCGGGGCCCCTAATGAATTTTGTAATTACGTCATGTTGTCAATACTGCTTGTGACAACATCGCTGACCACGCACAGCCAGCACATAATTCCCCCGGCTGCAGCCGGATCTTGCTTCCGTTTACATCACGACTATTTGCAGCTGCAGCCAGGGGTCTCCTGTTCCGCGTACCACGGTGAATGACGGGCTGTGGGCGGGGTTATCCCCCATCGTGTCACACCCAGCATCCACCGCGCGCTCTGTCAATGAATGCGCGTGCTGTGGATGCCGGGTGTGACGGGATGGGGGATAACCCCGCCCACAGCCCATCACTCACTGTGGAACGCGAAACAGGCGACTCCCTGGCTGCAGCCGCAAATAGTCGTGACATAAGTGGAAGCAAGAGCCAGCTGCAGCCAGGGGTCACAAGCAGTCTGTGCGCAGTGACCCGAATATAAGCCGAGACCCCTAATTTTACAACAAAAAACTGGGAAAATTTATTGACTTGAGTATAAGCCTAGGGTGGGAAATGCAGCAGCTACTGTTAGATTTCCATATCCTGGTATGTATGGCTCCAGGGCCGGCATCAACACCCGGCGCACCCGGGCAAGTGCCGGGGCCCTGAGCAGGCAGAGGGGCCTACTGGCGGTCGCGCACCGCGCTGGGCTATGGACGGAGGAGAGCGGTGTCAGCGCCCGCCCTTCTCCCCTGCTTGCTCAGGGCCCCGGCAGCCGGATACTTACCTCTCCCCGTGCCTCCGCAGATCCGCTGTCTTCCTGCTCTGCACTCCCTGTGACGTCTCAGGTCAGAGGGTGCGGTGATGTCTTTCCACCGCACGCTCCCCTGAGCCGTCACAGGGAGCGCAGAGCGGGAAGATACCGGCGACGCTGGAGTCCGGACCCGAGCAGCTGCAGCAGGTGAGGAGGAGTGAGGTGAGTATTTGATTTTTTTTTAATGTTTGGAGGCATGGGGCATAATATGGGGGGGTGACATCCTGCATGGGGCATAATATGGGGGGGGTGACATCCTGCATGGGGCATTATAAAGGGGGGGTGACATCCTGCATGGGGCATTATAAAGGGGGGGGGTGACATCCTGCATGGGGCATTATAAAGAGAGGAGGTGACATCCTGCATGGAGCATTATAAAGAGAGGGGGGGTGACATCCTGCATGGGGCATTATAAAGAGAGGGGGAGTGACATCCTGCATGGGGCATTATAAAGAGAGGGGGGTGACATCCTGCATGGGGCATTATAAAGAGAGGGGGTGACATCCTGCATGGGGCATTATAAAGAGAGGGGGTGACATGCTGCATGGGGCATTATAAAGAGAGGGGGTGACATCTTGCATGGGGCATTATAAAGAGAGGGGGTGACATCCTGCATGGGGCATTATAAAGGGGGGGAGGTGACATCCTGCATGGGGCATTATAAAGAGAGGAGGTGACATCCTGCATGGGGCATTATAAAGGGGGGGTGACATCCTGCATGGGGCATTATAAAGAAAGGAGGTGACATCCTGCATGGGGCATTATAAAGAGAGGGGGGGTGACATCCTGCATGGGGCATTATAAAGAGAGGGGGGTGACATCCTGCATGGGGTATTATAAAGAGAGGAGGGTGACATCCTGCATGGAGCATTATAAGGAGAGGGGGTGACATCCTGCATGGGGCATTATAAAGAGAGGGGGGTGACATCTTGCATGGGGCATTATAAAGAGAGGGGGGGTGATATCCTGCATGGGGCAATATAAAGAGAGGGGGGGTGACATCCTGCATGGGGCATTATAAAGAGAGGGGGGGTGACATCCTGCATGGGGCATTATAAAGAGAGAGGGGTGACATCCTGCATGGGGCATTATAAAGAGAGGGGGGTGACATCCTGCATGGGGTATTATAAAGAGAGGGGGTGACATCCTGCATGGGGCATTAAAAAGAGAGGGGGTGGCATCCTGCATGGGGCATTATAAAGAGAGGGGGGTGACATCCTGCATGGGGCATTATAAAGAGAGGGGGGTGACATCCTGCATGGGGCCTTATAAAGAGGGGGGGGTACATCCTGCATGGTGCATTATAAGGGGGGGGGACAGCCTGCATAGTGCTTTATGTGGGGTGAACAGCCTGCATGGAGCATTATAAGGGGGGGGGACAGCCTGTATGGGGCATTATGTGGGGGGTAACAGCCTGCATGGAGCATTATAAGGGGGGACAGCCTGTATGGGGCATTATGTGGGGGGTAACAGCCTGCATGGGGCATTACATGGGGGCCAGTATCCTGTATGGAGCGTTATAAGATGACCAGTATCCTGTATGGAGCGTTATATGGGGGCCAGTATCCTGTATGGAGCTTTATAAGGGGGCCAGTATCCTGTATGGAGCTTTATAAGGAGACCAGTATCCTGTATGGAGCATTATATGGGGGCCAGTATTCCGTATGGAGCCTTATATGGGGGCCAGTATTCCGTATGGAGCCTTATATGGGGGCCAGTATTCCGTATGGAGCCTTATATGGGGGGCCAGTATTCCGTATGGAGCCTTATATGGGGGCCAGTATTCCATATGGAGCCTTATATGGGGGCCAGTATTCCGTATGGAGCCTTATATGGGGGGCCAGTATTCCGTATGGAGCCTTATATGGGGGCCAGTATTCCGTATGGAGCCTTTTATGGGGGCCAGTATTCCGTATGGGGCCTTATATGGGGGCCAGTATTCCATATGGGGCCTTATATGGGGGCCAGTATTCCATATGGGGCCTTATATGGGGGCCAGTATTCCGTATGGGGCCTTATATGGGGGCCAGTATTCCGTATGGGGCCTTATATGGGGGCCAGTATTCCGTATGCAGCCTTATATGGGGGCCAGTATTCCGTATGCAGCCTTATATGGGGGCCAGTATTCCGTATGCAGCCTTATATGGGGGCCAGTATTCCGTATGGAGCATTTTATGGGGGCCAGTATTCCGTATGGAGCATTTTATGGGGGCCAGTATTCTGTGTGGAGCGATTCGCCGGTTTCTGAGCTATTGTGGAATTTACAATAGATATCACTCATGTAATGTAAGAAGTGAAATCTTTGCATTGTACTATATATATATATATATATATATATATATATATATATATATATATATATATATATATATTTCTCTGCGGTATCTGTGCATCATGAATCGTGGTATGTGTTATAGGGGCCCATTGAGACTCTTTCGCCCGGGGCCCAGAGAAACCTGGAGCCGGCCCGGCTGACAGGAGCCCATAGATTCTGCTATCTTCCAGAATGTATGGGCTCCTTCCAGGACCTGACTACAGCCCATACATTCTAGGCTCAACCGTCCTGCATCCACTGAGGCCCCTGATCATGTGACCCCTGACTCCTCCCCTCCTGTGACCTCATCACAGGTCCTGTGCGCACACAACAGCCATATATGTGGTGGCGGCTCGGTTGCGTCTAGTTTGGAGTTGATTATTTTTGGTCCTCAAACAATCAACTCCATTCTAGCTGATTCACCAGTGAGCTGTCTAGATCGGAGTTGATTTTTTGAGGACCTCATTTGAGCAACTCCATTCTAGCTGATTCACTAGTGAGCCGTCTAGATTGGAGTAGGTATTTTGAGGACCTCATTTGAGCAACTCCATTCTAGCTGATTCACTAGTGAGCCGTATAGATCGGAGTGGATTTTTTGAGGACCTCATTTGAGCAACTCCATTCTAGCTGATTCACTAGAGAGCCGTCTAGATCGGAGTGGGTATTTTGAGGATCTCCCTGTAGCCTCCAAACTGTACAGTTTGGTGCTGAGGTGACTGGAATAGAGTTTTTCAAAGAGTGAGATTAGCTTCGCAGGGAGAAACATAACAGAGCGCAGCTGAGAGAGTCCTCATAATTTACAACATTGTATTGGAGTGGATTTTTTAAGGACCTCATTTGAGCAACTCCATTATAGCTGATTCACTAGTGAGCCATCTAGATCGGATTGGATTTTTTGAGGATCTTCCTGTAGCCTTCACTCTGTACAGTTTGGTGCTGAAGTGACTGGAATCGAGTTTTTCAAATAGTGAGAGGAGCTTCGCAGGGAGAAACATAACAGAGCGCAGCAACAGAGTCCTCATAATTGACAACATTGTATTGGAGTGGATTTTTTGAGGACCTCATTTGAGCAACTCCATTCTAGCTGATTCACTAGTGAGCCGTCTAGATCGGAGTGGATATTTTGAGGACCTCATTTGAGCAACTCCATTCTAGCTGATTCACTAGTGAGCCGTATAGATCGGAGTGGATTTTTTGAGGACCTCATTTGAGCAACTCCATTCTAGCTGATTCACTAGAGAGCCGTCTAGATCGGAGTGGGTATTTTGAGGATCTCCCTGTAGCCTCCAAACTGTACAGTTTGGTGCTGAGGTGACTGGAATCGAGTTTTTCAAAGAGTGAGAGGAGCTTCGCAGGGAGAAACATAACAGAGCGCAGCTGAGAGAATCCTCATAATTTACAACATTGTATTGGAGTGGATTTTTTAAGGACCTAATTTGAGCAACTCCATTCTAGCTGATTCACTAGTGAGCCATCTAGATCGGAGTGGATTTTTTTGAGGATCTTCCTGTTGCCTTCACTCTGTACAGTTTGGTGCTGAGGTGACTGGCATCGAGTTTTTCAAATAGTGAGAGGAGCTTCGCAGGGAGAAACATAACAGAGCGCAGCAACAGAGTCCTCATAATTGACAACATTGTATTGGAGTGGATTTTTTGAGGACCTCATTTGAGCAACTCCATTCTAGCTGATTTACTAGTGAGCCGTCTAGATCAGAGTGGGTATTTTGAGGATCTCCCTGTAGCCTCCAAACTGTACAGTTTGGTGCTGAGGTGACTGGAATCGTGTTTTTCAAAGAGTGAGAGGAGCTTCGCAGGGAGAAAAATAACAGAGTGCAGCAACAGAGTCCTCATAATTTACAACATTGTATTGGAGTGGATTTTTGAGGACCTCATTTGAGCAACTCCATTCTAGCTGATTCACTAGTGAGCCTTCTAGATCGGAGTGGATTTTTTGAGGATCTTCCTGTAGCCTTCACTCTGTACAGTTTGGTGCTGAGGTGACTGGAATTTAGTTTTTCAAAGAGTAGGTGTAGCCTCGCGGGGAAAAACATAGCAGAGTGCAGCCGACAGTCCTCATAATTTACAACATAGGATTGGAGTGGATTTTTTGAGGTCCTCATTTGAGCAACTCCATTCTAGCTGATTCACTAGTGAGCCGTCTAGATCGGAGTGGATTTTTTAAGGACCTCATTTTAGTAACTCCATTCTAGCGGATTCACTAGTGAGCCGTCTAGATCGGAGTGGGTATTTTGAGGATCTCCCTGTAGCCTCCAAACTGTACAGTTTGGTGCTGAGGTGACTGGAATCGAGTTTTTCAAAGAGTGAGAGGAGCTTCGCAGGGAGAAACAAAACAGAGCGCAGCAACAGAGGCCTCATAATTTACAACATTGTATTGGAGTGGATTTTTTGAGGACCTCATTTGAGCAACTCCATTCTAGCTGATTCACTAGTGAGCCGTCTAGATCGGAGTGGATTTTTTAAGGACCTCATTTTAGTAACTCCATTCTAGCGGATTCACTAGTGAGCCGTCTAGATCGGAGTGGGTATTTTGAGGATCTCCCTGTAGCCTCCAAACTGTACAGTTTGGTGCTGAGGTGACTGGAATCGAGTTTTTCAAAGAGTGAGAGGAGCTTCGCAGGGAGAAACATAACAGAGCGCAGCAACAGAGTCCTCATAATTTACAACATTGTATTGGAGTGGATTTTTTGAGGACCTCATTTGAGAAACTCCATTCTAGCTGATTCACTAGTGAGCCATCTAGATCGGAGTGGATTTTTTGAGGATCTTCCTGTAGCCTTCACTCTGTACAGTTTGGTGCTGAGGTGACTGGAATTTAGTTTTTCAAAGAGTAGGTGTAGCCTCGCGGGGAAAAAAATAACAGAGTGCAGCCGACAGTCCTCATAATATACAATGTAAGATTGGAGTGGATTTTTTGAGGTCCTCATTTGAGCAACTCCATTCTAGCTGATTCACTAGTGAGCCGTCTAGATCGGAGTGGATTTTTTGAGGACCTCATTTGAGCAACTCCATTCTAGCTGATTCACTAGTGAGCCGTCTAGATCGGAGTGGGTACTTTGAGGATCTCCCTGTAGCCTCCAAACTGTACAGTTTTGTGCTGAGGTGACTGGAATCGAGTTTTTCAAATAGTGAGAGGAGCTTCGCAGGGAGAAACATAACAGAGCGCAGCAACAGAGTCCTCATAATTTACAACATTGTATTGGAGTGGATTTTTTGAGGACCTCATTTGAGCAACTCCATTCTAGCTGATTCACTAGTGAGCCATCTAGATCGGAGTGGATTTTTTGAGGATCTTCCTGTAGCCTTCACTGTGTACAGTTTGGTGCTGAGGTGACTGGAATTTAGTTTTTCAAAGAGTAGGTGTAGCCTCGTGGGGAAAAACATAACAGAGTGCAGCCGACAGTCCTCATAATTTACAACATAAGATTGGAGTGGATTTTTTGAGGTCCTCATTTGAGCAACTCCATTCTAGCTGATTCACTAGTGAGCTGTCTAGATCGGAGTGGATTTTTTGAGGACCTAATTTTAGCAACTCCATTCTAGCTGATTCACTAGAGAGCCATCTAGATCGGAGTGGGTATTTTGAGGATCTCCCTGTAGCTTCCAAACTGTACAGTTTGGTGCTGAGGTGACTGGAATTGAGTCTTTCGAGAGTGGGCGGAGCCTCGCGGGGATAAACGTAACAGCGCAGCGACAGAGTCCTCATAATTAACAGTAATGGATTGGAGTGGATTTTTTGAGGACCTCATTTTAGCAACTCTATTCTAGCTGATTCTTCATTGAGCCGTCTGGATCAGAGTGGATTTTTTTGTGGACCTCCCTGTAGCCTCCAAACTGTACAGTTTGGTGATGAGGTGACTGAAATCAATTTTTTTTTAAAGAGAGCGGAACCTCGCAGGGAAAAGCGTAACACAGCGCAGCAACAGAGTCCTCATAATTTACAACATTGTATTGGAGTGGATTTTTTGAGGACCTCATTTTAGCAACTCCATTCTAGCTGATTCACTAGTGAGCTGTCTAGATCGGAGTGGATTTTTAGAGGATCTCTCTGCAGCCTCCATTCTGTACAGTTTGGTGCTGGGGTGACTGGAATTCAGCTTTTCAAAAAGTGGCGGAGCCTCGCAGGGATAAATGTAACAGAGCGCAGCCGAGAGAGTCCTCATAATTTACCACATTAGATTGGAGTGGATTTTTTGAGGACCTCAAGCAGCCTCTGTGGCCAAATGTTTGAGACCCCCACTCGAGTCTATGAAGCTACAGCTGACAATCAAAATACAGGGTGCCATGATATACTGAGGGGCTGCCATTGGTTTAATTAGTTATTCTGTGATGACAGAGTCTCTTTACACCCTGAGTGATTTCAGACCAATCACCTATTCTGTGGAGAAGTGATAAAGATTTACAAGACAGTGACTTGAAGGGTCAACTTGATATTTGAATTTTTTTCTCAACACTTTATTTCAGTTATATTTTCAAGCAGATCAGGGGGTGTTCATATCCTGAGACCACCATAAGATGCCCCAAAAAAACTCAGTCTTCACCGAGGGGTGCGCAGTTCAGGCATAAGAAAAGTATACACAGTCCATAATATGGATATCCATGGAAAACGGAGGGCTTGTAGTGATCGATGGGTTATTGCATTGTGGGTGTCTAGGTTCTGCTTGAAAGTATAAGGACATTCACAAATGAAAAAGATATCATACAAGGTTTACTTAAATCTTGCAAATGAGAAAACAGGTGTACTGGTGTGATAATTCTAATAATACAGGTGCATCTCACTAAATTAGAATATCATCAAAAAGTTAATTTATTTCAGTTCTTCAATACAAAAAGTGAAACTCATATATTATATAGAGTCATTACAGACAGAGGGATCTATTTCAAGTGTTTATTTCTGTTAATGTTGATGATTATGGCTTATAGCCGATGAAAACACAAAAGTCATTATCTCAGTAAATTAGAATAATTAACAAAATACACCTGCAAAGGCTTCCTAAGCATTTAACAAGGTCCCTTAGTCTGTTTCAGTAGGCTCCACAATCATGGGGAAGACTGCTGACTTGACAGATGTCCAGAAGGCAGTCACTGACACACTCCACAAGGTCTCAGAGTCTGGAGGAAGAGTGGAGAGGCCACAATCCAAGCTGCTGGAGGTCTAGGGTGAAGTTTCCACAATCAGTGATGGTTTGGGGAGCCATGTCATCTGCTGGTGTAGGGCCACTGTGTTTTATCAAGACCAAAGTCAGCGCAGCCGTCTACCAGGACATTTTACAGCACTTCATGCTTCCCTCTGTCCACACGGCCAAAAGTACCAGTACCTGGTTTACACACAACAGTATCACTGTGCTTGGTTGGCAGCAAACTCGCCTGACCTTAACCCCATAGAGAATCTATTTATTATAATCTATTATAGAGAATCTATGGGGTATTGTCAAGAGGAAGATGAGAGACACCAGACCCAACAATGCAGATGAGCTGAAGGCTGCTATCAAAGCCACCTGGGCTTCCATAACCCCTCAGCAGTGCCACAGGCTGATCGCCTCCATGCCACATTGCCGCAATGATGCAGTAATTGATGCACAAGGAGCCCGACCAAGTACTGAGGGCATTTACTGAACAGTCATTTCAGTAGGACATTTTGGTTTTAAAATAATTTTTCAAGCTGTTATAAAAGTATTCTAATTTACTGAGATAATAACTGTTGTGTTTTCATTGGCTGTAAACCATAATCAACATTAACAACAAATAAACACTTGAAATAGATCCCTCTGCGTGTAATGACTCTATAGAATAGATCCCTCTGCGTGTAATGACTCTATAGAATAGATCCCTCTGCGTGTAATGACTCTATAGAATAGATCCCTCTGCGTGTAATGACTCTATAGAATAGATCCCTCTGCGTGTAATGACTCTATAGATCCCTCTGCGTGTAATGACTCTATATAATAGATCCCTCTGCGTGTAATGACTCTATATAATAGATCCCTCTGCGTGTAATGACTCTATATAATAGATCCCTCTGTGTGTAATGACTCTATATAATAGATCCCTCTGTGTGTAATGACTATATAATAGATCACGCTGTGTGTAATGTCTCTATATAATAGATCCCTGTGTGTAATGACTCTGTATAATAGATCCCTCTGTGTGTAATGACTATATAATAGATCCCTGTGTGTAATGACTCTATATAATAGATCCCTGTGTGTAATGACTCTATATAATAGATCCCTCTGTGTGTAATGACTCTATATAATAGATCCCTCTGTGTGTAATGACTCTATATAATAGATCACTCTGTGTAATGTCTCTATATAATAGATCCCTCTGTGTGTAATGACTCTATATAATAGATCCCTGTCTGTAATGACTATATAATAGATCCCTCTGTGTGTAATGACTCTATATAATAGATCCCTCTGTGTGTAATGACTCTATATAATAGATCACTCTGTGTGTAATGACTCTATATAATAGATCACGCTGTGTGTAATGTCTCTATATAATAGATCCCTGTGTGTAATGACTCTGTATAATAGATCCCTCTGTGTGTAATGACTATATAATAGATCCCTGTGTGTAATGACTCTATATAATAGATCCCTCTGTGTGTAATGACTCTATATAATAGATCCCTCTGTGTGTAATGACTCTATATAATAGATCCCTCTGTGTGTAATGACTCTATATAATAGATCACTCTGTGTAATGTCTCTATATAATAGATCCCTCTGTGTGTAATGACTCTATATAATAGATCCCTCTGTCTGTAATGACTCTATATAATAGATCCCTCTGTGTGTAATGACTCTATATAATAGATCCCTCTGTGTGTAATGACTCTATATAATAGATCGCTGTGTGTAATGACTCTATATAATAGATCGCTCTGCGTGTAATGACTCTATATAATAGATCCCTCTGCGTGTAATGACTCTATATAATAGATCCCTCTGTGTGTAATGACTCTATATAATAGATCCCTCTGTGTGTAATGTCTCTATATAATAGATCCCTCTGTGTGTAATGACTCTATATAATAGATCACTCTGTGTGTAATGTCTCTATATAATAGATCCCTCTGTGTGTAATGACTCTATATAATAGATCCCTCTGTCTGTAATGACTCTATATAATAGATTCCTCTGTGTGTAATGACTATATAATAGATCCCTGTGTGTAATGACTCTATATAATAGATCCCTCTGTCTGTAATGACTATATAATAGATCCCTCTGTGTGTAATGACTATATAATAGATCACTCTGTGTGTAATGACTCTATATATGAGTTTCACTTTTTGTATTGAAGAACTGACACAAAGTAACTTTTTGATGATATTCTAATTTAGTGAGATGCACCTGTAGATAAAAGGGTTTCTTAACTTGAATTGACGTCATAGCACAGACCTGCATCAACTCAGCTTAAACGGAACAAAACCCATAGGACCCTATTCATCATAGTGTTTACTCCAGAATTCTGTTATAAAATGCTCAATCGTATAATTTGGATGCAACTGAAGACTATGTAAAAACGTTGCACCTTTTTGCTTTCTAATGGCATTTTTATGGGTAAGTGGGCCGGGTTGTGATGACTGCTGTTTGGCAACTTCATCATGAGCAGCGGTGGAAGCTACAAATCCTACTCCAGTCAGTGGCATAGCATGGAGGCGCTGTCCAGCCATCAGACGCTTCTGATGAATATGTCTCTTAATGAATCAGGAGCTGCGTCCTTCACCCCCGCCCTCTCATCAAGACATTAATCAGGTGCAGAGTTCTTTTAAGGTGACAATGCAGCAATTTAGCTCGAGTAGTTAATATTTTCTATGCATTTATATACATAAGTGACAGCCGAGTGCTGTGATGGCCTATTTTTATTAGCCCCATACAGAATCCATGAATGGATGGACAGATCTGTGCTATGCATAAGTGAATTTTTTTTTATTAAACATGGACATAGTCTTTCCTAAGTAACATTGGGGTCCCTGGTGGTCCTAACCTCAGCAACTTGTTTTATCCAATATGACTAACAGTGCGTTCTTCACTTGCATTTCTGCATGCGGATTGCACATGCGGATTGTAAATGCGTTTTCCTGCCAGGGACATGCTGATGTGAAGCGTTCTTCACTTGCATTTCCGCATGCGGGTTGACAAGCGCTTTCCAAGAGATTTTAGCATCACTTGGAAAGTGCTTGACAACTTGGTCACACTATATAAATCCATGCAAACGGCATGAATTTATATAGTGTGACCGTAAAAGAATGGTAAAAAATAAAAAAATAAATCTATACTTACCTTCTGATGGCCCCCAGTGTCTTGCTTTGCTCCGTTCTGGCTGCCGGCAGATCGCGGGACACTGAAGGACCTGCCGACGTCAGCGTCGCGTGACCCGTCACATGACTATGAAGTCAGCGCAGGTCCTTCAGTCCATCGCGTTCTGCCGGCATGGGAGGACGAGTGCAGCGCGGGCCGCCAGAAGGTAAATAACATTTATTTTATTCTTTTCTTCACAGTGTCTATGGTGCCCGGGTCCGGAGGAGAGTCTTCTCTCCTCTAGACCTGCGTACCATCCGCACATTGAACGCTTGTATTCCGCATGTGCTTATCTAGTGAAGCGGAATGCATGCCTTCTAATGCAAGTCACTGGCGGCAAAAACGCAGCGCTTCCGCAAAATAATTGGTAGTGCTGCGTTTTTTTCCCCAGCTCGCGGTACACTGAAGGACCTGCCGTCACATGACTAAATGACGTCAGCGCAGGTCCTTCAGTCCACAGCACGCTGCCGGCAAGTGAAGACTAGGAGAGCGGGGGCCATCAGAAGGTAAGTATAATATTTATTTTTTATTTATTCTTTTTTTCACAGGTTCTATGGTACACAGGTCCGGAGGAGAGTCTCCTGTCCTCCACACCCGGGTACCATCCGCACATAGAAACGCATATTATCCATGTGTGCAAATATACTGACACGTATAATATGCGTTTCAATGCAAGTCAATTACAGCAATTACGCTGCATGTCCGCAAAATTAATTGACATGCTGTGTATTTTTCCGCAATGATAATGCGCAGCGGAAATTTCCGCAGCATGTGCACAGCACAGATTATCATTGGGGAACATGGCAGGCCTTCTACCAAGCGTTTAAGCATTCCTGCAGAGTTTTTGCTGGTGCTTAAACGCATCGTGGCACACAGCCTAAAAGCGTGTCCCTCCCCCGGCCTGTGTTCATGGACTGCAATGTAATCAGGCCTAGGTCAACATCTCTTGTAGCATCTATAGGGTGTGAACCCTTCCCCCATCCAAGGGCTGATCCCAGTAGACAGAACAATAGACTCATGTTTGGCCCAGTCAGTTGCGTGGTGCCTCCCGATGCTGGAGGGTCTCAGGCTGCGGCCAGACCCATCTTGGCGTGTGTGGATTGATAGAAGCTGCCACGTTGGATTGTGTTGTGTCCCTCATCTGCTGGATCCATTGAACTCAGCCATGGACTATTTCTATATTTTCTCTGGCAGGAGACGGCCCCAGACTGGTTTCTGCTGTTATATAGCAAAAACGAACCATATACAGAGTATATGGCAAAGAATCAAAAAACTTTATTGTAAACAATATACAGAAAAGACAGACATGATTAAAAAGGACGACACACAGACAACCAAACTGGGTGACACATATACAACATAATAATAGATGTTAAATATCTATTGGGACAAAGTGCAAGAAGTGCTCGTATTCAAGGCATTTATGCACTGGTACAAAATTATGGCATATTTCATCACTATGGATATGTACCATGTGCCATATGGCCTATAGTGCCCTATGAAGAAATGCTAAAGAATTATATTGCACTCTTACCCATATTAGATCAGCACCCAGAATAAACAAGGACCCCAATGCGTGTTTCGCGTGGTATCCTATGGCTTCCTCGGGGGGATTGTTTAATAGGACCTTCCATGTCTGTTTAAATATACTTTAGGGCCTGCGGTCACGTGACCACAACGGACCAATCATCTCCTGAACCATCAGCGCATGCACGCTGAACCGCCCGAGCCAGATGCGTCACGCATGGCCATCAAGGTGAACCACGCATGACCGGGAACAAGGACACGTTGCCATGACCCCCGAACATGAGCAGACACCATGCAGATGCCGTGCATGACGCAGAGGCAAGGGGAGGCACAGCACCCACGCGCTCGCCAAAAAGAACAACACAGCAACGCATTAAGACAAGTATAGTAACGCAACTACTTAATAATGCAAAAATGTGTTAGAGTAAGAAGTGTCATTTTCCTATAATTGCAACACGATTGTGTCAGTACAAAAATCAATTTTCTTAGTCCAATTTAATTGTTGCTCGTAGTATCCTCATATTGATTAACCATATGTAGGTGATCCATATAGATGGTGCATATAGACTATGGAGGGAGAAAGTTACAAATGACAAAGAAAACAAATTAAAATCAACACATACAATTGTATAAAAATACCACAAAGATTATATCTATTAAAGAAATGGGTGAAGCTCAGGGCCTCATTAAGGCCATTTGGTGTCATTGTTCCCAGTTCCACTATCCATTTGTTTTCCCTTTGAGCCAGAAGTTTTTTTTACATTTCCACCCCTAAATGCCACTATGGATGACATCAATACCACGTACCATAAATGTTTTAGGATTTCTCTCATGACAGATTTTAAAATGGCGTGCTATCGTCTTTAAAGAGGTTGTGTCGGCCACCATCCTCATATCCCATGCCCCCTCACACCAGCCACGCAGCCCCCTGGATACCCTTCTACATACCCCATGCCCCTCACACCATCCACGCAGCCCCCTGGATGTCCCTCTACATACCCCATGCCTCCTCGCACCACCCACACAGCCCCCTGGATGTCCCTCTACATACCCCATGCCCCTCACACCAGCAATACAGCCCCCTGGATGCCCCTCTACATACCCCATGCCTCCTCACACCAGCCACCTGGATGTCCCTCTACATACCCCATGCCTCCTCACACCAGCCACATAGCCCCCTGGATGCCCCTCTACATACCCCATGCCTCCTCACACCAGCCACCTGGATGTCCCTCTACATACCCCATGCCTCCTCACACCAGCCACATAGCCCCCTGGATGTCCCTCTACATACCCCATGCCTCCTCGCACCAGCCATACAGCCCCCTGGATGTCCCTCTACATACCCCATGCCTCCTCGCACCAGCCACACAGCCCCCTGGATGTCCCTCTACATATCCCATGCCTCCTCTCACCACCCACACAGCCCCCTGGATGTCCCTCTACATATCCCATGCCTCCTCACACCACCCACACAGCCCCCTGGATGTCCCTCTACATATCCCATGCCTCCTCTCACCAGCCACACAGCCCCCTGGATGTCCCTCTACATACCCCATGCCCCCTCCACCAGCCACACAGCCCCCTGGATGTCCCTCTACATATCCCATGCCTCCTCTCACCACCCACACAGCCCCCTGGATGTCCCTCTACATATCCCATGCCTCCTCGCACCACCCGCACATCCCCCTGGATGTCCCTCTACATACCCCATGCCTCCTCACACCAGCGACACAGCCCCCTGGATGTCCCTCTACACACCCCATGCCTCCTCACACCACCCACACAGCCCCCTGGATGTCCCTCTACACATCCCATGCCTCCTCACACCAGCCCCCTGGATGTCCCTCTACATACCCCATGCCCCTCACACCAGCCAGACAGCCCCCTGGATGTCCCTCTACATACCCCATATGCCTCCTCACACCAGCCCCCTGGATGTCCCTCTACATACCCCATGCCCCTCACAACAGCCAGACAGCCCCCTGGATGTCCCTCTACATACCCCATATGCCTCCTCGCACCACCCACAGCCCCCTGGATGTCCCTCTACATACCCCATGCCTCCTCACACCAGCCACAGAGCCCCCTGGATGTCCCTCTACATACCCCCTGCCTCCTCACACCAGCCACAGAGCCCCCTGGATGTCCCTCTACATACCCCCTGCCTCCTCACACCAGCCACAGAGCCCCCTGGATGACCCTCTACATACCCCATGCCTCCTCACACCAGCCACAGAGCCCCCTGGATGTCCCTCTACATACCCCATGCCTCCTCACACCAGCCACAGAGCCCCCTGGATGTCCCTCTACATACCCCATGCCTCCTCACACCAGCCACAGAGCCCCCTGGATGTCCCTCTACATATCCCATGCCCCTCACACCAGCCACAGAGCCCCCTGGATGTCCCTCTACATATCCCATGCCCCTCACACCAGCCACACAGCCCCTTGGATGTCCCTCTACACATCCCATGCCTCCTCACACCAGCCCCCTGGATGTCCCTCTACATGTCCCTTGCCTACTCACACAGCCCCCTGGATGCCCCTCTACATACCCCATGCCCCTCACACCAGCCAGACAGCCCCCTGGATGTCCCTCTACATACTCCATGCCTCCTCGCACCACACACACACAGCCCCCTGGATGTCCCTCTACATACCCCATGCCTCATCGCACCACCCACACAGCCCCCTGGATGTCCCTCTACATACCCCATGCCTCCTCGCACCACCCACACAGCCCCCTGGATGTCCCTCTACATATCCCATGCCCCTCACACAAGCCAGACAGCCCCCTGGATGTCCCTCTACATACCCCATGCCTCTTCGCACCACCCACACAGCCCCCTGGATGTCCCTCTACATACCCCATGCCTCTTCGCACCACCCACACAGTCCCCTGGATGTCCCATGCCTCCTCGCACCACCCACACAGCCCCCTGGATGTCTCTCTACATACCCCATGCCTCCTCACATCAGCCACACAGCCCCCTGGATGTCCCTTTACACATCCCATGCCTACTCACACCACCCACACAGCCACCTGGATGTCCCTCTACACATCCCATGCCACCTCACACCAGCCCCCTGGATGTCCCTCTACACATCCCATGCCACCTCACACCAGCCCCCTGGATGTCCCTCTACATACCCCATGCCCTCTCCACCAGCCACACAGCCCCCTGGATGTCCCTCAACATATCCCATGCCTCCTCTCACCACCCACACAGCCCCCTGGATGTCCCTCTACATATCCCATGCCTCCTCACACCACCCACACAGCCCCCTGGATGTCCCATGCCTCCTCACACCACCCACACAGCCCCCTGCATGTCCCTCTACATACCCCATGCCTCGTCACATCAGCCACACAGCCCCCTGGATGTCCCTCTACACATCCCATGCCTACTCACACCACCCACACAGCCCCCTGGATGTCCGTCTACACATCCCATGCCTCCTCACACCAGCCCCCTGGATGTCCCTCTACATACCCCATGCCCCTTCCACCAGCCACACAGCCCCCTGGATGTCCCTCTACATATCCCATGCCTCCTCACACCACACACACAGCCCCCTGGATGTCCCTCTACATATCCCATGCCTACTCACACACTCCCCTGGATGTCCCTCTACATATCCCATGCCTCCTCACACCACCCACACACTCCCCTGGATGTCCCTCTACATACCCCATGCCCCTCACACCAGCCATACAGCCCCCTGGATGCCCCTCTACATACCCGATGCCTCCTCATACCAGCCATACAGCCCCCTGGATGTCCCTCTACATACCCCATGCCTCCTCACACCAGCCACACAGCCCCCTGGATGTCCCTCTACATACCCCATGCCTCCTCACACCAGCCACACAGCCCCCTGGATGTCCCTCTACATACCCCATGCCTCCTCGCACCAGCCACACAGCCCCCTGGATGCCCCTCTACAAACCCCATGCCTCCTCACACCACCCACACAGCCCCCTGGATGTCCCTCTACATATCCCATGCCTACTCACACCAGCTTCATCGCCCCCTGGATGTCCCTCTACATGCCCCTCGCACCAGCCACACAGCCCCCTGGATGTCCCTCTACATACCCCATGCCTCCTCGCACCAGCCACACAGCCCCCTGGATGTCCCTCTACATACCCCATGCCTCCTCGCACCAGCCACACAGCCCCCTGGATGTCCCTCTACACACCCCATGCCTCCTCACACCACCCACACAGCCCCCTGGATGTCCCTCTACACACCCCATGCCTCCTCACATCACCCACACAGCCCCCTGGATGTCCCTCTACATACCCCATGCCTCCTCGCACCAGCCACACAGCACCCTGGATGTCCCTCTACATACCCCATGCCTCCTCGCACCAGCCAGACAGCCCCCTGGATGCCCCTCTACATACCCCATGCCTCCTCACACCAGCCACACAGCCCCCTGGATGTCCCTCTACATACCCCATGCCTCCTCACACCAGCCATACAGCCCCCTTTATGCCTCCACAGCATTTATTCACATGGTCAGTTCCCCCACCTCAGTCCTCACAGCACAAAGCTGAACTCCTCATCACCATCCTCCGGTCCCGGCACAATGTGCACTGCTGCAGCTGCAGGTGGAAGAGCGTCCACTGGACTGAGAAGCCCCGCCCCTTCCGGTGACGTCATGATAGAATGAAATCACTCCTCCCCCTCAGGAGATCAACTCCAATCTAGACGCTACCGTGGCGTCTCTGCAGGTGGAGGTATGTGGAGACCCCATTACTGGCAGCAGGGGGCATTAACCCCTTCAGCACGGAGACTCTTTTGGGGTCTTGTGTTGCCCCTTTATAAGAATCATAAGGTTTCTGTTCTGTTTCCTGTAATAGATACATACGACCCAACTATGGAGACAGGAAGGGAGGAAACGTATTGTTCTCAGAGTACGGGACCCCCACACAGTGTAATGCCCCCATTATGCCCCTTATGCAGGATGTATGATGCCCCCACACTGTGTAATGCCTCCATTATGCCCCTTATGCAGGATGTATGATGCCCCCACACGGTGTAATGCCCCCATTATGCCCCTTATGCAGGATGTATGATGCCCCCACACAGTGTAATGCCCCCATTATGCCCCTTATGCAGGATGTATGATGCCCCCACACAGTGTAATGCCCCCATTATGCCCCTTATGCAGGATGTATGATGCCCCCACACAGTGTAATGTCCCCATTATGCCCCTTATGCAGGATGTATGTTGCCCCTACACAGTGTAATGCCCCCATTATGCCCCTTGTGCAGTATATTTGATGCCTCCACACAGTGTAATGCCCCCATTATGCCCCTTATGCAGTATGTATGATCCCCCCACACAGTGTAATGCCCCCATTATGCCTCTTATGCAGGATGTATGATGCCCCCACACAGTGTAATGCCCCCATTATGCCCCTTATGCAGGATGTATGATGACCCCACACAGTGTAATGCCCCCATTATGCCCCTTATGCAGGATGTATGATGTCCCCCACACAGTGTAATGCCCCCATTTTGCCCCTTATGCAGGATGTATGATGCCCCCACACAGTGTAATGCCCCCATTATGCCCCTTATGCAGGATGTATGTTGCCCCCACACAGTGTAATGCCCTCATTATGCCACTTATGCAAGTTGTATCATGCCCCCACACAGTGTAATGCCCCCATTATGCCCCTTATGCAGTATGTATGATCCCCCCACACAGTGTAATGCCCCATTATGCCCCTTATACAGGATGTATGATGCCCCCACAGTACCGGTTTTGCAGTTGGAATAATCCCTCTGGAGTTGGTTTTCCCTTTGCCTGCTCCCCTCCATGTATACCCTCGAGCATGTATACATGCATGTAGGGGAGCAGCCGGCCTTACTAGATATCGAGGCTTTGTACAGTAATATACGGCCTGAGGATGGTATCAGAGGAGTAAGACGTTTCTTGAAATCGAGATCAGTCGAGTGTAGCAGACATAATGACTTCATGGAAGATTTGTCGGGGAACTCCGCATCAATAGAGTGGGCTTTAGATTTACATCTGAATTTAATTATAATAATAATAATTTTTATTTTTATAGCACCAACATATTCCACATCACTTTACAATTTTAGGGGGGACTTGTACAGACAATACAGACTTTACAGAATAAGCATAACTCAAATATTAAAAGGAGTGAGGGTCGCAAGCTTACAGTCTATAAGCAAATAGGGGAGACACAAAGGTAAAATGTACATATATTCTATAATACAGCTATAATATAGTAAATAGGGTAAGTACATAACACTACATGAACTGGTCGCCTGCCAGTATGTGTACAGTACAGACAGAGGCTAATCACTGCATGTGACGCGCCCCCTGGGCCTGTGCTGGGAACCCGGAACCGGGCCTTTTGTAGGATGCTGGGGGTTGTAGTCTCCGTGTGGCGGTGACCTGGTCCGTGCCCAGGGTGGTCAAACCAGTGGCAGTCTACTTGTATTGTAATTGTCCGACTACGCCACCCGTGGATTGCGGTCAGTGGGGATCACCGCTGCGCTGCAGACCGCTGAGGCTGATGTTATATGCGCAGCCAAGAATGGGATAACTCCCCACGGGAGAAGTATTGCCTCAGGGCAGCTAGAGTAGATGATGGTAGTGATGGTGTGAGCGTCCCAATACTAATGGTGCTGGTGCGGCGATGAAACACAGAGACTTGTAATTGCAGTTTCCAATGCTTTACTCACAGTTGTTATTCGTGTCAATGCTGCAGGCGATGACTGCCCAAGTCGTGCTGCGTCCACCAGGTGAGGGAATCGGTCAACTCCCAGGCAATTCCAGAGTGTGGCACAGGGCTCCCTTCTCTTCCCTTCTCTGGCCGTCCCCACCAGTGACCCACCTTTGTCCAGCTTCCTCGGGCCTTCTGTTGGCGAAACCTCTCTCCGGTTTCCCTGACCCTATGTGGTATGCTTTCCTGGTGGATGTAGTGAGGGGTCGCACCAAGATGTGGTCACAACCTCCGGTTTTGGCTGAGGATTAGTCGCCTCCACCAATTTGGGTTCCGGTACCCTGCTCTGCCAACCCTTCACCCGTTATCTCGTGGGTTCTTAGGGTTCCTTCTTCACTCTGGTCTCTGGGCCTTTCTCTGTGTTCCTGTTCCTTGCTTCCTTCCTCCTCTGTTCCAGTTCCTATCTTACTTTCCTTTCTGTTCCTTCTCCTTTCTCTCTCTCTCAGGCTCCAGCCTCCTGACAAGGCCTGCCTGCGGAGCAGAGCCCATGCAGAGGCTCTGCTTCCTGTGTTCTCCTCAGACTGCACTCCCCGGACTGAACACTGATCTAAGATGGTGCCCACCTTTTATACCTCCTTCTAACACCCGAGCCCAGGTGACTAGCAACCAATGGGCTCCTGCCTATGCCCAGAGACCCACCCCTATCTGCTCCTACACCACTGGGTGTACTTTCCCCTCCCCACTCCAGCCAGGGACAGATGCTGTCGTGCCTGCACTTCTGTCTAGTGGGAGCACCGTTGAGCTGTCCCTCGGAAATGGGGTGTGTGTGGTGCATGCAGCCTACCGAGTCCTGGTCCACACTCCATCCTTACCCGGGAGTGGAATATCACACCTCTGGTTTGAGGTGCAATACCCCTGTAGCAGCCGAGCCCTCGGGGTGCTACATTTGGATGGTATGAGCATGATTTTGAAGAAAATTTTAATATGGGCCAAACTGGGACAGTTAGATAAGTGTGTTGAGGTGATAGGCCAGTCTAAAGAAATGGGTTTTTATGGCACGCTTAAAACTGTGGGTATTGGGAATTAATCGAATTGTCCTGAGTACTGCATTCCAAAGAATTGGTGCAGCACGCGAGAAATCTTGGATACGGGAGTGTGAGGTTCCTATTACGGAGGATTTTAGTTTAAAGTTCATAGCAGAACGGAGGGCACTTGTAGGGTGGTAGACTGAGATGATGGAGGAGATGTAGGGGGATGCTAAAGCATGGAGCGCTTTGTGGGTGAGAGTGATAAGTTTATATTGAACTCTGTATTGGATGGGCAACCAGTGCAATGACTGGCACAGGGAAGAGGCATTGGTGTATCGGTTGGTGAGGAATATGATCCTGGCTGCTGCATTCAGGATGGATTGAAGAGGGGAGAGTTTAGAAAGAGGGAGACTGATTAGTAAAGAGTTACAATAGTCCAGAGGAGAATGAATAAGAGCTACAGTGAGAGTTTTTACAAAGTCAAAGGTAAGAAAATTTCTGATTCTAGAGATGTTTTTGAGGTGTAGATGACGCGAGCAAGTGATTTGATGTGAGGTGTGAAGACAAGATCTGAATTGAGTATGACCCCAAGACAAACCAGTGGGCTTGTTGCTGGTTGCTGGGGAGTAATGGTGGAGCCACAAACTGAAGTGGCAATATTGGGCACAGGTACAGTACAGACCAAAAGTTTGGACACACCTTCTCATTTAGATTTTTCTGTATTTTCATGACTATGAAAATTGTACATTCACACTGAAGGCATCAAAACTATGAATTAACACATGTGAAATTATATACTTTACAAAAAAGTGTGAAACAACTGAAAATATGTCTTATATTCTAGGTTCGTCAAAGTAGCCACCTTTTGCTTTGATGACTGCTTTGCACACTCTTGGCATTCTCTTGATGAGCTTCAAGAGGTAGTCACCGGAAATGGTTTTCACTTTACAGGTGTGCCCTGTCAGGTTTAATAAGTGGGATTTCTTGCCTTATAAATGGGGTTGGGACCATCAGTTGTGTTGTGCAGAAGTCTGGTGGATACACAGCTGATAGTCCTACTGAATAGAGTGTTAGAATTTGTATTATAGCAAGAAAAAAGCTAAGTAAAGAAAAACGAGTGGCCATCATTGCTTTAAGAAATGAAGCTCAGTCAGTCTGAAAAATTTGGCAAACTTTTAAAGTGTCCCCAAGTGCGGTTGCAAAAACCATCAAGTTCTGCAAAGAAACTGGCTCACATGAGGACCGCCCCAGGAAAGGAAGACCGAGAGTCACCTCTGCTTCTGAGGATAAGTTTATCCGAGTCACCAGCCTCAGAAATCGAAGGTTAACAGCAGCTCAGATTAGAGACCAGGTCAATGTCACACAGAGTTCTAGCAGCTGACACATCTCTACAACAACTGTTAAGAGGAGACTTTGTGCAGCAGGCCTTCATTGTAAAATAGCTGCTAGGAAACCACTGCTAAGAACAGGCAACAAGCAGAAGAGACTTGTTTGGGCTAAAGAACACAAGGAATGGACATTAGACCAGTGGAAATCTGTGCTTTGGTCTGATGAGTCCAAATTTGAGATCTTTGGTTCCAACCACCGTGTCTTTGTGCGATGCAGAAAAGGTGAACAGATGAACTCTACATGCCTGGTTCCCACTGTGAAGCATGGAGGAGGAGGTGTGATGGTGTGGGGGTGCTTTGCTGGTGGCACTGTTGGGGATTTATTCAAAATTGAAGGCATACTGAACCAGCATGGCTACCACAGCATCTTGCAGCTTCATGCTATTCCATCCGATTTGTGTTTAGCTGGACCATCGTTTATTTTTCAACAGAACAATGACCCCAAACACACCTCCAGGCTGTGTAAGGGCTATTTGACCAAGAGGTAGAGTGATGGGGTGCTACGCCAGATGACCTGGCCTCCACAGTCACCAGACCTGAACCCAATCGAGATGGTTTGGGGTGAGTTGGACCGCAGAGTGAAGGCAAAAGGGCCAACAAGTGCTAAGCATCTCTGGGAACTCCTTCAAGATTGTTGGAAGACCATTTCCGGTGACTACCTCTTGAAGCTCATCAAGAGAATGCCAAGAGTGTGCAAAGCAGTCCTCAAAGCCAAAGGTGGCTACTTTGAAGAACCTAGAATATAAGACATATTTTCAGTTGTTTCACACTTTTTTGTTAAGTATATAATTCCACATGTGTTAATTCATAGTTTTGATGCCTTCAGTGTGAATGTACAATTTTCATAGTCAAGAAAATACAGAAAAATCTTTAAATGAGAAGGTGTGTCCAAACTTTTGGTCTGTACTGTAGGTTAGTGGAGGGAGGAAATACGAGTAGTTCAGTTTTTGACAAATTCAATTTTAGATAGAGGGAGGACATAGTGTTAGACACAGCAGAAAGACAATCACTGGTGTTTTGTAATAAGTCAGGGGTGATGTTTGGAGAAGAGGTGTATGATTGGGTCATCAGCATAGAGATGGTACTTAAAACCGAATCTGCTGATTGTCCCATAGGAGCGATGTATAAGGAGAAAAGAAGGGTGCCTAGGACTGATCATTGAGGAACCCCGACAATAAGGGGAAGGAGAGAGGAGCAGGAGCCAGCAAAAGACACAGTGAATGAGAGGTCAGAGAGATAGGAGGAGAACCTAGAGAGAAGGGTGTCCTTGAGGCCGATAGTGCTTAGCATAGTGAGGACGAGCTGTTGATCTTCAGTGTCGAATGATGCAGAGAGATCTGGGAGAATCAGCAGGGAGTAGTGCCCATTTGATTTGGCTGTTAGTAGATCATTAGAGACTTTAGTGAGGGCAGTTTCAGTAGAATGTAAAGAGCGGAAACCAGATTGTAAAGGGTCAAGAAGAGAGTTATCTGAGAGATAGCGGATCAGACGGGACTGGACAAGGCGTTCCAGGAGTTTAGAGATAAAGGGAAGATTGGAGACAGGTCTGTAGTTAGCATCACAGTTCTCGTCCAGGGATGTTTTTTTTCTTCTTCTTCCGTGACTGGTTCGAAGTCAGAAAATGAGCAAGATGCAGTGTGGGAGGGAGGAGCATGCATTACATGTGAGGTTTGGGAGAAAATTTCCCGTCTGATATGGTCAATTTTTTCTTTGAAATAATTGTCCAGATCGTCAGCGCTGAGGTCGGTGGTCGGGCCTTGTGCTGTTTGATTGAGGAGAGAGTGAAACGTGTCAAAGAGTCGTTTAGGATTATTGGACCGTGAGATGATGAGTTTATTATAGTAGGTTTGTTTGGAGAGGTGAAGGCCGGAGTTATAGGTTTTAAGCATAAATTTATAATGGAGGAAATCTTCGGGCAGATTAGATTTTCTCCGCAGCCGTTCAGCGCACGTGGAGCACCGCTGGAGAAGCGTGTTCCAGGGTTGTCCTCATCTGCGCCGAGTTGTTCTCTGTGTAGGAGGTGCAGCTTCATCCAGGGAGCATTGCAATGTTTCGTTATAATGCTTCAGTGCAGAGTCAGGACATGTGAGGGAGGAGATTGGAGCCAATGATGTTTGCAACATTTTCATACATTTCTGGGTGTTAATGGATTGTATATTTCTGTAAGTGTGGAAAGTGGGGGTGTCTTGAGCAGGGGGACAGTTCTTGACAGAGAATGAAAGAAGGTTGTGATCAGAGAGCGGAAGAGGAGCGTTAGTAAAGTCATATATTGAACAGAGCCGGGCGAAGATCAGGTCAAGAGTATTTCCATCATGTGTAGGAGAATTAGTAAGCTGTGAAAGGCCGAAGGAGGAAGTTAGCGATAAAAGATGAGCGGCAGATGGGGAGACTGAATCGCCAATTGGGATGTTAAAGTCTCCCATGATGAGGGTGGGGATGTCATAGCATAGAAAGTTGGGAAGCCAAGTGGCAAAATGATCCACAAACTGACGGGAGGGGCCCGGAGGGCGATACACAACCGCCACTCGCAGGGAGAATGGCCGGTAGAGTCTGACTCTGTGGGCCTCAAAAGAAGGGAAGATAAGTGAGGGTGCTGGGGGGATAACCTGAAAAGTACATTTTGTTTAAAGGAGCAGACCAACACCAATTATTACCAGTTGACGTTCCTGTATGTACTGATCAAGAAAGATTGAAATGGGACCCTAGGGACACTCATCTACCATAAACCTTCAAGCACTAATAAACTATTGAAGTGGGATAACCACCACCCCCATCCCCATACAAAGAGGAAAACCCAAGGGCCAATTTTTACGGTTGAGAAGGTACTGCTCGAATGTCACAGATTTTAATATACAGGCAATAGACCTGAACACCAGATTAAGGGATAAAGGGTACTCATGGTACATTTTCGATTCCGCATCATCGTTTGCAGAAAAATGGGAGAGAGAGACACTCCTCCATACCAATCCAAGAGACCAAGAAGAAGATTGGACTACACGAGTAAGAAAAACTTATGACAATCAGAGTGACTGTATCTTTCATATCCTCAGAAAACACTGGGATATACTTGTGGTCGACCCAGACCTGAGGGTGCTGTGGAATCTACTCCCACAATAACTTTCAGAAAGGGTTGGTCAATTAGGGACCATGCACAGTTTCTATAAAAAAAACTGCACCCAAGGGGACTTGGCTAGATAGAAGAATCTACGGTTTCTTTAGATCTGGAGAATGTTGTACATGTAATTGGATGAGACCATGTAAATCTTTCTCAAGTTCCTCCATGGCTAAAATCTTTTTCCAGTGGGATTATTCCATCTGTAAAACTTCAGGACTAGTATATATGGCCACATGCACCTGCCCCCTAGAATATGTAGACAAGATCAAGAGGGTGTCTAGGAGGAGAGTAGGGGAGCATTTGGGCGATATATGCCATGGTCGGGAGATCCCATTAGTGAGACACATGAACAGTGCACATCGAGGTGAACCCGGAGACCTCTCCTTTTGTATCATTGAGGTGGTTAAACCCAATGTGAGAGGAGGTGATCATAATAGATGTATCCTCTGAAAGGAAAGTGAGTGGATTGTTAGACTGGATTCACGAGCCCCTAAGGGACTCGGTGAGCAAATTTCCTATGCCTGTTTTGTGTGACTACAGCCCCATTCTGGATTATATTTTTGGATTTTATGCTCTACCCATTGCTAGTCAGTTTCCTGTGAATGGGGTTCACATATTGTTGTACTTCACCGAGATATCTGAGCTTCTATATCAGAATTATTACTTATCAATTATATTCCACTTATACTATTTCATCATTAACAAGTGTGGTGATCCTTGTGTATCTCTAATTGTGTAATAGAGGTCAAATTTGACCATTTAGGAATATACTGTGGGCCACCATCCCATATTTTTTGTAGTGATAAAGTAGATCTACATGCCTATTGCATGATGGGAGGATGTGCAGTACTTGTTTTTAGTCTCCCATGATGCTGATCTCAGAGATAGGATTTTTCTATGTTGGTGGTATGCAATCCAATACCATATGCGATCCGGCGTGGAACGCATGCTTCCGGACATGCTCATGCGCAGGTAGGAGACCGTGATGCCCTCCGGCGTGGAACGCACATGTCCGGGCACGTTTGAGCTTTCTGCCCGCTCATTGTTTTGTGCTGGATTGTGGGGCGTTCTTGAGAATTTATTTTTGTTCCATCTTTCTTTAGTTGATCCCACTGATGCATCAGATAAGTCCTCAGAGAATTATAATTAGAGGAACCCATGGACACATTAGGATTTGTGAAGCTGACCTCAGCTCTCCTCTATTTCCTTTGAATTTATTGTGTGACCTGTATTTCTGAACAGTAGATCCTGGTTTGTTTCATTTCCATGTGTAAATTGAATTTGACTCGTAGTCTTTGATATCTCTCTCAAACGTAGTTTTTTTGCTGTCTGAGATGGCATCCTCCAGACTTTGTAAATTCTTTTGCATATTTTGTTTGAGTTTTGGATCCAAAAAGGCTTCTACACTAGGCAGAATAAGCAAGAAACAAATATCAAACGCAATGTAACTTGGTTATCCTATAAGGTTTTTTTAAATGTGGACATACACCCTGTAAAGCATGCAACGATGTTAATAAAACCGACACATTTGAAGAAAACCTAACGGTACAGCAATTTTCAGTACACAATTTCATCAATTGTAACACTATAGGGGGTCATTTATTTAATAGAGTGTATAGAGAGTTAACTACAATACGTGGGATGCACGTCAGGGCCCCTAAAAAAAATGTATTAGAAGACATTAATCTATTAAGATATTTGGCAGTCGGCACCACACAATCTAAATCACTGAAATATGATACGGGGTGCAATGGTAACTGTGCAACAAAGCACATAAAGAAGTAGGTAGAGAAAAGCTTGCACAGTGAGATAATGCACATCCAAAAATAATAAGAATTACTACAAATAATAAATAAAATAGCAACTTTATTTCATGTAGGGACACACAAGTGGTTAAAAAACATACGACCCCTGATGAAGCTACTGTAGTAGTGATACACGTAGGGCATAGATACCTACGTGTATCGCTACTACAGTAGCTTCGTCAGGGACTGTATTTCTCTTGCTGATCAAAAAGGTCATAGTATTTGTATAACCCTGAATGCTGAATTCTGTTCGTTTGGAAACAATCATGTTTACTGTGATAATGACAAATTGCACTAAGTCAGCAGAAAGTTTATTTACAACAGCCCCTGTGATACCAACTGTGTAAGTAGATTAGCTCAAACAATGATAAGTGATCCCTGCACCTTTACCTCTTTTACCTGGGCTTTATGACCTCACATAGATGTAAATATAAACAGGGATGTCTGTAGTGCTGTAGACAGAATGAAATTTGGGACAGAGAATCACGGAACATCAGAAGGACTTTGGAAGGAGAATGGGAGACATCCTTCAGCAAAGTAGATGGATTGCATGGCATCTAAAGAGACACAGATTTGTATTCTACATGTTTCTAATCTAAGGGTATCAGCCCTCACTGGAAAGTTTCAGATCTGCTCCATTAACCATCAGAGAGACCATGGATACTTTTGGGAAGTCCGGGAGAGGACGAAAAAGTCACTTGGCCCCATGGATATGCTGTTTTGGTGTTGCTAGGAGGGACCCACCAGTCACTTAGAACCCATGGAGACATTTGGAGTTGCCAAGAGGGACCCACCGGTCGTCTGGTCCCATGAAAACTCTCGGAGAGGCCAGGATGGGACCATCGGGTCTCCTGGTCTTGTACCTCAATGGACTGTTGACTTCCTAAACTTGCCGCTACCTTCTCTCTGTGGGAGCCCACCTGAAGCGGAGGGCCACTGGTTGAGGTAGTCAGCACTGGAAGTCTCTAAAGTCGCAGCTGTTCTATCCCAGGCTGGCGGAGAAGGAAGGGTGAGACTGTGTAATGTTGTACCATCTTGGGTATTTGCTGGGACTGTTCTGTATGTTTAATGTCTTCTTTGTGGTTCAATAAAGTATTACCATGCTGTTTTACCCTCACCCTGTGTTGTTTTAGTAGCGTTACACCAACAGAAGACCCTGGGTCTTCACAGTCCCTGACCAGGGTGACTCCATGCGGTGTTCTTCAGACAAGGTGCATTAAATAAACAGTGAGCCGACCTCCCTCTCCATTTTCTCATTATATGCATGTTTTCCTTATAGTGACAAATATTTATTTTTGCTAAAACTGTGATATTTTCACTTTAAAACTTTTTTTTAAACCTTTTTTATAAACTTTTTAAAATAACTCTCATTAGTGCGATCATACAACACAGAAGCCTTTGATTGCTCATGTGATGCACTGTACTACTGTAGTGCCGTGTATTATCACTGCCTGTCAGTGTAATACTAACTGCCCCATACACATGAGATAAGTGTTGGCTGAACGATCATTTGGCAGACGGCTATCCCTCCAGACTCCCCCATACACAAATATTCCAGCTTTCCTGTGGTTTGTATGTCTGACTGCATCTGTAGGGAGGTCCCCAAATACATTATATAGTCGACCAAAATCAGTACTTCCATGTAACTTTAGTCTAATGTTTATGGAGGCGTTAAAAAGTAAGTTATGGAACTCTGCCTCTGGCCCGGCCTAATAGACTTTTGTACATTACAGGCCCAGTACTTGGGGGAGGAGGGCATTCAGCTGAACTCTGTCACACCTTCTTAGATGCCATGTTTGCTTTTTGCAGGAGCAAGTGGTTAAACTGCCAGGGATTTTGTTGCTGCCGCACCTGTGCCATCCCTGAGGTGTACATCTATGTTCTGGTGCCCAAAAGAGTTCATAACATGTTAAAAAATTACAAAATGTGTCTTCTGCTTTTTGCATGTTTTTTCTTTTTACAAGAATTGTTGGAGCAAATTTTCTTTTGAAACCTTTTAATATCTGCTTTTTTATGGTTTTTTTTCTTGTAATATAGGAAAGCCTAAGGCTAGAAATAAAACCCATAATACACTGTACATGTAGACTTTAGTATCAAATAATTTCTGTCCGCGGCATTTGTGCAAACAAAACCGCTCTTATAAATGCCTCAAACTTCTGTGTGTGAATCAGACATGAGATGTAACTTGATAGAAGATTACAGTTCGGGGAAGACTGGAAACATTCATACAGACGGCCAGTGGAGATGTAGTCAGTGACGGACTGTCTCCAAATATGGTTTTAGATCCGTAGTAGATGTTTCCTCATCATGAAGTAGTTATTTCTCATGTCACGTGAAATAAATATCTCCTGCATTATTGCTAATGCCAATTCCAGTGACGGAAAATGAGACGAGAATTAGCGTTATGGAAGGTGAGTCTATGAGAAACATTTTCAGCTGCAGACTTCGAGGAAGAAACTGCTTGTTGTCTGTGGCCTAAAATATAAAGGTTTTATTCCTAGATGTAAAGAAAAAACTAAATTTAAAATAATAAATCTCCTCGTATGTTTCCCCTTATTATCTTCAGTAGTTGCATTATTACACAGGATTTTTATGATGTTACATCGGCTCATCTTCTTCTAATTCAGGTCTCTACAATACCGGATCCTCTCAGTGAAGATCTTCTATATAAGAAAATTTTCCTGATTTACCTATCAAAGATGGATATGGACAGAGACAAGATAGTGGAGAGGATATTACACCTCACCCTAGAGATCCTCTTCCGGCTTACTGGAGAGGTGAGATATTTTGATGATGTCACATTACATCATACTTATCTATGGGAATAACAGATGGACAGAACTGGAGAGGTGAGGACTCTGGAAATGTCTGTAGTGAGATTTATTAATGTGTCTCTCCATAACCAGAGATTAATCACGGGGTCTCCACCTCGCCCCCTGATACATGAGGACATCAATGACCAGATCCTAGAACTCACCTACAAGATGATTGAGCTGCTGACTGGAGAGGTGACGCTGCTGGGAATGCTGGGACATTATACAGTAATACTATGAAGGGATCGGGGGATGACGGTATCATTGTATGTGTCAGGTTCCTATAAGGTGTCAGGATGTCGCCATCTATTTCTCCATGGAGGAGTGGGAGTATTTAGAAGGACACAAAGATCTGTACAAGGACATCATGATGGAGGTTCCCCAACCCCTCACATCATCAGGTAATAGACAGGACTAAATACACACAGCCTATAAGTATCTGTATGGAAAGAATGAATTCAGTCCCTGTATGTGTTTCCTCCAGATCTATCCAGTAAGAGGACACCAGAGAGATGTCCCCGTCCTCTTCTTCCACAGGACTGTAAACAAGAAGATCCCAATGTTCCTCAGGATCATCAGGTAGATGGAGAGAAGGTGTCATGAGATCTCCCCTATGATGTGTAGACGGCTGTGAGGGTCTTGTGCTCAGTCTTGTTTCATCCACCAGTATTATATGTTTTATACTTGTATAATGAGAACGGTGGAGATGGCAGGATTAGAGCTGATCACACATGTGACTTCTCCATTTGTCTTTGACTTTTATAATATTTGTTTCAGGGTGAAGATCTGACTCATATTAATACTACAGAGACATATGTGAGGGGTGATGAGCGGTGTAAGGAGGAGATTCCTACATATGACTACCCAGGTGAGTAGTAACCACTAAATGCAGAGAAGTCACAGATTCTTCTCAGTCACCGGCTGTGGATGCTTTATCGGTGGTGTAGTCCGGCCATATCACAATCGTGTGATCACCATTTTGCTGCTAGACCACAACATTCTCCTCCTTCCGAAAATATTCAATTTACTTTGTGTAATTGTGAAAGCCCTTTTCTATAGAACTTACAACCTGGAGGATCTACCTACCCCCTGGGATTAGTAGACGCTGACCGTTACCTGCCCAAGTCTGTAAACTACAAAGCCAAATGACAGCGTACGTAGAAAGTGCTGACAAGTGAGAAAATCACTTGAAGAAAAATTATGATGGGACTGTAAGAGAAAGCGGAGGGTAATGATGCTGTTGGCTTCCTAGATCCCTGATATCTTATTGGATGAATCTACCTTCTATCCCTTCTGTGCTGCTGAATGTGCTCGTATGGTGCCTACAAGACCAGGTCCAGTCTTTCTGGCCAAAGTTTGCTTTTTTGATCGATAACATTAAATGTCCAGTGAGGGACAAGTGTAAATTTCTGTACAATAACAACAGAGTTTCCCTTTATCCCGACTTTTCAATTTCTTTTTAAACCAACTAACTTCAAACAGGATTTTGATAAACTACATAAAAAACATTACACCTGTGCCATGATATACAGTTAGGTCCATATATATTTGGACAGAGACAACATTTTTCTAATTTTGGTTCTAGACATTACCACAATGAATTTTAAACAAAACAATTCAGATGCAGTTGAAGTTCAGACTTTCAGCTTGAGGGTATCCACATTAAAATTGGATGAAGGGTTTAGGAGTTTCAGCTCCTTAACATGTGCCACCCTGTTTTTAAAGGGACCAAAAGTAATTGGACAATTGACTCCAAGGCTATTTCATGGACAGGTGTGGGCAATCCCTTCGTTATGTCATTCTCAATTAAGCAGATAAAAGGCCTGGAGTTGATTTGAGGTGTGGTGCTTGCATTTGGAAGGTTTTGCTGTGAAGTAAACATGCGGTCAAAAGAGCTCTCCATGCTGGTGAAACAAGCCATCCTTAAGCTGCAAAAACAGAAAAAAACCATCCGAGAAATTGCTACAATATTAGGAGTGGCAAAATCTATAGTTTGGTACATCATGAGAAAGAAAGAAAGCACCGGTGAACTCATCAATGTAAAAAGACCTGGGCGCCCACGGAAGACAACAGTGGTGGATGATCGCAGAATAATCTCCATGGTGAAGAGAAACCCCTTCACAACAGCCAACCAAGTGAACAACACTCTCCAGGAGGTAGGCATATCAATATCCAAATCTACCATAAAGAGAAGACTTCATGAAAGTAACTACAGAGGGTTCACTGCACGGTGCAAGCCACTCATAAGCATCAAGAATAAAAAGCCTAGACTGGACTTTGCTTAAAAACATGAAAAAAAAGCCAGCACAGTTCTGGAAGAACATTCTATGGACAGATGAAACCAAGATCAACCTCTACCAGAATGATGGAAAGAGAAAAGTATGGCGAAGGCGTTGTACAGCTCATGATCCAAAGCATACCACATCATCTGTAAAACACGGCGGAGGCAGTGTGATGGCACGGGCATGCATGGCTGCCAGTGGCACTGGGTCACTAGTGTTTATTGATGATCTGACACAGGACAGAAGCAGCCGAATGAATTCCTTATGTATTCAGAGCCATACTGTGTGCTCAGATCCAGCCAAATGCAGCCAAACTGATTGGTCGTCGTTTCATACTACAGATGGACAATGACCCAAAACAAAGCCAAAGCAACCCAGGAGTTTATTAAAGCAAAGAAGTGGAATATTCTTGAATGGCCAAGTCAGTCACCTGATCTCAACCCAATTGAGCATGCATTTCACTTGTTAAAGACTAAACTTCAGACAGAAAGGCCCACAAACAAACAGCAACTGAAAACCACCGCAGTGAAGGCCTGGCAGAGCATCAAAAGAAGGAAACACAGCGTCTAGTGATGTCCATGAGTTCAAGACTTCAGGCAGTCATTGACAACAAAGGGTTTTCAACCAAGTACTAGAAATGAACATTTTATTTACAATTATTTAATCTGTCCAATTACTTTTGGTCCCTTTAAAAACAGAGTGGCACATGTTAAGGAGCTGAAACTCCTAAACCCTTCATCCAATTTTAATGTGGATACCCTCAAATGAAAGCTGAAAGTCTGAACTTCAACTGCATTTGAATTGTTTTGTTTAAAATTCATTGTGGTAATGTCTAGAACCAAAATTAGAAAAATGTTGTCCCTGTCCAAATATATATGGACCTAACTGTATCTCTAAGCTGTGCGTGGCTGATGGCTGTAATACACATCTATTCACGCCTGCAGGAGATGTGGTGGCATGGCTCGAGCCCTGGTTTCATGGATTCACTCCACGTCATAAATTCCATTATGTTTTCAATCCTAAAGAATTCAGATTCCTGCACAATCTCTCCTGACATGGGGGCACTAATACTTTCTCTACTCTTCTGGTCAGGATTCATCATACCTCCAATGGTCCACCATAAATGAGTGCGACTCCGGTTTAGTGTTGGATTTTTCCCTTCATACATACGTTGTTGTTGGGGATGTTACATGTTTATATATTCTTTCTTTTTTTACAAGTTCATTCTGTATGATAGTTTGATTGTGGTGGAATCGGCCGGCCTCACTTATGTGTCTCTGTAACTCCCTGGTAGTCTTTCAAAAAGATCTCCATTGCCTCTTCCAAATGCCCGAGATCTAAATTTAAGACCCCTCAGCTCTGCAGTATTGTAAAAAACTTCACTTTAAATGTCTAATATTTCTTCTTGACACTCATGTGACAGAAAATATTGTCCCTTACGATAGTTTAGATGATGAAGAGCCACCGAGCCCCAGACTCTAATTACCCCAGAGAGGTTTCTCCACTAGTTACTCATTTTTCTTTGATGGAGACTGTTGAGTTTGATCATTTCAGTAGATGTTTTATTGTCTATACTCACAGTTTTTGACTTCAGTAATCCTCTGATTTAACCCCTTCCCGCGTCACTTTATGTGGTGATAATTCTGGAATTCTTCACAAAGGATAATAGGAAACAAATGGACCTTACAAATTATTTTCCAACTTCTCTTGAATCTGACAATCCCCTATATACGGTTGTACACTACTGTCTGGGCACATGGCAGGGTAAGAAGGGAAGGAGCGCCATTTAGCTATTTGAATGCAGATCTTAACTGGAATAGTTCGCAGACGCAATGTATTGGGGGCACTGTTCATGGTCACCTGGCAGCTCAAAAGATGGCCACCACAAACAGGCTTGTCACTATCTACCCTCTTTACAGATTTCACAAATGACTTTGCTCATCACCCTTTAACCCCTCTACATGGATCTGGACTTACACAGAGACCCCTAGGCTTGGGCCATAGTGTTACCTGCTGTTCTGTGGAGTGAGATGGGAATAAGAATAGTCAGGTAGCCGGATCAGAACCAGGAGGGCAGAGAAAATACAAAATCAGAAGACACGAGTAGTCAGTAAACGGGCCGAGGTCACAACCGGAAGCAAATACACAAGCCGGGAGCTGATCACAGAGGACTGAACCAGAGGAGAACAAGGCTGGATCTGGCAGCTTCCGGCAATATGCTTCCAGCTTTAGTAGGGTGCGGTGCTTTCCAAATGGCTGAAGCAGGGAGTAGGTTACTCCAGCTGGACAGCACACACACCCATACTGCCAGACTGGATGGTACTACTGGTCCCAGGCTACCTAATCTTAGTGGCTGGACAGAGCCTGCGCCTTTTACTCCATATTTGGGAGGCAGAATGAACAAACAGTTGAACACCACGCTCCACTGGTTCATCCTATGAGGTTTTCTATTAGATGGTCATTGTCCTGGTGAATAAATGAATTTTTTTTTTTTATATAACTTGCCTTTATTTACAGACAGTTTAAGTAGAAATGTTCAAAAATATAAAATTCAAGGATTTTTTATTAAAAAATAATAATTGGTTTTATTCTTGGCAGATGACTGTATCAGGAGATCAGAGGGACAGGAGATTTTTATATCAGATGATCTTGAGATCCCACAGGATACAATTGAAGTGAATGCCATTACTCCAGATCTACCATCATCCCTTCACAGCAAAGATCTGTCATCTGATCCTATGAAACAAGTCCTGTCTTCTGATTCATTACCGACTACTGAGGGAAATCAAACTCACAAAATAAGCATTAAAAAACAAACTGCTCCTAAAGCAAAGAAGCCATTTTCACGTTCAGAATATAGAAATAGTTTTCCTCTCAAAAAGTCTTTTCTCAAACATCAAAAAATTCACACAGTGAAGAATAGATTTTCTTGCTCCAAGTGTGGGAGATGTTTTAATCAGAAATCAAATCTTGTTAGGCATGAGAGAACTCACACAGGAGAGAAGCCATTTTCCTGTTCAGAATGTGTGAAATGTTTTACAGAGAAATCAACTCTTATCAAGCATCACAAAACTCACACAGGGGAGAAGCCATTTTCATGTTCAGATTGTGGGAAATGTTTTAACCGGAAATCTAGTTTTCTTGAGCACCAGAGAACTCACACAGGGGAGAAGCCATTTTCATGTTCAGAATGTGGGAAATGTTTTACAGAGAAATCAAATCTTATCAAGCATCACAAAACTCACACAGGGGAGAAGCCATTTTCATGTTCAGATTGTGGGAAATGTTTTGCACAGAAATCACATCTTAATATACATCAGAGAACTCACACAGGGGAGAAGCCATTTTCTTGTTCAGAATGTGGGAAGTGTTTTGCAAAGAAATCAAATCTTATCAAGCATCACAAAACTCACACAGGGGAGAAGCCTTTTTCATGTTCAGAATGTGTGAAATGTTTTACAGAGAAATCAACTCTTATCAAACATCAGAGAACTCACACAGGTGAGAAGCCTTTTTTTTGTTCAGAATGTGTGAAATATTTTACAGAGAAATCATCTCTTATCACACATCAGAGAACTCACACAGGGGAGAAGCCATTTTCTTCAGAATGTGTGAAATATTTTACAGAGAAGTCAGCTCTTATTGCACATCAGAGAACTCACACAGGGGACAAGCCATTTTCTTGTTCAGAATGTGGGAAATGTTTTGCAAAGAAATCAAAGCTTATCAAACATCAGAGAACTCACACAGGGGAGAAGCCTTTTTCATGTTCAGAATGTGGAAAATGTTTTGCAGAGAAATCAACTCTTACCAGTCATCAGAGAACTCACACAGGAGAGAAGCCATTTTCATGTTCAGAATGTGGGAAATGTTTTACAGCGCAGTCTACTCTTATAAAACATCACAAAACTCACACAGGGGAGAAGCCATTTTCATGTTCAGAATGTGGGAAATGTTTTGTAAAGAAATCAAAGCTTATCACACATCAGAGAACTCACACAGGGGAGAAGCCTTTTTCATGTCCAGAATGTGGAAAATGTTTTGCAGAGAAATCAACTCTTATCAACCATCAGAGAACTCACACAGGAGAGAAGCCATTTTCATGTTCAGAATGTGGGAAATGTTTTACAGCGCAGTCTACTCTTATAAAACATCACAAAACTCACACAAGGGAGAAGCCATTTTCATGTTCAGATTGTGGGAAATGTTTTGTACAGAAATCAGATCTTAATAAACATCAGAGAATTCACACAGGGAAGAAGCCTTTTTCTTGTTCAAAATGTGGGAAATGTTTTAACCAGAAAGCGAATCTTGATAACCACCGGAGAACCCACACAGGGGAGAATGCCACAACTACACCCAACTAGTCTCTGTACAGACAAGAAAGGCCCTAGCTGCACAACTAAAAACACCACCACTGACCTAACTCCTTAATAAGCCGTTGAGGAGTTTCTCGTACCTCCTGAGGAACCAGAGGGGAGGCTGCAACACACTGTCAACAAGGGGAAAGAAAAGTATGAAGTAAAATACGAAAACCCTGAATGAGAAACAAAAACACATTCATATAGGGCGAAGAAGTCAAGCTAAGGAGAACAAAAAATAGAAGGAACAAGTATAATCTCTCAAAAACCTATCATTGTTAGAATGAAAAGGTACTGGGAGGGAAAGCAAACTAACCGGGAGGATAGTTTCACCTTTGTGGTGAAACTTACAAAATTCATCCTCATCCACTGTATATGTAAAACCTGTCCATTTATAATGACCACGGACAAGATAAAGATTCCCAACTCACATCAGGACCACAAGATCCCAGATACTTTCAGCTGCATCACATCTAATGTACTTAATTATATGTACCAAATGTCCAACTGGGGGTCTGTATGTAGGGGAGACAAGGCAAAAACTTAGAACAAGGATGAATTCTCATCGCCACACAAAAAAAGACAAAAAGAATAGATCTACTTGTGGCCACTTATTTTTACGGCCACAACTTCTTCTCCCTTTCCAAAACTGATATTTCTGCTTCACATCACTTGTCTCATCTATTGCATTATTCCTGTGCCATGTTGTGTATAAATATGTGACTCTTCAGATTTTGTGTTATACTATGTCTGATGAAGAGACCTGAGTAGTCTCGAAAGCTTACTGACTAATGGCTAACTGAAAAGATGGTATCAAAAACTGAGGACTCTCAAACTGTAATATTTGTCTCCATACAGCAATTTTAAGATCTCTCCACAGGTGTTCAATGGGATTTAGATCCAGACTCCTTGCTGGTCAGAACTCTCCAGCACTTTGTTTCCATCCATTTTCTGGGTGCTTCTTGAAGTATGTTTGGGGTCATTGTCATGCTGGAAGACCCATGACCTAGGACGCAAATCCAGCTTTCTGACACTAGGCACTACATTGTGACCCAAGATCCTTTGCTAATCTTCAGATTTCATGATGTCTTGCACACAGTCAAGGCACCTAGTGCCAGAGGCAGAGAATCAACCCCAAAACACCTTTGAACCTCCACCATATCTGACTGTATGGGTTGTAAATTTATTGATTATGCTGCGTACCTTGGACAAAGGAACATGCTTATCCCTAAAGATGGACTTATAACCTTGAAATTGTTGATATTTTTCAACAATTTGGGTTCTCAAATCCTCAGACAGTTCTCTTCTCCTTTTTCTGTTTTCTCCATGCTTAGTGTGGCACACATATGCACACAATGCAAAGATTGAATCAACTTCTCCCTTTTTTATCTAGTTTTAGTTGTGATTTTCATATTGCCCACACCTGTTACTTGCCACAATTACGTTTGAACAAGCTTCACATACTTGAAACAAAGTTGTTTACCTACAATTTTGTCCGGCCTATTTTGTGTGAAATTATGTTCAATTTGCCTTTTTCTCTCTGTTTTCTTGTGTTGTTCCAATACACGCAAAGGAAATAAACGTGTATAACAAAACATGTAATTGCAATAATTTTCTGGGAGAATTACTTCATTTTCTGGAACAATTTCAAGGGATCCAACACTTTTCACCATGACTTGTTTTTGTTGCCTTTTTAATTTGTTGCAGCATTTCATCCTCTACGTGTTCAGCTATATTAGGAGACTTGTAGCAAAGTCCAGTTAGCAGTTTTCCATTATTGTCATGTCCATGTACATTTACCCAGACTGATTCTACATCAGGAATGTAAAACTCACAACATGAAAACTTTGACAAAGTCGTGGGCCAACCAGTATACAGTATAATGGGCCCCACATGCTCCTCCATACATAAGAAACAAGAGGAAAAAACTTCAAGTCAGAGTCCCATATAATAGTGAAAAAATTACAAAATGTTATTAATTATAATTTATACAGAAAAAAATATGAATCGCAGAAACAGAGACAGTTAATAGTAAAACAATGGAGGAGCACTAATGAGCATGAGACAAATTAACATGATTCTTTTCTGATGTAAATACATAATTGGGCTGCCAAAAAATAAGAATATATTGTTAAAATGCAGAGAAGCATTCCATAAAAGTGCAGGTGCTTGTGAGGTAGGTCAGAAGTAGTTGCTATATGAGAGGTTAGTCACACCGCTGTCTATATATAGGTACTAATATAGATAGCTCATATCGGGGACAGCAGATCTTTATAAGTGGTATCAGTGCCCTGACCTCTTAGGCTACAGGGTAAAAGTATATGCTAATACATATTAAAGCCTAGAAAATGCACCTAAGTAGGAAAAAAGATTAAAGAACGGCAGCAAAAAGAGTGTAGCATGAACCCTATAGAATACTTACAGCCACAGTGGATGTGAACACGCTCCTCAATTGCGCTCACCCTGATGCGCGTTTCGGCATGGCTGTCTTCGTCAGGAGGTGGCGTCAATGAAGGTGGGTAGGGTTTAAAAAGAGCCCTTGAGCTAATAGAAAAGGGGGTGTGTAGTCTCTCGGCCAATGGGTGTGGGGAGGGCGTGGCATGACACATGGCAATCACTGCTACACCGCCGCATCCATGGCAACCGCGTCATATGATCCATCACGCCGCAAGTACGTGGGGAACCACGTGATCACGCGTCATGGAGCACAGATTGGACGGCCAGCGAGGTCACCACAGAGAACAGTGAACCCATGCGTACCGCCCAGTCCACAGACATATAGTCAAACACAACCGGAGAGAAAAAGAAACAAGCATAATGGGGTAAACTGTCAATAATAGCATAGCCCAAATGTATATATGTATCTAAGGGGTATAGGCGATAGCCAGTTCTATATAAGTCAGAGAAGTTAATTGGCCATGACAAAACAAAGTATATATTTAAGAAAAGCATGAAGTATAACACGATTATATGAGATCATAGTATAAATGCATAATAAGAAATAAGAAAATATCTCTCAAAATATCGATCTATAAATGTGAAATATATACAATAATAACCGGACAAAAAATGCCCACAAAGAAAAAAAGTTACAGATCTTGAGAGACAATACAGTGCCAGCAATTATGTCCATGTTATCCAATAGCAGAATGGAAGTCCTCAACGTCATTGACAGATAGAAATTATTAACTACTACCCAACCATACTAGATAAAAAGGTAACACAAAATAGCTAAAACAATGTGGATATAGGTGATCAAAGTCCAAATCCATCGGCTCTCTTTCTGAGCTAATAGTTGGCTCACTCGACCTTCCCTAATATTAGTGGTGATCATGTCAATACCCCGAACTTTAAGTTTAGATGCGTCACACTTATGGTGTATTCTCAAATGCTTGGGAATAGTTTTAACGTAGAAATATCCGTTTCATTTACCGCCGCTTCAATACCTAGGATGTGTTCACGTGTTCTTGTCTTAAGTTATCTAGTTGTGAGCCTTAGGCTGTGTGCCAACGATGCGTTTTTAATGTGTTTCTGCAGCGTTCTTGCAGCTGCGGAAACGCATTAAAAATGCATGGTAGAAGGCCTGCCATGTTCCCCAATGATAATCCGCATGTGCTGTGCACATGCTGCGGAAATTTCCGCTGCGGATTATCATTGCGGAAAAAAACGCAGCACTACCAATTATTTTGCAGAAATGCTGCGTTTTCGCCGCCATTGACTTGCATTGGAACGCACCAATTACGCAAGACTGCATCTGTACTTGTGTAATTGGTGCGTTCTAATGTGCGGATGGTACCCGGGTGTAGATGAGAGGAGAGTCTCCTCCACACCCAGGTACCATTAAAAAATCTGTAAAAAAAAAAGAATAAAATAAAAAATAGATGTATATTTACCTTCCGGCGGCCCGCGCTGCGCTCCTCCTTGCTTCCCGGCACTTTGCAGTGGATTGAAGGACCTGCGCTGACGTCAGAGTTATGTGACGGGTCACTCGACGCTGACGTCGGCAGGTTTTTCAATCCACCGCTGCGGGCACCGAGCAAAGCAAGCCAGCGCGGGCCATCGGAGGGTAAGTATATATTTATTTTTTTATTTTTAACCACTCTCTTGTGTCACACTATATAAATCCATGCAGTTTGCATGGATTTATATAGTGTGACCTAGTTGTCACAAGCACTTTCCAAGTGATGCTATCGCCTGGAAAGCGCTTGTCAATCCGCATGCGGAAATGTCAGTGAATAACGCTCCATTTCCGCATATCCCTGGCAGGAAAACGCATGAACAATCCGCATGTACAATCCGCATGCGTTTTTTTCTGCCAGGGAGATGCAGAAATGCTCAGGAAAAAATCTTGAGCATTTCTGCATCGTGGGCACATAGCCTTACATAGATTTTAGGACAGAGGCATGTCGCATAATAGACCACCACTTTAGAGGTACAAGTTATCGGTTTGGTGATGTAATAGGTCCTAGAGCCCTGGGAATCTGTGAAAGAGTTAGCATGTTCGACATTAGGACACGCCACAGATCAACCACATGGTTCACATCCATTTACTGGAGGTGGTCTTTTCAAAAAATTAGGGGGAGTGGTAGGATAATGATGGCTTCTCATAAAATGATCACAGATTTTTTGCCTTTCTGAAGGTGATTTGCTGTCTGTCTGGTAGATATTTTGCCAATATGGGGTCAGCCATTAACCACTTCGCACCAGAGCCTGTTTTTGCTTTCGTGACCGGGCCAATTTTTTCAATTCTGACCATTGTCACTTTATGAGGTAATTACTCTGGAATGCTTCAACGTATTCCCCTGATTCTGAGACTGTTTTTTCAAGACATATTGTACTTCAAGATAGTGGTAAAATTTCTTCGATATAACTTGCGTTTATTTGTGAAAAAATCGGAAATTTGGCGAAAATTTTGAAAATTTTGCAATTTTCAAACTTTGAATTTTCATGCCCTTAAATCAGAGAGATATGTCACACAAAATAGTTAATAAATAACATTTCCCACATGTCTACTTTACATCAGCACAATTTTGGAACCAAAATTTTTTTTGTTAGGGAGCTATAAGGGTTAAAAGTTGACCAGCGATTTCTCATTTTTCCAACAAAATTTACAAAACCATTTTTTTAGGGACCACATCATATTTGAAGTCACTTTGAGGGGTCTTTATGACATAAAATACCCAAAAGTGACACCATTCTAAAAACTGCACCCCTCAAGGTGCTCAAAACCACATTCAAGAACTTTATTAACCCTTCAGGTGCTTCACAGGAATTTTTGGAATGTGGAAGAAAAAAATTAACATTTAACTTTTTTCACAAAAATGTTACTTTAGACCCAATTTTTTTTATTTTCACAGGGGTAACAGGAAAAAAAAGACCCCAAATTTTTTTGTGCAATTTCTCTTGAGCGTGCTGATACCCTATATGTGAGGGAAAACCACTGTTTGGGCGCACTGCAGGGTTCGGAAGGGAAGGAGCGCCATTAGACTTTTTGAATGTAAAACTTGTCTGAATAATTAGCAGACGCAATGTTGCGTTTGGAGAGCTCCTGATGTGCCTAAACAGTGGAAACCCCCCACAAGTGACACCATTTTGGAAACTAGACCCCTTAGAGAACATATTTAGATGTGTGGTGAGCACCTTGAACCCCAAGGTGCTTCACAGAAGTTTATAATATTGAGCTGTAAAAATAAAATTTTCACATTTTTCCCACAAAAACGTTTTTCATCACTTAATTTTGCATTATCATAAGGGTAATAGGAAAATTTGCACCATGAAATTTGTTGTGCAATTTCTCCTGAACACGCTGATACCCCATATGTGGAGGCAAACCACTGTTTGGGCGCACGGCAGGGTTTGAAAGGGAAGGAGCGCCATTTGACTTTTTGAATGTAAAATTTGTTTGAATAATTAGCGGACGCCATGTTGCATTTGGGGAGCCCCTGATGTGCCTAAACAGTGGAAACCCCCCACAAGTGACACCATTTTGGAAACTAGACCCCTTAGGGAACTTATCTAGATGTGTGGTGAGCACCTTGAACCCCAAGATGCTTCACAGAAGATTATAATATTGAGCTGTAAATATAAAATTTTCACATTTTCCCACAAAAAATGTTTTTCATTCCCTAATTTTGCATTATCATAAGGGTAATAGGATAAATTTCACCATGAAATTTGTTGTGCAATTTCTCCTGAGTACGCCGATACCCCATATGTGGGGTAAAACCACTGCTTTGGTGTACGGCAGGGTTCGGAAGCGATAGGAGCGCTATGTTGGCTGGGATAGGTGGCAGACACCATGTCACATTTGAAGAGTCGCTGACATGCCGAAACAGCAGGAACCTCCACAAGTGACCCTATTTTGTAAACTTCACCTCTCAAGGAATTCATCTAGGGAAGTAGTGAGTATTTTTTAATTTTTAAATTTATACCATTGGACAGTGAAAAAAGCATAATTATATTTTTACCACAAAAAAATGTTTTACCCTCAGATTTTACATTTTCACACAGGGCAATGGGTAAAAATGGTGCCGAAATGTGTCACACAATTTCTTCTAAACGCGGCAATACCCCATATGTGGCTGTATCGTACCGCTCAGCCATACGGCGAGATCTGGGGGGGACGGAGTGCTATTTGACAATTGGAGAACAAATTATTGTAGAATAGGCATTTGGATTTGGGAGCACAAAATTTTCTGAATTTCTTTTGGGGGGCAAGGGCCATTTGGCTTTTCCAGAGCCTTTCTGCTACCAGTAAATTGGAAGTCCCTTATATTTTTAACAGATGACGGACCTGAGTGGGGACTAGCTTTTTTTGAGGACTGAGTTGAAGCTTTTATTGGGAACATTTTACGTAACATTTATCCGGCGCTCTAGGCTGAGCACTTACATCGGGGTTTCTATCTAAATTTCCAAGTGATGTAATTCAGATGAAACCCCTGCGGGATCCATTCACTGTAATGAGGCAGCAGAGTTACTCTGAACTCCGTCTGGCCTCTGTTTAGCGGTGTCCTTTTTTTCAGAAGTGCACAAAACTGTGGCCAACCGCACTTTTATGCACGCCTAAAACAAATGACACCGTGGGATCCCAGGCCAGACGGCATCCACAGTGGCCTATATCTGCCTCATTACAGGGAATCTTCCGTCATGGGTTCTGGCTGAATCATGTATTTCAGAGATTTACACGGAAACTCTGGTGTAAGTGCTCAGCGCAGAGCGCAGGATAAATGTGAGCAGAGCCTTACTGGGATCTTTGGGAGACATAATAAACAAATCAGTAGCAGGTGAAGAATTGGTTTTATTTATTTTTTACGCCGTTCCTAGTGTGATATAACTGATTAGATTACTTCATTCTTCGGGTCGTTGCGATTACAGAGATACCAGATTTATATCGGGTTTTTATGACTGACAGCTGTCACACACTAAGAGACGCTTTTTTTTGCAAAATCTAGTTTTTGCATCACCATATTTTGAGAGCTATAATTTTTCCATATTTCGGCCGACAGAGTCATGTGATGGCTTGTTTTTTGCGGGACGAGTTGACATTTTTATTGGTACCATTTTTGGGTACGTGACATTTTTTGATCGCTTTCTATTCCGTTTTTTGGGAGGTAAAATTAACAAAAACCAACAATTCAGGAATTGTTTTTTGAGGTTTTTTTTTATGCCGTTCTGCGTGTGGTAAAAGTGATCAGGCAGCGTTATTCTTCGGGTCAGTACGTTTACAGCGATACTACACTTACTGTATATTTTTTTATGTTTTGGCGCTTTTACACAATAAAACAATTTTATAGAAAAAAATATATTTTTTGCATTGCTTTATTATGAGCGCTATAACTTTTTTATTTTTCGGCTGATGGAGCTGTATGGCGGCTTGTTTTTTGCGGAACAAGATGACGTTTTCAGCGGTACTATTTTTATTTCTATTTTGCTTTTTGATCGCATTTTTTTCCACTTTTTGTTTGGCGATATGATGAAAAAGCATAGTTTTTTTGCTCCGTTTTTTATTTATTTTTATTACGGTGTGCACAGAAGGAGTTAATTATTGTGACAGTTTTATAGCTCGGGTTGTTTCGGACGCGGCGATACCAAATATGTGTACTTTTTGGGTTTTGTAAAAATATACGGATTTATTGGTTTAATATTTTATTTATTTATTTTTATTTATTTTGTGATTTTTTTTAACAGTTTAAAAACATTTTTTTTTACTTTTTTTTACATTTTTACTTAGTCCCTGTATGGGACATTAATTTTTATTTTTCTGATCACTGATCTCATCTAATGTAATAGACATGTATTACATTACATGAGATCTTCGCTGACTGTTTCACAGTCAGAGTCTCCTACCTGGCTTCAGCTGCAGGCTGAGCCAGGCAGGACACCATATATGGCAGATCTGGAGGCGGTCATGTGACCTCCAGCTGCCATAGCAACCCCAGGTCCTGGAAGGTATCTGGGGTCGTCGGAGAGGTAAGTAAGACGACCCCCTCTCCTCCTGCTGTCTTCTATATGCCGCGATCACTATAGATCGTGGCATATAGAACATAGCAAAGGGTTAACATCACTGGAACCTGATCCAATCAGGTCCCGATGATGTTCTCTGTCAGAGCTAACGCTCTGCACCGGAATCGCAGCGCTTGCAGGACCCTGGGGGTCCTGAGCGCTGCGAGACCACCCACCGTTTTTAAATGTCGGCGCTGCACAGAGCCCAGCAAGCTCCGACGTTTATCTACAGTGGGCGGTCGGGAACCGGTTAAGATGGGCCATGATTTGTTAAGACAGTCACGTAATTCTGTAGCTTTAGAGTGGAATGTTGTAATGAACCATAACTAGTGATGAGCCAGCATGCTCGCAACTGCTCGCCCGAGCATCTCACTGCTCGCAACTGCTCGGCGCTCGCCGAGTATTTCCGGGGTTGCTCGGTGGGAGCTCGGGTCCCCTCCCTGCATGTTTGGCGCTCTTTAGAGCCCCAATGAACATGCAGGGATTGTCTGCCACACACGGTAAAGCCGCAGCCATGTTGGTTGTGGCATTACAGTGATTGGCTGGCCGCACAGGGTCATCAGGTCTATATCAGACCTGGCGCCCCCATGCTAGGCAGGCAGGCAGGGTATACAGCAGACTGCAGTGCACATAGCAAGAGGCTCTATTCTAATTCTGTCTGCTGGTGCTTTTACAGATATTTGTAGAAGTAGCACCAGGTCTCAGGAGCCAGGAATAATTTTTTTTTATCTTTATCCTGATTATTTGCTTAAAAGTCAATCCAGAGAATACTGTTTTTCTGCGCCATTTGCTTGTTGGCACTGCAGAATACAGCCAGGTCCTTTCCATATTACAGCGCTAAAAATCCAGCTATTTAAAACTGGTTTGTCCATCACACGGATCACATATAATTGTGCTGAAAATATTGCCATTTCTGGCCTCCATTGAAATTTTGTTTGTGTGTCAGTGAACTTACTGACACAAGGTCGGCGCTGTTAAAGATAGTTGCCTACAGGCCAGCTATTTAAAACTGGTTTGTCCATCACACGGATCACATATAACTTCGCTCCAAATTCAGCCATTTGTAGTGAGCGTGGAAGATATTGTCCTCCATTTAAAATGGGCAAGGTATGTGGCAACGGACGGGGAACTGGACATGATGGTGATGGTGCATGCAGAAACCGAGACCGTGGGCAAGCTGAAATTGTGCCACAACAAACACCCACATCTTCTCGCTCAACCTTCCTGTACCAATTAATAAAGGAAACCACTATTGAACACAGAGCAGTGTGAAAAGGTTATTGGTTGGATAGCGGATAATGCTTCCAGTCAGTTAGCCACCACCACCCTGTCTTCCACACGGTCAAGTCTCAGTAGCCGTAAGTCTGGACCGCATATTCCTCACCCTGATCCTCCTTCCTCCCACTATGCCTAGTGTTCCCACACTTGGACACTCCGAAGAGCTGTTCACTTTTCCATTTATAAATTTAGGCCGCTTGCCTGGTCCACTTGAAGTGGGGCAAGAGGAGATCACATATAGCGATGCTCAAATATTTGAGCAGCCAAGATCATATGAAGGCGGCGGTGGGAAAGTGTCACAAGAGGTAAACAATGATGAGACACAATTGCCAGAAAGTCAGGAGGAGGACCAGAGTGCGGAAGTGTAAGACAAGGTGGTGCATGATATAGTAACTGACCCAACTTGGCAGGAGGACATGCAGAGCGAGGACAGCAGCAAACGGGGAGGGAGGTAGAGCACCCCAAAAGGCAGGAAGAAGCAGTGTTGAGGCCACAGACAGAAGGCGGGCAACCGTTCCCCATAACACCAACACGACGGAAGTTGCCAGTACAACTGTTAGATCTTCCCCAGTCTGGTTGTTTTTTAAAGACTCTACCGATAACCCCAAAAAGGCCATTTGCACCACCGGCCAGGCCAGTATCAGCAGGGTAGCAAAACTACCAGCCTGACCACCACCAGCATGATCAGGCACAAGGCAGCAAAGCACCTGACTTTGTGGGCCGAATCCCAGGGTCCAGGAACAGTGTCTGCGGGTGACACCACTGCTTCTTCTGCTGTTGTGCGTGCAAGCCAATCCCCTGTCCATAGTGCATGTGAAGATGCCTCCTGCCCGGCACCTGTCGTTGCACACTCTCAAGTAGCAGCATCAGGAAGCACGTCCTTGTCCCAGCGCAGCTTTCAGTTGTCCATACCCCAGTCCTTGGAATGCAAGCGCAAATACGCAGCCAACGTCCCACAGGCCACACTACTAAATTCCCACATTTCACGACTGCTTGCGATCGAAATGTTGCCTTTTAGCAACCTGCATTCCGCAAGCATTTCGCAACCTGATGGCGGCAGCCATCCCTTGGTACTCGGTCCCCAGCCGCCACTATTTCTCCCAGTGTGCCGTCCCCGCATTACACAAGCACGTGTCCCAAAACATTAGCCGTGCCCTCAACAACGCAGTTACCGGGAAAGTCCACCTAACCACGGACACGTGGACAAGTGCTTGTGGGCAGGGACAGTACATCTTGCTGACGGCACACTGGGTTAACATACTGGAAGCCGGGACCCAGTCGGATCTTGGGATGGAACACATCCTCCCGATGCCGAGGATTGCGGTCCCTAGGTCAATCAGGGTTGCCCCCAAAGTCTACAGCTCCAGCACCTCATCCTCCTCAGCCTCTTCCTCCTCTGCAGCCTCCATCTCCGAAATGACCATATCAGTCACAAGCTGGAAGCACTGCCTTGGCCAAGCGGCAACAGGCTCTGCTGAAGCTAATATGCTTAGGTGACAAACCGCACAATGCTGAAGAGTTCACTCATCTCTAGTCATGAGATCTCCCCTATGATGTGTAGATGGCTGTGAAGGTCTTGTGCTCAGTCTTGTTTTATCCACCAGTAGTAAGTAACGCCTTTCCACTTGCCATTATATGCCCGTTCCCTAGCGCTGCTTCCTACTGGTGTCCTGCTTCACTAGCAATCATCTGATGAAGGTCATGGTTTAACCACTTTGCACCAGAGCCTGTTTTTGCCTTCGTGACTGGGCCAATTTTTTCAATTCTGACCACTGTCACTTTATGAGGTAATTACTCTGGAATGCTTCAACGGATTCCCCTGATTCTGAGATTATTTTTTCGTGACATATTGTACTTCATGATAGTGGTAAAATTTCTTCGATATCACTTGCGTTTATTTGTGAAAAAATCGGAAATTTGGCTAAAATTTTGCAATTTTCAAACTTTGCATTTTCATGCCCTTAAATCAGAGAGATATGTCATACAAAATAGTTAATAAATAACATTTCCCACATGTTTACTTCACATCAGCACAATTTTGGAACCAAAATTTTTTTTTGTTAGGGAGCTATAAGGGTTAAAAGTTGACCAGCGATTTCTCATTTTTGCAACAAAATTTACAAAAACATTTTTTTAGGGACCACATCTTATTTGAAGTGACTTTGAGGGGCCTTTATGACAGAAAATACCCAAAAGTGATACCATTCTAAAAACTGCACCCCTCAATGTGCTCAAAACCACATTCAAGAACTTTATTAACTCTTCAGATGCTTCACGGAAATTTTTGGAATGTGGAAGAAAACAATGAACATTTAACTTTTTTTCACAAAACTTCTACTTTAGCCTCAAATTTTTAATTTTCACAAGGGCAGCCAGAAAAAATGGACCCCAAAATGTGTTGTGCAATTTCTCCTGAACACGCTGATACCCCATATGTGGTGCAAAACCACTGTTTGGGCGCACGGCATGGCTCGGAAGGTAAAGAGCGCCATTTGACTTTTGGAATGGAAATTTGACTGGAATCCATAGCGGACGCCATGTTGCATTTGGAGAGCCCCTGAGGTACATAAACAGAGGAAACCCCCAACAAGTGACCCCATTTTGGAAACTGGACCCCTCAGGGAATTTATCTAGATGTGTGGTGAGCACATTGAACCCCCAGGGGCTTCACAGAATTTTATAATGTTGAAGTGTGAAAATAAAAAAACACATTTTTAACATAAAACTGCTACTTTATGTAACGGGTCTGGGAGGCGGAAACTCTGAGCTACTATACAAGGGGGCAGTCCTTGTAAGGGAGCGGGTGGCGACCAGGGAAGACGGGCAGGAGGTCACAGCAGGTGACCGGGACAGTCTCTGAGTGAACGGGCTGGAGGTCACGGCAAGTGACCGGGACAGTCTCTGGATGAACGGGCAGATGGTCACAGCAGGTGACCGGGACAGTCTCTGAGTGAACGGGCTGGAGGTCACGGCAAGTGACCGGGGCAGTCTCTGGATGAACGGGCTGATGGTCACGGCAAGTGACCGGGGCAGTCTCTGGGTAAAGGGTTGGTACGACCTGTGGCGGCTGATGATAGACGTGAGCTCCCAGGTGAGCAGGCGAGAGTCTCTGGATGAACGGGTGGTCACAGCATGTGACGGCGGAGCCTCCAGGAAGACCAACAGACAGGCGGCAGATGAGCGCTCCCAGGTGAGCGGGCAGAAGTCTCTGGACAGGCGGGTGGTCACAGCACGTGACGGCAGAGCCTCCAGGTAGGCTAGTAGACAGGCAGCTGATGAGCGCTCCCAGGTGAGCGAGCAGGAGTCACTGGACAGGCAGGTGGTCACAGCACGTGACGGTGAAGCCTCCAGGTAGACTAGCAGGCAGGTAGCAGGTGTGTGCTCCCAGGTGAGCGGGCAAGCTGGTCCATAGACAGACTGACAGGAGTTGGAAGGCAGACCGTCGGACCTCGGGCAAGCAGGCAGGTGGCTGATGTGCGCTCCCAGGTGAGCGGGCAGGCTGGTCCTTAGACAGACTGACAGGAGAAGTAAGGCAGACCGTCGGACCTCAGACTAGCAGGCAGGTAGCAGATAATCAGGCAGGAATCTGGCAGGTAACTGGCAGGTAACTGGCAACGGGACCTGAGGGCTGAAGCAGAGTAGTGAACAGTGCAACAACATTGCTCGGGCACCTCCATTTTGGAGGAGGTGCCTTATATATGGTGAAGTCCTCCGGCCATTGGCCGGGGACTCCTTAGGACGGCGCGCGCGGCCCCTTTAAGAGGGAGGGAGAGCGCGCGCCCTAAGCACAGTGGCCGGGAAGGAGCGCGCGCTGCCAGCAGAGCGGGAGGAGGACGCCGGGCACGGAGCAGGGAGGTGAGGGGAACAGCGTCCCTGCCTAGCAGAGGGCAGGGACGCCGGCGCTACAGTACCCCCCCCTTTAGGCCCCCCCTTTTTTAGGCCAGACAGAAATTTAGCTAGGATAAGAGGGGCATGGATGTTCTCCCGGGGCTCCCACGTTCTCTCCTCAAGACCAAACCCCTTCCAATCTACTAGAAAAAAGGTCTTTCCTCTTACCCTTTTGGTGGCAAGAATGTTCTCTACCTCAAACTCGTCCTCAGCAGAAACCGGAGCAGGAGGCGTACCTGTAGACTTGGAAAAAGAGTTAAGTACCACAGGTTTGAGGAGAGATACATGGAAGGAGTTAGGGATCCGTAAGTTGGCCGGGAGTTTCAATTTATAGGCCACCGGGTTGATCTGACTAATGACCTCCAGAGGACCGATGAACCGAGGCCCTAACTTGTAAGAAGGTATCTTGAGTCGGACATATTTAGATGAGAGCCAGACTTTATCTCCAGGACGAAATTGTGGAGGATCCAGGCGTTTTTTGTCAGCGTGTCTTTTCATCCGTTCGGACGACTGAAGGAGTGCGGATCGGGTACTCTCCCAAATGGAGGAAAATTTGCTAACGAGAGATTCCGCAGCCGGGTTGTCCACAGAGGTGGAGACAGGAAAAGGAATCCGAGGATGCTGACCGAAGACTACAAAAAACGGGGATTTGGAGGAGGATTCGCTCTCGTGATTGTTATAGGAGAACTCGGCCCAAGGTAGGAGATCCACCCAGTCTGAATGGTGGGCATTAACGAAGTGCCGGAGGTAACTGGTCAGGTTCTGATTGATCCGCTCCACTTGACCATTGGACTGTGGGTGGTAAGCGGAAGAGAAGTCCAGGGTGACGTCTAGCAGTTTACAAGTGGCTCTCCAGAAACGTGAGGTGAACTGTACCCCACGATCCGACACGATGTGGAGGGGCAGGCCATGAAGACGGAAGATGTGGCGGATAAAGTCTTTAGCCAGCTCGGGTGCAGACGGGAGGCCTGGCAGGGGAATAAAGTGAGCCATCTTGGAAAAGCGGTCAGCGACCACCCAAATGACCGTACAACCGGCAGAGACGGGGAGATCAGTTATGAAGTCCATAGCAATATGCTGCCAGGGGGCAGCAGGCACAGGAAGCGGAAGGAGGCGACCGGCTGGCAGGTGTCTCGGGACTTTATTGCGGGCGCAGGACACACAGGCAGAAACAAAGTCTATTACGTCCTTGTGCAGGGTAGGCCACCAGTAGTGCCGGGCAATAAGCTGGAGGGTCTTTTTCTGACCGGCGTGGCCAGCTAGTTTAGACGAGTGACCCCAGTGTAGGATCTTCTCCCGATCAGGTACTGATACGAACGTCTTACCGGGAGGGAGACGATTTAGACTCACGGGAGCCACCTGCATTACTCTGGCGGGATCGATGATATGTTTAGGTTCTTCCTCGAGATCGGACACCAGAAAGGATCGGGACAAGGCATCTGCTTTGACGTTTTTGTCAGCCGGGCGAAAATGAAGAACATAATCAAAGCGAGCAAAAAACAAGGACCACCGGGCTTGGCGCGGGTTAAGTCTCTGGGCATGCTGGAGGTAAGCCAAGTTCTTGTGGTCAGTGTAAATTATTACCGGGTGGAGAGCCCCCTCGAGTAGGTAACGCCACTCCTCCAATGCCAGCTTGATGGCCAATAACTCTCGGTCTCCTATGGAATAGTTGCGCTCAGAAGAGGAGAAGAGTTTGGAGAAGAAGCCACAAGTTACCATTCTCCCGGAAGATGATTTTTGAGTAAGTACCGCTCCGGCTCCAGAGGAGGAGGCGTCAACTTCCAGGAAGAACTGCTTGTTGCCGTCCGGGCGATGCAGCACTGGGGCGGAAGAGAAGGCCTGTTTTAGGGAAAGAAAGGCCTCCTCTGCTTCGGGCGGCCACTCTTTGGGATTAGTACCCTTACGGGTGAGCGCGGAAATTGGGGCAGTCCGGGAAGAGAAGTGTGGTATGAAGAGGCGGTAGTAGTTGGCGAAGCCCAGGAATCGCTGAATGGCCTTAAACCCCTCCGGTCGAGGCCATTTCTCGATGGCAGACAGTTTCTCTGGATCCATTCGTAGGCCGGTCTGAGAAATAATGTAGCCCAAAAACGGAAGCGAGGTCTGCTCAAAGAGGCACTTCTCGTATTTAGCGAAGAGGTGATTCTGCCTGAGCCTGAGCAGGACCTGACGAACGTCCCTCCGGTGAGTCTGGAGATCCGGAGAGAAGACCAAGATGTCGTCCAGGTACACCACTACGCAGGAGTAGAGAAGGTCCCGGAAGATGTCGTTGACCAACTCTTGAAAGACGGCAGGAGCGTTACAGAGACCAAAGGGCATTACCAGATATTCATAGTGGCCGTCCCGGGTGTTGAATGCCGTCTTCCATTCATCCCCCTGATGGATACGAACCAGGTTGTACGCCCCACGGAGGTCCAGTTTGGTGAAGATTCTAGCCCCCCTCAGATGATCAAATAACTCCGGAATGAGCGGAAGGGGGTACTTATTCTTCACCGTGATCTGGTTAAGGCCACTATAGTCTATACAGGGACGGAGAGAGCCGTCCTTCTTTTTGACGAAAAAGAAGCCTGCTCCCGCCGGGGAGGTAGATTTCCGGATGAATCCCCTGGCCAGATTCTCCTCAATATATTCAGACATCGACCGGGTCTCAGCAGCGGATAATGGATAAATACGCCCACGGGGACGAGTAGTACCAGGTAACAGGTCGATAGGGCAGTCGTATGGTCTATGAGGGGGTAGTGTCTCTGCTTCCTTTTTATTAAAGACATCAGCATAAGACCAATAAGGAATCGGAAGTCCGGGTAGATTAGCTGGGGTAGGAGAAGGACGGACGGGATGGACGGGAACCAGACAGGTCTTATGGCAGTCCTGTCCCCAGCGAAGGACTTCTCCGGTCTGCCAGTCAAGCACGGGTGCATGTCTCTGGAGCCAAGGTAGGCCTAGTAAGAGGGCGTGAGAGAGTCCAGGCAGAACATGAAAGGAGATACTCTCAGAATGCAGCATTCCCACCTGCAGAGTAATGGATTCGGTGATGAGTTGGATGGGGCGTGGTAAGAGACCCCCATCCACGGCAGCAACAGACAAGGGTACAGCCAGAGGTTTGGTGGGGATGCGGTATTTCTCTACCAGGGACTGTGAAATGAGATTTCCGGCTGCTCCAGAGTCAAGTTGGGCTAGTTCGAAATAACGGTTCTCCCCGCAGACGATTGAGACTGACAACAGCAGAGATGAAGAGGATTTATTCTTGTCTAGGTCGACCTCTCTGAGCGAACCTAGACACAGGCGTTTCCCGACCTCTCCGGGCAGGCACGGATCCGGTGCTCCTTACTGCCACAGTAGAAGCAGCTCCCCTCGGCACGGCGTAAGTCCTGACGGGTTTTGACCATCTTGGTCTGGTCGACCTGCATAGGCTCAGGAGAGTGTACCTGGGTAGAGACGGAGGGAGTGACGGGTTTCTGAAAAGTAGGAGCTAGACGTGGTAACCTCCTCTCACGGGTGACTTCTTTGGCACGCTCCTGGAACCGTAGGTCAATCCGGGTGGCAAGAGTTATTAGGTCATCGAGAGTGGTAGGAATGTCCCGACCGGCAAGTTCATCTTTAATACGGCCGGACAGACCCTCCCAGAAGACGGATACCAGAGCGTCGTTATCCCAGGCCAGTTCCGAAGCAAGGGTACGGAACCGTATGGCATATTGGCCCACGGTGAGACTTCCCTGACGGAGGCGTAGCAGTGATGATGCGGATGAGGTCTTCCGTCCGGGTTCGTCGAAGACTTTCCGGAAAGCCGTGAGAAAAGCAGGCAAGTTGGACACCAGGGGGTCTCCTCTCTCCCATAGAGGATTTAGCCAGGCCAGGGCCTCCCCGGTGAGATGGGACATGATGAATGCAATCTTGGCCCGGTCGGAGTTAAACTGGTAGGACAATAGTTCAAAATGCAGGGTGCACTGATTTATGAAGCCCCGAGCCTGGGCGGAGTCGCCTCCGAAGCGAGGAGGTGCAGAAAGCCGGGGTCCGGGGTAGGATACCATGGTATTAGTGGGCAGCGGAGCTGCCGGACTGCGAGACATGACACTGGCGGAGGTTGCTGGTGGAGCAGTCAGAGTGTCCAGGCGAGTATTGACATTCCGCAGGTGACCCAGGATGGACTCCTGTTGGGACCTTTGACGGGACAGTTCATGACACAAGTCCGAGAGCGAGGGAGCTTGGGTGCCACCGGGTTCCATGGCCCGAGCAAACTGTAACGGGTCTGGGAGGCGGAACCTCTGAGCTACTATACAAGGGGGCAGTCCTTGTAAGGGAGCGGGTGGCGACCAGGGAAGACGGGCAGGAGGTCACAGCAGGTGACCGGGACAGTCTCTGAGTGAACGGGCTGGAGGTCACGGCAAGTGACTGGGACAGTCTCTGGATGAACGGGCAGATGGTCACAGCAGGTGACCGGGACAGTCTCTGAGTGAACGGGCTGGAGGTCACGGCAAGTGACCGGGGCAGTCTCTGGATGAACGGGCTGATGGTCACGGCAAGTGACCGGGGCAGTCTCTGGGTAAAGGGTTGGTACGACCTGTGGCGGCTGATGATAGACGTGAGCTCCCAGGTGAGCAGGCGAGAGTCTCTGGATGAACGGGTGGTCACAGCATGTGACGGCGGAGCCTCCAGGAAGACCAACAGACAGGCGGCAGATGAGCGCTCCCAGGTGAGCGGGCAGAAGTCTCTGGACAGGCGGGTGGTCACAGCACGTGACGGCAGAGCCTCCAGGTAGGCTAGTAGACAGGCAGCTGATGAGCGCTCCCAGGTGAGCGAGCAGGAGTCACTGGACAGGCAGGTGGTCACAGCACGTGACGGCGGAGCCTCCAGGTAGACTAGCAGGCAGGTAGCAGGTGTGTGCTCCCAGGTGAGCGGGCAAGCTGGTCCATAGACAGACTGACAGGAGTTGGAAGGCAGACCGTCGGACCTCGGGCAAGCAGGCAGGTGGCTGATGTGCGCTCCCAGGTGAGCGGGCAGGCTGGTCCTTAGACAGACTGACAGGAGAAGTAAGGCAGACCGTCGGACCTCAGACTAGCAGGCAGGTAGCAGATAATCAGGCAGGAATCTGGCAGGTAACTGGCAGGTAACTGGCAACGGGACCTGAGGGCTGAAGCAGAGTAGTGAACAGTGCAACAACATTGCTCGGGCACCTCCATATTGGAGGAGGTGCCTTATATATGGTGAAGTCCTCCGGCCATTGGCCGGGGACTCCTTAGGACGGCGCGCGCGGCCCCTTTAAGAGGGAGGGAGAGCGCGCGCGCGCGCCCCCTAAGCACAGTGGCCGGGAAGGAGCGCGCGCTGCCAGCAGAGCGGGAGGAGGACGCCGGGCACGGAGCAGGGAGGTGAGGGGAACAGCGTCCCTGCCTAGCAGAGGGCAGGGACGCCGGCGCTACACTTTAGCCTCAAATTTTTAATTTTCACAAGGGCAGCCAGAAAAAATGGACCCTAAAATGTGTTGTGCAATTTCTCCTGAGTACGCTGATACCCCATATGTGGTGCAAAACCACTGTTTGGGCGCACGGCATGGCTCGGAAGGTAAGGAGCACCATTTGACTTTTGGATTGGAAATTTGGCTGGAATCGATAGCGGACGCCATGTTGCATTTGGAGAGCCCCTGAGGTGCCTAAACAGAGGAAACCCCCAACAAGTGACCGAATTTTACAATCTACTCCTCTGTATAAATTAATCTAGTGGTGGGAAAATAAGTAGATAGGTAAATGGTCACTAAACCCATAGATGAATTCCCAGAGAGGTGTCATTTCCAAAATGGGGTCACTTCATGGGGGATTCTGCTGTTCTGGCACTTTTCAGAGGCGCTGTAACGGGTCCGGGAGGCGGAACCTCTGAGCTACTATACAAGGGGGCGGCCCTTGTAAGGGAGCGGGTGGCAGTCTCTGGATGAACGGACAGGGAGATACGGCAAGTGATCAGGGCAGTCTCTGGGTGAACGGACAGGGAGATACGGCAAGTGATCAGGGCAGTCTCTGGGTAAGGGGTAGGTACGACCTGTGATGGCAGAGCCTCCGGGTAGGCTAGCAGGCAGATGGTAGATTGGTGCTCCCAGGTGAGCAAGCGAGAGTCTCTGGAATAGCAGGTGGTCACGGCACGTGACGGCGGAGCCTCCGGGCTGGCAGGCAGGCAGGTAACGGAGAAGCGCTCCCAGGTGAGCGGGCAAGAGTCTCTGGAATAGCTGGTGGTCACCACACGTGACAACGGGACCTCCGGGCTGGCAAGCAGGCAGGTAACGGAGATGCGCTCCCAGGTGAGCGGGCAAGAGTCTCTGAGATAGCTGGTGGTCACAGCACGTGACAACGGAGCCTCCGGGCTGGCAAGCAGGCAGGTAACGGAGAAGCGCTCCCAGGTGAGCGGGCAAGAGTCTCTGAGATAGCTGGTGGTCACAGCACGTGACAACGGAGCCTCCGGGCTGGCAAGCAGGCAGGTAACGGAGAAGCGCTCCCAGGTGAGCGGGCAAGCTGGTCCATAGACAGACTGACCGGAGTAGTAAGGCAGACCGTCGGACCTCAGGCAAGCAGGCAGGTAGCTGATATGCGCTCCCAGGTGAGCGGGCAGGCTGGTCCTTAGACAGACTGACAGGAGTAGTAAGGCAGACCGTCGGACCTCAGACTGGCAGACAGGTAACAAGTATTCAGGCAGGAAACAGGCAGGTAACTGGCAGGAATCAGGCAGGTAACTGGCAGGTAACTGGCAGGTAACTGGCAGGAACTGGCAGGTAACTGGCAACGGGACCTGAGGGCTGAAGCACAGGTGAGACACAGGTGCAAACAACATTGCTCGGGCACCTCCATTTTGGAGGAGGTGCCTTATATATGATGAAGTCCTCCGGCCATTGGCCGGGGACTCCTTAGGACGGCGCACGCGGCCCCTTTAAGAGGAGGGGAGCGCGCGCGCGCGCGCCCTAAGCACAGGGGCCGGGAAGGAGCGCGCGCTGAGAGCAGAGCGGGAGGAGGACGCCGGGACGGAGCAGAGCAGGAGGAGGACGCCGGGACGGAGCGCGCGCTGCCAGCAGAGCGGGGAGAGGACGCCGGGACGGAGCGCGCGCTGACAGCAGAGCGGTGAGGGGAGCAGCGTCCCTGCCTAGCAGAGGGCAGGGACGCCAGCGCTACAGTACCCCCCCCTTTAGGCCCCCCCTTTTTTAGGCCAGACAGAAATTTAGCTAGGATGAGAGGGGCATGGATATTCTCCCGGGGCTCCCACGTTCTCTCCTCAGGACCAAACCCCCTCCAATCTACCAAGAAAAAGGTCTTTCCTCTTACCCTTTTGGTGGCAAGAATGTTCTCTACCTCAAACTCGTCCTCAGCAGAAACCGGAGCAAGAGGCGTACCTGTAGACTTAGAAAAAGAGTTAAGTACCACAGGTTTGAGGAGAGATACATGGAAGGAGTTAGGGATCCGTAAGTTGGCCGGGAGTTTCAATTTATAGGCCACCGGGTTGATCTGACTGATAACCTCCAGTGGGCCGATGAACCGAGGCCCCAACTTATAGGAAGGGATCTTGAGCCGGACATATTTGGACGAGAGCCAGACTTTATCCCCAGGACGGAATTGAGGAGGATCCAGACGTTCTTTGTCAGCGTGCCTTTTCATACGCTCGGATGACAGAAGGAATGCGGACCGGGTACTCTCCCATATGGAGGAAGACTCGCTCTTGTGATTGTTGTACGAGAATTCGGCCCTTGGCAGGAGATCCACCCAGTCAGAATGGTGAGCATTAACGAAGTGCCGGAGGTAACTGGTCAGGTTCTGATTGATCCGCTCCACTTGACCATTAGACTGTGGGTGGTAAGCGGAGGAGAAGTCCAGAGTGACGTCTAGCAATTTACAAGTGGCTCTCCAGAAACGAGAAGTGAACTGTACTCCTCGATCCGACACGATGTGACGGGGCAGGCCATGAAGACGGAAGATGTGGCGGATAAAGACTCTGGCCAGCTCGGGTGCAGACGGAAGACCTGGCAGGGGAATGAAGTGAGCCATCTTGGAAAAGCGGTCAGCGACCACCCAAATGACCGTACAACCGGCAGAGACGGGCAGATCAGTTACGAAGTCCATCGCTATATGCTGCCAGGGGGCAGCAGGTGCTGGCAGAGGAAGAAGGCGGCCGGCCGACAGGTGTCTCGGAACCTTGTTGCGGGCGCAGGACACACAGGCAGAAACAAAGTCCATAACATCCTTGTGCAGGTTAGGCCACCAGTAGTGCCGGGTAATAAGCTGGAGGGTCTTTTTCTGACCGGCGTGGCCAGCTAGTTTAGACGAATGACCCCAGTGTAGGATCCTCTCCCGATCAGGTACCGATACGAACGTCTTACCAGGAGGGAGACAATTTAGACTCACGGGGGCCACCTGCATTACTCTGGCGGGATCAATGGGGCAGTCACATGGTCTACGAGGTGGTAATGTCTCTGCCTCCTCCATATCAAAGACATCAGCACAAGACCAATAAGGAATCGGAAGTCCAGGTAGATTAGCTGGGATAGGAGAGGGACGAACGGAATGGACGGGAACCAGACAGGTTTTATGACAGTCTTGTCCCCAGCGAAGGACTTCTCCGGTTTGCCAGTCAAGCACGGGTGCATGTCTCTGGAGCCAAGGCAGACCTAGCAAGAGGGCGTGAGAGAGTCCAGGCAGAACGTGAAGGGAGATACTCTCTGAATGCAGCATACCCACTTGCAGAGTAATGGATTCGGTGATGAATTGGATGGGGCGAGATAAGAGGCCCCCATCCACGGCAACAACAGACAAGGGTACAGCCAGAGGTTTGGTGGGGATGCGGTATTTCTCCACCAGGGACAGTGAAATAAGATTTCCGGCTGCTCCAGAGTCAAGTTGGGCTAGTTCGGAATAACGATTCTCCCCGCAGATGATTGAGACAGACAGCAGCAGGGATGGAGAGGATTTATTTTTGTCTAGATCAAGTCCTCTGAGCGAACCTAGACACAGGCGTTCTCCCGACCTCTCCGGGCAGGCACGGATCCGATGCTCCTTACTGCCACAGTAGAAGCAGCTCCCCTCGGCACGGCGACAGTCCTGACGGGATTTGACCATCTTGGTCTGGTCGACCTGCATAGGCTCAGGAGAGTGTACCTGGGGAGAAACGGAAGGAGTGACGGGTTTCAGAAAAGTAGGACCCAGACGTGGAAGCCCCTTTTCACGGGTGACCTCTTTGGCACGTTCCTGGAACCGTAGGTCAATCCGGGTGGCAAGAGTTATTAGGTCATCGAGAGTGGTAGGAATGTCCCGACCAGCAAGTTCATCTTTAATACGGCCGGACAGACCCTCCCAGAAGACGGATACCAGAGCTTCGTTATCCCAGGCCAGCTCCGAGGCAAGGGTGCGGAACCGTATGGCATATTGACCCACGGTGAGGCTTCCCTGACGGAGGCGTAGCAGAGATGATGCGGATGAGGTCCTCCGTCCGGGTTCGTCGAAGGCTTTCCGGAAAGCCGTGAGAAAGGCAGGCAAGTCGGACACCAGGGGGTCTCCTCTCTCCCACAGAGGATTTAGCCAGGCCAGAGCCTCCCCGGTGAGATGGGACATGATGAATGCAATTTTGGCTCGGTCGGAGTTAAACTGGTGGGACAATAGTTCAAAATGCAGGGTGCACTGATTTATGAAGCCCCGAGCCAGGACGGAGTCGCCTCCGAAGCGAGGAGGTGCAGAGAGCCGGGGTCCGGAAAAGGATACCATGGTACTGGCCGTAGTTGCAGGATCAGACAGGGTGTTCAGGCGAGTATTAACATTCCGCAGATGACCCAGGATGGCCTCCTGTTGGGACTTCAGACGGGACAGTTCAAGACAGAGGTCCGAGAGCGAGGGAGCTTGGGTGCCACCGGGTTCCATGGCCCGAGCAAACTGTAACGGGTCCGGGAGGCGGAACCTCTGAGCTACTATACAAGGGGGCGGCCCTTGTAAGGGAGCGGGTGGCAGTCTCTGGATGAACGGACAGGGAGATACGGCAGGTGATCAGGGCAGTCTCTGGGTGAACGGACAGGGAGATACGGCAAGTGATCAGGGCAGTCTCTGGGTAAGGGGTAGGTACGACCTGTGATGGCAGAGCCTCCGGGTAGGCTAGCAGGCAGATGGTAGATTGGTGCTCCCAGGTGAGCAAGCGAGAGTCTCTGGAATAGCAGGTGGTCACGGCACGTGACGGCGGAGCCTCCGGGCTGGCAGGCAGGCAGGTAACGGAGAAGCGCTCCCAGGTGAGCGGGCAAGAGTCTCTGGAATAGCTGGTGGTCACCACACGTGACAACGGGACCTCCGGGCTGGCAAGCAGGCAGGTAACGGAGATGCGCTCCCAGGTGAGCGGGCAAGAGTCTCTGAGATAGCTGGTGGTCACAGCACGTGACAACGGAGCCTCCGGGCTGGCAAGCAGGCAGGTAACGGAGAAGCGCTCCCAGGTGAGCGGGCAAGAGTCTCTGAGATAGCTGGTGGTCACAGCACGTGACAACGGAGCCTCCGGGCTGGCAAGCAGGCAGGTAACGGAGAAGCGCTCCCAGGTGAGCGGGCAAGCTGGTCCATAGACAGACTGACCGGAGTAGTAAGGCAGACCGTCGGACCTCAGGCAAGCAGGCAGGTAGCTGATATGCGCTCCCAGGTGAGCGGGCAGGCTGGTCCTTAGACAGACTGACAGGAGTAGTAAGGCAGACCGTCGGACCTCAGACTGGCAGACAGGTAACAAGTATTCAGGCAGGAAACAGGCAGGTAACTGGCAGGAATCAGGCAGGTAACTGGCAGGTAACTGGCAGGTAACTGGCAGGAACTGGCAGGTAACTGGCAACGGGACCTGAGGGCTGAAGCACAGGTGAGACACAGGTGCAAACAACATTGCTCGGGCACCTCCATTTTGGAGGAGGTGCCTTATATATGATGAAGTCCTCCGGCCATTGGCCGGGGACTCCTTAGGACGGCGCACGCGGCCCCTTTAAGAGGAGGGGAGCGCGCGCGCGCGCGCCCTAAGCACAGGGGCCGGGAAGGAGCGCGCGCTGAGAGCAGAGCGGGAGGAGGACGCCGGGACGGAGCAGAGCAGGAGGAGGACGCCGGGACGGAGCGCGCGCTGCCAGCAGAGCGGGGAGAGGACGCCGGGACGGAGCGCGCGCTGACAGCAGAGCGGTGAGGGGAGCAGCGTCCCTGCCTAGCAGAGGGCAGGGACGCCAGCGCTACAGGCGCTAAGTACCATAACTAAAGAATCCCCCCTGAAGTGACCCCATTTTGGAAATGACACCCGTCTGGGAATTCATCTATGGGTTTAGTGACCATTTTAACTCAATGGATGATTACCAGAAACAAGCACACAATGGAAGGTTTAGATTCTGGAGAACCCCCCCACCCCTGGAAATTAAGTGAGCTCTACTCGAATGTGTCATTCACTAAATGAACCAAATGTTTGAATGACAAATTGGGATACATTTTTACAGTTTAAAAACGTGGTTCTGTGTGGAAGATTTTAAAGCAGTCAGTGACGCATAAGGCTGGCAATGATGGGCATTGTGGGCAATAGTAGCGGGTATCACGCCTCATTCCTCTCTTAGTACATACACGACATCTTTTCTGGGGGTTCCTTCTCGTTTCCGTTGCTGGAATAAGTGCAATAAAATGTCGCTCAGTGAGTCTTTTCACATCCTCAGATTCTAATGGATGAGCGGGGCTAACACTTTCAAAAACAAGATTTTCAATTACCTTTTCTTGATAATCAAGAAAAGGATTGGAATTTCCTGCTTTTTTGTACAACACAAAAGAATTGTATGTGGCCACCTGAAACAAATAAATAACCAACTTTTTATACCAGGTATAGGACTTTCTTGATACCTGGTATGGCTGTAGAACCTGGTCTGCAAGGTCCACACCCCCCTTGTGTTTGTTGTAGTCAATGACTGACACAGGTTTTTGCTTCGGAGTGGTGGATCCTAGTTCTACAGTGGCCCTTGTGGCATCTGTGTGGATCGAGCTGAGGACAAAAATATCCCTCTTATCCCTATACTTCAGGGCAAGCTGCTCTCCGTTGCGTACAGCCCCTGACTGCCCCTTTTGGAACTTTTGGTTGACCAATGGTTGTGGAAACCCCTGACGGTTTTTACGAATGGTCCCACAAGCTCCGATGTTGTGTTCAACCAGACTTTTAAATAGGGGTATGCTGGTGTAATAATTGTCCACATATAGATTGTAGCCTTTTTGAAAAAATGGACTTATCAGCTCCCAAACAATTTTTCCAGATGTCCCCAGATAAGTAGGGCATCCTGGTGGGTTTAGTTGGCTATCTTTCCCCTCATATATGTGAAAAGCGGATGTGTATCCGGTTGAACTTTCGCACATTTTATAGAGCTTTATTCCAAACCTTGCCCTTTAAGATGTTATAAATTGCTTGAGGTGCAGTCTTCCTTTGAATTTTTACAAGGGACTCATCTATAGAAATATTTTGTGTTGGGGTGTAGAGCCTTCAGATTTTTTCTGACAAATTTTCAATGATGGGTCTAATTTTATATAACCTGTCATGTTCTGGGGCATTTCTGGGCAGGCATTGACTATTGTCGTTAAAATGCCAAAACCGCATGAGCATTTCATAACGGGTCCTAGGAAGAACGACTGAAAACATAGGGGTGGCTTGAACAGGGTGGTTGGACCAGTAGGATCGAATGCTCGGTTTTTTAACAAGCCCCATGGCAAATGTAAGTCCTAAATTTTTTTTGATTTCCGGGACATTAGTTGGTGTCCATAAATTTGCCCTAGCATAGTAACATCGGGGATTCTGGCTTAGGAATTGGGATGCCTATAAATTTGTTTGCACAACAATATGCTCTAGCAAGCTGTCTGTAAAAAACAAATTAAAAAAATGAATTGGTCCAAAATCTTCCACCTCCACATTTATACCAGGAGTGGCGTTGAAATCAGGGCTGAATGGAGCAGCCGAATCCGAAGCCTCCCATCTGGGAAATGCTATATCATGTGGCAAAGCCCCTTGTACACTGGCGTGCGCCAATTCACTAGTAGCAGGGACAGCGCTTGTACTGGGCAGTGTTCCCTGATTTGGAGACGTTTCTCCAGTAGCGCTATTTGCCCCTATTGCTGTACTGGTCCTTGGGCTTGAGGATGGACCAGAATCACTGCTCATTTCTGAGCTCTCAGTGTCGCCGCTACTAAAGCCCTCAAAATCCACATCTCCATCTGAGATTGCACTGTCATCAGTGTCAGAACATAGCAGGGCATACACCTCCTCTGCGGTATAAGTCTGACGGGCCATTTTATTTGTTTTTATATTTTTTGACTGGACTGGACTGACCGGACTGGACTGACCGGACTGACTGGACTTACCGGACTGGACTGGACTGACCGGACTGACTGAACTGGACTGACCGGACTGGAGTGACCGGACTGGACTGACCGGACGGGACTGGACTGGACTGACTGGACTGACCTGACAGGACTGACTGACCTGACCTGACAGGACTGACTGACTGACAGGACTGACTAACCCTAACCTAACTCTTACTTTCTTTTTTTTTTTTTTCTTTTACTTTCACAGTGGCAAGGCTGACACAGCTCTTGTCACACTGTTTCTCCTCTGCTCTCTCACTGAGATCGGAGGGGAAACAGTGTATTTATCAGGCAGATCGCCCTCTCTGATTGGCTGGTGTGATGCTGACATCATCGAGACCTGAGCCAATCAGGTCTCAATGAGGTCAGAGGTCACAGCATCAGGATCCCCTCGCTGCTAAGGTATGTGGGGGTCTGGATCACCGACCACCGGTGTCACTATCTTTTAAATGCCGCGATCCCTATGGATCGCTTCATCTAGAAGATAGGAACAGGTTAACATCATGGGGACCTGATCCAATCAGGTCCCCATGATCTCACATGTCAGAGCTATCGCTCTGCACCGGAACCGCAGCACTTGCAGGACCCTGGGGGTTCTGAGCGCTGCGGGACCACCCACCGTTTTTAAACGGCGCTGCACAGAGCCCAGGCAGCGCCGACGTTTATGTACAGTGGGCGGTCCTGAACCGGTTACCAGATGGAGCATCATGTCCTTCAGACCACCACTTTTATGGCTGAGGGATTATTGTAGCTTGGATTAGGGTATACAACAGCCATGCTTTGTGCACTGCAGTCTACACTCGTCCAGTCCAGTCGGGCCTCCCTGACTGTTGGTCAGTAAGATATGTGTAAGTATTTTCTGTATGATATATTATTCTGCTGATACAACTAGTGAGACCTCCGGGCACAAAGATTTCATTCTTTTGTCTGAGTTAAAAGCTTTGAAAAACATGATTCAATCCGAGCACCATATCTAAGGAGTCTCGCCACGTGAAGCTAGTTTCATGAAAACATGCCTCCATTTTTTACTTATTAAAGTGTTGTACAACGTCTGACCTCGTGTTTTTACCATAAACCAGAATCATTTTATAATAAATCTGCCAGATGCTGCGGGGGAAGAGATACTGGCACCATGCCTGCCCTGTGCATCAGTAATCACAGGACACCCCTATAAATATCTGACATAAAAGGACATTGAACATTAACGGAACAAAATGTACAGCAATTCTTTCTATCTCTGTATGCCCCTGAAGAAAATCATTCTACATATCCGCATATTTAAGTGACCCTCCACAGGAGCATCATTATGAACCCTAAGGTGTCATTACAGGGGTCTCATGGTCATCAGCTAGAACATTGAAACAAATGATGGGACATGTGAAATGTAATCCTTCTTACATGGGACATGTAGACCACCTTCCATTTATCCTGCCGCCTATAGTTATACTGAGCTATTCTGTAGTAGGTGTGTAGATATTGTGATCTTTTGGCCACTTTACCTGCATACAAATCTACTTCTGTATTTCTGTGCTCCAGCTCTGTGTGCTGCTTGGTCTGGAATACGTGAGCTGCGGGGACTTTAACACCTTCCTTCTGGAGAAGGGGCGGCTTGACATCCCCAGCGCAAGGTACATTTTATGTTACCTACAAACCTGATCATAACTGTATAGAAATGTCTAGCATTGATCCGTTCACTTCGGTGCTGTATTATCTGCCTTTGGGTTCTGGTGTTTTTAATATAAAAAATATTGTAGATTGCAGCGAAATTAACCAGAACATTGACAGAAATCTGAGTGGCCTCATTATTCTTCAGTGGGATCTGGCAGGATTTGTTGTATGTTCTGCATATGGTCATCTTGTTCTAATCGTCCAGTCAATGTAGATAATATTGGCTGGAAGCAATATCTTTGTGTTTCTTGTCTTCTCCTCGGAAAGTTACACTCATTCATGTCTTTCTGTCAGATTCTATGCCGCTGAACTCGTCTGTGGAATCCAGTACCTCCACTCCAAGGGCGTCATCCACAGAGACCTCAAGCCCGAGAACATCTTGGTGGCTGAAACGGGCCATATTAAGATCACAGATTTCGGTCTCGCAATTGACAACATGCATGGAGACCGAACAGCCACCGAATACGCTGGGACTGCCGGTTACATGGCTCCTGAGGTGGGATAATAGTGCTTTTCTATTTAGTTTTCACTAAAATTACAGTCCATGGGAATGTTAACATTTTGACCTTTTTGTTCTTACTTCCATGATAGATTTTTGCTGGCGATGAGTATAACGCCGGAGTAGACTGGTATTCTCTTGGTGTCATCTTAAAAGATATGGTTACCAGTGAGTGTACGTTCCATCTGACACTCGATGAGGCATCCTCTGGCATTGATGACATCATTAAACAGGTCAGTATAATTCCAGGTTATTAGTGCTATGGGTTGTACAATATTCATTTAAATGGTGAAGTTGTGAGAATGTTTTATTGCCTCTACCGCTTACCTTCATGGGTTTTACTTTCTTGTTTTTAGCTCCTACAGAAAGATCCAGCCAGACGCTTAGGAGTCCATGGTAACATCAGAGAGCAGGTGTTTTTCCAGTGTATTGACTGGGTCTCTGTGGAAGCCCTGAAAGTGCCTCCACCTCACATCCCTGTAGTAAGTATATGACCAGATCACATTGCACCTCTGTTAAGTATTAGTTAGCGCTGACACTTAGGCTATGTGCCCACGATGCAGAAATGCCCAGGATTTTTTCCTGAGCGTTTCTGCATCTCCCTGGCAGAAAAAAACGCATGCGGATTGTACATGCGGATCGTACATGCGGATCGTACTTGCGGATCGTACATGCGGATCGTACATGCGGATCGTACATGCGGATCGTGCATGCGGATCGTGCATGCGGATCGTGCATGCGGATCGTACATGCGGATCGTACATGCGGATCGTACATGCGGATCGTACATGCGGATCGTACATGCGGATCGTACATGCGGATTGTATATGTGGATTGTACATGCGGATTGTACATGCGTTTTTCCTGCTGGGGACATGCGGAAATGGAGCGTTATTCACTGACATTTCCGCATGCGGATTGTACATGCGGATCGTACATGCGGATTGTACATGCGGATTGTACATGCGGATTGTACATGCGGATCGTACATGCGGATCGTACATGCGGATCGTACATGTGGATTGTACATGCGGATTGTACATGCGGATCGTACATGCGGATCGTACATGCGGATCGTACATGTGGATTGTACATGCGGATTGTACATGCTGATTGTACATGCGTTTTTCCTGCCAGGGACATGCGGATGTGAAGCTTTCTTCACATGCATTTCCGCATGCGGATTGACAAGCGCTTTCCAAGCGATTTTAGCATCACTTGGAAAGTGCTTGTGACAACTAGGTCACACTATATAAATCCATGCAAACTGCATGGATTTATATAGTGTGACCCGAGAGAGTGGTTAAAAATAAAAAAAACAAATGTATACTTACCCTCCGATGGCCCGCGCTGGCTTGCTTCGCTCGGTGCCTGCACTTTGCAGTGGATTGAAAGGCCTGCCAACGTCAGCGTCGCGTGACCCGTCACATGACTCTGACGTCAGCGCAGGTCCTTCAATCCACTGCAAAGTGCTGGGAATCAAGTAGGAGCGCAGCGCGGGCCGCCGGAAGGTAAATATACATTTATTTTTTATTTTATTCTTTTTTTTACAGATTTTTTTAATGGTACCTGGGTGTGGAGGAGAGTTTCCTCTCCTCTAGTCCTGGGTACCATCCGCACATTAGAACGCACCAATTATGCAAGTACAGATGCAGTCTTGCGGAATTGGCGCGTTCTAATGCAAGTCAATGGCGGCGATAAACGCAGCATTTCCGCAAAATAATTGGTAGTGCTGCGTTTTTTTCCGCAATGATAATCCACAGCGGATATTTCCGCAGCATGTGCACAGCACATGCGGATTATCATTGCTGCCCTTCTACCATGCGTTTTTAATGCGTTTTCGCAGCTGCAAAAACGCTGCAGAAACGCATTAAAAACGCATCGTGGGCACACAGCCTAACATTGGAAAATCAACATCATCCAGAGCTGCTGGTCCTGGTCTGATGGTCCAGATCATTTCATATCATCCTTCTCCAGAACGTTTGAGATTTTGGTAATAATTATTTTTTTGTTTGTTTTATAGCCATCTAAAGCTCATCACAGTTCTCGACCACACCATCTGGAGAAATTAGAAGCAGCAGAGGCCAAAAAGTCACCTCTATCAGCAAAGGACCAGGCCATGTTCAAGGGATTTTCTTTTGTCAACTTGGAAACCCTTGACAAGACACCAGCTCCATAGTCATCAGAGCCAGCTGTCTTCCTCAGCCTCCAGTAGACCTTGAAGAACTGAAGATTGGACATCACTTTGATGATCATCTGAAAGCACTGCTGGAATGAAGATGACCATGGATACGACACTGAGGGACCCAAAACACAGACCCCAAAGATGAAGAAGCCAGACAATGTAATCATGCGCTGGCAGTAAGTATAAGCGCCACAACATCTGCGCTTCACTATACTCATAGACATGTGCAGAACATTTTACACTAACCGGTAATTGGATTTCCTCTTGCTCATGACAGCTCCATCTTTCGTTGCTGTCTTGGGCTAAGAAGAAATAACATGGTGTGCGATGGCCGGCTATTAAGGGGAGGAAGGAGGCCGGATTTTTTTTTTTTTTTAAATTAGCATTTAATAATGAAGATAAGCATAGCAATGACAGAGGATCCCAATATATTACATCAAAGACAGATATGCCAGCAGATCTACTCATACTCTGGCTGTAAGTATAAGCGCCACAACATCTGCGCTTCACTATACTCATAGGCATGTGCAGAACATTTTACATTAACCGGTAATTGGATTTCCTCTTGCTCATAACAGCTCCATCTTTCGGTGCTGTCTTGGGCTAAGAAGAAATAACATGGTGTGCGATGGCCGGCTATTAAGGGGAGGAGGAGGCCAGATTTTTTTAACTAACATTGCACATGTCTATTATCATTTTTACTATTAACAGTAGTAAGATGACTTCTGAGACCCAACAACAAAATTTCCCCAAAAAGTCCCATGTAATAACGACAACATACAGAATTTAACCAAAACTCCTTTTAATGGTTAGAGGTCGGTCACAGCCAAAAAGGACGTGCTCAGCGCGTAACTGGTATAAAACCCGGTTAAGGCACTATTGGCCATCTGAAACGGGTACAAATCCATATTCCACTGCCGGACTCCCGGCGCATATCATACTTCGTACTGGAGAAAAACATCAAGATAGAGCAAATGACTGCTGCTGTGAACACCCAAATAATACTAACAAAACACACTGTACATGGGAAAAAAGGGGAGGGGTGGTGGGAAACGCAGACTGCGGGTCCCATGCTTGTGAGGAGAGAGGCCGGAAGAGGCAGGGTCTGGACTTATAAAGAGGGGAAGAGGGAGGAAGAAGAGGATTATTGGGTGAAAGCCAGGAGGAGAGGAGAAAAAGAACATGGGACACACAATTTAACCCCTTCAGCAGGGCACAGCAGTCAAGGGGCATTCAATTAAAGATTGACGTGCCCTGCAGACTGCTGAGACCCAACAACAATATTTCCCCAAAAAGTCCCATGGAATAACGACAACACACAGATCTTAACCAAAACTCCTTTTAATGGGTAGAAGTCGGTCACAGCCAAAAAGGACGTGCTCAGTACGTAACTGGTATAAAACTCGGTTAAAGCACTATTAGCCAGCTGAAACGGGTGCGAATCCATATGCCACAGCTGGACTCCCAGCGCAAGTCAGACTTCGTACCGGAAAAAAACATCAAGATGGAGCAAATGACCGCTAAGGAGGAGCGGAGTATTTATACTGCGCTCCGACCCCCACCCATTTGGTACAAAGCCTGTTCTATGCTATCCTGGAGACCGGAGAGAAAAATATCCAGCCCTATTTCCGTCAGATGGACTCCATCGGGTAGCATAAGACTGGAATTGTCTCCCTCAAGTTGGTGATGCCTCATGACCACTCCGGCCTTAAAACGGATAAAGCGGGACAAGCGGGCATTAAGCGTGTGCCGAGAACGTTCAACTGCCGCCGCATCTCTCGCGCCCTGCCATGCAACACGTGGCATGAACTCTGACCAAATCAGAGTAAGCTCTGGAAAAAGTCTGTGGAATTTATTCACGTCTTGAGCGCATGATTGTGAGGAGTTCCACTAGGTGAAAGGAGCAGAGATCATTCCCGCCCGCATGCAGGACTAGAATTAAGGGAGAGGAAGTAGTCTGAGCTATCCGCACCACCTCGGGAAGAACCTGAGGCCAGGTCAAGCCTCTTATTCCTCTCCAAAAAACGTTGATGCTGTGGAACCCAAGACCTCTGCCACCTGGTCGACGTTCTGCTCTTTGGGATGCCCAGAAGATGTAAGAGTGGCCCAGTATCCACACTGTGTTTTACACCACCTATGAAGAGATAATAAAGTTAGTGAAGCAATAAATTCGGTCTGATGTATCTTGCAAAACAAGAGGAACGCCATCTACCAATGCGCTGGATCTCGGAGTTAGACAAACCAGCACGGGCTGCTTCGGTAGCAGCTCCTATCCTAATACCTTGAGAGGAAGGCCTACGAAAGCTAAACATTTCCGAAAAAGGGATTGAAATTGAAAAACCGTAAGAGGAGAACCATCCTTGTGTGAGAAAAAGTAGTCACCAGATCGCCAGAACGATAAGTAATTATTAACAAGGGTTAAAGGACAAATAGGACCGGGGATGGCAAGAAGGGGAACCCATGACCAAATACTGGACGGGTCAATTTTCGATTTCCGAAAGCAGATACGGAGACCTCGGTCACAGGGAGTGACACCATCATACTGGAGTCCTCCTGAAGTGCGCTTGGATGGGGACACCAATTCACTAATGCGCAAAGCACCAAAAAACGCGAGTCAAAAAGCGTCAGAGAGTAGAGCAGACTTGAAAGGAGAAGAGCAGACAGCGGGAGTGGAGTTGATTAGGCGGGTAAGTAAACTGAAAGAAATGGGCCGTCTGTTCTCCTGACGAGTGTGCTCCCTCCTCCAACCCCTAATAGCCTGCCGAATGATGAAAACCTCAGTAACATTGTTCCAACCTAAGAGGCGAAAATAAAAGCCGAGACCAGATAGGCGGTTCTGTGCAACGGCTCCTGAAACACCCATGCTGTGCAAGTAAAGTAAATATTCGATTGTGACCTCCAGACGGGCAGCGTCGGATGCTGCTGCTGATCTATCCCCAACTAGGTTATGCCACTCATTCCATGCCTTACCGTAAGAATGCCATGTAGACAAGGCCACTGAAGATCTCACCAACTCCATCAATCCTTCTCTACCACCTCCCACATTAGGGATGGGCTTGGATGTCCCTCCTCTTTGGCCGCGGAGAAACATTCCCGGAATTTCTGCCAATCGAAACGAGAAAGAGAATCAGCAATGACATTATTTGTACCCAGAACATGGCGGGCTTAAAACCAGATGTTTAAACTTAAGCATTTTAATACCAGGAATCTGAGTAATTTGATAACCAGGGGAGATGAGGATGACAAGTGATTTATGGCGTGTACAACACTCATATTGTCAGTCCAAAAACCGATCCGTTTATCCCTGAGGGATGGGCCCCATAAAGAAATGGCTGTGATGATAGGAAATAACTCTAACCAAGTAAGATTTTTAACCCAGCCCTCAGTGCGCCAAGATTCCGGCCAAGGTTCGGCACACCATTGGTCTCCAAAAATGACCATCGGAAAAAAGGGAGAGATCCTCATTAGTCAATTCCGATGACTAAAAGCATGTATATCCATTATAGGATAAGAGGAACTCCTTCCCAACCAGCAAGTCTGCTTTCAAAGGAGGTTTTATCCGAATTCTATGATGGGGAAGCTTGATGCTTTTGGTCGAGAGGGTTAAACGTCTGGAAAAAATTCTCCCCATAGGCATTACTGTGCAAGCAAAGTTAAGGAGGCCTAGCATGGACTGCATTTGACATAGTGTTACTTTGAGGACAGAACAGAATCCTTCAATCTGGGACAGCAATTTTGACCTTTTTTCTGAGGGAAGGCGAAAAACCATGGCAACGGAATCAATCTCAATTCCTAAAAAGGATAGCGAAGTAGTAGCAAAAGTTTTTTCACTGGATAAGGGAACGCCAAAATGCGACGCGAAAAAACTAAAATTGTCCAGCAAAAATTGACAGGACCTGGAATCTGGTGGTCCCACAAAAAGAAAATCGTCAAGATAATGGATTATAGCGGAGGAACCTGTTTCATACTTAACCACCCATTCTAGGAAAGAACCAACGGTTAAACAGCCGAGCCCTTCTGTCAATTGAGCATGAGCTCGCCAGACTCCTGAATTTTAAAGACCTGATTAAGGATTTTTCTAACCAGCAGGTAAAACGACTGCCTGTTCCATACATGTAAATTTGCATCTTCACATCTTCTACATGTAGCCAGTTTTACATTAGTGTGTTATTGCCATGTATGTTCCCCTGTATTATGGATGAGTGTCCTAGCCTGACTGCGGGATTACTGACCCAAAGTCCTAGCATTAGACAGATGTAACAGATCGGATAGTAATGTTTCAGTTCTGAGACCTGCACCTGACTGACCCTGCGATGCACTATCCGTACCCCAGATGGGAATACCCATTTAATATTAGGGCTCAGTTTTTAGGATAGAGCGCACTATTGTTTGTTGTTCTTGAATTTATGGAAATACGTCTTTATTATTATGGTTCATTTCCTTAGATCGTGTGCAATACTGTTTGTTGTTTTAATATGTTTTCTGACCTCACAAAATGACCTTATTTTCATTGTATTAATTGGTTATACGTTTTGTCTTTGTTTTGTTACATTATAATTTTGCACTTTACATAATTGACCAAAGGATTTAACTAAATGACTCTTATGAAAAATAGATTTAATTAGTGAAATGTTTAGTGGGAATGTTTTACAAAACTTTTATGTTAAGGGCATTGACCATGCTCTGGTTATTCTTAACCAATGTGTGTGTGAGATGAATAAAAGGCCCTTAATGCAGAAATTCAACATAGAAATATAGTCTATTTCCCATATTTCATATTTAGTGCCGAAGTTCAAGAAAGACCATAATACTAAGTGCCTTATCATCATCTCAAACACATTGGTCAAGAATAACCAGAAAATGGCCAATCCTTTTAATCATAGTTTAACGTTTTGGAAGAATTTACTTTAAAGTTTGTCACCCCTTATATCATAAATAATAAATAAACAGAAATTGCTTTTCTAATAGAATAACACGTCCAGAAGAGATTCCTTTTCAGCAGTCACCTCATTATCATAGCCAGCAGGATTACAATGAGAGATAACAGAATCCACCATTCACATTAGGTCGTGTCACAGCTCACCTCTTCCCCTTTCCTGCACAATGACATCTGCATGTCACTAAACATGAGAACATGTATAGAAAACTCTCCCTAGGAATTAGAGTCCCCTATTTTGTCTTGTGATATTTATACATCCATATGTCTATTGTTCATATCTCCAAACAGGCAAGAAAGCAGATTTCCATAAATGTACAGAAAACAGGATACAATAATCTGAAGTCAGAAATACAGATTATAAAAAAATTATCACAATCTGGTTTCAATTAGTTTAAAAAATGTACGTGACTCATTCCCTTAAAGAAAAAGAAGCAAAATATACCTAAAAAGAATATTGGATAGTTTAAGAAATGTTTAATAGGTTAGAGTAGAGTAGGGCCCTGCCAAAAGAGTCTACCTTGTCGTGGTGGCAGGCTTAAAAAATCTTTTGGCCAAAACAAAAGCTGATGGCTGTGTATGTGAAATGGTGTTCGATGGGAACTGTTTATGTGTGATTGGTGAAACCGAGGTGCAGAAGCAAAGTTTTTCCAAGAGTGGGAGGTGGGACGGTGGAAAGTTTGAGGGGTGGAGTCTCAAGGGTGCCCGGAAATGTTGCCAGTATGGGGTGCTGAAATTCCTGGTGGCAGCCCTGCTTCAGTATGTAGCAAAAATCACAGTCTCCTACTCTCCACAGGCATGTGTTCAAAGGAGTATGTTACGGATCCGGGTGGTGGAACCTCTGTGCTGCGGTGCAAGGAGGGACCAGAGGGGCGTAAGTAGCTGTCAACTCGGACTGACCAAGGTCATACGGCGGCTCAAATCGACTCCGTGACCAGGGAAGGACCGAGCAGAGGGGACCAGGTGCTACTCTGGGACCGACCTTGTATGAGAGCAGGTGACTCCCACGGGTCAGAAGGCAGGGACTGACCGGTACAGCAGATGAGCACTGGCAGACACAGCAGGTAACAAGCAGGAGCCTCCAGATAGGCTGGCTGGTAGGCACGGCAGGTAACAGGCAGGTGCTTCCAGGTAAGCAGGTGGGCAAGGCCCATAGACAGACTGGCGGGCTGGAGAGTAGACAAGCTGGCGGACTGGACCAGTAGTCAGGCTGGCGGGCTGGACTTGTAGTCAGGCTGGCGGGCTGGACTTGTAGTCAGGCTGGCGGGCTGGACTTGTAGTCAGGCTGGCGGGATGGACTTGTAGTCAGGCTGGCGGGCTGGACTGGTAGTCAGGCTGGCAGCGGGACCTGAGGGCTGAAGCAGAGTTTAACACACAAAGCTACAACCTTGCATGGGCACCTCCATCTTGGAGGAGGTGCCTTTTATATGAGAGGTCCTCCGGTCATTGGCCGGGGACTCCTTAGGACGGCGTGCGCGGCCCCTTTAAGAGGGCGCCCTAAGCACAATGCCCAGGAAGCTGCGCGCCGGCAGAAGCAGGAGCGCCGGAGGACGCCGGGCGGGGAGCGCGGCGGTAAGAGGGACGGCGTCTCTGCCTGTCAAGGTGCAGAGACACCGATACTACAGAGTATTGTCATGACAAGCACTGGGGTGTTCAGAAAACCTCAAGCTGTCATGACAACCCTTTGGCACCCCACAATCATGATGCAGGGACAGTTAGAACAGTGTGCCCCACCTGGACCAGTCACTGTAAATTCTGCCATCACAGATTGTTAGCGGCATATAACAGGTTAACGGCCGCTTCCCTCCACTCAGAACTGTTAGAGGCAGATGATGGCTGAATAATGCAGCCATCATTTGTCGGCTCAGTTCCCAAGTCCACATCAAAGAACGGGACCTGGGATTTGTGTTATTTTTTTCTATAAACCATTTTGTTTTTTACTTTTTTTACTTTAGTCCCTTTACAGAACGTGAACCTGGTTGAGCTTTATTGCACGATGCTGCGAGGCATGATTTACAATTGCAGCTGTGGGGGCCATTGTGTAGAGTTGGTTGACTAAAAGAGCCCCCTACCTTTATTTGACAACCTAGATGCCACTGATACTATAGGTTGCGGCATCAAAGGCGTTAATTAAAGATAACAGCTAGGATCAAAGACATTGACTGCTCAGTTCCTGCGGGAGCCCCTCAGTGATCCAGCTGGAATGGTGCCAGCACCGGAGGTGAGTATAGCTCCTATTATTTTACTTTGTGGAAACATAGTGATTGAGAAGGGTTGGTCCTAGTAGTGAACATCAGAGAGAGACTTGCGGCCTAGCCGGAAAACCCAGTGATCCCCGCTAGGGCCAGAACATCATAGAGAACTTACATGGATACTCACACGACTGGGCACACCACCTTTGTGAAGAGAACATTAACGTTAAATAGTGAAAGACTTTCTCTGCTATCCCAAGCTTACTGTTATTAGTTCTACTGTTGATTTGCCTTGTTACTAACACTTTACAGTTTAAAGTATATACCGTATATACTCGAGTATAAGCCAACTTTTTCAGCACACTGAACTCATCATCTTTCCTTCATCTCGCATATCTTCCCCACCTGATCTTTCTATCACAATAAATGACATCACACTTTCCCTTGTCCCCGGAGTAACCCTTGACTCTGCCCTGTCCTTCAAGCCCCACATCCAAGCTCTTGCCACCTCCTGTGGCCTCCAGCTCAAAAGTATTCCCAGAATCCATCCTTTCCTCAACCCTCAATCTACTAAACTGCTTGTTCATGCCCTCATCATCTCCCGCCTCGACTACTGCAACACCCTCCTCTGTGGCCTACCTGCTAACACTCTCGCACCCCTCCAGTCCATCCTCAACTCTGCTGCTCGACTAGTTCATCTCTCGCCTCACTAGAGCAAATGGTGCATTGGGAGTGGGGGTGGGGAGAGCTAATGGTAAATTGGGAGTGGGGAGAGCAAATGGTCAATTGGGAGGGAGCGGTAGTGAGAGCTAATAGTGAATTGGGAGTGTGGAGAGCACATGATGAATTGGGGGTGGGAAGAGCAAATGGTGAATTGGGAATAGGGGTGGGGAGAACTAATAGTGAATGGAGCAAATAGTGAGTGGGGGGTGGGGAGAGCAAATGTTGAATTGGAAGTGGGGGGTAGAGAGCAGATGGTGAATTAGGAGTGCGGGTGGGGAGAGCAAATGGTGTATTGGGAGTGGAGGGTGGGGAGAGCAAATGGTGAATTGGGAGTGGAGGGTGGGGAGAGCAAATGGTGAATTGGGAGTGGAGGGTGGGGAGAACAAATGGTGAATTGGGAGTGGGGAGAGCAAATGATGAGTTGGGAGTGGGGAGAGCAAATGGGGAGTGGGGATGGGGGGAGCAAATGGTGAATTGGGAGTGGGGGGTGGGGAGAGCTAGTGGTGAATTGGGAGTGGGGAGAGCTAATGGTGAATTTGGAGTGGGGAGAGCAAATGTTGAATGGGGGGTGGGGAGAGCTAATGGTGAATTGGGAGTGGGGGAGAGCAAATAATGAATTGGGAGTGGGGTAGAGCAAATGATGAATTGGGAGTGGGGGAGAATAAATGATTATGAATACAGGTTGGGAGAGAGCACGAACATGACATAATGAATTGGAGTGGAGGGGTTCATGTAAATATAATGAATTGGGGGAGCGGGAGGTACAGAGTGGGGGGTGTTGAGGATGCAGGAGTGTGACTGGTAATGAATTGGGAAAGAGTACAGGTGCTATTTAATTTATATATTTATTGGGTGGAGAAAGTGGCTATTTACAGTTAGTGGGGGGGCCGTGGTGGATTACAATTTGTATTTGGAATGGTGGGTTGCATAATAACTAATTATATATTAATGGTGGGTGCACATCTGTATTCAACTGTGTAATGTTGAAATTGGGGAATGTGCTCTAGATAACTGTGTGCTATTTTATGCAGAGACGAGTCCTGGCTGGAAGAAGTGAGGTCGGTCTGCGCTGGATGAAAGTGAAAAAAAGCGAAGATGAAGGACTTCAACTAGAGACGTCACTTGTGAGTCAGTGTGTTCTCTGTACAATGACACTATATACTAATGTACAGAGCTCCTGTGTATGTCACTGGTGATCACTATATTACCTGTACACTATACACTATATGCAGAGCTCCTGTGTATAATGTCACTGGTGATCACTGTATTACCTGTACACTATATACACAGCTCCTATGTATAATGTCACTGGTGATCACTGTATTACCTGTACACTGACACTATATACAGAGCTCCTGTGTATAATGTCACTGGTGATCACTGTACACCGTCTACTATGTAGAGAGCTCCTGTGTATAATGGCACTTATGGTAATATTAGTATTTTTTTTTTTTTATTAATGATCAGTATTGTATTATTTGGTCACTATGTGGTGGTAATATGTGGTCCGGTCATGGTGTGGCGGTATTTGTCCCTTACACTGTGTGCAGAATTATTAGGCAAGTTGTATTTTAGAGGATTATTTTTATTATTGATCAACAACTATGTTCTCATTCAACCCAAAAGACTCATAAATATCCAAGCTTAATATTTTTGGAAGTTGGAGTGTTTTTTTTTTTAGATTTGGCTATCTTAGGAGGATATCTGTGTGTGCAGGTAACTATTACTGTGCAGAATTATTAGGCAACTTAATAAAAAACAAATATAATCCTATCTCACTTGTTTATTTTCACCAGGTAAACCAATATCAGTGCACAATATTTAGAAATAAACATTTCTGACATGCAAAAACAAAAACCCCAAAAATTTGTGATCATTATAGCCACCTTTCTTTATGATGACACTCAACAGCCTTCCATCCATAGATTCTGTCAGTTGCTTGATCTGTTTTCGATCAACATTGCGTGCAGCAGCCACCACAGCCTCCCAGACACTGTTCCGAGAGGTGTACTGTTTTCACTCCCTGTAGATCTCACATTTTATGATGGACCACAGGTTCTCTATGGGGTTCAGATCAGATGAACAAGGGGGCCATGTCATTATTTTTTCTTCTTTTAGACCTTTACTGGCCAGCCACGCTGTGGAGTAGTTGGATGCATGTGATGGAGCATTGTCCTGCATTTAAATCATGTTTTCTTGAACGATACCGACTTCTTCCTGTACCACTGCTTGAAGAAGTTGTCTTCCAGAAAGTGGCAGTAGGTCTGGGAGTTGAGCTTCACTCCATCCTCAACCCGAAAAGGTCCCATAAGTTCATCTTTGATTATACCAGCCCATACCAGTACCCCACCTCCACCTTGCTGGCGTCTGAGTCGAAGTGGAGCTCTCTGCCCTTTACTGATCCAGCCTCTGGCCCATCCATCTGGCCCATCAGGAGTCACTCTCATTTCATCAGTCCATAAAACCTTTGAAAAATCAGTCTTAAGATATTTCTTGGCCCATTCTTGACATTTTATCTTATGTTTCTTGTTCAAAGGTGGTCGTTTTTCAGCCTTCCTTACCTTGGCCATGTCCCTGAGTATCGCACACCTTGTGCTTTTTGATACTCCAGTAACGTTGCAGCTCTGAAATATGGCAAAGCTAGTGGCGAATGGCATCTTGGCAGCTTCACGCTTGATTTTCCTCAATTCATGGGCAGTTATTTTGCGCCTTTTTTGGCCAACACGCTTCTTGCGACCCTGTTGGCTATTTGCCATGAGATGCTTGATTGTTCGGTGAGCACGCTTCAAAAGTTTGGAAATTTCAAGATTGCTGCATCCCTCTGCAAAACATCTCACAATTTTGGACTTTTCAGAGCCCGTCAAATCTCTCTTCTGACCCATTTTGCCAAAGGAAAGGAAGTTGCCTAATAATTAAGCACACCTTATATAGGGTGTTGATGTCATTAGTCAGCACCTCTCCTCATTACAGAGATGCACATCACCAGATTTACTTAATTGGTAGTTGGCTCTCAAACTTATGCAGCTTGAAATAGGACAACATGTATAAAAAGTATCATGTGATCAAAATACTTATTTGCCTAATAATTCTGCACACAGTGTATATGTGGTATTATTTGGTGACCATTTGGTGGTAATATGTGGTCTGGCCATGGTGTGGTGGTATTTGTTCCTTGCTTGCGGTATTATTCGGTCACTATGTGGTGGTAATATGTGGTCTGGTCATGGTGTGGCAGTATACCTTGTATGTGGTATTATTTGGTGACTATGTGATGGTAAATTGTGGTCCGGCTATGGTGTGATGGTTTTTGTTCCTTGAATGTGATATTATTAGTCATTTTAAAAAATTGATGTGACACATTCCTTTAAAGAAAAAGAAATAAAAATATACCTAAAAAGAGTATTGGATATTTTAAGAAAGGTTTAATAGGTTAGAGTAAAGTAGGGCCCAGCCAAAAGAGTCTAACTTGTCGTGGTGGTTGATTAAAAAAATCTTTTGGCCAAAACAAAAGTTGCTGGCTATGTATATGATATATGGTTGAGTGGAAACTGTAAATCTGTGATTGGTGAGGGCGTGGTGCAGAAGTGGAGTTTTTCCAAGATTGGGTGGTGGGACTGTGGAAGTTTCGAGGGGTGGAGGTGGAGCTGGGGTGGAGCCTGGGCGGAGTCTCAAGGGAGCTTGAAAATGTTGCCAATATTGGGCCCTGAAATTCCTGGTGGCAGCCCTCTATCTATCTATCTGTCTATCTAAATAGCAAAGTAAGGCTATGTGTGTTGTGATCTGCAAGAAGAAATAAGGAAAGATAGGGGAAAGCTGTCCCTACAGTAAGACTAAGCTGAATCCCTATGATGTAGCGGGGTGCCTGTTCCTAGTGAACAGACCCACCTTTTTCTTCGGCTAGTCTGAACGAAGACCTATAGGATTAAGGAAGGGTTCCTAAAGAACTAAGGATTGGGACAAAAATGGGACACTTCCTAAACAGAAATTGTTGTAGAACACAAAAGACAAATTGACAAAAAGTACTAGAGGTCCAAGAGGACCAAGCAAACTGACAGAGCTAGGCACCGAAGCACCAGGCTAGCAAAACAGTCAAACAACACTGAAGTCCAGCAAAGCTAGAAGGGCAGAGCTGGAATGTATATGCAGATGGTCACGTGACCGCAAAACACAAGATAGCAAAAACTAACAGGAGGGTTCTAACAGTACCCCCTCTTCTATGAGGATCCTCCGGATCCTCCAGGCCCAGGCCTATCAGGAAAGCTCCTGTGGAAAGCTTTAACAAGCCTAGGAGCAGAGACATCATCCGTCCTTACCCAGGAGTTGTCTTCGGGACCGAAACCCTTCCAGGAGACAAGATACTGTAATTTCCCTCTATGCCATCTAGAATTCAAAATACGAGAAATTTCATATTCGCCGTCTTCCACCACAGGAGGAACTGTGACAGTGGCGTCCCTATTAGATACGTCAGACTTTTTCAAGAAGGAAACATGAAACACAGGATTAATCTTCCAGGAAGTAGGGACATCCAACCTAACAGCAGACGGGTTAACAACCTGAAGCACTTTAAATGGACCCACAAACTTAGGACCCAGTTTTTTAGAGGGAATCCTCAAACGCAGGTTCTTCAAGGACAACCAAACCATTTCACCCACAGTAAACAAAACCTCTTTACGTTTCCTGTCAAAATACTTCTTGGACTTCTTGTTAGCCTCTTAAAGGTTACAACGTACATTAGTCCAAACTCTCTCTAAATCACCGGAAAAATTCTCCTCCTCCGGCACCGCCGACCCCAATTTGGAGAAAGAACCAAAAGACGGATGTCTCCCAGTACAACAAAAAAAAAGGAGAACACCCAGCAGAGGAGGATGTATGACTGTTAAGAGCAAATTCTGCGAGAGGCAGAAACTCCGACCACACCTCTTGATTGTCCGCCACAAAGCAACGCAAAAACTGCTCAACATCCTGGTTCTTTCTTTCAGTCTGTCCATTAGACTCAGGATGATAACCAGACGAAAATGACAAATGGACTCCCAACCTGTCACAAAAAGCACGCCAAAAGCGAGCCACAAACTGAGGTCCTCTATCAGAAACAATATCCGTGGGAACGCCATGGAGCTTGACAATCTCCTTAACAAATGCCTTAGCGAGTGTCTTGGTGCAGGGCAACTTAATGAGTGGAACCAAATGACACATCTTACTAAAACCGTCCACGACCACCCAGATGACAGTAAAACCCTCGGACACAGGAAGATCAGTAATAAAATCCATAGTGAGATTCGTCCAAGGCACACTAGGAAGCTCCAGAAGGCAAAGCAACCCCGCAGCAGGAGTATGTGAAGCCTTTGACCTAGCGCACACAGTACACTGACGCACCCACTTGATGACTTCCTTCTGCCATCCAGGCCACCAAAAACTGCGACTGATCAGTCTCTTAGTCTCCGAAATTCCTGGATGACCTGCCAACAGAGACTCATGACACTCCACAAACAAATCTCTCCTAAAGGCTCCAGGCACGAACAACCTCCCATGGGGAGTGTTAGATGGAGCATCTTCTTGAGCTTTCAGAATCCCATTCTCCAAAACGGAGTCCAAAGCCGCCACCACAACTCCTTTCTGTAAAATGCTCTCCTCCTCCTCGGCACCGACCGTAGGAGAGAAGCTGCGAGATAAAGCATTGGCTTTAACATTCTTAGTACCAGGGAAATAGGTAACAGAAAAATGAAACCGAGAAAAAAAAAGTGCCCACCTAGCTTGACGGGCATTCAAGCGGTTGGCAGCATCAAATTCTTATGATCTGTGAAAACCTGAATAGGAAATCTAGCGCCTTCCAAAAAATGACGCCAATGTTCAAACGCGAGTTTAATAGCCAGCAGCTCCCGATTTCCAACATCATAATTCAGTTCGGTTTCCGAAATTTTTTTCGAAAAGAAGGCACAAGGATGTACTCCACCCTTGTTCTCCTGAGACAAAACTGCTCCGACCCCCACCGATGAAGCATCGACCTCGACCAAAAAAGGCTTGGTCTCATCAGGCTGCATAAGGATAGGGGCAGAACTGAACCTCTCTTTGAGATACTCAAAAACTTCAATGGCCTCAGTAGTCCACTGGGCCGTATTCGCACCTTTCCTGGTGAGATCGGTTAGAGGTTTAACAATTACAGAAAAATTCTTAATGAATTTCCTGTAATAATTGGCAAAACCCAAAAATCTCTGTATAGATTTCAAACCAATAGGCAGGCCTAGGCCATTCCTGCACAGCCTGAACCTTCACAGGGTCCATCTCAAAGCCATCGCTGGAGACAATGTAGGCCAAAAAACTAATTTTCTGCACAGCGAACTCACATTTCTCCAGATTAGCAAAGAGTGAAATATCACCCAATAACTGCAAAACTTCACGTACACTCTGCGAATGGGACTCCAGATCTGGTGAATAAATCAAAATGTCATCGAAATACACAACCACATTCTTACCAATCAGAGGTCTCAGGATGTCATTAATAGGGTTCTGAAAAAATGCAGGTGCATTGGTAAGACCAAAAGGCATCACCAGATTCTCAAAATGACCTACCGGAGTATTAAAAGCAGTTTTCCATTCATCACCCTCCTTCACACGTAACAAATTGTATGCCCCCCGGAGATCAATTTTGGAGAACCACTTGTCTCCCACTAACTGGTTAAACAAGTCAGGAATTAATGGTAATGAGTAGGAATTGCGTACGGTAATCTTATTAATTTCACGAAAATCCAGACATGGACATAACCCGCCGTCCTTTTTTTTAACAAAGAAGAATCCGACTGCCACAGGCGACTTAGAAGGTCTAATGTGACCAGCAACCAGGCTAGTCTCTTTGTACTCCTCCAAGGCCTTTCTTTCAGGGATAGTCAGATTAAACAAGCGACTTTTGGGAAGAGTAGCACCCAGAACAAACTCAATGGCGCAATCATAATCCCTATGAGGAGGTAAAACTTGCGACTCCTCCAAAAAAACCCTCCAAAAATCTTGAATAGGTACAGGTAATTCCACTTTTTCCACAGCCGCAGAGCGACCATTACAACATTTATCATAGCACTTCGGACTCCAAGACTTAATCACATTAGTAGACCAGTCCAATAAAGGATTGTGCAGTTTTAACCAAGGCAATCCTAGAACAACTGGAGAGGGTAAATTATCCAAAACAACCAAGTCCAAAATTTCTTGGTGAACTCCATTGATAGTGAGAGAAAATGCAGCAACCTTGTGAGTAATACATTTCAAAGGAGTGTTATCAATTGCAACCACAGAAATAAGTGATGACAAAGGTTTTGATTTCAATTTAAGGTTTTCCAAAAACCCTTTATCAATCACATTAAGTGCTGAACCACAATCCACAAATACCTGAAATTCAATCAAATCTCCCTGCAGAGTAGTACTCCCAGAAAGAAATACTCCTGCAGAGCATAAACAAGCTATACGGGCGTAACTGACCTTTTTTTTTTCTTTACTTAAACGACGCTCACAATACTTAATCAAATGGTCACCTTTACCACAATAAAGACACAATCCCTCGGCGAATCTCCGGTCTTTTTCCTGAGAGTGGAGTGACATCTCCCCAACCTCCATCGGTTCCCCGCCGTCAGTGCAGATTTTCTGGGGACTAGGACCTGACATTACAGGAGTCTTTACGTCATTGAGCCTGCACCTCAGTCTCCTGTCTATACGAACAGCTAACTGCATAGCCTCCTGCAGAGTCTCAGGTGCAGGGAATGCAATTAGCAAATCCTTAACCCTTTCACTCAGACCAGCAAGAAATAAACATCTAAGCACCGAATCATTCCACTTAACTTCTGAAGCCCATCTCCTGATGTGTGTGCAATAATTTTCAACATCATCAGACCCCTGATTCAAACGTCTAAGTTCTGATTCAGCAGATGAGATTCGATCAGGATCGTCATATAATAGCCCCATAGCAGAAAAAAATTCTTCAACAGAACTTAAACACGGATCATTAGGCTGGAGAGAAAAGGCCCAACCCTGTGGTTCTTTGCGCAAAAGTGACATAATAAAACCAATGCGCTGTGATTCATTCCCAGAGGATCTTGGTCTCAAACGAAAATATAACAAATAAGCATTTTTAAAGGAAAAAAATCTTGCTGTTTACCATAAAAAACATCAGGCAGTCCTACCTTCGGTTCCACAAAATGCGCTCCAGGACAGCTACTCACGTGTTGCTGAAGCTCGGCCACCTCCAGAGACAATCCTTGCAGGCGTTGAGCCAACTCCTGGACGGAAACCATACTGATCCCTGAATTTCTTTCCTTTTAGTTTTTTTTTTGGGCTGGACTTACTGTTGTGATCTGCAACAAGAACTAAGGAAAGATAGGGGAAAGCTGTCCCTACAGTAAGACTAAGCTGAATCCCTACGATGTAGCGGGCTGCCTGTTCCTAGTGAACAGACCCACCTTCGTCCTCGGCTAGTCTGAACGAAGACCTATAGAATTAAGGGAGGGGTCCCTAAAGCACTAAGGGTTGGGACAAAAATGGGACACCTCCTAAACAGAAATTGTTGTAGAACACAAAAGACAAACTGACAAAAAGTACTAAAGGTCCAAGAGTACCAAGCAAAATGACAGAGATAGGCACCGAAGCACCAGGCTAGCAAAACAGTCAAACAACACTGAAGTCCAGCAAAGCCAGAAGGGCGGAGCTGGAATATATAGGCAGATCGTCACGTGACCGCAAAACACAAGATAGCAAAACTAACAGGAGGGTTCTAACAATGTGCCCACGATGCAGAAATGCTCCGGATTTTTCCTGAGCATTTCTGCATCTCCCCCGGCAGAAAAAACGCATGCGGATTGTACATGTGGATTGTACATGCGGATTGTACATGCGTTTTTCCTGCCAGGGACATGCGGATGTGAAGCGTTCTTCACATGCATTTCCGCATGCGGGTTGACAAGTCCTTTCCAAGCGATTTTAGCATCACTTGGAAAGTGCTTGACAACTTGGTCACACTATATAAATCCATGCAACCAGCATTTATATAGTGTGACCCAAGAGAATGTCAAAAAATAAATATTTACTTACCTTCCGATGGCCCCCGGTGTCTAGCTTCACCGTCCCGGCTGCCGGCAGATCATGTAACACTGAAGGACCTGCCGACGTCAGTGTCGCGTGACCCGTCACATGACTATGACGTCAGCGCAATTCCTTCAGTCCATCGAACTGCCGGCATGAGAGGAGGAGCGCATCGGGGGCCGCCAGAAGGTAAAAAATAAATATATACTTATTTTATTCATTTTTTTTTACAGTTTTCTATGGTACAAGGGTCCGGAGGAGAGTCTCCTCCTCTCTAGACCTGGGTACGATCCACACATTAGAACTACATATACAGTGATGCCTAATCCATGCGATCTAATGCAAGTCAATGGCGGCGAAAATGCAGCACTTCCGCAAAATAATTGGTAGTGCTGCGTTTTTTTCCGCAATGATATTCCGCAGCGGAAATTTCCGCAGCATGTGCACAGCACATGCGGATTATCATTGGGGAACATGGCAGGCCTTCTACCATGCGTTCTTTAAGCGTTTCTGCAGCGTTTTTGCCGCTGCGGAAAAGTTTAAAAATGCATCGTGGGCACACATCCTTATGGAGACCAATCTCTGTGATGGGGGAAGGGCACTAAAATAGTGTATGTCCTACACAACAAACTACCTGCTTGAAGACTGAAGACTGAAGACCGGGACACAGAGCCACCGAATACAAGAGACACAAGCAGTGTCTGACTGGTGCCAGAGACCCCCACTGTCCAACTTTAGGGCCCCACTTCTCAACTACATGCAAATGTGACATTATCCTCAATCACAAATTTATATAACAATGAACTGGGTAGATTGGTAAATGAATAAGATGCTGCCTTTGTCTGCACATAGTGAGTAAAGTTTATTGTGCCAAGTACTGCTCATATAAGAGGGTGGTGGCCACTCTGCACAGGGGTCCACTGGAGGATTCTCCTGTTCTCCTATCGGCCAGTCCAAGCCTGAGCACAGAGCTGGCACAAAAATGCTCCCATCCCATCCAAAGTTCTGGCCAGAAGTGGTCTTCAAGGAAGAATTGTAATCAAAAACAATATCTTAGTCATAGAAACAAGGGTGCAGAAAAATGTCAGCCTTGGCTATGGACTAATGAGCAAAAATGTGAAATATTTGCCGTTCACAGAAGACAGTTAGTTTGTCAAAGGGCTGGAGAGTGGAACAATATAGAGGGTCTGCAAGCAACAATGAAGTATGGTGAAGGTGTAAGGGACGAGACAAGGGGTTCCTCGTTGTGTGCACATATTACTGATTCAGCTGATGGCACATTCAGACTATGTTCTGCCACAGTTGGTGAGACACTGGGACTCTTTAACTCCGCAAAGAAGAAGACAGACATGTTTACGAAAATAAAGTCATTTACTAGGTCTGGAAAAAATGTACAATGGGTAGCAGGAATAATGCTTTAAACTTTCATCTGTATAGTATGACAGAGGTTCACACTTGATGGTTGAGGACGGTGGCGCAATACTTGTGTAGAACTTTGCAAATGAACAACAAGCTCCACCGAGGGCCTTCATATTCCCAGTACAGGGCTACATGGGTCGATGTATTGCGCTGTGACCATTGTACCAGCCTGACTGATCCCATATTTCTTCACAAAGACCTCCAGGTCTGGCTAACACTGAGACTAGCTTTAAAATGATTTATTTTTCAGTGGGTGCCCCAACTTGCCTTTGGTATGGAGTACTGCTGCCACTGTTACTTGAATGCTGAAATGTATTCCCTAGTATGTCTGCTCTTCGCGCACGCAAAATTATGGCTAGATCCGATTGAAGTTGTCCTTTCTTCTCTGCAGCTCTACTCAGACTCTCTATTAAAACAGGAACTAACTCCTGGTGCCCACTTACTCCTCCCCAAACTATGGGCTGGCCCTACAGTTAACCATGTCCACCCCTGTACAGAGGAAAACTGGAGCCTACATAAGGATAAAACACATAAAACCACAGGTCACACTAACTATACAGTCAGGAGTCTTCAGAGAGGGTGTTCAGACATCTTCTACACCATTACAGAGGGACCTAGCATATTTGGAACTCCAGTTCAACAAATGGAGTTGGGGATTTGGTCATCATTAATGGTGTCTTCAATGCAGAGAAATATAGCAGATAATTATTAGTGTTGAGCGAGTATGTCCTGTTAACACTTTTGGCGAGTATGACAACTTTAATACATGTGAGGAATGTGTAATAAATAGACATTCCTTACATGTACTAAAGCTGTCAATCAGTCGCAAATCATGAACACGGGAGTGATTCAAACATAACACCGAGCAGCTGTAACTACTCGGTGCTCGGCCCAAGCATACTCGCCGAAAGGGTTAACAGAACATACTCGCTCAACACTAATAATTATCCATCATGCAATACCATCAGTTAAGCGTCTGACTGGCTCTAAATTTATTATTCAGCAGTGTTATGCGCTAACGCAGAAAGACCCAGTAAGACTGGCACCAAACCAGCAAATCCGCAGGGACACACGCACTTGGCGCAAGCTGCCCAGCTAGGTGAGCTCTTTAGGACCGGGAACACTTTTCACTCAGCTCCCAGTGATGGAAGGGGGACTTTGGCAGAGCCTTCCCAGGCCCACTGTCGCCAGCCAGCTGGCGTCTGGTGACACGGCCGGTGCCTAGTCAAGAACCGGGTGGGTACCTCTATAAGAACACCTAGGAAAAATTAAAAGGGAAAGAGAAGACTCCTAAGACAAAACGCTGGAAAGATAACAACTAATAATGATAGCACCCCTCACCACCACAGCACATTGAAACTGTAATAAACAGCAAAGGACTGAGCAGGGAACAGGTTTAAATAGCCCGCCTAATGATCAGGTGTTGAATACCTCTCAATCATCCCAAGACAACCACTCCCTGCTAACTTGCACAGCAGCTTGGACCCAATCCCACCACTGCCTAGTACCAGACACCGCAGTATCGTGTGTTGCCTGGCAATCGGGGGAACACAGCATCCCATGTTAACCGGGCATTATATCAGTGGGAGATACGGCATCCCGCGTCCTCACAAATCCTACTACTCCAGAGCGCGATGCTCCATACGATTGAGACGGTATTCCTGCATGTGTAGTAGCTTCGCCTGCAGAGTCAGGACAATGGTGGCCCCTGCGACCGGAGTAGCGTAGCACTGGACTTGATCCATTCCCAGGTGGGAGCACAGAACCACAATACCTAACAAGTAGGACAATGACCCCAAACATAAAGCCAATGTGACTAAGTACTATCTACAGTATAAAAAAGAACAACGAACCTGGAAGTGATGATATGGCCCCCACAGAACACTGATCTCAAAATCATCAAGTCTGTCTTGGATTACATAGAGAGACAGAAGTATTTTTGTCCAAGCCTACATCCACAGATCTGTGGTTATTTTTTAGTGAGCCAAGATATTGGGAACAGTCTCCTTGTTGAGGTCCTTCACAAAACTGTATGCAAGTGTACCTGATGCTTTGATGTTGTTTTGCAGCAGTTTTCCATACCTGTTTAAAAATATTACACAGTACTGTATGTACCCATTTGACTGACTGGTTATAGCTGCATGCAGTGGCGTAACTAGAGTCTTATGGGCCCAAGTGCAAGATCTGGACCGGGTCCCCCTTCCATCTTGAATAAATTATTATATTTATATATATATATATATATATATATATATATATATATATATATATAAATATATGCGCGTCCTCCATCCTGGTATATACCGTATATCACTCATCCTGGTATATATGTCCCTCATCCTGGCCCCATCCTGGTATTTATATCGCCCATTCTGGTATGTGTCCCTTATCCCGGGCCCATTCTGGTATATACAGTATATCCCTCATCCTGGTACATTTTCCCCATTCTGCTACTGTTCTTTAATGTATAGAAGAAAATAAACTATGCTCATCAGGGGCGTACATAAAAGTCACGGGGCTCCATAGAAGAAGTATAATGGACATCTCATAGTCCTTTATATTGTATAATACATCCCATAGTCCTCCATATAATACACTGCACAGCCCATAGTCATCCATATTAGCATAATACACAGCCCATATTCTTCATATAATATAATACACAGCCATTAGTCCTCCATAAAGTATAATGTACAGCCCATAGTCATCCATGTAGTATAGTGCACCCCATAGTCATCCATAAATTATAATGCACAATCCATAGTCATTCATAACGTATAATGCACAGCCCATAGTCATCCATGTACTATAACGCACCCCTATAGTCATCCATAAAATATAATGCACCCCATAGTCATCCATAAAACATAATGCACCCTATAGTCATCCATAAATTATAATTCACAGCCCATAATCATCCATGTACTATAATGCAGCCCCATAGTCATCCATAAAGTATAATGCATCTCCATAGTCATCCATGTAGTAGTGTGGCGCCCCTGAGGGTTCGGTCGCCACAGAGGTACTGCACCTCACCCAGAGGTGTGGTGTCTCCCTTCTCTCAGGTAAGGAGGGAGTGCTGCATGGAACCCCAACACCTACATCCAACACTACACTACCCCAGGCCAGCAGGAGGGGCAAGACGCAATGTAGTTTTCTGCTGAGCCCTGACCCTGGCTGGGGTGGGGGGAACCCAAAGTTAGGGGAACCAGTAGTGGGTGTGGGTGGAGGAAGTAGTTTATGGGAGCACTCATACAGTAGATATATAAAAAGGTAGACATCTTAACAAGAGCAGGAAGTTGAGGAGTGTGGTTCAGAGGAACAGTCTGGGAGCTGAGTCTCTGTAGGAGCTCTGCTCCACTACAAGGGCCCAGGACTTAGGCCCAGGAGGGGAGCAGGGAGTAAGCTCTGTTCTGTAGAAGGGATCCTAGGGGAGTACGGCGAGTGCAGGCGCCACCCGTACACCCCGAACCTGCCAAGTGTCAGGAGGATCTAGGCCGCAAGAAGGGGACCGGCCCCTGGCCCAGTCATGCAGCTTCAGGCCTCGGCTGGAAAAACCCGAGGCTTCTGACTTCTATAGCCAGGAGCCAAACCCCCACTTCAATTCAAGTAAGGTCAAGCAGGTCTGTGCAACTCCGACGGACAGGGCGGACCTCGCAGCCACCCGAACAGGATTCACAGTGGGAAGCGCAGGGCAGGAGGGAGTAAGACCCAGCTTGAAGTCGGTCTAGAGAGGTACATAAGAAAGTGGGGTTCTGCCAGGTACACCCGAACTGCCTGAGGAAAGATGGAACCCCTGCCCGGTGAACGCGGCGCGACGCAGGAGGCTTGCACCAGTACAGTGCACCTGTGGACTGTCTAAGAACTGTGAGTAAATCTTGGATGACTGCACTGAGCTGCCTCCGCTCCTTTCTTTCGCCGGTGCCATTTCCCTCCCTGCACTACAACGCCCAGCGCACCTCCATTTATTCTACACTGCCCTGAGGCCTGCTCCACCTGTGGGGAGCCATTCCATCTGAAGCTGCCCTATCATCTCCCTCAGAGGACTGTCGCAGCGCTGGTGATCCTCACCAGACACCACAGGTGGCGTCACGACAAATCCCCTATAAATATCCCCTTTTTGCACTGACCGCCCTGGGTCACGGCAACGGGCCAGCCACCGTGATCTCTCCCCCGAAAGCAGCCATAAGGCCCGGCTGCAGAGTACCCCACGGCCCTGGGGGCGAGTCACTAGCATGACCACTGAATTAAAATAAATCAATAAATACTCACCTGCCCCTCGCTCTCCCGCCGTGCAGCGTCCTCTTGTAAAGCCGGCAGCTGACTTTGGCAGGCGACAGGAGTGTATGACGTCACTGCCATGCTCGCATCACATAGTAACATAGTAACATAGTGTAACGGGTCTGGGAGGCGGAACCTCTGGGCTACTATACAAGGGAGCGGTCCTTGTAAGGGAGCGGGTGGCGACCAGGCAGGCAGTCACAGCAGGTGACCGGGACAGTCTCTGGGTGTACGGGCAGGAGGTCACGGCAAGTGATCAGGGCAGTCTCTGGAAGAACGGGCTGGAGGTCACGGCAAGTGACCGGGGCAGTCTCTGGAAGAACGGGCTGGAGGTCACGGCAAATGACCGGGGCAGTCTCTAGGTAAGGGGTAGGTACGACCTGTGATGGCTGAACCTCCAGGTAGGCTAGCAAGGCAGATGGAGGATGTGTGCTCCCAGGTGAGCAAGCGAGAGTCTCTAGAATAGCAGGTGGTCACAGCACGTGACGGCGGAGCCTCCAGGTAGGCAAGCAGGCAGGTAGCGGAGAAGCGCTCCCAGGTGAGCGGGCAAGAGTCTGGAATAGCTGGTGGTCACAGCACGTGACAGCGGAGCCTCCGGGCAGGCAAGCAGGCAGGTAGCGGAGAAGCGCTCCCAGGTGAGCGGGCAAGCTGGTCCATAGACAGACTGACCGGAGTTGTAAGGCAGACCGTCGGACCTCAGGCAAGCAGGCAGGTAGCTGATGTGCGCTCCCAGGTGAGCGGGCAAGTTGGTCCTTAGACAGACTGACCGGAGTTGTAAGGCAGACCGTCGGACCTCAGGCAGGCAGGCAGGTAACAGGAAATCAGGCAGGATTAGGACAGCAAGCTGGCAGGAATCTGGCAGGTAACTGGCAGGTAACTGGCAACGGGACCTGAGGGCTGAAGCAGAGTAGAACGGTGCAACAACATTGCTCGGGCACCTCCATTTTGGAGGAGGTGCCTTATATATGGTAAAGTCCTCCGGCCATTGGCCGGGGACTCCTTAGGACGGCGCGCGCGGCCCCTTTAAGAGGGAGGGAGGGCGCGCACGCGCGCCCTAAGCACAGTGGCCGGGAAGGAGCGCGCGCTGCCAGCAGAGCGGGAGAGGGACGCCGGGCACGGAGCAGAGCGGTGAGGGGAACAGCGTCCCTGCCTAGCAGAGGGCAGGGACGCCGGCACTACAGTACCCCCCCCTTTAGGCCCCCCCTTTTTTAGGCCAGATAGAAATTTAGCTAGGATGAGAGGGGCATGGATGTTCTCCCGGGGCTCCCACGTTCTCTCCTCAGGACCAAACCCCTTCCAATCTACCAGAAAAAAGGTCTTTCCTCTTACCCTTTTGGTGGCAAGAATGTTCTCTACCTCAAACTCGTCCTCAGCAGAAACCGGAGCAGGAGGCGTACCTGTAGACTTGGAAAAAGAGTTAAGCACCACGGGTTTGAGGAGAGATACATGGAAGGAGTTAGGGATCCGTAAGTTGGCCGGGAGTTTCAATTTATAGGCCACCGGGTTGATCTGACTGATGACCTCCAGAGGACCGATTAACCGAGGCCCTAACTTGTAAGAAGGTATCTTGAGTCGAACATATTTAGTTGAGAGCCAGACTTTATCTCCTGGACGAAATTGTGGAGGATCCAGGCGTTTTTTGTCAGCGTGTCTTTTCATACGCTCGGATGACAGAAGGAGTGCGGACCGGGTACTCTCCCATATGGAGGAAAATTTGCTAACGAGAGATTCCGCAGCCGGGTTGTCCACAGAGGTGGAGACAGGAAAAGGAATCCGAGGATGCTGACCAAAGACTACAAAAAACGGGGATTTGGAGGAGGATTCGCTCTCGTGATTATTATAAGAGAACTCGGCCCATGGTAGGAGATCCACCCAGTCAGAATGGTGGGCATTAACTAAGTGCCGGAGGTAACTGGTCAGGTTCTGATTGATCCGCTCCACTTGACCATTGGACTGTGGGTGGTAAGCGGAAGAGAAGTCCAGGGTGACGTCTAGTAGTTTACAAGTGGCTCTCCAGAAACGTGAGGTGAACTGTACCCCACGATCCGACACGATGTGGAGGGGCAGGCCATGAAGACGGAAGATGTGGCGGATAAAGTCTTTAGCCAGCTCGGGTGCAGACGGAAGGCCTGGCAGGGGAATAAAGTGAGCCATCTTGGAAAAGCGGTCAGCGACCACCCAAATGACCGTACAACCGGCAGAGACGGGGAGATCAGTTATAAAGTCCATTGCTATATGCTGCCAGGGGGCAGCAGGTACAGGAAGCGGAAGGAGGCGTCCGGCTGGCAGATGTCTCGGGACTTTGTTGCGGGCGCAGGACACACAGGCAGAAACAAAGTCTATTATTTCCTTGTGCAGGGTAGGCTACCAATAGTGCCAGGCAATAAGCTGGAGGGTCTTTTTCTGACCGGCGCGTGGCCAGCTAGTTTAGACGAATGGCCCCAGTGTAGGATCTTCTCCCGATCAGGTACTGAAACAAACGTCTTACCGGGAGGGAGACGATTTAGACTCACGGGAGCCACCTGCATTACTCTGGCGGGATCGATGATATGTTTAGGTTCTTCCTCGAGATCGGACACCAGAAAGGATCGGGACAAGGCGTCTGCTTTGACGTTTTTGTCAGCCGGGCGAAAATGAAGAACAAAATCAAAGCGAGCAAAAAACAAGGACCACCGGGCTTGGCGCGGGTTAAGTCTCTGGGCATGCTGGAGGTAAGCCAAGTTCTTGTGGTCAGTGTAAATTATTACCGGATGAAGAGCCCCCTCGAGTAGGTAACGCCACTCCTCCAACGCCAGCTTGATGGCCAATAACTCTCGGTCTCCTATGGAATAGTTGCGCTCAGAAGAGGAGAAGAGTTTGGAGAAGAAGCCACAAGTTACCATTCTCCCGGAAGATGATTTTTGAGTAAGTACCGCTCCGGCTCCAGAGGAGGAGGCGTCAACTTCCAGGAAGAACTGCTTGTTGCCGTCCGGGCGATGCAGCACCGGGGCGGAAGAGAAGGCCTGTTTTAGGGAAAGAAAGGCCTCCTCTGCTTCGGGCGGCCACTCTTTGGGATTAGTACCCTTACGGGTGAGCGCGGAAATTGGGGCAGTCCGGGAAGAGAAGTGCGGGATGAAGAGGCGGTAATAGTTGGCGAAGCCCAGGAACCGTTGAATAGCCTTCAACCCCTCTGGTCGGGGCCATTTCTCGATGGCAGACAGTTTCTCAGGATCCATTTGTAGGCCGGTCTGAGAGATAATGTAGCCCAGAAACGGAAGCGAGGTCTGCTCAAAGAGGCACTTCTCATATTTAGCGTAGAGATGGTTCTGCCTGAGCCTGAGCAGGACCTGACGAACATCCCTCCGGTGAGTCTGGAGATCCGGAGAGAAGACCAAGATGTCGTCCAGGTACACCACTACGCAGGAGTAGAGAAGGTCCCGGAAGATGTCATTGACCAACTCTTGAAAGACGGCAGGAGCGTTACAGAGGCCAAAGGGCATTACCAGATATTCATAGTGGCCGTCCCGGGTGTTGAATGCCGTCTTCCATTCATCCCCCTGACGGATACGAACCAGGTTGTACGCCCCACGGAGGTCCAGTTTGGTGAAGATTCTAGCCCCCCTCAGACGATCAAATAACTCCGGAATGAGCGGAAGGGGGTACTTATTCTTCACCGTGATCTGGTTAAGGCCTCTATAGTCTATACAGGGACGGAGAGAGCCGTCCTTCTTTTTGACGAAAAAGAAGCCTGCTCCCGCCGGGGAGGTAGATTTCCAGATGAATCCCCTGGCCAGATTCTCCTCAATATATTCGGACATCGACCGGGTCTCAGCAGCGGATAATGGATAAATACGCCCACGGGGAGGAGAAGTACCAGGTAACAGGTCGATAGGGCAGTCGTATGGTCTATGAGGGGGTAGTGTCTCTGCCTCCTTTTTATTAAAGACATCAGCATAAGACCAATAAGGAATCGGAAGTCCAGGTAGATTAGCTGGGGTAGGAGAAGGACGGACGGGATGAACGGGAACCAGACAGGTCTTATGGCAGCCCTGTCCCCAGCGAAGGACTTCTCCGGTCTGCCAGTCAAGAACGGGTGCATGTTTCTGGAGCCAAGGTAGGCCTAGCAAGAGGGCGTGAGAGAGTCCAGGCAGAACATGGAAGGAGATACTTTCAGAATGCAGCATTCCCACCTGCAGAGTAATGGATTCGGTGATGAGTTGGATGGGGCGTGGTAAGAGCCCCCCATCCACGGCAGCAACAGACAAGGGTACAGCCAGAGGTTTGGTGGGGATGCGGTATTTCTCTACCAGGGACTGTGAAATAAGATTCCCGGCTGCTCCAGAGTCCAGTTGGGCTAGTTCGAAATAACGGTTCTCCCCGTAGACGATTGAAACTGAAAACAGCAGGGATGGAGAGGATTTATTCTTGTCTAGGTGGACCTCTCTGAGCGAACCTAGACACAGGCGTTTCTCGACCTCTCCGGGCAGGCACGGATCCGGTGTTCCTTACTGCCACAGTAGAAGCAGGTCCCCTCGGCACGGCGTAAGTCCTGACGGGTCTTGACCATCTTGGTCTGGTCGACCTGCATAGGCTCAGGAGGGTGTACCTGGTTAGAGACAGAAGGAGTGACGGGTTTCTGAAAAGTAGGAGCTAGACGTGGTAACCTCCTCTCACGGGTGACCTCTCTGGCACGCTCCTGGAACCGTAGGTCAATCCGGGTGGCAAGAGTTATTAAGTCATCGAGAGTGGTAGGAATGTCCCGACCGGCAAGTTCATCTTTAATACGGCCGGACAGACCCTCCCAGAAGACGGAAACCAGAGCGTCGTTATCCCAGGCCAGCTCCGAGGCAAGGGTACGGAACCGTATGGCATATTGGCCCACGGTGAGACTTTCCTGACGGAGGCGTAGCAACGATGATGCGGATGAGGTCTTCCGTCCGGGTTCGTCGAAGACTTTCCGGAAAGCCGTGAGAAAAGCAGGCAAGTTGGACACCAGGGGGTCTCCTCTCTCCCATAGAGGATTTAGCCAGGCCAGGGCCTCCCCGGTGAGATGGGACATGATGAATGCAATTTTGGCTCGGTCGGAGTTAAACTGGTGGGACAATAGTTCAAAGTGCAGGGTGCACTGATTTATGAAGCCCCGAGCCTGGGCTGAGTCGCCTCCGAAGCGAGGAGGTGCAGAAAGCCGAGGTCCGGGGTAGGATATCATGGTGTTAGTGGACAGCGGAGCTGCCGGATTGCGAGACATGGCACTGGCGGAGGTTGTTGGTGGAACAGTCAGAGTGTCCAGGCGAGTATTGACATTCCGCAGGTGACCCAGGATGGACTCCTGTTGGGACCTTTGACGGGACAGTTCATGACACAGGTCCGAGAGCGAGGGAGCTTGGGTGCCACCGGGTTACACGGCCCGAGCAAACTGTAACGGGTCTGGGAGGCGGAACCTCTGGGCTACTATACAAGGGAGCGGTCCTTGTAAGGGAGCGGGTGGCGACCAGGCAGGCAGTCACAGCAGGTGACCGGGACAGTCTCTGGGTGTACGGGCAGGAGGTCACGGCAAGTGATCAGGGCAGTCTCTGGAAGAACGGGCTGGAGGTCACGGCAAGTGACCGGGGCAGTCTCTGGAAGAACGGGCTGGAGGTCACGGCAAGTGACCGGGGCAGTCTCTAGGTAAGGGGTAGGTACGACCTGTGATGGCTGAACCTCCAGGTAGGCTAGCAAGGCAGATGGAGGATGTGTGCTCCCAGGTGAGCAAGCGAGAGTCTCTGGAATAGCAGGTGGTCACAGCACGTGACGGCGGAGCCTCCAGGTAGGCAAGCAGGCAGGTAGCGGAGAAGCGCTCCCAGGTGAGCGGGCAAGAGTCTGGAATAGCTGGTGGTCACAGCACGTGACAGCGGAGCCTCCGGGCAGGCAAGCAGGCAGGTAGCGGAGAAGCGCTCCCAGGTGAGCGGGCAAGCTGGTCCATAGACAGACTGACCGGAGTTGTAAGGCAGACCGTCGGACCTCAGGCAAGCAGGCAGGTAGCTGATGTGCGCTCCCAGGTGAGCGGGCAAGTTGGTCCTTAGACAGACTGACCGGAGTTGTAAGGCAGACCGTCGGACCTCAGGCAGGCAGGCAGGTAACAGGAAATCAGGCAGGATTAGGACAGCAAGCTGGCAGGAATCTGGCAGGTAACTGGCAGGTAACTGGCAACGGGACCTGAGGGCTGAAGCAGAGTAGAACGGTGCAACAACATTGCTCGGGCACCTCCATTTTGGAGGAGGTGCCTTATATATGGTAAAGTCCTCCGGCCATTGGCCGGGGACTCCTTAGGACGGCGCGCGCGGCCCCTTTAAGAGGGAGGGAGGGCGCGCGCGCGCGCCCTAAGCACAGTGGCCGGGAAGGAGCGCGCGCTGCCAGCAGAGCGGGAGAGGGACGCCGGGCACGGAGCAGAGCGGTGAGGGGAACAGCGTCCCTGCCTAGCAGAGGGCAGGGACGCCGGCACTACACATAGTTTGTAAAGCCGAATAAAGACTTGCGTCCATCAAGTTCGACCTGTTAGTTCTGTAATTGCTAAAGTTGATCCAGAGGAGGGCAAAAACCCCAAATGATTTGGCCAATCTTCACCTGAGGAAAAATTCCCTCCCGACTCTGAAACCAGCAGTCAGAATAAATCCCTGTATCAACCTACTATTTTATTTTATTTTTAAGTATATGCTGAAATCTGCCTGGTATCTAGAAATGCATCCAGTCCCCGCTTGAACTGGTGTAGTGAATCCGACATTACCGTCTCCTCACTTAGTGAATTCTATATTCTCACTGCTCTTACCGTAAAGAACCCCTTCCTATGCTGGTGCTGAAACCTTTTCTCTTCCAGTCTTAGTGAATGCCCTCTTGTTACCGTAATATCCCTCCTTTTGAACAAATCCCTGGCAAGATCTCTATACTGTCCCCTAACATATTTGTACACATTTATTATGTCCCCCCTCAACCTTCTCTTTTCCAGGCTGAATAGTCCTAGTTTTGCCAACCTCTCTGGGTATTGCAGTCCCTCCATTCCCTTTATTAATTTTGTTGCCCTCCTTTGTACCTTTTCAAGCTCATTTATATCCTTTCTATATATTGGGGCCCATAACTGAGCACAGTATTCCAAGTGTGGTCTGACCAGTGCTTTGTACAGTGGAAGAACAATGTTCTCATCCTTTGCAGCTATACCTCTTCTGATACATCCCATTACCCTGTTTGCCCTTACAGCAGCGGCCTGACTTTGGGCACTCCAATTTAGTTTGCTATCAATCAAGATGCCCAAGTCCTTCTCCATCTCTGAATTCCCCAATGATTTCCCATTCAGTGAGTACTGGTGACTTCCATTTTTCCTTCCCATATGTATGACCTTACATTTCTCCTCGTTAAACCTCATTTGCCATTTAATGCTCCACCTACCCAGCTTATCCAAATCCCTCTGTAGGTCTGCACTGTCCTCTTTTGTATTAATTGTTTTACATAACTTTGTGTCATCTGCAAATATTGATATTTTACTATTTATCCCGTTAACATTGGGCCTAGTACAGACCCCTGTGGTACCCCACTAGTGACGCTTACCCAATCTGAGTATATTTCATTTATAACCACCCTCTGCCTTCTATCCTTTAGCCAGTTAGCTACCCACTTGCAGACATTTTCCCCCAGCCCCATCATTCTCATTTTGTATACCAACCTATTATGTGGCACGCTATCGAAAGCTTTTGAGAAGTCGAGATACACGACATCCACTGGTTCTCCCTGATCTACTCGAGAGCTAACCTCCTCGTAGAAGTCAATTAGGTTTGTTTGGCAGGAGCGATTCCTCATGAATCCATGTTGGTTCGGGATTAAAAGATTATTAGCATCAAGATGCTCCGTAATTGCCTCTTTAATGAAGCTTTCAAAAATTTTGCCCACAACGGACGTCAGACTCACCGGCCGATAGTTTCCGGCGTCACTTTTCGCTCCCTTTTTGAATATTGGCACTACATTCGCCTGTCGCCAATCAAGTGGCACAGACCCAGTCTCAACAGAGTCCTTAAATATAAGATATAACGGTCTGTCTATCACATTACTTAGTTCCCTTAGTACCCGTGGGTGTATGCCATCAGGTTCTGGTGATTTGTTTATTTTAATGTTACTGAGGCGTTTCTGTACCCCAGCTTGGGTTAGATTTGTCATACTTAGTGGAGGATTAAGCTTGTCACTTCTCATTTCTCCTGTTAGTTCTATTTCCTTTGTGAAAGTTGTCGAAAAAAAATTATTTAATAGATTCGCTTTATCCTCATCTTTCTCTATGATTTTGCCTTCCTCACTTTTTATCGGTCCAATATTATTCGATTTAATCCTTTTACTATTTATATACGTAAAGAACAGTTTGGGATTTGATCTACTTTCCCTAGCAATACGTCTCTCTGTTTCCTCCTTCGCTATTTTTATTTGTTTTTTACAGGTTCTCGTTTTTTCCTTGTAACACATTAGTGCCTCCTTACTGTTTTCCTGTTTTAATCTCTTGAATGCCTCTTTTTTGCTATTTAACACCCCTTTTGCGTTCTTGTTCAACCATATTGGTTTCCTCTTATTTCTGGCCCTTTTATTCCCATACGGTATATACCTCTCGCACTGAGTATTCAGAATTCTTTTGAAGGTTTCCCATTTACTATTCGTATTCCATTGATTAAGAACTTTGTCCCAGTCAATAAGTTGAAGGTTTTCTATCAGCTGATCAATTAGGATTACCAAAATTTTTAATATTTGCCAAATGTCAGAATAATGAGAGAGAGAGAATGTTTTAAGGCATTTTTATTACTTACTTCTAAGTCAAAAGTTTACATACACTAAGATTACAATGCCTTTAAACAATTCTGGATTGCCCATATGGTGATGTCATGTGTTTGGTAGATTCTGATTTTTTTGGCAACATCTGAGTTAATCAGAGACACGCCTGTGTCTTCTTTTCTCATGATGCCATTTATTTTGTGAAGTGCACCAGTCCCTCCTGCAGCAAAACAACCCTACAACATGATGCTGCCACCCTGATGTTTTACAGCTGGGATGGTGTTCTTATTTAGAAGGTGTGTATAACAGTTTACACTTTCAACATGTCAAATAATTGTGATCACCTAGGTCTGCTGCCTCTTGAATCTGATGAAGGAGAACAGCAGTAACCATTTCATACCAAAACGCCTGGGTCAGTCCGTTCTGTATATTGCCCTGGATTGTGTTTTTAAAGGTGTCATTTGTATGGCACCGGTAATTCCACTAGTGGAGAACCACAATGCTGCAAAGGTCACTGATATAAAAATGTTACATTCTGGTCTGAAACTGCCCCAACTGCAACCTCTTTCATCAGGCGTCACCACTCTTACACTGTGGATGGCACTGTTGACGCAAGTGTGGTGCATGCATCCAAGCATATTAGTGAGGCTGGGGCTGGTGGTGATGTCCAGCTGAAGAGTCTGTGGACCCGGTTCATCAAAGCTAAGCTAAGTGGCTAGCGCCAAGAGTGTTTGTGAGAGCCCTTTTAAAAGTTGCAAAAACTCCATGAACCGTCCCCTGTAACAACTTTTTCTAACTTTGGAAAACCAGAATTGGTTACCTCCATATAATAAAATGTTGAATTCATAGTTTCACTGCCAGTCAAGAGCTCATGTACTATGGCATCTAATTAATACTTTTGAGATATGCTCTGGCATTTTTAAACAGGAGCTGAAAAGGAGCTTACTGTTTTCATATTTTAGCAAAAAAAATTTTTTTGTAAAAACTACTTTAATCATGCCTTAGACTAAGTCCATTGCCCACAGCCCTGCTCACTGCAGATGTACTCCTCAGCTTCCTACCTCTTCTTCTTGCCCACACCCCTGCTCACTGCAGCTGTCCTCCTCAACCCCTCAGATTCCTACCTCTTCTCCTTGCCCACACCCCTGCTCACCGCAGCTGTCCTCCTCAGCCCCTCAGATTCCTACCTCTTCTCCTTGCCCACACCCCTGCTCACCGCAGCTGTCCTCCTCAGCCCCTCAGCTTCCTACCTCTTCTCCTTGCCCACACCCCTGCTCACCGCAGCTGTCCTCCTCAGCCCTTCAGCTTCCTACCCTTCCCCTTGCCCACAGCCCTGCTCACTGCAGCTGTCCTCCTCAGCCCCTCAGCTACCTACCTCTTCTCCTTGCCCACACCCCTGCTCACCGCAGCTGTCCTCCTCAGCCCCTCAGCTTCCTACTCATTCCCCTTGCCCACAGCCCTGCTCACCGCAGCTGTCCTCCTCAGCCGCTCAGCTTCCTACCTCTTATCCTTGCCCACACCCATGCTCACCGCAGCTGTCCTCCACAGCCCCTCAGCTTCCTACCTCTTCTCCTTGCCCACACCCCTTCTCACCGCAGCTGTCCTCCTCAGCCCTTCAGCTTCCTACCCCTTCCCCTTGCCCACACCCCTGCTCACCGCAGCTGTCCTCCTCAGCCCCTCAGCTTCCTACCTCTTGTCCTTGCCCACAGCCCTACTCACCGCAGCTGTCCTCCTCAGCCCCTCAGCTTCCTACCTCTTCTCCTTGCCCACAGCCCTGCTCACCGCAGCTGTCCTCCTCAGCCCCTCAGCTTCCTACCTCTTCTCCTTGCCCACACCCCTGCTCACCGCAGCTGTCCTCCTCAGCCCCTCAGCTTCCTACCTCTTCTCCTTGCCCACACCCCTGCTCACTGCAGCTGTCCTCCTCAGCCCCTCAGCTGCCTACCTCTTCTTCTTGCCCACACCCCTGCTCACCGCATCTGTCCTCCTCAGCCCCTCAGCTTCCTATTCCTTCCCCTTGCCCACAGCCCTGCTCACCGCAGCTGTCCTCCTCAGCCCCTCAGCTTCCTACCTCTTCTCTTTGCCCACTGCCCTGCTCATCGCAGCTGTCCTCTTCAGCCCCTCAGCTTCCTACCCCTTCCCCTTGCCCACAGCCCTGCTCACCGGAGCTGTCCTCCTCAGCCCCTCAGCTTCCTACCTCTTCTCCTTGCCCACACCCCTGCTCACCACAACTGTCCTCCTCAGCCCCTCAGCTTCCTACCTCTTCTCCTTACCCACACCCCTGCTCACAGCAGCTATCCTCCTCAGGCCCTCAGCTTTCTACCTCTCAGCCTATAGCCTCTCTGTGCAGCTCCCCTGTCCCATCCTCCCTCAGTTGCTCTCTGACTGCTGTCTGACAGCAGCATCCCTTCAGTCCCCTTGTGCTCTAGAAGTACTCACCTCAAGTGCCGTCTCTCCTTGTGTCACTTTCCTCTACTTTTCTCATAGCCACACCAAGTGCCAAGCAGCCCAGAATCAGCCTGACGACAGCTACTGGGCTAAGTATCGCACTATTAGGCTGCATGCCCACTATGCGTTTTTCAAGCGTTTTTGCTGCGGAATTTCTGCAGCGAAAATGCTTAAAAAACGCTTGGTAATACGTGCTCCATGGTCCCCAATGACAATCCTCATGTGCTGTGCACATGCTGCGGAAATTTCCGCTGCGGATTATCATTGCGGAAAAATACGCATCAATTGCCGCCATTGACTTGCATTGAAACGCATAATATCCGTGTCAGTACATTTGTATACACGGATATTATGCGTTTCTATGTGCAGATGGTACCCGGGTGTGGATGAGAGGAGACTCATCCAGACCCAGGTACCATAGAACCTGTTAAAAAAGAATTTAAAATAAAAAATAAAGATTATACTTACCTTCCGATGTCCTCCCGGGGTTTTCTCCCCTCCGTCTGGTCTTCTCTATGGGTCGCGGTGTTGTGAAGGACCTGCCATGATGTCATTGAGTCATGTGACCAGTCACATGACTCAATGACGTCACCGCAGGTCCTTCACACCACCGCGAGCCGCCCAAGACACCAGACCCATCGGAGAGAACATCGGGAGGACATCGGAAGGTGAGTATAAAATTAATTTTTTATTTTTTACCATTCTTATTCTTTTTTTTTAACTAACTTGGTCACACTATATAAAATCCATGCCGGTTGCATGGATTTATATAGTGTGACCAAGCTGTCAAGCACTTTCCAAGTGATGCTAAAATCGCTTGGAAAAGCGCTTGATAACCCGCATGCAGAAATGCTGCAAAAAACGCTCGACAAACGCTTCTACCTGGCTGGAAAAACACATGAAAAAAACGCATGCATTTTTCCTGCAGGGAGAAGCGTAAAAAATCTGCAGCATTTCTGCATCGTGGGCACATAGCCTTATAAACCCCTTGATTGCTGTAGGGATAGTAGGTGATAGGCGGGTGGTTTGTAATTAATGTTTGTATGCTTTTAGGCAAGTGGGTGGGAAGTATAATTAGGTTATTGGTGGGGTTAATTGTATATCCGTATTATGTGCTATTGTTAATATTATTGTGTACTGTGGAAATTGGTAGTATATTAACTGTAGACTTGTGTGTAATAAATGTATTTTATTGATACACGGTTTCGTCTCAGTTAGTCGCCGTTAGTATCACATATAGCAAAGGAATCAGAGTAGTAACAGGTGAGGTATTAGCCGGATACCGATTATTAATAGTCAAGCCTGACATTAATAATTAATATACGGAACACCACCCTGTAACATAAGGGCAGATATTATGGCGCCTATACTTACATCCGGCTCATAGGTGGATCTGCCGGCTCTGCCATCCTCAGGGTCTTAATGAAATGTACGTTTTAGGACTGCGGCTCTCATTTTACACTTACATCTGGAGGATGTGCAGGTCCACTAGCTGTAAGCTCTTGTGTTCTCCATAGGCCAAATTTTCCCTATTTAAAAAAAAAAAAAAAAAATCCGGCCTCCTGCCACCCCTTAATAGCCGGCCATCACGCACCTTTTTCCCCACTCCTATGACAACACTGTCATAAGTATGAGGAAATCCAACTGCCGGTAATGGTAGATTTATCATAGGCAAGTGCAAGATGTTGTTAAAAAAAAAAATCCAACCTCCTCCACCCCTTAATAGCCGGCCATCACGCACCTCGGTATTTCATCATTGCCCAAGACAGCACCAAAAATTGGAGCTAAAATGAGCAGGAGGAAATCCTATTACCGGTCAGTGAAAAATATTTGGCACATGCCTATGATTGGAATAAAGCGCAGATATTAGTAACATTGTAACGTAGGTTGAAGAAAGACCTCGGTCCATCAAGTTCAACGTTTTTCCCCCACTGGTACTCTGTACACTAACACTACACTAACTTACTAACTAACTGGCACTAGACCTCACAAATGTATTATTATTCTTCTTCTTATTATTATTATTATTACTACCATTTTTATTATTGCTGCACTAAAACAATTAAGAATGTACCCGTTTATAATTTAATTTTTTAATTAGTTTTACATTTTGTATTACTCTTGTGATTCTAATAATGGTATTACCAGAATCCCTATGCCTAAATCTGTTGATCCAGAAGAAGGCAAAAAACCCCAGGACACCTTCAGCCAATTTGTGTCACAGGGGAAAAATTCCTTCTTAGCCCGAGAAAAGGCGATCAGTCCTAGAACCCTGGATCAAACCTAATTATGTTATTACTAGTTATATATTTAATATTACACTACTTATTGTACTACTGCAGTTATTAATTAATTTGTTTTTATTTTTATAAATGTGACTATTTGACATCGTTACTATTATTAACATCCTGCTATCTTATTACAGTATTATTCTAACTTTCCTATCACTAATAATACTGCCCTATGCCTACATTGTTGATCCAGAAGAAGGCAAAAAACCCCAGGACACCTTCAGCCAATTTGTGTCACAGGGGAAAAATTCCTTCTTAGCCCGAGAAAAGGCGATCAGTCCTGGAACCCTGGATCAAACCTAATTATCATACTAGTTATGTAATTACCGTACTCCTCACCACAGTACTGCCCTCCTCACCACATCCCCACAGTCACTTCCACCTCCTACCCACGATCTATCCCAAACTCTCGTAACCCTTCTAACCTTATACCCATCCGCCCAGCCCCCGCTTCCCCAGTCCCCCTAACAGGAGCTCTATGGAACGCTCGCTCTCTCTGCAGCAAACTTTCCTACATTCACGATCTCTTCATCACTAACAAGCTTTCCTTCCTCGGCATCACTGAAACATGGCTCACCCCCTCCGACACGGCCTCTCCTGCTGCACTTTCGTACTGTGGATTCCACCTTTCCCATAACCCCCGCCCCACCGGCAAGCACGGTGGAGGAATAGGTTTCCTCCTCTCAGATAACTGCTCCTTCACCCATATCCCTCTGTTGCCCTCAACTACTGTCCCCTCTTTTGAAGTGCACTGCGTGCGCATCTACTCCCCCTCCAGCCTCCAACTGGCTGTCATTTACCACCCCCAGGATCAGCCACCACTTTCTTTGACCACTTCACCACTTGGCTACTTCATTTCCTCTCTGTTGACATCCCCACTATTCTCATGGGCGACTTCAACATCCCCATTGACACTTCCCTCTCAGCTGTCTCTAAGCTCCTATCCCTCACTTCCTCCTTCGGTCTTTCCCAGTGGTCTTCCACACCCACCCACAAAGACGGCCACACGCTGGACCTCATCTTCACCCGCCTCTGTTCCCTATCTAACCTCTGTAACTCACCTCTCCCTCTCTCTGACCACAACCTACTTACATTCTCTACCCTCTCCTCTCCAGGGCAACAATCCCCACTCCACAAACTTGCATACCCTCGCAGAAATCTCAAACACCTTGACCTACAGTCACTCTCTGAATCCCTTCTCCCTCTTACAGACATTAGTTCCTTACATGATGCAGATGTTGCTGCCACTTTATACAACACCACAATAGCTGCAGCTCTCGATTCAGTCGCCCCCCTCACACATACCAAAGCTCGCACAACCAACAGACAACCCTGGCACACCAGCCTAACTAAAGAACTGCGATGGCCCTCCAGGGTTGCTGAGCGTAGAAGGAAAAGGTCCCACTCCAATGAGCACTTCATCGCATTTAAACAGTCCCTCACTACGTTCAAGTCCACACTCACTGCAGCAAAACAAACATACTTCTCATCTCTCATATCCTCCCTGTCTCACAACCCCAAACAACTATTCAACACCTTCAATTCTCTCCTCCGTCCCCCAGTGCCTCCTCCCTCTCCTCTTATTTCAGCCGAAGACTTTGCCTCATTCTTCAAGCAGAAGATTGACACCATCAGACAAAGCTTTTGCCTAAAGCCCCCACAGTCCCTCCCCACACCTACTCAACCCTCCTCCTCCAAAACCACATTCTCCACCATTACAGAAGATCAACTTTTCTCTTTACTCTCCAAATCACACCTCACCGCCTGTAAACTTGACCCAATCCCGTCCCACCTCATCCCAAACCTTACCACTATCTTCATCCCACCCCTAGCCCACCTCTTCAACCTGTCACTAACAACTGGTGTCTTCCCCTCATGCTTCAAACATGCCTCAATCACACCCATCCTCAAAAAGCCCTCCCTTGACCCATCCTCTCTGTCTAGCTATCGCCCTATATCACTTCTCCCCTATGCCTCAAAACTACTGGAACAACACGTCCACTCTGAGCTGTCCTCCCACCTCTCCTCCTGCTCCCTCTTCGACAGCCTACAATCTGGTTTCCGACCGCACCATTCTACTGAAACTGCACTGACTAAAGTCACCAATGACCTACTAACCGCCAAATCTATGCGACACTACTCTGTCCTCCTCCTCCTAGACCAGTCATCTGCCTTCGACACAGTGGACCATTCCCTCTTACTACAAACTCTCCCATCTCTCGGCATCACAGACTTGGTCCTATCTTGGGTCTCTTCATACCTAACAGACAGGACATTCAGTGTCTCCCACTCACACACCACCTCCTCATCTCGCCCCCTATCTGTCGGTGTCCCCCAAGGTTCAGTTCTAGGACCCCTGCTCTTCTCCATCTACACCTTAGGCCTGGGACAGCTCATAGAGTCTCATGGCTTTCATTATCACCTCTATGCTGATGACACACAGATCTACCTCTCTGGACCCGATATCACCTCCTTACTAAACAAAATCCCACAATGTCTGTCTGCGATTTCATCCTTTTTCCTCTGCTAGATTTCTAAAACTTAACATGGACAAAACAGAATTCATCATCTTTCCGCCAATTCATTCAACCCCCCCAACTGACCTATCCATCATAGTCAATGGCTGCCCACTCTCCCCAGTCCCTCAGGCTCACTGCCTTGGGGTAACCCTGGACTCTGAACTCTTCTTCAAACCACATATCCAAGCCCTTTCCACTTCCTGCCGACTCCAACTCAAAAATATCTCCCGGATCCGCACATTCCTCAACCATGAATCTGCAAAAACACTAGTGCACGCCCGAATCATCTCCCGCCTTGACTACTGCAACCTCCTGCTCTGTGGCCTCCCTTCCAACACTCTCGTACCCCTCCAATCCATCCTAAACTCTGCTGCCCGACTAATCGACCTGTCCCCCCGCTATTCCCCGGCCTCTCCTCTCTGTCAATCTCTTCACTGGCTCCCCATTGCGCAGAGACTCCAGTTCAAAACCCTAACCATGACATACAAAGCCATTCACAACCTGTCTCCTCCAAATATCTCTGACCTAGTCTCCCGCTACATACCTGCACGCAACCTCCGATCCTCACAAGATCTCCTTTTCTACTCCCCTCTAATCTCCTCCTCCCACAATCGCATACAAGATTTCTCCCGTGCTTCCCCCCTACTCTGGAACTCTCTACCCCAACACATCAGATTCTCGTCGACCGTGGAAACCTTCAAAAAGAGCCTGAAGACCCACCTCTTCCGACAAGCCTACAACCTGCAGTAACCACCGCTCCACCATACCGCTGCACGACCAGCTCTACCCTCACCTACTCTCTCGTAGATTGTGAGCCCTCGCGGGCAGGGTCCGCGCTCCTCCCGTACCAGTCGCCGTCACATTGTGTTCAAGATTGTTGTAATAGTTCTTGTATATATACCCCTTCTTGACATGTAAAGTGCCATGGAATAAATGGCGCTATAATAATAAATAATAATAATACTATTACCGTACTACATGTACTACTATAGTTGTAACATTTTGTCTAATTTAACGGTAACCCTCAATGTTATGTGTATCGAGGAAATCGTCCAGCCCTTTTTTGAAAGCTGTTATAGTGTCTGCCATCACTACGTCTTGTGGTAGGGAATTCCACAGTCCCACTGCTCTGACTGTAAGAACCCTTTCCTGTTTAGGTGCCTTAAAAAATGGGAATATTCAAAATCAACTTTTAACCCACTTTATTCATTATTTACAGATATAAGAAACATGTAAGAGATTTTAGTTGCATTAAAAAGCTTTGCAGGTTTTTTTGTTTTGTTTAACTATATAGATGTTCCATGAGAAGGCTCAATGGCTTCTGGAATGGGTACCCCTGGCATGGACTGGAATGACATTGGCATGGGTGTCTTCACGGGACTTTGATGAAATAGTCCTCCATTTGGCGATCTGGGTTTACATATTATGGCGCCTATACTTACATCCAGCTCATAGGTGGATCTGCCGGCTCTGCCATCCTCAGGGTCTTAATGAAATGTACTTTTTAAGACTGCGGCTCTCATTTTACACTTACATCTGGAGGATGTGCAAGTCCACTAGCTGTAAGCTCTTGTGTTCTCCATAGGCCAAATTTTCCCTATTTAAAAAAAAAAAAAAAAAATCCGGCCTCCTGCCACCCCTTAATAGCCGGCCATCTCTCACCTTTTTCCCCACTCCTATGACAACACTGTCATAAGTATGAGGAAATCCAACTGCCGGTAATGGTAGATTTATCATAGGCAAGTGCAAGGTGTTGTTAAAAAAAAAAATCCGGCCTCCTGCCACCCCTTAATAGCCGGCCATCACGCACCTCAGTATTTCATCATTGCCCAAGACAGCACCAAAAAATGCAGCTAAAATGAGCAGGAGGAAATCCTATTACCGGTCAGTGAAAAATGTTTGGCACATGCCTATGATTGGAATAAAGCGCAGATATTAGTAACATTGTAACGTAGGTTGAAGAAAGACTTCGGTCTATCAAGTTCAACTTTCCTCCCCCAATTGTACTCCGTACACTAACACTACACTAACTTACTAACTAACTGGCACTAGACCTCACAAATGTATTATTATTATTATTATTACCTTTTTTATTATTGCTGCACTATAACAATTAAGAATGTACCCGTTTATAATTTAATTTTTTTAATTAATTTTATGTTTTGTATTACTCTTGTGATTCTAATAATGGTATTACTAGAATCCCTATGCCTAAATCTGTTGATCCTGAAGAAGGCAAAACCCCAGGACACCTAACGCCAATTTGCATCACGGGGAAAAATTCCTTCTTGACCCCAAGAAAAGGCGATCAGTCCTAGAACCCTGGATCAAACCTAATTATGTTATTACTAGTTATATATTTAATATTACACTACTTATTGTACTACTGCAGTTATTATTTAATTTGTTTTTATTTTTATAAATGTGACTATTTGATATCGTTACTATTATTAACATCCTGCTATCTTATTACAGTATTATTCTAACTTTCCTATCACTAATAATACTACCCTATGCCTACATTGTTGATCCAGAAGAAGGCAAAAAACCCCGGGACACCTTCAGCCAATTTGTGTCACAGGGGAAAAATTCCTTCTTGACCCCGAAAATAGGCGATCAGTCCAGGAACCCTGGATCAAACCTAATTATGATACTAATTATGTAATTACTATTATGGTATTAAATGTACTTCTATAGGTGTAACATTTTGTCTAATTTAACGGTAACCCTCAATGTTATGTGTATCGAGGAAATCATCCAGCCCTTTTTTGAAAGCTGTTATAGTGTCTGGCATCACTACCTCTTGTGGTCGGCATTCCACAGTCCCACTGCTCTGACTGTAAAGAACCCTTTCCTGTTTAGGTGCCTTAAAAAATGGGAATATTCAAAATACACTTTTAACCCACTTCATTATGTTGTTATTTACAGATGTAAGAAAAATGTAAGAGGTTTTAGTTGCATTAAAAAGCTTTGCATGTTTTTTTGTTTTGTTTAACTATATAGATGTTCCATGAGAAGGCTCAATGGCTTCTGGAATGGGTACCCCTGGCATGGACTGGAATGACATTGGCATGGGTGTCTTCACAGGACTTTGATGAAATAGTCCTCCATTCTTACCCCCAGCTCATAGGTGGATCTGCCGGCTCTGCCATTCTCAGGGTCTTAATGAAATGTACTTTTTAGGACTGCGGCTCTCATTTTACACTTACATCTGGAGGATGTGCAGGTCCACTAGCTGTAAGCTCTTGTGTTCTCCATAGGCCAAATTTTCCCTATTTAAAAAAAAAAAAAAAATCCGGCCTCCTGCCACCCCTTAATAGCCGGCCATCTCTCACCTTTTTCCCCACTCCTATGACAACACTGTCATAAGTATGAGGAAATCCAACTGCCGGTAATGGTAGATTTATCATAGGCAAGTGCAAGATGTTGTTAAAAAAAAAAAAAATCCGGCCTCCTGCCACCCCTTAATAGCCGGCCATCACGCACCTCGGTATTTCATCATTGCCCAAGACAGCACCAAAAATTGGAGCTAAAATGAGCAGGAGGAAATCCTATTACCGGTCAGTGAAAAATGTTTGGCACATGCCTATGATTGGAATAAAGCGCAGATATTATGGCGCTTATTCTTACCGCCAGCCCATAGGTGGATCTGCTGGCTCCGTCATTCTCTGTGTCTTCATTCGGGGTCCCTCGACGTCTCCATGGTCACCTTCATTCTTGCAGCGTTTGCTCCAGTGATGTCCAGTCTTCTGATTTTCAGTCTTCCGGAGGCTCAGGTGGGCCGCTCGCTCTGATGACTATAGAGCTGGGGTCTGCTCAAGGGTTTCCAAGTTGACAAATGAAAATCCCTCAAACAATGCCTGGTCCTTTGTTGATATAAGTGCTGTGGCCTCTGCTGCTTCTAGTTTCTCCAGATGGAATGGTTTATGACGACGGGGAGGCTCAGATGGCTATAAAGGAAAAAAGGAATTATAACATTAAAATTATGACTTTATATCAGAGTCTCCGTTAAAAACAAGTTGTAAAAGAATAGACACAAAGATTTTAATACTAAGAAACCATATCTGCTCATATACTTACTGCAGGGACGTATGGTGGAGACAGTTTCAGGGCTTCCACAGAGACCCAGTCGATACGCTGAAAAAACCTGTGCTTTCTGATGTTACCGTTGGCTCCTAAGCGACTGGCAGGATCTTTCTGAAGGAGCTAATAAAGATAAAACCAAAATCCATGAATGTAAACTGGAGAGAAAATGATGACTACTATGTAGAGATGAGCAAATCCACTTGATGTGAACTGAATTTGTGTTGAATTTTTGTGAATCTGCTGAACCCGGTGAATTTCAACAATTTGTGATTTGCTTCTTGGGAATCACCTAAAATAATTGCAGCCAATTTTCATACAGTATTTCTAAAAATTACATCAGCCAGAGAAGACTTATAGGACCTCTGATGTAAGCCGTCCAGTCTTCACCATAATGCTTTAAGGTGTCACATCACATGTTATAGCACAATCAGGAGGGACTATCATAGCCTGTATGAAAGCCAAAGCAATGAATGTAGGAGTCATTTTGTGGTGAATCTGGATAGGGAGAGCACATCACAGCTTAGCAGTAGAGATTGAGAGAGAAAGACATAAAACAGTAAAAGACTGCACAGATAGTATGTGACAGCACAGCAGTAAAGAACGGTTACCACAAGTTTACCCATTTATGTTGAGTACTTGCGATTTTAACATTTTTGGGAAAAAATTGGAACAAGCTGGTTAATTTGAATTTCAAAAGGTTTGCTCATCTCTACAACTATAACATTGTATACATCATAGTACTAATGACTGTTAAGACAACTGACCTGTTTAATGATGTTCCTGATGCCGGAGGATTTATCGTTGAGTGTCTGATGGTAGGCGCACTCATCGGTAACCATTTCTTTTAAGATGACACCAAAAGAATACCAGTCTACTCCGGCGTTATACTCCTTCCCAGCCAAAATCTACATAAAGAAGAAGAAAATAGATAAAGAGTTGGTCAAAAAGTTCCATATCTTCAGTGTAACAAAGTTCTCAGCATAATAATTGTAAGACTATGTAATATAGTGAGAGTGGATGATTCCTCTGGTTGTGGCATCACTTGGATATTATGATTACTACACTAATGACTGAAAGGAGCCATGCTGCTCTTCTGAGCTCCAGAACCTTTGTTGGCTGGCTTGTAGCTCTTTGGGTCTCTAATGCTGGCAAATCATATAGCATGATCATGTATTGTGGCCGGACTCACAGATTCCGGAGAGATCATCTAATGTGTATGGAGACATCCCAATTCAGCTCAAACCCTGGATGCTGAATTTCAGTGCCCGATCCTTTGTGTCTGGCATGGTCATACTCCCCCCTCCCATTCAGAACGCATGTACACTCAGCTGAGCCAAGCTGCCTATCTAATGTGTATGGCATGCCAGATGTCAATGTCAGAATGTCCCATTTACTGTAATGGACATTTGTTGGATTATGTGTGTGATCCAGGCAGACATACAATTATAGTATGAAAAAAAGAGAAAATCCTTGTTCTTCTCACCTCAGGAGCCATGTAGCCTGCAGTTCCAGCGTATCCAGTGGCTGTTCGGTCTCCATGCATGTTGTCAATTGAGAGACCGAAATCTGTGATCTTAATATGGCCCGTTTCAGCCACCAAGATGTTCTCGGGCTTGAGGTCTCTGTGGATGACGCCCTTGGAGTGGAGATGTTGGATTCCACAGACGAGTTCAGCGGCATAGAATCTGACAGAGAGACAAGAAATTAGTGACTGTCTACAGAAATACAAGAAATCCTGCCCTATCCATAGTGTAATAAAGTGGCCGGTCAGGATTCTGTCCAGGTTCTGATGACTAATATATTGCTTTAGTCTAATCCATATTGCCATCAAAGAGCAATCAATACTGATGACAGAACTGCTGTTTATATATACTGTATATTTCTATTCGTGTATAATTACATAAAAATAAAACTTTACCTTGCACTGGGGATGTCAAGCTGCCCCTTCATCAGTAAGTAGCTGTAAAAGTCCCCGCAGCTCACGTATTCCAGACCAAGGAGCAAATGCAGCTGTTGTACAGAGCAGAGATATAAGTGAATTGGCAGATTATTACAGTACCTACACATCTACTACAGAATAACTATAGGCTACATGGTAAATGCCTGTCTGATTGTCCAGATACAAACATAGAGACATAACTATAGTAGGTACATGTGTTGCAGTCGCACTTAGCCCTGGAGCCTATGGGGCCAAAATATCCTTTTGGCCCATAAGAGAACACCAGTACTATTAAAGATCTGTAATGGTTGGGGGCCATGTTGGAAATTTTTCATTGGGGCTGTAATGCAGCGGCTTGCGGCATTACTGTAATGGTCCAGGGTGTGTTTTGGCCGACCATGTACCTCCCGAGGTGACTGATCACATGACTGTGACATCGCACAGGTCCTGTGCATACAGAAGGTCTGATCACATGACTGTGACATCAGCACAGGTCCTGTGTGTGCACTAGAGGATATATAAACCCTGGTAGATTTGAGACAGGTGTGAAAGGCGTGAGGCCTGTTCCCCTGTGTGGGACACCGTTAGCCTGGAGAGGCTTAGTGAGGCCTAGTGAAGCCTGAAAGGCAGAGGCTGGATCCTTATGTGTAAGCGATACCAGTAGCCTTGGAGGGCCAGAGGCTTGGAACGCAAGAGTCCTGGAAGGCAGAGGCTGGATGTTAGGTGAGAAAACATACAAGTAGCCTTTGAAGGAATGAGGGCTGGAGACCCCCATCTGGGAAGCCGTAAAGCCACAGTGGTGGCAGAACAAATCTGACTGAAGCAGCTAAAACCCGGCAAAGGTAAAGCACTGCATTATATGGACGTTGATATAAGTGACTTTGCTGATGGCTGTAACTGGAGCCAAGTGGGCCTGTCTGCCATTTGAAAGGCTCCTGGACATTATATGTGTATGTCGGCGAGCCACTGAGTTGGACTCGGTGATAAGCAGTAGTGAAGTGTAATAAACTGCTGGATTGTGAAATACTGGAAAACGTGGCTGGTGTGCTTTAATTGACCTGATGCAGCGAGTGTCCCCCAGCATGATGACTAGCGCTGCCTTACAGGGCCTATAAACTTCAAGCAACGCCACTATACACATATACACATACAGTATATACTCACACACATGCACATGTACTGTATGTACACACCAATGTGTAAGTGTGTCTATGTACAGGGTCGGACTGGGGCACCGGGACACTGAAGAATTCTCCGGTGGGCCCGGGTCCTCAGCGGGCCCCCGAGCAGGACACACGGGTGCCCCTGGTTAACATGACCGCCGGTGCTCCGCACTGCAAGGGCCTGGAGGGTCAGGGGGGCCCTTGCAGTGCGGCTGATGAAGGCAATCTGGCCTGCTTCTCGGTCCCATGGGCAGATTGCCCTCATCCTGTGCGGCAGGCAAGGAGCGATCCCTCCAGCTCCACTGCCGACAGGAGGAAAATGGCAGCATAGCTGCAGGGATCCGTCCTCACCTCTGCTTTCTGCCCGGCGTTTCCTCCCTCACACAGGCTCGCGCTGCTTGATGACGTCATCATGCAGCATGGGCCTGTGTCAGGGAGAAAGATGCCGGCAGGAAGCAGAGGACAGTGCTGCGGGGGAGCGCGCTGAGAGATAAGTTTTTTTTTTTTTTGAGGGAGAGCAATGGTGATTGAGGAGGTGGGGGGAGATATGACATGGTGGGGGATATATGGCATGGCAATGGGGGAGGTGGGGGGAGATATGCATGGCATGGTGATGGAGGAGGTAGGGGGAGATATGACGTGGCATTAGTGATAGAGGAGGTGGGGGAGATATGGCAATGATGGTGGAGCAGGTGGGGGGAGAAATGGCAATGATGATGGAGTAGGTGGGGGGAGATATGGCAATGATGACGGAGCAGGTTGGGGGAGATATGGCAATGATGACAGAGCAGGTGGGGGAGATATGGCAATGATGACGGAGCAGGTGGGGGGAGATATGGCAATGATGGAGGTGGTGGGGGGAGATATGGCAATGATGATGGAGGTGGTGGGGGGAGATATGGCAATGATGGAGAAGGTGGGGGAGATATGACAATGTTGGAGAAGGTGGGGGAGAGAAATGATTGGGATGGGGAAGAGCAATTATGGAGGTAGGAGAGAGATATGATGGGGAATTATTTGGACTCTATTTGCTGTTAATATCTGGTCTGATCATGGCATGGTGGTATTTCTCCCTTGTATGTAGTAATATTCGGTCACTATGGGGTGGTAATATCTGGTCTGGTCAAGGTGTGGTGATATTTCTACCTTGTATGTAGTATTATTCGGTCACTATGTGGTGGTAATATGTGGTCTGGTCATGGTTTAGTGGTATTTCTCCCTTGTATGTGGTATTATTCGGTCACTATGTGGTGATAATATGTGGTCTGGTCATGGTGTGGTGGTATTTCTCCCTTGTATGTAGTATTATTCGGTCACTATGTGGTGGTAATATGTAGTCCAGTCATGGTGTGGCAGTATTTCTCCCTTGTATGTGGTACTGTTTGTGTTGGTACAGTGGATTGTGTTGTGTATGGCAGTTATCTGTTCTCTCTGATATTAATTAGGAGAAGATTCTTTGTTTCCATTAGTGATAAATTAAATACTTGGAACAAGATGCACTTACAGGGGTTCTCCGATGAAAACAAGTAATCACCTCTCCACAGGATAAGTGATAAGTTATTGATTAGTGGAGGTCTGAATGCTGGGACCTGCACCGATTGGTAGAATGTGGAGCTTTTATCCCCATTAGACTGGAGCTCATGTGCGACTTGACCACTGATCCATTCATTCCCTCAGTGGCTGTTCTTGTTTTTTTTCTGGAAACCCCAAAGAGAATGAAGGGAGCTGCAGTCAGACGTCCCACCTGCCGCTGCATTTTAAAATGGGGATAAGTATCCTGACAGGGATAAAACTTCCCCATTCTTCTGATCGGTGCGGTTTCCAATGTTCGGACCCAAACGATCAGTCAGTTATCACCTATCCCGTGGAGCCCTTGGATCGGTGATAACTTGTTTTAACCAAAGAACCCCTTTACTGCAAACTACCGTAATTGTACATCCTAGTTATAGCATGTGCACAGTAGATGTGCAGGAGCCGCCTGTGATTTACAGCAGACGCTCCACTATAACGGGGATATCGGCTATCAGGTATTTACATATAGCTGTAGGGTGGGTCCTGAGGATCAATTCCTCCTGTGGGCCCCAGACACCCCAGTCCGACACTGTCTATATATATATATATATATATATATATATATATATATACGAGAGTTGCCGTTAAAATGGTATTGGTTGTATATCTCATACTTATGTTCAAAGATATATTGACCTCTAGAACCATGCCACTACTACAAGCCCAACAGGCACATGCTCACTGGGCTGCAGCCCTCACCTACATTGTGGGCCATCGGCCGTGGTTTTGCAGCTGCTGGCCTTTTAATATTTTTTCATGTCCATGTCGTGTGTTCCCGCCCATGCGCGCCCATGCACGACGCACACGCACAGCGTTCAGTACACCGCAGTGGCGTACTCTTTGCCAGGCCTAGTGCCAGATAGTGTTATCAGGATGTTCTTGGTAGGAGGGGCTACCGCTCTCTGCGCGCCGGCTCCTTACTTTCCTGCAGGCTCATCTTCAAGCTCTGGGAGGGCTGCATGCTACACTGATTCATCTCCAGGCTATGGGTGAGTTAACAAGCTGAGGCCATGTAATGTATGTACATCAGCCCTAGTGTATCCTACTGTATATGATGTGTATACATCAGCCCCAGTGTATCCTATGTGATGTACATGTAATAGTGGGGAAGGGCGTAGCCTTCCCTTGGTACTGAGGTAGTGAAAGGAAGTGTTCCTAAGTCAGACCTCCTCCAACTGTGGTAGACCAAGCTAAGGGGGTTGGCTTTGGTGGTCCAGTTAATAGAGTAAAGGGGTAACTTAGTGCCCTTATCAAGCCTAGAGGGATATAGAGCTTGTTCCTGGTATAGTTCCTTCTGGGCTGTAGTACCTGAAAACAGCCACAAGATGCCACTGTTCTGGTTGCAGACGTCAGGTTGAGTCTCCCAGCAGAGTCATAGACAGTGATGGGTTAAAGTTCTGTGATGACAGCTCACTGAGGGTGGGCATATTAGGAAAGTCTCTCTTAATTTCCAGAATCAGGAAGTGATTCAGTAGTACGAGTTGAGATTGCAAGTTGATCAGACAGCCTGACTATAGTGGCTGCTAGGGTAGACGGGAGCTCCGAACCCTCAGACAGTGAGATCCCAGTGCGCAATTCTCCCCACACAAGAGCACGAGTCCTGTTCGCTCGCCGGAGAAACTCATCAAAGCGTAGTGAGGACACGGGGCACTTCTAGTTTGCAGGAAGCAAAGGAAGCAAAATAGGACTTCAAGCTAAGACATGGGGGAGAGATATCGGATCCGGTCACTGTCAATACAGAGGAGTCTCTTGGGCCAGGGATTATAGCCACAGAGATGCTCCTTTTAAAGAGGGAACCAGGGCTGAAGCAGTTAACAGCGCCTGTGAGAGAGATGATTGCCTGTCGGGCCTTATCCATTATATCTGACTGTAAATATTGTATATATTCCCCTTCCCCAAGTAAAGTCCAAGTTCTGGTTAAGAACCTCGTGTCCTCTGAAATTATTGCTGCCCTGGTCCCAGAAGAAAATTGCCTGGAGACAGCCGCGATCGGATGGCTTGAAGTAAGTGAAGAGCACTACATACACAGCCACACTTCAGAGGGAGGACACGTATTGTCTGTAGGGTGCCATAGCGAGAGGGGGCTACAGCTCACCCACGACTACCTCGCTGGGGCACCTTACATACATACTGTACATCAGCACCTGTATATCCTATATGATGTATATACATCAGCCCCAGTGTATCCTATACGATGTATATACTGTACATTAGCTCCAGTATCTCTTATATGATATATATACATCAGCCCTAGTGTATCCTATACGATGTATATACATCAGCCCCAGTGTATCCTATATGGTGTATATACTCTACATTAGCACCCGTATATCCTTTAAGATGTACTATATATACATCAGCCCTAGTGTATACTATATGATGTTTGTACATCAGCATGTCACAAGGAGGTTTTCTCTAACATCACAAACTGTGATGGCGGCGTCCAAGTCTGTGGATTCCACAGATTCATATACTGCTCCTTGTAACTCCATTGATAGCTATGGTCAGTGCAGGGTGACTAGGGCATCGACTCTTAGAGCTGCAGCTCCTTGGCAGGTGAGCAAAAGTTAGTCTTTGCTGGGCTGAGGTTGTTGACTGCCTTTGATCACATGCTAGAGGAGAACCAGTTGTGTCTGCTGTTTCTCCATTTAAGCCGGCTGTGCTTTGCTGGCAATGCCAGTATCGTTTTTCTCTATCCTGTTCTGGAAAGGTGAACCCATACTGGTTTAGTGGTTATTGCTAAAGTTGTTGTAAGCCTTGTTTGGTAACCCTTTCCTTTTTCCCTAGGTGTCTTTATATTACTTTGTTGCCTCTCGGGTTTTAGACTTTATATTCCTTTGTGTATTTCCCTGAGAGCGTGTTGTGTGACTGTGCTTCAGTTCTGTCCTATCTTGTTTTGTAGTCCCCCCATACACTGTACAAACTAGTGCTGCTTAGGAGCATAGTAAGGAACGAGGCTCGGGCATCTCCACATTCAGGAGTAATCCTGGGAACAGAAATAGCTAGGGTCCCCTAGCCTGAGGGTCAGAATAGGAGCACACTTGCTATCCCACAGTCACACCATGACACAGCCCCAGTGTATTCTATATGATGTATATATATCGGCCCCAGCATATCCTATATGATCTATGTACATCGCTCCCAAGGTATCCTATATGATGCATATACACTGGCACAAGCGTATCCTATATGATGTATATACATAGTCTCCTATGTAATGTATGTACATCATCACCAGTGTATCCTACATGACATATATACATCAGCCCCAGTGTATCTTATATTATGTATACTGATCAGCCCCAGCATCCTATATGATGTACAGGTGCATCTCACTAAATTAGAATGTCATCAAAAAGTTAATTTATTTCAGTTCTTCAATGCAAAAAGTGAAATTCATATATTATATAGAGTCATTACACACAGAGTGATCTATTTCAAGTGTTTATTTCTGTTAATGTTGATGATTATAGCTTACAGCCAATGAACAAAAGTCATTATCTCAGTAAATTAGAATACTTTACAGCAACAACAGCTTGAAAAATGTTTTTAAAATCCGAAATGTTGGCCTACTGAAATGTATGTTCATTAAATGCACTCAATACTTGGTCGGGGCTCCTTTTGCATCAATTACTGCATCAATGCGGCAATGTGGCATGGAGGCGATCAGCCTGTGGCACTTGTGAGGTGTTATGGAAGCCCAGGTTGCTTTGATAGCAGCCATCAGCTTGTCTGCATTGTTGGGTCTGGTGTCTCTCATCTTCCTCTTGACAATACCCGATAGATTCTCTGGCCAATCAAGCACAGTGATACTGTTGTTTTTAAACCAGGTATTGGTATTTTTGGCAGTGTGGACAGGTGCCAAGTAGGGTTGAGCGAGTATGTTCTGACCGAGTATGCTCGGGCCGAGCTCCGAGTATTTACAGCTGCTCGGTGATGAGGTTAAATCGCTCCCGTGTGCATGATTTGCAACTGTTTGACTGCTTTATTACTTGTGAGGAATGTGTAAGAAATAGACATTCCTCACATGTAATAAAGCTGTCAAACAGTTGCAAATCATGCACACAGGAGCGATTTAACCTCATCACCGAGCAGCTGTAAATACTCGGAGCTCGGCCCGAGCATAGTCGGCGAAAGGGTTAATAGAACATACTCGCTCAACACTAGTGTCAAGTCCTGCTGGAGAATGAAATTTCCATCTCCAAAAAGCTTGTCGGCAGAGGGAAGCATGAAGTGCTCTAAAATGTCCTGGTAGATGGCTGCGCTGACCTTGGTCTTGATAAAACACAGTGGACCTACACCAGCAGATGACATGGCTCCCCAAACCATCACCGATTGTGGAGACTTCACACTAACCTCAAGCGGCTTGGATTGTGGCCTCTCCACTCTTCCTCGAGACTCTGGGACCTTGATTTCCAAATGAAAATTGGAACTCTGGGACCTTGTAGAGTGTGTCAATGACTGCCTTCTGGACATCTGTCATGTCAGCAGTCTTCCCTATGATTGTGGAGCCTTCTGAAACAGACTAAGGGACCTTTTAAATGCTTAGGAAGCCTTTGCATGTGTTTTTTTGTTAATTATTTTAATTCACTGAGATAATGGCTTTTGTGTTTTCATTGGCTGTAAGCCATAATCATCAACATTAACAGAAATAAACACGTGAAATAGATCACTCTGTTTGTAATGACTCTATATAATATACTAGATGGTGGCCCGATTCTAACGCATCGGGTATTCTAGAATATGTCTCCCGACGGTGGCGTACTTATTTTAAATCTGCCGCCAATTGGCCGGAGACCGTGTTTAAATTTGGCGCCACAATCGCAGATTGGTCGCCGCGGGCGGCCGCGAGCAATCAGCAGAGCGGTGTTTAAATTTGGCGCTGAAATAGCTGATTGGTCGCGGCCGGTGGCTGCGACCAATCAGCGAACCGTGTTAGTGAGGACCGGGGAGCATCCACCTGCCTTATAATGCCCCATGCAGGTTGTCACTTCCCCCTCCCCCATATAATGCCCCATGCAGGATGTCACATCGCCCCCTCCCTTATAATGCCCCATGCAGGATGTCACCCCCCCTCCCTTATAATGCCCCATGCAGGATGTCACTCCCCCCCATATAATGCCCCATGCAGGATGTCACATCCCCCCTCCTTTATAATGCCCCATGCAGGATGTCACATCCCGCCTCCCTTATAATGCCCCAAGAAGGATGTCACATCCCCCCCATATAATGGCCCATGCAGGATAATGCCCCATGCAGGATGTCACATCCCCCATTCCTTATAATGCCCCTTGCAGGATGTCACATCCCCCCTGTATAATGCCCCATGCAGGATGTCACATCCCCCCCTTCTTTATAATGCCCCATGCAGGAAGTCACATCCCTCCTATAGAATGCCCCATGCAGGAAGTCACATCCACCCTATATAATACCCCATGCAGAAAGTCACATCCCCCCTATATAATGCCCCATGGAGGAAGTCACATCCCCTCCATAGTGCCCCATGCAGGATGTCACATTCCCCCCACCCTTATAATGCCCCATGCAGGATGTCACTCCCCCCCACCATATAAATGCCCCATGCAGGATGTCACCACCCCCCTTATAATGCCCCATGGAGGAAATCTCATCCCCCCTACCTTATAATGCACCATGCAGGAAGTGACATCCCCCCTATATAATGCCCCATGGAGGAAGTCACATCCCCCCCATAGTGCCCCATGCAGGATGTCACATCCCCCCCTCCCTTATAATGCCCCATGCAGGAAGTCACATCCCCCCTATATAATACCCCATGCAGGATGTCACATCCCCCCCATAGTGGCCCATGCAGGATGTAACACCCCCCCTCGCTTATAATGGCCCCTCCACGATGTCACACACCCCCACCCCACCATTTAATGCCCTATGCCCCCATACAATAAAAAAAAATCCAATACTCACCTCAATTCTCAGCTGCTGCTCCTGACTCCAGCGTAGCCGGCATCTTCCCGCTGCGCTCTGTGACCGCTCAGGAGAGAGTGCAGTGTAAAGAAGTCACCGAGCCCTCTGACCTGAGACGTCACAGAGCGGCAGTGGAAGACACAGGAGCTGCTGCGGAGGCACAGGGAGGGGTAAGTATGGCGCCAGGTGCTGGGGCCCTGAGCAAGCGGGGGAGGGGAGGGGGGGAGAGGGGAGAGGAGGGGAGAGGGGAGGAGAGGAGAGGGGAGAGGGGAGGAGAGGAGAGGGGAGGGGGGGGCGTCACACTTGCCGTCGGGAGATAAGCGGCCGTAGTCGCTGATCTCCTGACGGTAGCTGCATGGAGGTCAGCGGCGCCTCCGGTCAGGGGACTTATGCTGCGAGCAGCCGGCTGCATCTCCCGGCTGCATTGTAGCACCCCGAGGGCTCGGCTGCTACAGGGGTATTGCACCTCGATCCAGAGGTGTGGTATTCCACTCCCGGGTAAGGATGGAGTGTGGAACTGAGCTCAGCTAGTTGCATGCACTACACTCATCCCATTTCCGGGGGACAGAACAACAGTACTCCCACCAGATAGATGTGCAGGTACGACAGCGTCTGTCCCTGGCTGGAGTGGGAGGGGGGGAGGAACATCCCAGTAGTGTAGGAGCAGTCAGGGGAGGGACTCTGGGCATAGGAAGGAGCCCATTGGGTGCTAGTCACCTGGGCTCGGGTGTCAGAGGGAGTATAAGAGGTGGGCACCATCTTGAGACAGGGTCCTGTTCAGAGGAGAGTCTGTTCAGAGAGGAGCTCAGCCAGAGAGGGCTGAGGGGGAGCTGTGGCTCCGTCTGGGCCCAGCTCCAGAGCCAGGCCTGAAGCAGAGAGAGGAAGAAAAGGGAACACAAGTAAAGGCCTAGGGACGCAAGCAGAGGGAACCCTGAGATCCCACGAGTGAACCAGAACGGGTGAGGGGTTGGCAGAGAAGGGTACCGGATCCCAAGCTGGTGGAGGCAAATCATCCTTAGCCAGAAACCGGAGGTCGTGGTCAAGCTTTGGCACGACCCCTCGCCACATCCACCAGGAAGGCACGCCACATAGGGTCAGGAAAACCGGAGAGAGGTTTTGCCCCATAAGGCCCGAGGAAGCCGGACATAGGTGGGTCCCTGGTGAGGACGGCCTGTAGGAAGGACGAGAGGGGAGCTCAGGACCACGCTCTGGAACTGCCTGGGAGTTGGCCGAGTCCCGCACCTGGTGGACGCAGCACGGCTCGGGTGGTCACCCTTGGCCGAAGTGACCGGAGCAACACCTGTGAGTAAAAGCCTTGAAACTGCACCACACGTCTCTGAGCTTCCTTGCTGCACCATCACTACCACTATCATTCACTTCTGCTGCCCTGGGGCCATACCCCTCCCGTTGGGGGTTATACCATCTACGCTGCACAACCATATCACCGGCCTCAGCGGTCTGCCCTGCAGCGGCGGCTCCATAGCCGCATTCAACGGGTGGCGTAGTCGGACACTAATACCATCATACCAATAACTGCCACTTGGTTTGACCACCCTGGGCAAGGACCGGGTCCCCGCCACTCGGAGACTACAACCCCCATCGGATCCGGCTCCGGGTAAGCCCCCGTGCGCGCGATGCCGCACGACTCAGGCCCAGGGGCGCGTCAACTTTGGCGTAGCCGGCAGGATCACGTGCCCGCAACCACCGGGTACTGCGTGCCTGAAGAAAAGTTCATATTTACCGTAAAAAGGAGTCTCCCGCCAATTCCAGAGGGTTCCCGCCATCGGACGCCATCACGGGTCGTTTCCCGCCGTTTGCCCGCCATCTGCAGCCTTTTCCCGCCATCCACGGAGTTTCCCGCCATAAGGAGACGATTCCCGCCATCTGAGACGATTTCCCGCCCTGGCAGAGCGGACTCCATTATGGGCGTGCCAGAGGGTGGCAAGAGGCCACCTCCCATCGTGGGCCAGGTCCAGGAATGGCGCCAAAAGCGGAAACCGCCTCCACCAGCAGAGACTGCAATGATAGAAATGTCCATCAGCGTGAGAGGGCTGCCCCTGGAACTGACAATCACTAAGTTGCCCCGGGACCACCCTCAATGGGGGCGGATACAGAACAAAACAGAGAAGATGGGTGCGGCCTGGAGGAGTCTGGACAGATCGCACCCGGAGATGGAGGAAGAGTCAATCAGCACCGACCCTGTGGTCCGGAACATGTTGCAGGCTGCCACCCCGGAAGGCCTGGTGGAGATCCTGGCACAGCTCCCCAGGAATCGGGAGCGTGCACAGACCGCGCTGGAGGCCTTGGCCCGGAAGATGGCCCGGGTACAGCAAGAAGCACTGGCCGAGTGGAGGAGAGAGATGGTCCAGCAGGCTGGAACCCGCCAGCAGAGGATGCCACCCGCAACGTGGAGCGTGTCTGCCCCTGAGGATGGTGCAGGAGGAACGGAGGCCGGAGACGACGCCGCGGAGGGAGCCGCAGAGATGGAAGCAGGTAATGGGGACGTCATCACCCCGTGCCCCGTAGCCGTAAGCCTGCCCCAGCTCCCTGTCGCAGAGCCCGAAGTCCCACTCACCGTGCCCGTTGCCGCACCGCCGCTGCTTCCAACTAGGCCTCAAGCGGCAGGAGCCGCGGTCGCGCCCTCTGTTACGCCACGCCCCTTGACCCTGAGCGCGGCAAAAGAGGAAGTGCCCCCGGCCTGGTCGCAGGGCCGAGTACCCCCGGGCGCCGCAGTCTCCACCATACCCTTCACCTTCAGAGTGCCACCGGCCTGGTCGCAAGGCCTGGTGCATCCGGGCGCCGCTGCCCCCACAGCGCCCTCAACCTCCACAGTGCTGCCCCTGGGCGAAGATTTGTTTGCACAACATACCAGCCCAGACGGGCTGCCCTTCGCTTGGCCACCGGAGTACGTCAACCCCCGACTCCGGAAGGAATGGCCTCTGTGTGAGCCTCTGATCCCGGCTCCGGCACCCGCCAAAATTGTTCCGCTCCCGCAGGAGGAGGCCCAATTTGCGTGGGACCCCACCGGCGAAGACCTCATGGGGTTCACCCAAGAGACCCGGGCGGCCGCAGCCCAACGTGCGGAGTGTTGCCGACAACAACTGGAAGTCTTTCAGAGGGAACGGCGAGAGAGGCAGGTCCGCGAGGAGCGGCTGCAGGTCCAAAGCGCGGAGCAGAAAAGCCGGACCCGACGAAACCGCCGTGCGGTCTACGGTCCCCGCGCCACCGGGACTGTAATAAAGTTTCAAATGGAGCACGGCTGGGGCTTTATCCGGGATCACAGAACCCCCGGCGATGTCTTTGTTACCCGCAGGGATGTTGAGAGCCACCTGCCGGAGGGACACCGAGGACGTGACCTCTACCCGGGTGATGAGGTCACCTTCACCCGGCACCAGTGTGCCAAAGGACCATACGCCCTTCACGTGCACCGGTTGACGGAGGAGGAGTTGCGGTATGAGGAAGATCAAGAGGACCCGGACGGGTCTGAAGACTACCCTCAGGAGGAGACAAGGAGAGGACACCGCTACTAAAGGGGAGTAGCATAAGCAGAGTACTGTAGATAAGTTACCCGTATGGGTATTTGACATGTTGCTAATTGGAGTGTGGTCCCCGTTGGGACTAGTGTGAAACTGTTTAAGGGACTGTTTCCTGTGTGCCCCTATCCCTAATCAGGCTGAGGACTGTGAGCAGCCATTTTCCTTATTCCCCACTGGCCGAGGACTGAGAGCGGCCATACCCTGTAAATAGTTGCGCTTCTTGAAGCGCCCCCTTCTGGTTTTATAAAGAACTGTTTTTCTCTAGTGACTGTTGCGCTTTACCTGGTCACAAGTTGCACGGTGGCCAGGGATTGAGGACGTATTAGTCAAGAATGTTTCATATGAAAAGGTTGTATATTATGCTAAAAAAAAGTTGATATATTTTATATGTAAGTGCACTTTAAAAAAAATAAAAAAAAATTTTGTATGTTTTGTTTTATTCTTTTACAGCCCGAGGACGTGCTGTGGTTTACCACGGGGGAATGTAGCACCCCGAGGGCTCGGCTGCTACAGGGGTATTGCACCTCGATCCAGAGGTGTGGTATTCCACTCCCGGGTAAGGATGGAGTGTGGAACTGAGCTCAGCTAGTTGCATGCACTACACTCATCCCATTTCCGGGGGACAGAACAACGGTACTCCCACCAGATAGATGTGCAGGTACGACAGCGTCTGTCCCTGGCTGGAGGGGGAGGAACATCCCAGTAGTGTAGGAGCAGTCAGGGGAGGGACTCTGGGCATAGGAAGGAGCCCATTGGGTGCTAGTCACCTGGGCTCGGGTGTCAGAGGGAGTATAAGAGGTGGGCACCATCTTGAGACAGGGTCCTGTTCAGAGGAGAGTCTGTTCAGAGAGGAGCTCAGCCAGAGAGGGCTGAGGGGGAGCTGTGGCTCCGTCTGGGCCCAGCTCCAGAGCCAGGCCTGAAGCAGAGAGAGGAAGAAAAGGGAACACAAGGAAAGGCCCAGGGACGCAAGCAGAGGGAACCCTGAGATCCCACGAGTGAACCAGAATGGGTGAGGGGTTGGCAGAGAAGGGTACCGGATCCCAAGCTGGTGGAGGCAAATCATCCTTAGCCAGAAACCGGAGGTCGTGGTCAAGCTTTGGCACGACCCCTCGCCACATCCACCAGGAAGGCACGCCACATAGGGTCAGGAAAACCGGGAGAGGTTTTGCCCCATAAGGCCCGAGGAAGCCGGACATAGGTGGGTCCCTGGTGAGGACGGCCTGTAGGAAGGACGAGAGGGGAGCTCAGGACCACGCTCTGGAACTGCCTGGGAGTTGGCCGAGTCCCGCACCTGGTGGACGCAGCACGGCTCGGGTGGTCACCCTTGGCCGAAGTGACCAGAGCAACACCTGTGAGTAAAAGCCTTGAAACTGCACCACACGTCTCTGAGCTTCCTTGCTGCACCATCACTACCACTATCATTCACTTCTGCTGCCCTGGGGCCATACCCCTCCCGTTGGGGGTTATACCATCTACGCTGCACAACCATATCACCGGCCTCAGCGGTCTGCCCTGCAGCGGCGGCTCCATAGCCGCATTCAACGGGTGGCGTAGTCGGACACTAATACCATCATACCAATAACTGCCACTTGGTTTGACCACCCTGGGCACGGACCGGGTCCCCGCCACTCGGAGACTACAACCCCCATCGGATCCGGCTCCGGGTAAGCCCCCGTGCGCGCGATGCCGCACGACTCAGGCCCAGGGGCGCGTCAGCATCGCCGCTGACCTCCGTGCGGCAGATGAGCCGCTAACGGCCGCCATCTTTTTCTGAAATGCCGCGTCGCTGATTGGCCACGCCAGACCAATTAGCGACGCGGGATTTCCTGGACAGAAGGACAGACAGATTGACAGACGGGATAAGACAATTATATTAATGACTCTATATAATATATGAGTTTCACTTTTTGTATTGAAGAACTGAAATAAATTAACTTCTTGATGATATTATAATTTAGTGAGATGCACCTATATATACATCGGCCCCAGTGTATCCCATGTGATGTATATACATCGTCCTCAACGTATCCTATGTGATGTATATACACAGGGGTGGATTAAGAGTAGCCAGGGCCCCGGGCAGTTTAAAAGGTGTGCCCCCCCACCCAGGTACCGGATGTATCACGTGACATGTCACATGATCCCCTTTGATAGATCATGTGATTGGTCATGTGATCAACACACAGATGTTCTGATCACATCTATAGACAGAGAATGAGGAAAAAAAATTTCCATAACATAGCACTATATATAGTAGATCAGGGTGGCAGATTAATTTTCCCGAGGGGCCACATGAGAGATCGTGACTGTTTTGGAGGCCGATCCAATAGACTGAAATTAATTCTGCTCCATATTAATATTAACAAAATAATTTAAAAAAATTATATTAATTGTATGACTTAATATTGAGCAGAATTAAGTATGCTGACATCCCTCTATATACAGTATGAGCCCCCGCATAGCTCCCTAGATACAGTATGAGCGCCCGCATAGCTCCCTAGACACAGTATGAGCCCCCGCATAGCCCCTCTATATACAGTATGAGCCCCCACATAGCCTCCTATATACAGTATGAGCCCCGCATAGCTCCCTAGATACAGTATGAGCCCCTGCAGAGCCCTGTACATATAGTATGAGCCCCCACACAGCCCCCTACATACAGTATGAGCCCCCACATAGCCCTGTACATACAGTATGAGCCCACACACTGCCACCTACATACAGTATGAGCCCCTACATAGTTATTTAGATACAAAATGAGTCTGCACATAGCCCCTATATACAGTATGAGCCCGCACATAGCTCCTTATATACAATATGAGCCCGCACATAGCTCCCTATATACAGTGTGAGCCCGCACATAGCTCCTTATATACAATATGAGCCCGCACATAGCTCCCTATATACAGTATGAGCCCGCACATAGCTCCCTATATACAGTATGAGCCCGCACATAGCGGTCTAGATACAGTATGAGCCCCCGCAGAGCCCTGTACATATAGTATGAGCCCCCACACACCCCCCTACATACAGTATGAGCCCCCGCATAGCCTTGTACATATAGTATGAGCCCACACACTGCCACCTACATACAGTATGAGCCCCTACATAGTTACTTAGATACAATATGAGTCTGCACATAGCCCCTATATACAGTATGAGCCCGCACATAGCTTCCTATATACAGTATGAGCCCGCACATAGCTCCCTATATACAGTATGAGCCCGCACATAGCTCCCTATATACAGTATGAGCCCGCACATAGCTCCCTTCTCTGATCGACTGTCGGTTCCACAGCAAGCTCAGAGAATGGTCGACTCCCACTCTGGGGGCGGCAAATTGCAGCTGCCTGGGAGACACCTCTGACCACCGCATGAGGTGGCCCGAAGGCACCCCCCTGACGGCTGTACCCAGGTCACATGCCCCTCCTCTTCCCCTAGGTACGGCCCTGTAGAGTCTATATGAGAATACATGACTATCTATAATATAATCAGGGATGTGTCCGTCTGTCCGAAGCCTCTATAGACTGAGCACGCAATGCGCCTGCACAGTCTGGCCGGAGACAGAAGAACACATCAGATGTTACAGGTGACAGGGAGGAGGACGAGGATAAAGGATTGTAATGACGGAGATCACGGGGTGCGTAAACGCTGATTTCATACTGCCATCTTCGGCACCATTAGGACATATACCTTGATGTCCGGCGAGGTTGGAGGAGTGTGGCGTTGTGGTTCATGCATGCGCAGGTGCGAACTCTGGCGCCACACTCCTCCAGCCTTGCCGGTGTTCGAGGATGCGCTGCAAGCGAGAGGGGAAAAGGTGAGTAGGAGTGTTGTTTTTTTTTTGTATGGATGGAAGAACATCAGAGCAGGCAAGATGGGGGAACATATACCAGGATGGGGGATAAGGATGGGGAGGGAGCATATACCAGGATGGGGAGGGAGCATATACCAGGATGGGGGAGCATTTGGTTTTAGTAATGGGGTCTGGCCCGGCGCCGGTTCAAATGATTACTTTCAGTATACAGAGCAACCCCTGTAATCCTGGCCCTGACTGACAGCCGGTCTCAATGTAGAGTCAGTGTCAGTCAGGGCCGGGGGCTCGGTTGCAGAGGACGCTCTGTATACTCAGAGTGGTGACCGAACCGGCACTGCCCTCATGACTGAAACCGAATGCTGGCGAGTAGAATAAAGATCATTTTCTCCCCACTGCATTCAGCTACTGGGCAGTATAAAAACCCTGTTTACCTGAACGCAGGTTAATAGCGTTATTTCCGATGAAAGGAAGTCTTTAATTTTGTAGCACATTACTTCAATGAAATGGTGCCGGAGTCAGTGCATGCGCTTACCACGCTATCCAGCGCCATTTTATTGAAGTGTTTATGAGAATTCGCAGACACAGTGTCTTAAAAAAAATGGCGCCAGAAATGTACCACTAAAAATGCTTGTGACCCGGGTGTAAAACGGGTTCAATAGCTAGTATAATATACTTTGATACAGACATTAGATGTTATACTATACACATTGTTATATCCCATCTGATGTCTGTACCACAGTATACCATACACTAATCTGTTTACTGGATGTGACATTTTGTACAGGGATATACACTGTACTGATCACACCTGCCTACAGGACCTCACATATCATGTATGGATCAGTACAGTATGTGATGTCCTGCAGGTTCAGGGTTGATCAGTCAGTGCAGGATCCTCTATGCAATGTCTGTGGTCGCTCTGCTGGGGCTCAGTGGGATTTATTACAGGACTCTGAATTTTCCTGCAGATCTGGTGATGCTGGAGCCGATGACCCAGAGTGACCTGATCTGCAGCAACGATGAAAGTCCTGCAATAACTTATACAGAGCCCTATCAGAGCGGCCGCTGAACTGACACTATGGAATCTTATGCAAACTCATCAGGAGGGGAGCAGCATCCTGCAGCCCCCTCCTCACTCCAGACATCCTCTCCAGACCTCATATCTACCGCCATTCACTGACCTGATCCACCAGCTCCTCTCCCGCAGGATAAAGAAGCTCCAGGCGCTGCTGTGTGATGTCAGTCCTGGAGACGCAGCACACAGCGCGCAGGGTGCGTGTCTGCCTCCCTGTGATGTGGCCGGCGTCTAAAAGGTACAGTGCGGTCCCCCTGCCAAACCTGCCCCTGCCTCTGCACAAAACATTATAATGAGGGCAATCTGGCCATGGGTCCCCCTGAAGCCTCGGGCCCCGGGCGGTAGCTCAAATTGCCCTCATTATAATCCGTATATACATCAGCCCCAGTGTATCCCATGTGATGTATATACATCGTTCCCAGCGTGTCCCATCTGATGTATATACATCGGCCCCAGTGTATCCTATGTGATGTATATAGATCGCCCCCAGCACATCCCCTCAGAAGTATATATATCGGCCCCATTGTATCCTATGTAATGTATACATATCATCCCCAGTGTATCCTATGTAATGTATATGCATCGGCCCCAGATTATACTATCTGATGTAAACAGCATAATTAAGTACTGTATATAGTGTGGACCTGTGTATATAGCATGTAGTGAGGTGCTGTGTGTAATATATAGTGTAGATGTGATGTGAATATAATATGTGCGTATAGCATATAGTGTGGGCTGCACATTTTATATAAAAGGCACATCTCTACACTATATAGTATACACACAGCTCCATACCATGTTTTATAACCCAGTATATAGTGTGGAGCTCTGTATATGGTGTGGACTTCCCACTAAAAGTTATGTACTCAGGCACAGCACCACACTAAATAACTATATACACAGCTCCATAGTTCATACTATAATATATATACTATAATATTTACTTCATGTATATACAATGGTCCCAGTGTTTGTGTGGGTATATATATATATATATATATATATTTAGATGTTTGCAGCATATATTTTGGAGCTATGTATGCTGTGCATAATTCTCCCTATGGCCACGGCCCCACTATCAGTATTTGGTCAGTATTCGGTCAGTATTTTTTCTCAGGAGTTGGAGACAAAACCAGGAGTTGGTGATAAATCCAGAATTGGTGACTTGCTTCTATTATACCTTTTCTCTGATTGTTCCTCACCTGGTTTTGGCTCCCACTCCTAAGAAAAAATACTGACTGAATACTGATAATGGGGCCGTGGCCTTACACACAGTATATATAGGACATGAGAAGTGGTACTTTGCAGTGTACTGTATATATACAGAATAATACAGATACTGACAATTGCAACCAGCATGCAGACAGAAGTGGTACTGTGCAGTGTATACTGTATATACAGAATAATACAGATACTGCGGAAATAATACTGACCGAATACTGACCAAATACTGATAGTGGGGCCATGGCCTTACACACAGTATATATAGGACATGAGAAGTGGTACTTTGCAGTGTACTGTATATATACAGAATAATACAGATACTGACAATTGCAACCAGCATGCAGACAGAAGTGGTACTGTGCAGTGTATACTGTATATACAGAATAATACAGATACTGCGGAAATAATACTGACCGAATACTGACCAAATACTGATAGTGAGGCTGTGGCCTAAGTCTCAGTATCTGTATTATTCTGCATATTTACACTGCACAGTACCACTTCTCCTGCCCTCTATACTGGGTGTAATTCTCAGTATCTTTATTATTCTGTATATATACACTGCACAGTACCACTTCTCCTGCCCTCTATACTGGGTGTAATTCTCAGTATCTTTATTATTCTGTATATATACACTGCACAGTACCACTTCTCCTGCCCTGTATACTGATGTAAATCTCAGTATCTGTATTATTCTGTGTATATAAATTGACTGCAATATTCTCAGTATCTGTATTAATCTGTATATATATACACTGCACAGTACTGCTTCTCCCGTCTTGTATACTGGTTTTAATTCTCAGTATCTGCATTATTCTGTGTTTATACTGTATATAGACTGTATATAGACTGCACAGTACCACTTCTCCTGTCCTGTATACGGAGTGTAATTTTCAGTATCTGTATTAATCTGTATATATACACTGCACAGTACTACTTCTCCCGTCTTGTATTCTGGTTTTAATTCTCAGTATCTGTATTATTCTGTGTATATACTGTATATAGACTGTATATAGACTGCACAGTACCACTTCTCCTGTCCTGTATACGGAGTGTAATTTTCAGTATTTGGATTATTCTGTATATATACACTGCACAGTACCACTTCTCCCGTCTTGTATTCTGGTTTTAATTCTCAGTATCTGTATTATTCTGTGTATATACTGTATATAGACTGTATATAGACTGCACAGTACCACTTCTCCTGTCCTGTATACGGAGTGTAATTTTCAGTATTTGGATTATTCTGTATATATAGACTGCACAGTACCACTTCTCCTGTCCTGTATACGGAGTGTAATTTTCAGTATTTGGATTATTCTGTATATATAGACTGCACAGTACCACTTCTCCTGTCCTGTATGCGGAGTGTAATTTTCAGTATTTGGATTATTCTGTATACATATAGACTGCACAGTGCCATTTCCTCTGTCCTATTCTTGGAGAGGCTGTATTACAGTTAGGTAGAGTCATTATTGGTTTATCATTTTCTACATTCCTATGGGCAAATAAAAATACATTTTGAAATCCTGTTTAAATGGGTTATCCCAAGTTTGGAAGTTCTCCCCCTTCTTATAGATAGGGGATGACTTTCTGATCACTGCGGACCTAACCACTGGGACCACCATGATCCAGAGAAACGGAACTGTGAAAAGATAAATGGAGCTGTGGTTGATGATGCGCACTGCTGCGCCATTCACGTGGGGCTCTTCAAATAACTCCTTTAAGAGAGTGCTGAGGGCATGACCAAGAAAAGTAACACATAGGTGCGCTTGTACACATCTGTAGATGGACAAAGACAGCGGTGCACACAGCGCGCAGCGCAAAGTTTACCCTTATGTACAGCACCATACAGAAAATGGCACTATATAAAATAGAGCAGGGGTGGGAGATTAATTTTCCCAAGGGGCCACATGAGAGACCATGATTGTTGTGGAGACCAAACCAATAGGCTAAAATTAATTCTGCTCAATGTTAATATTAACATATTAATTATAATTATTTTTTATAATATAATATTTAATAATAATAAATAATAATAACTTAATATTGAGCACAATTAAGTATGCTGACATCCCCCTATATACAGTATGAGCCCTCCCACATCACCCCCTACATACAGTATGAGCCACCACATAGCCCCCTACATACAGTAAGAGCCCCACATAGCTCCTTATATACAGTGTGAGCCCCCAGATAGCGCCTTAGATACAGTATGAGCCTCCACATAGCCTCCCATATACAGTATGAGCCTGCGCATAGCTCCCTAGATACAGTATGAGCCCCCATATAGCTCTCTAGATACAGTATGAACCCTCGCATAGCTCCCAGGATACAGTAGATACAGTATGAACCCTCGCATAGCTCCCTAGATACAGTAGATACAGTATGAACCCTCGCATAGCTCCCAGGATACAGTAGATACAGTATGAACCCTCGCATAGCTCCCTAGACACAGTAGATACAGTATGAATCCTCGCATAGCTCCCTAGATACAGTAGATACAGTATGAGCCCCCGCATAGCTCCATAGATACAGTATGAGCCCCGTGCATAGCTCCCAAGATACAGTATGAGACCCCGCATAGACTCCTAGATACAGTATGAGACCCCACATAGCCTCCTAGATACAGTATGAGCCCCTGCATAGCCTCCTAGATACAGTATGAGACCCCACATAGCCTCCTAGATACAGTATGAGACCCCACATAGCCTCCTAGATACAGTATGAGACCCCGCATAGCCTCCTAGATACAGTATGATGTAGCACCCTGAGGATTCGGCTGCTACAGGGGTATTGCACCTCAACCAGAGGTGTGATATTCCACTCCCGGGTAAGGATGGAGTGTGGAACTGAGCTCGGTAGGCTGCATGCACTACACACATCCCATTTCCGAGGAGCAGACCAACGGTACTCCCACTTAGAAATGTGCAGGTACGACCGAGTCTGTTCCTGGCTGGAGTGGGAGGGGGGTGGTACATCCCAAGTAGTGTAGGGGCAGATAGGGGGAGCAGCCTGGGTAAAGATAGGAGCTCATTGGGTGCTGGTCACCTGAGCTCACACATAGAGGGTGTATATAAGGTGGGCACCAACTAAGAACAGGGTCAGTTGTAGAGAGAAAGTCAGCGAGCAGAGGAGAAGAGAGACCCAGAGTGAGAGAGGAGAAAGAGAGACCCAGAGGGGGAAACAGAAGAGAGGACTCTAAGAACCCAAATTAAATCCCCGGGTGAAGAGTCGGCAGCAGGGTACCGGAACCCAAGCTGGTGGGGGCAAAAACACACCCCAGCCAGAGACCGGAGGCCGTGGGCAGCGTCTGCCACGGCCACCCACCACATCCACCACGAAGGCATACCACGTGGAGGGTCAGGGAACCCAAGGCCAAGGGTCTCCCAACAGAAGGCCCGAGGGAGCTGGACCTGGGTGGATCAATAGTGGGGACGGCCAGAGAAAGGACAGAAGGAGAGCTCAGGGTCACGCTCCGGACTTATTTGGGGGTTGGCTGGATCCAGAACCTGGTGGACGCAGCACGGCTCGGGAGGTCACTCGAAGCTGGAGTGACCGGAACATCAGCAGTGAGTAAACATCCTAAACTGCATAACCCGACTCTGTCTCTGATTGCCGTCTACACTGCATCACCACAACCCCCATCCTCTGCACCTGATCCCCCTGAGGCTATACCCCACCCGTTGGGGGTTATATCACCAAAGCTGCACCTACACCATCAGCCTCAGCGGACCCTGCTGCAGCGGCAGCCATAGTGACCGCAATACAACGGGTGGCGTAGTCGACATTAAGAACTTATTAACATCTGTAGGACTGCCACATACAACTGAGTTTGACACCCTGGGCACGGACCGGGTCACAGCCACTCGGAAGACTACAACTCCCATCTGATCCGGCTCCGGATATTCCCCCTAAAGAATATGGCCCAGGGGGCGCGTCAATGAGACCCCACATAGCCTCCTAGATACAGTATGAGCCCCTGCATAGCCTCCTAGATACAGTATGAGCCCCTGCATAGCCTCCTAGATACAGTATGAACCCCCACATAGCCTCCTAGTTACGGTATGAGCCCCTGCATAGCCTCCTAGATACAGTATGAGACCCCACATAGCCTCCTAGATACAGTATGAGCCCCTGCATAGCTTTTTGGTATTAATCTAAATTGAATACATTTTTAATTTTTAAATGGATAAATTTGTTAGCTAGTTATTACTAATCCTCAGATATACATCAGTTTTTTGTACACTGGTCCACACGCACATGTAGACACACACACTCACTCACAAACACAGGCAGTCACACACATACACACACACGCAGTCACACACATACACACACACGCAGTCACACACATACACACACACGCAGTCACACACATACACACACACGCAGTCACACACATACACACACATGCAGTCACACACATACACACACATGCAGTCACGCACATACACACACATGCAGTCACACACATACACACACACGCAGTCACGCACATACACACACATGCAGTCACGCACATACACACACATGCAGTCACACACATACACACACATGCAGTCACACACATACACACGCATGCAGTCACACACATACACACACATGCAGTCACGCACATACACACACAGGCAGTCACACACATACACACACATGCAGTCACACACATACACACACATGCAGTCACACACATACACACACATGCAGTCACACACATACACACACATGCAGTCACGCACATACACACATGCAGTCACACACATACACACACAGGCAGTCACACACATACACACACATGCAGTCACGCACATACACACACACGCAGTCACGCACATACACACACACGCAGTCACGCACATACACACACATGCAGTCACGCACATACACACACATGCAGTCACACACATACACATGCATGCAGTCACACACATACACACACATGCAGTCACGCACATACACACACACGCAGTCACACACATACACACACACACACACAGGCAGTCATGCACAAACACACACGCAGTCACGCACATACACACACATACACACACATGCAGTCACGCACATACACACACATACACACACACGCAGTCACACACATACACACACACGCAGTCACGCACATACACACACATGCAGTCACGCACATACACACACATGCAGTCACGCACATAAACACACATGCAGTCACGCACATACACACACATGCAGTCACACACATACACACGCATGCAGTCACACACATACACACACATGCAGTCACGCACATACACACACACGCAGTCACGCACATACACACACATGCAGTCACACACACACACACGCAGTCACACACATACACACACACGCAGTCATGCACATACACACACATGCAGTCACACACATGCAGTCACACGCATACACACACATGCAGTCACACAAATACACACACATGCAGTCACACACATACACACACATACACACACATGCAGTCACGCACATACACACACATGCAGTCACACACATACACATGCATGCAGTCACGCACATACACACACATGCAGTCACGCACATACACACACATGCAGTCACGCACATACACACACATGCAGTCACGCACATACACACACATGCAGTCACGCACATGCACACATGCAGTCACGCACATGCACACATGCAGTCACGCACATGCACACATGCAGTCACGCACATACACACACATGCAGTCACGCACATACACACACATGCAGTCACGCACATACACACACATGCAGTCACACACATACACACACGCAGTCACGCACATACACACACATGCAGTCACACACATACACACACAGGCAGTCACACACATACACACACATGCAGTCACACACATACACATGCATGCAGTCACACACATACACACACATGCAGTCACGCACATACACACACAGGCAGTCACACACATACACACACATGCAGTCACACACATACACACACATGCAGTCACACACATACACACACATGCAGTCACACACATACACACACAGGCAGTCACACACATACACACACATGCAGTCACGCACATACACACACACGCAGTCACGCACATACACACACACGCAGTCACGCACATACACACACATGCAGTCACGCACATACACACACATGCAGTCACACACATACACATGCATGCAGTCACACACATACACACACATGCAGTCACGCACATACACACACACGCAGTCACACACATACACACACACACACACAGGCAGTCATGCACAAACACACACGCAGTCACGCACATACACACACATACACACACATGCAGTCACGCACATACACACACATACACACACACGCAGTCACACACATACACACACACGCAGTCACGCACATACACACACATGCAGTCACGCACATACACACACATGCAGTCACGCACATACACACACATGCAGTCACACACATACACACACATGCAGTCACACACATACACACGCATGCAGTCACACACATACACACACATGCAGTCACGCACATACACACATACGCAGTCACGCAATACACACACACGCAGTCACGCACATACACACACATGCAGTCACGCACATACACACACATGCAGTCACGCACATACACACACATGCAGTCACGCACATACACACACATGCAGTCACGCACATACACACACATGCAGTCACGCACATACACACACATGCAGTCACGCACATACACACACATGCAGTCACGCACATACACACACACGCAGTCACGCACATACACACACACGCAGTCACGCACATACACACACATGCAGTCACACACATACACACACATGCAGTCAACACTCAGTCACGCACACACGTAGTCTTGTACACACATGCAGTCTTTTACACAAGCAGTCACACACACGCAGTCACATACACTCACGCGGTCATGCACACAGTCAGACACCAGCAGGCATGCGCACACATGGTCATACACACACGGTCATGCACATGCAGTCACGCATATACGCACACGGAGTCACGTATACACATGCAGACTTGCACATATACGGGTCGCAGAAATGTGCGCACACAAACATATACAGACATATACAAAGACACATACAGACATAAACATATTTGAAGACATACAGAAAAATACATGTAAACAGACATATCACATATTACAACTGTGCTGGTCTCAGAGATGGTCTTCAATGTCCAAGGGCTACTAAACGGATTTGATGCTTACATTCATGTGATAATTTACCCCATACTGTAAATTATACTAATATTAGTGGTTTCCCTGGGAAGAAGCTAAACCACCCTAGCCACCGGTCTGAGGGTCCTTGGGATACTACAATTTAGGGTAAGCGGTCATAGGCCCTTTGGTCCATTATTCTGATACTTATACATTTGCTGATGGTGGCCCTGGGAGTTGGTATTTTAGTGGCACACTTAGTGCTTATACTCTCACCACTTGCCCTATATAGATTACCTGGGTCAACCTGTTACCACTAGCCTAAAACACCCCGCTTTTCTCAGCCTATACCTTGCATAGAGCTATATATAATCTCTGGTTTTCCCCTGGGGGGTTTCCTTACACTTACCCCTATGCACACTGTTTTTGTCTTTATTGTCTATTTGCTATTATGTATACATCTGTATTTAATAAAGATTTTGTCATATCTTTGCATAAGAAGCTCCTAGTTTCTCTGTTTTTTTCCAAATGATACTAATATTAGTGGTTTCCCTAGGAGCATCAGGACCTAAGATGTTATTATACAGATGAGGGAACACTGCGAAAAATGTAATAATCTATAGTAAGGGGTATATTGGGCCTCATTTACCCCAAACATGTCCTTGTTACCCATCCCAAGAAGTCAGAGCTCAGTGTAATGAGTACAATGCCGCACGTTACTAAATCATTGTGCCGTCTATAAACATGGACCAGTGCATCCTACTGTAAACTCTAGACATATTAGCTGTCATCCAAAGAGCACCATGACCTAAAGAATCAGGGGAATCTTGGGGTGATGGCCGATAAATCTGCTTTTTAAAAATATAATAAAAAAAATAAAAAAATTGAGGTTTTATTACTATTGATAACAAAGCCAATTTTAATATTAGACAGTATTTCTGAATAAGGCCTAATGTTACCCCCACTATTGTTAAAATATTAGCTGTCACCCCAAAGCCAAAACCAGGTGAGGAACAATCAGAAAAAATGTATAATAGAAACAAGTCACCAATTCTGCATTTATCACCCACTCCTGGTCTTGGCTCCCACTCCTGAGAAAAAATACTGACTGAATACTGATCAAATACTGATAGTGGGGTCGTGGCCTAAGAGCTAAAGTCGGTCTCAGGGGTAGGTAAGCCTTTTTATCATGCTCTACCACTGCTAACTTATAAAGGAGGCAGAAAAGCGTTTGCCGACATATGATGTAATAGCTCCTCCAATGTCAGGTCTCTATGTATGGAGCAGGTTCAGGAGCTGAGCCCGCATCATACTGGGCAGATGCCTGTACACATAACACCGACAATGAATGGGGTATAGCTACACATCCAGGAAAAAAATACATGTGTATAATCATTAAGGTCCACTGGACCACAATTCAAGTATGAAATGACCTACAACAATCCAGTAAGGATTAAATAATACAGCAGACATAATGGAGTAAATTCTTTATTTGGATAAATCAGTGATCAGACATAGAAAAATACGTTAAAAAACATGTAATTGACAACTATACATTAAAACACACGTGGGGTGTAGAGACACAGCCTATGTATTGAATAGTGGTTCTCCCTAGGACGCACATATATTGGATTTCATGCAGTAAATACATGAATACAAGTAAATTAACACCATCGATATATTAAATACATAAAGTGCATGTGCAGATATATATATGTATATACCAGAATAACATCAAAGAGAAAAACAGTACATCTAATATAATAAATAGGAAAAATCTCATATAATTCTTGTGACACATAACTTGAATATATGGCCGTAATAATGTACATAGTGCAAAAGTCATTGGCCAACATAAGAATAAATATCAGGATATAATGAAGAAATAAAGATGGGATTAGCCAAATCCAGAGGCAGTATGGCATGAGCGGGGTAGGGCTGTGTGACCTCCACCCACAGGCGTTCTGCTCGCGGTTCTACAGGGAGATGCCTGTACACAGCCGGCATCTGTAACCGCAGCCATCAGAGATTGTTCTGATCGCTGCTGTTACACTGATCACTGGCTGCGGATGGGTTATCATGGCAGCCGACTATGAGAACTACTAGGATGAGTTTAAAAGAAATGTTCCTGTGCTGAGATAATCTTATAAATGTGCCCCTGCTGTGTACTGTGTAATGGCCGTGTCTGACCGTGCTGGACAATGGTCTGATCATACCACAGCTCCTGGGCAGGAGGAAGCAAAAGAGGATACAGACAGGATCACAAAGGATTATTTCTTTCAGGAAAAATATTGCTTAAAAACAGACAGCAAAATGTTTTACCTCACAAAATGAATCAGCTGTGATCCCGTGTTGTAATGTCTGTATACTCTTTTGTGTCCTCCCCTGCCCAGGAGCTGTGGTATGATCAGACCATGGCCCTGTAAGGTCAGACACATCCATTACACAGTACAAACCAGGGGCACATTTATAAGATTATCTCAGCACAGGAACATTTTTTAACACATCCAATTGTAGAACTTATTTTTACTCCAAGATCTATTAGTTAAAATGTACTTTGTTTGTGGGAAAACCCTTTAAATTCCATAAGAGGACTGAAAAAATAAAGTAAACATATATAAAAAAGTGTTAAAAATATAAACCAAATAAAAACTTATAATAATTTGAATCAACCCTTTTCCTTTATTAAGTATAAAAAAAAATAATTATATTATTATCAAAATATTCAATTAAGTGTGTTTTTGGCCGACACACTTTCCTAACAAAAGGCAATAAAATGTGATCAAAACATCTCCCCACCTCACAAAAAAAGAATAAAACATTTGCAGGTCTTAGAAAATGGACGCACAAACCCAATGGTTTTTATTTACAAATGTTCACATTTTTTTCATCACTTAAATTTAAAAAAAAAAATAGACAAGTTTGGGGTCTTAGTAAATGTTCAGACCTGGAGATTCATTTTACCCAGTCATTTTTATTGCACGATGAATACCACATGAACAAAAGAAAAAAATCAATGGTGGAGTTGCTTTTTTTCTTCTTTCTTTTTTTCACCATTTCAATGAATTTGGAATTTGAAATTACAACTCATCCTGCAAAACGCAATCCCTCATACGCTATGGTGATGGAAAAGCAAAAAAGATATGGCTCTTGGAAGAAGGGGAGGGAAAAAAGTAAAGTGTAAAGATGAGAATTGTCAGTGTTGGGAAGGGGTTTAAGTAATGGATATCTTACCTTGGTCTGGAATGCGAAGTCTGCGCGGACAAGGAAGGGGCTCCCAGATGCCAGCTGTAAAACCCGTCGCTCCACCATCCCAGAAGCATCACCGGAAGCAAGCAGGGCTCTTTTGCTGATGATCTTAGTAGCAAAATATTTGCGGGTAGATGTATCCTCCGCCAGCACGACCATGCCAAAACTTCCCCGGCCGAGCACATGATGGAACAGTAATCTCCTTTTGAAGTTATCAGACACTGTGGCTTCACTGCTATCCTCTTCTTTCTTCAGATCCATGGCTTTCTGTCCTGTTGAAATCCTTCGTCGTTTTATACCCTGGATCTCCTTTGAAGATGTCTTTTCATCTCCCAATGAGCTGAAGATGGCTCCTCGCTTCTTGGCTCCCATCTTCAGATGTGCCTTCATCTCTTCCTCTCCATCTTTCTTCTGGACAGGTTGTTTTGTCGTCTTGACTGAAGACTTCCTCTCATCATCAGATGTGTCATAGGTAGGTCTTCGTCTGCTCACTCCTTCTCTCCTAAATTTCGCTTGCATTTTGTCGCTCTGCTCAGCAGACATCTCCTCAACTGTCGCCAGTCACCTCCAACTGTCACTCACTGCCGATCAAATGTAAGCATCTCAGCTAGCGCACAGCAATCCACTGGTCATGTGATCAGCAACTGACCAGTGACATTTATAAGATGCATAGCCTTTCACTGAGATTTAATACATGGGTATTTAAAATTATGCCAGGTGATCTGTGGAGTACAAGGTGCAGCTGTTACTAATATTAGTAAATCTGCACCAAGTGCCCAATTTGACTGATGTTTGTTAATATAGATATGAGATATATATACCTATACATATACAAACTATATATACATACAGTGTATATATATATATATATATGACGCGCCCCTGGGCCTGTGTCGCGCTGCGTTGCGCACGCGGGAGCTTACCCGGAGCCGGATCTCTTGAGGGTTGTAGTCTCGTGGCGGTGATCCGGTCCGTGCCCAGGGAGTCAGACTAAGTGGCGCTGTATCAGCGGTAGATGATGGACGACTACGCCACCCGTTGAATGCAGCGAAGGAGCTGCCGCTGCAGGGCAGACCGCTGAGGCCGGTGGTAGGATTGTGCAGCGTGATAGTATAACCCCCAACGGGAGGGGTATGGCCTCAGGGCAGCCGACGTGGATGATGGGGGTAGCAGGAACCACTCAGAGATGATGCGGTGTAGTTCAGGGTCTTTACTGGTGACAAAGATAGACCCTCCCGGAGTACTGGCTAGCGGTTGGGGCCTGGTCAGTCCTTGAGCAGATGGGATCTCCCCTGGCCAGGCGGAGTTGTAGGCCTCCCAAACTAACGATACTCTTCTGGCTACCTTGCTAGAAGCGAGTATAAGTAGCCCACGTCCCTGAGTGTACTGTGTGGTGCTCACCCGTATGGCCGGTGACTCGGGGCCTTCTAGTAGCTTCCGCTCCTCAGGGGCTGGCAGCTGCAGAGCTCCTGTTGTTTCTTCCTATGCTGCTTCTCTTCTCTACTTCTGGCATGGCCCAGGAGCTGGGCCCAGCCGGAGCCACAGCTCCCTGTCGGCCCTCCTGGCTGAACTCTCCCTCTCAACTCTCTAACCCTGCCTCAGCCCCAGGTTTATACAGGGGAAGTTCTTCCCCTCCCAGGACTGGGCAGGAGGTGTGGCATGCATAGGATTCCTGACCAAGAGACCTCCCACCTGCTCTCAGACGTAATATCTCTATCACTGTGGCAACCAGACCCCTGGGGTGTCACATATATATATATATATATATATATATATATATATATATACAGTTAAAACCAGAAGTTTACACACACTATATATAAAGACACATCTGCATGTTTTTCTCAATATCTGACATGAAATCAGAATAAACCTTTCCTGTTTTAGGTCAATTAGGATTACCATAATTTTTAATATTTGCCAAATGCCAGAATAATGGGAGAGAAAGAATGTTTTAAAGCATTTTTTATTACTTACTGCAAAGTCAAAAGTTTACATACACTAAGATTACTATGCCTTTAAACAATTCTGGACTGCCCATATGATGATGTCATGTGTTTGGAAGCTTTTTTTGGCAACATCTGAGTTAATTAGAGACACATCTGTGGATGTATTTTAATGCACACCTGAAACACACTGCTTTATTGTGTAGCATCATGGGAAAGTCTAAAGAAATCAGCCAAGATATCAGAAAGAGAATTTTGGACTTGCATATGTCTGGCTTATCCTTGGGTACATTTTCAGGATACCTGAAGGTGCCTCGTTCATCTGTACAAACAATTATACGCAAGTACAAACAAGATGGGAATGTCCAGTCATCATACCGCTCAGGAAGGAGACGGGTTCTGTGTCCCAGAGATGAACGTGCTTTGGTCCGACATGTGCATATCAACCCAAGGACAAAAGCAAAAGATCTTGTGAAGATGATGGTGGAAGCTGGTAAGATTGTATCAATATCCACAGTGAAACGAGTACTGTATCAACATGGGCTAAAAGGCAACTCTGCCAGGATGAAGCCATTACTCCAAAAGAAAGATAAAAAAACAGATTAATGTTTGCAAATGCACACAGGAACAAATACCTTAATTTTTGGCGATTTGTCCTGTGGTCTGATGAAGCTAAAATTTTACTTTTTTGAGGATAATGACCATCGTTACTTTTGGAGGAAAAAGGGAGAAGCTTGGAAGCCTAAGAACACCATCCCAACTGTGAAACACAGGGGTAGCAGCATCATGTTGTGGGATTGTTTTGCTGCAGGAGGGACTGGTGCACGTCACAAAATAGATGGCATCATGAGAAAAGAAGATTATGTGGCAATACTGAAGCAACATCTCAAGACATCAGCCAGAAAGTTAAAGCTTGGGCGGAAATGGGTCTTCCTAATGGACAATGACCCAAAGCATACTGCCAAAATGGTAACAAAGTGGCTTAAGGATAATAAAGTCAATGTTTTGGAGTGGCCATCACAAAGCCCTGATCTCAATCCTATTGAAAATGCAGGTGTGAGCAAGGCGACCTACAAACCTGGATCAGTTACACCAGTTTTGTCCGGAGGAATGGGCCCAAATTCCGACCAACTATTGTGAGAAGCTTGTGGAAGGATATCCCGAACGTTTGACACAAGTCATTGAGTTTAAGGGTAATGGTACCAAATACTAATGACATGTATGTAAGCTTTTGACTTTGCAGTAAGTAATAAAAATGCCTTAAAACATTCTATCTCTCTCTTTCATTATTCTGGTGTTTTGCAAGTAAACTTCTGGTTTCAACTGTATATACAGTACAGACCAAAAGTTTGGACACACCTTCTCATTTAAAGATTTTTCTGTATTTTCATGACTTTGAAAATTGTACATTCACACTGAAGGCATCAAAACTATGAATTAACACATGTGGAATTATATACTTAACAAAAAAGTGTGAAACAGCTGAAAATATGTCTTATATTCTAGGTTCTTCAAAGTAGCCACCTTTTGCTTTGATGACTGCTTTGCACACTCTTGGCATTCTCTTGATGAGCTTCAAGAGGTAGTCACCGGAAATGGTTCTCACTTCACAGGTGTGCCCTGTTAGGTTTAATAAGTGGGATTTCTTGCCTTATAAATGGGGTTGGGACCATCAGTTGTGTTGTGCAGAAGTCAGGTGGATACACAGCTGATAGTCCTACTGAATAGACTGTTAGAATTTGTATTATGGCAATAAAAAAGCAGCTGAGTAAAGAAAAACGAGTGTCCATCATTACTTTAAGAAATGAAGGTCAGTCAGTCCGAAAAATTGGGCAAACTTTGAAAGTGTCCAGAAAAGTGCAGTTGCAAAAACCATCAAGCGCTACAAAGAAACTGGCTCACATGAGGACCGCCCCAGGAAAGGAAGACCAAGAGTCACCTCTGCTTCTGAGGATAAGTTTATGCGAGTCACCAGCCTTAGAAATTGCAGGTTAACAGCAGCTCAGATTAGAGACCAGGTCAATGCCACACAGAGTTCTAGCAGCAGACACATCTCTACAACAACTGTTAAGAGGAGACTTTGTGCAGCAGGCCTTCATGGTAAAATAGCTGCTAGGAAACAACTGCTAAGGACAGGCAACAAGCAGAAGAGACTTGTTTGGGCTAAAGAACACAAGGAATATACATTAGACCAGTGGAAATCTGTGCTTTGGTCTGATGAGTCCAAATTTGAGATCTTTGGTTCCAGCCACCGTGTCTTTGCGCGTCGCAGAAAAGGTGAACGGATGGACTCTACATGCCTGGTTCCCACCGTGAAGCATGGAGGAGGAGGTGTGATGGTGTGGGGGGGCTTTGCTGGTGACACTGTTGGGGATTTATTCAAAATTGAAGGCATACTGAACCAGCATGGCTACCACAGCATCTTGCAGCGGCATGCTATTCTATCCGATTTGCGTTTAGTTGGACCATCATTTATTTTTCAACAGGATAATGACCCTAAAAACACCTCCAGGCTGTGTAAGGGCTATTTGACCAAGAAGGAGAGTGATGGGGTGCTGCGCCAGATGACCTGGCCTCCACAGTCACCAGACCTGAACCCAATCGAGATGGTTTGGGGTGAGCTGGACCGCAGAGTGAAGGCAAAAGGGCCAACAAGTGCTAAGCATCTCTGGGAACTCCTTCAAGATTGTTGGAAGACCATTTCCGGTGACTACCTCTTGACGCTCATCAAGAGAATGCCAAGAGTGTGCAAAGCAGTCATCAAAGCAAAAGGTGGCTACTTTGAAGAACCTAGACTATAAGACATATTTTCAGTTGTTTCACACTTTTTTGTTAAGTATATAATTCCACATGGGTTAATTCATAGTTTTGATGCCTTCAGTGTGAATGTACAATTTTCAAAGTCATGAAAATACAGAAAAATCTTTAAATGAGAAGGTGTGTCAAACTTTTGGTCTGTACTGTACATATATATATATAATATAGATACGTTTGTTCTAATTTTTTTTTCTTAAGGGGAATCTGTCACCCAGATTTTGCTACTTCATCTGAGAGCAGCACGATGTAGAGGCAGAGACCCTAATTCTGGTTATGTACAGGTGCATCTCACAAAATTAGAATATCATCAAAAGTTAATTTATTTCAGTTCTTCAATACAAAAAGTGAAACTCATATATTATATAGAGTCATTACACACAGAGTGATCTATTTCAAGTATTTATTTCTGTTAATGTTGATGATTATGGCTTACAGCCAATGAAAACACAAAACTCATTATCTCAGTAAATTAGAATACTTTATAACAACAGATTGAAAAATGATTTTAAAATTCGAAATGTTCAGTAAATGCCCTCAATACTTGGTCGGGGCTCCTTTTGCATCAATTACTGCATCAATGCGGCAATGTGGCATGGAGGCGATCAGCCTGTGACACTGCTGAGGGGTTATGGAAGCCCAGGTGGCTTTGATAGCAGCCTTCAGCTCATCTGCATTGTTGTGTCTGGGGTCTCTCATCTTCCTCTTGACAATACCCCATAGATTCTCTATAATAGATTCTCTATGGGATTAGGTCAGGCGAGTTTGCTGCCAATCAAGCACAGTGATACTGTTGTGTGTAAACCAGGTATTGGTACTTCTGGCCGTGTGGACAGGGGCCAAGTCCTGCTGGAGAATGACATTTCCATCTCCAAAAAGCAGAGGGAAGTATGAAGTGCTGTAAAATGTCCTGGTAGACGGCTGCGCTGAGTTTGGTCTTGATAAAACACAGTGGACCTACACCAGCAGATGCCACGGCTCCCCAAACCATCACTGATTGTGGAAACTTCACACTAGACCTCCAGCAGCTTGGATTATGTGCCTCTCCACTCAGGGCCGGCTCCAGGTTTTCATGGGCCCCGGGCGAAAGAGTCTCAGTGGGCCCCTTTAGCACATACCACAATTCATGATTCATGATGCACAGATGCGGCAGAGAAATATAGGTATAGTACAATGCCAAAGATTTCACTCACTTCTTATATGAGTGATATCTATCGTAAATTCTACAATATCTCAGAAAATGGTGAATCCTCGCAGCGCACAGTGCAGAGCGGACAGTATAGTCCTCCATACAGTATTATGGGCCCCATATAATGCTTCATACGGGATACTGGCCCCCATATAATGCTCCATACAGTATACTGGCCCCCATAAAATGCTTCATGCAGGCTGGGCCCCATGTATTGCTCCATCCTGTATGGGCCCTATCCTGTATGGGCTTCATATAATGCTCCATCCTGTATGGGCCCCATATAAAGCTCCATCCTGTATGGGCCCCATATAATGCTCCATCCTGTATGGGCCCCACATAATGCTCCATTCTGTATGGGCCCCATATAATTCTCCATCCTGTATGGGCTCCATATATGCTCCATCCTGTATGGGCTCCATATAATGCTCCATCCTGTATGGGCCCCATACAGTATAATGCTCCATCCTGTATGGGCCATATATATTGCTCCATCCTGTATGGGCCCCAGAGATTGCCCCATCCTGTATGGGCCCCATATATTGCTCCATTCTGTATGGGCTCCATCCTGTATGGGTCCCATAGATTGCTGCATTCTGTATGGGCTCCATCCAGTATGGGCTCCATCCTGTATGGGCCCCATATAATGCCCCATGCCTCCATATATAAAAAAAATAAAAAAATCAAATACTCACTTCACCTCTCCTGCTGCCGCTGCTCCGGACTCCTCAGCGTCGCTGGTGTCTTCCCGCTGTCTGCACTGTGACTGCTCAGCACAGGGCGCGCTGGAAAGACGTCATCGCGTCCTCTGACCTAAGATGTCACAGTCAAGAGACGGAAGAGACCAGAGCTGTGGAGGCACTGGGAGAGGTAAGTATTGTGTCGGGGCCCTGAGCAAGCGGGGGGAACCCACTCGCGGGCGCTAGCACCACACTCCTCCGCTCACGGGCCCCATAGCATGCCGGGTGCCCGACAGTGAGTGGGCCCCTGCCCCGCCTGCTCAGGGCCCCGGCACTTGCCCGGGTGCTGACGCTGGGCCTGTCTCCACTCTTCCTCCAGACTCTGGGACCTTGATTTCCAAATGAAAATTGGAACTCTGGGACCTTGTGGAGTGTCAATGACTGCCTTCAGGACATCTGTCAAGTCAACAGTCTTCCCCATGATTGTGGAGCCTACTGAAACAGACTAGGGGACCTTTTTAAATGCTTAGGAAGCCTTTGCAGGTGTTTTGTTAATTATTTTAATTTACTGAGATAATGACGTTTGTGTTTTCATTGGCTGTAAGCCATAATCAGCAACATTAACAGAAATAAACACTTGAAATAGATCACTCTGTTTGTAATGAATCTTTATAATATATAAGTTTCACTTTTTGGATTGAAGAACTGAAATAAAGTAACTTTTTGATAATATTCTAATTTTGTGAGATGCACCTGTATCACTTACTGGGCTGTGTGCTGCCGTTTTGATAAATATACTATTTTATCTGCGGCAGATCTACCAGTTCTCTGAATGCGGAGCTCTGTATAGCCCCGCCAAACCACTGATTAGCTGCTTTCTGTGTACACTGTGCAAAGGCAAAATCAACTAATCAGTGAGGGACAGGGATATACATAGCTCATGAATATGGAGGACTACCTGGTAGCAGGTGTACTAGTGATATATTCCTGCTGGTAAAATAGTGATTATATTAAAACTACAGCAAGCGGCCTAGTAAGTGACACATCCCTTGAATCAAGGTGAAAAAAATGATGACAGATCCCCTTTTAGATTAGTATTGCCTTATTCATACTGACCTGGAAAATCATATTGACAGGTAATTTTTACTGCACACTGAATGTCACACATACACACAAATTATGGAATTTCATTTTTAACACCATTTTACCCCACTTTTTTTTTCGCTTTTTCAATATATTTTATGATAAAATGAGTAGTGACATATAAAACTACAACTCATCCTCCAAAAAAAGCCTGTGGTTCTTGGAGCAAATGGATGAAAAAATGAAAGCACAAAAAAAAAGTCTGGGTCAAGAGTTAAAGGGAATCTGTCACTAGGTTTTTGCTACCCCATCTGAGAACAGCATAATATAGAGGCAGGGACCCTGATTCTAACGATGTATCACTTACAGAGCTGCTTGATATTGTTGAGGGAGGGCAATAACCCTTCACGGTTGACCAAGTGAGTGTCAAATTATTATGTTGATTGCGCAATCCACAGAAAACCAAACGGAGGCAATGCTCTGTATGGGGGGATTCAAAGAATCTCTGATCCCGTTTATTTTGCTTAGCATTTGATATTGTTTTGCGTTTATCAGTAGCCAATCCCCTACAGCCGTACTACAGTACTACAGGCTTGAGCCAATGTTAGTGCAATTATTACGGAAACACATATATGGTCATATTATCATCGTTAGTTCAAAGCACGATGGAAATGTACAAGGTCAATCCTGGCCTAGACTAGTTAGATAACAGGAGCGGGTGTCTGACAAAATGTTCTTGAGATAAAAAGTTAGTGTGAGAAAGTTCCATGTAAAGCATGAGAAAAGCAGGAAAGAAGTATGTTATGCAAGGAGTGATAATAACATGATTTTGAAACAAGCAGACAAAATGGAGTTGCTATACCATGAATATCAATATGTCCTTTACAATATAATTTTGATAAAATCACAGTTTTATCTGCTGCAGATCTAGCAGTTCTTTGAATGCTGAGCTCTCTAAAACCCCACCCCCATCACTGATTGGCAGCTTTCTGCTCATGTACAGTGTACACAGAGCTCATGAATATGCTGGACTACCTGGCAGCAAGTTTACTAATCCTCTAATGATAATCTCCTCCTGATAAAACAGTGATTTTATTAAAACTACACTAAGCAGCCCAGTAAGTAACACATCGCTGGAGTCAAGGTCTCTGGCTCTACATTATGCTGCTATCAGATTAGGTGTAAAAAAAACCTTGTGACAGATTCCCTTAGTCTTTCCTCTTAACAAAGATCCTCCATGCCCCTTACCAGTTTTGTTGCTCTTCCTTCTACTTTTTCGCAGTCCAGGACATCCTTTCCATGAACTGGTACCGATAACTAAACTGCATATTCCAGATGAGGCCGCACTAACGCTTTGTAAAGTGGTAATATTACGTCTCTGTCCTACAAGTTCATGATTCTTTTAATACATGACTATATCCTGCTGGCTTTAGAAGCCACCTACTGACATTGCATGCTGATATTTTGTCTGTGATCTACAAGTACTCCCAGAGATATGAGAGACTTTTATTTTTTCCTGTCGATTTCCTGAGGGAGTAGTAGTAGTTCTGGGTAAGTAGGTCCATGAAAAGCTGTCCCAGAATTGAATGGTTCAGAAAGTTACTGCCAATTACTTAAGTACTGCAGAAAAGTAGATGCAGGAGATGGGAGTAATTTGCACTAAAAGGGATAGTTATAAGCAGGGGCGTAACTATAGTGGGTGTAGGGCTTCAGTCGAACCTGGAGTTCAGGTGGACCCAAAAGGTACCTTTGTATCATATGAGTACACAAATCCTATCAAAGACTCGTGATAGTTGAGTCCCCTAGTGGAGAATTTGCATTGGAGCCCACAAGTTTAAAGTTGCTGAACTCAGGGAATTCGAACAATCTACGATTAGCTTTGCTAAAGTTGCCTAAAATGGCTGCTGTGAGTTTATACAATGTAGAAGATTACATCAGCGACCGAAGGATCAAATGACGTGGGGCAGGTTTGCAGTTATCACATCACATTACATAGCACAACAAATAAAAAGGGACTATCATAGCCTGCATAAAAGCAGAAGCAGGAAATGAAGCAGCTATTTTAGGGTTATTCTGGATAGTGATAGAATGTCACAGTTCACAGCTTAGCTATAGAGATAGAACCAATCCCAAGGGCTACAATAAAACTTAAAGGTGTATTATCATCTGAGATAATGGCACATAGAACGTATATGGTACAAATGTTTGATATGTAGAAGTCCTGGAAGAGCAGCCTAGCACCTATCGGGACAATAGGGACCCATATTTGCTGTAGTTCAAATAGTTAATGTGAGGTGCTGAATAATAATAATACTAATTTTTATTTTTATAGCACCAACATATTCCGCAGCACTTTACAATTTTAGGGGGGACTTATACAGACAATACAGACGTTACAGAATAAGCATAACTCAGATATTAAAAGGAGTGAGGGTCCTGTTCGCAAGCTTACAGTCTATAAGAAAATAGGGGAGACACAAAAGGTAAAATGTACAAATATTGTATAATACAGCCATAATATGCTAAATAGGGTAAGTACATAACACTACATGAACTGGTCGCCAGCCAGTATGTGTACAGTACAGACAGAGGCTAATCAGTGCATGGATGGTATGAGCATGATTTTGAAGAAAATTTTAATATGGGCCAACTGGGACAGTTACAGTAGATAAGTGTGTTGAGGCGATAAGCCAGTCTAAAGAAATGGGTTTTTAGGGCATGCTTAAAACTGTGGGTATTGGGAATTAATCGAATTGTCCTGGGTAGTGCATTCCAAAGAATTGGCGCAGCACGTGAGAAATCCTGGAGACGGGAGTGAGAGGTTCGGATTATGGAGGATTTTAGTTTTAAGTCACTAGCGGAACGGAGGGCATGTATAGGGAGGTAGACTGAGACGAGGGAGGATATGTAGGGCTGTGCTGAATGGTGGATAGCTTTGTGGGTAAGAGTGATAGGTTTATATTGAATGGGCAACCAGTGCAATGACTGGCACAGGGAAGAGGCATCAGTGTATCGGTTGGTGAGGAATATGATCCTGGCTGCTACGTTCAGGACGGATTGGAGAGGGGAAAGTTTCAGCCAAGTTTTTCACTACTTCTTACAAAACTCTGTGGAGATATCCATATGCATGTATGACCACTTCTCCACCTCATCTATATTTTTGGAGTGCTAGTTAGAGTTAAGGAGTCCACCAATTGTGCAAATATATGGGATCCCAGAGATGGAACACAGTGCACTGCTGGTACTTACTCGTTCTTGCGCCAACTTATTTACTCTATTCTTTTTTCTGAAATGGTGAATTCATGTGAGAACTGCCAGACACAGACAAGTACAGTGCCTGGAAAAAGTATTCTTTCCCCGTGAACTTTTCCATATTTTGTTCACGTTATACCCACAAACTTAAATATATATAATTGGTATGTTTTATGATATACTAACACAAAGTAGCAAGTATTTGTGAAGTGTAAAGGAAATGATACATGGTTTTCTAAAAAATTTAAAAATATGAATCTGGAAATTGTCACCTGCCCCCCTAAGTCAATACACTGTAGAACCATCTTTCACTGCAATTACTGCTGCAAGTCTTTTGGGGTATGTCTCTACCAGGTTCGCACATCTGGAGGCTGAAAATGTTTGCCAATTCTTCTTTGCAACTTAGCTCCAGCTCAGTGAGATTGGATGAGGATGGTTTGTGAACAGCAAGTCTTGCCACAGATTCTCAATGGGATTTAGATCTGGACGTTGACATGGTCATTCAAACACATGAATATCCTTTGACTTTTCACCTTTCTCACCTCTCTCATATATCTATTTATTCAGTCTCCCCTGTTCCAAGTCTTATTTTCACATAGCGCGCCTTGGGTTCACTGCGCATGCGCACGGTGGAACGCAACTCACCCCTCTCTTTCAGTATGATACCGGCGCGTCACATCCGGCCGACGGTGGAACGCAGACTGCACTGCATCTTTCGGCCGCGGTGGTCCAGGTAACATCTATCAGCCATCACCATTCATACTTACCTCTTCCTGTTCTGGCGCATATAAAATGGGACACATTTCCCATGTGCATACACCGGCACACTGACTGTTAGTTATGCCACATGGACGCACCCTGGTGATACTCCTGGATTCAAATAAGTAAGTTGCACAGCTGTATACTCAGTTTGATGCTCTCTGATACGCACTCTGAGGACTCCAGTTTCTTTTTACCTTTGGGGCATATTTATGACTTTTCATATATTTCACTATTTCTCCAAGTATTCTACCTCCTGCTTTGTTCTGAAATGAATACCTTTGGAATTCTAAGTTTGCCAGTTCCCCTTTTTTTCATTATATGGCATTGGATGATTTCTTACTGATTATTTTTATATTATAGGTACAATTTGCGCTTGAATATGACCGCCTATGCTTAAAATAAGTGACCCACTACTTGGCAACCTTGCATATGAGCTTTATGTATGTTTGGAAAAAAATATATGTATGTAATATGTATGGCTCTATTATTTGTGTGACCATATTAAATGTAGTATTCATATTTTTCATTGCCACAGATAACCTTGATAAAGGCAATTAGCCGAAACAAAACGTTCCGGTGGTTATTATCTTGTTACAGTCACTCTTTGGAATTAAAAAAAAATTTCTTGAAATGATATACAGTTGTTTTTTCATTTATTAGTGCCGGAGGTTTAGTTAAGATATTAATGGACTATTTTCCTCCTGAGCACAAAAATTTTTTTTTAAACAGTGTGAACCCTTATTGTTCTTCTGATATCCTTTGACTTAAACCAGGGATGCCAAACTCAAACTCAGAGGGCCAAAATGAAAAACTTGAACAAAATTACGGGTCAACCGGTATACAGTATAATGGGCCCCACATAGTCCTCCATACAGAATAATGGACCCCACATAGTCCTCCATACAGAATAATGGGCCCCACATAGTCCTCCATACAGAATTTTTATGGCTTGCTTTCAAAAAACGCTTTATTTTTGCCACTCTTCCATAAAGACCAGATTTCTGGACTAGTAGTTGTCCTGTGGACAGATTCTCCCACCTGAGCTGTGGATTTGCAGCTCCTCCAGAGTGACCATGAGCCTCTTGGCTGCTTCTCTAATTAGTGCTCTCCATACAAGGACTGTCAGTTTAGGTGGACGGCCATGTCTTGGTAGGTTTGCAGTTGTACCATACTACTTACGTTTTTTTTATTATCGATTGAACTGTGCTCCGTGAGTTGTTCAGAGCTTGGGCTATTTTTTTTATAACCTAACCCTGCTTTACTCTTCTCCATAGCTTTATCTCTGACCTGCCCGGTGTATTCCTTGGTTTTCATGATGCTGTTTGATTCCTAATGTTCTCAAATAAACCTCTGAGATCTTCACAGAACAGCTGTAGTTATACTGACAATAAATTGTACGCAGGTGGACCCAGTTTACTCATTATGTGACTTCATTGGTCACTCAGGATTTTATTTAGGGGTAGTAGACTACAGGGGGCTGAATACAAATGTGGCGCCCTGCTATGCATTGGTGCCACAGATCCTAGAGGGGTGCATGAACGGATTCCTCCACAAGAGGCCCTCATAGCATACACACACCTCCACCTTCCACCTCAGACCACCAGAGGGAGCCCGTTAGGGATATAAAAAGGGAAGGTGGAGCTAGGCAGTCAGTCTGGAGAACAGTTTCCTCTGGGACAGAGCTAGTTCCAGTCTGTATGGATCCAGTCTGTAGAAGGAAGCCTGTTGAGAGGAGCTCCTGCAGTAGCCATCCTGCTGTGGAGCACAGTCCAGACTCATTGAGCTCAGGTAGTGAGCCCAAGGCGTGCCGACGCCATAAGAGCGGTGAAGAGTAGCGAGGCCTACTGCCAGTGTGAAGCCTAGTGAGGGCCCCGAGCAGGCTGAAGGCAAGTGGAGTAAGCGAGCTACGTAGGGGGCAGAGGAGCTTAACCAGCTCACCCCACAAGCATTTACCGGACACCGGGTCCGCGTCTGCAAGGATCTCTAGGACCAGCAGAAACAACTGGGATCCCTGGCAAACTACATGTTCCAGGAATACCAAAAGCTGACCGTAATACCAGGGTCAGGAGTCACTGAGGCCCAAGAAACCAGGGAGTGTGAACTCCAACAGAAGGCCCTACCACCAGGTCAGCAGGTGCAAGACAGAGACCAAGTTAGGCCTAGCTTCAGGCAGGTCATAAACTACTAGGAAAAGGCAAGAAACAGGAGGCCCCACACCCGCTCACTGGGGAGAGTCCTGAAATGCACCCTTCACACTACAGTACCCCGGATCGTGCCTGAAAACACCACCAGTAAAGGTACTGAAGTGAACTGTCGTGTGTGTGCCTATTCTTCCTTTGACCCGGCTGGGTCCCCTCTGTCCTGCATCCCTTCTCCTACGCTGCCCTGAGGCCCCGCTCCACCTGTGGGGAGCAGAACCAACTAAGCTGCCCGACCACCGGCCTCAGAGGACTGTAGCAGCTCTGGTGAGTCTCACCAGACACCACAGGTGGCGTCACGAACTTTCCCCTTTTCCCATACACCTTTCCCCCAATTCCTTGCTTTTTTTTAAGAGTGACCCCAGGGTACGGCCCCGGGAGCCGGCCACCGCGGCATCCCCCAAAACTAACAGCAAGGCCCGGGCGCCGAGTCCCCATCCCTTGGGCTTGTCATCTCTTCCTGGCGTCACGAACAGGATCCTGTGCCCGCTGCAACGACGGAGTGTTGTGTCCGTTGCCACCGGGTAATGTCCACCGGGTAATATACAGTTTTTAACTGTTAAATATACAGTTAAAAACTGTATATTTAACTATGGCGAAGATTGCCGCCATTGTTGGGCCGCCGAGCGGGAAGAAGGGCGTAACCACGGGAAACTGAGAGGCGTACCTGCTAAAGCGCGTGAAGCCCCGGACACGCCCCATGCCTCGATGTCAAACCAGGAAGCGCCAGGTCCTGGAAGGAGCGTCGGTGAACACTCTGACTTAGGACGCAAGCGACGCAAGGTCCTGAAGAAGAATGTCACCTGCCGAGCTGCGGCCTACCGGAAGAAAAGAAGAGAAGGTAGGCCACAGTTAGCTAGGGGGGCGACAGAATGTCCGAAGAACAGCACAACACCGGAATACCGGTTAACCGCCCTGATGCTCAACTTGTGCCCGACGCCGAGCAGGCCGAAGCAGCCGCTCCACCAGCAGGGCCTGTAACCCCTGTCATACCCATGGCCCTACTGTACATCCCCGGAGCGAAGTGGCTCCCCCAGTACAGCGACAAACCAGATACCCTGTCTGGATTTAAGCGGAAAATATGCGGTATACTGGATACGTACTCTATGACAGGCAAGCAAAGAGCCGCTGTGGTATTAGGACAATTAACCGGTGCTGCGGAGCAAGAAGTAGAAACCTGGTCGGCCGCAGACCAAGAGTCAGTGTCCGCAATCTTTAAAAAGTTACAGACTGTCTTTGAGAATCGCATTGAGACAGACCTCCGGATGAGGTTCTACAACTGCTCTCAGCAACCAGAGGACAGTGTTCGGGACTATGCCTGGCGTTTACAAGGGGCCCTGCGAGCTCTGAAACAGGTTAGTCCAACCAGCATCAATAATGAAAATAAAATGCTGAAGGAACAGTTTATCTCCAGAGGAGAGCAGGACTGTGCGTTGGTGGTCCCTGGATCATCCAGATGCCACCTTTGACATCCTTAAGGACATGGCTACAAAAGGACTGCAGCCCCTGGAAACAACTACTATCCAATGTTACCAGGGTGGGGCCACCCCAGTGCCTGCTGCGTCCACCTTTTCCCCAGTGGCTGCTGAAGCCAAGGTGCAAGCAACGTCCCCTAGTGAGCTGGACAGCCTGCGCTCTGAAGTGCGTCAGTTGAGCAAAACCCTGACCACTGTACTGAGAACCCTGCAGCTGCGGACGGAGCCTGAGGAGGAAGGAAGGATCCTGCTAGCCGACAGCCCTGAGGATGTCCCCTGGATGAGAAGGAGGAAGAGGACAACGCCACCCCCTGGGAGGATCAGCGACCAACGCCGTCCACCGAAGGACCCTGTCTGCCACCGCTGCCACAAGTCAGGTCACACCATCCAGAGCTGTCCTTTAAACGAGAAAACCCTGGGGCCGAGGGCCGACACCCAGGAGTAGACTCCCCAGGCCCAACAGACTGGTACAGCAGGTTTGTGGGAGGAAGACCTTTCCTGTCCGTTGTGCTGGACGGCATTGCGACATCCGCTCTGCTGGACACAGGATCTCAGGTAACCATCATGCCTGACGTCCTCTACAAAAGGTTCTGGTCCATGGATGACCTACGCCCACCAGCTCCAAACCTTTCCGTTTATGCCTCAAACGGCCTCCCCCTTAACCTAGTCGGGGTTAAGGATGTGGCAGTAAAGGTGGGAAGAGTGGAACTGAAGGACCAGGGACTGATTGTAGTAGAGACTAATCCTGATGATACAAATTTGTATATGGTACTTGGCACTAATATTGTTAGTAACTTTCTGGGAGAAGTGGTGTTCTTGCTCCAACAGATAGCTGACACTGCCAGACCAGGGAAGAGAAGGGCTCTCCAGAAAGAGATCCGAGCCCTTATGTACCAGCAACAGGTAAAGCTAACAGGTGGTGAAATTGGTAATGTACTGGTGACAGACCCGGTACCCATTGTGATTCCCCCGGTGAGTGAAATGCTGATATGGTGTAGAGCAGCAATAGGTCTCAAAGGACGGAGCTACCAGGTGGTAGTAGAGCCCCTTAGCTCCGAGCCTAGGCCTACACTCTTGACTGCCAGAGGGGTAGTGGATGTACGCAATGGGAGGGTGCTGTACGCCTCCTAAACTATGGGGAGGACGAGATTAGATTACCTTGCTACGCCACTGTTGCCAAACTGTACACAGTAAATAACAACTCCATACACACGGTGGAGTCCTTAACCTCACCAGACGAAGTGGAGGATAATGATCCGGCAACCCAGGTGGAGGATTGGTGTCAACAGCTCCATGTTGGGACAGACAACACTACTGCTCATCAGAAGCAGGGTGTACACCGGGTGGTTCAGGAATACGAGCAAGTATTCAGTAAGCACCCACTTGACTTTGGGAGGATTAAGGGGGTTCAACACCATATCCCCACAGGTGACCATCCACCCATCAAAGAACGTTACAGGCCTATACCACCAGCACACTACCAGAAGGTGAAGGAGATGTTGCACGACATGAAGAAGGCAGGGGTAGTAAGGGATAGTTGTAGTCCCTGGGCAGCTCCCCTAGTTCTAGTCAGGAAAAAGGACGGAAGCTTGAGAATGTGTGTAGATTACGGACAAGTAAATCGCATTACACATAAAGATGCATACCCTTTACCACGCTGCCTTAAAGTCTGCAAATTACTTCTCCACCCTTGACCTCACTAGTGGGTACTGGCAAGTAGCTGTTGCTGAGGAGGATCGGGAGAAGACGGCCTTCACCACCCCGATGGGACACTGCGAGTTCAATAGTATGCTGTTTTGACTCTGCAACGCCCCCGGAACGATCCAAAGATTGATGGAGTGCTGCCTGGGACACTGCAACTTCGAGACTGTACTACTATACCTGGATGATGTGATAGTATACTCCAAAACGTATAAGGACCACTTGAAGCACCTGGCGGAGGTATGCGAGTCGCTGTCCCGGTGTGGGATGAAGTTGAAGCCCTCTAAGTGCCACCTGCTCAAGAGAAAAGTACAGTACCTGGGGCACATCGTCAGTTCAGAGGGAGTAGCACCAGACCCGGAGAAGGTCACTGCCATCCAGAAAAGGCCGGAGCCGAATTGCCTCAAGGAGGTACGTCAGTTCCTGGGACTAGTCGGGTATTACCGGAGGTTTGTGAAGGACTATACTAAGAAAGCGGCACCTCTGCAAGACCTCCTGGTAGGACAGTCCCCCAGAGGCAGAAATCCCCCATTCCAGTGGGGTAAGGAGCAAGCTGAATCCTTTAAGGTGATGAAGGAGATCCTGACCGGCGAAGAGATCCTAGCCTACCCTGACTACAGCCAACCGTTCCTGCTGTACACTGATGCCAGCAACGAAGGATTAGGAGCTGTACTGAGTCAGAAGCAGAATGGCAAAGAGAAGGTGATCGCCTATGCAAGCAGGAAGCTCCGCCCGACCGAGAGGAACCCAGAGAACTATAGCAGCTTCAAGTTGGAGTTCCTGGCCCTGGTCTGGGCCATCACCGAGCCGTTCAAGCACTATCTAGCCTCCAGTAAGTTCACTGCCTTCACTGATAACAACTCCTTGACTCATCTAGAAACAGCCAAGCTAGGAGCCTTGGAGCAACGATGGATGGCTCGGCTGTCAAATTACCAATTCACTATTAAGTACCGGGCGGGCCGCAAGAACGCCGATGCCCTGTCCAGGATGCCTCACCAGTCAGACACTGAAGAAGAAGTGGACGACCTGGAGGAGATTGAACTACCTGCCTTTCATCAGAATGGGATGGTCCACGAGCAATGAGCCTCCAGGAGGCCTCGCGGTAACACGTTAAACCCCCTGCCTCACCACAGCTGGAAGGAGACTCAGGACAGCGACCCAGTTGTCAGCCGTATCAAAGAACTGATAACCCAGGAAGGTTCCTCCCTGGAGAAGGAAGCGTCTCTCCAAGCCAAGCAGCTGTGGAATGAGAAGAGCCGGCTGTTCATCTATAGTGAGAAGCTGTGCCGGAGGTACGTCAACCCCAAAACCCATGAGATGGTATGGCAGACAGTGGTGCCCAAGACAGACATCCAGATGGTGTTGGAAGCCTACCACGATCAGGCGGGGCACTTCGGCTGGAAGAAGCTAGAGACCCTGCTGAAGTGTCGGTTTTATTGGGTAGGAATGCGCAGTTCTATTGAGAGGTGCTGCCGGAATTGTGGACCCTGTAGCCTCAGAAGAAAAGACTGCAGCAGCCAGAAGGCACCCCTGCAACCCATCAAGATGACTCGTCCCCTGGAGATCGTGGCCCTGGATCATGTCAAGCTGTCACCCAGCAGGTCAGGATATTCTTATGCCCTGACCATGGTGGATCACTACTCCCGGTTCCTGGTGGTCGCCCTCGTCAAGGACCTGACAGCAGAAACTGCGGCGAAGATATTTCAGGCGTACTTCTGCAGGCCCCATGGATACCCGGAGCAGATGCTGACAGATCAAGGCCCAGCCTTTGAAGCCGAACTGTTCAAGGAGTTCTGCCATCTGTACAGGTGTAAAAAGAGCAGGACTACACCGTACCACCCCCAAACCAACGGTCTCTGTGAAAGATGAATAACATCGTCATCGACCTGCTGAAGACCTTACCACTAGAGAGAAATCAGTGGCCAGACCTACTACCTGACGTGATAGATCTGTACAACCACATACCTGTGAGTTCCACCAATTATACTCCTGCATATCTCATGCGAGCCAGACCCAGGAAGCTGCCCATGGACCTGGAGCTTGGTGTAGTAGAACCAGAAGCAAATATGTCCACTGAGGACTGGGACACGACCAGACAGGAACAGTACAGAAGAGTACAGGCCTGTGTCGAAGACAGTCTCACTCGGGTAAGGGACAAGCAGGAAGCCCACTACAATAAAAGTGCGCCCGCAGAACCCTTCACACCAGGAGAAGTGGTGTTAAAAAGAAAAAGGAGAAACCACAAACTTGATGACCAGTGGGAGAGAGAACCCTACACTGTGTTAAATTCAAGATTCGATAATAGGAAGACCTGCCTAATTAGTAGAGACGGAGGTATAACGACTGCAACGGTATCTAGAGACCATCTGAAGTTGTGTCCAGACCTGCTAAAGCCCCAAGAAGTGCCTCTCACCGTACCGGAGGAGCCTAAAGAAGCAGTACTCCATACTGACTTAGGAGATTTCCCGGCAGATTGGCGTCAACTAGGAGGAGCAGTAATAATACCTGTGATCCACTTCTTTCAACAGTCAGAAAACCCTCCACAGCAAGTAGAGCCTGTAAGTGCTTCAGAAGAGCCTGCTCAAGAAAAATTCCCGGAAGAAGGATCCCCGGTTTGAACAGAGCAAGAAGGCCCAGCCAATGGTATACTTGCCAGTCCTGTAGAGAGGTTAAGGCAACCCTGCAGTTCCCCAACACTTAGAACTGACAGAATGGGAGGTAGTGCAAATACTAGTGCCTCACACATCCCAGTACCACGTAGGTCGACTCATAGCACACGAGGTCAGACCCCTGTCAGATACAGAGAATAGAGAAGGAAACTCTGACAGTGTAAATAGTTGCCCCTGGGGTATTATATTGTGTATTTTCATGTATGTATTTATTAACTTGTACTTTTGCCTTATAATGGACAATTTAAGTGAAATGGACACTTTTCCTTGTTGCCTTTAGTTACCCATCAGGGTACATAAAGAACTTTGTGGCTGAGGACTATGTGCAGCCCAAAAACTGCTTCTTGTAAATAATTGCACTCCCTGGAGGGCCCCTTTAGGTGACCTCGGAAGAAAAACCTGTCTGGTGTGGGACTAACGGAGGTCCGACTCAGGATCTCCAAGCCCTGCAGCCACCCCAGGGCCTATGTTGAGGATTTGGGACAGGTCCCTCAAGCTACCAAGTACTCTACCCTGTGAGATGGACATCCTGTAGGGAACCTCACCAGAAGAGACTTGAATTCTGAGGTTGCTTATTGTACATATGTATATGTTTGTTATTTATAATGTTTTATTATGTAACGTTTAAGCAAAGTGCCTCCCATAAAGGGAAGAGTTATTGTATTGTTGTTATAAAAAGTACTTCAGTCCGGGAGTACTGAGGTTTGCTAGGGGGGGTAATGTGGCGCCCCTGCTGCGCATTGGTGCCACAGATCCTAGAGGGGTGCATGGACGGATTCCTCCACAAGAGGCCCTCGTAGCATACACACACACACACCTCCACCTTCCACCTCAGACCAGCAGAGGGAGCCCGTTAGGGATATAAAAAGGGAAGGTGGAGCTAGGCAGTCAGTTCCTGCAGAAGATGAGCCTGAGAGAGGTCAGCCTGCAGTGGAGCTCAGTCTAGAGAACAGTTTCCTCAGGGGACAGAGGTAGTTCCAGTCCCTCTAGAGAGAGTTCAGCCTCATAAAGCTCAGTCAGTGAGCTTAAGGCGTGCCGATGCCATAAGAGCGGTGAAGAGTACCGAGGCTTATTGCCAGTGTGAAGTCTAGTGAGGGCCCCGAGCGCGGCCGAAGGCAAGTGGAGTAAGCGAGCTACGTAGAGGGCAGAGGAGCTTAACCAGCTCACCCCACGAGCATTTACCAGACACCTTGTCCGCGTCTGCAAGGATCTCTAGGACCTGCAGAAACAACCGGGATCCCTGGCAAACTACATGTCCCAGGAACACCAAGAGCTGCCTGTAATACCAGGGTCAGGAATCACTGAGGCCTAAGAGACCAGGGAGTGTGATCTCCAACAGAAGGCCCTACCACCAGGTCAGCAGGTGCAAGACAGAGACCAAGTTAGGCCTAGCTCCAGGCAGGTCATAAACTTAACAGGAAAAGGCAAGAAACAGAAGGCCCCACACCCGCTCACTGGGGAGAGTCCTGAAATGCACCCTTCACCCGACAGTGCCCTTGATCGTGCCTGAAACACCACCAGTAAAGGTACTGAAGTGAACTGTCGTGTGTGTGCCTATTCTTCCTCCGACCCGGCTGGGTCCCCTCTGTCCTGCATCCCTTCTCCTACGCTGCACTGAGGCCCCGCTCCACCTGTGGGGAGCCGCACCATCTAAGCTGCCTGATTACCGGCCTCAGATGACTGTAGCAGCGCTGGTGATCCTCACCAGACACCACGGGTGGCGTCACAAACTCTTTCCTATCTCATACACCTTTTCCCCACCATTCCTTCTTTCTTTTAAAGAGTGACCCCAGGGTACGGGCCCGGGAGCCGGCCACCACGGCGTCTCCACAAAACCAAACAGCAAGGCCCGGGCGCCAAGTCCCCATCCCTTGGGCGCGTCACTTCTCTCAGCACTCCCATCATTGCTCTCTCCTAGCCCCCTCCATCATTGCGCTCTCCCAGCACCCCCATCATTACTCTGTCCCAGCACCTCCATCATTGCTCTCTCCCAGCCCCACATCATTGCTCTCTCCCAGCCCCCCACCATTGCTCTGTCCCAGCACCCCCATCATTGCTCTCTCCCAGCAACACGTCATTGCTCTCCCCTTCCCCACCATCCCCATTATTGCTCTCCGCAGCTCTATCAGCCCCATTATTGCTCTTCCCAGCCCTATCATTCCTCTCCCCAGCCCCATCAACCCCATTATTGCTCTTTCCAGCCCCATTATTACTCTTCCCAGCCCCATCATTCCTCTCCCCAGCCCCATTATTGCTCTCTCCAGCCCCATCATCCCATCATTCCTCTCCCCAGCCCCATCAACTCCATTATTCCTCTCCCCAGCCCCATCAGCACCATTATTGCTCACCCCAGCCCCACTATCCCATCATTGCTCTCCCCAGCCCCACCATTCCCATCATTGCTCTCCCCAGCCCCATCATTTCTCTCCCTAGCCCTACCATCCCATTATTCCTCTCCCCAGCCCCATCAACCCCATTATTCCTCTCCCCAGTCCCATCATTCCTCTCCCCAGCCCCATTATTTCTCTTCCCAGCCCCATTAGTCCCATTATTCCTATCCCAAGCCCCATCATTCCTCTCCCCAGCCCCATCAGCCCCATTATTGCTCTCCCCAGCCCCATCAACCCCATTATTCCTCTCCCCAGCCCCATCAGCCTCATTATTGCTCTCCCCAGCCCCATCAACCCCATTATTCCTCTCCCCAGCCCCATCAGCCCTATTATTGCTCTCCCCAGCCCCATCAACCCCATTATCCCTCTCCCCAACCCCATCAGCCCCCTCTCCAACCCCAATATTTCTCTCCCCAGCCCCATCATTGCTCTCTCCAGCCCCATCAGCCCCATTATTGCTCTTCCCAGCCCCATCATTCCTCTCCACAGCCCCATCCCCTCCCCAGCATTTCAGTAAAAAAAAAAAACAACTTACCTCAGCTCGCTCCCCTGCAGCAGCATCCTCCTGGTTGCCGCCAGCTTTCTTCCTGACCCAGGCGCGCGCTGCATGATGACGTCATCAAGCTGCGCGCGCCTGGGTCAGGGAGGAAGCAGAGGACGAACCCTCCAGCTCCCCTGCTATTCTCCTCCTGACAGCAGTGGAGCTGCAGGGATCGCTCCTTGACCTCCGCGTGCAAGGAGCAGCTGCACCTTGCGGGCCCCTTGGTGCAGCTGCATGGTGGGGACCCGGCACAGCTGCACCGGCGGTGGTATGTCCACCCCTGGACTGCTATGGGGCCCACCCGGCTCACGGGCCCCATAGCAGTCGCGTGGTCTGCCGCCATTGGCAGTACGCCACTGTGTACGGAATATACAGTGGGTGTGTGGTGCGTACAGTGTATACAGAGTGCGTGTGTGTGGTGCGTACGATGTATACAGAGTGTGTGTGTGTGTGGTGGTGCGTACGGCGCATACAGTGTGTGTGGTGTGTACGGCATATACAGTGTGTGTGTGGTGAGTACGGTGTATATAGAGTGCGTGTGTGTGGTGCGTACGATGTATGCAGAGTGTGTGTGTGGTGGTGCGTACGGCGTATACAGTGTGTGTGTGGTGTATACGGCATATACAGTGTGTGTGGTGCGTACGGCGTATACAGTGTGTGTGTGGTGTGTACGGCATATACAGTGTGTGTGGTGCGTACGGTGTATACAGAGTGCGTGTGTGTGGTGCGTACGATGTATGCAGAGTGCGTGTGTGTGGTGGTGCGTACGGCGTATACAGTGTGTGTGGTGTGTACGGCGTATACAGTGTGTGTGTGGTGTGTACAGCATATACAGTGTGTGTGTGTGGTGTGTACGGCGTATACAGTGTGAGTGTGTGGTGTGGTGTTTGCTTAAAAGACCTCCTAGAAGAGCGCAGCTCAGTAGATAGGAGAGTACACTGAGCGGAGCAAATGCAGCAGAAAGTCACAGTCATGTCTCCTCACCTCTTCACTTCTAAGAGATCTTCTGAGTGATCAGGGTCTCATGATTATAGGACCTAAATCATGTAATATATATCCCAAAATGTAAGTTACTTTTTAAACGTTTAATAGTTCCACTGCTTGCATCTAATCAGTACATTGGTTCCTATACGGTCCACAGTCTGATGATGACTGGTAACAACTCCCAGTATCTCCTTACCATTGCTAAGGACATACTGGGAGTTGTAGTTAAGTCCTCCATTCTCTGGAATTCCTATTGCTAGCAATGCCCTTCCTCCACCAATTGCAAATACAAAGGATCCATCCATGGGGTGAGATCTTGGGAATAATTGAATCATTCCTACATTTAAAAAAAAAAAAAAAAATCTCCTATTCTTAATAATTACCGTATTTTTCGGACTATAAGATGCACTTTTTTCCTCCAAAATTTTGGAGGAAAGTGGGGGGTGCGTCTTATAGTCCGAATACTATATTATTGTATGGCCGCATGGTGGTGGGTGTGGGGGAGCCGCAGCGGGGCACAGGAGGCAGCAGCCGCCTGCTGCAGCCTAGCTGTGCCCGCTACTAAAGAAAATGAATATTCCCTGCTCCCCATACCCATGGGCGTGGAGAGCAATGAATATTCATTTCTCTTAATAGCCGGCACATTGTAGCCACAGCGCGGCTCCTGCTGCGCTCTGTGGTCAGTGTGCCCGGTATTAAAGCTCATGAATATTCGCTACAACCCACTCCCATGGGTTGTAGTGAATATCTATGGTTAATAAATAGTTAATAAATAACATTTCCCACATGTCTACTTTACATCAGCACAATTTTGGAACCAAAATTTTTTTTTATAAGGGGTAAAAGTTGACCAGCGATTTCTCATTTTTCCAACAAAATTTACAAAACCATTTTTTTAGGGACCACATCATATTTGAAGTTACTTTGAGGGGCCTTTATGACAGAAAATACCCAAAAGTGACACCATTCTAAAAACTGCACCCCTCAAGGTGCTCAAAACCACATTCAAGAACTTTATTAACCCTTCAGGTGCTTCACAGGAATTTTTGGAATGTGGAAGAAAAAAATGAACATTTAACTTTTTTCACAAAAATGTTACTTTAGACCCAATTTTTTTTATTTTCACAGGGGTAACAGGAAAAAATACGCCAATACCCCATATGTGGGGAAAATACAGTGTTTGGGCGCACGGCAGAGTTCAGAAGGGAAGGAGCACTGTGTGACTTTTTGAACGCAAAATTGGCTGGAATTGAGAGCGGACGCCATGTCGCGTTTGGAGAGCCCCTGATGTGCCTAAATAGTGGAAACCCCCCACAAGTGACCCCATTTTGGAAACTAGACCCCTCAAGGATTTTATCAAGGGGTATACTGAACATTTTGAACCCAGAGGTACGACACAGAATTTGATAACATTAGTTCATCAAATTGAATAAGTTGTCATTAGTCTTGAGTGCAAGTGTTCGCTACTTGAGTTTGCATTGGGTACTCAGGTATGCACCATGTACTGACATGCTCAAGTCCCCGCTCGCATGCTTCACGGTTATTAGACACCCCAAAAAAAACATCCAGGGATCGCTCGTACATGGCAGTCAATCCCTGCGAGTTTTTTTTTGGCCACGAAGCATATGGGGCAGAGACTCGAGCATGTCACTTGAGCACCCGCGATACTCGGTGCATACCCGAGCACCCGATGCAAACTCAAGTAGCGAACACTAGTCACCATATCATCATCTTTTTTTTTTTTACTTTTGAAAAAAATCCCAAACCTAATACAACCCTAACCCCAACCCTAATACAACCCCAACCCCAACCCTAACCCTAGCCCAACCCTAACCCCAGCCCTAATACAACCCTAACCCTAGCCCAGCCCTAACCCCAACCCTAACACAATTCTAACCCTAGCCCAACCCTAACCCCAACCCTAACCCTAGCCCAACCCTAACACAACCCTAACCCTAGAGTTTATTTTTCACGCCGTTCCTCGTGCGGTATAAGTATTTAGACGGCTTTATTATTCGGGTCGGTGCGATTACAGCGATACCAGAATCATATCAGGTTTTTATGATTGACAGCTGTCAATCTAAAAGACGCATTTTTTTGTAATATCTAGTTTTTGCATCGCCATATTTTGAGAGCTATAATTTTCCATATTTTGGCCAGCAGAGCCATGTGACAGCTTGTTTTTTGCGGGACGAGTTGACGTTTTTATTGTTGCCATTTTCAGGCACTTGACATTTTTTGATCGCTTTCTATTCCGATTTTTGGGAGGCAGAATAAACAAAAAACAGCAATTCCAGAATTGTTATTATGTTTTTTTTTTATGCTGTTCCGCGTGTGGTGAAATTGATAAGGCAGCTTTATTCTTCGGGTCAGTACGTTTACAGCGGTACCACATTTATATCGTATTTCTATGTTTTGGCGTTTTTACACAATAAAAGTTATTTTATATAAAAAAAAATTTTTTGCATCGCTTTATTCTGAGGGCTATAACTTTTTTATTTCTTGGCTGATGGAGCTGTATGGCGGCTTGTTTTTTGAGGGACAAGATGACAGTTTTCAGTGGTACCATTTTTATTTACATTCGTCTTTTTGATCGCGTGTTATTCCATTTTTTTTTTGGCAGTATGATGATAAAGCATTGCTTTTTGCTTCGCTTTTTATTTATTTTTTACCATGTTCACTAAAGGGGTTTACTAGTGGGACAGTTTTATAGGTCAGGTCATTCCGGACGCGGCGATACCAAATATGTGTTCTTTTATTGTTTTTTTTGTTTTTTTCCTAATAATATTTATTGATGGGTACATTATATATATTTTTTTTTTGGTGGATTATTTTTTTTATTTTTTTTAATATATTTACAATTTTTTTTTTCCATTTTTTAACACTTTTTGGACTTTTATTCTGTTTCCCACTATGGGACTTTCACTTTTTTTATTCTGATCGCCTGTATAGCACAGGGATGGAGCACCATCCCTGTGCTATACAGGCTGTCAACGCTGCAGATGCAGAAGATACTTTGGTCATGCACTGCGCATGACCAAAATATCTTCCTGCTGTCTGATGACCTGGATGTTGTCATGATGACATCCGGGAAGCTGCGGCAAACAGCGCTGGAGGCCGGGAGAGGAGGTGAGTATTGCGATCACCTCCCCTTGCCCCCGCAATGTTGCGATCGACTTCGATCGCAGCATTGAGGGGGTTAATGTGCCGGGAGCAGTGCGGGACCGCTCCCTGAACATAGTCACAGCTAATACCTGGTGCTATCAGCTGACACCCGGCGGCGATCGCCCCGCACCGCTTGTGTGCGGGCGCGATGGCCATATGACCTAATAGTACGTCATTGGTCCAATCGGCCCAGGTCACCATGACGTACTATTAGGTCACACATCAGAAAGGGGTTAATTTTTAGTGTATTATTGGTTTTAATGATTTGTAATCATGAAAATTATATGTAGATTTATTTATTTCTAAAGCCTGTATGCAATTATCAATCACATCAGTGCCTATCTATTTAAAGCACTCAGCGTGGTATACATTCTGGAATCACCTGATGAAGGGGACAGATCGTCTCTGAAACGCGTTATGTGTTGAATAAATCGACTTCTCTTGCCTAACCTGGTGGTTCCTAACTCAGAGCGTGGTGACCTGTGGATCTCCACCACCCACTATTCATTATCTTTCGCTGTATCATGGCTCCTGAGCATGATGCCGGGGAGGGCAGAAGGTGCTGCAGTGCTCCAGGACCGCAGTCATTACCGCTTAGTATCAGCTTTGTGTCTGGCATGCACAACTACCAGAGGTGAGTGGAATACCTCTCACCCCTCCATCTATATGCTGTGACATTCTTCACATGGCGCGCCTTCTCTTTTTGGTTTATTTTCTCATTTTTCTGTCTGTGAGCATAGAGCTGATGTGACTTGCCAAAAAGTACAGGTTTGTTTCATCTGTCCAAAGGACATTCTCCCAGAAACTTTGGAAAATTCCTGTCTTGCTTTTTTTCTGATTTGCTTTGAACAATGGTTTTCTCCTCCTCTTCTTCCATGAATTTCACTTTGGTCAAGACAGCGACAAATGGTGCGATCTGACACTAATGTACCCTGACCTTGGAGTTCACCTTTAATCTCTTTGAAAGTTGTTCTGGGCTCTTTTGTAACCATTCAAATTATCCATCTCTTCAATTTGTCATTAATTTACTCTTGCGGCCACATCCAGGGACATTGGCTGCCGCCTCATAGACCTTAAAGCTCTGAATAATATGTGCAAATGTGGTAACAGGAACATTTGTTTGGAGATGGTCTTATAGCATCTACCTTTAACATGTTTGTCTATAATTTTCTTTCTAATTTCCTGAGACAGCTCTCTCCTTACCTTTCTTTGGTCCATGTTCACACACCATGATACCAAGCAGCACAGAGACTACTTTTTACTCTTTGCAGCAATTGTCTGGTCCAAATTGATAAGTCTGCAGTCACTCTGTGTGACTGCAATAAGATGAAAAACTTGGCACTCAAGATGACTCAATGAATTTTGAGAATTTAATAGTAGAAAAAGTAGTACAAAACAAACGTTTCGGTCGTGTAAGACCTTCCTCAGTGTACAGAAATGTTGGTAGTAGACATGAATGAGAGGTGCAGTGTCCAGCTTCTATATAAACCACTGTGTGGTATCTTATAACAAGGGTGATGGCGGTGGGAACACGGTGTCTGTATACTTCACTATCAATGCTGATCTGTGTAACATCCCCTCCATCACCTGATGTGAACCTGTTGAGTGTTGCGTCTCACATATTGGAGACAGCACCCACATTCCAACAGGTAAACAGTAAATGACATGATACCACAGGTTAGATGTTGGTAAAACAGAAAAGCTTCTCCTGTCACCTTCGATTGAAAGTAGGTACATCCATGCTTCAACACTGTGTAGCATAAACGCTTAATGTTTGCGTTTGGGAGCTATTGGGAGATTGTTAGAAGGTTTATCCCTACTGTTAAAGGAAACCTGTCATCAGGATTTTGCTAAGTAAACTATAGGCGTTGTCAGGTTGGTGCTGTTACACTGATTAAAATGATATCTGGTTTGAAGAAATCTGTCTAGTGGTTCTTGTTTAATCTGTTTGCAGTTTAGAGTTAATGAGATGCTTGTGCTTCGAGACCGGCCTGTGGGCAGGTCTTTTTTTGGTTCTCTGGCCTCATTGTCATCATTCTGGGCTTAAATGACAGGTCACTGAACCTTTAAATACTGCGCTTGCACAGATAGATGCTACTGTGCATGCACCGGCGCCATTTTGTTGGAGCCAAAATTTTTTTTTAAGACCACAATATTAAATGTGCAGTATTTAAAATAGGAGGAAGGTCATGGAAGGTTATTTAAGCCCAGAGCACAAGCATCTCATTAACTGCAAACACAGATTCAAATGATACCTGGGTTGAAGAAATCTGTCTTATGGTTCTTGTTTAATCAGTGTAACAGTGCCAACCTTTCACTGCCTGTAGTTTACTTATCAAAATCCTGAGATAGATTAATTGACCACCAAGGTCACATACACAATTAGTTCTCTATAGTAGGACAATGAGACTCTGTTCAACGTCTATAATAGCAAATCATATAGAAAAAATGACGTATAAGAACATAATTTTGCAAAAAATTCATACATTTATTAATACACATTAATTAAAAAAACATCCATATTGAAAAAGTGGCATAAATACATAAGTAGTGAGCTATAATAGAGATGCCAAAACCAATACAATCATATTATAAATAGATTAAACCTACATAGTTGAAGAAAATACGGGTATGGGTAAGTAAACCACATGCCCTATCCCAGCTGTAAGCATAATATCAAAGCTTCAATGCAAATGCTAAGGTGCACAGTGCATAAATAGTTGATATAAAAGTAAATCCATTTAGCACTTGAAAATAAGTGGGAATGTAGTATTACCCACATATGTATTGTTTGTCAGTCCAGGTATCGTCACCCCTACGCGCGTTTCGGCGCTGTGCCTTCTTCTGGGGTTTATAGTATGTCTGGATCTGGTATCCCTTAAGTATTACTTATTGTCCAATGGGTGAAAGTAAGACGGGACACAGCTATTAGAATAGCCAACCGCTCACCATAATACATACATATAGAGTCACGTGTGCCCCTGTATTACCACTCACATCCGGAAGTATATAGTAGGACCCCTTCGCTTCAGGACGCAATCATCTGCCCCTCGCCCCCCGTGATAACAAACCACACCTCCCAGGCCACATGAGCGGGACTTGCTATGACGCGTCGGGACACAGTCATCCGCCCCTCGCCACACATAAATACAAGCCACACCCCCCAGGTCACATGGACGAAAATCGCTGTGACATCACAATCTGACCAACGGGGAAAGCCCATAACAGGGGACATAGCGCTATAATGTGGTAAGTATACATTATAAAACGCCCAACAAAAGTGTAGATAAATGAATATAGGAAGTGGACAATCGGATCTAATGAGAAGAGTCGTGGCTAAACCACAGCTATTTAACCCAATAGTGCCCAACTAACGCAATAATGAACCAATCACAGAATAATAAGTGTGAACAGATAACATATCACAACGGAAACAAATCGCAGATCAAAAGAAGCAGGATATATCTCAGTAGATGCATAGCTGTGGGACCCTTCCCCCATATAATTGCCATCAGTAGCCAATTATAATCAAAAGACAAAGACATTCTTCATATCAATTGTATGGCTAATGTTAATCCAATATTGTAACTAAATATTACCGAAAAATACTGTCCATGGGGGCATGGCGCCATTGCCCCAACGGAGAGCACCAGTCAAAAACCACAAAAAATGCGGTGTAATATGTACATATAAAAGATACAGTACACTGTGTAATGGAGAAACATGATAGAAACATTCAACAATTAAATCCTACACTATAGGTTGTAAGCATAAAATACAAAAAACACAATACACCGCATAATACTGCTCAATATCAAGTATATCCAGCAATTAGATGAATTCATTCGTTGCGTAGCTTTTCTTTGTCCCAGTAGATGATAATATCTCTGTGACCTATTGTCAGTAGTAGAGATGAGCGTTGTTCTACTCGAACTGTTCGCCAATCTCAAATTCGAGCTGTTTTGGGCGGTGTTCGAGCCGGTCGGCGAACACGAACAATTTGAGAAAAATTCGGCTGTTCGAGGTTATGTTCGATAACTGTTCGTGCACCAAAATCATAACTGGATTTTTTCTCAGTAATGATGAAAATTAATGTTAATACGCAGTTTGAGTGTACAGCGGGGCGGGGGGAGGGGCAGGGGATGGATCTCTGCAGGAACAATGAAGATCTCCATTTTTTTTTCTCTTTCCCGCATTTGCAGTGGGGAGGTGCAATCTGTCAGCCTATCAGCAGCGCACACACGGAGCGAAGTGCTTTTTTTCACACAAGCAAGGGCATGTGTGATTGGCAGTGTATGTCACATGTCCTTGCCCTATAAGACCAAGCCATTTTCCCCATCGCCACCATTTTCTCACTGCTGCAGCTGCGTGTTAGACGGCACCGCTGTTGCTGTGTGCGCTATACCTTGTTAATTTCAAGCCAATTTTCGCACAAATATACAGATAGCTTGGGAGTAGGGAATAGTTGTGATTGCAGTCCTTTTAAGGACTAGGTTACAGCATTTCCTACGACTTTTATCAGGGAGGTCTGTGCTCTTAAATAGATAGGTTGTGGGAGTAAAGACTAATTGTAATTGGAGTCCTTTTCAGGACTAGGTTACATCAGTTCCTATCAGTTTTTGCCAGGCAGGTCTGTGCCAGTGCTGTGCAAGTTTTTTTCACAGCATTTGGCTGAATCTAGCAAAGCTAATCCTTTTTGGCCTATTGCAGAGTGTGTTAGTCAGTGGAGTAGCCTATCTGTGTTGCAAGATATACCACCTGTGTATAGAATACCAATTTTTTTACTACACCTAGTGAAGTAAAATCTTTTGGGCATAGCATCATTCTATTAGTCCATCTATACTGACCTCCATCAGGTTGCAAACTGAATATAATTTTTTTCTGCATCTAGCTCTGAAAAAATATTTGGGCTTCTAGCAGTGTGTGGGACTTGGTCTATTAGTCCATCTATACTGACCTCCATCAGGTTGCAAATTAAAAATAATTTTTTTCTTCATTTATCTCTGAAAAAATATTTGGGCTTCTAGCAGCGTGTGGGACTTGTTCTATTAGTCCATCTATACTGACCTCCATCAGGTTGCAAATTAAAAATAATTTTTTTCTGCATCTAGCTCTGAAAAAATATTTGGGCTTCTAGCAGTGTGTGGGACTTGGTCTATTAGTCCATCTATACTGACCTCCATCAGGTTGCAAATTAAAAATAATTTTTTTCTGCATCTAGCTCTGAAAAAATATTTGGGCTTCTAGCAGTGTGTGGGACTTGGTCTATTAGTCCATCTATACTGACCTCCATCAGGCTGCAAATTAAAAATAATTTTTTTCTTCATTTATCTCTGAAAAAATATTTGGGCTTCTAGCAGCGTGTGGGACTTGTTCTATTAGTCCATCTATACTGACCTCCATCAGGTTGCAAATTAAAAATAATTTTTTTCTGCATCTAGCTCTGAAAAAATATTTGGGCTTCTAGCAGTGTGTGGGACTTGGTCTATTAGTCCATCTATACTGACCTCCATCAGGTTGCAAATTAAAAATATTTTTTTTCTGCATCTAGCTCTGAAAAAATATTTGGGCTTCTAGCAGTGTGTGGGACTTGGTCTATTAGTCCATCTATACTGACCTCCATCAGGTTGCAAATTAAAAATAATTTTTTTCTGCATCTAGCTCTGAAAAAATATTTGGGCTTCTAGCAGTGTGTGGGACTTGGTCTATTAGTCCATCTATACTGACCTCCATCAGGTTGCAAATTGAATAAAAAAATTTTCTGCATCTAGCTCTGAAAAAATATTTGGGCTTCTAGCGGTGTGTGGGACTTGGTCTATTAGTCCATCTATACTGACCTCCATCAGGTTGCAAATTTAAAATATTTTTTTTCTGCATCTAACCCAGCCAATAGTTTTGGCCTAATACCACAGTTTGGCCACTCAGCTCTGCTCGGTTACCATCCATTGTTTTTTTGTGCAAACAACTCCAGAGTTGTGAATTAGTTAACCACCAAAATGAGTGGAAAAAGGCCTGCTGCTGGTGGAAAGGGGAATAGGCGTGTTGGGAAGGGGAAAAAAGGTTGTGTCCGTGGGGTAGGTGCAGAAGAAAGACCATCTTCCAGCCAAACTAAAATGTCTACTTCTTTTAGCGGACAATGTGATAAGATCCCTTTCTTACGGCCACGCCAATCGCTACAAATTCCAGATGAGGCACAAAAACAGCAGGTGCTTCAACGGATATCAAGTGCTCCTTTAAGTGGGCTCTCCTCCACATCAACTTCAACATCACAAATACTCCAGTCCTCAAAGGTGTCACCCAAATCGCACTTGCTTCCTCACAGCTCCCAAATCTCCAGCTGCCCGTCTGAGTATGAGGTAGAACAGATGGTTGAGTCTGCAGAGCTGTTTACTCATACTATAGCCTGGGAATCAGAGGTCGACTCCAGCGCTTCTGTGAATCCAGACGAGGAAATGATCTGCACTGATGCCCAGAATCTTTATGAGTCGGATCCAGGACCAGACGCAGAAGGTTCTGACCATAATGTAGACCCTCATTCCCAAACTGTAACTCCTGTTGGTGGAGACAATGAGGAAGACGATGATAAGACTCAAATACCTGATTGGAGCGACAACTTTAGTTTTTTGTCAGGGCAGGAACAGGTTGGCTCTGAGGACGACGGGTGTGATAACGCACAGGGTGATGATGATGAGGTCGGAGATCCCACTTACTGTCAACCCACAGTCAGCCAAGAGATGAGGTCAGCAGAGGAGGTGGAGGAAGATGCTAGTGACGACGAGGTCAGGTTGCGCCTTCCTGGACAGAGATGTAGTACTGGAAGCACGTCAACAACTGCATCCTCAAACACAACTCTGCCTCTCACCACAAGTCGTGGTGGCTCTTCAGGTCGCATGGGTGCTAAGCCTTGCATAGCCTGGGCATTTTTTCAGATCGATAAAGATGACCCAACTCGTGTTATCTGTAACATTTGTCAGCAAAAGCTAAGTAGAGGCCAAAAAATACATAGTTTGAGTACTTCATGCATGAACCGGCACATGGACATGAAGCATAAGTTGCAGTGGGAAGCTCAGTGTGCTACAATGCGGCCTAGTCGGCCGGGCCAACCACCGTCTGCCATATCTTGTGCATCCGCGGCCTCTTCATCCTCTGTGACTGGGGGGACAGCAGTCACACCTGTTTTGGGGCGCAGACCTGCCACCTCTTTACCCGCAACAGCCAGCGTGATTGGCAGGTCATCATTTTCTTTGGAGGTGGTAACACCAGCTGGTCTTGAGCGCTGTCCGACATCGATAGCACCACCTTTGGATCAAGGCAACCTAACATGTCCGCCTGCATCTTCCTCACAGACCGGCAGTTTGCCGGGGACACCCTTATCAACCCCGTCTAAGCACAATAGCCAGCCCTCGGTCCCTCAGATGTGGACAAGTAAAAGACCATTTCCTCCTAGCCATGAGAAAGCTAAGAGGTTGAATTTCACCATCTGCAAGCTCTTGGCTACAGAAATGCTGCCTTTCCGCCTGGTGGACACAGAGGATTTTCGAGACCTTATGTCCGTCGCAGTGCCCCAGTACCAGATGCCCAGTCGGCACTACTTCTCAAAGAAAGGTGTGCCTGCGCTCCACCAGCATGTCGCACACAACATCACCGCTTCTTTGAGAAACTCTGTGTGTGACAGGGTGCATTTCACCACAGACACTTGGACGAGTAGGCATGGACAGGGGCGTTACATGTCGCTGACTGGGCACTGGGTAACTATGGTGACAGCAGGACAAGGGGCTGCTGTCCAAGTCTTGCCGTCCCCACGAGTTGTGCGTCAATCCTCTTTATGTCAAAGTTCCTCCACTGCTTCTGCCTCCTCAACCTCCTCTCGGTCTTCCACCTGCACCCAAAGCCTGTCTGGTCATGCCACAAGCTTTCTAACTGCGCAGAAGGGATCCTGCACACCTCCTTACTATGCTGGCAGTAGGGCTCAACGTCATCAGGCGGTTTTTACATTGAAATGTCTGGGAAATGTGAGTCACACAGCTGAGGAGTTGTGGTCAGCTCTGGAGAACCAATTTCATGAATGGTTGTCTCCACTGGACCTGAAACCAGGGAAGGCCGTGTGCGACAATGCTGCAAACCTGGGTGCGGCCCTTCGCCGGGGCAATGTCACACACGTGCCTTGTATGGCTCACGTGTTGAACCTGGTTGTCCAGCAATTTTTAGCCCACTATCCCAGACTAGATGGCCTTCTGCAGAGGGCACGGTCGCTGTGTGCTCACTTCCGCCGTTCGCATCCCGCAGCTCAGCGACTTACATCTCTACAGAAGTCGTTGGGCCTGCCACTTCACCGGCTAAAATGCGATGTGCCTACCCGGTGGAATTCAACTCTGCACATGTTGCAGCGACTGTGGCAGCACCGACAAGCCCTGGTGCAATACGTTCTGACGTATAGCCTGGGCCAACGAGATTCAGAGGTGGGGCAAATCACGCTGGAGGAGTGGTCTCAGATCAGGGACCTATGCACCCTTCTGCACAGTTTTGAAATGGCGACGAAGATGTTTAGTGCTGACGATGCCATTATCAGCATGACTATTCCGGTGATTTACATGCTGGAGCACATGTTAAACAGAATTCGGAGTCAGGTGGTGGCACAAGAGGAGGTGGAGGAAGTAGAGGAGGAGGAGTTGTATGCGGAAGGGCTAACATCTGCAAGGTCCAGACGGTCGGCAGCACCAAGGCGGCAGGCATGTGAGGGTGGGGGAGATGATTTTACCAGGGCGCATGGTAGCAGCCAAACTAGTGAGGAAGGTGCAGGAGCCCAGGAAGAAGTGGAGGACGAACTGATGGAAGACTCATCAGATGAGGGAGACCTTGATCACATTTCTGTTGTGCGAGGTTGGGGGGAGAGGACAGAGGAAGGAAGCATGATTGTTACCTCGCCACCAACACAACAGGGACTTGGTGCTCCTGGATGCGCAACACACATGAGTGCCTTCTTGCTGCACTACCTGCAACATGACCCTCGAATTGTGAGAATTAGAAATAATCCTGACTACTGGGTTGCCACACTGTTAGATCCCCGGTACAAAAGTAAATTTGCAGAAATTATTCCTGCCATAGAAAGGGATGCACGCATGCAGGAGTATCAGCAGAGACTGTTGCAGAATCTTACATGTGCTTTTCCACAAAATACCAGTGGTGCACGTAGTGAATCTCACAGTTCCAACTTGCCAACCGTGGGACCGTCAAGTGTTCAGCACTCAAACCGTAACAGAACCACAGTATCTGCTGGTAACATCAATTTTGCGGAATCATTTCACCACTTTTTTAGCCCATCCTTTGCAAGGCCACAGGAGACAAGAAGTCTGACACATAGTCAACGCCTAGAGACGATGGTACAGGAGTATCTCCAAGTAAACATTGAAGCCACGACTGTGTCACTGGACCCTTGCTCTTTTTGGGCTTCCAATCTGGATAAATGGCCGGAGCTAGCCACTTACGCCTTGGAGATCTTGTCATGCCCCGCAGCCAGCGTTCTGTCTGAACGTGTGTTCAGCGCTGCTGGTGGTGTGCTGACAGATAAGCGCACGCGGCTCTCCACTGATAATGTAGACAGACTCACGTTCATAAAGATGAACAAATCATGGATCCGAAACGACTTTTCTACCCCTGTGTCATCCTGGGGAGAGTAAAAGCTTGATGATTGGTTAAAATCACCCTACCAACCGTTTTAAGCTTTCAAATTACTAATCATGTTTATCTGTATCTTGACTGGAAAATAATTTGGGCTTTGTAGCAGTGTGCAGCACTGATCCTATTAGGCCATCTATAATAAGCTTCACCAGATTTAAAATTAAAAATAATTTTTAGCTGCATCTAGCCTGGAAAATAATTTTGGGGCTCCGAGATGCGCAAGACACATAAGTGCCTTCTTGCTGCACTACCTGCAGCATGACCCTCATATTGTCAGAATTCGAAGTAATCATGACTACTGGGTTGCCACACTCTTAGATCCCCCAAACTTTTCAATCAACCTTTTCATTTTAATAAAGACCAAAAAAATGGTCATTTTTGAAATTATAAGCATTAGCAGGTTGTTAGAAACTGAAATCAAACAGTTTTCAACTCAAAACTTTATTCTAGGTGATGTTACATTTTCACATAGGACCCCTTGTTCGAAAGGAGCTTCTGAACTCTCTCGTCCATTGAATTTGTCAGGTTTTGGATGGTTTCTGCTTCAATTGTTTTGCATGAGGACAGAATACCCTCCCAGAGCTGTTGCTTAGATGTGAACTGCCTCCCGCCATCATAGACACTCCTTTTAATGATGCTCCAAAGGTTCTGAATGGGGTAGAGGTCAGGGGAGCATGGGGGTCACACCATAAGTTTGTCCCCTTTTATGCCCATATCAGCCAGAGATGCAGATGTTTTATGTGCAGCATGAGATGGTGCATTATCATGCAGAAAAATGATCTTGCTGTGAAATACACGGTTCTTCTTCTTGAACCATGGCAGGAAGTGCTGTTTGAGAAAATCCACATACATTATGGAGTTCATCTTTAGCGCCTTCAGGGATCCTAAAGGGGCCGACAATCTCTCTCCCCATGATTCCAGCCCAAAACATTACTCCACCTCCTCCTTGTTGGCGCTGTAGCCGTGTTTGCGTGGGGTGTCCATCAACCAGCCATCCTCCACTCCATTCATCTGGACCATCGAGCGCTGCACGGCACTCATCCGTGAACAAAACAGTTTTGAAATCAGTCTTCATGTAATGTTTGGCCCACTGGAGCCGTTTCTGCTTGTGTGAAGTGGATAGAGGAGGTCGACAGGATGGCGTATGCACAGCTGCAAACCTCTGAAGGACCCTGCATCTTGTTGTTCGGGGGACGTTGGAGGCACAAGCAGCTTCAAAAACTTGTCTGCTGCTATGACAAGGCTTTTTTGCCGCTGCTCTTTCAACCTGACGTAATTGCCTGTAGGAAAGAGTCCTCAATTTGCCCTTATCAGCACGCACACGTGTGTACTGTGAATCAGCTACATACTTCTTGATTGCCAAGACACTTCATCCTGATCATCGCACAATGTTGATTGTAGTCATGCCTTGACCTAAACACTCCACAATTTGTTGCTTCTCAGCAGCCGACACATCCTTTTTCTTTCCCATTTTGGCAGAAAATGTAGGCTGCTTAATAATGTGAGAGAGCCTTCTTAAGTAGTCTTGCCTTTCATTGGACACACCTGCCAAACTAATTAGCACAGGTGTCTGCAATTGCTTACAGTGATATAAAGAGCCCTGACACACATCACCATCAATGAGTTTAACTGACAAACAAACAAATTCTTCCCTTATCACTCCTAAACACTTTTTGCATAATAATTTGGAACGCGGTGTACATGTGCTTTTCCACAAAACACCAGTGGTTCACGTAGTGAATCTTACAGTTCTAACTTGCCATCCGTGGTCTGTATGGAGTTGTTCAATAAAGGGCCCAAAATTAAGATAACATATATGGGAGAGGTCTCTATGAATAGGAATTCCTAAGTATTTGATACCCTGTGAGGGCCAGGCAAAGGGAAAGTTGGACTGGATGGAATCCTATATGGATTTAGGGAGGGAGACATCGAGGGCCTCAGACTTCGCTGCATTGATTTTAAAATTTGACCATGTAACAAAGTGATCTATTTCAGCCATAACAGCAGGGATGGATATATGTGATTGAGTGATATATACTAGGACATCATCAGCAAATAGAGAGCACTTGTACTCGGTGCCTCCCACCTCAATCCACCTAATATTGGGGTTATGGCGAATTGATGAGAGCAGGTGCTCCGTCACTAGGATGTATAAGAGAGGGGACAGAGGACATCCCTGCCTTGTCCCATTGGTGATTGTGAAAGGTGATGAAAATGTTCTGACGCACCCCCTGGGCCTTGGGACACCCGGAGCCGGACCCTTTTTGGTGGATGCTGGTGGTTGTAGTCTTCGTGGCGGCGATCCGGTTCCGTGGCTCAGGGCGGTCAAACCAGTGGCGGAACTATTTATGTGGTTTTGATGTTTAAATGTCCGACTACGCCACCCGTGGATTGCGGTCAGAGTGAACCGCCGCTACAGGGCAGACCGCTAAGGCTGGTGTTGTGGGTGCAGCAGAGCGTAGCATAACTCCCCACGGGAGGAGTATAGCCTCAGGGCAGTGTATGCGGAGGATGGGGGTGATGGTGCAGGGCAGCAGCAGTAACGACACGGAGTCAGTGATGCAGTTCAGGGCCTTTACTCACAGTTCTTATTATCCAGACCACGTCTGCAGGTAACGGCTGCCCACGTCGTACTGTGCTCACCAGGTGAGGGGCTCAGACAACTCCCAGATAACTTTGGAGCGCTTCACAGGACCCCCTTTGTGTGTCCTTTGTCTGGCCTTTCTTACCAACACTTCTGTCCGGCTGCCTCGGGCCTCCTCTTGGTAAACTTGGCGCCAGTTTCCCTGACCCTATGTGGTGCCTTCCTAGCGGGTGGAGCAAGGGGCTGCGCCACATAAAATGTCAGAGCCTCCGGTTTCTAGCTGAGGGTCGTTTCCTGCCTCCACTAGTTCGGGGACCGGTCTCCCCCTTTGGCCTGACCCCTCCACGCAGGTGGATTCGGGCGTGCGGTGGCGACTCGCCCGTCCGCACCCCTGGGATCCCTTCATTCCTCGTTCCTGGAGCCTTCTCCGCTCCTCTTCCTTCCTTCTCCCTCTTGCAGGCCTGGGCCTCTGTTACTAGGCCCGCCTCCGGAGCAGAGCTCATGCAGAGCCCCTGCTCCCTGCCACTTCTGCTCAGACTTCTCTGCACTGAACTAAGATGGTGCCCACCTTTTATACTCCCTTCTCAATGCACCCAGGAACTGCTTCCTCCCTGCTCCTGCACTACAGGGTTCCCCTTCCTCAGTGTTCCCTCCCCCCACTCCAGCCAGGGACAGGGACTGTCGTGCCCATCTCAGGGGCATATTGGTCGCCCTGCCCCACGGCAATGTGGTGTAATGCATGCAGGTGTCGGGTCCTGATCCACACTCCATCCTTACCTGAGAGTGAGATATCACACCTCTGGGTGAGGTGCAATACGTCTGTAGCAACCGAGCCCTCAGGGTGCTACAGTTCCATTTATCTTCAGCCTAGGTGACGTATTGCGATACAGGGCCGTGATTTTGGCTATAAAAGGGTCCCCTAGACCCCTACCCCAAGCTCTTTAAGAGAGTCATATATGGCGTGCCAGGAGACTCTATGGAATGCTTTCTCAGCATCCAACGAGAGTATCTAATTACAAATTTTTAACTGCATCTAGCCCAGGAAATACTTTGTGCCTAGTAGCAGTGTCTGCTAGTCAGCGGATTATCCCGGCTGTTAAGCAAGCTACACCACCTGTAGTTTAGACACTTAATTTTTTCAAAGGAAATGCTTCGGGACCATGGGATACTTAGTGAAGAGCATCAGGAGGCACCCCAAGGCATAGGGGCTGGGACTGGCAGTAGGATGCCTTGCGGTGGACAGCCGAGCTCGATCCTTATAAAAGCTTTTTAACTGCAGCAGCTTTAGTGGACGCTACTGGAGCTGGAATTACCGCGGCTGCTGGCATGAGACTTGCCCTCCAATAGATCCTTGTAAATGGATTTAAAGTGTATTCATTCAAATTAGAGAGACAATTTAAATTAAAAAGCTTAGAGCTGCCTCCACCACAGGGGGGCTCGCTCGACCCACCAGCGGACAGGCACCAGTATTGGGAGAGGGGGGCTGGCCGTCAGGGTTCACCGCGGCTCTGGCACAAACCCGGCGACACGGAGGTGGCACGGGCAGGAGCGGACTGGCCGTGTAGACTTCTCACTTTTTGGATTTTAGAAGGGCATGACATGCCTATATCTGTGTCTCCCCCTCCTTTTACTCCTCCACCTCTTTTATTTTCGCATGACTATATGTACTTGTCACTTTTCCATGTGTTAGTTATGTCTTCTGAGCAGTTTGTCAGCTTTTGGACACCTTTGAAGGTGTTTTCTATGTGTTTCTATGTGTTTTTGTTTGCCTGCCATTGGTTTTAACGGTGTTCGAAGGTGTTCGACGAACAGTTCGACGAACAGTTCGGCGAACACACGGGTGTTCGACGAACCGAACCGAACTCGAACACTACGGGGGTGGCTCAACACTAGTCAGTAGTCCAGGAGAATCATTGATTAATCAAGATGTATAAATCGTCCACAGCCATCCATCAATAGGAGTAACCAGCAGAAAGAGACACGGAAGGCAGCCGCAATCAAGGACAAAAGAGTATGTACTAAGGAAAAAATGAACATTAATTAGACAACAGAGGATAAAACAAGGGGGGGGGATTATAAACATCATTAAAATACCGATAAATCTAGCAGGTGCAGGGGTGGGGGAGAGATAGAGGCAATCAGAGGAATGGTGAAAAGCTTAAGGACTCGTTGAGGCCCTGAGGATGTAAGGTTTGCAATAGCCAAATCCATCTGGATTCTTTCTGTGCAAGTAGGCGACTAGCACTACCTCCACGCAACGTACTATAAACATCATCGATGCCTTTAACTTGAAGACCTGATGGATCACAGGCATGATAGTTTTTAAAGTGTCTAGGGATTGTTTTCAACAACTCCAAATTATCCTCAGTGGCTGCTGCCATAATATCACGTCCATGTTCCCTCGCTCTGGTCTTTAACATCCTAGTGGTCAGACCTATGTATACCAAAGAGCAAGGCCATGTAGCGTGATAAATGACATTACGTGCTGTACACGTAATGGAGTGTAGGATAGTCAATTCTTTCCCACTAGATGAAAGAAACTTTTTAGTATGTTCGATGTTTGGACACGAAATACATGAACCACATGGGGTACAACCCCACGTTTGTCTTATTTCAGCCAGTCCTATTTCGCCAATTTTCTTCTGAGTATTAGGTGTAAGGTAGCTCCTTACCAAGTGATCTCGGAGGCTCGGAGATCGACGGGCTGTGACTGACGGATACATTGGCAAATACTGGTGCAACGTCTGATCCGCAAGTAAAATGGGCCAGTGTTTCCTAAGCACATCACACATTTTGCGCCATTGTGAATGGTACCGTGTCACCATCCTGACACACTTCTCTTGTTTGTGAGCTCGATTAGAATACATTAATTGTTGACGATTACTGGTTTTGGCTCGATTATAGGCATGCTTAATACTTCTTCGACTATATCCGCGATCTAAGAACCTGTGCTTCAATTCCTCCGCTCTCCTTTCAAAATCAACCTCTGTTGAACAAATACTCAAAATTATCAAAATCCTGATGACAGGAGCGCCGCATAAAAGCAGGAATATGCGGCTATTATCCTGCGTGGGAAACTAAGCCTAAGAGACTCCATCTTTAATTTAAAAAAAAATCCTCGCTCCGACATCATCCATGGGTCTTCTGTCTTCAGCTCTGCTAGATCTTTGCCATCAGACAAATATGTCTGCTGACAGATGAGCAGGCACAGAATGACACTGGAGCACTGTTACTGTGTAGTGCTGAGCTATGTTTCTTTTTTTGTCATTTCATGCAGTGTAGAAATCTTGGGAAAAGTGTGGATTGTGCTCTGGAAGTGATCAGTTATAGCTAACTATGTTATTTTCTGCAGAGATAAGTCCTGCATAGAAGATGTGATATATCGGTCTGCAGATAAAGAACTTGTGAGTATGTGTTACCTATACATTCACACTGACACTATATACAGAGCTCCTGTGTATAATATCAATGGTGATCATTGTATTACCTGTACACTGACACTATATACAGAGCTCCTGTGTATAATGTCACTGGTGATCATTGTATTACCTATACACTGACACTATATACAGAGCTCCTGTGTATAATATCAATGGTGATCATTGTATTACCTATACACTGACACTATATACAGAGCTCCTGTGTATAATGTCACTGGTGATCACTGTATAACCTGTACACTGACACTATATACAGAGCTTTTTTTACATTTTTATTATTTTAGTATTATTTGTCACTATGTGGTGCCATTATGTGCTTTGGTCATGACATGACGATATTTGTCCCTTGTATGTGGTATTATTCAGTCACTATGTGGTGGTAATATGTGGTCTCATGGTGTGTCAGTATTTATACCTTGTATCTGGTAGCATTTGATCACTATGTGGTGGTATTATGTGCTTTGGTCATGGTGCGGCGGTATTTGTGCCTTGCATGTGGCATTATTTGGGCACTATGTGGTGGTAATATGTGATCTGGTCACGGTGTGGTGGTATTTCTGCCTTCTATCTGGTAATATTGGTCTTGGTAGAGTGGATTGTGGTTGGTCATTTGTTTTATCTGATATCAATAAGGGGAAACCTCTTTATTTCCAATAGATATTAAATACTTGGATGTTTAACCCCTCCCTGCCCTGTGACTATTACACAGCAGCAGAGATGCAGTTATAGAGGTTCACCAGAGAAAGCAAGTTGGCATTTGGTGTGATTTTCACCTCTGTATTTATAAGACAAAACCATGACCGTGTACTGCCAACACGGGTTCCATGGATCAACATGCCCCCACCTTCCAGCACTCACCTTCCCCCACCAAATAAAAACACTGCACCTGTATTTCTTTGGATAAATTTGGCCACAGCGGCCATTTTATTAACAAACAACATTAACATATTAACAGTGTTATAAAATAAATAAGAAGGGAGGGTTCTTGGAGTTAAAATTAGATCTGGCATAAATTAAACCGAACTCGAACCACCATATTACCCTCAGCCGTCCATCACCAGCTCAAGGGCACCAAAAGCTCCCAGGGTAAAACCCCGTCCAGAGCCCAAAACCAAATGCCAGATCACCCCAGTTAATCAAGGCACTGCCTGTGATTATCCAATATTCTTTCCACCGACACTTCTGTGCCAACTCCAAGAACCCCACCCCCCGCCACCAACGAACAGCCCTGACCACCTCAGGCTCGTGAGCGCCCCAACACCGCAAAAGCCCTTTCGATCCCCTCCTCTATGGCCAATGCCCATAAATCAATGCCAATATCATTCAAATGTACGCCGTCCTTTTCCCAAAAATCTCCAACTCCCGCTTCCAGATCAAGATGCCGCACGCTTACTCCCCCGTTCCTGGTAACAAATGCTGATATAGCTCTGTTCAACTTTATACGTGCCCTATTAATTCCCTTCAATGATCTGGCCTCCCTCCATTTTCCTCTGGGCACAATGTCAGACCACACTGTCAACACCTCAGGAAAAGATGTCCATAACCTTAACAGATCGATTCGAATGTCCCTCATCAATTCCCTGACCGGCCGAGCCCTCCAAATCATTTCCCCCCATATGCACCACCAAAATATCCGGCGCCCGATCCAAACGAGCTGCTTTATGGAATTCTGGCAGCACCCTTCTCCAAACCATCCCTCGAAAACCCAACCACCGAACCACCGCTTGCTCCCTGCTAAAAAACCAATTGCCTACCGTCCGGCCTCAAGTCCGCCCTCACCGCTCCCAATGGACGAAAGAGTGTCCTAGCATCCAAACTAACAACGGGATGCCACCAGCAACAAGACAACCAAAAGGTATTTGAATCTCAAAAGGCAAATTACCTAAGACCGCATACCTAATGCCTTACATAAGACAGGTAACGATCAGAACTCCACCTCCCAATACGTTTTATCACATCCTTGCCTAACCCCAAGCCATCCGCTTCTGATGCCGCACCAATTCTGAATGAATGTGACCCGTATACCTCAGGGCTAAGGCCCAGCTCAGCAATCCCCTTTTTAAACACCGCTATGAATTGAAAACGTGACAAAAAGTCTCCATTTTCATGACACAATAATGGGCCCTTCCACCCTGACCAAACCTGCCAATAAGCCAATAAACATCTCCTAGGACAAAGAAAAGATCCCATAACCTCACCCAATATTACTCGTTTACCTTTGCCCAATTGATCCGTCTTTTCCCCCCCTAATCCAAAATTCAATACCCCCATCTCGACCACTCATATCCAAACAAACCCCCAACCTTATTCCTGCTTGGTGCCACCAATTCACCTACTCTCAGCGCGCCAAAAAACGCCAATGAAAAAGCCAACCTAAATAGTGTGGCTTCAAAAACTGAACAACAAATCTTATCCAATACAAAACCCAAACGTTCCAAAATACTAAAGGTTACCGGTCTCCGTTTATCCAACTCTTTACCTCCTGTCCTAAAACCCTTGAGAGCTTGCTTCACTAAAAAGGACTTCGTAACATCCTTCATCCCCTGCAATTTAAAACCAAACGCTAAACCTGCAACAAACTTCCCAACTTTTGAAACCGACCAACCGCTCTCCGCTGCCCTTCCCACGAGAAACAACACCACAATCTCTCTATCTCCATCACTCTCCATCACACCCCACTGCATAATCCAACTTTGCCATACTCGCCACGATGCCTCGTATGATGCCCAGGTCTGCCTTGTGATGGACTCCCGTATTAACCGTCCCGCTCTTCCATAACCAGCTGCCACAAACGCGAAGGGCATTCCTGTCCCACGTCCTCTGCCTCTGGAGCTAGCGTCCGAAAACGATCCCACTGAAAACGAGACAAGGCATCTGCTATGGAATTTTGTACACCTGGAACATGTACCGCTGTAATCCAAGCGTTCAGCTTAAGACAACAAAGTACTAGTTCCCTCAGCAGCCTAATCACAGGCGGAGACGAGGCCGACAAACTGTTGATGACAGACACCACTCCCATGTTATCGCAGTGAAACCGAATTCTCCTGTTGGCGAAACACTCTCCCCAAATAGTAACCGCAACAACAATAGGAAACAATTCCAAAAATGCCAAGTTCCTCGTAAGACCCCTCTCTTTCCACACCTTCGGCCACTCGCCAACGCTCCACCGCCCTTTCCAGTAGGCCCCGTAACCAGCACCTCCTGCCGCATCCGTAAATATCTCACAATCAAAACTGTTCAAGAACTCCTGCTGGATTACTGACCTGCCTTTATAACTTTCCAAAACAATTTCTAAACTTTTAGATCCTCCTTGTGGTCCTTATTAAGGCGAATGAAATGATGCGGCGCGCGCACTCCTGCTGTCGCTCCTGACAATCTGCGACAAAATAATCTGCCCATTGGCATAATCCTGCAAGCACAATTCAAACGCCCTACCAGCGACTGTAGCTCCCTCAGGGTAACCTTGCGCAACTTCCTGATCCTATCAACCTCCTGCTTAAGCAAACTCAATTTATTATCCGGTAACCGACACTCCATTCTTTCGGTATCAATTACAATGCCCAAAAAACTTAAAATGGTGCCAGGTCCTTCCGTTTTTTCTTCTGCTAACGGCACGCCAAAATGCTCCGCTACCCACACCATAGTACCTAACAAATTCCTACACAACAACGATTGCGGGGGGCCTATAAACAAGAAGTCATCCAAATAATGAATGACTGACTTAACAGAAGCCAGGCCCTTCACTACCCATTCCAAAAAGGAGCTAAACGTTTCAAACAAAGAACACAAAATCGCACAACCCATTGGCAAACACCTATCCACATAGTACTCCCCTTCCCAAAAAGAACCTAACAACGAGATGCTATCCGGGTGAACTGGCAACAACCTAAAGGCTGACTCGATATCAGTCTTAGCTAGCAACGAGCCTGGCCCGTATCTCCGTACCCAATGCACCGCCGCGTCGAATGATGTATATTCAACCGAATACAACTCCTGCACAATACCATCATTAACCGAAAGCCCCTTCGGGTACGACAAATGCTGAATTAAACGAAACTTATTCAGCTCTTTCTTGGGCACAACCCCCAACGGCAAGATAATCACCTTGCTAATAGGCAATTCCTGAAACGGTCCAGCCATCCTGCCCAATTCCACCTCCTTAGCCAACTTCACACTAACCACTTCCGGATGAAGGGAAGCCGACGTCAAATTTTTAACTGAAAAAGGGGACCTCATGATCAGGAGGAGGGATTCTAAACCCTTCCAAAAAAAAAAACAAACATCCGCAATGACCTTAGCCTTCAACTGATCCGGATACCTACTTACAAAGGGGGCCATCGCGTGAACCCTCACCGGAGTCACCCCTTTGACCGGTACCCACTGTCGGCTTTCCCTTACCCTTCTTAAAGCATTTTGATGCTCCGTGCGAACTTCCGTTACAATGGGAGCACACATGTTTAAATTTACAGGAGGTCCCGAACTTGCATTGGCCGTCATTAAATTGCCAGCAAGTTCCCGCTTCCTTTTTTTGTGCTGTGTGCCCCTTGACTACTTCCCCCGTGTCCTGCTGACTGATTCCCGCTACTGTTGCTCCCGTGAAAGGACTGCCCATACCTCAGTGGGGCCATAACCTTCAACCACAACCCAATGTCCTTTTGATCCCATCTGATCTCCGGGCGGACAGCTTTCCTCTGCCTAAATTGCTCGTCATATCGTAACCACACCTGACCCCCATAAGTACGATGAGCCTCCCCAATAGAATCAAGGTAGCAAAATAAACCTGAGCAATTATCCGGAGCTTTTTCCCCAATAACGCTAGCCAATATTGCAAAAGCCTGTAACCAATTAACAAACGTCTGAGGAATCAACCTCCACCTACGTTTCTCTTCTTCCTCTTTTTTACTATCGTCCTTTTTACCCTTATCCAGATTAAACTTTTCCAGCGGAAGGGAAAAAATTTCAACTTAGTCATCCCGCCAAACTTTTCCTTTACCTCTCTTTTTTTTTTTTTTTTTTTTAAGTGTGCCCCCAACGGCCCCTCAAAGCACACATATACCTCCCCTTTTGCCCTATCATCCAGCTTTACGGTATCCGCTTTGTCCTTCTCTGTCTGTACGCAAACCGATGCCCCAGAAGGTGTCCCGGCTGCATTCACCGCCGACCTGGCCGACTCGCTCCCCACCTGCAACAACACCGGTTGACTAGGTTTCCCACGCCGCCGCAGGTAACAAACCTCCTTGATTAACTCCACCACCGTCTATTCTAGCCAAAATTTGCGACATGCTAAACAAAATGTCCCTAAGACCCACTACATCTGACCCACGACCTCCCCTAGTATTTTCCCCGCTGGGCCCAGCCAACTGCCTATCACCTCCCCCATCCACTAATGACCCAGCGGGCGACAAACAATACATGGACGCATGCTCACCAAGCTGCGCAGGTGCTGTGTCCCTGCCAGCCGAACGTCCCGAGTCCTGATGAATCTTGGATTCGCTTTGATCCTCGCCACACTCCGATTCGCCAGACTCCTGCTGCTGCTCAAGGCCCGCGCCCCTGGCCTCCTCGTCACCAGGGGGGACCTGAGCGCGTGCCGATGTCCCCGCCGATCGTCCCCCGTCAGTCCCGGCTCCGGTCCTCCCCGCCATCCGTGGCACTCCGCGACTTCCAGACCCGGACTCCCTAGCCCGATCCGTGGTGGTCCGTGGGTGACTTCCAGGCAGCCCCATGCTGCTTCCCGCCGCTCCACCGCCCTGGATGTGCCGACTCGAGCCTGGCAGCAGGTCCTCGAATTACTGCTGCCTGCCCGTGCACCTGCGCTGCTGTATCCCTCGGCTGATGTTTCTGGCAGGCACCCCGACTGGTACATCGCCAGGTGCGCCTGCCGTGCTGGTGGTCCCTCTGGTCCCCTCATCCGCTCTGGCACTCCGTTTTCTTATGGGCAAGCGGCGTCGTGAATCGCCGACTCCTGCTGCGGGGGGTGTGTCCATGCGCCCACTGTTCACTTCCTGAACGCCCCTGTCACATGACGCCGGTGAAGCCCCGCCCCCCGGATGATGACGCGGCTGCAGCGCGGCCCGGGCTCTGGTATTGAAGAGCGCCGCTGGAGCAGGCCGCACTACAGCTGAGCGGGGCACTTCAGTCGCGGACCGCGACCCGATGCTGGAGGAGCCCGCAGGCCGGCTGGGCGGATTCCTGCCGCGGCGGGCGCGCTGGCAGGGGGTTCCGCCAGCATGCTCACCGGACGCAGGGTCCCATGAGGGGCTCCGCAGCCTGCGCCTGCTGCCCGTACTAACCATCTCCGGGGAAAGCCTCTCGGGGGGGGGGGCTGCGTCCTCCTGCCGCTTCTTCCGGATCCCAACGGAGAATCTTCTGCTCCGGCATTCCCCAGCAATCCAGACAGCTGGGACTCAAGCCACCCTCCACGCCTGGATCTGGCAGCCTCCCTCAGCTTGGTGATCAGGGAATCAACGGTTTCCATAAGATTGGTAAGTGTACTCAAACAATGGGAAAGTTGTAGTTTTTTTTTTTTTTTTTGAGTTCTGCAACTTTCCCCGCTGACTTCCTTCCTGGACTGACCGTTTTCCCGCACTTTTCCTTATTATATCTCCCCAGCCCCTTCCAATGCCCGCCCCTCCAGGCTTATAACCAATCCGGATATTGGGATTAAAATTACACCCTCCTGGCACATCCCGGTCATGTGGGGCTTCCTTCTAGTTACACTTGCTTCCAGCCCACTTCTGGAGTGGGTGAGAAATGCATAAAACATGACCTCGGATTGCTCCACTCCTGGTTTTGTCTTACAAATACTGAGGTAAAAATCTCACCAAATACTCAAAGTGCCACAATCTTCTGACAGTGCGGATTCCACCAATAAATAAGTGATCACCTTCCCAACCTGTGCATCGCTGAGAACTTGTTTTCACCAATAAAAACCCTTTAATGCAAACTACAGTAATTGTACATCGCAGTTCTGGTGAGCGCACAGTGATGGGCAGGAGCCGCCAATATAATGGGTATAACGGCTAACAGGTATTTGCAAATAGTTGAAGGGTGGGCCCGGGTGGGTGGGCCCCTGGAGTTAATTTCCCTGGTGGGCCCCAGACACCCCAGTCCAGTAGGATCGTGTCTGTGTTGTCAGAGGAGAAACAATATATTTTTTCCCTTCTTCTGGGGATTCTGAGCAGATCTTGCCTTCCTCATCCTGATCAGAATCAAGGGATTGTATGTCCTCTTCTGAGCTTAGCTCCATCTCCCATCTTAGCACGGGGACCTGGCTGAGATGTCTGTGGGGGAACGAAATTAGAGATTGAAGTTTGCACCTCCTCTCTAATCATGGACCTCATGTCAGATAGAAAAGTAGACTGTTCATCTCTGATGATTTTAGAGGTCCACCTCTCACATAGCTGTTTCCCAGGCAATTTTATACTGCAGAGAGCACATCTTCTAGATTTCCCTGAGACCTAGACAGCCCTTTTGGGTGCAGATACTGGTGCAGCAGGGGCTCCCTTGTCCTAGAATTGTAAGAATGGGGAAGATACTAAGTATACAGGATTTTTAATAGTGAGTAATTGACGCGCCCCCTCGGCCGTGGGGTACTCGGCAGCCGGGCCTCTGTGTATGCCGGTGGGGGATATCACGGTGGCTGGCCCGGTCTGTGACCCGGTCTGTGACCGGTCAGCAAAAAGGGGAAATATATAGGGGATTTGGAAAGTTCGTGGAACGTGGCAAAAGGGAGCCGCCGCTGTGGAGCAGTCCTCTGAAGCTGATGTTACTGCAGCAGGGATGGTGTGGGTCCAGGGCAGTGTAGGTAGTGTAAGTTGCGCTGGGCATTGTAGTGCAGGGAAGGAAAGATGGCGCAGATGAAAGGAATGGACGGAGGCAGTGTGGTGCAGTCATCCGAGTCTTTACTCACAGTTCTTATGACAGTTCCACTCGTGCACTTTACAGGTGTCAGCCTCCCACGTCGCGCTGCGTTCACCAGGCAGGGGTTCAGCACTTCTTCAGGCCGATTAGGAGTACCTGACAGAACCCCACTTTCTTGTGTTCCTAGCTAGACCGTCTTCACGCTGGGTCTTTCTCCCTCCTGCCCTGCGCTTCCCCACTCTCAATCCCGCTCGGGTGCTCTGAAGTCCTTCCTGTCTCGTCGGAGTTCCCGGACCTGCTTGACCCTCACGGGGATTAGAATGAGGCTTCGGCAACTGACTATATAAGCCAGAAGCCTCCGGTTTTCCCAGCCGAGACTTAGAGTAACACGGCTGGACCAGGGGCCGGTCCCCTTCTTGCGGCCTACGATCCCTCTGTCTTCTGGCAGATTCGGGGCGTACGGGTGCTGTCCTGCACTCGCCGTACCCCCTGGGATCCCTTACTTAGAACGGAGCCTACTCCTCTGCTCCCCACCTGGGCGTCTAGGACTGGGCCCTACTTATGGAGCAGAGGTCCTAAAAAGCCTCTGCTCCCAGACTGTCCTCACTCACTCACTCCTCTTACTCCACTGCCACCCTAAGATGGCTTCCCTTTATATACCTATTGTCAAAGTGCTCCCTCTAACTACTTCCTCCACCCACACCCACTACTGGTTCCCCCTACCTTTAGGTTCCCCCCACTCCAGCCAGGGACAGGGCTCAGCAGGAAAACACATTGCATCTTGCCCTTCCAGCCGGCCTGGAGTAGTGTAGTGTTGGATGCAGGTTTTGGGGTTCCGGGCAGCACTCCCTCCTTACCTGAGAGAAGAGGATACCACACCTCTGGGTGAGGTGCAGTACCTCTGTGGCGACTGAACCCTCAGGGGCGCCACATAATCTCTTTACCAAATACTCACATGTACTAGGGTCTGCTCTGCAGGGGCATCTGATCGACCAGAATCCAAAAGGAGGAGACAGTTAAGCAAAAGGCATCAATAGGTGGGAAATACAGCTGGGAAGAGCAGAGGCATTGGAAGTGCTTCCACACACCCAAAGTACTTCAGCCTCGTTTGCTTATCCATTCAAATGCAGCTTTCTCTGTAACGGAGGAATAGACTCTAGCAAAAGGAAATACTGTACTTGTATTTGCAAGAGTTACATGTGCATATAAATAGTTTGAGGCGTGTAATCCTTCTGACAGATTCCTTTTAAAGGGTACCTGTCCTTTCAGGTGACTAGTCAGAACAGGCTGTCACTATTTCTGGTTATTATATGACTTGAATCGTGTGTTTTCATCAGTTTCCCCTCTGCAGGCTCTATCTCTGATTTTCAGTCCTCTCTGAGCTAGTGGGTGGAGATTAGCTATTATGATGTCTATACCGTACACGGACATGATGGATTCTTGCTGCTCTTGCTCTGAGCACAAAGACAGTAGCAACAGAAGCAATGTGGACATTATACAGCATTACTGTGCTGTGGCTGTAAATCCATCAAAGAGAAATACATTACCTATAAGCTGTGGCTCCATCCGCCTGTGTCTTTTTGTCTCTGCCCCCTCCTCTCTCTTCCCTCTCCTTGCAGTATAAATGCAGGTGTAACCTGACACCTCACTGTTCTGGCAGTCTATCTTGTTTTGTCCAAGACAGATTTGAGTTTGTTTTTATTCCTGAGCAGGGCAGTATTAGCCGCTAGGCACTGGAGGGCGGGTGCCTAGGGCGGAAGGTTGCTGGGGCGCACTAATCAGCTTCTTGTCCAAATGGAAGAAAACACATCTGAGTAGTAACGGGTGTGGGATAAAGGGGTGCAGGGTGTGTGGTATAGTAGGTCGACTCACTCAGCTTCTTAGAGGTAGATACAGGAACATTTTCTGTTTAAGTTTTCAACTGGTTTATTAAAATTGTACTGCATAAACCAGTCCAAAATTAGGAAAACAAATAGGTTCAGTTCTTTTTAACATGAGCACAGCTCTGGTGCTCTCATCTACAGACACACCAAACACTGAATGAGTCCAAAAGCTTCGTATTTACCTTCTGGCCCATACCCTGGGGTGGAGATATGGTGAACAGCCTCCTACCCACTCTTTAGCTGTTCACTAAACCCAGCCCTTAGCATGGTCGATTAACCCCTCTCAGCACTTAGTATGCTGGAGCATTTTTCCGGGTTCATATCACTGATGGTAACATCCTGATTGACACATAATTCCCCTCCAGTATTTTACCAGTGACCTTCGCACAGTTGATAAGTGTGCATGGATGTGCAGGGTGTGTGGGATAGAGGGATGCAAGGGGGTGCTGTGTGCGTGAGCTAGCGGGGTGCGAGGCGGTGCAGGTTGCTTGAGTTAGTGAGCGAGAGCGGTGCAGACTTTGAGAGGGATGCTCTGCCGATATATATGACGCGCCCCCTGGGCCGTGGGGTACCCGGTGCATGGCCGGTAGATGCTGGGGGATGTCACAGTGGCGGTGACCCGGTTCGTGATCCAGGGCGGTCAATAAAAGGGGATATATTTACAGGGGATTTTTATAGTTTATGTTAAAGTTTGTGACGCCACCTGTGGATTGCGGCTAAAGGGAGCGGCCGCTGTGGAGCCGTCCTCTGAAGCTGATGTTACTGCAGCAGGGATGGTGTGGCTCTCCACAGGAAGAGCTAGCTCCAGGGCAGTGTAGATGTTGTTGTAGGTTGCGCTGGGCGTTGTAGTGCAGGGAGTGATGGCGCTGCAAGAAACACAGACAAGGTGGTGCAGTCCTCTGGATCTTTACTCACGGTTATTGCAGTCCAAGTTACAGACGTCAAGGTAACTTCCCGTGCCGTGCAGCATTTACTCAGTGAGGGGTTCAGTCCACCCCCAGGTAACTCCGGAGTACATAGCAGGACCCCCTTCTGTGTCCTCTCTCTGGCTGTCTCCCTGAACCTCATACCAAGTGTCCCAGTCCAGTACCTGCGGGCCTTGGCGGGCGACGTCTGTTCCGTCCCCTGGGTCCTATATAGCTACCTTCCTGGTGAGACTGGTATGGAATGTTGGCTACTGGACATGAAATACTGCAGCCTCCGGTTTCTAGTTAAGACGTGCAATCTTCTACTAGTTGAGGGACCAGTTCCCTGTATGCAGCCTGACCCCTCCACCTCCCGGCAGATTCGGGCGTACGGGTGGCCTCTCGCACTGCCTGTACCCCTGGGATCCTTTCTTCTGGTTCCTGGAGCCTTCCTGCTCCCTCTCCTCTCCTTCTCTTCTTCCTCTCAGCCTTGGGCCTCACTGGCTAGGCCCGCCTCTGGAAAAGAGCTCCTACAGAGCCTCTGCTCCTGGCACTTTCCTCCTCAGACTAATCTGTCTTTCTAAGGTGGTTTCTCTTTTTATATCTTCCATCTATGTGCTCCCCTTAACTACGTCCTCCACCCACACCCCTTTACTAGGTTCCCCCCACTCCAGCCAGGGACCAGGGACTGTGCTCTCCCGTAGGAGCAATCTTGCCCTGCCCTCTGAAGTGTGGTGTAATGAATGCAGGTGTTAGGGTCCTGAGCTGTACTCCTTCCTTACCTGAGAGTGAGATACCACAGCTCTGGGTGAGATGCAGTACCTCTGTGGTGACCGAACCCTCAGGGGCGCCACATATATATGTGTGTGTGTATATAATATAATGTGTGTATGTATATAATGTGTGTGTGTATATATCTACATATATCTATATATACACAGCTCATTTTCATTTTCTCTGATTTTTCTCTTTATAGGTCTATTTTTGAGTAAAATGTACATTGTTGTTTTATTCTATAAACTACTGACAACATGTCTCCGAAATTCAAAGCTAAAAATTTTGTATTTATTTGCAGCAAATGAGAAATCGTCAAAATAATAAAAAAGAAACAGAGAACCAGAGAACCAGTGCTGTCAGACCTCAAATACTGCAAAGAAAACAAGTTATTATTCATTTAGAAACAACAATACTCATGTTTTAACTCCAGAAGAGTTCAGACATCAATATTTGGTGGAATAACCATGATTTTTAATCCCAGCTTTCATGCGTCTTGGCTGCTTTCCACCAGTCTTTCACGCTGCTTTTGGGTGACCTTATGCCACTCCTGGCACAAAAATGTAAGCAGTTCTTCTTTGTTTGATGGCTTGTGACTATCCATCTACCTCTTGATTACATTCCAGAGGTTTTCAATAGGGTTCAGGTCTGGAGATTGGGCTGGCCATGACAGGGTCTTGATGTGGTGCTCCTTCATCCACACATTGATTGACCTAGCTGTGTGGCATGGGGCATTGTCCTGCTGGAAAAAACAGTCCTCAGAGTTGGGGAACATTGCCTGAGCAGAAGGAAGCAAGTGTTTTTTCAAGGATAACCTTGTATGCGGCTTGATTCATACGTCCTTCGCAAAGATTAACCTGCCCAATTCCAGCCTTGCTGAAGCATCCCCAGATCATCACCGATCCTCCACCAAATTTCACAGTGGTGCAAGACACTGTGGCTTGTATGCCTCTCCAGGTCTCCGTCTAACCATTAGACGACCAGGTGTTGGGCAAAGCTGAAAATTAGACTCATCAGAGAAGATTACCTTACTCCAGTCCTCTATGGTCCAATCCTTATGGTCTTTGGCAAACTTCAGCCTGGCTCTCCTTTGCTTCTCATTGATGAAAGGCTTTTTTCTAGCTTTACATGACTTGAGGTCTCTAGGAGCCAGTTATGAACTGTTCTTGCCGTGCACTTCACCTCAGCTGCCATTTGCCATTCCTTCTGTAGGTCACTTGATGTCATCCTGCGGTTGCTGAGTGACATTAGAATAAGATGACGGTCATCCCGGTCAGTGGAGAGTCGCTTTCGCCCTCTGCCGGTCTGTAGCTTTGTTGTCCCCAATGTCTGCTGCTTGACCTTGTTGTAATGGACTGCCGTCTTTGAAATTTTAAGGATGGAGGCAACATGACGCTCACTGTATCCCTCTGCTAGAGAAGCCAGAATTGAGCCCTTCTTTTCCTCACTCAAGACTTTTCTTTTCAACTCCTTTGACATGGTTAAAAGTTAGTTTTTCATTCAAATTACTTTTGGGCTATTCCTAGCACTTGTTTTGTCATCCAGCTTGTCCTATTGCAAGAGGATTGTGAAGAAAACAGCAGTGTTTTTTATACTTTCCCTGGTTACATAAGATTTGGTTCAGGTGATCACCTAATCAGAAGCACATTAAGTAAAATGAGGTGGACTGTGGTTGGAATTCAACTGACGCTGGAATAGAATGGCTGTCAGACATGTAGAGATGGGGATTTTTTCCATTGATTTGAACAAAGGCAAACCGAGCCTAAAGTATGAATCTTCAGGCTCCATTTGCTCTGCTTTCAGATGTCTCATTTCAGACCGCACAATCCTGTATTTCAGGGATTCAGTTGTAAGCCTTGTGTAAAGACCTGAATGCAGCGCTGAATGTAGTGTGAATAGGTCCTTACATCCTACACCACCTCAGGGGATTGTTGTTATGGAGTATTGCCCCTGGGTGGCCGCAGTTATGACCACCACCAGGGCTCGCGGTCACCCACCCTAGCTTTGGTATTCTGGGGAGCTGGTATAATGAATATCTGAGAAGAGCCCTAGAGAAGCAAGAACATTGGACAACCAAGAGGTGGTGGCCTCAAGTCAGGTGTAGGGTTCAACAGGGCAAGACTTTCTACCTTGTATCTATTGTGTATGGGTATGGTGGTTGTGGGGGACTTCATGTGTCCAGTAACCATAGTGGATGCCCTTTCCTAAACTAATCAAGGATTCCTGTGGACCTATTGAGCTAATAGAACCAGCAGTCAAATTAATGTCCCAAATTATCCCCACAAATTAATAACTAATAGAGAATTAGGTAATGCACACGGAGCATGATGCTTCGCACTTGTCTTTGGTTTGCTGCTGATTGCAGGAGCTTTATGGACTAGTTGATGTGCGGCCCCACAACTTGTCTATAGTAGATACCAGCCCCATCATCTTTTTTTCAACCTTTGTATGTGAGGACCCTGCACACGACTGCTCCCATTTCCATACATTTTCCATTAATAGCTGGTCATAATAGAGTAAGCCAGAGATGGGGGTCGTCCATTTCAGGTGTTGTAGGTGTTCTCAGTCTTCTGAAATCCCTTTAAAGAGAACCTGTCACTTTCCATAACGATGTAATTTTTTACCTGGTGTAAATGCCCCTGTTCTGAATACGACGTTGCTTTTCTTGTGTTCCTGCCCCTCTGTCCCTCTTCCCTGGATGTAAATAATCTTTTTAGCCAAGTGGACTAAGAGTGGGATATATCAACCAATTCATCTCCACCCACCTGTCAGACAGATATGTTACATCTCCTCAGATGGATGCCAGCTCTGCAGGGAATTATTTGACATAAAGAGGTTGTCCGGCACCACTCACATCTGCATTGGTGGTGAGCGACACTGATGACATTGCTCTGGGAGATACAAAACAGGACATGTACTTTATTAAAGGGAATCTGTCAGCAGATTTTTGCTACTTAATCTGAGAGCAGCATGATGTAGAGCAAGATATCCTGATTCCAGGGATGTGTCACTTATTAGGCTGTGTGTTGTAGTTTCAATACAATCCATGTTTTATCAAAAGGAGATGATCACTGCCTGACTAGGTCTCAGGTACAGGCCAGTCAGGCTCATCTGTGTAACCCCGCCCTCACCACTGATTTGCAGTTTGTACACAGGAATCTGCCAGCGTGGGCGGGGTTACACAGGGCTTAACATTCTGAGCACTGCTTCATTTACAACAGAGAAAGCAGGTATTCTATCAAAACTGCACCAAGCAGTCTAGTAAGTGATACATCGCTGGAATCAGGCTCTCTGCCCCTACATCATGCTGATCTCGGATTACGTAGCAAAACCTTCTGACAGATTCCCTTTAACTGGAATTGTGTATCTGTCCTATCCTATTGCAATAACTATAGATGCAAGTCGGAAACGCATTTGCGGTTAAACATTATTCTGGTTAGGATCGCGACCTATGGTGATGTTTTTATATATTTTTTACTACAAATAAACTCACAAGATTTTTAACCCTATCCTGACCCTGTAACACTATTTTCTTCGTTCTAATAAATAGGTGGAAAATTTGGCACAAATCCCTCCAAGTATCTGCTTTCCTCCCTATAGCCGGCCTTGGTAAATGGGCTATTGTGTTCATTTCTGAGTGAGGCCCTAGTTTTGTCTTGGGGCCCATGGCTACTTATTGCACCCTGTGACACCTATTTAGCCATTTTCCTGGGTTTCCTGCATTCTGCTTTGCTGTGATCTGGTCATCAGTCTTTCAGGTAGTGTGCTTTATAGGACCAATACAATATAAGTGCCCCCATCACAGAGACCGACCCCCAAAACACTGGTGATGTAACTTGGGCTGGAGTTATATGTGACCTGCTCTATTACAGGTGCATCTCACAAAACTAGAATATTATCAAAAAGTTACTTTATTTCAGTTCCTCAATACAAAAAGTGAAACTCCTATATTATATAGAGTCATTACACACAGAGGGATCTATTTCAAGTGTTTATTTATGTTAATGTTGATGATTATGGCTTACAGCCAATGGAAACACAAAAGTTATTATCTCAGTAAATTAGAATACTTTATAACAGCTTGAAAAATTATTTTAAAATCCGAAATATTGGCCTATTGAAATGTATATTCAGTAAATGCACTCAATACCTGGTCGGGGCTCCTTTTGCATCAATTACTGCATCAATGCGGTGTGGCATGGAGGCGATCAGCCTGTGGCACTGCTGAGGTGTTATGGAAGCCCAGGTGGCTTTGATAGCAGCCTTCAGCTCGTCTGCATTGTTGTGTCTGGTGTCTCTCATCTTCCTCTTGACAATACCCCAAAGATTCTCTATAATAGATTCTCTATGGGGTTAAGGTCAGGCGAGTTTGCTGCCAATCAAGCACAGTGATACTGTTGTGTGTAAACCAGGTATTGGTACTTTTGGCCGTGTGGACAGGGGCTAAGTCCTGCTGGAGAATGACATTTCCATCTCCAAAAGTTTGTCTGCAGAGGGAAGCATGAAGTGCTCTAAAATTTCCTGGTAGGCGGCTGCGCTGACTTTGGTCTTGATAAAACACAGTGGACCTACACCAGAAGATGACATGGCTCCCCAAACCATCACTGATGGTGGAAACTTCACACTAGACCTCCAGCAGCTAAACAAATGAAATGAAACAAATTAAAATTGGAACTCTGGGACCTTGTGGAGTGTGTCAATGACTGCCTTCTGGACATCTGTCAAGTCAACAGTCTTCCCCATGATTGCAGAGCCTACTGAAACAGACTAAGGGACTTTTTAAATGCTTAGGAAGCCTTTGCAGGTGTTTTTTGTTAATTATTTAAGTTTACTGAGATAATGACTGTTGTGTTTTCATTGGCTGTAAGCCATAACCATCAACATTAACAGAAATAAACACTTGAAATAGATCACTCTGTTTGTAATGACTCTATATAATATATGACTTTGACTTTTTATATTGAAGAACTGAAATTAACTTTTTGATGATATTCTAATTTTGTGAGATGCTCCTGTATGTAGCACCCTCTATACTCCCTGGTCCTGCAGCAGCTGCCATCATGTATACAGCAGATGAGACAGACACTTTATTATATGCCGGATGAGCCAAGTCTGGTTCTAGTTCTGGAATATTGAGCGTCAGAGTTCACTCTCATCATTGTTTCTGTAGGGTGAAGTCCACACAAATAAAACACACAACACAATATATTATTATTAATTTTTTTATTGGAATAGCAATAAGCCACATTGTAATAAAAATATTACTGGCCCTTTAATAAATTAAAGTTCACAATGACTCTCAGGTCAGGCCCGATAGAGACTACAGAACTTGCTGCGGATAGTGCAGACCTGATGAGAGCCACTGGAACCAAAGATCTAGAGGAAGGCGAAGAAAACCCCCTAGGGGGGAAAAAAAATTCCTTCCTGACCCCAGTTCTGGCGATCGGATATCTCCCTGGATCTTGTCTCTCCTGCTGCATATTGCTGTATATCTGTACGTCAGGGGCGGACACAGCCAGAAGAGGGCCCCTCTATCAGAACAGTATATCTAGCCCCGTGTCTGAACTGTTGGGCGGGCCGCCTCGGGCATGGCCCCGTGTCTGGACTGTTGGGCCGCCCACCTCGGGCCTGGCTTCGTGTCTGGACTGTGGGACTTCCCGCCTTGAGTCTGGACTGTTGGACCTCCCACTTCGGGTCTGGACAGTTGGGCCGCCCGCCTCGGGTCTGGACAGTTCCCCTCTATCAGTATATTGGCATAGCTCATCATAATGCACAATTCACCTGATTAGGAGGTGGTGGTGGCCCCTTTACATCTTGGGTCCCTGTGGAACTGCACATGTTGCACCAATTGGCCACCCTCCTCGGGTCTGGCCCCATGTCTGGACTGTTGGGCTGCCCGACTCAGATCTGGACACCTTGGTTCTGGACTGGTGGGCCGCTCGCCTCGGGTCTGGACTGTTGGGCCGCCCGCCTCGGGTCTGGACTGTTGGGCCGCCCGCCCTGGGTCTGGACTGTTGGGCCGCCCGCCCTGGGTCTGGACTGTTGGGCCGCCCGCCCTGGGTCTGGACTGTTGGGCCGCCCGCCCTGGGTCTGGACTGTTGGGCCGCCCGCCCTGGGTCTGGACTGTGGGGCCCGTCCGCCCTGTGTCTGGACTTTGGGGCCGCCTGCCCTGGGTCTAACCCCAGGTCTGGACTGTGGGGCCGCCTGCCCCGGGACTATCCCCGTGTCTGGACTGTGGGGCCCGTCCGCCCCGAGCCTGGACTGTGGGGTCCGTCCGCCCCGAGCCTGGACTGTGGGGCCCGTCCGCCCCGAGCCTGGACTGTGGGGCCCGTCCGCCCCGAGCCTTGACTGTGGGGCCCGTCCGCCCCGAGCCTTGACTGTGGGGCCCGTCCGCAGCGAGGATGGACTGTGGGGCCTGTCCGCCCTGAGCCTGGACTGTGGGGCCCATCCGTCCCGGGTCTAGCCCCGAGCCTGGACTGTGGGGCCCGCCCTATATCCGGACTGCGGCCACCCCGTGTCCGGACTGTGGGGCCGCCTGCCCCGGGTCTAGCCCCAGGTCCGGACTGTGGGGCCCCCCGCCCGCCCTGATTCCAGACTGTGGGGCCCCTCGCCTGCCCCGGGTCCAGACTGTGGGATCCCCCGCTTGCCCCGGGTCTGGACTGTGGGGCCGACTGCCCCCGGGTCTAGCCCCGAGCCTGGACTGTGGGGCCCGCCCGCCTTATGTCCGGACTGTGCCCCTCCCGTGTCTGGACTGTGGAGACCGTTCACCCCGTGTCCGGACTGTGGGCCGCCAGCTCCAGGTCTAGCCCTAGGTCTGGACTGTGGGGCATGCCCGCCCCGTATCCGGACTGTGGGGCCCGTCCACCCCTTGTCCGGACTGTGGGCCGCCTGCCCCGGGTCTAGCCCCAGGTCTGGACTGTGAAGCCGCCTGTCCCGGGATTAGCCCCGTGTCCGGCCTGTGGGGCCCGCCCGCCACGTGTCCTGACTGTACGGCTCGCCCGCCCCGTGTCCTGACTTGGGGCCGCCTGCCCCGGGTCTAGCCCCAGGTCTCGACTGTGGGGCCACCTGCCCCGGGATTAGCCCCGAGCCTGGACTGTGGGGCACGCCCGCCCCGAGCGGGAAAGGGAGGCCCATCCGCTCCGAGCCTGGACTGTGGGGCCCGTCCGCCCCGAGCCTGGACTGTGGGGCCAGTCCACCCCGAGCATGGACTGTGGGGCCAGTCCACCCCGAGCATGGACTGTGGGGCCAGTCCACCCCGAGCCTGGACTGTGTGGCACGCCCGCCCCGAGCGGGAAAGGGGGGCCCGTCCGCCCCGAGCCTGGACTGTGGGGCCCGTCCGCCCCGAGCCTGGACTGTGGGGCCCGTCCGCCCCGAGCCTGGACTGTGGGGCCCGTGCGCCCCGAGCCTGGACTGTGGGGCCCGTCAGCCCCGAACCTGGACTGTGGGGCCCGTCCGCCCCGAGCCTGGACTGTGGGGCCCGCCCTATGTACGGACTGTGGCCGCACTGCATCTGGCACACCCGCCCAGAGCGGGAAAGGGGGGCCCGTCCGCCCCGAGCCTGGACTGTGGGGCCCGTCCGCCCCGAGCCTGGACTGTGGGGCCCGTCCGCCCCGAGCCTGGACTGTGGGGCCCGTCCGCCCCGAGCCTGGACTGTGGGGCCCGTCCGCCCCGAGCCTGGACTGTGGGGCCTGTCCACCCCGTGTCCGGACTGTGGGGCCCGTCCACCCCGTGTCCGGACTGTGGGGCCCCCCACCCCAGGTCCGGATGGTGGGGCCCCCCGCCCGCCCCGAGTCTAGCCCCAGGTCTGGACTGTGGGCCCCCGCGTCAGCCCCGGGCACGGACTGTGGGGCCCCCAACCCGCCCCGGGTCTGAACTGTGGGGCCGGCTGCCCCGGGTCTAGCCCCGAGCCTGGACTGTGGGGCCCATCCTATGTCCGGACTGTGGCCGCCCCGTGTCCGGACTGTGGGGCTCGTCCACCCCGTGTCCGGACTTTGGGGCTGCCTGCCCCGGGTCTAGCTCCAGGTCTGGACTGTGGGGCATGTCAAGCCCGTGTCAGGACTGTGGGGCCCGTCCGCTCCGAGCCTGGACTGTGGTGCCCGTCCGCTCCGAGCCTAGACTGCGGGGCCCGTCCGCTCCGAGCCTGGATTGTGGGGCCCGCCTGTCCCGGGTCTAGCCCCGAGCCTGGACTGTGGGGCCCGCCCTATATCCGGACTGCGGCCGCCCCGTGTCCGGACTGTGGGGCCGGTTGGCCCGGGTCTAGCCCCGAACCAGGAATGTGCGGCCCGCCCACCCTATGTCCGGACTGTGGCCGCCACGTGTCCGGACTGTAGGGCTCGTCCACCCCGTGTCCGGACTGTGGGGCATGTCCGCCCCATGTCAGGACTGTGGGGCCGGTTGCCCCGGGTCTAGCCCCGAACCTGGAATGTGCGGCCCGCCCACCCTATGTCCGGACTGTGGCCGAACCGTGTCCGGACTGTAGGGCTCGTCCGCCCCGTGTCCGGACTGTGGGGCCCGTCCGGCCCGAGCCTGGACTGTGGGGTCCGTCCGCCCCGAGCCTGGACTGTGGGGCCCGTCCGCCCCGAGCCTGGACTGTGGGGCCCGTCCGCCCCGAGCCTGGACTCTGGGGCCCGGCCGCCCCGAGCCTGGACTATGGGGCCCGGCCGCCCCGAGCCTGGACTGTGGGGCCCGTCCGCCCCGAGCCTGGACTGTGGGGCCCGTCCGCCCCGAGCCTGGACTGTGGGGCCCGTCCGCCCCGAGCCTGGACTGTGGGGCCTGTCCGCCCCGAGCCTGGACTGTGGGGCCCGCCCTATGTACGGACTGTGGCCGCACTGCATCTGGACTGTGGGGCCCGTCCACCCCGTGTCCGGACTGTGGGGCCGCCTGCATTGGGTCTAGCCCCTGGACTGGACTGTGGGGCCCCCCACCCCAGGTCCGGATGGTGGGGCCCCCCGCCCGCCCCGAGTCTAGCCCCAGGTCTGGACTGTGGGCCCCCCACCCGCCCCGGGTCTGAACTGTGGGGCCGGCTGCCCCGGGTCTAGCCCCGAGCCTGGACTGTGGGGCCCACCCTATGTCCGGACTGTGGCCGCCCCGTGTCCGGACTGTGGGGCTCGTCCACCCCGTGTCCGGACTTTGGGGCTGCCTGCCCCGGGTCTAGCTCCAGGTCTGGACTGTGGGGCATGTCAAGCCCGTGTCAGGACTCTGGGGCCCATCCTCCCCGTGTCTGGACTGTGGGGCCACCTGCCCATGGTCTAACCTCAGGTCTGGACTGTGGGGCCGCCAGCCCTGGTACTAGCCCCGTGTCCGGACTGTGGGGCCCGTCCGCTCCGAGCCTGGACTGTGGTGCCCGTCCGCTCCGAGCCTAGACTGCGGGGCCCATCCGCTCAGAGCCTGGATTGTGGGGCCCGCCTGTCCCGGGTCTAGCCCCGAGCCTGGACTGTGGGGCCCGCCCTATATCCGGACTGTGGCCGCCCCGTGTCCGGACTGTGGGGCCGGTTGGCCCGGGTCTAGCCCCGAACCTGGAATGTGCGGCCCGCCCACCCTACGTCCGGACTGTGGCCGCCCCGTGTCCGGACTGTAGGGCTCGTCCACCCCGTGTCTGGACTGTGGGGCCCGTCCGCCCCGAGCCTGGACTGTGGGGCCCGTCCGCCCCGAGCCTGGACTGTGGGGCCCGTCCGCCCCGAGCCTGGACTGTGGGGCCCGTCCGCCCCGAGCCTGGACTGTGGGGACCGTCCGACCTGAGCCTGGACTGCGGGGCCCGTCCGCAGCGAGGATGGACTGTGGGGCCTGTCCGCCCTGAGCCTGGACTGTGGGGCCCATCCGTCCCGGGTCTAGCCCCGAGCCTGGACTGTGGGGCCCGCCCTATATCCGGACTGCGGCCGCCCCGTGTCCGGACTGTGGGGCCGCCTGCCCCGGGTCTAGCCCCAGGTCCGGACTGTGGGGCCCCCCGCCCTCCCTGATTCCAGACTGTGGGGCCCCTCGCCTGCCCCGGGTCCAGACTGTGGGATCCCCCGCTTGCCCCGGGTCTGGACTGTGGGGCCGACTGCCCCCGGGTCTAGCCCCGAGCCTGGACTGTGGGGCCCGCCCGCCTTATGTCCGCACTGTGCCCCTCCCGTGTCTGGACTGTGGAGACCGTTCACCCCGTGTCCGGACTGTGGGCCGCCAGCTCCGGGTCTAGCCCTAGGTCTGGACTGTGGGGCATGCCCGCCCCGTATCCGGACTGTGGGGCCCGTCCACCCCTTGTCCGGACTGTGGGCCGCCTGCCCCGGGTCTAGCCCCAGGTCTGGACTGTGAAGCCGCCTGTCCCGGGATTAGCCCCGTGTCCGGCCTGTGGGGCCCGCCCGCCACGTGTCCTGACTGTACGGCTCGCCCGCCCCGTGTCCTGACTTGGGGCCGCCTGCCCCGAGTCTAGCCCCAGGTCTCGACTGTGGGGCCACCTGCCCCGGGACTAGCCCCGAGCCTGGACTGTGGGGCACGCCCGCCCCGAGCGGGAAAGGGAGGCCCATCCGCTCCGAGCCTGGACTGTGGGGCCCGTCCGCCCCGAGCCTGGACTGTGGGGCCAGTCCACCCCGAGCATGGACTGTGGGGCCAGTCCACCCCGAGCATGGACTGTGGGGCCAGTCCACCCCGAGCCTGGACTGTGTGGCACGCCCGCCCCGAGCGGGAAAGGGGGGCCCGTCCGCCCCGAGCCTGGACTGTGGGGCCCGTCCGCCCCGAGCCTGGACTGTGGGGCCCGTCCGCCCCGAGCCTGGACTTTGGGGCCCGTCTGCCCCGAGCCTGGACTGTGGGGCCCGTCCGCCCCGAGCCTGGACTGTGGGGCCCGTCCGCCCCGAGCCTGGACTGTGGGGCCCGCCCTATGTACGGACTGTGGCCGCACTGCATCTGGCACGCCCGCCCCGAGCGGGAAAGGGGGGCCCGTCCGCCCCGAGCCTGGACTGTGGGGCCCGTCCGCCCCGAGCCTGGACTGTGGGGCCCGTCCGCCCCGAGCCTGGACTGTGGGGCCCGTCCGCCCCGAGCCTGGACTGTGGGGCCCGTCCACCCCGTGTCCGGACTGTGGGGCCGCCTGCATTGGGTCTAGCCCCTGAACTGGACTGTGGGGCCCCCCACCCCAGGTCCGGATGGTGGGGCCCCCCGCCCGCCCCGAGTCTAGCCCCAGGTCTGGACTGTGGGCCCCCGCGTCAGCCCCGGGCACGGACTGTGGGGCCCCCCACCCGCCCCGGGTCTGAACTGTGGGGCCGGCTGCCCAGGGTCTAGCCCCGAGCCTGGACTGTGGGGCCCACCCTATGTCCGGACTGTGGCCGCCCCGTGTCCGGACTGTGGGGCTCGTCCACCCCGTGTCCGGACTTTGGGGCTGCCTGCCCCGGGTCTAGCTCCAGGTCTGGACTGTGGGGCATGTCAAGCCCGTGTCAGGACTGTGGGGCCCGTCCGCTCCGAGCCTGGACTGTGGTGCCCGTCCGCTCCGAGCCTAGACTGCGGGGCCCGTCCGCTCTGAGCCTGGATTGTGGGGCCCGCCTGTCCCGGGTCTAGCCCCGAGCCTAGACTGTGGGGCCCGCCCTATATCCGGACTGCGGCCGCCCCGTGTCCGGACTGTGGGGCCGGTTGGCCCGGGTCTAGCCCCGAACCTGGAATGTGCGGCCCGCCCACCCTATGTCCGGACTGTGGCCGCCCCGTGTCCGGACTGTAGGGCTCGTCCACCCCGTGTCCGGACTGTGGGGCATGTCCGCCCCATGTCAGGACTGTGGGGCCGGTTGCCCCGGGTCTAGCCCCGAACCTGGAATGTGCGGCCCGCCCACCCTACGTCCGGACTGTGGCCGCCCCGTGTCCGGACTGTAGGGCTCGTCCACCCCGTGTCCGGACTGTGGGGCCCGTCCGCCCCGAGCCTGGACTGTGGGGCCCGTCCGCCCCGAGCCTGGACTGTGGTGCCCGTCCGCTCCGAGCCTGGACTGTGGGGCCCGTCTGCCCCGAGCCTGGACTGTGGGGCCCGTCCGACCTGAGCCTGGACTGCGGGGCCCGTCCGCAGCGAGGATGGACTGTGGGGCCTGTCCGCCCTGAGCCTGGACTGTGGGGCCCATCCGTCCCGGGTCTAGCCCCGAGCCTGGACTGTGGGGCCCGCCCTATATCCGGACTGCGGCCGCCCCGTGTCCGGACTGTGGGGCCGCCTGCCCCGGGTCTAGCCCCAGGTCCGGACTGTGGGGCCCCCCGCCCGCCCTGATTCCAGACTGTGGGGCCCCTCGCCTGCCCCGGGTCCAGACTGTGGGATCCCCCGCTTGCCCCGGGTCTGGACTGTGGGGCCGACTGCCCCCGGGTCTAGCCCCGAGCCTGGACTGTGGGGCCCGCCCGCCTTATGTCCGCACTGTGCCCCTCCCGTGTCTGGACTGTGGAGACCGTTCACCCCGTGTCCGGACTGTGGGCCGCCAGCTCCGGGTCTAGCCCTAGGTCTGGACTGTGGGGCATGCCCGCCCCGTATCCGGACTGTGGGGCCCGTCCACCCCTTGTCCGGACTGTGGGCCGCCTGCCCCGGGTCTAGCCCCAGGTCTGGACTGTGAAGCCGCCTGTCCCGGGATTAGCCCCGTGTCCGGCCTGTGGGGCCCGCCCGCCACGTGTCCTGACTGTACGGCTCGCCCGCCCCGTGTCCTGACTTGGGGCCGCCTGCCCCGGGTCTAGCCCCAGGTCTCGACTGTGGGGCCACCTGCCCCGGGACTAGCCCCGAGCCTGGACTGTGGGGCACGCCCGCCCCGAGCGGGAAAGGGAGGCCCATCCGCTCCGAGCCTGGACTGTGGGGCCCGTCCGCCCCGAGCCTGGACTGTGGGGCTAGTCCACCCCGAGCATGGACTGTGGGGCCAGTCCACCCCGAGCATGGACTGTGGGGCCAGTCCACGCCGAGCCTGGACTGTGTGGCACGCCCGCCCCAAGCGGGGAAGGGGGGCCCGTCCGCCCCGAGCCTGGACTGTGGGGCCCGTCCGCCCCGAGCCTGGACTGTGGGGCCCGTCCGCCCCGAGCCTGGACTGTGGGGCCCGTCTGCCCCGAGCCTGGACTGTGGGGCCCGTCCGCCCCGAGCCTGGACTGTGGGGCCCGTCCGCCCCGAGCCTGGACTGTGGGGCCCGCCCTATGTACGGACTGTGGCCGCACTGCATCTGGCATGCCCGCCCCGAGCGGGAAAGGGGGGCCCGTCCGCCCCGAGCCTGGACTGTGGGGCCCGTCCGCCCCGAGCCTGGACTGTGGGGCCCGTCCGCCCCGAGCCTGGACTGTGGGGCCCGTCCGCCCCGAGCCTGGACTGTGGGGCCCGTCCGCCCCGAGCCTGGACTGTGGGGCCCGTCCACCCCGTGTCCGGACTGTGGGGCCGCCTGCATTGGGTCTAGCCCCTGAACTGGACTGTGGGGCCCCCCACCCCAGGTCCGGATGGTGGGGCCCCCCGCCCGCCCCGAGTCTAGCCCCAGGTCTGGACTGTGGGCCCCCGCGTCAGCCCCGGGCACGGACTGTGGGGCCCCCCACCCGCCCCGGGTCTGAACTGTGGGGCCGACTGCCCCGGGTCTAGCCCCGAGCCTGGACTGTGGGGCCCACCCTATGTCCGGACTGTGGCCGCCCCGTGTCCGGACTGTGGGGCTCGTCCACCCCGTGTCCGGACTTTGGGGCTGCCTGCCCCGGGTCTAGCTCCAGGTCTGGACTGTGGGGCATGTCAAGCCCGTGTCAGGACTGTGGGGCCCGTCCGCTCCGAGCCTGGACTGTGGTGCCCGTCCGCTCCGAGCCTAGACTGCGGGGCCCGTCCGCTCTGAGCCTGGATTGTGGGGCCCGCCTGTCCCGGGTCTAGCCCCGAGCCTGGACTGTGGGGCCCGCCCTATATCCGGACTGCGGCCGCCCCGTGTCCGGACTGTGGGGCCGTTTGGCCCGGGTCTAGCCCCGAACCTGGAATGTGCGGCCCGCCCACCCTATGTCCGGACTGTGGCCGCCCCGTGTCCGGACTGTAGGGCTCGTCCACCCCGTGTCCGGACTGTGGGGCATGTCCGCCCCATGTCAGGACTGTGGGGCCGGTTGCCCCGGGTCTAGCCCCGAACCTGGAATGTGCGGCCCGCCCACCCTATGTCCGGACTGTGGCCGCCCCGTGTCCGGACTGTAGGGCTCGTCCGCCCCGTGTCCGGACTGTGGGGCCCGTCCGGCCCGAGCCTGGACTGTGGGGCCCGTCCGGCCCGAGCCTGGACTGTGGGGCCCATCCGGCCCGAGCCTGGACTGTGGGGCCCGTCCGCCCCGAGCCTGGACTGTGGGGCCCGTCCGCCCCGAGCCTGGACTGTGGGGCCCGTCCGCCCCGAGCCTGGACTGTGGGGCCCGTCCGCCCCGAGCCTGGACTGTGGGGCCCGTCCGCCCCGAGCCTGGACTGTGGGGCCCGTCCGCCCCGAGCCTGGACTGTGGGGCCCGTCCGCCCCGAGCCTGGACTGTGGGGTCCGTCCGACCTGAGCCTGGACTGCGGGGCCCGTCCGCAGCGAGGATGGACTGTGGGGCCTGTCCGCCCTGAGCCTGGACTGTGGGGCCCATCCGTCCCGGGTCTAGCCCCGAGCCTGGACTGTGGGGCCCGCCCTATATCCGGACTGCGGCCGCCCCGTGTCCGGACTGTGGGGCCGCCTGCCCCGGGTCTAGCCCCAGGTCCGGACTGTGGGGCCCCCCGCCCGCCCTGATTCCAGACTGTGGGGCCCCTCGCCTGCCCCGGGTCCAGACTGTGGGATCCCCCGCTTGCCCCGGGTCTGGACTGTGGGGCCGACTGCCCCCGGGTCTAGCCCCGAGCCTGGACTGTGGGGCCCGCCCGCCTTATGTCCGGACTGTGCCCCTCCCGTGTCTGGACTGTGGGGACCGTCCACCCCGTGTCCGGACTGTGGGCCGCCAGCTCCGGGTCTAGCCGTAGGTCTGGACTGTGGGGCATGCCCGCCCCGTATCTGGACTGTGGGGCCCGTCCACCCCTTGTCCGGACTGTGGGCCGCCTGCCCCGGGTCTAGCCCCGTGTCCGGCCTGTGGGGCCCGCCCGCCACGTGTCCTGACTGTAGGGCTCGCCCGCCCCGTGTCCGAACTGTGGGGCCGCCTGCATCGGGTCTAGCCCCAGGTCTGGACTGTGGGGCCCCCCGCCCCGAGTCTAGCCCCAGGTCTGGACTGTGGGACCCCCCGCCAGCCCCGGGTACGGACTGTGGGCCCCCCGCCCGCCCCGAGTCTGGACTGTGGGGCCGGTTGCCCCGGGTCTGGCCCAGGGTCTAGCCCAGGGTCTGGCCCCGAGCCTGGACTGTGCGGCCCGCCCACCCTATGTCCGGACTGCGGACGCCCTGTGTCCGGACTGTAGGGCTCGCCCACCCCGTGTCCGGACTGTGGGGCCGCCTGCCCGTGTCTGGACTGTGGGGCATGTCCGCCCCATGTCAGGACTGTGGGGCTCGTCCACCCCGTGTCTGGACTGTAGGGCCGCCTGCCCCGGGACTAGCCCCATGTCCGGACTGTGGGGCCCGTCCGCCCCGAGCCTGGACTGTGGGGCCCGTCCGCCCCGAGCCTGGACTGTAGGGCTCCGCGCCCCGGGTCTGAAATGTGGGGCCGGCTTCCCCGGGTCTAGCCCCGAGCCTGGACTGTGTGTTCCCCCCGCCCTGGGTCTAGCCCTATATCTGGACAGTGGCCACCCCGAGTCCAGACTGTGGGGATCGCCCTATATCCGGACTGCGGCCGCCACATGTCCGGACTGTGGGGCCGCCTGCCCCGGGTCTAGCCCCAGGTCCGGACTGTGGGGCCCCCCGCCCGCCCTGATTCCAGACTGTGGGGCCCCTCGCCCGCCCCGGGTCTGGACTGTGGGATCCCCCGCTTGCCCCGGGACCAGACAGTTGGGTCCCCCTCCCCGGGTCTGGACTGTGGGGCCGACTGCCCCCGGGTCTAGCCCCGAGCCTGGACTGTGGGGCCCGGCCGCCTTATGTCCCCACTGTGGCCCCCCCCGTGTCCGGACTGTGGGGACCGTCCACCCCTTGACCAGACTGTGGGCCGCCTGCTCCGGGTCTAACCCCAGGTCTGGATTGTGGGGCATGCCCGCCCCGTGTCCGGACTGTGGGGCCCGTCCACCCCGTGTCCGGACTGTGGGCTGCCTGCCCCAGGTCTAGCCTCAGGTCTGGACTGTGAAGCCGCCTGCCCCGGGATTAGCTCAGTGTCCGGACTGTGGGGCCCGCCCGCCCCGTGTCCTGACTGTGGAGCCCGCCCGCCCCGTGTCCTGACTGTGGGCCCGCCCTATGTCCGTACTATGGCCGCCCCGTGTCCGGACTGTGGGACCCGTCCACCCCGTGTCCGGACTGTGGGGCCGCCTGCCCCGGCTCTAGCCCCAGGTCAGGACTGTGGGGCATGCCCGCCCCGTGTCAGAACTGTGGGGCCCGTACGCCCCGTGTCCGGACTGTGGGGCCGCCTGCCCCGGGACTAGCCCCGTGTACGGACTGTGGGGCCCGCCCGCACCGTGTCGTAACTATGGGCCCGCCCGCCCCGAGCCTGGACTGTGGGGCCCGTCCGCCCCGTGTCCGGACTGTGGGTCCCGCCCACCCCGTGTCCTGACTGTGGGGCTCGCCCGCCCCGTGTCCAGACTGTGGGGCTCATCCGCCCCGTGTCCGGACTTTGGGGCCGCCTGCCCCGGGACTAGCCCCGTGTCCGGACTGTGAGGCCCGTCCGCCCCGAGCCTGGACTGTGGGGCCCGTCCGCCCCGTGTCCTGACTGTGGGTCCCGCCCGCCCCGTGTCCTGACTGTGGGGCTCGCCCGCCCCGTGTCCAGACTGTGGGGCTCGCCCGCCCCGTGTCCAGACTGTGGGGCTCGCCCGCCCCGTGTCCAGACTGTGGGGCTCGCCCGCCCCGTGTCCAGACTGTGGGGCTCTTCCGCCCCGTGTCCAGACTGTGGGGCTCTTCCGCCCCGTGTCCGGACTTTGGGGCCGCCTGCCCTGGGACTAGCCCCGTGTCCGGACTGTGGGGCCCGTCCACACCGTGTCCGGACTGTGGGGCCCGTCCACCCCGTGTCCGGACTGTGGGGCCCGTCCGCCCTGTGTCCAGACTGTGGGGCTCGCCCGCCCCGTGTCCAGACTGTGGGGCTCGCCCGCCCCGTGTCCAGACTGTGGGGCTCTTCCGCCCCGTGTCCAGACTGTGGGGCTCTTCCGCCCCCTGTCCGGACTTTGGGGCCGCCTGCCCTGGGACTAGCCCCGTGTCCGGACTGTGGGGCCCGTCCACCCCGTGTCCGGACTGTGGGGCCCGTCCACTCCGTGTCCGGACTGTGGAGCCCGTCCGCCCCGTGTCCGGACTGTGGGGCCCGTCCGCCCCGTGTCCGGACTGTGGGGCCCGTCCGCCCCGTGTCTGGACTGTGGGGCCCGTCCGCCCCGTGTCTGGACTGTGGGGCCCGTCCGCCCCGTGTCTGGACTGTGGGGCCCGTCCGCCCCGTGTCTGGACTGTGGGGCCCGTCCGCCCCGTGTCTGGACTGTGGGGCCCGTCCGCCCCGTGTCTGGACTGTGGGGCCCGTCCGCCCCGTGTCTGGACTGTGGGGCCCGTCCGCCCCGTGTCTGGACTGTGGGGCCCGTCCGCCCCGTGTCTGGACTGTGGGGCCCGTCCGCCCCGTGTCTGGACTGTGGGGCCCGTCCGCCCCGTGTCCGGACTGTGGGGCCCGTCCGTCCCTTGTCCGGACTGTGGGGCCCGTCCGTCCCTTGTCCGGACTGTGGGGTCCGCCTGCCCCATGTCCTGACTGTGAGGCCCGCCCGCGGCCCGCCCGCCCCGTGTCCTGACTGTGGGGTCCACCCCGTGTCCGCCCGCCCCGTGTCCTGACTGTGGGGCTCGCCCGCCGCGTGTCCTGACTGTGGGACTCGCCCGCCCCGTGCCCTGACTGTGGGGCTCGCCCGCACCGTGTCCAGACTGTGGGGCTCATCCGCCCCGTGTCCAGACTGTGGGGCTCATCCGCCCCGTGTCTGGACTTTGGGGCCGCCTGCCCCGGGTCTAGCCCCGTTTCCGGTCTGTGGGGCACGCCCGCCCCAAGCTTGGACTGTGGGGCCAGTCCGTCCCGGGTCATGCCTCGAGACTGGACTGTGGGGCCCGGCCGCCCTATATCCGGACTGCGGCCGCCCAGTGTCCGGACTATGGGCCCGTCCGCCCCGTGTCCGGACTGTGGGGCCGCCTGCATCGGGTCTAGCCCCAGGTCTGGACTGTAGGGCCCCCCCGCCCGCCCCAGGTCCGGACGGTGGGGCCGCCCGCCCCGAGTCTAGCCCCAGGTCTGGACTGTGGGGCCCCCCGCCAGCCCCGGGTACGGACTGTGGGGCCCCCCGCCCGCCCTGGGTACGGACTGTGGGGCCCCCCCGCTCGCCCCGAGTCTGGACTGTGGGGCATGTCCGCCCCATGTCAGGACTGTGGGGCCCGTCCACCCCGTGTCTGGACTGTGGGGCCGCCTGCCCCTGGTCTAGCCTCAGGTCTGGACTGTGGGGCCGCCTGCCCCGGGACTAGCCCCGTGTCCGGACTGTGGGGCCCGTCCGCCCCGAGCCTGGACTGTGGGGCCCGTCCGCCCCGAGCCTGGACTGTGGGGCCCCCCGCCCGCACCGGGTACGGACTGTGGGGCCCCCCGCTCGCCCCGAGTCTGGACTGTGGGGCCGCCTGCCCCGGGTCTGGACTGTGGGGCATGTCCGCCCCATGTCAGGACTGTGGGGCCCGTTCACCCCGTGTCTGGACTGTGGGGCCGCCTGCCCCTGGTCTAGCCTCAGGTCTGGACTGTGGGGCCGCCTGCCCCGGGACGAGCCCCGTGTCCGGACTGTGGGGCCCGTCCGCCCCGAGCTTGGACTGTGGGGCCCGTCCGCCATATGTCCGGACTGTGGCTCCCCCCGTGTCCAGACTGTGGGGACCGTCCACCCCGTGTCCGGACTGTGGGCCGCGTGCTCCGGGTCTAGCCCCAGGTCTGGACTGTGGGGCATGCCTGCTCTGTGTCCGGACTGTGGGGCCCGTCCACCCCGTGTCCGGACTGTGGGCCGTCTGCCCCGGGTCTAGCCCCAGGTCTGGACTGTGAAGCCGCCTGCCCCGGGATTAGCTCAGTGTCCGGACTGTGGGGCCCGCCCGCCCCGTGTCCTGACTGTGGAGCCCGCCCGCCCCGTGTCCTGACTGTGGGGCCCGCCCGCCCTATGTCCGTACTCTGGCCACCCCGTGTCCGGACTGTGGGGCCCGTCCACCCCGTGTCCGGACTGTGGGGCCGCCTGCCCCGGCTCTAGCCCCAGGTCAGGACTGTGGGGCATGCCCGCCCCGTGTCAGAACTGTGGGGCCCGTCCGCCCCGTGTCCGGACTGTGGGGCCGCCTGCCCCGGGACTAGCCCCGTGTACGGACTGTGGGGCCCGCCCCGTGTCGTAACTATGGGCCCGCCCGCCCCGAGCCTGGACTGTGGGGCCCGTCCGCCCAGAGTCTGGACTGTGGGGCCCGTCCGCTCCAAGCGTGGACTGTGGGGCCCGTCTGCCCCGAGCGTGGACTGTGGGGCCAGAGCGTAGACTGTGGGGCCTGTTCGCTCCGAGCCAATACTGTGGGGCCCATCCGCTGCGAGTCTGGACTGTGGGGCCCATCCGTCCTGAGCCTGAACTGTGTGGCCCCCCGCCTCGGGTCTGAAATGTGGGGCCGGCTTCCCCGGGTTTAGCCTGGACTGTGGGGCCCGCCCACCCTATGTCTGGACTGTGGCCGCCCCGTGTCCGGACTGTGGGGCTCGTCACCCCGTGTCTGGACTTTGGGGCAGACTACCCCTGGGTCTAGCCCCAGGTCTGGACTGTGGGGCATGTCCGCCCCGTGTCAGGACTGTGGGGCCCGTCCACCCCGTATCTGGACTGTGGGGCCGCCTGCCCCGGGCCGAGCCTCAGGTCTGGACTGTGGAGCCCGTCCGCCCCGAGCCTGGACTGTGGGGCCCGTTCGCCCCGAGCCAATACTGTGGGGCCCATCCGCCCCGAGCCTGGACTGTGGGGCCCATCCGCCCCGAGCCTGGACTGTGTGGCCCCCCGCCCCGGGTCTGAAATGTGGGGCCGGCTTCCCCGGGTTTAGCCCCGAGCCTGGACTGTGGGGCCCGTCCACCCCGTGTCCGGACTGTGGGGCCCGCCCACCCGGGGCCCGCCCACCCCGTGTCCGGACTGTGGGGCCCGTCCACCCCGTGTCCGGACTGTGGGGCCCGTCCACCCCGTGTCCGGACTGTGGGGCCCGTCCACCCCGTGTCCGGACTGTGGGGCCCGTCCACCCCGTGTCCGGACTGTGGGGCCCGTCCACCCCGTGTCCGGACTTTGGAGCAGCCTACCCCGTGTCAGGACTGTGGGGCCCGTCCGCCCCGTGTCCGGACTGTGGGGCCCGTCCACCCCGTGTCCGGACTGTGGGGCCCGTCCACCCCGTGTCCGGACTTTGGGGCAGCCTACCCCGTGTCCGGACTGTGGGGCCCGTCCGCCCCGTGTCCGGACTGTGGGGCCCGTCCGCCCCGTGTCCGGACTGTGGGGCCCGTCCGCCCCGTGTCCGGACTGTGGGGCCCGTCCGCCCCGTGTCCTGACTGTAGGGCTCGCCCGCCCCGTGTCCGAACTGTGGGGCCGCCTGCATCGGGTCTAGCCCCAGGTCTGGACTGTGGGGCCCCCCGCCCCGAGTCTAGCCCCAGGTCTGGACTGTGGGACCCCCCGCCAGCCCCGGGTACGGACTGTGGGCCCCCCGCCCGCCCCGAGTCTGGACTGTGGGGCCGGTTGCCCCGGGTCTGGCCCAGGGTCTAGCCCAGGGTCTGGCCCCGAGCCTGGACTGTGCGGCCCGCCCACCCTATGTCCGGACTGCGGACGCCCTGTGTCCGGACTGTAGGGCTCGCCCACCCCGTGTCCGGACTGTGGGGCCGCCTGCCCGTGTCTGGACTGTGGGGCATGTCCGCCCCATGTCAGGACTGTGGGGCTCGTCCACCCCGTGTCTGGACTGTAGGGCCGCCTGCCCCGGGACTAGCCCCATGTCCGGACTGTGGGGCCCGTCCGCCCCGAGCCTGGACTGTGGGGCCCGTCCGCCCCGAGCCTGGACTGTAGGGCTCCGCGCCCCGGGTCTGAAATGTGGGGCCGGCTTCCCCGGGTCTAGCCCCGAGCCTGGATTGTGTGTTCCCCCCGCCCTGGGTCTAGCCCTATGTCTGGACTGTGGCCACCCCGAGTCCAGACTGTGGGGATCGCCCTATATCCGGACTGCGGCCGCCACATGTCCGGACTGTGGGGCCGCCTGCCCCGGGTCTAGCCCCAGGTCCGGACTGTGGGGCCCCCCGCCCGCCCTGATTCCAGACTGTGGGGCCCCTCGCCCGCCCCGGGTCTGGACTGTGGGATCCCCCGCTTGCCCCGGGACCAGACAGTTGGGTCCCCCTCCCCGGGTCTGGACTGTGGGGCCGACTGCCCCCGGGTCTAGCCCCGAGCCTGGACTGTGGGGCCCGGCCGCCTTATGTCCCCACTGTGGCCCCCCCCGTGTCCGGACTGTGGGGACCGTCCACCCCTTGACCAGACTGTGGGCCGCCTGCTCCGGGTCTAACCCCAGGTCTGGATTGTGGGGCATGCCCGCCCCGTGTCCGGACTGTGGGGCCCGTCCACCCCGTGTCCGGACTGTGGGCTGCCTGCCCCAGGTCTAGCCTCAGGTCTGGACTGTGAAGCCGCCTGCCCCGGGATTAGCTCAGTGTCCGGACTGTGGGGCCCACCCGCCCCGTGTCCTGACTGTGGAGCCCGCCCGCCCCGTGTCCTGACTGTGGGCCCGCCCTATGTCCGTACTATGGCCGCCCCGTGTCCGGACTGTGGGACCCGTCCACCCCGTGTCCGGACTGTGGGGCCGCCTGCCCCGGCTCTAGCCCCAGGTCAGGACTGTGGGGCATGCCCGCCCCGTGTCAGAACTGTGGGGCCCGTACGCCCCGTGTCCGGACTGTGGGGCCGCCTGCCCCGGGACTAGCCCCGTGTACGGACTGTGGGGCCCGCCCGCACCGTGTCGTAACTATGGGCCCGCCCGCCCCGAGCCTGGACTGTGGGGCCCGTCCGCCCCGTGTCCGGACTGTGGGTCCCGCCCACCCCGTGTCCTGACTGTGGGGCTCGCCCGCCCCGTGTCCAGACTGTGGGGCTCATCCGCCCCGTGTCCGGACTTTGGGGCCGCCTGCCCCGGGACTAGCCCCGTGTCCGGACTGTGAGGCCCGTCCGCCCCGAGCCTGGACTGTGGGGCCCGTCCGCCCCGTGTCCTGACTGTGGGTCCCGCCCGCCCCGTGTCCTGACTGTGGGGCTCGCCCGCCCCGTGTCCAGACTGTGGGGCTCGCCCGCCCCGTGTCCAGACTGTGGGGCTCGCCCGCCCCGTGTCCAGACTGTGGGGCTCTTCCGCCCCGTGTCCAGACTGTGGGGCTCTTCCGCCCCGTGTCCGGACTTTGGGGCCGCCTGCCCTGGGACTAGCCCCGTGTCCGGACTGTGGGGCCCGTCCACACCGTGTCCGGACTGTGGGGCCCGTCCACCCCGTGTCCGGACTGTGGGGCCCGTCCGCCCTGTGTCCAGACTGTGGGGCTCGCCCGCCCCGTGTCCAGACTGTGGGGCTCGCCCGCCCCGTGTCCAGACTGTGGGGCTCTTCCGCCCCGTGTCCAGACTGTGGGGCTCTTCCGCCCCCTGTCCGGACTTTGGGGCCGCCTGCCCTGGGACTAGCCCCGTGTCCGGACTGTGGGGCCCGTCCACCCCGTGTCCGGACTGTGGGGCCCGTCCACCCCGTGTCCGGACTTTGGGGCAGCCTACCCCGTGTCCGGACTGTGGGGCCCGTCCGCCCCGTGTCCGGACTGTGGGGCCCGTCCGCCCCGTGTCCGGACTGTGGGGCCCGTCCGCCCCGTGTCCGGACTGTGGGGCCCGTCCGCCCCGTGTCCGGACTGTGGGGCCCGTCCGCCCCGTGTCCGGACTGTGGGGCCCGTCCGCCCCGTGTCCGGACTGTGGGGCCCTTCCCCCCGTGTCCGGACTGTGGGGCCCGTCCACCCCGTGTCCGGACTGTGGGGCCCGTCCACCCCGTGTCCGGACTTTGGGGCAGCCTACCCCGTGTCCGGACTGTGGGGCCCGTCCGCCCCGTGTCCGGACTGTGGGGCAGCCTACCCCGTGTCAGGACTCTGGGGCCCGTCCGCCCCGTGTCCGGACTGTGGGGCCCGTCCGCCCCGTATTCGGACTGTGGGGTCCGTCCACCCCGTGTCCGGACTGTGGGGCTAGCCCGCCCCGTGTCCGGACTGTGGGGCCCATCCGCCCCGTGTCCGGACTGTGGGGCCCGTCCGCCCCGTGTCCGGACTGTGGGGCCCGTCCGCCCCGTGTCCGGACTGTGGGGCCCGTCCGCTCCGTGTCCGGACTGTGGGGCCCGTCCGCCCCGTGTCCGGACTGTGGGGCCCGTCCGCCCCGTGTCCGGACTGTGGGGCCCGTCCGCCCCGTGTCCGGACTGTGGGGCCCGTCCGCCCCGTGTCCGGACTGTGGGGCCCGTCCGCCCCGTGTCCGGACTGTGGGGCCCGTCCGCCCCGTGTCCGGACTGTGGGGCCCGTCCGCCCCGTGTCCGGACTGTGGGGCCCGCCCTCCCCGTGTCCGGACTGTGGGGCCCGCCCTCCCCGTGTCCGGACTGTGGGGCCCGTCCGCCCCGTGTCCGGACTGTGGGGCCCGTCCGCCCCGTGTCCGGACTGTGGGGCCCGTCCGCCCCGTGTCCGGACTGTGGGGCCCGCCAGCCCCCGTGTCCGGACTGTGGGGCCCGCCAGCCCCCGTGTCCGGAGTGTGGGGCCCATCCACCCCGTGTCCGGAGTGTGGGGCCCGTCCACCCCGTGTCCGGACTGTGGGGCCCGTCCACCCCGTGTCCGGACTTTGGGGCAGCCTACCCCGGGTCTAGCCCCAGGTCTGGACTGTGGGGCATGTCCGCCCCGTGTCAGGACTGTGGGGCCCGTCCACCCTGTGTCTAGAATGTGGGGCCACCTGCGCCGGGTCTAGCCTCAGGTCTGGACTGTGGGGCCGCCTGCCCCGGGTCTAGCCCCAGGTCTTGACTATGGGTCATGCCCGCCCCGTATCCGGACTGTGGGGCCCGTCCACCCCGTGTCCGGACTTTGGGGCAGCCTACCCCGTGTCCGGACTGTGGGGCCCGTCCGCCCCGTGTCCGGACTGTGGGGCCCGTCCGCCCCGTATCCGGACTGTGGGGTCCGTCCACCCCGTGTCCGGACTGTGGGGCTAGCCCGCCCCGTGTCCGGACTGTGGGGCCCGTCCGCCCCGTGTCCGGACTGTGGGGCCCGTCCGCCCCGTGTCCGGACTGTGGGGCCCGTCCGCCCCGTGTCCGGACTGTGGGGCCCGTCCGCCCCGTGTCCGGACTGTGGGGCCCGTCCGCCCCGTGTCCGGACTGTGGGGCCCGTCCCCCCGTGTCCGGACTGTGGGGCCCGTCCGCCCCGTGTCCGGACTGTGGGGCCCGTCCGCCCCGTGTCCGGACTGTGGGGCCCGTCCGCCCCGTGTCCGGACTGTGGGGCCCGCCCTCCCCGTGTCCGGACTGTGGGGCCCGTCCGCCCCGTGTCCGGACTGTGGGGCCCGTCCGCCCCGTGTCCGGACTGTGGGGCCCGTCCGCCCCGTGTCCGGACTGTGGGGCCCGCCAGCCCCCGTGTCCGGACGGTGGGGCCCGCCAGCCCCCGTGTCCGGACTGTGGGGCCCATCCACCCCGTGTCCGGACTGTGGGGCCCGTCCACCCCGTGTCCGGACTGTGGGGCCCGTCCACCCCGTGTCCGGACTTTGGGGCAGCCTACCCCGGGTCTAGCCCCAGGTCTGGACTGTGGGGCATGTCCGCCCCGTGTCAGGACTGTGGGGCCCGTCCACCCTGTGTCTAGAATGTGGGGCCACCTGCGCCGGGTCTAGCCTCAGGTCTGGACTGTGGGGCCGCCTGCCCCGGGTCTAGCCCCAGGTCTTGACTATGGGTCATGCCCGCCCCGTATCCGGACTGTGGGGCCCGTCCACCCCGTGTCCGGACTTTGGGGCAGCCTACCCCGTGTCCGGACTGTGGGGCCCGTCCGCCCCGTGTCCGGACTGTGGGGCCCGTCCGCCCCGTATCCGGACTGTGGGGTCCGTCCACCCCGTGTCCGGACTGTGGGGCCAGCCCGCCCCGTGTCCGGACTGTGGGGCCCGTCCGCCCCGTGTCCGGACTGTGGGGCCCGTCCGCCCCGTGTCCGGACTGTGGGGCCCGTCCGCCCCGTGTCCGGACTGTGGGGCCCGTCCGCCCCGTGTCCGGACTGTGGGGCCCGTCCGCCCCGTGTCCGGACTGTGGGGCCCGTCCGCCCGTGTCCGGACTGTGGGGCCCGTCCCCCCGTGTCCGGACTGTGGGGCCCGTCCACCCCGTGTCCGGACTGTGGGGCCCGTCCACCCCGTGTCCGGAATGTGGGGCCCGTCCACCCCGTGTCCGGACTTTGGGGCAGCCTACCCCGTGTCCGGACTGTGGGGCCCGTCCGCCCCGTGTCCGGACTGTGGGGCAGCCTACCCCGTGTCAGGACTCTGGGGCCCATCCGCCCCGTGTCCGGACTGTGGGGCCCGTCCACCCCGTGTCCGGACTGTGGGGCCCGCCAGCCCCCGTGTCCGGACTGTGGGGCCCGCCAGCCCCCGTGTCAGGACTGTGGGGCCCGTCCACCCCGTGTCCGGACTGTGGGGCCCGTCCACCCCGTGTCCGGACTGTGGGGCTAGCCCGCCCCGTGTCCGGACTGTGGGGCCCGTCCGCCCCGTGTCCGGACTGTGGGGCCCGTCCGCCCCGTGTCCGGACTGTGGGGCCCGTCCGCCCCGTGTCCGGACTGTGGGGCCCGTCCGCCCCGTGTCCGGACTGTGGGGCCCGTCCGCCCCGTGTCCGGACTGTGGGGCCCGTCCGCCCCGTGTCCGGACTGTGGGGCCCGTCCGCCCCGTGTCCGGACTGTGGGGCCCGTCCGCCCCGTGTCCGGACTGTGGGGCCCGTCCGCCCCGTGTCCGGACTGTGGGGCCCGTCCGCCCCGTGTCCGGACTGTGGGGCCCGTCCGCCCCGTGTCCGGACTTTGGGGCAGCCTACCCCGTGTCCGGACTGTGGGGCCCGTCCGCCCCGTGTCCGGACTGTGGGGCAGCCTACCCCGTGTCAGGACTCTGGGGCCCGTCCGCCCCGTGTCCGGACTGTGGGGCCCGTCCACCCCGTGTCCGGACTGTGGGGCCCGTCCACCCCGTGTCCGGACTTTGGGGCAGCCTACCCCGTGTCCGGACTGTGGGGCCCGTCCGCCCCGTGTCCGGACTGTGGGGCCCGTCCGCCCCGTATTCGGACTGTGGGGTCCGTCCACCCCGTGTCCGGACTGTGGGGCTAGCCCGCCCCGTGTCCGGACTGTGGGGCCCGTCCGCCCCGTGTCCGGACTGTGGGGCCCGTCCGCCCCGTGTCCGGACTGTGGGGCCCGTCCGCCCCGTGTCCGGACTGTGGGGCCCGTCCGCCCCGTGTCCGGACTGTGGGGCCCGCCCTCCCCGTGTCCGGACTGTGGGGCCCGTCCGCCCCGTGTCCGGACTGTGGGGCCCGTCCGCCCCGTGTCCGGACTGTGGGGCCCGTCCGCCCCGTGTCCGGACTGTGGGGCCCGCCAGCCCCCGTGTCCGGACTGTGGGGCCCGCCAGCCCCCGTGTCCGGACTGTGGAGCCCGTCCACCCCGTGTCCGGACTGTGGGGCCCGTCCACCCCGTGTCCGGACTGTGGGGCCCGTCCACCCCGTGTCCGGACTGTGGGGCCCGTCCACCCCGTGTCCGGACTGTGGGGCCCGTCCACCCCGTGTCCGGACTGTGGGGCCCGTCCACCCCGTGTCCGGACTTTGGGGCAGCCTACCCCGGGTCTAGCCCCAGGTCTGGACTGTGGGGCATGTCCGCCCCGTGTCAGGACTGTGGCGCCCGTCCACCCTGTGTCTAGAATGTGGGGCCGCCTGCGCCGGGTCTAGCCTCAGGTCTGGTCTGTGGGGCCGCCTGCCCCGGGTCTAGCCCCAGGTCTTGACTATGGGTCATGCCCGCCCCGTATCCGGACTGTGGGGCCCGTCCACCCCGTGTCTAGAATGTGGGGCCGCCTGCCCCGGGTCTAGCCTCAGGTCTGGACTGTGGGGCCGCCAGCCCCGGGTTTAGCCCCAGGTCTTGACTATGGGGCATGCCCGCCCCATATCTGGACTGTGGGACCCGTCCACCCCGTGTCCGGACTGTGGGGCCCGTCCACCCCGTGTCCGGACTGTGGGGCCCGTCCACCCCGTGTCCGGACTGTGGGGCCCGTCCACCCCGTGTCCGGACTTTGGGGCAGCCTACCCCGGGTCTAGCCCCAGGTCTGGACTGTGGGGCATGTCCGCCCTGTGTCAGGACTGTGGGGCCCGTCCACCCTGTGTCTAGAATGTGGGGCCGCCTGCGCCGGGTCTAGCCTCAGGTCTGGACTGTGGGGCCGCGTGCCCCGGGTCTAGCCCCAGGTCTTGACTATGGGTCATGCCCGCCCCGTATCCGGACTGTGGGGCCCGTCCACCCCGTGTCTAGAATGTGGGGCCGCCTGCCCCGGGTCTAGCCTCAGGTCTGGACTGTGGGGCCGCCAGCCCCGGGTTTAGCCCCAGGTCTTGACTATGGGGCATGCCCGCCCCATATCTGGACTGTGGGGCCCGTCCACCCCGTGTCTGGACTGTGGGCCGCCTGCCCCGGGTCTAGCCCCAGGTCTGGACTGTGGGGCCACCTGCCCCGGGATTAGCCCTGTGTCCGGACTGTGGGGCCTGCCCGCCCTGTATCCTGACTGTGGAGCCCGCCCGCCCAATGTCCTGACTGTGGGGCCCGCCCTGTGTCCTGACTGTGGGTCCCGTCCGCCCCGTGTCCGGACTGTGGGGCCCGTCCGCACCGTGTCCGGACTGTGGGGCCCGTCCGCCCCGTGTCCGGACTGTGGGTCCCGCCCGCCCCGTGTCCTGACTGTGGGGCTCGCCCGCCCCGTGTCCAGACTGTGGGGCTCGCCCGCCCCGTGTCCGGACTGTGGGGCTCGCCCGCCCCGTGTCCGGACTGTGGGGCTCATCCGCCCCGTGTCCGGACTTTGGGGCCGCCTGCCCCGAGATTAGCCCTGTGTCCGGACTGTGGGGCCTGCCCGCCCTGTATCCTGACTGTGGAGTCCGCCCGCCCAATGTCCTGACTGTGGGGCCCGCCCTGTGTCCTGACTGTGGGGCCCGTCCGCCCTGTGTCCTGACTGTTGGTCCAGCCCGCCCCGTGTCCTGACTGTAGGGCTCGCCCGCCCCGTGTCCAGACTGTGAGGCCCGTCCGCCCCGAGCCCGGACTGTGGGGCCCGTCCGCCCCGTGTCCGGACTGTGGGGCCCGTCCGCCCCGTGTCCGGACTGTGGGGCCCGTCCGCCCCGTGTCCGGACTGTGGGGCCCGTCCGCCCCGTGTCCGGACTGTGGGGCCGGTCCGCCCCGTGTCCGGACTGTGGGGCCCGTCCGCCCCGTGTCCGGACTGTGAGGCCCGTCCGCCCCGTGTCCGGACTGTGAGGCCCGTCCGCCCCGTGTCCAGACTGTGGGGCCCGTCCGCCCCGTGTCCGGACTGTGGGGCCCGTCCGCCCCGTGTCCGAACTGTGGGGCCCGTCCGCCCCGTGTCCGGACTGTGGGGCCCGTCCGCCCCGTGTCCGGACTGTGGGGCCCGTCCGCACCGTGTCCGGACTGTGGGGCCCGTCCGCCCCATGTCCGGACTGTGGGGCCCGTCCGCCCCGTGTCCGGACTGTGGGGCCCGTCCACGCCGTGTCCGGACTGTGGGGCCCGTCCACCCCGTGTCCGGACTGTGGGGCCCGTCCACCCCGTGTCCGGACTGTGGGGCCCGTCCACCCCGTGTCCGGACTGTGGGGCCCGTCCACCCCGTGTCCGGACTGTGGGGCCCGTCCACCCCGTGTCCGGACTGTGGGGCCCGTCCACCCCGTGTCCGGACTTTGGGGCAGCCTACCCCGGGTCTAGCCCCAGGTCTGGACTGTGGGGCATGTCTGCCCCGTGTCAGGACTGTGGGGCCTGTCCACCCTGTGTCTAGAATGTGGGGCCGCCTGCGCCGGGTCTAGCCTCAGGTCTGGACTGTGGGGCCGCCTGCCCCGGGTCTAGCCCCAGGTCTTGACTATGGGTCATGCCCGCCCCGTATCCGGACTGTGGGGCCCGTCCACCCCGTGTCTAGAATGTGGGGCCGCCTGCCCCGGGTCTAGCCTCAGGTCTGGACTGTGGGGCCGCCAGCCCCGGGTTTAGCTCCAGGTCTTGACTATGGGGCATGCCCGCCCCATATCTGGACTGTGGGGCCCGTCCACCCCGTGTCTGGACTGTGGGCCGCCTGCCCCGGGTCTAGCCCCAGGTCTGGACTGTGGGGCCACCTGCCCCGGGATTAGCCCTGTGTCCGGACTGTGGGGCCTGCCCGCCCTGTATCCTGACTGTGGAGCCCGCCCGCCCAATGTCCTGACTGTGGGGCCCGCCCTGTGTCCTGACTGTGGGGCCCGTCCGCCCTGTGTCCTGACTGTGGGTCCCGCCCGCCCCGTGTCCTGACTGTGGGGCTCGCCCGCCCCGTGTCCAGACTGTGGGGCTCGCCCGTCCCGTGTCCGGACTGTGGGGCTCGCCCGCCCCGTGTCCGGACTGTGGGGCTCATCCGCCCCGTGTCCGGACTTTGGGGCCGCCTGCCCCGAGACTAGCCCTGTGTCCGGACTGTGGGGCCTGCCCGCCCTGTATCCTGACTGTGGAGTCCGCCCGCCCAATGTCCTGACTGTGGGGCCCGCCCTGTGTCCTGACTGTGGGGCCCGTCCGCCCTGTGTCCTGACTGTTGGTCCAGCCCGCCCCGTGTCCTGACTGTAGGGCTCGCCCGCCCCGTGTCCAGACTGTGAGGCCCGTCCGCCCCGAGCCCGGACTGTGGGGCCCGTCCGCCCCGTGTCCGGACTGTGGGGCCCGTCCGCCCCGTGTCCGGACTGTGGGGCCCGTCCGCCCCGTGTCCGGACTGTGGGGCCCGTCCACCCCGTGTCTAGAACATGGGACCGCCTGCCCCGGGTCTAGCCTCAGGTCTGGACTGTGGGGCCGCCTGCCCCGGGTCTAGCCCCAGGTCTGGACTATGGGGCATGCCCGCCCCGTGTCCGGACTGTGGGGCCCTTCCACCCCGTGTCCGGACTATGGGCCGCCTGCCCCGGGTCTAGCCCCAGGTCTGGACTGTGGGGCAGCCTACCCCGGGTCTAGCCCCAGGTCTGGACTGTGGGGCATGTCCGCCCCGTGTCAGGACTGTGGGGCCCGTCCACCCTGTGTCTAGAATGTGGGGCCGCCTGCCCCGGGTCTAGCCTCAGGTCTGGACTGTGGGGCCGCCTGCCCCGGGTCTAGCCCCAGGTCTTGACTATGGGTCATGCCCGCCCCGTATCCGGACTGTGGGGCCCGTCCACCCCGTGTCTAGAATGTGGGGCCGCCTGCCCCGGGTCTAGCCTCAGGTCTGGACTGTGGGGCCGCCAGCCCCGGGTTTAGCCCCAGGACTTGACTATGGGGCATGCCCGCCCCATATCTGGACTGTGGGGCCCGTCCACCCCGTGTCTGGACTGTGGGCCGCCTGCCCCGGGTCTAGCCCCAGGTCTGGACTGTGGGGCCACCTGCCCCGGGATTAGCCCTGTGTCCAGACTGTGGGGCCTGCCCGCCCTGTATCCTGACTGTGGAGCCCGCCCGCCCAATGTCCTGACTGTGGGGCCCGCCCTGTGTCCTGACTGTGGGGCCCGTCCGCCCTGTGTCCTGACTGTGGGTCCCGCCCCCCCGTGTCCTGACTGTGGGGCTCGCCCGCCCCGTGTCCAGACTGTGGGGCTCGCCCGCCCCGTGTCCGGACTGTGGGTCTCATCCGCCCCGTGTCCGGACTTTGGGGCCGCCTGCCCCGGGACTAGCCCTGTGTCCGGACTGTGGGGCCTGCCCGCCCTGTATCCTGACTGTGGAGCCCGCCCGCCCAATGTCCTGACTGTGGGGCCCGCCCTGTGTCCTGACTGTGGGGCCCGTCCGCCCTGTGTCCTGACTGTGGGGCCCGTCCGCCCTGTGTCCTGACTGTGGGGCCCGTCCGCCCCGTGTCCTGACTGTGGGGCCCGTCCGCCTCGTGTCCTGACTGTGGGTCCAGCCCGCCCCGTGTCCTGACTGTGGGGCTCGCCCGCCCCGTGTCCAGACTGTGGGGCCCGTCCGCCCCGTGTCCGGACTGTGGGGCCCGTCCGCCCCGTGTCCGGACTGTGGGGCCCGTCCGCCCCGTGTCCGGACTGTGGGGCCCGTCCGCCCCGTGTCCGGACTGTGGGGCCCGTCCGCCCCGTGTCCGGACTGTGGGGCCCGTCCGCCCCGTGTCCGGACTGTGGGGCCCGTCCGCCCCGTGTCCGGACTGTGGGGCCCGTCCGCCCCGTGTCCGGACTGTGGGGCCCGTCCGCCCCGTGTCCGGACTGTGGGGCCCGTCCGCCCCGTGTCCGGACTGTGGGGCCCGTCCGCCCCGTGTCCGGACTGTGGGGCCCGTCCGCCCCGTGTCCGGACTGTGGGGCCCGTCCGCCCCGTGTCCGGACTGTGGGGCCCGTCCGCCCCGTGTCCGGACTGTGGGGCCCGTCCGCCCCGTGTCCAGACTGTGGGGCCCGTCCGCCCCGTGTCCAGACTGTGGGGCGCGTCCCCCCGTGTCCGGACTGTGGGGCCCGTCCACCCCGTGTCCGGACTGTGGGGCCCGTCCACCCCGTGTCCGGACTGTGGAGCCCATCCGCCCCGTGTCCGGACTGTGGGGCCCGTCCACCCCGTGTCCGGACTGTGGGTCGCCTGCCCCGGGTCTAGCCCCAGGTCTGGACTGTGGGGCATGTCCGCCCCATGTCAGGTCTGTGAGGCCCGTCCACCCCGTGTCTAGAATATGGGACCGCCTCCTCGGGTCTAGCCTCAGGTCTGGACTGTGGGGCCGCCTGCCCCGGGTCTAGCCCCAGGTCTGGACTATGGGGCATGCCCGCCCCGTGTCCGGACTGTGGGGCCCGTCCACCCCGTGTCTGGACTATGGGCCGCCTGCCCCGGGTCTAGCCCCAGGTCTGGACTGTGGGGGCCCGCCCGCCCCGTGTCCTGACTGTGGAGCCCGCCCGCCCCATGTCCTGACTGTGGAGCCCGCCCGTCACATGTCCTGACTGTGGGGCCCGCCCGCCCCATGTCCTGACTGTGGGGCCCGCCCTGTGTCCTGACTGTGGGGCCCGCCCGCCCTGTGTCCTGACTGTGGGTCCCGCCCGCCCCGTGTCCTGACTGTGGGGCTCGCCCGCCCCGTGTCCAGACTGTGGGGCTCGCCCGCCCCGTGTCCGGACTGTGGGGCTCATCCGCCCCGTGTCCGGACTGTGGGGCTCATCCGCCCCGTGTCCGGACTGTGGGGCCGCCTGCCCCGGGACTAGCCCTGTGTCCGGACTGTGGGGCCTGCCCGTCCTGTATCCTGACTGTGGAGCCCGCCCGCCCAATGTCCTGACTGTGGGGCCCGCCCTGTGTCCTGACTGTGGGGCCCGTCCGCCCTGTGTCCTGACTGTGGGGCTCATCCGCCCCGTGTCCGGACTTTGGGGCCGCCTGCCCCGGGACTAGCCCTGTGTCCGGACTGTGGGGCCTGCCCGCCCTGTATCCTGACTGTGGAGCCCGCCCGCCCAATGTCCTGACTGTGGGGCCCGCCCTGTGTCCTGACTGTGGGGCCCGTCCGCCCTGTGTCCTGACTGTGGGGCCCGTCCGCCCCGTGTCCTGACTGTGGGGCCCGCCCGCCCCGTGTTCTGACTGTGGGGCTCGCCCGCCCCGTGTCCAGACTGTGGGGCCCGTCCGCCCCGTGTCCGGACTGTGGGGCCCGTCCACCCCGTGTCCGGACTGTGGGTCGCCTGCCCCGGGTCTAGCCCCAGGTCTGGACTGTGGGGCATGTCCGCCCCATGTCAGGTCTGTGAGGCCCGTCCACCCCGTGTCTAGAATATGGGACCGCCTCCTCGGTTCTAGCCTCAGGTCTGGACTGTGGGGCCGCCTGCACCGGGTCTAGCCCCAGGTCTGGACTATGGGGCATGCCCGCCCCGTGTCCGGACTGTGGGGCCCGTCCACCCCGTGTCTGGACTATGGGCCGCCTGCCGCGGGTCTAGCCCCAGGTCTGGACTGTGGGGGCCCGCCCGCCCCGTGTCCTGACTGTGGAGCCCGCCCGCCCCATGTCCTGACTGTGGAGCCCGCCCGTCACATGTCCTGACTGTGGGGCCCGCCCGCCCCATGTCCTGACTGTGGGGCCCGCCCTGTGTCCTGACTGTGGGGCCCGTCCGCCCCGTGTCCAGACTGTGGGGCGCGTCCCCCCGTGTCCGGACTGTGGGGCCCGTCCACCCCGTGTCCGGACTGTGGGGCCCGTCCACCCCGTGTCCGGACTGTGGAGCCCATCCGCCCCGTGTCCGGACTGTGGGGCCCGTCCACCCCGTGTCCGGACTGTGGGTCGCCTGCCCCGGGTCTAGCCCCAGGTCTGGACTGTGGGGCATGTCCGCCCCATGTCAGGTCTGTGAGGCCCGTCCACCCCGTGTCTAGAATATGGGACCGCCTCCTCGGGTCTAGCCTCAGGTCTGGACTGTGGGGCCGCCTGCCCCGGGTCTAGCCCCAGGTCTGGACTATGGGGCATGCCCGCCCCGTGTCCGGACTGTGGGGCCCGTCCACCCCGTGTCTGGACTATGGGCCGCCTGCCCCGGGTCTAGCCCCAGGTCTGGACTGTGGGGGCCCGCCCGCCCCGTGTCCTGACTGTGGAGCCCGCCCGCCCCATGTCCTGACTGTGGAGCCCGCCCGTCACATGTCCTGACTGTGGGGCCCGCCCGCCCCATGTCCTGACTGTGGGGCCCGCCCTGTGTCCTGACTGTGGGGCCCGCCCGCCCTGTGTCCTGACTGTGGGTCCCGCCCGCCCCGTGTCCTGACTGTGGGGCTCGCCCGCCCCGTGTCCAGACTGTGGGGCTCGCCCGCCCCGTGTCCGGACTGTGGGGCTCATCCGCCCCGTGTCCGGACTGTGGGGCTCATCCGCCCCGTGTCCGGACTGTGGGGCCGCCTGCCCCGGGACTAGCCCTGTGTCCGGACTGTGGGGCCTGCCCGTCCTGTATCCTGACTGTGGAGCCCGCCCGCCCAATGTCCTGACTGTGGGGCCCGCCCTGTGTCCTGACTGTGGGGCCCGTCCGCCCTGTGTCCTGACTGTGGGGCTCATCCGCCCCGTGTCCGGACTTTGGGGCCGCCTGCCCCGGGACTAGCCCTGTGTCCGGACTGTGGGGCCTGCCCGCCCTGTATCCTGACTGTGGAGCCCGCCCGCCCAATGTCCTGACTGTGGGGCCCGCCCTGTGTCCTGACTGTGGGGCCCGTCCGCCCTGTGTCCTGACTGTGGGGCCCGTCCGCCCCGTGTCCTGACTGTGGGGCCCGCCCGCCCCGTGTTCTGACTGTGGGGCTCGCCCGCCCCGTGTCCAGACTGTGGGGCCCGTCCGCCCCGTGTCCGGACTGTGGGGCCCGTCCACCCCGTGTCCGGACTGTGGGTCGCCTGCCCCGGGTCTAGCCCCAGGTCTGGACTGTGGGGCATGTCCGCCCCATGTCAGGTCTGTGAGGCCCGTCCACCCCGTGTCTAGAATATGGGACCGCCTCCTCGGTTCTAGCCTCAGGTCTGGACTGTGGGGCCGCCTGCACCGGGTCTAGCCCCAGGTCTGGACTATGGGGCATGCCCGCCCCGTGTCCGGACTGTGGGGCCCGTCCACCCCGTGTCTGGACTATGGGCCGCCTGCCGCGGGTCTAGCCCCAGGTCTGGACTGTGGGGGCCCGCCCGCCCCGTGTCCTGACTGTGGAGCCCGCCCGCCCCATGTCCTGACTGTGGAGCCCGCCCGTCACATGTCCTGACTGTGGGGCCCGCCCGCCCCATGTCCTGACTGTGGGGCCCGCCCTGTGTCCTGACTGTGGGGCCCGTCCGCCCTGTGTCCTGACTGTGGGTCCCGCCCGCCCCGTGTCCTGACTGTGGGGCTCGCCCGCCCCGTGTCCAGACTGTGGGGCTCGCCCGCCCCGTGTCCGGACTGTGGGGCTCATCCGCCCCGTGTCCGGACTGTGGGGCTCATCCGCCCCGTGTCCGGACTGTGGGGCCGCCTGCCCCGGGACTAGCCCTGTGTCCGGACTGTGGGGCCTGCCCGTCCTGTATCCTGACTGTGGAGCCCGCCCGCCCAATGTCCTGACTGTGGGGCCCGCCCTGTGTCCTGACTGTGGGGCCCGTCCGCCCTGTGTCCTGACTGTGGGGCTCATCCGCCCCGTGTCCGGACTTTGGGGCCGCCTGCCCCGGGACTAGCCCTGTGTCCGGACTGTGGGGCCTGCCCGCCCTGTATCCTGACTGTGGAGCCCGCCCGCCCAATGTCCTGACTGTGGGGCCCGCCCTGTGTCCTGACTGTGGGGCCCGTCCGCCCCGTGTCCAGACTGTGGGGCCCGTCCGCCCCGTGTCCGGACTGTGGGGCCCGTCCACCCCGTGTCCGGACTGTGGGTCGCCTGCCCCGGGTCTAGCCCCAGGTCTGGACTGTGGGGCATGTCCGCCCCATGTCAGGTCTGTGAGGCCCGTCCACCCCGTGTCTAGAATATGGGACCGCCTCCTCGGTTCTAGCCTCAGGTCTGGACTGTGGGGCCGCCTGCACCGGGTCTAGCCCCAGGTCTGGACTATGGGGCATGCCCGCCCCGTGTCCGGACTGTGGGGCCCGTCCACCCCGTGTCTGGACTATGGGCCGCCTGCCGCGGGTCTAGCCCCAGGTCTGGACTGTGGGGCCCGCCCGCCCCGTGTCCTGACTGTGGGGCCCGCCCGCCCCATGTCCTGACTGTGGAGCCCGCCCGCCCCATGTCCTGACTGTGGAGCCCGCCCGCCACATGTCCTGACTGTGGGGCCCGCCCGCCCCATGTCCTGACTGTGGGGCCTGCCCGCCCCATGTCCTGACTGTGGGGCCCGCCCGCCCCGTGTCCTGACTGTGGGGCCCGCCCGCCCCGTGTCCTGACTGTGGGGCCCGCCCGCCCCGTGTCCTGACTGTGGGGCCCGCCCGCCCCGTGTCCTGACTTTGGGTCCCGCCCGCCCCATGTCCTGACTGTGGGTCCCGCCCGCCCCGTGTACTGACTGTGGGGCTCGCCCGCCCCGTGTCCAGACTGTGGGGCTCATCCGCCCCGTGTCTGGACTTTGGGGCCGCCTGCCCCGGGTCTAGCCCCGTTTCCGGTCTGTGGGGCACGCCCGCCCCAAGCTTGGACTGTGGGGCCCGTCCGTCCAGGGTCTAGCCCCGAGCCTGGACTGTGTGGCCCGGCCGCCCTATGTCCGGACTGCGGCCGCCCCGTGTCCTGACTGTGGGTCCCGCCCGCCCCGTGTCCAGACTGTGGGGCTCGCCCGCCCCGTGTCCAGACTGTGGGGCTCATCCGCCCCGTGTCCGGACTTTGGGGCCGCCTGCCCCGGGACTAGCCCCGTGTCCGGACTGTGAGGCCCGTCCGCCCCGAGCCCGGACTGTGGGGCCCGTCCGCTCCGTGTCCGGACTGTGGGGCCCGTCCGCCCCGTGTCCGGACTGTGGGGCCCGTCCGCCCCGTGTCCGGACTGTGGGGCCCGTCCGCCCCGTGTCCGGACTGTGGGGCCCGCCCGCCCCGTGTCCGGACTGTGGGGCCCGTCCACCCCGTGTCCGGACTGTGGGGCCCGTTCACCCCGTGTCCGGACTTTGGGGCAGCCTACCCCGGGTCTAGCCCCAGGCCTGGACTGTGGGGCATGTCCGCCCCGTGTCAGGACTGTGGGGCCCGTCCACCCTGTGTCTAGAATGTGGGGCCGCCTGCCCCGGGTCTAGCCTCAGGTCTGGACTGTGGGGCCGCCTGCCCCGGGTCTAGCCTCAGGTCTTGACTATGGGTCATGCCCGCCCCGTATCCAGACTGTGGGGCCCTTCCACCCCGTGTCTAGAATGTGGGGCCGCCTGCCCCGGGTCTAGCCTCAGGTCTGGACTGTGGGGCCGCCAGCCCCGGGTTTAGCCCCAGGTCTTGACTATGGGGCATGCCCGCCCCATATCTGGACTGTGGGGCCCGTCCACCCCGTGTCTGGACTGTGGGCCGCCTGCCCCGGGTCTAGCCCCAGGTCTGGACTGGGGGGCCACCTGCCCCGGGATTAGCCCTGTGTCCGGACTGTGGGGCCTGCCCGCCCTGTATACTGACCGTGGAGCCCGCCCGCCCAATGTCCTGACTGTGGGGCCCGTCCGCCCCGTGTCCTGACTGTGGGTCCCGCCCGCCCCGTGTCCTGACTGTGGGGCTCGCCCGCCCCGTGTCCAGACTGTGGGGCTCGCCCGCCCCGTGTCCAGACTGTGGGGCTCGCCCGCCCCGTGTCCAGACTGTGGGGCTCGCCCGCCCCGTGTCCAGACTGTGGGGCTCATCCGCCCCGTGTCCAGACTGTGGGGCTCATCCGCCCCGTGTCCGGATTTGGGGCCGCCTGCCCCGGGACTACCCCCGTGTCCGGACTGTGAGGCCCGTCCGCCCCGAGCCTGGACTGTGGGGCCCGTCCGCCCCGTGTCCGGACTGTGGGGCCCGTCCGCCCCGTGTCCGGACTGTGGGGCCCGTCCGCCCCGTGTCCGGACTGTGGGGCCCGTCCGCCCCGTGTCCGGACTGTGGGGCCCGTCCGCCCCGTGTCCGGACTGTGGGGCCCGTCCGCCCCGTGTCCGGACTGTGGGGCCCGTCCGCCCCGTGTCCGGACTGTGGGGCCCGTCCGCCCCGTGTCCGGACTGTGGGGCCCGTCCGCCCCGTGTCCGGACTGTGGGGCCCGTCCACCCCGTGTCCGGACTGTGGGGCCCGTCCACCCCGTGTCCGGACTGTGGGGCCCGTCCACCCCGTGTCCGGACTGTGGGGCCCGTTCACCCCGTGTCCGGACTGTGGGTCGCCTGCCCCGGGTCTAGCCCCAGGTCTGGACTGTGGGGCATGTCCGCCCCATGTCAGGTCTGTGAGGCCCGTCCACCCCGTGTCTAGAATATGGGACCGCCTGCCCCGGGTCTAGCCTCAGGTCTGGACTGTGGGGCCGCCTGCCCCGGGTCTAGCCCCAGGTCTGGACTATGGGGCATGCCCGCCCCGTGTCCGGACTGTGGGGCCCGTCCACCCCGTGTTTGGACTATGGGCCGCCTGCCCCGGGTCTAGCCCCAGGTCTGGACTGTGGGGCCCGCCCGCCCCGTGTCCTGACTGTGGGGCTCGCCCGCCCCATGTCCTGACTGTGGAGCCCGCCCACCCCATGTCCTGACTGTGGAGCCCGCCCGCCCCATGTCCTGACTGTGGAGCCCGCCCGCCCCATGTCCTGACTGTGGGGCCCGCCCGCCCCATGTCCTGACTGTGGGGCCCGCCTGCCCCATGTCCTGACTGTGGGGCCCGCCCGCCCCGTGTCCTGACTGTGGGTCCCGCCCGCCCCGTGTCCTGACTGTGGGGTTCGCCCGCCCCGTGTCCTGACTGTGGGGCTCGCCCGCCCCGTGTCCTGACTGTGGGGCTCGCCCGCCTCGTGTCCTGACTGTGGGGCTCGCCCGCCCCGTGTCCAGACTGTGGGGCTCATCCGCCCCGTGTCTGGACTTTGGGGCCGCCTGCCCCGGGTCTAGCCCCGTTTCCGGTCTGTGGGGCACGCCCACCCCATGTCCTGACTGTGGGGCCCGCCCGCCCCATGTCCTGACTGTGGGGCCCGCCCGCCCCGTGTCCTGACTGTGGGGCTCGCCCGCCCCGTGTCCTGACTGTGGGGCTCGCCCGCCCCGTGTCCTGACTGTGGGGCTCGCCCGCCCCATGTCCAGACTGTGGGGCTCATCCGCCCCGTGTCTGGACTTTGGGGCCGCCTGCCCTGGGTCTAGCCCCGTTTCCGGTCTGTGGGGCACGCCCGCCCCATGTCCTGACTGTGGGGCCCGCCCGCCCCATGTCCTGACTGTGGGGTCCGCCCGCCGCGTGTCCTGACTGTGGGGCTCGCCCGCCCCGTGTCCTGACTGTGGGGCTCGCCCGCCCCGTGTCCTGACTGTGGGGCTCGCCCGCCCCGTGTCCTGACTGTGGGGCTCATTCGCCCCGTGTCTGGACTTTGGGGCCTCCTGCCCTGGGTCTAGCCCTGTTTCCGGTCTGTGGGGGACGCCCGCCCCAAGCTTGGACTGTGGGGCACGTCCGTCCCGGGTCTAGCCCCGAGCCTGGACTGTGGGTCCCGGCCGCCCTATGTCCGGACTATGGGTCCGTCCGCCCCGTGTCTGGACTGTGGGGCCGCCTGCATCGGGTCTAGCCCCAGGTCTGGACTGTGGGGCCCCCCGCCCGCCCCAGGTCCGGACGGTGGGGCCGCCCGCCCCGAGTCTAGCCCCAGGTCTGGACTGTGGGGCCCCCCGCCAGCCCCGGGTACGGACTGTGGGGCCCCCCGCCCGCCCCGGGTACGGACTGTGGGGCCCCCCGCTCGCCCCGAGTCTGGACTGTGGGGAAGCCTGCCCCGGGTCTGGACTGTGGGGCATGTCTGCCCCATGTCAGGACTGTGGGGCCTGTCCACCCCGTGTCTGGACTGTGGGGCCGCCTGCCCCTGGTCTAGCCTCAGGTCTGGACTGTGGGGCCGCCTGCCCCGGGACTAGCCCCGTGTCCGGACTGTGGGGCCCGTCCGCCCCGAGCCTGGACTGTGGGGCCCGTCCGCCCGAGCCTGGACTGTGGGGCCCCCCGCCCGCCCCGGGTATGGACTGTGGGGCCCCCCGCTCGCCCCGAGTCTGGAATGTGGGGCCGCCTGCCCCGGGTCTGGACTGTGGGGCATGTCCGCCCCATGTCAGGACTGTGGGGACCGTCCACCCGGTGTCTGGACTGTGGGGCCGCCTGCCCCTGGTCTAGCCTCAGGTCTGGACTGTGGGGCCGCCTGCCCCGGGACTAGCCCCGTGTCCGGACTGTGGGGCCCGTCCGCCTCGAGCCTGGACTGTGCGGCCCATCCGCCATATGTCCGGACTGTGGCTCCCCCCGTGTCCGGACTGTGGGGACCGTCCACCCCGTGTCCGGACTGTGGGCCGCGTGCTCCGGGTCTAGCCCCAGGTCTGGACTGTGGGGCATGCCTGCTCCGTGTCCGGACTGTGGGGCCCGTCCACCCTGTGTCCGGACTGTGGGCCGTCTGCCCCGGGTCTAGCCCCAGGTCTGGACTGTGGGGCCGCCTGCCCCGGGTCCAGCCCCAGGTCTGGACTGTGGGGCCCGCCCGCCCCATGTCCTGACTGTGGAGCCCGCCCTCCCCGTGTCCTGACTGTGGGGGCCGCCCGCCCCGTATCCTGACTGTGGGGCCCGCCCGCCACGTGTCCTGACTGTGGGGACCGCCCGCCCCGTGTCCTGACTGTGGGGCCCGCCCGCCCTGTGTCCTGACTGTGGGGCCCGTCCACCCCGTGTCCGGACTGTGGGTCGCCTGCCCCGGGTCTAGCCCCAGGTCTGGACTGTGGGGCATGTCCGCCCCATGTCAGGTCTGTGAGGCCCGTCCACCCCGTGTCTAGAATATGGGACCGCCTGCCCCGGGTCTAGCCTCAGGTCTGGACTGTGGGGCCGCCTGCCCCGGGTCTAGCCCCAGGTCTGGACTATGGGGCATGCCCGCCCCGTGTCCGGACTGTGGGGTCCGTCCACCCCGTGTTTGGACTATGGGCCGCCTGCCCCGGGTCTAGCCCCGGGTCTGGACTGTGGGGCCCGCCCGCCCCGTGTCCTGACTGTGGAGCCCGCCCGCCCCATGTCCTGACTGTGGAGCCCGCCCGCCCCATGTCCTGACTGTGGGGCCCGCCCGCCCCATGTCCTGACTGCCCGCCCCATGTCCTGACTGTCCGCCCCATGTCCTGACTGCCCGCCCCGTGTCCTGACTGTGGGGCCCGCCCGCCCCATGTCCTGACTGTGGGGCCCGCCCGCCCCATGTCCTGACTGTGGGGCCCGCCCGCCCCGTGTCCTGACTGTGGGGCTCGCCCGCCCCGTGTCCTGACTGTGGGGCTCACCCGCCCCGTGTCCTGACTGTGGGGCTCACCCGCCCCGTGTCCAGACTGTGGGGCTCGCCCGCCCCGTGTCCAGACTGTGGGGCTCATCCGCCCCGTGTCTGGACTTTGGGGCCTCCTGCCCTGGGTCTAGCCCCGTTTCCGGTCTGTGGGGCACGCCCGCCCCAAGCTTGGACTGTGGGGCCCGTCCGTCCCGGGTCTAGCCCCGAGCTTGGACTGTGGGGCCCGGCCGCCCTATGTCCGGACTGCGGCCGCCCAGTGTACGGACTATGGGTCCGTCCGCCCAGTGTCCGGACTATGGGTCCGTCCGCCCCGTGTCCGGACTGTGGGGCCGCCTGCATCGGGTCTAGCCCCAGGTCTGGACTGTGGGTCCCCCCGCCCGCCCCAGGTCCGGACGGTGGGGCCGCCCGCCCCGAGTCTAGTCCCAGGTCTGGACTGTGGGGCCCCCCGCCAGCCCCGGGTACGGACTGTGGGGCCCCCCGCCCGCCCCGGGTACGGACTGTGGGGCCCCCCGCTCGCCCCGAGTCTGGACTGTGGGGAAGCCTGCCCCGGGTCTGGACTGTGGGGCATGTCCGCCCCATGTCAGGACTGTGGGGCCCGTCCACCCCGTGTCTGGACTGTGGGGCCGCCTGCCCCTGGTCTAGCCTCAGGTCTGGACTGTGGGGCCGCCTGCCCCGGGACTAGCACCGTGTCCGGACTGTGGGGCCCGTCCGCCCCGAGCCTGGACTGTGGGGCCCGTCCGCCCGAGCCTGGACTGTGGGGCCCCCCGCCCGCCCCGGGTATGGACTGTGGGGCCCCCCGCTCGCCCCGAGTCTGGAATGTGGGGCCGCCTGCCCCGGGTCTGGACTGTGGGGCATGTCCGCCCCATGTCAGGACTGTGGGGCCCGTCCACCCGGTCTCTGGACTGTGGGGCCGCCTGCCCCTGGTCTAGCCTCAGGTCTGGACTGTGGGGCCGCCTGCCCCAGGACTAGCCCCGTGTCCGGACTGTGGGGCCCGTCAGCCTCGAGCCTGGACTGTGCGGCCCGTCCGCCATATGTCCGGACTGTGGCTCCCCCCGTGTCCGGACTGTGGGGACCGTCCACCCCGTGTCCGGACTGTGGGTCGCCTGCCCCGGGTCTAGCCCCAGGTCTGGACTGTGGGGCAGCCTACCCCGGGTCTAGCCCCAGGTCTGGACTGTGGGGCATGTCTGCCCCGTGTCAGGACTGTGGGGCCCGTCCACCCTGTGTCTAGAATGTGGGGCCGCCTGCCCCGGGTCTAGCCTCAGGTCTGGACTGTGGGGCCGCCTGCCCCGGGTCTAGCCCCAGGTCTTGACTATGGGTTATGCCCGCCCCGTATCCAGACTGTGGGGCCCGTCCACCCCGTGTCTAGAATGTGGGGCCGCCTGCCCCGGGTCTAGCCTCAGGTCTGGACTGTGGGGCCGCCAGCCCCGGGTTTAGCCCCAGGTCTTGACTATGGGGCATGCCCGCCCCATATCTGGACTGTGGGGCCCGTCCACCCCGTGTCTGGACTGTGGGCCGCCTGCCCCGGGTCTAGCCCCAGGTCTGGACTGTGGGGCCACCTGCCCCGGGATTAGCCCTGTGTCCAGACTGTGGGGCCTGCCCGCCCTGTATCCTGACTGTGGAGCCCGCCCGCCCAATGTCCTGACTGTGGGGCCCGCCCTGTTTCCTGACTGTGGGGCCCGTCCGCCCTGTGTCCTGACTGTGGGTCCCGCCCGCCCCGTGTCCTGACTGTGGGGCTCGCCCGCCCCATGTCCAGACTGTGGGGCTCGCCCGCCCCGTGTCCGGACTGTGGGGCTCATCCGCCCCGTGTCCGGACTTTGGGGCCGCCTGCCCCGGGACTAGCCCTGTGTCCGGACTGTGGGGCCTGCCCGCCCTGTATCCTGACTGTGGAGCCCGCCCGCCCAATGTCCTGACTGTGGGGCCCGCCTTGTGTCCTGACTGTGGGGCCCGTCCGCCCTGTGTCCTGACTGTGGGGCCCGTCTGCCCTGTGTCCGGACTGTGGGGCCCGTCCGCCCCGTGTCCGGACTGTGGGGCCCGTCCGCCCCGTGTCCTGACTGTGGGGCCCGTCCGCCCCGTGTCCGGACTGTGGGGCCCGTCCGCCCCGTGTCCGGACTGTGGGGCCCGTCCGCCCCGTGTCCGGACTGTGGGGCCCGTCCGCCCCGTGTCCGGACTGTGGGGCCCGTCCGCCCCGTGTCCGGACTGTGGGGCCCGTCCGCCCCGTGTCCGGACTGTGGGGCCCGTCCGCCCCGTGTCCGGACTGTGGGGCCCGTCCGCCCCGTGTCCGGACTGTGGGGCCCGTCCGCCCCGTGTCCGGACTGTGGGGCCCGTCCGCCCCGTGTCCGGACTGTGGGGCCCGTCCGCCCCGTGTCCGGACTGTGGGGCCCGTCCGCCCCGTGTCCGGACTGTGGGGCCCGTCCGCCCCGTGTCCGGACTGTGGGGCTCGTCCGCCCCGTGTCCGGACTGTGGGGCCCGTCCGCCCCGTGTCCGGACTGTGGTGCGCGTCCCCCCGTGTCCGGACTGTGGGGCCCGTCCACCCCGTGTCCGGACTGTGGGGCCCGTCCACCCCGTGTCCGGACTGTGGGGCCCATCCGCCCCGTGTCCGGACTGTGGGGCCCGTCCACCCCGTGTCCGGACTGTGGGTCGCCTGCCCCGGGTCTAGCCCCAGGTCTGGACTGTGGGGCATGTCCGCCCCATGTCAGGTCTGTGAGGCCCGTCCACCCCGTGTCTAGAATATGGGACCGCCTCCTTGGGTCTAGCCTCAGGTCTGGACTGTGGGGCCGCCTGCCCCGGGTCTAGCCCCAGGTCTGGACTATGGGGCATGCCCGCCCCGTGTCCGGACTGTGGGGCCCGTCCACCCCGTGTCTGGACTATGGGCCGCCTGCCCCGGGTCTAGCCCCAGGTCTGGACTATGGGGCATGCCCGCCCCGTGTCCTGACTGTGGGGCCCGCCCGCCCCATGTCCTGACTGTGGAGCCCGCCCGCCCCATGTCCTGACTGTGGAGTCCGCCAGCCACATGTCCTGACTGTGGGGCCCGCCCGCCCCGTGTCCTGACTGTGGGGCTCGCCCGCCCCGTGTCCAGACTGTGGGGCTCATCCGCCCCGTGTCTGGACTTTGGGGCCGCCTGCCCCGGGTCTAGCCCCGTTTCCGGTCTGTGGGGCACGCCCGCCCCAAGCTTGGACTGTGGGGCCCGTCCGTCCCGGGTCTAGCCCCGAGCCTGGACTGTGGGTCCCGGCCGCCCTATGTCCGGACTGCGGACGCCCGGTGTCCTGACTGTGGGTCCCGCCCGCCCCGTGTCCAGACTGTGGGGCTCGCCCGCCCCGTGTCCAGACTGTGGGGCTCATCCGCCCCGTGTCCGGACTTTGGGGCCGCCTGCCCCGGGACTAGCCCCGTGTCCGGACTGTGAGGCCCGTCCGCCCCGAGCCCGGACTGTGGGGCCCGTCCGCCCCGTGTCCGGACTGTGGGGCCCGTCCGCCCCGTGTCCGGACTGTGGGGCCCGTCCGCCCCGTGTCCGGACTGTGGGGCCCGTCCGCCCCGTGTCTGGACTGTGGGGCCCGTCCGCTCCGTGTCCGGACTGTGGGGCCCGCCCACCCCGTGTCCGGACTGTGGGGCCCGTCCACCCCGTGTCCGGACTGTGGGGCCCGTTCACCCAGTGTCCGGACTTTGGGGCAGCCTACCCCGGGTCTAGCCCCAGGCCTGGACTGTGGGGCATGCCGCCCCGTGTCAGGACTGTGGGGCCCGTCCACCCTGTGTCTAGAATGTGGGGCCGCCTGCCCCGGGTCTAGCCTCAGGTCTGGACTGTGGGGCCGCCTGCCCCGGGTCTAGCCCCAGGTCTTGACTATGGGTCATGCCCGCCCCGTATCCGGACTGTGGGGCCCTTCCACCCCGTGTCTAGAATGTGGGGCCGCCTGCCCCGGGTCTAGCCTCAGGTCTGGACTGTGGGGCCGCCAGCCCCGGGTTTAGCCCCAGGTCTTGACTATGGGGCATGCCCGCCCCATATCTGGACTGTGGGGCCCGTCCACCCCGTGTCTGGACTGTGGGCCGCCTGCCCCGGGTCTAGCCCCAGGTCTGGACTGGGGGGCCTGCCCGCCCTGTATCCTGACCGTGGAGCCCGCCCGCCCAATGTCCTGACTGTGGGGCCCGTCCGCCCCGTGTCCTGACTGTGGGTCCCGCCCGCCCCGTGTCCTGACTGTGGGGCTCGCCCGCCCCGTGTCCAGACTGTGGGGCTCGCCCGCCCCGTGTCCAGACTGTGGGGCTCGCCCGCCCCGTGTCCAGACTGTGGGGCTCGCCCGCCCCGTGTCCAGACTGTGGGGCTCGCCCGCCCCGTGTCCAGACTGTGGGGCTCGCCCGCCCCGTGTCCGGATTTGGGGCCGCCTGCCCCGGTACTACCCCCGTGTCCGGACTGTGAGGCCCGTCCGCCCCGAGCCTGGACTGTGGGGCCCGTCCGCCCCGTGTCCGGACTGTGGGGCCCGTCCGCCCCGTGTCCGGACTGTGGGGCCCGTCCACCCCGTGTCCGGACTGTGGGGCCCGTCCACCCCGTGTCCGGACTGTGGGGCCCGTCCACCCCGTGTCCGGACTGTGGGGCCCGTCCACCCCGTGTCCGGACTGTGGGTCGCCTGCCCCGGGTCTAGCCCCAGGTCTGGACTGTGGGGCATGTCCGCCCCATGTCAGGTCTGTGAGGCCCGTCCACCCCGTGTCTAGAATATGGGACCGCCTGCCCCGGGTCTAGCCTCAGGTCTGGACTGTGGGGCCGCTTGCCCCGGGTCTAGCCCCAGGTCTGGACTATGGGGCATGCCCGCCCCGTGTCCGGACTGTGGGGCCCGTCCACCCCGTGTTTGGACTATGGGCCGCCTGCCCCGGGTCTAGCCCCAGGTCTGGACTGTGGGGCCCGCCCGCCCCGTGTCCGGACTGTGGGGCCGCCTGCATCGGGTCTAGCCCCAGGTCTGGACTGATGGGCCCCCCGCCCGCCCCAGGTCCGGACGGTGGGGCCGCCCGCCCCGAGTCTAGCCCCAGGTCTGGACTGTGGGGCCCCCCGCCAGCCCCGGGTACGGACTGTGGGGCCCCCCGCCCGTCCCGGGTACGGACTGTGGGGCCCCCCGCTCGCCCCGAGTCTGGACTGTGGGGAAGCTTGCCCCGGGTCTGGACTGTGGGGCATGTCCGCCCCATGTCAGGACTGTGGGGCCCGTCCACCCCGTGTCTGGACTGTGGGGCCGCCTGCCCCTGGTCTAGCCTCAGGTCTGGACTGTGGGGCCGCCTGCCCCGGGACTAGCCCCGTGTCCGGACTGTGGGGCCCGTCCGCCCCGAGCCTGGACTGTGGGGCCCGTCCGCCCGAGCCTGGACTGTGGGGCCCCCCGCCCGCCCCGGGTATGGACTGTGGGGCCCCCCGCTCGCCCCGAGTCTGGACTGTGGGGCCGCCTGCCCCGGGACTAGCCCCGTGTCCGGACTGTGGGGCCCGTCCGCCTCGAGCCTGGACTGTGCGGCCCGTCCGCCATATGTCCGGACTGTGGCTCCCCCCGTGTCCGGACTGTGGGGACCGTCCACCCCGTGTCTGGACTGTGGGCCGCGTGCTCCGGGTCTAGCCCCAGGTCTGGACTGTGGGGCATGCCTGCTCCGTGTCCGGACTGTGGGGCCCGTCCACCCCGTGTCCGGACTGTGGGCCGTCTGCCCCGGGTCTAGCCCCAGGTCTGGACTGTGGGGCCCGCCCGCCCCATGTCCTGACTGTGGAGCCCGCCCTCCCCGTGTCCTGACTGTGGGGGCCGCCCGCCCCGTGTCCTGACTGTGGGGGCCGCCCGCCCCGTGTACTGACTGTGGGGCCCGCCCGCCCCGTGTCCTGACTGTGGGGCCCGCCCGCCCCGTGTCCTGACTGTGGGGCCCGTCCACCCCGTGTCCGGACTGTGGGTCGCCTGCCCCGGGTCTAGCCCCAGGTCTGGACTGTGGGGCATGTCCGCCCCATGTCAGGTCTGTGAGGCCCGTCCACCCCGTGTCTAGAATATGGGACCGCCTGCCCCGGGTCTAGCCTCAGGTCTGGACTGTGGGGCCGCCTGCCCCGGGTCTAGCCCCAGGTCTGGACTATGGGGCATGCCCGCCCCGTGTCCGGACTGTGGGGCCCGTCCACCCCGTGTTTGGACTATGGGCCGCCTGCCCCGGGTCTAGCCCCAGGTCTGGACTGTGGGGCCCGCCCGCCCCGTGTCCTGACTGTGGGGCCCGCCCGCCCCATGTCCTGACTGTGGAGCCCGCCCGCCCCATGTCCTGACTGTGGAGCCCGCCCGCCCCATGTCCTGACTGTGGGGCCCGCCCGCCCCATGTCCTGACTGTGGGGCCCGCCCGCCCCATGTCCTGACTGTGGGGCCCGCCCGCCCCATGTCCTGACTGTGGGGCCCGCCCGCCCCGTGTCCTGACTGTGGGGCCCGCCCGCCCCGTGTCCTGACTGTGGGTCCCGCCCGCCCCGTGTCCTGACTGTGGGGCTCGCCCGCCCCGTGTCCTGACTGTGGGGCTCGCCCGCCCCGTGTCCTGACTGTGGGGCTCGCCCGCCCCGTGTCCTGACTGTGGGGCTCGCCCGCCCCGTGTCCAGACTGTGGGGCTCGCCCGCCCCGTGTCCAGACTGTGGGGCTCATCCGCCCCGTGTCTGGACTTTGGGGCCGCCTGCCCCAGGTCTAGCCCCGTTTCCGGTCTGTGGGGCACGCCCGCCCCATGTCCTGACTGTGGGGCCCGCCCGCCCCATGTCCTGACTGTGGGGCCCGCCCGCCCCGTGTCCTGACTGTGGGGCTCGCCCGCCCCGTGTCCTGACTGTGGGGCTCGCCCGCCCCGTGTCCTGACTGTGGGGCTCGCCCGCCCCGTGTCCAGACTGTGGGGCTCATCCGCCCCGTGTCTGGACTTTGGGGCCTCCTGCCCTGGGTCTAGCCCCGTTTCCGGTCTGTGGGGCACGCCCGCCCCAAGCATGGACTGTGGGGCCCGTCCGTCCCGGGTCTAGCCCCGAGCTTGGACTGTGGGGCCCGGCCGCCCTATGTCCGGACTGCGGCCGCCCAGTGTCCGGACTATGGGTCCGTCCGCCCAGTGTCCGGACTATGGGTCCGTCCGCCCCGTGTCCGGACTGTGGGGCCGCCTGCATCGGGTCTAGCCCCAGGTCCGGACGGTGGGGCCCCCCGCCCGCCCCAGGTCCGGACGGTGGGGCCGCCCGCCCCGAGTCTAGTCCCAGGTCTGGACTGTGGGGCCCCCCGCCAGCCCCGGGTACGGACTGTGGGGCCCCCCGCCCGCCCCGGGTACGGACTGTGGGGCCCCCCGCTCGCCCCGAGTCTGGACTGTGGGGAAGCCTGCCCCGGGTCTGGACTGTGGGGCATGTCCGCCCCATGTCAGGACTGTGGGGCCCGTCCACCCCGTGTCTGGACTGTGGGGCCGCCTACCCCTGGTCTAGCCTCAGGTCTGGACTGTGGGGCCGCCTGCCCCGGGACTAGCCCCGTGTCCGGACTGTGGGGCCCGTCCGCCCCGAGCCTGGACTGTGGGGCCCGTCCGCCCGAGCCTGGACTGTGGGGCCCCCCGCCCGCCCCGGGTATGGACTGTGGGGCCCCCCGCTTGCCCCGAGTCTGGAATGTGGGGCCGCCTGCCCCGGGTCTGGACTGTGGGGCATGTCCGCCCCATGTAAGGACTGTGGGGCCCGTCCACCCGGTGTCTGGACTGTGGGGCCGCCTGCCCCTGGTCTAGCCTCAGGTCTGGACTGTGGGGCCGCCTGCCCCGGGACTAGCCCCGTGTCCGGACTGTGGGGCCCGTCCGCCTCGAGCCTGGACTGTGCGGCCCGTCCGCCATATGTCCGGACTGTGGCTCCCCCCGTGTCCGGACTGTGGGGACCGTCCACCCCGTGTCCGGACTGTGGGCCGCGTGCTCCGGGTCTAGCCCCAGGCCTGGACTGTGGGGCATGCCTGCTCCGTGTCCGGACTGTGGGGCCCGTCCACCCCGTGTCCGGACTGTGGGCCGTCTGCCCCGGGTCTAGCCCCAGGTCTGGACTGTGGGGCCGCCTGCCCCGGGTCTAGCCCCAGGTCTGGACTGTGGGGCCCGCCCGCCCCATGTCCTGACTGTGGGGGCCGCCCTCCCCGTGTCCTGACTGTGGGGGCCGCCCGCCCCGTGTCCTGACTGTGGGGCCCGCCCGCCCCGTGTCCTGACTGTGGGGCCCGCCCGCCCCGTGTCCTGACTGTGGGGCCCGCCCGCCCCGTGTCCTGACTGTGGGGCCCGCCCGCCCCGTGTTCTGACTGTAGGGCTCGTCCGCCCCGAGTCCAGACTATGGGGCCCATCCGCCCCGTGTCCGCACTTGGGGCCGCCTGCCCCGGGTCTAGCCCCAGGTCTGGACTGTGGGGCCACCTACCCCAGGACTAGCCCTGTGTCTGGACTGTGGGGCACGCCCGCCCCGAGCCTGGACTGTGGGACATGCCCGCCCCGAGTAGGAAAGGGGAGCCTGTCTGCCCCGGGCCTGGACGGTGGGGCTCGTCCGCCCTGAGCCTGGACTGTGGGGCCCGTCCGCCCCGAGCGTGGACTGTGGGGCCCGAGCGTGAACTGTGGGGCCTATCCACCCCGAGCCTGGACTGTGGGGCCCGTCCGCCCGAGCCTGGACTGTGGGGCCCCCCGCCCGCCCCGGGTCTGGACTGTGGGGCCGGCTGGACCCGGGTCTAACCCCGAGCCTGGACTGTGGGGCTGCCTGCCCCGGGACTAGCCCCGCATCCGGACTGTGGGGCCCCCTGCCTGCCCCGTGTCCTGACTGTGGGGCCCCCCGCCCGCCCCGTGTCCTGACTGTGGGGCCCCCCGCCCGCCCCGTGTCCTGACTGTGGGGCCAGCCAGCCCCGTGTCCTGAGTGTGGGGCCCGTCGGCCCCGTGTCCGGCCTTTGCGGCCGCCTGCCCCGGGTCTAGCTCCAGGTCTGGACAGTGGGGACCCACGCCTGCCCCGAGTCCGGACTGTGGGGCCCCCCACCCGCCCCGACTCCGGACTGTGGGGCCCCCCGTCCGCCCCGATCCTGGACTTTGGGGCCTGTTCGCCCGAGCCTGGACCGTGCGGCCCGATCTCCCCGAGCCTGGACCATGGGACCCGTCCTCCCCGAGCCTGGACCGAGGGGCCCGTCCTCCCCGAGACTGGACCGAGGGGCCCGTCCGCCCCGAGCCTGGACTGTGGGGCCCGTCCGCCCCGAGCCTGGACTGTGGGGCCCGTCCGCCCCGAGCCTGGACTGTGGGGCCCGTCCGCCCTGTGTCTGGATTGTTAGGCCGCCTGTCCCGGATCTAGCCTCGGGTCCGGACTGTGGGGCCCGCCCTCCCCGGGTCCGGACTGTGGGGCCCGCCCGCCCCGGGTCCGGACTGAGGGGCCCGCCCGCCCCGGGTCCGGACTGAGGGGCCCGCCCGCCCCGGGTCCGGACTGTGGGGCCCGCCCACCCCGGGCTACTTTCAGTAGTATGTCAGCCGATTGTGGTTTGTAGGCTTCTTTTCTTTACTGTCTCAATGCTTCATTAACTAGCAATTCTGCTGATATTGGTAAGAATGACTTCCGGGTGATAACGGCTGATCCTATCAAACAACAAGGAGGTGCCTTAATAAAGTACAGTCCTGAGGGTAGCTGGTGAGGCCAACAAATTTCCAGTCCATCCCTCATACTTAGATGATAAAGGCAGACCTGTTCAATATGCTATCTATGTCCCAGTTTGGCCTCTTGTTGGTAGGAGGTGTAAATGGTTGCTTTAAACAGAATGAAGCTATTTTAAGTCTGATGTCGGGAGTCTCAGAATGGACTGGTCGACATTTTACTTAGCAAAATATTTATGTCCCAGTTATCCTTCTAGTTGAAGTTGGTCATGGTTGTGATTAGTAGGGGAGTAACGACTGCGGTCGCAGCAAGTCACAAAGGCCCGGAGGATCAGGGGCCCGCCGACACCAGCAGAACCTTTAATTAGATGTGTGTCCTCCTACGCACATCCAGTTGAAGTGTATTGCTGTGGACATACCTATTGGGTCCTTTAGCGACAATGCATTCTGTCGGCCAATCATAGGCCAGCACATGACCGGGCGCATGGCAGTAACGTCATGCACTCCCGTCACAGGCCGAAGTCAGCTGCCTGCTTCACAACAGGACTTGCGGAGCGGGAGTGAAGGGAAGGTGGGTAGAGTATTTAAATATTTATTTTAAATAAGTTGCCATACTACTATATGTAGCATCGGCGTCTCTGCCCCCTGCTAGGCAGAGACGCCGTCCCATTCACCTCCTCGCTCCCCGCTCTGCGTTCACCAGCGCTCCTCTTCCTGCAGCCGGCGCGCGCAGCTCCCCGGGCACTGTGCTTAGGGCGCGCTCGCTCCCTCCCTCTTAAAGGGGCCGCGTGCGCCGTCCTAAGGAGTCCTCGGCCAATAGCCGAGGGTCCTCCCATATATAAGGCACCTCCTCCAAAATGGAGGTGCCCGAGCAAAAGTTGTTGCACAGTGTTTCTGACTTCTGCTTCAGCCCTCAGGTCCCGCTGCTAGCCTGACTACCAGTCTTGCCCACCAGCCTGTTACCTGCCGTGCCTGCCAGCCCGCTCACCTGGGAGCACTTGCCTGTTGCCTGCCTGGTACCTGCCGTGCCTGTCAGCCCGCTCACCTGGGAGCACTTGCCTGTGACCTGCCTGTTACCTGCCGTGCCTTCCTGGAGGCTCCTGCCGTCACTTGCCGTGACCACTTGCCAGCCCACCTAGAGACTCCTGCCGTCACCACCTAGAGACTCCTGCCGTCACTTGCCGTGACCACCTGCCAGCCCACCTAGAGACTCCTGCTCGCCAGCCTGCCTGCTGTGCCTACCTGCTATTCCGGTCAGTCCCTGCCATCTGTACCGTGAAGGTCACCTGCTCCCTTACAAGGTCATCCCCAGAGTAGCACCTGGTCCCTCGGCTCGGTCCCTCCCTGGTCACGGAGTCGTTAGCCGCCGTACGACCAGGGTCGGTCCGGGTTGATACTTAGTTACGCCCCTCTGGGTCCCTCCTTGCACCATAGCACAGAGGTTCTACCCCCCGGACCCGTAACACTATATATGACTATGAGGTGCTTTATACTACTATATATGACTACGGGGTGCATTATACTGCTATATGACTATGGGGTACATTATACTACTATATATGAATATGGGGTATACTATACTACTATATATGGCTATAAGGGTGCATTATACTGCTATATATGACTATGATGTACATTATACTGCTATATATGACTATGGGGGTACATTATACTGCTATATATGACTGAAGTGCAATATAGTGCTATATATGACTATAGGGTGCATTTTACTACTATTTATGACTATGGTGGTGCATTATACTACTATTTATGACTATGGAGGTGCATTACACTACTATATATGACTATGGGGGTTGTATTATACTACTACGGATGACTATTGGGGTTGTATTATACTACTACGGATGACTATAGGGGTGCATTATACTTCTGTATATGACTATGAAGGTGTATTATACTACTATATATGACTATGTGGGTGCATTATACTACTATATATGACTATGGGGGTGCATTATACTGATATGACAGTGTGGTGCATTATACTACTATATATGACTATGGGGGTACATTATACTACTATAAATGACTATGGGGTGCTTTATACTACTATATATGACTATGGGGTGCTTTATACTACTATATATGACTATGGGGTGCTTTATACTACTGTATATGACTATGGGATGCTTTATACTAGTGTATATGACTATGAGGGTGCAGTATACTATTATATATGACTATGGGGGTACATTATACAACTATATATGACCAGGAGGTGCAATATACTGCTATATATGACTATGGGGTGCATTATACTACTATATAAACTATATGGGGGTACATTATACTGCCTTATATGACTATGGAGTGCATTATACTGCTTTATGTGACGATGGGGGTGCATTATACTTCTATGGATGACTATGAAGTGTATTATACTACTATATATGACTATGAGGATGCATTATACTACTGTACATGTCTATGGGGTGCATTATACTACTATATATGACTGGGGGTGCATTATACTGCTATATAGGACTATGGCTTGCATTATACTGCTATATATGACGATGGGGTGCATTATACTGCTATATATGACGATGGGGGTGCATTATACTGCTATATATGACTATGGAGGTGCATTATACTACTATATATGACTATGGGGTGCATTACACTACTTTATATGACTATGGAGGTACATTATATTACCATATATGACTATGGGGGTGAATTATACTGCTATATATTATGATGTGGTGCATTATACTACTATGTATGACTGTGGAGGTGCTTTATACTTTATTGAAAACTATGGGGTGCATTATACTACATGTATGACCAGGAGCTGTGCATTATACTTTATGGACGACTATGGGCTGTACAGTATATTATATAGAGGAGAATGGGATGCATTATACTATATGGAGGACTATGGGATGCATTATACTATATGAAGGACTATGGGAAGTGCGTTATACTTAAGCTCTGGAGCCCCATGACTTGAATGTACACCCCTGGTGAGTATAATGGCTTAGTTTTTTTTTTATACAATAAAGAACAGCGGCAGAATGGGGGACATATTCGAGATATATATATTCAGACTCTAGTTACGCCACTGGTCATAAGACACATGAAATCATTGTAAGTTCAATTAATATTCGGGGTCTGGAGTCATAAATTGGACTGGTTGGCGTTTAAGTTGGTTAACCATTTAGTTTCCAGGTTATCCTTTAAGTTGGATTTGTAAGTTGGGTATGGCTGAGCTGAGCAAAACCAGTGTAAGTCCAGCTGCTCCTCCTGGTCCGGTGTCATAGGATGGACTGCTCAGCATTTAAGTTGATAAACATCTACATTTCAGTTTACTCTCCTTGTTGGAGGTGCAAGCTGGACATGGCTGCAATAAGCTGAATAAAACCACTGTAAGTCCAGTTAAGGCTCCTAGTTGGAAGAGATGGCCTTGTGGACACAAAGTGATTAAACTGTTAATGCCCCAATCTACCCTCCTGGTATGGAGTGGTAAGATGAGCTTGATGGTGTCATGTTGGACAGCACTACAGTGGAGAAAATAAGTATTTGATACACTGCCGATTTTGCAAGTTTTCCTACCTACAAAGAGCGTAGAGGTCTGTCATTTTTATCGTAGGTCACTTCATCTGTGAGAGACAAAATCTAAAAATCAGAAAATCACATTATATGATTTTTAAATAATTAAATTGCATTTTATTGCATGAAATAAGTATTTGATCACCTACCAACCAGCAAGAATTCTGGCTCTCACATACTTGTTAGTTTTTCTTTAAGAAGCCCTCCTACTCTGCACTCATTACCTGTATTAATTGCACTTGTTTGAACTTATTACCTGTATAAAAGACACAAGGCTGGGATGGGCTACAGGACAATAAGCAAGCAGCTTCACGAGACGGCAACAACTGTTGGCGCAATTATTAGAAAATGGAAGAAACACAAGATGACTAAGTCTTCCTCGGTCTGGGGCTCCATGCAAGATCTCGCCTCGTGGGGTAAGGATGATTCTGAGAAACGTCAGGAATCAGCCCAGAACTACATGGGAGGACCTGGTCAATGACCTAAATAGAGCTGGCACCACAGTCTCAAACATTACCATTAGTTACACACTACGCTATCATGGATTAAAATCCTGCAGGGCACACAAGGTCCAGTGCTCACCCCAGCACATATCCAGGCCTGTTTGAAGTTGCCAATAACCATCTGGATGATCCAGAGGAGGCATGGGAGAAGGTCATGTGGTCAGATGAGATCAAAATAGAACTTTTTGGTGTCCACTCCACTCACCTTGTTTGGAGGAAGAAGAAGGATGAGTACAACCCCAAGAACACTCTCCCAACCATGAAGCATGGCGGGGGAAACCTCATACTTCGGAGGTGCTTTTTTTTGCAAAGGGGACAGGACGACTGCAATGTATTGAAGAGAGGATGGATGGGGTCATGTATCTTCCTTCCCTCAGTAAGCACGTTGAAGATGGGTTGTGGTTGGGTCTTCCAGCATGACAATGATCCGAAACACACAGCCAGGGCAACCTAAGGCGTGGCTCGATAAGAAGCATTTCAAGGTCCTGTAGTGGTCTAGCCAGTCTCCAGACCTGATCCCAGTAGAAAAGCTTTGGAGGGAGCTGAAACTCAATATTGCCCAGCAACAGCCCCGAAACTTGAAAGATCTGGAGAAGATCCGTATGGAGGAGAGGGCCAAAATCCCTGCTTTATTATGTGCAAACTTGGTCAAGAACTACAGGAAATATCTGACCTCTGTAATTGCAAACAAAGGTACATTTAGGTACCAAATATTAAGTTCTATTTTTCTATTGTATCAAATACTTATTGAATGCAATAAAATGCAAATGAATTATGTAATGTTAATCATACAATGTGATTTTTCTGGATTTTATTTTTAAACTCGGTCTCTCAGAGGTGAAGTGACCTGCGATAAAAATTACAGACCTCTCCATTCATTGTAGGTGGGAAAACTTGCAAAATCGGCAGTGTATTAAATACTTCTTTTCCCCACCGTATACCAGTCTGCCCTCCTAATGGAAGTTGGATCTGGATTCGCCAGTGTGGGGCTGATAAACCATCAATATCCCAGTCTATCCTCCTAACTGGAGGAGCATGATGGACGTAGTTATACCGGTTCTAGTGAAAATATTCCAAGACCAGCATATCCTCTTGGTTGAAGTTGGAAAATGGACATATTAGAAATTAAGTCGGTGGAGCCATTATACCCAATAAGTATTTCAGGATTGAAGTCCTAAAATTGCTAGATTGAACTAAGTGGTGAGTTGGTTAAATATCCGGTCAATGTGCTTTTTGGGTGATTAAAACGGCAATTCTGCAATAAATCTACAAGGGGAGGAATTGATGGATGAGATAAAATGTCCACTTACCTGTCAGACTCCTGTAGCAAAGGAGTAACCTCTCCGCTAGTCAAGACGAATGCCTTCTCACTGCGTTTCTTCAGACGACTTAACGTTCCGCCCTATGGGACAAACCAAAAAAAAAAAAGATTGGTGAAGTCTGATTGAAATAAGGTATTAAATATTCTGGTTTCTGGATCCCCTTTGGCATTCTGGGATGCTCAATCTACACTTTATAGCAAAAAGTGGGGTAGATATTTTTGAACCATTAGGTGGTCATTGACACTGGAAGGGTTTCTTACTGTCCAGACCTTCGCCTTAGGGGGGCCTTACTTCAATGGAAAATATCAACAATATTGTGTTTGTGATCCAATTCTCTCGCATGCGAGATTCGGATCACAGGTGTGGAGAAGATGGAGCATTTAATTTCTCCATCTTCTCAATTGTGTGAGTCAGCCGGCGTATATTGGACTGCACTCAGATGACATCTGAGTGCAGTCCGATGTTTTTCACGTATCCATAGACTTGTATGGGCGCGTCGTCTGATATACTCTGCCAATTGCAGCATGCAGCAATATTTTTCTCATGCTGACTTGGCATGAGAAAATAAACACTAGTTGGCACTGCCCCATAGCATAACAATGGAGTGAGTGCTATACTCATCTGAGTTATATGCCGGCTACTCAGCAGTGTCAGCGATCCCTAAAGGCATCACCTTGACAATCACAGCAATAAGCACATGACACAGACGTGTTGGCTCTGATTTTTTGGGGGGCAAAATGGTGCAGTGCTGAACTTCACCACAAACACCCCCAGCTACATGATGTGTAAACAGGACCCCAAGATTGTGTGAAGAGACGCTTACCTGGACCAGTCTCCTTCAAGCTGTCCGGGGTTAAAGACATAAAATGATTCCGGTTTAGAAATGTGCACATTCTATTTCATCTGTGATGTCATGGAATGTCGATGATGTCACGCGCCCTGTGATGTCATTAAAACTCTCACTGCTTTTTATGGATCCAGTTTACAACATCAACAAAAAATTAATTCAATAAAAAGACAAAACCCCGACCTCATTTTATAATTCTATGACGCACATTTAAAAGGAGCCTTTTATTTTATCTATATTACCTACTGCTCTATGTACTAAAATACCACCCAGGACCCCATCCTGCCAGTCCTGACCCCAGTAACTACAACTCCAATGTCCCCCCGAATTCAACAGGAGCAAAAGAGCTGACAACAGAGAATGATGGCATACGCTACTAAATTTCTGTTACAAAGTGCTGTAATTCTACCACGTCAATGGCAAAACGATCCAAAAATGGAGCCCCATAAAGATGTCCCAACTTGAGCCCCCCCTATCTACATGCCTTACTAGAGCATAGGGGTGACATAGGGGGCGAGCGCCATTGTAGTCTGCCATAGTGGGGAGCCAGTGCAAAGAGCTGGAAGACCCCCAACAAATATGTATCATCACATTGTCATCCTCCTACTATAGGGGGCATGTAACACGCTGCTTCCCCAGCAATATAGCAGCTCATTGCTGGGGGTTTAGCTGCCATACTTGTTAATATCAACAGATCATCAGTGACTCCTCATTTAGGTAAGGGGTGGTCCTGAAAATGTCTTATTACAGAGTGTTTCTGGCGATCCATGATAAATCCGGGGGATACGCTATAAGTATACCAAAGCTTAAAAGTAATGTGCTCCCTACCTGGACTCGTCCCCTTCCAGCTGTCAGATCCTAGTGACACAAGATGGCTCTGGTGCAGAGCTTCATACATTCTACTCCAGCTGTCATGTCTATGATGTCATGTGCATTGTGATGTCATCATGGCTCTCACTGTTATTTCACTTTTACAACCACAAGAAAAAGTTGATATTAATTGTTTAAAAAAACAAAACTATAAAACATTGTGGGTAATTGCAGCCTGTGATTATTTTACACACTATCATTAATATTTGGGGGGATTAGTCATGTCCTTCGCCTTCCCCTCCTGCACTGCACTTTATATGTTGTATATTATAATAATGGACAATCCACAAGCCCTGCTTGTAGAATATGTAATATATATACAGTACAGACCAAAAGTTTGGACACACCTTCTCATTTAAAGATTTCTCTGTATTTTCATGACTATGAAAATTGTACATTCTCACTGAAGGCATCAAAACTATGAATTAACACATGTGGAATTATATACTTAACTAAAATGTGTGAAACAACTGAAAATATGTCTTATATTGTAGGTTCTTCAAAGTAGCCACCTTTTGCTTTGATGACTGCTTTGCACAGTCTTGGCATTCTCTTGATGAGCTTCAAGAGGTAGTCACCGGAAATGGTTTTCACTACACAGGTGTGCCCTGTCAGGTTTAATAAGTGGGATTTCTTGCCTTATAAATGGGGTTGGGACCATCAGTTATGTTGTGCAGAAGTCAGGTGGATACACAGCTGATAGTCCTACTGAATAGACTGTTAGAATTTGTATTATGGCAAGAAAAAAGCAGCTAAGTAAAGAAAAACGAGTGGCCATCATTACATTAAGAAATGAAGGTCAGTCAGTCTGAAAAATTGGGAAAACTTTGAAAGTGTCCCCAAGTACAGTTGCAAAAACCATCAAGCGCTACAAAGAAACTGGCTCACATGAGGACCGCCCCAGGAAAGGAAGACCAAGAGTCACCTCTGCTTCTGAGGATAAGTTTATCTGAGTCACCAGCCTCAGAAATCGCAGGTTAACAGCAGCTCAGATTAGAGACCAGGTCAATGCCACACAGAGTTCTAGCAGCAGACACATCTCTACAACAACTGTTAAGAGGAGACTTTGTGCAGCAGGCCTTCATGGTAAAATAGCTGCTAGAAAACCACTGCTAAGAACAGGTGACGCACCCCTGGGCCTTCGTCGCGCGGCATCGCGCGCACGGGAGCTTACCCGGAGCCGGATCTGTTGAGGGTTGTAGTCTCGTGGCGGTGACCCGGTCCGTGCCCAGGGAGTCAAACTGAGCGGCGATGTATTAGCGGTAGATGTTGGACGACTACGCCACCCGTTGAATGCAGCGAAGGAGCTGCCGCTGCAGGGCAGACCGCTGAGGCCGGTGGTAGGATTGTGCAGCGTGATAGTATCACCCCCAACGGGAGGGGTATGGCCTCAGGGCAGCCGACGTGGATGATGGGGGTAGCAGGAATCACTCAGAGACGATGCGGTGTAATTCAGGGTCTTTACTGGTGATAAAGATAGACCCTCCCGGAGTACTGGCTAGCGATCGGGGCCTGGTCAGTCCTTGAGCAGATGGGATCTCCCCTGGCCAGGCGGAGTTGTAGGCCTCCCAAACTGACTGTACTCTTCTGGCTACCTTGCTAGAGGTGGGTATAAGTAGCCCACGTCCCTGAGTGTACCGTGTGGTGCTCACCCGTATGGCCGGTGACTCGGGGCCTTCTAATGGCTTCCGCTCCACGATGGCGGTGCTGGTCCCACGCGTGTGACCGTGCCTTCGGGTTTCTGGGCCAGAGGACCTGCAATCCCCTGCCGGTCGGTTTCTGCTGCTGGGTAAGGATTAGTCCCCAGAGCCTCGGACTCCGGGTCCGGTGATAACTTCTCAGTCAGGGCGAGCTCTGCAGCTGCCAGCCCCTGACTCCTTGTAACACTGCTCCCACAGAGCTCCTGTTGTTTCTTCCTATGCTGCTTCTCTTCTCTGTCTCTACTTCTTCTCTACTCACTAACCCTGCCTCAGCCCTAGGTTTATATAGGGGAAGTTCTTCCCCTCCCAGGACTGGGCAGGAGGTGTGGCATGCATAGGATCCCTGACCAAGAGACCTCCCACCTGCTCTCAGACATAACATTGCTGTTACTGTGGAAACCAGACCCCTGGGGTGCCACACAGGCAACAAGCAGAAGAGACTTGTTTGGGCTAAAGAACACAAGGAATGGACATTAGACCAGTGGAAATCTGTGCTTTGGTCTGATGAGTCCAAATTTGAGATCTTTGGTTCCAACCACCGTGTCTTTGTGCGACGCAGAAAAGGTGAACGGATGGACTCTACATGCCTGGTTCCCACCGTGAAGCATGGAGGAGGAGGTGTGATGGTGTGGGGTGCTTTGCTGGTGACACTGTTGGGGATTTATTCATAATTGAAGGCATACTGAACCAGCATGACTACCACAGCATCTTGCAGCGGCATGCTATTACATCCGGTTTGCGTTTAGTTGGACCATCATTTATTTTTCAACAGGACAATGACCCCAAACACACCTCCAGGCTGTGTAAGGGCTCTTTGACCAAGAAGGAGAGTGATGGGGTGCTACGCCAGATGACCTGGCCTCCACAGTCACCAGACCTGAACCCAATCGAGATGGTTTGAGGTGAGCTGGACAGCAGAGTGAAGGCAAAAGGGCCAACAAGTGCTAAGCATCTCTGGGAACTCCGTCAAGATTGTTGGAAGACCATTTCCGGTGACTACTTCTTGAAGCTCATCAAGAGAATGCCAGGAGTGTGCAAAGCAGTCATCAAAGCAAAAGATGGCTACTTTGAAGAACCTAGAATATAAGACATATTTTCAGTTGTTTCACACTTTTTTGTTAAGTATATAATTCCACATGTGGTAATTCATAGTTTTGATGCCTTCAGTGTGAATGTACAATTTTCATAGTCATGAAAATACAGAAAAATCTTTAAATGAGAAGGTGTGTCCAAACTTTTGGTCTGTACTGTATATACTAGATGGAGGCCCGATGCTGTCTCATCGGGAGGGCAGTAATGTCACGATGGGGGCAGGCTTTGCACAGTTGAGAATCGCTCACCCACCTATCCACTCTCTCTTTTCCTCCTTCCTGTGCTGTATTCTCCCCTCATGTGCTGTCCCGTTTGAGCCGTCTCCCCCCTGTGCTCTGCCTCTCTCCCCCTGTGCGCTTTCTCTCTCCCCCATCTGCTGTCTTCTCCTCTTTTGTGCTCTCTTCTTTGACCCGTGTACCCCATGTGCTATCCCCCTTGTCTGTTTTCTCTCTCCCCCATCTGCTGTCTTCTCCTCTGATGTGATCTCTTCTTTGACCTGTCTACCCCATGTGCTCTCCCCCTTGTCTGCTGTCTCTCTCCTTCCTGTGCTGTGTTCTCCCTTCATGTGCTGTCCCGTTTGAGCTGTCTCCCCCCTGTGCTCTGTCTCTTTCCCCTCTGTGCGCTTTCTCTCTCCCCCATCTGCTGTCTTCTCCTCTTATGTGATCTCTTCTTTGACCTGTGTACCCCATGTGCTCTCCCCTTTGTCTGCTCTCTCTCTCCACCCCTGTGCTGTCTTCTTCCCTCATGTGTTCTCTCGTTTGAGCTGTCTCCCCACGCAGTAAATCAGATCGCCGCCATCTTTGTGCAGGCAGATAGCGGCGGTCACATTAAAACTGCGCATGCGCTCCTCCTGTACAAAGATGGCGGCAGTCAGTGAATCATTCGGCTGATCCCGGCGGCGGCGTGTTTGCGACAGTGTTCTGCTGGTGGTACCACGCAAGAGGCTGCATACGGCGTATACCGTGTGTGTGGTGCGTACGGCGTAGACAGAGTGTGTGTGTGTGTGGTGGTGCGTACGGCGTATACAGAGTGTGTGTGTGGTGGTGCATATAGCGTATACAGAGTGTGTGTGTGTGTGTGGTGGTGCGTACGGCATATACAGTGTGTGTGGTGTGTACAGCGTATACAGTGTGTGTGTTGTGCGTACGGCGTATACTGTGTGTGTGGTGTGTGCAGCGTATACAGTGTGTGTGTGTGTGTGTGTGTGTGTGGTGCGCAGGGTGTATACAGAGTGCGTGTGTGTGGTGGTGCGTACGGCATATACAGTGTATGTGTGTGTGTGGTGCGTACGGTGTATACAGTGTGTGTGTGTGTGGTGCGCAGGGTGTATACAGAGTGCGTGTGTGTGGTGGTGCGTACGGCATATACAGTGTATGTGTGTGTGTGGTGCGTACGGCGTATACAGTGTGTGTGTGTGGTGGTGTATATGGCGTATACAGTGTATGTGGTATGTACGGCCAGGGGCATACATAGGAATCATGGGGCCCCATAGCAGAAGCTCTAATTGCCCCCCCCCCCCAAAAAAAAATTAAATACCGTATATTCCGGCGTATAAGACGACCTGGTGTATAAGACGACCCCCCTACTTTCCTGTTAAAATATAGAGTTTAGGATATATTCACCGTATAAGACTACCCCTTTTCCAACGCATACCAAACACCGGTAAAAATTAAAAAAAAACAGATTTGAATTTAACATGGTCCTTTTTTAATTTAAATTCTTATGACATGCAGGTATATAGCAGGAAAACTGTCACTCATAAACATATTAAAATAGGGGGGACCCCACGTCATTTTTTGGGGGGGTCCCCCATTCTAATAGCTAGTAAAGGCTAGGTATTCAGCTGGGGGCTGATATTAGTAGCCTGGGAAGCTCCGTGGGTATTACCCCCTTCCCAGACTTCAAACATCTGCCCCAGCCGTCTGCTTAACCTCCGCTAGAGACTATAATGATGGTGGATCCCACGCCAATTTTCTTTTTAAAAAATCCTTTATTTTAACACTAAATGACAATTGAGGGGTTAATAAAGATGCAGTCCCTAAATTATTAATTTTGTAATTAATTTTTCCCAAAAATGTTGACGTGGGGCTTCGCCATATTTTTGTGTCCAGCCAGGTACAGCAGGCAGGAACGGGCTGCACCCAACCACCAGCTGCCTATTTGTACCTGGCCGGACACAACAATATAGGGAAGCCCTTTTTTTTTTTAATTATTTCATGAAATAATTAAAAAAAAAAATACGTGGGGCTTCGCCCTATTTTTGTGTCCAGCCAGGTACAACTAGGCAGCTGGGGGCTGGAATCCGCAGCGCAGGGAGGCCCAAGCTTTCTGCCCCCCCCCCGCTGCAAATTGCAGTCCGCAGCCGCCCCGGAAAATGGCGCGTTCATAGAAGCGCCATCTTCTGGCGCTGTACCCAACTCATCCAGGGCCCTGATGCGGTGGCTCACTGGGTAATAAAGGGGTTAGGGCCAGCTTGGCATTATCAGCTGGCCCTAAGCCCGAAATTCATGGGGTCACGCCAGTATTAGACATGACCACCATGAATTTCTAGTAAAGTAATTAAAAAAAACACAACACCCAGAATAAAGTCCTTTAATTGAAATAAAGACACAATTTTTTAATGTTCTAAATTAAACCATACTTACCGTCACGCCCATTCCAGCTGAAGCCAACGATCTCCTGCAATAAAAGAAAAATAATAAAGCAACCTCATCCTTACCTTTCCATGGTTCCCAGGACCGGTCCAGCTCTGCTACATTCACATGACAGGCTGCACCGCAGCAGAACGCTGCCGTTCAGCTTGCCATGCGGCAGACACTGAGAAGCGCAGGCATGCTTGTGCTCCTCAGTGTCTGACTGTGACGGCATCCAGATGAGCCGAGATCATGTCCAATGAACTCGGCTCACCTCATGCACGTCACTGACAGCGTGGGAAAATTCTCCTGCTCCCCGCATGCGCAGTAGAAGTTTCCCACGCTGTCAGTGACGGACGTCCAGGAGGTGAGCTGAGTTCATTGTCGGCTCATCTGGATGCCGTCACAGTCAGACACTGAGGAGCGCAAGCATGCCTGCGCTTCTCAGTGTCTGCGGGATGACAGGCTGGATGGCAGCGTTCTGCTGCGGTCCAGCCTGTCATCTCGATGTAGCAGAGCTGAAGCTGTCGTGGGAACCATGGAAAGGTAAGGATGAGGTTGCTTTATTATTTTACTTTTATTGCAGGAGATCGTTGGCTTCAGCTGGAATGGGCGTGATGGTAAGTATGGTTTAATTTAGAACAATAAAGATTTGTGTCTTTATTTCAATTAAAGGACTTTATTCTGGGTGTTTGTGTTTTTTTTAACTTTGACTATGGGGTTAGTAATGGGGGTGTCTTATAGACGCCTCTCCATTACTAACCTGGGCTTGATGTCAGCTGGCATTATAAGCTGACATCAACCCCAGCCCTATTACCCCCTGCCACCGCTACAGGGCAGCGTGGAAGAGCGAGGCTAAGTGCCAGAATTGGCGCATCCTATGAATGCGCCATTTCTGGGGCGGCTGACGGCTGGTGTTTCTAGCCTGGGAGGGGGCCAATATTCATGGCTCCCTTCCTGGGCTATTAATATCAGCCTCCAGCTGTCTGCCTAGCCTTTGCTAGCTATTAAAATAGGGGGGACCCCACGTCATTTTTTTGGGATCCCCCATTTTAATAGCTAGTAAAGGCTAGGTATTCAGCTGGGGGCTGATATTAGTAGCCTGGGAAGCTCCGTATTACCCCCTTCCCAGGCTTCAAACATCTGCCCCAGCTGTCTGCTTAACCTCCGCTAGAGACTAAAATTACGGGGAACCCCACGCCAATTTTTTTTTTAATAAATCCGTTATTTTAACACTAGATGACAAGTACAGTAACCAGCACTGTCACTGTACTTCATATATATGTGACTGACATGTTTCTATCTATCTAATCTATGTGTGAAGCTCTATTCTTTCTGTTATAAATTGTCGGGTACAGATGCTGGATTGCCGGCCGGCTTTTTTAAAGAGACGGTGCATGAAAACACTATTATTTGTTTTAATAAATCCTTTACACTAAATGACAAGTACAGTAAGCAACACTGTCACTGTACTTCATATATATGTGACTGACATGTTTATATCTATCTAATCTATGTGTGAAGCTCTATTCTTTCTATTCTAAATTGTCGGGTGCCGGCTTATGCCGCTGCTGAATTGCCGGGTTTTCATATATTGTCACAGAAGCGATGCGAACTTCCCTGCTCCGGACACAGCGCAGCGCTTCTGTGACAAGTGAAAGCTGTCGGCACAGAAGCCCTGCGCTGTGTCCGGAGCTGGGAATACGCAGCGATGTGTCAGTTTCAGCACAGAAGCGCTGACTGTCTGGACCTACCGCCGCCGTATTTTAACTCCCTCCACCTTATATTAACTCCGACATGGCAGGGATACGGCCACGGCAGCTTATTAACACCCCCAGAGTATCCCCGCATGTCAATTTCTGAAAGTTCAAAAGCATTACCGGCGTATAAGACGACCCCAGACTAGACAGAAGATTTTTCAGTCTTCAAAAGTCGTCTTATACGCCGGAATATACGGTAATTGTCGGGGTCACCAAAGATCAGATCTCACAACTTTCCATCTTTACATAGTAATTTTCCTCCTGCTGACGTCCTAGATCTCTTTCATTGCCCCATAAAGTGTGATGCCAATAAAAGGGCCCCCCAAACACAGTAAAATACCCCCATGGTGAATTCCTCCACATGCACAGTATAATGACCCTACTGTACCCGACCTCAACTCCCAGGGTAAAGTATGCTGTCCCCAACACAGTATGTTCCCCCAACTGTGAGCCGCTAGAAGGATGGTACATAATAAGGGAGGGTGTTATACATAATAAAAGAGGAAACTATATAACTAAGGATGGCGCTATACATAATAAGTGAGTACACTATATACTAAGGGACTGTGCTATACATAATAAGGCTACATTCCTGCATCTGTGTGCAGTGTCGGTGTGCTGCCCTGCATTGAGCATGTCCTATTCTAATCCTCAATATCGGATCAGAACAGGACATTCTCTGACCCTCTTAGATCTCATTCTCAGATCCGTGGTTTTCATGGATGTGTGAATGGATCTATAAAACTGTACGAGTCCGTGAACCATCCGATAAAAAAATCTGGCAGCACACGGACATTTCACACAAATGTGAGAGTACAGCCTAAGGGATTTTACAGACAACATTATCACTCCAAGTCACACAGTGCAGATACAGAATAATATTTACATCCAGGCACTTACCGCAGACGTCTCATCTGATCAGAGTCGGTTTCTGCTGCTTCTTCTCCATCTGGTCAGACCTTCATGTCGACATCTCCCAGCCACGACTCGTCTTGTCACGATGATCTCCAGCCTAGAAAATAACAAGGTCACATATTGTATGTATACATGTGTCTCCCCCGCTCTGCGTCCTCGAATACAGATATGTAACCCCCCCCCCCATTAATATACTATTAACCACCTAGTAATCAAAATATAAAGTGATAAGCAGCACTGTGCCCCCCATTAACTATAATCTGCACCGGCCAATAATATAAATTATTCAGTCTCTGTGACTCTCCCCAATTAACTGTAAGGCTATGTGCACACGGAAAACATACAAGGCTTCACAGTACAAGCAAAGTGAAACCACCATAATTGCTCTCTCCCAGCACCCCCATCATTGCTCTCTCCCAGCACCCCCGTCATTGCTCTCTCCCAGCACCCCCATCATTACTCTCTCCCAGCACCCCCATCATTACTCTCTCCCAGCACCCCCATCATTGCTCTCTCCCAGCACCTCCATCATTGCTCTGTCCCAGCACCCACGTCATTGCTCTGTCCCAGCACCCCCATCATTACTCTCTCCCAGCACCCCCATCATTACTCTCTCCCAGCACCCCCATCATTGCTCTGTCCCAGCACCCACGTCATTGCTCTGTCCCAGCACCCTCATCGTTGCTCTCTCCCAGCACCCCCATCTTTGCTCTCTCCCAACACCTCCATCATTGCTCTCTCTCTTAGCACCTGCATCATTGCTCTGTCCCACCACCCCCATCATTGCTCTCTCTCAACCCCCATCATTGCTCTGTCCAGCACCCCCATCATTGCGCTGTCTCAGCACCTCCATCATTGCTCTCTCCCAGCCCCCCATCATTGCTCTGTCCCAGCACCTCCATCATTGCTTCTCCCAGCACTCCCATCATTGCTCTCTCCCAGCACCCCCATCATTTCTCTGTCCCAGCACCTCCATCATTGCTCTCTCCCAGCCCCACATCATTGCTCTCTCCCAGCCCCCCACCATTGCTCTGTCCCAGCACCCCCACCATTGCTCTCTCCCAGCACCCCCATCATTGCTCTCTCCCAGCACCCCCATCATTGCTCTCTCCCAGCACCCCCATCATTGCTGTGTCCCAGCACCCACATCATTGCTCTGTCCCAGCACCCTCATCTTTGCTCTCTCCCAGCACCCCCATCATTGCTCTCTCTCTTAGCATCTGCATCATTGCTCTGTCCCACCACCCTCATCATTGCTCTCTCCCAACCCCCATCCTTGCTCTGTCCAGCACCCCCATCATTGCGCTGTCTCAGCACCTCCATCATTGCTCTCTCCCAGCCCCCCATCATTGCTCTGTCCCAGCACCTCCATCATTGCTTCTCCCAGCACTCCCATCATTGCTCTCTCCCAGCACCCCCATCATTTCTCTGTCCCAGCACCTCCATCATTGCTCTCTCCCAGCCCCACATCATTGCTCTCTCCCAGCCCCCCACCATTGCTCTGTCCCAGCACCCCCACCATTGCTCTCTCCCAGCACCCCCACCATTGCTCTCTCCCAGCACCCCCACCATTGCTCTCTCCCAGCAACCCCATCATTGCTCTCTCCCAGCACCCCCATCTTTGCTCTCTCTCTTAGCACCTGCATCATTGCTCTGTCCCACCACCCCCATCATTGCTCTCTCCCAACCCCCATAATTGCTCTGTCCAGCACCCCCATCATTGCTCTCTCCCAGCCCCCCATCATTGCTCTGTCCCAGCACCTCCATCATTGCTTCTCCCAGCACTCCCATCATTGCTCTCTCCCAGCACCCCCATCATTTCCTCTCAGCACCCCCATCATTACTCTGTCCCAGCACCCCCATCATTGCTCTCTCCCAACCCCCATCATTGCTCTGTCCAGCACCCCCATCATTGCTCTCTCCCAGCCCCCCATCATTGCTCTGTCCCAGCACCTCCATCATTGCTTCTCCCAGCACTCCCATCATTGCTCTCTCCCAGCACCCCCATCATTTCCTCTCAGCACCCCCATCATTACTCTGTCCCAGCACCTCCATCATTGCTCTCTCCCAGCCCCCCACCATTGCTCTGTCCCAGCACCCCCATCATTACTCTGTCCCAGCACCCCCATCATTGCTCTCTCCCAGCACCCCCATCATTGCTCTCTCCCACCATCCCCATCATTGCTCTCTCCCAACCCCCCATCATTACTCTGTCCCAGCACCTCCATCATTGCTCTCTCCCAGCCCCCCATCATTGCTCTCTCCCAGCACCCCCATAATTGCTCTCTCCCAGCCCCCCATCATTACTCTGTCCCAGCACCTCCATCATTGCTCTCTCCCAGCCCCCCATCATTGCTCTCTCCCAGCACCCCTATCATTGCTCTCTCCCAGCACCCCCATCATTGCTCTCTCCCAGCACCCCCATCATTGCTCTCCCCTTCCCCACCATCCCCATTATTGCTCTCCCCAGCTCTATCCGCCCCATTATTGCTCTTCCCAGCCCCATCCCCTCCCCAGCATTTCAGTAAAAAAAAAAAAAAACTTACTTCAGCTCGCTCCCCTGCAGCAGCATCCTCCTGGTTGCCGGCAGCTTTCTTCCTGACCCAGGCGCGCGCTGCATGATGATGTCATCAAGCTGCGCGCGCCTGGGTCAGGGAGGAAGTAGAGGATGAACCCTCCAGCTCCGCTGCTATTCTCCTCCTGACAGCAGCGGAGCTGTAGGAATCACTCCCTGACCGCCGCGTGCAGGGAGCAGCTGCACCTTGTGGGCCCCTTGGTGCAGCTGCATGGTGGGGACCCCGCGCAGCTGCACCGGTGGCGGTATATCCACCCCTGGACTGCTATGGGCCCCCTCGGCTCACGGGCCCCATAGCAGTCGCCTGGTCTGCCGCCATTGGCAGTACGCCACTGTGTACGGCATATACAGTGTGTGTGTGGTGTGTACGGTGTATACAGAGTGCGTGTGTGTGGTGCGTACGGTGTATACAGAGTGCGTGTGTGTGTGGTGGTGCGTACAGCGTATACAGTGTGTGTGTGTGTGGTGTGTACGGCATATACAGTGTGTGTGTGGTATGTACAGCGTATACAGTGTGTGTGTGGTGTGTACGGCGTATACAGAGTGTGTGTGTGGTGAGTATGGCGTATACAGTGGATGTGTGGTGCGTACGGCGTATACAGTGTGGTGCGTACGGTGTATACAGAGTGCGTGTGTGTGGTGCATACGATGTATACAGACTGCGTGTGTGTGGTGGTGCGTACGGCGTATACAGTGTGTGTGTGGTGTGTACGGCGTATACAGTGTGTGTGGTGGTGCATATGGTGTATACAGTGTATGTGGTATGTACAGCGTATACAGTGTGTGTGTGTGTGGTGCGTACGGCGTATACAGTGTGTGTGTGTGGTGTGTACGGCTTATACAGAGTGTGTGTGTGTGGTGTACGGCGTATACAGTGTATGTGGTGTGTACGGCGTATACAGTGTGTGTGGTGTGTACGGCGTATACAGTGTGTGTGGTGTGTACGGCGTATACAGTGTGTGTGTGGTGTGTAAGGCGTATACAGTGTGTGTGCGGTGGTGCGTACGGCGTATACAGTGTATGTGGTATGTACAGAGTATACAGTGTGTGTGTGTGTGGTGTGTAAGGCGTATACAGTGTGTGTGGTGGTGCGTACGGCGTATACAGTGTATGTGGTATGTACAGCGGATACAGTGTGTGTGTGTGTGGTGCGTACGGTGTATACAGTGTGTGTGTGGTGTGTACGGCTTATACAGAGTGTGTGTGTGGTGTACGGCGTATACAGTGTATGTGGTGTGTACGGCGTATACAGTGTGTGTGTGTGGTGTGTACGGCGTATACAGTGTGTGTGGTGTGTACGGCGCATACAGTGTATGTGGTATGTACAGCGTATACAGTGTGTGTGTGTGTGTGTGGTGTGTACGGCGTATACAGAGTGCGTGTGTGTGGTGCATACGATGTATACAGACTGCGTGTGTGTGGTGGTGCGTACGGCGTATACAGTGTGTGTGTGGTGTGTACGGCGTATACAGTGTGTGTGGTGGTGCATATGGTGTATACAGTGTATGTGGTATGTACAGCGTATACAGTGTGTGTGTGTGTGGTGCGTACGGCGTATACAGTGTATGTGTGTGGTGTGTACGGCTTATACAGAGTGTGTGTGTGTGTGTGGTGTACGGCGTATACAGTGTATGTGGTGTGTACAGCGTATACACTGTGTGTGGTGTGTACGGCGTATACAGTGTGTGTGGTGCGTACGGCGTATACAGTGTGTGTGTGTGGTGTGTACGGCTTATACAGAGTGTGTGTGTGTGTGGTGTACGGCGTATACAGTGTATGTGGTGTGTACGGCGTATACAGTGTGTGTGGTGTGTACGGCGTATACAGTGTGTATGGTGTGTACGGCGTATACAGTGTGTGTGTGGTGTGTAAGGCGTATACAGTGTGTGCGTGGTGTGTAAGGCGTATATGACGCGCCCCTGGGCCTGTGTCGCGCAGCGTTGCGCACGCGGGAGCCTACCCGGATCCGGATCAGATAGGAGTAGTAGTCTCGTGGCGGTGACCCGGTCCGTGCCCAGGGAGTCAAACTGAGCGGCAGAGTTTAGCAGAAGATGGTACGGTGTTCGACTACGCCACCCGTTGAATGCGGCTATGAAGCCGCCGCTGCAGGGCAGACCGCTGAGGCCGGTGGTAAGGTTGTGCAGCGTAGCTGGTAGAACCCCCAACGGGAGGGGTATGGCCTCAGGGCAGCCGACGTGTTTGAAGGGGGGTAGCAGGAACCACTCAGAGACGGTGCGGTGTAGTTCTGGGTCTTTACTGGTGACAAGGTAGACCCTCCCGGAGTACTGGCTAGCGATCGGGGCCTGGTCAGTCCGTGAGCTGATGGGATCTCCCCTGGCCAGGCGGAGTTGTAGGCCTCCCCAACTAATCGTACTCTTCTGGCTACCTTGCTAGAGGCGGGTAAAAGTAGCCCACGTCCCTGAGTGTACCGTGTGGTGCTCACCCGTATGGCCGGTGACTCGGGGCCTTTTGGTAGCTTCCGCTCCACGTCGCGGTGCTGGTCCCTTGCGTGTGACCGTGCCTTCGGGTTTCTTGGCCAGAGGACCTGAAATCCCCTGCCGGGCGGTTTCTGCTGCTGGGTAAGGATTAGTCCCCACAGCCTCGGACTCCGGGTCCGGTAAGAACTCTTCAATCAGGGCGAGCTCTACAGCTTCCAGCCCCTGATCTCTTTTAGCACAGCTCCCACAGAGCTCCTGATCTTTCTTTCCTATAGCTGCTCCACTACAGACCAGACTGTGTCTCTGTCTGTGTTCTCTGCTCTTTCTCTCCTCTAACCCTGTCTCAGCCCTAGTTTTATATAGGGGAAGTTCTTCCCCTCCCAGGACTGGGCAGGAGGTGTGGCATGCATAGGATGTCTGACCAGGAAACCTCCCACCTGCTCACAGACGTAATATTGCTATTACTGTGGGAACCAGACCCCTGGGGTGCCACATTCCCCCCTAGTGAAATTTAGTACTCCGGGACTAAACATATTTTTGTAAAACATAACAAGTAAAAACAGAAACAGTACAATAAAGAAAAACACATTAGGATGGTCACGGCGTGTCCGCAACCGGGTGCAGTCTTTGAAGAAAACAAGGGTGTCCATTTCACCAAGAAACCGGGAGCCGTAACCAGGTAGGGGTCTGCCCTACCCCGAGTCTTTAACAGTCTTAGTCCTTTCCTGGGTTACGCTCCAAACATATGTACAAAGGATTCCGGATAATCCTTAGACGACACCTATAAACTAACTAGAAATACACAATTATTTACAAGTAACAGAAAACAGGTAAATACAAATAAACAGTTTAAACACTTAGATCCTCCAACGTACGGGCAACTGGCCTCTAGTGGACCTACGGAGCTGACTGACTGGTCCTGAGCTACGGGGTGTAGGAGCTGTCAAAGATAAACTGGGCAGCTGTCTACGGGCTCTTTGGCTCACTAGGGGTACGGCAGGCTCACTATAAGCAGAGGGTTGATCCTCCTGGTCTGCTTGTGTGGGGTCTTCTGCCTCCTGGACCGGCTGCTCTTCCAGCTCTACCTGTTTCTCCGTAGGTACTTGAGATGCTGGTTGGAGGAAGGTGAGGACGGGTACCACAACAGCGCCATTGACTTGAGTCCAAGACCGAGGGAAGTCTCCGAGCACAGTACTGACCATATCTTCCCTTTCCTCTGCGGGTCGAGGGTCTTCTTGTTCTTCTTCAGGGCTTCGTAGCTGTTCGGGACACTTCTTCAGGTGTACTCGGGAGACAATGGCTGTGGTTTCTCCTCCGTCCTTACTGATTATGCAGACTTTCGGGTTCTCATGGCTTGAGGGCAGTACGGTGTACGGGTCCTTCTCCCACTGGTCGTCCAACTTGTGGAGGCGTCTCTTCCTCTTCAAGACCTGCTCTCCAGGTACCAGGGGAACAGCGGGAGCATACTGGTTGTAAGTCTTCTCCTGTCTTTCTCTAGCTTGACAGAGACTTCGCTCCACGCTCTCCTGTACTTTCCGGTACTGCTGCTGCCTTTCTGTGTCCCAGTCTGCTTCTGGTGAAGTGTCCTCGGGTGTCAGGACTCCCATCTCCAGATCAACAGGAAGCTTACCAGGTCTTGCTCTCATTAGGTAAGCCGGGGTACAGTTGGTAGAACCTACCGGGATGTGGTTGTATAGGTCCACCAGATCAGGCAGTTTCTCAGGCCACAGACTGCGTTCTTCCAGGGGCAATGTTTTCAGAAGATCTATCACCACCTGGTTCATTTTCTCGCAGAGCCCATTGGTTTGCGGATGATAGGGTGTTGTTCTTATCTTCCGGCAGCCATACAGAGTACAGAACTCCTGGAAGACTTCCGCTTCAAAGGCAGGTCCCTGGTCCGTCAGCACCTGCTCCGGGTATCCGTGTGGACGGCAGAAGTGCTGCTGGAAGGCTCTAGCTGCTGTTTGAGCCGTTAAGTCCTTGACGGGGACGACAACCAAGAACCGGGAGTAGTGATCCACGATGGTTAACGCATAGACGTAGCCACTTCTGCTGGGGGTCAGTTTTACATGATCCAAGGCTACCAGTTCCAACGGCTGCCTGGTGACGATGGACTGCAGGGGAGTCTTCTGGCTGGCACGGTCCTTCCTTCTTAGGTTGCATGGGCCACAGTCTCTGCACCACCTCTCGATGGTTCCTCTCATGCCTACCCAGTGGAACCGCGCACGCAGCAGGAACTCCAGCTTCTTCCATCCGAAGTGCCCAGCTCCGTTGTGGTATGCCTCCAGCACCATAGCCGCGTCTCTTCTTGGCACCACTACTTGCCAGATCAGTTCATGCGTCCGGGAGTTAACCATTCTACGGCACAACTTCCCCTTGTAAAGGAACAGTCGACTCTTCTCAATCCACAGTTGCTTCGCCTCCTCCGGAGCGTCTGGGTCAAGGCGGGCATCTGGCTGAGTCAGCATCTCCTTCACCAGTCGGACGGCGGGGTCACTGTCTTGCGTTTCCGCCCAGTTGTAATGAGGTAAGGGGTTGAACGTAGCGGATTGCTTACTCCTTACACGGTGGGAATACTGGGTAGTCCCATGCCGGTGGAACGCGGGAAGTTCAACTTCTTCCAGTTCCTCTGGATCTTCCCCCACGTCCGGTAGGTTTGGCATTCTGGACAAGGCATCCGCGTTGGTATTGGAGCGTCCTGCCCGGTATTTGATTGTGAACTCAAAGTTGGACAGGCGGGCCATCCATCTCTGCTCCAGGGCACCGAGTCTTGCTGTGTCCAGGTGTGTCAACGGGTTGTTATCCGTGTACACGGTAAACCGGGAAGAGGCGAGGTAGTGCTTAAAGCGTTCGGTGACTGCCCACACCACTGCCAGGAACTCTAGCTTGAATGAGCTGTAATTCTCAGGATTTCTTTCGGTGGGTCGCAGTTTTCGGCTGGCGTAAGCAATTACCCGTTCTTTCCCCTGCTGGATCTGGGACAGTACGGCTCCTAGCCCGATGTTACTTGCGTCGGTATAGAGGATAAAGGGCTGGCTGTAATCCGGGTACGCCAGGATTTCATCCCCCGTGAGGGCCATCTTCAGCTGGCGGAAGGACTCTTCTTCCAGCTTCTCCCATCTGAAGGGCGGCTTCTGGTTCTTGGCCTTCCTGGACTGACCTATCAGGAGGTCCTGCATAGGAGCTGCCTTTTTGGTGAAACCGGGAATGAATCTTCGGTAGTAGCCTACCAACCCGAGGAACTGCCTCACCTCCTTTACGCTGGAGGGGCTTGGCCATTCCTTAATTGCGGTGATCTTATCAGGGTCGGGAGCCACTCCGTCAGCACTCACCATGTGTCCCAGGTACTGCACCCTTGGTTTCAGGAGGTGACACTTGGAGGGTTTCACCTTTAGGCCGTAGTTTGCCAGGGCTTCGAACACTTCTGCCAGGTGTTTCAGGTGGTCCTCGTAGGTCTTGGAGTAGACGATAACATCGTCCAGGTATAACAGGACCGTCTCGAAGTTTCGGTGTCCCAGACAGCATTCCATCAACCGTTGGAAGGTTCCTGGTGCGTTGCAGAGTCCAAACGGCATGCAGGTAAACTCGCTAAGTCCCATCGGGGTGGTGAATGCGGTCTTCTCCCGGTCCGCCTCTGCTACAGGAACCTGCCAGTACCCGCTAGTGAGATCCAAAGTAGAGAAGAAGTTAGCAGATCTTAAAGCAGCCAATGACTCCTCTATCCTTGGTAAGGGGTACGCATCTTTGTGTGTGATACGGTTGATTTTCCGGTAATCTACACACATCCTCATGGTGTTGTCTTTCTTTTTAACCAAGACTAGTGGAGCTGCCCAGGGGCTACAGCTATCCCTGATTACCCCAGCCTCCTTCATGTCTCTAAGCATCCCCTTGGCGTGTTGGTAGTGTGCAGGGGGTACGGGTCGCTATCTCTCCTTTATGGGAGGATGGTCTCCCGTGGGGATGTGGTGTTCTACCCCCTTTACTCGCCCGAAGTCTAACGGGTGTTTACTAAACACTCTCTCGTACTCTTGAACCACCCGATAGACTCCCTGTTTCTGGTGTGAGGGAGTGGAGTCAGTACCCAAATGTAGTTGCTGACACCAGTCCTCTATTGTTTTCTTAGAGCCATTACCTTCCTCTGGTTGAGATGGAGGCAAGGGTTCCACGGCCTGTACAGAATTCTGGTTTATGGTGAACAATTTAGCTAGCGTGGCATACCGGGGCAGGTGTACTTCTCTCTTCCCGATGTTTATTATGCGAACGGGCACCCTCCCATGGCGTACGTCAACCACCCCCCGTGCTGTCAAAATGGTGGGCCTACTGTCTGAGTAGACGGGTTCTACCATTGCTTGGTAGTCTCTACCTCTTAGACCAATAGCTGCCCGGCACCAAATCATCATTTCACTTTTTGGGGGCATGGCAATAGGGAAAGGGTCACACATTCTCACGCTTCCAATCTCACCACCGGAGAGTTCCACCTGTTGCCGTCGCATCAGTGCCCGGATCTCTTTTTGGAGCACTCGCTGCTGGCCGGAGCTGGCGTTCTTGGCAACCTGCTGTAAAATGAAAATCACCTCTGCAAGACAATTTTCAATCACATTAGTTCCTAGCGTTATCTTTGGGTGACTCTCGCGCTTGTCAATGTCTACAATGATCAGTCCCTGTGCTGCCAGTTCGACTCTACCGACTTTAATGGTCATCTCTTTGAATCCGATCTGTGGCACGGGTTGACCATTGCTGGCGATGATACTCAAGTCGTCGTCAGGGTAGCGGGTTATATCCGAGTCATTCCAGTACTGCTTGAAGAGCACGTACGGGATGGTGGTGACCTGTGACCCGGTGTCCAGTAGGGCACTCATAGGAATGCCATCCAGTACTACAGGCAAGACTGGACGTCCTCCCACGTATTTGTCACGCCAGTTCGATGGGCCTGGTGATCTTATTCCTAGGGGTTGGCCCTCTACCCCAGGTTGTGCCAGTTTAAAGGACAGTACCTTGCCATATGTCCGGGTTGATTGCAGCGGCGGCAGATGGGTTGTCCGTCCTCGTTGTATCGGTCGCTGGGTCTTCCTCTGGCCGGTGGGGTCCTCCTTGGTCGACGCCACGGGATGTCCTCCGGTCCGGATGCCAGCTGGATCTTCCCTGGAGCAGAAACCTGTAACGACTGCACAGTTCGGGTTAGCGCAGCAACGCTTTTAGCTAGCTCTTGGACCTGATGGTGCAGGTCTGGAGCCGGGTCATTGTTCAAAGCCTGCGCATCAGCTCCCACAGGCCCTGCCGACAAGGGCGCCGCCTCCTGGTGGTAAGCGGTAGTAGGGCGCCTGTGGGTCACAACGCCACCTGGTGCCGGTTCTCTGAGCACCCGGATGGCTCTGTCCTTGAACTGTGCAAAGTCCAGATGAGGATCCTGTAAGGCCATTGCCCGCAACTGGGTTCGGTGGGCATTGCAATATAGTCCCTCTATAAATTGTTCGGTCAACAGCCTGTCCTCGTTTCCCACGCCGTCAGGGTCGGTCTGCTTAATGGCTCTCAGGGCCTCTTGTAGGTTTAGTGCATAGTCCCTTATATTCTCATGCGCTCGCTGTTTGCACCCGTAGAATCTAAGCTTAATCTCGGCTGAGGTGCGGGTATCAAAGGTGTCCTTCAGCCGGGTTAATATCCCTGCGACAGTCCTCCTCCCAGGTGGCCAGGACTTTACCTCCCTTTGGGCTGCCCCGGTTAGTTGGGCCACCAGGATGCTCACTTTTTGCTCTTCTGTGAGGGGGTACACCTGGAAGAGGCTATCCAGCTTTTCTCTAAAGTCATTCAGGGTATGTGACTCCCCTGAGTACTGGGGTAGCCAGGCTGCCCCCGGGATATAGGGCATAGTGAAAGGCATGACCGCAGCAGCGGTGGCGCTGGCGGTGGCTGCGGCAGTGAAGCTCTCCTCCGTATCCGACATCTTCCTCCCCCATAGTGGACCGTGGCCTACCTTGCGATGATCCTCTTCCGTAGGCCGCGGCTCCGCAGTGGATCGTCAGGGTTGAGGACCTTCCGTCGCGCTCCTGTGACGTCAGCGTCTGCTGGGCTCCTTCCAGGACCTTACGCAACGTCCGGACGTGAGGCGGGGCTTCAGTTCTCGCGGGTTTTTCGGAGTCCACGCCCCTCTTCTTCCCGCGCGGCGTCTTCAAGATGGCGTCCAACGGCGGGAAAACTCCACGGATGGCGGGAAGAAGGCAGAAGATAGCGCCGGATGGCGGGAAAACTTCACGGATGGCGGGAAGAAGGCCGAAGATGGCGCCGGATGGCGGGAATCTTCACCACAGGTAAGTTTAAAAGTCTCTCTTTCAGGCGCGCAGTACCCGGTGGTTGCGGGCACGGTATCCTGCCGACTACGCCAAAAGTTGACGCGCCCCTGGGCCTGTGTCGCGCAGCGTTGCGCACGCGGGAGCCTACCCGGATCCGGATCAGATAGGAGTAGTAGTCTCGTGGCGGTGACCCGGTCCGTGCCCAGGGAGTCAAACTGAGCGGCAGAGTTTAGCAGAAGATGGTACGGTGTTCGACTACGCCACCCGTTGAATGCGGCTATGAAGCCGCCGCTGCAGGGCAGACCGCTGAGGCCGGTGGTAAGGTTGTGCAGCGTAGCTGGTAGAACCCCCAACGGGAGGGGTATGGCCTCAGGGCAGCCGACGTGTTTGAAGGGGGGTAGCAGGAACCACTCAGAGACGGTGCGGTGTAGTTCTGGGTCTTTACTGGTGACAAGGTAGACCCTCCCGGAGTACTGGCTAGCGATCGGGGCCTGGTCAGTCCGTGAGCTGATGGGATCTCCCCTGGCCAGGCGGAGTTGTAGGCCTCCCCAACTAATCGTACTCTTCTGGCTACCTTGCTAGAGGCGGGTAAAAGTAGCCCACGTCCCTGAGTGTACCGTGTGGTGCTCACCCGTATGGCCGGTGACTCGGGGCCTTTTGGTAGCTTCCGCTCCACGTTGCGGTGCTGGTCCCTTGCGTGTGACCGTGCCTTCGGGTTTCTTGGCCAGAGGACCTGAAATCCCCTGCCGGGTGGTTTCTGCTGCTGGGTAAGGATTAGTCCCCACAGTCTCGGACTCCGGGTCCGGTAAGAACTCTTCAATCAGGGCGAGCTCTACAGCTTCCAGCCCCTGATCTCTTTTAGCACAGCTCCCACAGAGCTCCTGATCTTTCTTTCCTATAGCTGCTCCACTACAGACCAGACTGTGTCTCTGTCTGTGTTCTCTGCTCTTTCTCTCCTCTAACCCTGTCTCAGCCCTAGTTTTATATAGGGGAAGTTCTTCCCCTCCCAGGACTGGGCAGGAGGTGTGGCATGCATAGGATGTCTGACCAGGAAACCTCCCACCTGCTCACAGACGTAATATTGCTATTACTGTGGGAACCAGACCCCTGGGGTGCCACATATACAGTGTGTGTGGTGGTGCATACGGCGTATACAGTGTATGTGGTATGTACAGCGTATACAGTGTGTGTGTATGGTGCGTACGGTGTATACAGTGTGTGTGTGTGTGGTGTGTACGGCTTATACAGTGTGTGTGGTATGTACAGCGTATACAGTGTGTGTGTGTGGTGTACGGCGTATACAGTGTATGTGGTGTGTACGGCATATACAGTGTGTGTGTGTGTGTGTGGTGTGTACGGCGTATACAGTGTGTGTGGTGTGTACGGCGTATACAGTGTATGTGGTATGTACAGCGTATACAGTGTGTGTGTGTGTGTGTGGTGTGTACGGCGTATACAGTGTGTGTGTGGTATGTACGGCGTATACAGAGTGTGTGTGGTGTGTACGGCGTATACAGTGTGTGTGTGGTGTGTACGGCGTATACAGTGTGTGTGTGGTGCGTACGGCGTATACAGTGTGTGTGTGGTGCGTACGGTGTATACAGTGTATGTGTGGTGCGTACGGTGTATACAGTGTATGTGTGGTGCGTACGCCGTATACAGTGTGTGTGGTGCGTACGGCGTATACAGTGTGTGTGTGGTGCGTACGCCGTATACAGTGTGTGTGGTATGTACGGCGTATACAGTGTGTGTGTGTGTGTGTGTGGTGCGTACGGTGTATACAGTGTATGTGTGGTGTGTACGCCGTATACAGTGTGCGTGGTGCGTACGGCGTATACAGTGTGTGTGTGTGGTGCGTACGGAGTATACAATGCGTGTGTGTGTGTGGTGTACGGCGTATACAGTGTGTGTGTGTGTGTGTGTGTGTAAATTAACCTTAAAGAGTAAATCAACTTTTGGGATGTTTTTAATGTGGTTTAGGGTCATTAATTCTGAGCAGATTTGTGGGGACCCCAATCCTTTGCTCCTTTGCTTAAAAGACCTCCTAGAAGAGCGCAGCTCAGTAGATAGGAGAGTACACTGAGCGGAGCAAATGCAGCAGAAAGTCACAGTCATGTCTCCTCACCTCTTCACTTCTAAGAGATCTTCTGAGTGATCAGGGTCTCAGATTCGCACTAATCTGCTCAAAATTATAGGACCTAAATCATGTAATATATATCCCAAAATGTAAGTTACTTTTTAAACGTTTAATAGTTCCACTGCTTGCATCTAATCAGTACATTGGTTCCTATACAGTCCACAGTCTGATGATGACTGGTAACAACTCCCAGTATCTCCTTACCATTGCTAAGGACATACTGGGAGTTGTAGTTAAGTCCTCCATTCTCTGGAATTCCTATTGTTAGCAATGCCCTTCCTCCACCAATTGCAAATACAAAGGATCCATCCATGGGGTGAGATCTTGGGAATAATTGAATCGTTCCTACATTTAAAAAAAAAAAAATCTCCTATTCTTAATAATTACCGTATTTTTCGGACTATAAGATGCACTTTTTTCCTCCAAAATTTTGGAGGAAAGTGGGGGGTGCGTCTTATAGTCCGAATACTATATTATTGTATGGCAGCATGGTGGTGGGTGTGGGGGAGCCGCAGGGGTGGATTAAGAGTAGCAAGTGCCCCGGGCAGTTTAGAAGGCGCGGCCCCCCCCCCCCACACACACACATACACACATACACACATACCTGTATGTATCACATGTCACATGATCCCCTGTGATAGATCATGTGATAGTTCACGTGAAATTAATTTGGCACAATATTAATTATAATAATTTTTTTTAGGCTGTGTGCCCACTACGCGTTTTTTAAGATTTTCCGCAGCGGCAATTCCGCTGCAGAAACGCTTAAAAAACGCTTGGTAGAAGGCCTGCCATGTTCCCCAATGATAATCCGCATGTGCTGTGCACATGCTGCGGAAATTTCCGCTGCGGATTATCATTGCGGAAAAATCCGCAGCAATAACAATTATTTTGCGGAAGCGCGGCGCTTTCGCCGCCATTGACTTGCATTGGAACACATGGAATCCGCATCATTGCATCTGTACATGCAGATTCTATGCGTTTCAATGTGCGGATGGTACCCGGGTTTGGAAAAGAGGAGACTCTCCTCCGGACCAGGGTACCATAGAACCTGTAAAAAAAGAATAAAATAAAAAATAAATATTATACTTACCTTCTGATGGCCCCCGGTGTCTTTATCCGATGCGTCCTGGCTTGCCGGCAGCTCGCGATGGTCTGAAAAGGACCTGCCGTGACGTCATTTAGTCATGTGACGGGTCATGCGACCGCTGACGTCGACAGGCCATCAGAAGGTAAGTATATATTTATTTTTTACCATTCTTTTACGGTCACACTATATACAGTTATATGAAAAAGTTTGGGCACCCCTATTAATCTTAAGCTTAATGTTTTATAAAAATTGGTGTTTTTGCAACAGCTATTTCAGTTTGATATATGTAATAACTGTTGGACACAGTAATGTTTCTGCCTTGAAATGAGGTTTATTGTACTAACAGAAAATGTGCAATCTGCATTCAAACAAAATTTGACAGGTGCATAAGTATGGGCACCCTTATCATTTTCTTGTTTTAAATACGCCTACCTACTTTTTACTGACTTACTAAAGCACTTTTTTTGGTTTTGTCACCTCATTGAGCTTTGAACTTCAGAGCCAGGTGTATGCAATCATGAGAAAAGCTACTTAAAGTGGCCACTTGCAAGTTGTTCTCCTGTTTGAATCTCCTCTGAAGAGTGGCATCATGGGCTCCTCAAAACAACTGTCAAATGACCTGAAAACAAAGATTATTCAACATAGTTGTTCAGGGGAAGGATACAAAAAGCTGTCTCAGAGATTTAACCTGTCAGTTTCCACTGTGAGGAACATAGTAAGGAAATGGAAGAACACAGGGACAGTTCTTGTTGAGGCCAGAAGTGGCAGGCCAAGAAAAACATCAGAAAGGCAGAGAAGAAGAATGGTGAGATCAATCAAGGACAATCCTCAGACCACGCCCAGAGAGCTGCAGCATCAACTTGCTGCAGATGGTGTCACTGTGCATCGGTCAACTATACAACGCACTTTGCACAAGGAGAAGCTGTATGGGAGAGTGATGCGAAAGAAGCCGTTTCTGCAAGCACGCCACAAACAGAGTCGGCTGAGGTATGCAAAAGCACATTTGGAGAAGCCAATTTCTTTTTGGAAGAAGGTCCTGTGGACTGATGAAACCAAGATTGAGTTGTTTGGTCATACAAAATGGCGTTATGCATGGCGGCAAAAAAACACAGCATTCCAAGAAAAACACATGCTACCCACAGTAAAATTTGGTGGAGGTTCCATCATGCTTTCGGGCTGTGTGGCCAATGCCGGCACCGGGAATCTTGTTAAAGTTGAGGGACGCATGGATTCCACTCAGTATCAGCAGATTCTTGACAATAATGTTCAAGAATCAGTGACAAAGTTGAAGTTACGCAGGGGATGGATCTTTCAGCAAGACAATGATCCAAAACACCGCTCCAAATCTACTCAGGCATTCATGCAGAGGAACAATTACAATGTTCTGGAATGGCCATCCCAGTCCCCAGCCCTGAATATCATTGAACATCTGTGGGATCATTTGAAGAGGGCTGTCCATGCTCGGCGACCATCAAACTTAACTGAACTGGAATTGTTTTGTAAAGAGGAATGGTCAAAAATACCTTCATCCAGGATCCAGGAAATCATTAAAAGCTACAGGAAGCGACTAGAGGCTGTTATTTTTGCAATAGGAGGATCTTCTAAATATTAATGTCACTTTTCTGGTGAGGTGCCCATACTTATGCACCTGTCAAATTTTGTTTGACTGCAGATTGCACATTTTCTGTTAGTACAATAAACCTCATTTCAAGGCAGAAACATTACTGTGTCCAACAGTTATTACATATATCAAACTGAAACAGCTGTTGCAAAAACACCAATTTTTATAAAACATTAAGCTTAAGATTAAAAGGGGTGCCCAAACTTTTTCATATAACTGTAAATCCATGCCGGTTGCATGGATTTATATAGTGTGACCAAGTTGTCAAGTACTTTCCAAGTGATGCTAAAATCGCTTGGAAAGCGCTTGTCAACCCGCATGCGGAAATGCATGTGAAGAACGCTTCACATCCGCATGTCCCTGGCAGGTAATTTTATGACTCAATATGGAGCACACGTAACCATCTATACACAGCAGGAGGCCACACTGCGCCATCTATACACAGCGGGAGGCCGCACGTAGCCATCTTTACACAGCAGGAGGCCGCACGTAGCCATCTATACACAGCGGGAGGCCACACGTAGCCATCTATACACGGCAGGAGGCCGCACGTAGCCATCTATACACAGCGGGAGGCCGCACGTAGCCATCTATACACAACGGGAGGCTGCATGTAGCCATCTATACACAGCGGGAGGCCACACGTAGCTATCTATACAAAGCGGGAGGCCGCACGTAGCTATCTATACATAGCAGGGAGCCGCACGGTGCCATCTATACACAGTGGGAGGCCGCATGTAGCCATCTATACACAGCGGGAGGCCACACGTAGCCATCTATACACAGCGGGAGGCCGCACGTAGCTATCTATACACAGCAGGGAGCCTCACGGTACCATCTATACACAGCAGGAGGCCGCACGGTGCCATCTATACACAGCAGGAGGCCGCACGGTGCCATCTATACACAGCAGGAGGCAGCACGGTGCCATCTATACACAGCAGGGAGCCGCACGGTGCCATCTATACACAGCGGGAGGCTGCACGGTGCCATCTATACACAGCGGGAGGCCGCACGGAGCCATCTATACACAGCGTGAGGCAGCACGGAGCCATCTATACACAGCGTGAGGCAGCACGGAGCCATCTATACACGGCAGGAAGCCGCAAGTAGCCATCTATACACAGCGGGAGGCCGCACGTAGCCATCTATACACAGTGGGAGGCCGCACGGTGCCATCTATACACAGCGGGAGGCCGCACGGTGCCATCTATACACAGCGGGAGGCCGCACGTAGCCACCTATACACAGCGGGAGGCCACACGGCGCCATCTATACACAGCGGGAGGCCGCACGGTGCCATCTATACACAGCGTGAGGCAGCACGGAGCCATCTATACACAGCGGGAGGCCGCACGGCGCCCCCCCCCAGAGACAGCAGGAGGCCACACAGCGCCATCTATACTCAGCAGGAGGCCACACGCAGTCACGCACACACACAAACATATACAGACATATACATACACGCATAAACACAAAAATACATATAAACCGACATCACACAATGATATCTGCCTGCACACACATACATACATACACATACACACAGACAGACTCACACACACACACACACAGACACATACACACACACACACACACACACACAAACACACACTCACTCACTCACTCACTCACCATCCCCCGCCTCGGCTCCAGTCCTCCTGGCTCCTGCTCCTCTCCGGTGGTAAGTAGCAGTGCAGGCCGGGCGCGCACTGCGTGACGTCACAGCTAGGAGTCAAGGCCGCGCACAGGGCCAGCAGAGGGAAGTTAACTGCTGCAGTGCTGGCCCGGCCGAAGAAGAAGCAGCGGCTGTGCACCGCTGCTGGGGGAGTGGTCCGGGGCCCCCCCTGCCACTGTCTGCCGGTATGTGCCGCGGGGCTGCACATATAATGAGGGCAATCCGGTCATAGAGACCGGAGGCCCCGGGCGGTAGCCCGGATTGCCCTCATTATAATCCACCTATGGGGAGCCGCAGCGGGGGATCAGCGGGGCACAGGATTTTACAAATTGCAGAAAACCCATTTGATGTTAATTGTTTGGGCTTTTCTCATGCGCCGAGCATCACTCACGAGGAAAACAAGCTTCAAAGAACAAATGAGAGGAGACAGTCCATGCATTATGTGTCACGGTGGCGTGTCATTACCAACCCCCTTGCTGCAGCGCTCCCTAAATTCCTGACAATGTAGAAAAACCTTGTCCACACGTCACGGCTCTGAGCTGACTAGTCCTGGAGGATCGTGAGGTTCCTTCCTTACATCTCTCCTCAATTATCTCGGCTTCTGTAAAATAGGCCGAGTCTAATGGGATGAAAAATGCGGCTGCAGAATAAAGGTTCTCTGGCATTTATCTACTCTGTGATCACCGTTCCTAATCCAATCGTGGAGGCGTTCCTGGCTGTTACAAGGAATTAGTAGGATTACTAAAGTGTGACAGGCGAGGGTACAGCGCCTGTGTCTGTCATGGATTCTCAATAGAGGTGGCTGGGAATGGTCGCTCTCCACTGAAATGATCGGGAGGTGCACATACTTCCCACAAGAAAGCACTTGAATTGTCAAGGTCAATCTATTCTATAGCTGTAACTTTAGCCTTAAAGGAATTGATACAGTGGGTTACATCTGGTGCCTGGGGGGCAGTGTTTGGTATACTCTGTGTCCCTCTGAAGAAGCTAAAAAAGTGAAACGTGTGTTTAGGAGAGTGGCAGGCACATAATGGGTAAGGATCTCCTCATTACTGGTACTCAGGCGCAAAATACGTAGAATTTACACTACACTAGGGATGAGCGAACCCCGTGGATGTTCGGTTTCGACCAAACTTTAGTCCAAAGTTCGGTTCGGGTACCAGAACTTGAACCCGAACCCCATAGAAGACAATGGAGACACAAACTTTGATGCTGTAAAATGGTCGTAGTAAGGGCTAGGAGGTCTCTCACTCTTAAAACGGACTTGTCAGTGTTCGGAGTTCAGCATTGGACGCTAGGTGTCCGGTGTGAACCCCAAACTTTACAGTTCAGGTTCGCTCATCTCTACACAACACTCGTTATACTGTTGTACTAATCCATTACACGTCTAGTCCCTGTGATTGACTATATATTCATTGTTGAGGACGCTCTTGCAGATGTGTCTAATCTCTGATGTCACGCCATCTGGAGGCTGAATCTTGAACTAAGTGCTCTTGTAATACAGTCTTTAATATTACGCTAATAAAATATATACTGTATACTGTACAATAGCTTTCTGACCCCGTTACACAGTTTTTGAGCACTTGAGCTGAAGTTGTTAAAGCTCAATTGGTGTTTTGCATAGTCTGAGGGGGCTATAGGTGTAATTCTGTCGAGATTTTGACTTCGATGCGTGTTGCAGTTACATTGGCATAATACTCTGTTCCATGTACAATATTATGTAGAACAGAGTTTTGATTCTAAATGGACTGTAGATAAAACAGTATGTCCTGGAACAGTACCAATACACATGCTCTGTAACTTGCCATCCACTCTTTTGGAGTGGACGATTGCTCTTTATCAGCATTCTGTCAGCACTATAGGTCCTGGGACATCCCTTCTCTCATTACTCAGCACGTATTGCTTCCGCCATTGCTTAATGAAATGCCTGCAATTAACTGAAAGACTGAATCTCTGTTAAGCCTGCATATACAGTTTGACAGGCAGGAGCAGAGAGACGAAGGCCAAGCCCCACTTCCGGTAATCCATATAGGGGGGTTTCTGCTGCTAGAGACAAATTACACTTAGACAGAAGGGAGACCCTACCGGCCGACACTTTTAGGTTATCTAACCCCTGAAAAGTAACTCCAACTTAATAGAACTTTATAAAGGGATTTTGCACATTATCTATCGAATGAGATCAAGTACAGGGACCATTTAATTTGTATTAAGGTTCAACTCACCTGCAAACACCATGGGTTTCGCAGGCTTAAAGCCGGGCAGAGCCACTGGCTGCTTCAGTAAATGCAGAGTGTCTCCTATTTGTGCTTCCTGTGCGTCCTTCATCCCAGCCATTAGATAACCTACTTGCCCAGCATATCTACGAAACAATGAGAGTAATATATATTCACAATGTGCAGATTCATCAAATTCTACATTGAATATCAGGTACAAATCAGCCATAAAAGAAGGCAGCAACGGCTCTGAGACCCAGCACTGCATGAGTTCACTACAGCTATATACAGCTGGCACTAGAGGGCGCTCACTGGAGACAGACTTCTACTGCTGCGGGTGGGTCCAATACTAGCTGTACATAATCACATGTCAACAGCTCCCCCTGGTGGTGGCTGCATGCAGCAAAAATAGTATTTCATCTAGTTACATTCATTTAAGTCAGAAATGCTGTGACATTAGTCAGCACTGAATTTTGGATGTAAAACTATTTTGGATCTATCAACATATATGTTATAACTTCCCAGAGCCTAAATACCACATCAGAGAGCTCTGCTAATCGCACTGTAACCAGCTGAGAACCATCATGCGGCCACAACAGATTAGTATTGAATGGCAATAAAAACACAAAATTGTATTTTAATTTGCAGAACTTTCCATAACACAGTATTGACATTTTATTTGCTTTAATAACAGATTCCCCTTTCAGCTCTGCTCTCTCCTGGGCACCAAACATCCATGTATATTCATAGAAAGCAGCAGACAGGAGCATCAGTACTGCATGCAGGATTAGAGCGCCATCTAGTGGCACTATAAGAATATTCCTAGTGTGCTAAAATGTCGCTCTATTATATCCTGCACAGGGTCGTACACAATTTTAAATGCTTTGGATATCGGAAAAAATTACTTTAAAAAAATGATGGAAAAACCCTTTTAAAAAGACACAGAAAGCAATAAGGAAAAAGCACAAACAAAAGAAGTGGTGCTGAGATGGGCCGGCTGCAGTTTATGCAGATCCTTGGGTGACAAAGTGCATGTGGGATAATCTTCACTTTTACAATTTTTTATTATCCTTGCCTTCTAAAAGCTATAAAACTTTTTTTTCCAGTAGATTCGTTGTATCTGGGCTTTTTTTTCCAGTAGATTCGTTGTATCTGGGCTTTTTCCCAGTAGATTCGTTGTATCTGGGCTTTTTTTCCAGTAGATTCGTTGTATCTGGGCTTTTTTTTCCAGTAGATTCGTTGTATCTGGGCTTTTTTTTCCAGTAGATTCGTTGTATCTGGGCTTTTTTTCCAGTAGATTCGTTGTATCTGGGCTTTTTTTTCCAGTAGATTCGTTGTATCTGGGCTTTTTTTCAGTAGATTCGTTGTATCTGGGCTTTTTTCCCAGTAGATTCGTTGTATCTGGGCTTTTTTCCCAGTAGATTCGTTGTATCTGGGCTTTTTTTCCCAGTAGATTCGTTGTATCTGGGCTTTTTTCCCAGTAGATTCGTTGTATCTGGGCTTTTTTTCCCAGTAGATTCGTTGTATCTGGGCTTTTTTCCCAGTAGATTCGTTGTATCTGGGCTTTTTTTCCCAGTAGATTCGTTGTATCTGGGCTTTTTCCCAGTAGATTCGTTGTATCTGGGCTTTTTTCCCAGTAGATTCGTTGTATCTGGGCTTTTTTCCAGTAGATTCGTTGTATCTGGGCTTTTTTCCAGTAGATTCGTTGTATCTGGGCTTTTTTTTCAGTATATTCGTTGTATCTGGGCTTTTTCCCAGTAGATTCGTTGTATCTGGGCTTTTTTCCCAGTAGATTCGTTGTATCTGGGCTTTTTTTCCCAGTAGATTCGTTGTATCTGGGCTTTTTTTCCCAGTAGATTCGTTGTATCTGGGCTTTTTTCCCAGTAGATTCGTTGTATCTGGGCTTTTTTTCCAGTAGATTCGTTGTATCTGGGCTTTTTTTCCAGTAGATTCGTTGTATCTGGGCTTTTTTTCCAGTAGATTCGTTGTATCTGGGCTTTTTTTCCAGTAGATTCGTTGTATCTGGGCTTTTTTCCCAGTAGATTCGTTGTATCTGGGCTTTTTTCCCAGTGGATTCGTTGTATCTGGGCTTTTTTTTCAGTAGATTCGTTGTATCTGGGCTTTTTTCCCAGTAGATTCGTTGTATCTGGGCTTTTTTTCCAGTAGATTCGTTGTATCTGGGCTTTTTTTCCCAGTAGATTCGTTGTATCTGGGCTTTTTTCCCAGTAGATTCGTTGTATCTGGGCTTTTTTCCCAGTAGATTCGTTGTATCTGGGCTTTTTTCCAGTAGATTCGTTGTATCTGGGCTTTTTTTCAGTAGATTCGTTGTATCTGGGCTTTTTTCCAGTAGATTCGTTGTATCTGGGCTTTTTTTCCAGTAGATTCGTTGTATCTGGGCTTTTTTTTCAGTAGATTCGTTGTATCTGGGCTTTTTTCCAGTAGATTCGTTGTATCTGGGCTTTTTTTCCCAGTAGATTCGTTGTATCTGGGCTTTTTTTCAGTAGATTCGTTGTATCTGGGCTTTTTTCCAGTAGATTCGTTGTATCTGGGCTTTTTTTCCAGTAGATTCGTTGTATCTGGGCTTTTTTTTCAGTAGATTCGTTGTATCTGGGCTTTTTTCCAGTAGATTCGTTGTATCTGGGCTTTTTTTCCCAGTAGATTCGTTGTATCTGGGCTTTTTTTCCAGTAGATTCGTTGTATCTGGGCTTTTTTCCAGTAGATTCGTTGTATCTGGGCTTTTTTCCAGTAGATTCGTTGTATCTGGGCTTTTTTTCCAGTAGATTCGTTGTATCTGGGCTTTTTTTCAGTAGATTCGTTGTATCTGGGCTTTTTTTCCAGTAGATTCGTTGTATCTGGGCTTTTTTTCCAGTAGATTCGTTGTATCTGGGCTTTTTTTCCAGTAGATTCGTTGTATCTGGGCTTTTTTTGCAGTTAGAGCTGTAGTTTTTATAAATATTTTCTGATCTTTTTATTACTTTTCTTGGTGAGGCAAAGTGAACAAAATAAACTCCAGAGATTCTGCCGCTTCATCTTTTTTTTTCTTTTTCATTCCATCATCCTCTCGATAGGATTTCTAGAAGATATTTTTTTTAGTTTTAACACGAACAGATGTGGTGAAGCCAAAAATGATGTAACGGGAGAATTTAACTTTGCAGGCTCAGGTCCCCGAAAACATCCAATGGCTTTACCGCTACAGTGTAGAGTAAAATGACCAATCTCATATTAATCCCAGTTATGGGACGGGCTTCATAGTTGTACAATCATGGAAGACATGGAGGCCTTCAGTAGGATCCTTGGCTGTCAAGACAATGCCATTGCCACATAACACTCATATGATTGATGACATGACATGGCTTTATAACTGATGGGGGGCCGTACCCCTTCAAGCCCCACTGATTCTCAGAAAGAGGGGGATGTTGTCTTTGCCTGCACAGCGGCACTCTAAGGCTATGTGCCCACGATGCAGAAATGCTCCGGTTTTTTCCTGAACGTTTCTGTATCTCCCTGGCATGCGGATTTTACATGCGTTTTTTTCAGCCAGGGACAAGCGTTTGTCACGCGTTTTGCACATACGATTTCGCATGCGGGTTGTCAAGCGCTTTCCAAGCGATTTTAGCATCACATGGAAAAGTGCTTGACAACTTGGTCACACTATATAAATCCATGCAACCGGCATGGATTTTATATAGTGTGACCAAGTTAGTTAAAAAAAAGAATAAAAAAGGTAAAAAATAAAAAACATTATACTCACCTTCCAATGGCCCCCGGTCTCCTTATCCGATGCGACCCGTCACATGACTAAATGACGTCATGAAAGGTCCTTTTAGACCATCGCGAGCCGCCGGGGAGCCAGGACGCATCACTAAGGAGACCGGGGGCCATCAGAAGGTGAGTATAAGGTTTATTTTTTATTTTAAATTCTTTGTTTTTTAACAGGAACTATGGTACCCGGGTCTGGAGGAGAGTCTCCTCTTCTCCAGACCCGGGTACCATCCGCACATAGAATCGCTTAATATCCGCATGTGTACATGTAGTCATGCGGATATTAAGCGATTCAATGCAAGTCAATGGCGGCAAAAACGCCACGCTTACGCAAAATAATTGGTAGTGCTGCGGATTTTTCCGCAATGATAATCCGCAGCGGAAATTCCTGCAGCATGTGCACAGCACATGCGGATTATGATTGGGGAACATGGCTGACCTTTTACCATGCGTTTAAGCGTTCCTGCGGCAGAATTGCCGCTGCGGAAACGCTTAAAAAACGCATAGTTGGCACACAGCCTTATGCGGTGAAATGAGCTGCATCTGGATCTCGTTCACCTAAAGGGACTGTCAGCACAGAATGACTGTTCAAACTAAGTCCCAACTCTCGGTGCTTCATGACGGGGCCAATCATTTATATACACCTTCCCACCTGCTTGTTTTCCCTCTATCCACACCCTCCTCTTCTTTGATTGACAGCTCTGGCTTCATAGAACCAGAGAAGGAAGGAGACAGAGGTAAAACAAGCAGGTGGGAAGGTGTATATAAAGGATTGGCCCACGCCGTGATCCACGGAGCGCTTGTACTTGGTTTCAACAGTCATTCTGTGCTGACAGTCCCTTTAAAATCAGTGTTTCCCAAACTCCAGTCCTCACGGCCCCCACAGGTCATGTCTTCAGGATTTCCATAGTATTGCACAGGTGAGAGAATTCCTGATTCCTTGATGATACTTTCATCACATGTGTGATGCTGAGGAAATCCTGAAAACCTGACCTGTTGGGGGGAAAACCTGACCTGTTAGGGGCCATGAGGACTGGAGTTTGGGAAACACTACTTTAAATGAAGCGGTGCTGCAGTTTTATTATTCAGCAATTAGCAGGATCCCCCAACAATTTCTTAAGCAATGAGAAAATGCAGTCCCTAATGATGTCCTCTGACAATAAGCGGATCACGGACAGCAGATGCATTGGGTTCTGCATTTCTTGGAGAATGGGATGGGGCAGCTTCTGTCTTCTCAGTGATACAATCAGGAAGGAGATGCAGCGTGAGACAATCCCTGTCTAGATCTTTGATCTGATCATCAATACAGAGGGCTGATTAGTGAAGACAGAGGGAAAGGCTAATAAAATTATTAAAAAAAAACTTAGTTTTTCGGCTGCCACTTCCTCTGGGGTCAGTATGCCAACCTCATTGACTTCATAGCACTTGCCAGAGTGGACAGACACGATTTTATTGCCTTTACACACGTCACCTCCACACAGGGCGATGCTGCTACGACGCCTCTGTAGTGATCAAACGTGGAGTCAAACAGCAGGGCTTTAAGAGGGCTGCCCTTTTCAATCTTCGGACTAAAACACAAAAATAAGACATCCTGTTAAGGGGGATAAAGGTAAGTAAACCGCGTTCAGTCCAGAGTGATGAATTCCAAAAGACAAAGTTTATTCCGCCATCACATAATGTTTCGACCTGTTATAGGTCTTTATCAAGTATATACAAAGACATACAGGGATACTGATCCCCTTTAAGGAAAATCAGTGGCCAGAACCCTTTAAATTCCCCTTAAATGGTCCAAAACTGAAACAGTGGGAACAATATAATCCACTTAGGGTTCAGCAAACTTACAGTCAAGGGTTTGATAAAATTATCTACACCCTTGTGTCTCCAGAAAGCATAGCGGACGTTCACGTGCTGAAAATGCCGACCAGTGCTGGAGTGAGCAGAGGTCCGCAGCTTGTGACACTCCTGCTGTAGTGAAACTACAGGTCCCAGCAGACTGACGGTATCTCATCAAGTTATGCTGGGAGCCGCAGTTTCACAAATAGTGCTAGAGGATCCATGTCAGAATTATGAGGCTGCCACTAGGGTTTCTCCCACAAATATGTAATCGGACGTGGAGCAGATCTGCACGTGGATGAGCCATATTCTCTATCTGTGAACATACTACTCCTTCACTCAGATTCTAAGTGGTTCTGCAGCGCATCTGTGCAGAGCAAGCTGTCAATCAAAATCCGGGCCGGGTTTACAGCCGTCGCCCCTGATATAGCGAGCGGTGCTGTGATCCAAGACTGTAGCCACTCCGTGAACAACGATGAGTGAAGGCCGGCGGCTGCAGGGAGGAAAGAAGTAAATTTTCTCCCGGTACCTACACTATCAATAAGGCGGCCGGGCAGCATTGTAACAATATTTATCTGCAGATTAACCCTATACCTGCAGGTACATAGCATTTTCCAAGGTGACAGGTTCCCTTTAATAAAGAGAAGATGGATAGAGCCGCATTAGTCCGTACTCACGGTGGAAGCCTCCTGACATCTTCTTGAAGAACACTTTCCACATTTGTTCCAAGCTTCCCCGACATCTAATAGAAATAAACAGAGAAATGAATTTCTTAATACAGTTTAGAACTCGGCTACAACGAATCAGAAGAAATGAAACCTGTTTGAAGCTGACAAGCAGTCAAGCCCCTCCGTAAGCCACACAGAACATGGCTACTTATGTCATCTGCAGGTGATTAAAGGAACCTGTCATGTTGAAATGGTATAAGATCTGTAGGGGGTGTTGTAGAGCAGAGAAGTTGATCAGACTGATAGACAAATCTGTGGGAAGAGAGTCAGCAAAACTGGCATTTTATGCAGTGAAAAGTCCTGCCATATGTACACTAGTCCAGTGGGCGGTCCTACTAAGTGATTGACAGTTCCCTGTATGACCATGCAGGCAAAGATAGCTGTCAATCACTAGTAGGACCGCCCACTGGACTCATCTGTACAAACAGCAGGATTCCACTGAATAATTTGATACAGGAAAAACATCTATCTTTGTACCGTATTAGCCAGTAGATAGAAGAGTATTTAGATTTGAGAGTCCTCAGTGGTTGATACCATCTTTTCCGTTAGCCATTAAAAGGTAACAAATTGCAGGCTTTCCAGACTACTCAGGTCTCAGGTCTGCCTGATGAAGAAGCCTGAGTAGTCTGGAAAGCTTCGAATTTGTTACCATCTTTTCAGTTAGCCATTAAAGGTATCAACCACTGAGGACTCTCAAATCTAATGAATAAATTACAATTTATACGGAATCTTCTCCCACAAACCTATATATCGTTCTGCTCAGTTTCTCATGGATAAAACCTGTACATCTGAATGGAGCTTTAATGTTGTTATTACAATCATGTAACCGCAGATCACAAAATCTTTCATATGATCATTTTTTTAACACCTAAAACCCCAATGGATATTTATGTTTACTAAAGGATTCCTTTCCCATTCTTTTGGCAGCTCTTCTTTAGGTATGGACACAGACCGACATCCGGCATAAAGACATCTGGAGACTTTTCCTTTTTCGGTGATATTGGATAATCTTGTTCATTTCTAACGCTTTAAATCTTTCAAATTCTTTCCGAAAAATGTATCATAAAGGGACTTTCTCAGGTCAGTTTTGCTTGTGGTTGTGTTACCATTATTTGTGCCAAATGTATCAAAGTGTTGCACGATGTCTGATAAATGTTTATGTAGCACTTCCATCTATCTTTATTTATTTTACTCACTTATATGGCGCCATTAATTTCACAGCACTTTACAGACATTATCATCACTGCCCCCATCGGGGCTCACAATCTACATTCCCTATCAGTATGTCTTTGGAGTGTGGGAGAAAACCGGAGAACCCGGAGGAAACCCACGCAAACACAGGGAGAACATACAAACTTCTTGCAGATGTCGTCCTTGGTGGGATTTGAACCCAGGATCCCAGTGCTGCAAAACAACAATGCTAACCACTGAGCCACCGTGTATCTTTATCCACTTTTAACGTCACCCGTCGTTCTTAGACCTGTGTTGCTTACCAAGCCCAATTTCTAAAAGTTGCAAGAGTGCTGTAAAATATGCTGCAAAAATGATGCGTCACAGAAGTTTGTTTTTTTTTAACACCAAAAATTGATGTAAATTCCTCGCTACATTGCCCCTTTTCCAGCCACATTTTGTAGAAAAAAATAAAAAGACAAGGTACAGACAGCGGAGTTAAATTTGCCTACAGGAATGATTTTGATCTGGAGCGCATCGTACCCGGATACAGTCACTAGCGGGAACGTCAAACATCTTCTCAATTTGTTTCTCCACCCTTTCCGGATCTGCATTCTTCAAGTCTATCTAAAAGCAAAAGTATAAATACTAATTATTTATCAAAGCTGGACAACATCTAGAAACCATATAAGAAAACTGGCTTAAAATATAGTGTGAACAAGAGTTTAGGGAGAGATGTACAACTGGCCCTGGCCTATAAAAGGGATTGTGTAATCGTACAAAACTAGCAAAAATGTAAAGTGCCCGGAAAACAAGGAACGTGCAATTTACCTCTTAGTAAAATCCTATGCTTTCTCAAGAACAGAGGAATTTTAATTTCATTTTTTTTTTAATCAAATCATTTTTATTGAAAAACTCCAACTACAAATATTCCATCTTTCAAATAACATACATGACATAGTAATTCCATAGTAAAAATATGAACAAAGTATCTGAACTTCAATTCCCATAACCCACCCTAAACCCAAATCCCAACACTCCAGAGAGAACCATTTTCAGAGCAGTTCTAGAATAACGGACTATAGCATTCGTAGAAGGGGAAGAAGATAAAAAAGTGACTAACAAAGGGGTAGCAGCGTTTTAATGTTATCATTTACTGCTTGATGCCTGAGCCGGGGAGTGCACGCTGAAAACTGTTGCAGGCTGCTGTAATCACAGGACACAAGCAAACAGCATGGCATTTCCTATCAGCAGGGAGGAAGTAAAGGGAACAGTAATGAAAGTCTCCTCCTACTCCGCTCCATATTGAAATGAATAGTGTGCATCCTACAAATGAGATGCATACAGCAAACAATTGATTTTCCATACATAGGTTTTGAGTTGACCACTGGATATACACATGTGTATCACTAATTACCAGAACTGGAAATCGAAAAAAAAGACGAGCAAGTTTGGGGTGAATCCAGCCTTCATTACTGCACAGCCGCTCAGAGGGATCGGTACTAGGAACAGCAGGAGTGCCGGCGATGGTCACAGATTTACCTGCTGCAGGACTGAAGGAGTCTGATCGCGCTCGGCTCGAAGCTTTTTACCTGGTTTACGAAAGGAATAATTGAACGCTGTGCTTCAAAGGCGAGGAAGAAGTTTGCCACCGTCTGCGCTTGAATACCCTTAAGGGGGGAAAAAATATATATACATATATACAAATACTGAAACATCTAAATGCATTAGAACATCAAACCCAGTGAACCGGTAAATGACTTGTCCTCCAGGGATACAGGCTACTGTCATTCAGTAATTATTGAATAGGAATTTTACATTTTATGTGATCACCACGCTAGAATGTAAATGGAGAAAAACACAACACAACTCCTCATCATATGAAGATATTTTGTGTTATAGAACAGGATTTCTGTGGCACAACAAGACTGATTTACTATGTATGTGTGACACCCCAGGGGTCTGGTTGCCACAGTGATAGAGAGATTACGTCTGAGAGCAGGTGGGAGGTCCTTTGGTCAGGGATCTTGTGCATGCCACACCTCCTGCCCAGTCTTGGGAGGGGAAGGACTTCCCCTATATAAACCCGGGGCTGAGGCAGAGTTAGTGAGAAAGAAGACAGAACAAGAGTAGAGAAGAGAAGCAGCATAGCAAGAAACATCAGGAGCTCTGTGGGGAGCAGTGTTACAACGAGTCAGGGGCTGGCAGCTACAGAGCTCGCCCTGACTGAGAAGATTTCTAACCGGACCCGGAGTCCGAGGCTGTGGGGACTAACTCCTACCCAGCAGCAGAAACCGTCCGGCAGAGGATTTCAGGTCCTCTGGCCCAGAAGCCCGAAGGCACGGTCACACGCGTGGGACCAGCACTGCCATCGTGGAGCGGAAGCCATTAGAAGGCCCCGAGTCACCGGCCATACGGGTGAGCACCACACGGTACACTCAGGGACGTGGGCTACTTATTCCCGCCTCTAGCAAGGTAGCCAGAAGAGTACAGTTAGTTGGGAAGGCCTACAACTCCGCCTGGCCAGGGGAAATCCCATCTGCTCAAGGACTGACCAGGCCCCTATCACTAGCAAGTACTCCGGGAGGGTCTATCTTTGTCACCAGTAAAGACCCTGAACTACACCGCACCGTCTCTGAGTGGTTCCTGCTACCCCCATCATCCACGTCGGCTGCCCTGAGGCCATACCCCTCCCGTTGGGGGTTATACCATCCACGCTGCACCATCCTTCCACCGGCCTCAGCGGTCTGCCCCGCAGCGGCAGCTCCATAGCTGCATTCAACGGGTGGCGTAGTCACCAACCATCTACTGCTAGTACATCGCCGCTCAGTTTGACTCCCTGGGCACGGACCGGGTCGCCGCCACGAGACTACAACCCTCAAGAGATCCGGCTCCGGGTAAGCTCCCGCGTGCGCAACGCAGCGCGACACAGGCCCAGGGGCGCGTCAACTTTGGCGTAGTCGGCAGGATCTCGTGCCCGCAACCACCGGGTACTGCGTGCCTGAAAAGCAAAGACTGTTCAAACTTACCAGTGGTGAAGATTCCCGCTATCCGTGGAGATTTCCCGCCATCCGGCGCCATCTTCTACCTTCTTCCCGCCATCCGCGAAGTTTTCCCGCCATCCGGCACCATCTTCGACCTTCTTCCCGCCATCCGTGGAGTTTTCCCGCCATTGGACGCCATCTTGAGGACGCCGCGCGGGAAGAAGAGGGGCGTGGACTCCGAAAGCGCGCGAGAACTGAAGCCCCGCCTCACGTCCGGACGTTGCGTAAGGTCCTGGAAGGAGCCCAGCAGACGCCGACGTCACCGGAGCGCGACGGAAGGTCCTCAACCCTGACGATCCACTGCGGAGCCGCGGCCTACGGAACAGGATCATCGCAAGGTAGGCCACGGTCCACTAGGGGGGAGGAAGATGTCGGATACGGAGGAGAGCTTCACTGCCTCAACCCCCGCCAGCGCCACCGCTGCTGCAGTTATGCCCTTCACCATGCCCTATATCCCGGGAGCAGCTTGGCTACCCCAGTACTCAGGGGAGTCACATACCCTGCATGACTTTAGAGAAAAGCTGGATAGCCTCTTCCAGGTGTACCCCCTCACAGAAGAGCAAAAAGTGAGCATCCTGGTGGCCCAACTAACCGGGGCAGCCAAAAGGGAAGTAAAATCCTGGCCACCTGGGAGGAAGACTGTCGCAGGGATACTAACCCGGCTGAAGGACACCTTTGATACCCGCACCTCAGCCGAGATTAAGCTTAGATTCTACGGGTGCAAGCAGCGAGCGCATGAGAGTATAAGGGACTATGCACTAAACCTACAAGAGGCCCTGAGGGCCATAAAGCAGACCGACCCTGATGGGGTGGGAAACGAGGACAGGCTGTTGACTGAACAATTTATAGAGGGTTTATATTGCAATGCCCACCGAACCCAGTTGCGGGCAATGGCCTTACAGGATCCCCATCTGGACTTTGCACAGTTCAAGGACAGAGCCATCCGGGTGCTCCGAGAACCGGCACCGGGTGGCGTTGTGACCCACAGGCGCCCAGCTATCACTTACCACCAGGAGGCGGCGCCCTTGTCGGCAGGGCCTGTGGGAGCTGATGCGCAGGCTTTGGACAATGACCCGGCTCCAGACCTATGCCATCAGGTCCAAGAGCTAGCTAAGAGCGTTGCTGCGCTAACCCGAACTGTGCAGTCTTTACAGGTTTCCACCCCAGGGAAGATCCAGCTGGCATCCGGACCGGAGGACATCCCGTGGCGTCGACCAAGGAGGACCCCACCGGCCAGAGGAAGACCCAGTGACCGATACAGCGAGGACGGACGACCCATCTGCCGCCGCTGCAATCAACCCGGACATATGGAAAGGTACTGTTCTTTAAACGGGCACAACCTGGGGTAGAGGGCCAACCCCCAGGAAAAAGATCACCAGGCCCATCGAACTGGCGCGACAGATATGTGGGAGGACGTCCAGTCTTGCCTGTGGTACTGGATGGCATTCCCATGAGTGCCCTACTGGACACCGGGTCACAGGTCACCACTATCCCGTACGTGCTCTTTAAGCAGTACTGGAATGACTCGGATATTACCCGCTACCCTGACGACGACTTGAGTATCATCGCCAGCAATGGCCAGCCCGTGCCACAGATCGGATTTAAAGAGGTGACCATCAAAATCGGTAGAGTCGAACTGGCAGCACAGGGACTGATCATTGTAGACATTGACAAACATGAGAGCCACCCAAAAATAACTCTAGGAACTAATGTAATTGAGAATTGTCTTGCAGAGGTGATTTTCCTTCTACAGCAGGTTGCCAAGAACGCCAGCTCCGGCGAGCAGCGAGTGCTCCAGAAAGAGATCCGGGCACTGATGCGACGGCAACAGGTGGAACTCTCCGGCGGTGAGATTGGTAGCGTAAGAATGTGTGACCCTTTCCCTATTGCCATGCCCCCAAAAAGCGAAATGATGATTTGGTGCCGGGCAGCTATTGGTCTGAGAGGTAGAGATTACCAGGCAATGGTAGAACCAGTTTACTCAGACAGTAGGCCCACCATTTTGACAGCACGGGGGGTGGTCAATGTATGCCATGGGAGGGTGCCCGTTCGCATAATCAATATCGGGGAGAGGGAAGTGTACCTGCCCCGGTATGCCACGCTAGCAAAATTATATACCATCAACCAAAACTCTATACAGTCTGTGGAACCCTTGCCTCCATCTCACCCGGAGGAAGGTAACGGCTCTAAGAAAGTAATGGAGGATTGGTGTCAGCAACTACACTTGGGAACTGACTCCACTCCCTCCCACCAGAAACAGGGAGTCTACCGGGTGGTTCAAGAGTATGAGAGAGTGTTTAGTAAACACCCGTTAGACTTCGGGCGAGTCAAGGGGGTAGAACACCGCATCCCCACGGGAGATCATCCTCCCATAAAAGAGAGGTATCGACCCGTACCCCCTGCACATTACCAACACGCCAAGGGGATGCTTAGAGACATGAAGGAGGCTGGGGTAATCCGGGATAGCTGTAGCCCCTGGGCAGCCCCACTAGTTTTAGTCAAAAAGAAAGACAACACCATGAGGATGTGTGTAGATTACCGGAAAATCAACCGTATCACACACAAGGATGCGTACCCCTTACCAAGGATAGAGGAGTCATTGGCTGCTTTAAGATCTGCTAACTTCTTCTCTACCTTGGATCTCACTAGCGGGTACTGGCAGGTTCCTGTAGCAGAGGCGGACCGGGAGAAGACCGCATTCACCACCCCGATGGGACTTAGTGAGTTCACCTGCATGCCGTTCGGACTCTGCAACGCCCCAGGAACCTTCCAACGATTAATGGAGTGCTGTCTGGGCCACAGAAACTTCGAGACGGTCCTGTTGTACCTGGACGATGTCATCGTATACTCCAAAACTTATGAGGACCACCTGAAACACCTGGCGGAGGTGTTCGAAGCTCTGGCGAGTTACGGCCTAAAGGTGAAACCCTCCAAGTGTCACCTCCTGAAACCAAAGGTGCAGTACCTGGGACACGCGGTGAGCGCTGACGGAGTGGCTCCCGACCCCGATAAGATCACCGCAATTAAGGGATGGCCAAGCCTCTCCAGCGTAAAAGAAGTGCGGCAGTTCCTCGGGTTGGTAGGCTACTACCGAAGGTTTATTCCCGGTTTCACCAAAAAGGCAGCGCCTATGCAGGACCTCCTGATAGGCCAGTCCCGGAAGGCCAAGAACCAGAAGCCGCCCTTCAAATGGGAAGAGCTAGAAGAAGAGTCCTTCCGCCAGCTGAAGATGGCCCTCACGGGGGATGAAATCTTGGCGTACCCGGATTATAGCCAGCCCTTCATCCTCTACACCGACGCCAGTAACATCGGGCTAGGAGCCGTACTGTCCCAGATCCAGCAGGGGAAAGAACGAGTAATCGCCTACGCCAGCCGAAAACTGCGACCCACCGAAAGGAACCCCGAGAATTATAGCTCATTTAAGCTAGAGTTCCTGGCCGTGGTATGGGCAGTCACTGAGCGCTTTAAGCATTACCTTGCTTCTTCCCGGTTCACCGTGTACACGGATAACAACCCGTTGACACACCTGGACACGGCAAAACTCGGTGCCCTGGAGCAGAGGTGGATGGCCCGTCTGTCCAACTACGAGTTCATAATCAAATACCGGGCAGGGCGCTCCAATACTAACGCGGACGCCCTGTCCAGGATGCCCAACCTGCCGGACGAAGGAGAAGATCCGGAGGGACTGGAAGAAATTGAACTCCCTGCGTTCCACCGTCATGGGACTATCCAGTATTCCCACCGGGTAAGGAGTAAGCAGGCTGCTACGTTGAACCCCTTACCTCACTACAACTGGGCGGAAACGCAAGACAGCGACCCTGCCGTCCGACTGGTGAAGGAGATGCTGACTCGGCCGGAGGCTCGCCTTGAACCAGACGCTCCGGAGGAAGCCAAACAACTATGGGCAGAGAAGAGTCGACTGTTCCTTTACAAAGGGAAGTTGTGCCGCAGAATGGTTAACTCCCGGACGCATGAATTACTCTGGCAAGTAGTGGTGCCACGAAGAGACGCAGCCATGGTGATGGAGGCATACCACGACGGAGCTGGACACTTCGGGTGGAAGAAGCTGGAGTTCCTGCTGCGCGAGCGATTCCACTGGGTAGGCATGAGGGGAACCATTGAGAAGTGGTGCAGAGACTGTGGCCCGTGCAACCTGAGAAGGAAGGACCGCGCCAGCCAGAAGACTCCCCTGCAGTCCATCGTCACCCGGCAACCGTTGGAACTGGTAGCCTTGGATCATGTAAAACTGACCCCAAGCAGAAGTGGCTACGTCTACGCGTTAACCATCGTGGATCATTACTCCCGGTTTCTGGTTGTCGTCCCCGTCAAGGACTTAATGGCTCAAACAGCAGCTAGAGCCTTCCAGCAGCACTTTTGCCGTCCACACGGGTACCCGGACCAAGTGCTGACGGACCAGGGACCTGCCTTTGAAGCGGAGGTCTTCCAGGAATTCTGCAATCTGTATGGCTGCCGGAAGATAAGGACGACACCCTACCATCCGCAGACTAATGGACTTTGTGAAAAAATGAACCAGGTGGTAATGGATCTTCTAAAAACATTGCCCCTGGAAGAACGCAGTCTGTGGCCTGAAAAGTTGCCCGATCTGGTGGACCTATACAACCACATCCCGGTAGGTTCCACCAACTGTACCCCGGCTTACCTAATGAGGGCAAGACCTGGTAAGTTACCTGTTGACCTGGAAATGGGAGTCCTGACACCCGAGGACACTTCACCAGAAACAGACTGGGACACAGAGAGGCAGCAGCAGTACCGGAGAGTACAGGAGAGCGTGGAGCGAAGTCTCTGTCAGGCTAGGGAAAGACAAGAGAAAACTTACAACCAGTATGCTCCCGCTGTTCCCCTGGTACCCGGAGAGCAGGTCTTGAAGAGGAAGAGACGGCTCCACAAGTTGGACGACCAGTGGGAGAAGGACCCGTACACCGTGCTGCCCTCAAGCCACGAAAACCCGAAGGTCTGTACCATCAGTAAAGACGGAGGGGAAACCACAGCCATTGTATCCCGGGACCACCTGAAGAAGTGTCCCGAACAACTGAGGAACCCTGAAGAGGAACAAGAAGACCATCGACCCGTAGAGGAAAGGGAAGATATGGTTAGTACCGTGCTCGGGGACTTCCCTCGGTCTTGGACTCAAGTCAATGGTGCAGTTGTAGTACCCGTACTCACCTTCCTCCAACCATCATCCCAAGAACCTACGGAGCAACCGGTAGAGCTGGAAGAACAGCCGGTCCAGGAGGCAGAAGACTCTACACAAGCAGACCCGGAAAATCAACCCTCTGCTTATAGTGAGCATGCCATACCCCTAGTGAGCCAGAGGGCCCATGGACAGCTGCCCAGTTTACCCTTGGCAGCTCCTACACCCTGTAGTTCAGGGCCAGACAGTCAGCTCCGTAGGTCCACTAGGGCCACTAGAGGCCAGCTACCCGCACGTTGGAGGATCTAAATGTTTAAGCTATCTTATAATGTTTACTTGTTTATAGTTGCTTGTGTATAATTTTGTGTTTCTAGTTCTTTTTAGGAGTCCTTGGTGGATTTACCGGGAATCCTTGTACATAGTTGGAGCGTAACCCAGGATGGACTAAAGACTGTTAAGGACTCGGGGCAGGACAGGCCCCTACCTGGTTACGTCTCCCTGTTTTGGTGAAATGGACACCTTGCTTTTCAAAACTGCACCCGGTTGCGGACACGCCGTAACCATCTTATGTGTTTTTCTTATTGTATTGTTATTGTTATACCTTGTTATGTTTTTCTAAAAAAAAAAAAAATATGTTTAGTCCCGGAGTACTAAATTTCACTAGGGGGGAATGTGACACCCCAGGGGTCTGGTTGCCACAGTGATAGAGATATTACGTCTGAGAGCAGGTGGGAGGTCCTTTGGTCAGGGATCTTGTGCATGCCACACCTCCTGCCCAGTCTTGGGAGGGGAAGGACTTCCCCTATATAAACCCGGGGCTGAGGCAGAGTTAGTGAGAAAGAAGACAGAACAAGAGTAGAGAAGAGAAGCAGCATAGCAAGAAACATCAGGAGCTCTGTGGGGAGCAGTGTTACAACGAGTCAGGGGCTGGCAGCTACAGAGCTCGCCCTGACTGAGAAGATTTCTAACCGGACCCGGAGTCCGAGGCTGTGGGGACTAACTCCTACCCAGCAGCAGAAACCGTCCGGCAGAGGATTTCAGGTCCTCTGGCCCAGAAGCCCGAAGGCACGGTCACACGCGTGGGACCAGCACCGCCATCGTGGAGCGGAAGCCATTAGAAGGCCCCGAGTCACCGGCCATACGGGTGAGCACCACACGGTACACTCAGGGACGTGGGCTACTTATTCCCGCCTCTAGCAAGGTAGCCAGAAGAGTACAGTTAGTTGGGAAGGCCTACAACTCCGCCTGGCCAGGGGAAATCCCATCTGCTCAAGGACTGACCAGGCCCCTATCACTAGCAAGTACTCCGGGAGGGTCTATCTTTGTCACCAGTAAAGACCCTGAACTACACCGCACCGTCTCTGAGTGGTTCCTGCTACCCCCATCATCCACGTCGGCTGCCCTGAGGCCATACCCCTCCCGTTGGGGGTTATACCATCCACGCTGCACCATCCTTCCACCGGCCTCAGCGGTCTGCCCCGCAGCGGCAGCTCCATAGCTGCATTCAACGGGTGGCGTAGTCACCAACCATCTACTGCTAGTACATCGCCGCTCAGTTTGACTCCCTGGGCACGGACCGGGTCGCCGCCACGAGACTACAACCCTCAAGAGATCCGGCTCCGGGTAAGCTCCCGCGTGCGCAACGCAGCGCGACACAGGCCCAGGGGCGCGTCATATGCACCATAGCCTTCATTTGATGTCACTTACTTAGCACCAACACCTTGCCCCAACTCTGCAATCCCCAATATCAGTCCATGACCTCAATGGGGTCACTATAAAATTCTAAAGGGGACTGGTCATGTCTCTATTAGAAAATAGACAAACTTAGGATAGAAACAATATGAACATATACCCTGCTATAAGTAAGTAAAAAGCAATAGGAAATATATATAATATAGGGTACTTAGTAAACATGTTGTTTGATTAAAAAAAAGCCATCCCACCAGCACCAAGGTGTACCCAGTCAGTTATGTGAAGTATATAATAAAATACACTTTAGTACAATATTAGTATCTTGTCCCTTTAAATCTGCTGCTACTTCTGTCACCATGGTAACTGCATTCATACTCAGCCAATAGGATTGCTCGGTTTGAATTTGAAGAAAAAAAAAAAAAAGTTCTATATGGTCAGTTTGTTCCATCTCATCTGAGTGTGAAGACAGACACCTGCGATCAGCGAGATTATAGGTATAAGACGTGATATAATATAACGGACGGAGCCGCATCCCATCACACGCACTCAGCGACCACAACTGACCGGAATCAGCACATTTATCAGAGGAGAAGTCATTATTCCCCAACACATGATAAGTGACAACTTCTAGATCTGCTGGGAACCCAACTAATCCCTGCTAGTACCTCCCCGGCCACCACTCCATTCATTCTCTATGCAGGAGAAAGCTGAGTACAGCGCCCCCCATAGAGAATGAACGGACCGGCGGCTGAACATTTGCACTTCGCTCACTTCTATCTATAAGTGCTGTTCTGCTGATTGGGTCATAGCGGCCAAACCCACCGATCTAAGAGTCATCACCTATCCAGAGATCAGTGAGAACTTGTTCCAACTAGACATCCCCTTTAATTGAAGAGATCACATATCTAGCAGCCAATATAATTCATTCCCAATCTTCCCTGTGCCCAGTAATGCCCCTGGGTATATCGCCAATATGAGCCAATCACCAAACCCTCTGCTGACTGTTCCCCATGTTTTATAGATTTTGGATCCGTTTCTACAAGAGAAGATCTCAGCGGCCACCATGGGGATGGGTTACTCTGCCAGCGATGGAGCAGGTAGTATCCACCAGCCGGTGATATCTCACCTTCCTCCATATTCTGCTGTTACATGCGTTTCTTCAGCTTTACCCCTTCCCAACAGAACCAATTGATGGTTTTTTTCTGTTTTTTCCTTGGCTTTTTCCAAGGGCTATAACTTTTTCATGTCTGTCCACATAGTGTGAGCTCTTGTTATTTTGTAGGATGAGCGGTACTTATAAATCCCACCATTCATTTACCACATAGTACTAGAAGACGGGAAAAAATTCCAAGTGCAGTAAAAGTGCGAGGAAAAAAACTGTCTCTTCCTGGCTGCAAAATTAGCTAACTGAGAATCTATCAGTGAGCTCCTTCTGACAGTCTTAAGGGAGAGTTTGTAGATCTTTCATCTGTTTTTTTTTTCCTGAGTGCCTTTTAGCTGATCTATGCCCAAAGAAAACATGAAACTTGAATGTGCAGGGAAGCAATAAGTCTGTAATAACCAGTGAAAAATGAAATCTAAATGTAAAAAATTACTTTTAGTAGTAAATACATGGACATAAGAAAATACACACTGCTCAAAAAAATAAAGGGAACACCTAAACAACAGAATATAACTCCAAGTAAATCAAACTTCTGTGAAATCAAACTGTCCACTTAGGAAACAACACTGATTGACAATCAATTTCACATGCTGTTGTGCAAATGGAATAGAGAATAGATGGAAATTATTGGCAATTATCAAGACACCCTCAATAAAGGAGTGGTTCTGCAGGTGGGGTCCACAGACCGCATCTCGGTACCAATGGTTTCTGGCTGATGTTTTGGTCACTTTTGAATGTTGGTTGTGCTTTCACACTCGTGGTAGCATGAGACGGACTCTACAACCCACAGAAGTTGCTCAGGTAGTGCAGCTCATCCAGGATGGCACATCAATGCGAGCTGTGGCAAGGAGGTTTGCTGTGTCTGTCAGCGTAGTGTTCACAGGCTGGAGGCGCTACCAGGAGACAGGCCAGTACACCAGGAGACGTGGAGGGGGCCATAGGAGGGCAACAACCCAGCAGCAGGAACGCTACCCCCGCCTTTGTGCAAGGAGGAACAGGAGGAGCACTGCCAGAGCCCTGCAAAATGACCTCCAGCAGGCCACAAATGAGCATATGTCTGCACAAACGGTTAGAAACCGACTCCATGAGGGTGGTATGAGGGCCCGACGTCCACACATGGGGGTTGTGCTCACAACCCAACACCGTGCAGGACGCTTGGCATTTGCCACAGAACACCAGGATTGGCAAAGTCGCCACTGGCTCCCTGTGCTCTTCACAGATGAAAGCAGGGTCACACTGAGCACATGTGACAGACGTGACAGAGTCTGGAGACGCCATGGAGAGCGATCTGCTGCCTGCAACATCCTTCAGCATGACCGGTTTGGCAGTGGGTCAGTAATAGTGTGGGGTGGCATTTCTTTGGAGGGCCGCACAGCCCTCCATGTGCTCGCCAGAGGTAGCCTGACTGCCATTAGGTTAAGAGATGAGATCCTCAGACCCCTTGTGAGACCATATGCTGGTGCGGTTGGCACTGGGTTCATCCTAATGTAGAACAATGTCAGACCTCATGTGGCTGGAGTGTGTCAGCCTCATTTTGATTTGCTTTAAGGACATTACATCAAAGTTGGATCAGCCTGTAGTGTGTTTTTCCGCTTAAATTTTGGGGGTGACTACAAATCCAGGCCTCCATTGGTTAATAAATTTGATTTCCATTGATGATTTTGTATGAACATTTGCTAAAGAAGAACTGCGCCCAGCGGAGCCAAGCTGAAGGAAGAGAATGGACTTGATCTGACTGCAGACATTTTTTCAAGTTGCCCCTCAGGAGGGGGCCAGTTCACTTTTTAGCTGGGTTAAAATACACTGCTCAAAAAAATAAAGGGAACACTCAAATAACACATCCTAGATCTGAATGAATGAAATATTCTCATTGAATACTTTGTTCTGTACAAAGTTGAATGTGCTGACAACAAAATCACACAAAAATCATCAATGGAAATCAAATTTATTAACCAATGGAGGCCTGGATTTGGAGTCACCCCCAAAATTTAAGTGGAAAAACACACTACAGGCTGATCCAACTTTGATGTAATGTCCTTAGAACAAGTCAAAATTAGGCTCAGTATTGTGTGGCCTCCACGTGCCTGTATGACCTCCCTACAATGCCTGGGCATGCTCCTGATGAGGTTGCGGATGGTCTCCTGTGGGATCTCCTCCCAGACCTGGACTAAAGCATCCGCCAACTCCTGGACAGTCTGTGGTGCAATGTGATGTTGGTGGATGGAGCGAGACATGATGTCCCAGATGTGCTCAATCGGATTCAGCTCTGGGGAACAGGCGGGCCAGTCCATAGCTTCAAAGCCTTCATCTTGGAGGAACTGCTGACACACTCCAGCCACATGAGGTCTGGCATTGTCCTGCATTAGGAGGAACCCAGGGCCCACTGCACCAGCATATTGTCTCACAAGGGGCCTGAGGATCTCATCTCGGTACTTAATGGCAGTCAGGCTACCTCTGGCGAGGACATGGAGGGCTGTGCAGCCCTCCAAAGAAATGCCACTCCACACCATTACTGACCCACTGCCAAACCGGTCGTGCTGAAGGATGTTGCAGGCAGTAGATCACTCTCCACTGTGTCTCCAGACTCCGTCACGTCGGTCACATGTGCTCAGTGTGAACCTGCTTTCATCTGTGAAGAGCACAGGGAGCCAGTGGCGAGTTTGCCAATTCTGGTGTTCTGTGGCAAATGCCAAGCATCCTGCACAGTGTTGGGCTGTGAGCACAACCCCCATATGTGGATGTCGGGCCCTCATACTACCCTCATGGAGTCAGTTCTAACCGTTTGTGCAGACACATACACATTTGTGGCCTGCTGGAGGTCATTTTGCAGGGCTCTGGCAGTGCTCCTCCTGTTGCTTCTTGCACAAAAGCGGAGGTAGCGGTCCTGCTCCTGGGTTGTTGCCCTCCTATGGCCCCCTCCACATCTCCGGGTGTACTGGCCTGTCTCCTGGTAGCGTCTCCAGCCTCTGGACACTACGCTGACAGACACAGCAAACCTCCTTGCCACAGCTCTCACAGATGTGCCATCCTGGATGACCTGCACTACCTGAGCATCTTCTGTGGGTTGTAGAGTCCGTCTCATGCTACCACGAGTGTGAAAGCACAACCAACATTCAAAAGTGACCAAAACATCAGCCAGAAAGCACTGGTACTGAGATGTTGTCTGTGATCCCCACCTGCAGAACCAGTCCTTTATTGAGGATGTCTTGATAATTGCCAATAATTTCCATCTATTGTCTAATTCCATTTGCACATCAGCATGTGAAATTGATTGTCAATCAGTGTTGTTTCCTAAGTGGACAGTTTGATTTCACAGAAGTTTGATTTACTTGGAGTTATATTCTGTTGTTTAAGTGTTCCCTTTATTTTTTTGAGCAGTGTATATAAAAAAAAAATTACTGCAGCTTTAATGCTATTTATTACGTCTCACTAGTAAGAACATGGCATAAGCGTAATTTAAAGGAAGAGGAGGACATTATTCACTCCAGTTTCCTGCGGCCCCTCGGGAGTATAGGTTGCTGCACAGTACTCTGCATTCTGTGTAAAACAGGAAAAAACACTTTTACTTAGCGGGATGAGGGGAGCGCGGTGGTCAGTAGTGGCACTCTGTCAGTTGAGGATTGCTCCTAACATCTGGTTGTGTTTCCTGAGAAGAGGGGACCCACCAAAGAGGAGACCCACCAAAGAGGAGACCCACCAAAGAGGAGACCCACCGAAGAGGAGACCCACCGAAGAGGAGACTGAAGAAGAGTCCCACCGAAGCGGAGTCCCACCGAAGCGGAGTCCCACCGAAGAGGAGACCCACCAAAGAGGACACCCACCAAAGAGGAGTCTCACGGAAGAAGAGACCGAAGAGGAGACCCACCGAAGAGGAGACCCACCAAAGAGGAGACCCACCAAAGAGGAGACCCACCGAAGAGGAGACCCACCGAAGAGGAGACCGAAGAGGAGTCCCACCGAAGAGGAGTCCCACCGAAGCGGAGTTCCACCGAAGAGGAGACCCATCGAAGAGGAGACCCACCGAAGAGGAGTCCCACCGAAGAGGAGACCGAAGAGGAGTCCCACCGAAGAGGAGTCCCACCGAAGAGGAGTCCCACCGAAGAGGACACCCACCGAAGAGGAGTCCCACCGAAGAGGAGTCCCACCGAAGAGGAGACCCACCGAAGAGGAGACCCACCGAAGAGGAGACCAAAGAGGAGACCCACCGAAGAGGAGACCCACCGAAGAGTAGACCGAAGAGGAGACTCACCGAAGAGGAGACCCGCCGAAGAGGAGACCCGCCGAAGAGGAGACCCACCGAAGAGGAGACCCACCGAAGAGGAGACCCGTAGAAGAGGAGTCCCACCGAAGAGGAGACCCACTGAAGAGGAGTCCCACCGAAGAGGAGTCCCACCGAAGAGGAGACCGAAGAAGAGTCCCACCGAAGAGGAGTCCCACCAAAGAGGAGACCGAAGAGGAGTCCCACCGAAGAGGAAAAACACCGAAGAGGAGTCCCACCGAAGAGGAGTCCCACCGAAGAGGAGTCCCACTGAAGAGGAGACCGAAGAGGAGACCCACCGAAGAGGAGACCCTCCGAAGAGGAGTCCCACCGAAGAGGAGACCAGCCGAAGAGGAGTCCCACCGAAGAGGAGACCGAAGAGGAGACCCACCGAAGAGGAGACCCACCGAAGAGGAGTCCCACCGAAGAGGAGACCAGCCGAAGAGGAGTCCCACCGAAGAGAAGTCCCACCGAAGAGGAGTCCCACTGAAGAGGAGTCCCACCGATGAGGAGACCCACCGAAGAGGAGTCCCACTGAAGAGGAGTCCCACCGAAGAGGAGACCCACCGAAGAGGAGTCCCACCGAAGAGGAGACCCACCGAAGAGGAGTCCCACCGAAGCGGAGTCCCACCGAAGCGGAGTCCCACCGAAGCGGAGTCCCACCGAAGAGGAGTCCCACCGAAGAGGAGTCCCACCGAAGAGGAGTCCCACCGAAGAGGAGACCCACCGAAGAGGAGTCCCACCGAAGAGGAGACCGAAGAGGAGTCCCACCGAAGAGGAGACCCACCGAAGAGGAGACCCACCGAAGAGGAGTCCCTCCGAAGAGGAGACCCACCGAAGAGGAGTCCCACCGAAGAGGAGACCCACCGAAGAGGAGACCCACCGAAGAGGAGTCCCACCGAAGAGGAGACCCACCGAAGAGGAGACCGAAGAGGAGTCCCACCGAAGAGGAGTCCCACCGAAGAGGAGACCCACCGAAGAGGAGTCCCACCGAAGAGGAGACCCACCGAAGAGGAGTCCCACCGAAGAGGAGACCCACCGAAGAGTAGCCCCATCGAAGAGTAGACCGAAGAGGAGTCCCACCGAAGAGGATTCACACCGAAGAGGAGTCCCACCGAAGAGGAGTCCCACCGAAGAGGATTCCCACCGATGAGGAGACCCACCGAAGAGGAGACCGAAGAGGAGTCCCACCGAAGAGGAGACCCACCGAAGAGGAGACCCACCGAAGAGGAGTCCCACCGAAGAGGAGACCCACCGAAGAGGAGTCCCTCCGAAGAGGAGACCCACCGAAGAGGAGTCCCACCGAAGAGGAGTCCCACCGAAGAGGAGTCCCACTGAAGAGGAGACCCACCGAAGGGTAGACCCACCGAAGAGGAGACCCACCGAAGAGGAGACCGAAGGGGAGACCCACCGAAGAGGAGACCAAAGAGGACAGAACTGCACCTTAAGATCCCTAGGGGGAAAGGGATGGCCAAAGGCCAGAAAAGACAACAATCGATCCTACAACAAAAAGGAAGAAGCAGAGCCAGAACAACGTCTGCCATTACATCTACCGGTATTTGAGAGGAAAGAGGAACATCATGTGGACCATCCTGCTGGGACCTCTCTGCCGATAACATCATATGGCAATACCGGCTGGTAAGTATAAATCCACCAAAGTAATAATAGCAGGATAGTAGTAATATAGTGGTAGTATATCAGTATTAGTGTAATTTGAGTAATAATACTAGTGATAATAGTAAGAAAGTAATAAAATAACAGTAGAAATAGTAGTAGGTAGAATAGCAGTGTGATCCAGGGTTCTAGGACTGATCGCCTTTTTTCGGGGTCAAGAAGGAATTTTTCCGCTGTGACACAAATTGGCTGAAGGTGTCCTGAGGTTTTTGCCTTCTTTTGGATCAACACTCTAGGTATAGGGTAGTATTAGTAGCAATAGAAAAGAAGAATAATACCGTAATAAGATATCAGGTTATTGTTATTAATAAATATAAACTAGCTATATCTATAGAAAGAACAAAGAGTAAATAAAAATAATTATAGACGTAGTTCAATCAATACTGTAATATTAAATAGTTATAGAAAAGTTAGAGTAGTACTTTAATAAGAAAGCAGTACATAAGACAAAATATATAAAAAAAACTATATTAAAAACAACTGTAGTAGTACATTTAGTACAGTAATAGTAATTACATAACTAGTAACATAATTAGGTTTGATCCGGGGTCCTAGGACTGATCGCCTTTTCTCGGGGTCAAGAAGGAACTTTTTCCCTGTGACACAAATTGGCTGAAGGTGTCCTGGGGTTTTTGCCTTCTTCTGGATCAACACTGTAGGTATAGGGCAGTATTAGTAGTGATAGGAAAGAAGAATAATACTGTAATAAGATAGCACAATGTTAAGTATAACCATATCAAATAGTTAGATTTATAAAAACAAATTAAAATAACTCCCGTAGTACAATAATTAGTGTAATATATAACTTGTAATAACATTATTAGGTTTGATCCAGGGTCCTAGGATTGATCGCCTTTTCCCAGGGTCAAGAAGGAATTTTTCCCGTGACACAAATTGGCGTTAGGTGTCCTGGGGTTTTTGCCTTCTTCTGGATCAACAGCTTTAGGCATAGGGATTTTAGTAATACCATTATTAGAATCACAAGAATAATAAAAAAATTTGAATTTAAATTTTTTAATTAGTTTTATAACAGTTACAATTAATTGGATTAATGCAATAATAATAAATAGTAAAAATGGTGGTAATAATAATAAAAAAAAATAGTCCCAGTTACTAAGTTAGTGTATTGTTAGTGTAGGGACCCATCTGAAGAGGTCGCCTTGACGTTGGCAGATGGGCTCGCACAATTTGCTCAAAATGTGCGCTAAGAACCTCATATTTCTATGTACAGGAGATCTAGCAGTAATTCCATTCAGGAGATAGATATCTGTGTACACACACAATTTGTTATATACTTTTGTGCAGCACACAGGGCAGGTATACAGGTACAGGGCGAGAGTGTAACAGTGATATTATAACTCGGCCTTAAGGATAAAATGCTGACAACTACAGATCCTGGAAACACATCCGAAACTAGACCTTGTAAGTAACTGGTTCCCAGCTAGTGGTGAATATGTACAGGGCAGTCCGGTACCAGGACCCGCTCTATAGGACACATTATCATCAGGCAGGTCCTGTCAGGGCTCTTACAAGATCTGCGGCAGAAGTGTGGCTGTATAACACATTCCTGCTCCTGCCTCAGCCTCCGACAGTGGAGCCAACCCTGACCCTGGCAGTTTAATCCACTGTATGACACAGTAGGGGGCTTCCACAGCATTTAGGCACTTTAGACAGGAGAGGGAGGCGCGATCATGGTGCCGATGAGTTTCTATGGCAGCCGAGATCTAACAATGGACCCCATGATGGCCATCTTACTGCTCCTATTAGACCCCGGCTGAGCAAAGGTCTATGAGGATGCCGGTGAGACTTATGTCGCCTGCTCTGCACATATTAGAAATGCCTAGGGCTGATAAGTTTGCCATTTGTAAATCTGATCCAGCAGCGCTGGGCTACCACTGACGTGATCAGGGCTATTGAGCTCCTAGATTGGGCAGAGGAGCTCAGTCTTCAGCAGGAGCTGGCCGAGGAGAGCGGAGCAACTTGCATGGGGCAGCTGCACAAGAAGTAACTCAAAAGGTGGAGATTTACCCGGAGACGTGGTGCCCGGGCTGTGATCTGCTGTGCAGGCTGCATAGTCGATGCCTCCTAGGACCCGAACTTCACCCCTAACAGGCACAGCAGAGCTCGGACGGCTGCAAGTGAACGGAGAGCGGCTGATTAGTAACTGCTGCGTCTCCTGCAGCTCAGATAAGAGCCGTACAGAGCGGGGGCTCAGTAATGATGAATGCGGGAAGTGTCCGCCCCTCACATGTCCTATATGCTTCCTCCAGAGGTAAAGTCTCCCCTGTAACCAGCGCCTTCTCCCACCTTCTTTGCTGGCATGCTCCATTGCTTAAAGGGGATGTCTGAAGAAAACAAGTTATCGCTTATCCACAGGCTCGTGATCACTTACTGATCGTGGGGGTCTGACCGCTGCGAACCATCGTCTGATCGGGAAGGAGTGGAAAGTCAGGATTCAACTGCAGCTCCATTCATTCTTTATGGGGCTCCAGAAAAGCCGAGCTCAGGGCTTGAATGCCACATAGGGAAGGAATGGAGCGGATCCTGGAGTAATAACATGTCCTCCTCTCCTCAGCTTTCTGTCTGTGTAAGTGGCTCAGCCCTTGTCCCCCCTTCTCACCGGCTTCTGTACGGGTCCCTGTAGACTTTCTCCTATGAGGAAGAGGAAACCCCTCTGCCCTTCTGCTCTCAGTCCTCTGCGGCTTTTCCCCATCGCTCAGTGCAGCCATTATATGTAATAAGGATCATTCTTGTCCGGCTTTCATCCCGCCCAGCTGACAAGATAATAAACATGTGAGGTGGAAGGTTCACAATTATTAGATGTGTTGTGAAAAGTCTCCACAGCAAATTCAGAGAAAACTGCAGGGTGACCGCTTGTGAAACCAGCACAAAATCCAGCGGACAGCGCCTCCCTGCCCCCCGCCGGTCTCTGTATCCTGGCATTCAGCTATTCCATTTGGTGCTTATTCAGGGAGGAAAACAAAAAAGTGATGTTCTTACACAGACGCCTGAAGACGTGACGTTCGCTGCGGTGACACCCAGCTGCGCTTGGTATCACAGATCCTAGAAGTGTGCATTGATGGATTCCTCCACAAGACGCCCTCATAAGCATTCACACACATCCACCTTCCACCTCAGACCACCAGAGGGAGCCCGTTAGGCTGCGTGCCCACGTTGCGTATTACAAGTGTATATGCTGCAGGTAAAACGCATGTATATCCGCACCCCATGGTCCCCAATGGCATTCCGCAATGTCAATGCCCATGCTGCGGATTTTTCCGCAGCGTATATGCTGTGGTCAAAAATCCGCAGCATGTTCATTAATTTTGCGGAAGCGCAGCGGAATCAATGTGCGGATGGTACCCAAGTCTGGATGAGAGGAGACTCTCATCCAGACCTGGGTACCAAAGAACCTGTAAAAAAAAGAAAAAAATAAAGTTTATACTTATCTTCTGATGTTTTCCCTCCGTCGCGCTGTTGTGTGAAGGACCTGCCACGTCATTGAGTCATGTGACCCATCACATGACTCAATGACTTCACCGCAGGTCCTGCACACAACAGCGTGAGCCGCTCAAGACTCCGGACGGGGCAGAGAATGCATCGGAAGGTGAGTATAAACTTTATTTTTTACCATTCTGATTCTTTTTTTTTAACTATTACTTGGTCACACTATATAAATCCATGCCGGTTGCATGGATTTATATAGTGTGAACAAGTTGTCAAGCACTTTTCCAAGTGATGCTTAAATCACTTGGAGAAGTGCTTGATAACCCGCATGCGGAAATGCATGCAAAGACGCTGCAAAGACGCCTCACAAAGGCTTCTACCCTTGCGGGAAAACCGCATGTAAAATCCGCATGCGATTTTCCCGCCAGGGAGAAGAGTTAAAAATATGCTTCAGTTCCGCAACGTGGGCACTTAGCCTTAGGGATATATAAAGGGAAGGTGGAGCCAGGCAGCCCAGAAAGTGATTCAGCAGTTTCCTGCTCAGACACAGAAGGACTCAGTGCAGTCGAGCCAGAGCCTAGCAGTTCCTGCAGAAAGAGTTCAGTACAGTCTGTAGAGTGATTCCAGACTAGAACTCAGCTCAGGATAGAGAGCTAGGAGTGTGCCGACGCTCTGAGAGCGGCGAAGAAGAGCAGTGTCCCGGCTGCAGTGTGTGTTGCCTAGTGAGGGCCCCGAGAGGGGCCGAAGGCGAGTGGAGAGTGAGTACATAGGGGGCAGAAGAGTTTAATTAGCTCACCCTGAATCATTTACCGGACACCGGGTCCGAAGCTTACCGGGATCTCTACGACCCAGTAAGGCATAACCGGAATCCCTGGAGAACTACAGGTCCCAGGATCTCTAGAGTGCTGATACGTAACAGAGCCGGGAGACACATAGGCCTCGCAAGCTGAGGAGCGTGCACTCCAAGAAAAGGCCCTACCACAAGGTCAGCCAGCGCAGGACAGAGACAAAGTTAGGCCTAGCTCCAGGCAGGTCAGAAACTTACTACGCAGAGGCAAGAAACAGGAGGCCCTACACCCGCTCATTGGGGAGGATCCTGATATGCACCCTTCACCCTACAGTGCTCCGGGATGTGCCTGACTTTCCATCAGTAAAAGGTACTGAAGTGACTACCGTGTCCGTCCCCGTTCTTGCTCTGACCCGGCTGGGTCTCGCCTGTCCTGCATTCCCCTTGCATACGCTGCCCTGAGGCCTAGATCCACCTGTGGGGAGCTATACCATCGAGCTGCCTCATCACCGGCCTCAGTGGACTGCCGCAGCGCTGGTGATTATCATCAGAAACCACAGGTGGCGTCACGAACTTTCATAAAATGAACAAACAACCACCCTTTTAAAGAGTGACCCCAGGGTACGGGCCCAGGAGCCGACCACCGCGACATCCCCAAGGCCAGGCAAAGGCCCGGGTACCGAGTCATCCCCATCCCCTGGGCTGGTCACTGCTTTTCATCATCCATGTTGGGCTGTTGTACGACGTGTGGACTACTCTGCTTGTTGGATTCTTGCATTACCACAAACACTTCCTTTATTTTGTGATTTCTGTGCCGCTTCCCATTTCTATTGGCAGCGTGATATACCAGCACGTGAGGGCTGCCTCAATCATGTGTCAATAGGTTATTGATGGAGGCCGTGATACACAGACTGTCCTGGACCAGGGAGGAGTTGGTACAGAAGCACCTAGAGAGGGGGGTACAGGGGCTTCATTTCAATTTTAAAACTTAGCTGGATTGTGTTTAGCTACAAGAATGGAAAAAAAAATAGAAAAAAAAAAATTAAGATTTTAAAAATTAAGATTTTATTATTTGGCAAAATCATCCATCAGAGGTTTGCCCACTGCCAAAAAGTTTTTGATGAACTTACAGTAGCAGCTGGCGAAACCCAAAAAACTTTGTAACGCCTTTAAGTCCTAAATATAATACCAATCCAGTACCGTCCGAACTTTTGCCAGATCCATGCAAAAAACAGTGAATGATAAGAAATAACCCAAAAAAGGGACCTCCTGATGGAGAACATAAATTATTTGTCAAACCAGAGAAATGTATTATCTTTGAGTATCTGTAAGACCTGCCTGACATGTACCTGATGTGATACGAGGTGAATAAATTAGACTGTGGGGACCCCCAACGAAACCCCGAAGCTCAGCCCCCCTACCACCACCCCTTCCTTAACAATACAATAATGTAACTCTTACAACTGGATGGGTGAGGATCGGTCACAGCTTTATTAACTCTTTAACTCATTCCATTAGAAAGGCATTTTATTTCTAAAAATAATTCCGCTTGTTGCAGCATGCCCTGTGTCTCCACACCGGCAAGTTGGCCAACAAGAGTAACTTTCCAACATGTCCTTTCTATTTCAGGCCAAGGAGGATCCTGCGTACTCGTATGCAGGACTCCGACCCCCACCCATCATCATTAACGCTTGCTCCACTCCGTCCTGGAGTCCTGACAGGAATATGTCCAGTCCAATATCCGTTAAATGAACACCGTCGGGCCGTATGAGGCCAGCTTTATCTCCTTCCAGTTCTCGGTGTCTTATCACTACACCACCTCTTTCCTTTACAAATTTTGCCATCCGAATATTTATTAGCCGCCTTGTCCGTTCGATGGCTGCACTGTCTCGTGCACCTCGCCATACCGTTCTCGGCACAATCTCTAACCATACTATAGTTCGTTTACTAAAAAATGCTCTGAAGCGCTCAGTGTCTAGCTTCATTATTGCCATTAATTCTGCGCTCTTGTAATGACCGAAGTCGTTCCCCCCGGCGTGTATAGCTAAGATAACCGGACCTGTTGCTTCTCTCTCTATGTTGATTACCTCCATTAGTACCTGTGGCCATCGCAGGCCTCTAATACCTCTCCAGTTGAAATATGTGTCATGAAACCCCATATTCCTCCCGCCTGGGCGGACTGTCGCCCTTTTTTCTGCCCAGTATATGTACGAGTGGCCTATCACCCACACTGTTGGCTTATCGTCACCTATAAAAGAAACAAACCACGTTAGGATAACAAGTCCTGTCTTATGTATCTCGCAAAACACACGGATCGCCATCTGCCTATCCTCTGCACTTCCGTTTCTGACAGTCCTGCTCTAGCTGCTTCCGTGGCCGCGCCTATGCGGAATGAGTGTGTCCCGTAATCTTTGGGGTGGTTCCCTGCTGATGTTAGGCATTTATTAAATATAAATTGGAACTGGTATCTTGATAATGGCGTTCCATCAATGTGTGATAGGAAGAAATTACTTTGTGGCCTGATGGCTGTATATGTTTTTACTATTGTTACCGGACACAGTGTACTGTTTGTGGGTTTTAGAAGCACCCAAGTGCCCTTGCCCGCTGGGTCTGTTTTGGATTTGCGTATGCGTAGGCGTATTGCATTATTGGCTATGACTACGTCCTGGTGTAATAAGCCTCCACTGGTGGTGATTTTGGATCGAGGGACTAATTCACTTATGCGTAGTGCCCCGAAAAAGGCGATCACAAATGCAGCAGACAGTAGTGTTGCTTCAAATTGTGAGTGGCATGTTAATGGTGTTAGGGATATGATTTTTGAGAGCAGATTTAGTGACACGGGATGTCTGCACTCCTGACTTGTCTGACCTCTTTTCCACCCTTTTAAGGCTTGACTGATGATGAATCTTTTTGTCACATCTCCCCAATTCAGTAGTTGGAAATGAAATGCTACTCCGGTCCGCCACCGCTGCGCTGACGCCCCTGATATTCCCCTCATTATTAGCTGGTGGAGAAATTCTATGGTTACATCTAGTCTGGCTTGTTCACATTGGTCAACCAGTCTGCCTGCTACTAGTCGTGTCCAGTCTTCCCATGCCTTACCGTATGCTTTCCACATTGACGGGGCGACTGACGCTCTGATTAATGGCATCAGCTGTTCGCCACTAGATCCCATAGGGAGGGTGGGCAACTGGTGCCCGACGGGTGGGCTTTGGGGAGGCGCTCTCTGAAAACCTGCCAATTGAATTGTGATAAAGCGTTAGCAGCAGCGCTAGATCCCCCCTCCACATTGTGGCTAGCGCGGACCCATACATTGTGTTTTAGGCACAGGAATGCTAGCCGGCGTAGTAGGCGTAGCACTGGGAGAAACGATGATGCCATCTTATTAATGCAGTGCGCTAGGCTGGTGTTATTTGTTATGAAGCGTATATTTTTGTTCGCTAGGTACGTGCCCCATATTTCTATGGCTACCACTATTGGGAAGAGTTCCAGGAGTGTCTGTTTTTTTGTTAACCCTTGTTCAGACCAATACGGAGGCCATAAGCCTGTGCACCACTGGTTATCTAGTATCGCTGCATATCCGCCCACTTCTGCTGCCCCGGTGAATAATGTTAGTTCAATGTTGGACTGTTCTGCTGACATAAATAACGTGTGACCATTGAATGATTGTAAGTATGTTTTCCACACCTCTAAGTCCGCCCGAAGCTGCCTGCTGATTCTGATTCTATGACTCGGTTTTAATGCACGTTTTGTTGCAAGGTATAAACGACGAGAAAAAACCCTTCCGACTGGCATCACCTGGCTCGCGAACACGAGGAGGCCTAGTAACACTTGCATCTGTTGTAGTGTTACTTTCCGTACTGTGCAAAATCACTCGAGGTGTAGTGTTTTTTGTATTTTTTCTGTTGGGAGGTGGAATAACCTTGCTGTGGTGTCGATTTCGATGCCTAAGAACGATAGCTTTGTTGTGGGGCCTATGGTTTTTGTAGGGCATAATGGGACTCCGAACCGTCGAGAGATGTTTGTGAATTCGTTAAGAAATGATTGGCATTGATATGAGTCTTTGGGTGCGACGAATAGGAAGTCATCTAGGTAATGTGTGACGGACCTATTGCCGGTTTCATACCTCAACACCCATTCTAGGAAGGAACTGAATAGTTCGATGTAATAACAAGATATTGAACAACCCATTGGGAGGCAAGTGTCGTAGAAGTATTCATCGTCCACTTGGCATCCCAGCAGGTGGTAGCAATCTGGGTGCACCGGTAGTAGGCGAAAGGCGGATTCTATGTCGGATTTAGCAAGCAGCGCTCCGGGCCCCGCATCGCGTACTAACATTACTGCTCTGTCGAACGACTCGTAGGAGACTGAGGCATCTTCAGACGAAATACCGTCATTTACAGACTCTCCTTTTGGGTAAGATAAATGATGGATAAGCCGGAATGAACCTGGCTCTTTTTTGGGGATTATTCCCAGAGGGGAAACTCTTAGGTTACTGAATGGTGGTGTTGGGAAAGGGCCCGCCACTCTGCCTAGAGCTACTTCTTTTTGTATTTTTTGCCTAAGTATTTCAGGGTGCTCTTTTGCAGATTTAAGGTTATTTGCAAAGGTGGGCGATTTATTAAGTTTGAAAGGGATGAAAAAAACCGTATGTGAAACCAAAACGTAACTGTCCCGCTGCGTCTTTCTTAGGATATTGGTCTAGCCAGGGGCCCATCGCGTTTACGCTCACCGGGGTCCTTGGATTCTGACTGTGGGAGTTTAATTGATAATTTGCTTGTGGGACGAGAACATCTTGCCGCGGGGTGGGCTTCACCGCAGGCTGAGCATTCATGTTTGTATCTGCATAAGGCGTAGAAACGACAGTGTCCCTCATTGTACTGCCAGCTGGCCCCTGGTCTACGTACTACCACTGAATTTTGGCCTGCTGTTGTCTGTTGTCCAGTAGCCGTTGTTGGAAAGTGATGGTGTTTCTGTGACAGCATTCATCGCAACCATACGTCTGTAGCTTTTACCCCCCAGCCTAGCTGTGGTTGCAGGACCTACCGCCTATGGAACTCTTCATCGTAGCGCCACCATGCTGAACCGTCGTGGGCTTTGTACGAGTTATACACCGTATCCTGGTATATGAATAGTTCCGAGCAGCGTTCCGGATGCTTTTGGCCCATGATGCAACCCAGCACAGAAAACGCCTGTAACCAGTTACTCATCGTCATTGCAACCTTTTGTCTGTTTCTGTCGAATGGTCTGTCGGCTATCCTTTTCTCTTTGTCTATAGTATGTTGGTCAGCGGTTACAAGTGACCAAATGTCGATGCAGTCATTATTCCATATTTTAATTCTGGTTTCCTCGTCTATGTGTGAGCCCAATGGGCTTTTCCCGCAAAAGAATGTGTCTTTGTGTATGCTGGCTAATGGTGGAGTTCTTTTAGTAGAATTATGTATAGCGCCTGGTGGCGCGGATAGTTGTTCGACTATGGCCTTAAGGGCCGCTATTAAGTTGGTGTTACTATTTCCCATTTCAGTTATACTTATATTGCACGCACCCATTCCTGCGGCTGGAGGAGGGACTCCGATGTGTGGAGGGACTCTGACACCTGTCTCGCTCGGGGTGAGCGGCGTGCCTCTGCTCGTAGACCTGCGTGAAATCGTTGTATCGTGCAGACTGTAAGCTCTGGAGGGTGCCATTGTATCGTTTCTGTCCCCCGGAGGACGGGATCGGTGCAAGCGGCTGTTGGGGCTCGACGATGCGCTCGACATCTCTGATGCAGAGGATGGTGAGCGCCACCTTGAGGACTGCGACCTGTGACCCCTCCTGTGGGATGCCAATCTCCGCTTTGCTTGAGATGTCCGCTTCCTTCGCCGGTGACTTGTGTGCGATGGCGTAGATCTGTCGTCGGAAGAACTACAGCGAGTTCGCCTAGAGTGAGTACGCCTGGAGTCTCTGTGTCCCTGAGGGTGTATGGGGGGTTCTGCGCAGTTTACATGTGTCCCACCGGGACATGTCGGTGCTATTTGTGGCCAGGGCAATGCTATAGCGGTGTCAAGCGCGTGCGTCGCTGCGCTATTATAGGGGTATATGGGGGAGGCGAGGATGGTCGCTGAAGTGTTTAGGCTCCGCATCGTGTCCATCAGGGGGGTATTGATACTGTGACTGGGCGCTGGATGGGCTGCGGTGATTACAGGGCCGCAATGTCCCCTGGATGTGTAGTGTCACGTGTTCTGTTTTGGGAACTTTTTCTTTTATTTTTAATAGGAGTTTTTCTGTGGGGCATTGTTTGGGGGGGAGGCAGAGCACAGCCCCCGGCAGAGGATTCCTGTCTGGAGCTCTGCTCTGCCACAGCCCCTGCTGTGTGTTGAGGGGGCGGGGAATGGTTACTAAGTGGCCCGCAGCTTCTTCTGTGAGGCTGCGGGGTGCTGTGCCTAAAGCGCTCTGGAGGACGGGAGTGCCTGCTGGACCTCCGCCCTCCAGGGCGCTCCTCGGCAGGATGCGGGACGGGAGTGTTAACGGGGGTGGGGAACAACAGGCTCTATGCTGTCTCCAGCGCCGGCGGCAGGCAGGAGACCTGAATCCCCTCTGTGCCCGCCGCCGACATGGAAGACAGCCCGCACTCATTTATTAGTGCAGCGGAGCCCTGCGCCCGCTGTGAGTGAGGCGCAGGGTCCACTGCCGCACTAGCTTCAGCTTCCTGCTCCGCCCCGCAGCTTTCTGGACTGGGGGGCATGACCTGCGGGGTCACGTGAGGCGGACATGCGCAACCCACATGCGCATCGAGCGCTTCCTGCCCTCCAGCTCCGCCTCCCCCAACATGCCTCTTCGGCCTAGTGGAGTTGCGCGCCCGCTTCCGGACCGCCACGTCTGCCCGCTTCCCCGAGTCAGCGCGCGCCCGCAGCACTACCGCAGCCACCTGCCGTCCCGTGCCGGGTTGAGTGGCCCGATGAACACTGTAAAGTTGTGCGGATGCGGCGGTCAGGTGAGGACGGGGATCGGGACCAGGCCGCGGAAGTAATGCAGCCCCCCGTTCCAGATGACCCGACCGCCGTGGAGGGGACCGTTGTATCGTGGGCAATTGGAGTGAGTAGGCCCAAGTGGTGAGGGGACTGGGACTGGGGAATATGATGTTCCCATAAGGGGTTGAGGGCCAGGGGCAGGGTGATCTGGGGATTTAGAGCTTGGGGCCAGGGGGATGAGCGCTGAGCACCCGACATGAGAGCCTGTAACCAGCGCTCGCCCCCCTGTGCAAACCCAGCCTGGAGGGCCTCAGCAATCTGACCTGATCCTGAAATCTCCATGACATTCGACTCCGGGACCAGCAAAGAAAGGAAGTAACGTGGGATGTCCCGGTGTTTATGTATCCAGGGGACGGCTTGCAGCAGCCGTCCCTTTCGCTTCATTGGATCCTTCTGGGGGCTTCAGGATCACTGGTCAGTAAGGGGCAGAGAAGGGGGGGTCACCAATCGCCACGGCCCAGGGAGGGGCCACCACAGTCAGTGACTCCCTCCTTATTTAGTATGGAGTCTACCATTATGTCATCAAGATGGGTTTGTTGTGATCTACCTGCCAGATGAGTAAAAATGGGAGCATTAGTCAACCCAAATGCCATCACAAGGTTTTCATAGTGCCCCTCAGGAGTATTGAAGGCCGTCTTCCACTCATCTCCTCAATGTGAATGAGATTATAAGCCCCCCTGAGGTCTAGTTTAATCAAATTGTAGGAGCCAAATGGTTTTCTAAAGAGGTCTGGGATGAGAGGGAGAGGATATGCATCCCAGACCGTAATCTGATTAAACTCGCAAAAATCAAGGCAGGGGCACAACCCCTAGTTTGTTTGTTTTTTGACAAAGAAAAACCCCACTGCAACGGGAGATGAAGAAAGTCTTATATGGCCCTTTGGTAGACTTTCAGTGATCTAGTTTTTCATGGCCTACCTCTCTGAACCAGAGATATTATATAACCTGCTTTTTTGGTAGCTTGGCCCCAGGAATAATATTACCGACGCAATCATAAGGATGATGGGGTGGAAGTTCTTGACTCCCCTGTTCAGAAAACACATTCCTGAAATCAGACCCACCGTGGCTATCCGAGTGACCAAGCAGTGTTCTTGGCAATACTCGCTCCATTTTACCACCTCCCGAGTCTGCCAGTCTACGGCTAAGTGCCCACGATGCAGAAATGCTCTGGATTTTTCCTGAGCGTTTCTGCATCTCCCTGGCAGAAAAAAATGCATGCGGATTGTACATGCGGATTGTACATGCGGATTGTACATGCGGATTGTACATGCGGATTGTACATGCGGATTTTACATGTGTTTTTCCTGCCAGGGACAAGCGTAAGTGAAGCGTTTTTTCACTTGCATTTCCGCATGCGGGTTGTCAAGCGGTTTCCAAGCGATTTTAGCATCACTTGGAAAGTGCTTGACAACTTGGTCACACTATATAAATACGTGCAACCGGCATGGATTTATATAGTGTGACCAAGTTAATAGTTGAAGAAAAAAGATTAAAAATGGTAAAAAAAAAACAAAAACATTTTACTTACCTTCTGATGGCCCCTGGTCTCCTGTACGGCTCACGGTGGTGTGAAAGGACCTTCCATGACGTCATTTAGTCATGTGACAGGTCACGCGACCGCCGACGAGCCGTACAAGAGACTGGACGCAGCGGAGAAAAGACCGGGGGCCATCAGAAGGTAAGTATAATGTCTTTTTATCTTTTCTTTTTTTTTTTTTTTTTTTACTACAGGTACCATGGTACCCGGGTCTGGAGGAGAGTCTCCTCTTCTCCAGACCCGGGTACCATCCGCACGTTGAATCGCTTAATATCCGCATGTGCACATGTAGTCATGCGGATATTAAGCCATTCAATGGAGGCGAAAACGTCGCGATTACGCAAAATAATTGGTAGTGCTGCGGATTTTTCCGCACTGATAATGCGCAGCGGAAATTTCCGCAGCATGTGAACAGCACATGCGGATTATCATTGGGGAACATTGCAGACCTTCTACCAAGCGTTTAAGCGTTTCTGCAATGGAATTGCCGCTGCGGAAACACTTAAAAGACGCATAGTGGGCACACAACCTACCACAGGATTGTGCAGCGTAAACCAAGGTAGTCTAAGGACCACAGGAGAGGGCAAGCCCTCTAGCACATAACAGTCAATAAATTTTGAGTGCAAGGCCCCTACCTGCAGATGTAGCACACGAGCGACAAGAGTAAAATACCCCTAGCTCAAGGGTGCAGAGTCAATGGCGATTATGGGTGTTGAGCCAGAAAATTTATGAGGTTTGAGGTCCTGATCGGACCTAGCGTCGATCAAAATAAACCCCGCCCCACTGTCCAGAAAGGCAAAAATTACCACCATACTTTTGCCAAGATGGATCTTGGACGGTAAAAAAAAAAATTGTGACCTACCCACAGAGGAAATAAGTACACCCCCGAGTTGCCAATTCACCCCGCAACTCGGGCGCCTTAGTTTTCCGGTGGGTGTTTAGGAATTTAGGAAAGACACACACACACACACACACACACACTCCCCCTTTCCGCCAAACCACAGTTGGACCAACAGAACAAGTCGCCACACCCAACAGCATGGGTTCCTCAGTTAACTCAAACCTCGGTGCCCTTGACCCCAGGCCCCCTGCAAATTGGAGTGTCTCCTTATGTCTCTGGAAAAGACAGCGGTTAACACACAAACGCCTCTTCAAAACAACCAACACCTCCGACTCCAGAACTAGGCAGCATAAATCTAACACTGGCAATCCAAGATTGCCAGAGGCGAGTATATATAGGAGAGGGGAGAGGCCAACACTGAACAGCTGAGACCATCAATGCTGGAAAGCTCTAGCAGCTCTCAACTGAACAGATTAACCTTTGCACTGCTAGCAGAAACCTTCACGGTTTAATATGATAGTGAAGTGCTTCTAATCAGTGCAGGAGCTCAGACGCTGCAGTCTTCTGGCCCCTCTAGTTACGGTAAACCCGTGGTACCTGGATTCCAGCGATGTGTCACTTACTGAGCTGCTTGATGCAGTGTTGATAAAATCCCTTTATTAGCTGCAGATGTTCTGCCTATGCACAGGGTACACAGAAAGCTGTCAATCAGTGGTGCGGGTGGGGCTATATATAGAGCTCATGAATGTGGAGGACTACATGGTAGCAGGTTTACTAGTCCTTGAGTGATAAAACTAAAACAAGCAGCCAGTTATTGACACATGGCTGGAATCAGAGTCTCTGTCTTTATATAATCAAAATCTAATAAGATTATAGATGCAAGTGTACAATAAATCTGGAAGAATAAAGAAGTAATCAGTATATCATAAATTATATCTACCCTACAGGTAGCATATGCATTATAATTACATACAACGTCACTAAGGAAAAGTACCTCATTTGCGTCGACCACCAATAATTCACCTTGGCAAGCAGAAAGGGACCTTGAAACTACGTAGCTAAAATCAACATGACCCTACAAAAGTACAAAAACGTTAAAAGGGAAAACATGTTGGACAAATATGGATTGATGGATACAAGGCGCATTCTTAAATAACCATGTATAAATGTGAGGGGAGTCATTTCGTATGTAGATGGACAAAGAATGCTGAGCGTTGGAAACATGTTGCTATGTTGCATAAATTTTTCACTTGAACCTTGTGGATTAATGGACTTTTAAAGATGAAATAATAAAGATGGATTTTATGGAGCTGGAGTTCCTTTTCTTTTTCCTGTGATTTACACACGTGTGGCCACACGATCTCCAGGCTTCAGCACGCCGAGAGCCGCTGTGGGTGAGCTGGTGGTTTTTTTTCTATAGCATTCTTAAATAGGCTGTGCCAAGATCGCAACTTTTTGGCTATTCTGTGGGGGGGGGGGGTGAAACTGGGACCTCCAATGATCAGAAGAACAGATGTCTCACATCCCCTTTTTTAATGGAGTGGTGCCATTGTCTATGGGACTGATGGAGATAGCTAAGCTCTGAATTCGGCCATCTCCAGCAGCCCATTACACTTTGAGTGGAGCAGCAGTGCACGCGCTCATCGGCCAATCCATTGGCGTAATATGGCTCGTGCACCTGATTTCCTGTGATTGGGGTCCCAGAGATGGGTCCCCAGCTATTAGCAAGCAATCTGTTCTGTAGAAAAGTGATAAGTTGTAATCTGAGAGCAAACTCTTTCAATTTTAAAATATTGGATAGCTCTTATGGGCGTCTATAAAAAAAAAAAAAACAGTGTTAGATCTACAGGGTCGGCCATTTATATGGATACACCTAAATTAAATGGGAATGGTTGGTGATATCAACCTGAAACAACGGATACTGGAAGCCTGTGCTAGCATTTCTTCTGCGGTGTTGCTATCAGTGTGTCAAGAGTGGGAGAAGAGGGTTGCATTGACAATCCAACACAATGGGCAGCACTTTGAACACATTTTATAAGTGGTTATAAACTTGTACAAAACTCATGAAAGAATAAAGTTACGTTAAAACAAAGCACACCATTGTTTTCCTTATGAAATTCTCAATAAGTTTGATGTGTCACATGACCCTCTTCCCATTGAAAAAATAAAGTTGGATCCAAAATGGCCGCCATGGTCACCACCCATCTGGAAAAGTTTTCCCCCTCCCATATACCAATGTTCCACAAACAGGAAGATGATCTCACCAACCATTCCCATTTCATTTAGGTGTATCCATATAAATGGCCCACCCTGTAAAATAATAAATTATTATTATTATTATTGCAGCTGCTGCATTTTGTATAACTCATTCAGTATCTGAACATCTGCAACAAGAGCACAGAGAAACAAATCAAGAAGAAACGTCACACTCACCGGAGTGTGGATCAGGTTCAGGAGATACTTCTTTCCCTCGTAAGTGTAAACCAGAGACGCAGTCTGGGCCTTCACCGTAATCCGGGCTCCCTCTCCACCTGCAGCTTGTCCAGAACTTGCTTATTGGAGGCGGCTTTTGGAATACACCCTGAGGGAAGGAGCGAGACCCCAGAATCCACACTGTTAGCTTGTGGTGGCAGTGTCCCCCTCCATACTAGTCTGTCAAGGTTAGCTTGTTTCTGTGTTTTATATATGTATTTTATGTGTGTAAACCCTCTTCATGTGTACAGCAGCCTGGAATGAACGCTGCTTAAAAAATAAATAATAGCGTAAGGCCTCATTCAGACCACAGTGATTTCTCTTGTAGGTAAAAAAAAAAAAAGACCGATTTTCATCAGCTTTGTTTTGCATCCGAGAAGTTCTAAACTTTGATTTGGATCAAAATCCGACAGGTCAACGTGTTTCGGTGAAAAATACACGATCCGCAGAAATATGTGAACAGCCCTAGACTATAATAGATATGAGTTCTGTGAAAAACAAGGATCGAGCTCGTACGAGATCCAACATTTCATTCTATAAATCTTCATAAATAATTAAGTAACGTGCCAAATTGCTTTTTTTTGTGTATGTTTTGCGTGTACGGAGGGAAAGTTCCCAGTGCTAGTGTCTATGGTGCTCCATTAGGCTAGGGCTACCTTGTGACTGTGTGTGGCGCTACTGATTGAGCAATAGCTCCAGTTCAAAGCAATATACTAATTTTAAAAGGAAATCTGTTTGACCTCAGATGTGGGCATGCAGGCCTTTGACATGTAAATCTAAACCAATGGACACTTTTATATCTTCTACCTGTTGCTGCACTCCTAAGTAATTAGAATTTTGGTTCACATGCAAATGAGGAGTTAAGTCTCTGTCTCCTGAGATTATCTCCCACAGCAAGCATCCGTTCTCTTTAGGCTACGTTCCCATCGCTTTTGATGAGTTTTCGATGTTGCAGATTTTCTACAGCATTCCTGCACCTATTAAGTAAAATAGGTTACTTGTTTTTTTTTCTTTAAATCTGTAACATCAAAAGCTCACTGAAAGCTCGTGGTGGGAACTTAGCCTCCGTGTCAATGATAGCTCACAGTTTTTTGGGATGTCAGGCACCAAGCAAGGAAAATCAGAAAGTAAGCTATAACTCAAGATAAAGAGGCTGGTGCTGGGCAGGGAAGCAACCTTGGAAGGCTGAGGCTCGGTAAGTGCTCCGTTACACCCAGAGCACTCAGAAATGCAGCAACAGATAAAAGATATAGAGGTGTCTATGGATTTAGCTTTCCAAATCCTGCATGGTCATGAAAGAGAATTGGAGGGAGGGGTATATCTGATGGATTCCCTTAAATTATTAAATGGCAATTGCAGTTCACATAGTTGCATACTACTTAATCTTTAGCGCTACAAAAATTTGTACTTCAAGCACCAGTAAAAAAGATTCCTTAGAGGTATCTGGTCACTATTAGTGATGATCGAGTGTGTTCTATCAACCCCTCTGGCGAGCACGCTCGGGTGCTCGCTGAGTATTTTGGCATGCTCGGCCTTTCTTTTAATGTCGCCGTGCCTGCAAGTGTCACGGCTGTTAGACAGCGTGCTCGCCGAAGGGGTTCATAGAACACGCTCGATCATCACCAGTCACTATACATGAGTATACCATAAAAAACAACATATTATATAGTGAATAACACAGACACTATTCAATACAGCAGGGTTGAGGTGTATTTTGTGGTACAAAATTACAGTATTTTTGAATGACACCATTCACTTTACTGTGCAAGATATAGAAAAAAGGGTAATGAACTCCAAATAAAGTGAAATGGTGCAGAAGAGAAAAAAACAAAAACATTTCACTGCTTTTAAAAAATTCTAAACTTTGCAAACAAATTGTTTGGCTCATGTTTCAATTTTCTAAGACCGTTTTTAATACTTACCATTTTGGGGTACAACTTTTTGATTGCTCCATCAAATGAATAGTCATAAGTTACTTACCGGTAACGGGATTTTTCAGAGACCATGACAGCACCACGAGAGAGGGGATCCGCCCACCAAGGAGAGGAAACCTACAGGCTTAAAAGGGCACCGCCTCTCTCCCGCCTCAGTTTGGATTACAGAGCACTGAGAGGACCGCCAGGTTAATGAACACAGCAAACAATCACAAAGTTGCCATACCACACGACACCTATTGAGTGTGAGATTATAATTTATAAAAGGGGAGTGCTCCCACAAACGTGAAGGGAGGGAATGTAAGGGTGCTGTCATGGTCTCCGAAAAATCCCAGTACCGGTAAGTAACTTAAGATTTTATCGGTCGACCATGACAGCACCACGAGAGAAATACAGGGATGAAGTAATCTATTGAAGGACCACAGCCTGGAACACTCTTCTCCCAAAGGTGAGGTCAGCCGATACTATATAGGTTAGATATCGGGGTGTCTATGGAATGTAGAGGGACAGGACCAGGTAGCAGCCTTACATATGTCTTCTAATCAAGACACCTGTCTTCTCAGCCCAGGAGGTCACCACAGCCCGGGTGGACTGAGCCTTCAACCTTCCTGGCACTTCCTTGCCGCTAGATGTATATGCTAGAGAAATGGCCTCCCTATTCCATCTAGCTATGGTGGACTTTGTGACATTAGACCGTTTTCTAGCCCCTTGGTAGGATATAAATAAAGAGTTATCTTTAATAGCTTTTGGTAACTGAATGGTACCTAACCACACATCTCCTCACGTCTAACGTATGTAACTCCGCCTCTTTCTGGTTACTAGGATTTGGACAAAAGGAGGGTAGGAGGACTTCCTGAAGTCTGTGGAAATGAGTGGCTACCTTAGGGAGAGAGAGAGTGATTTTTAGACTAGATCCTGCCTATCATCCAGAATTTGAGTAAACGGCGAGGCCATAGACAGGGCCTGGTTGTCACTAATGCTCCTGGCTGAGGTTAAAGCTATTAACAAAGCGGTCTTAAGGGAGAGGCAGTTAAGGGTTGCTGACTATTAGCTCAAACGGCGAGCTAGTCAAGGCCTTTAGAACCAAATTTAAATCCCAGGGAACCAAGCTGCTTTTAATAATAGGTCTAGATCTAAAAGCTGCCTTAATGAACCGAGAAACCCAGTAGTTACCCGCTAGATCACAGCTATATAGGGAACCCAAGGCAGAAACCTGAACTTTAAGGGTGCTGGTGGATAACCCTAGTTCAAGACCTTTTTGTAAAAACGCCAAGATTTTTCCTATTGGCGCCTTCCCCTCCCCCATCAACCCCAGGTTTTCAGCTGTGCATCAGGATGGTTACTAGACCTTGGGAAAAACGTTTCCGATTTAGCAGTGTCTTTTCAAGTTCCACACCGTCAAGTGGAGGCCAGTTGCTTGAGGAAATACGGAATCTCTGGAAGAACCCAAGGATCGGAGATGGACATGCTCCTCAGGCATGAGAACCAGGGCCTCCTGGGCCAAAAGGCTGCGATCAGCAGAACCCTGGCCTTGTCCTCCCTGATCTTTCTTATGACTATGAGAAGAAGAGCCAACCAGGGGGAGGCATACGCCAGGCTGAAATCCCAACGTATCAGGAGAGCATCCACAGCTAGGGGATTTAGGGAACACAAGATCTTTGTCTTCCGATTTAGTTTTGTGGCAAACAGATCTACCTGACCGGAGGGCCCCCCACCCCCCCATCTTCGGCTATTTGGGTAAAAATTCCTTGATTTAGTTCCCATTCCCCTTGCATCAGAGGATAGCAGCTTAGGAAATCTGTTCTGGTGTTTTCTTTTTCCCTTATATGGAGGGCCATCAGGGAAAGGAGGTGACTTTCTGTAATCTGGAAGAGATGATCTGTCACTCATCAGCAATCTTGACCATGTGTCCCCCTGGTGGTTCACATATGCTATCGCAACTAGATTATCCAAGAGGATCTTTACATTCTGGCCCTGAAGGAAAGGTAAGAAATTATTCACCGCCTTGTCTACCGCCAGAAGTTCTTTTGCATTGGAGGAGAGACCCTTTTCGATATCTGACCAGGTCCCCTGGGCTCCCCACCCTCTGGGACTCGCATCTGTGGTAATTGTGCTAGTGACCCCAAGTACCCAGGGAACCCCTCGAGATTGGTGGCAGGATGAGCCTAACCTCTATAAAGATTTTACTGACCGGGGTGATAAGGACTAGAGATGAGCGGTGTTCGACTAGAACTGTTCGCCAATCTCAAATTCGAGCTGTTTTGGGCGGTGTTCGAGTCGTTCAAAGAACGCGAACGATTTGCAAAAAATTCGGCTGTTCGAGGTTATGTTCGATAACTGTTCGTGCACCAAAAGCGTGTCCTGCATGTCTGGTGCTATTTAGAGCACCAATCATGCAGGGATTGTCTGCCACTCACTGTAATGCCACAGCCATGGTGGTTGTGGCATTACAGTGGTTGCCCAAATTGATGGGAACAGTGCTCACAGTGAAACATGAAAAGCCGGCAATTCAGCAGCGGCATACACCGGTACCCGACAATTTAGAACCGAAAGAATAAAGCATCACACATAGATTAGATAGAAACATGTCAGTCACATATATAAGAAGTACAGTGACAGTGTTGGTTACTGTACTTGTCATTTAGTGTTAAAGGATTTATTAAAAAAAATATTGGTGTTTTCATGCACCGTCTCTTTAAAAAAGCCGGCCGGCAATTCAGCAGCGGTACCCGACAATTTATAACAAAAAGAATAGAGCATCACACATAGATTAGATAGATAGAAACATGTCAGTCACATATATATGAAGAACAGTGACAGTGTTGATTACTGTACTTGTCAAAAAAATTGGCGTGGAGTTCCCCATAATTTTAGTCACTAGCGGTGGTTAAGCAGACGGCTGGGGCAGATGTTTGAAGCCTGGGAAGGGGGTAATACCCATGGAGCTTCCCAGGCTACTAATATCAGCCCCCAGCTGAATACCTAGCCTTTACTAGCTATTAAAATGGGGGACCCCCTAAAAAATGACGTGGGGTCCCCCATATTTTAATAGCTAGCAAAGGCTAGGCAGACAGCTGGGGGCTGATATTAATAGCCCAGGAAGGGTGCCATGAATATTGGCCCCCTCCCAGGCTAGAGACAACAGCCGTCAGCCGCCCCAGAAATGGCGCATCCATAGGATGCGCCAATCCTGGCACTTAGCCTCGCTCTTCCCACTGCCCTGTAGCGGTAGCAGTGGGGTAATAGGTTTGGGGTTGATGTCAGCTTATAATGCCAGCTGACATCAAGCCCAGGTTAGTAATGGAGAGGCGTCTATAAGACACCCCCATTACTAACCCCATAGTCAAAGTTACAAAAAGACACAAACACCCAGAATAAAGTCCTTTAATTGAAATAAACACACAATTCTTTATTGTTCTAAATGAAACCATACTTACCATCATGCCCATTCCAGCTGAAGCCAACGATCTCCTGCAATAAAAGTAAAATAATAAAGCAACATCATCCTTACCTTTCCATGGTTCCCACGACAGCTTCAGCTCTGCTACATTCACATGATAGGCTGGACCGCAGCAGAACGCTGCCATCCAGCTTGCCATGCGGCAGACACTAAGAAGCGCAGGCATGCTTGCGCTCCTCAGTGTCTGGCTGTGACGGCATCCAGATGAGCCCAGTTCATGTCCAATGAACTCAGCTCACCTCATGCACGTCACTGACAGCGTGGGAAAATTCTCCTGCGCATGCGGTGAGTGCAGGAGTATTTTCCCACGCTGTCAGTGACGTGCATGAGGTGAGCTCATGTCCAAAGAACTCAGCTCACCTCATGCACGTCACTGACAGCGTGGGAAAATTCTCAGCGCTTGAGCAGGAGAATTCTCCCACGCTGGGATGGCATTGAGGTGACAGGCTGGATCACAGGTGAGTGCTGCCATCCAGCATGCCATCCTTCATAGACACTGCAGAGCGCAGGCATGCTTGCGCTCTGCAGTGTCTCTGAAGTACAGTAACCAACACTATCACTGTACTTATATATGTGACTGACATGTTTCTATCTATCTAATCTATGTGTGATGCTCTATTCTTTCTGTTATAAATTGTCGGGTACCGCTGTTGAATTGTCGGCCGACTTTTTTAAAGAGACGGTGCATGAAAACACTAATATTTTTTTTTAATAAATCCTTTAACACTAAATGACAAGTACAGTAACCAACACTGTCACTGTACTTCTTATATATGTGACTGACATGTTTCTATCTATCTAATCTATGTGTGATGCTCTATTCCTTCTTTTCTAAATTGTTGGGTACCGGTGTATGCCGCTGCTGAATAGCCGGCCGGCTTTTTTTTTTTAAAAGAGAGTGTCTTCTGAGCAGTTTGTCAGCTTTTGGACACCTTTGAAGGTGTTTTCTATGTGTTTCTATGTGTTTTTGTTTGCCTGCCATTGGTTTTAACGGTGTTCGACGAACAGTTCCACGAACATCCCGGTGTTCGACGAACCGAACCCAAACACTACGGGGTTGGCTCAACACTAATAAGGACATCTTCCCTTCCAAGCGCCCCTTAAGAGAAACTACATTATGTAGCAGATCCCACTGTAAAACCCTGGAATGGTATTGTGCTCACAGAACCCACGATATCAGGGTACCCAACAGGTACATTGCACCTCCAAGGGACATGACCGAATTTGCTATGGCTTTCTTCACCGGGCCCCTCATTTATCGTATTTTAGCTTCCGGGAGGTAGCATTCTTGAGATTCGCAATCCCCAAAAACTGCTGAACTGTCGAGTAATCTGGATCGTGTGCTCGCGATTCCGGACGAAATCCGTGACACAGTGACGGCAGGGTGAGATATTGCGTGATCTCCACGGTGCCGTCTCTGAGGAATCCCTGACGCTGCGCATTAAAAAGAATATTGCACAGTGACAAGATCCTGCTGAGCCACTGAGAGTTAGAATTGACAACCGACACATGCGCAGAGTAGCAGGGACTAGCCCAGCCCCTGAAACAGGCATCACTGATGACGCTTCATTCAGGGTGGGGAAAGAGGCAGCAGCAGGGACCGCAGCCTCTGCTCCTGATCACGTCCGTCTTCATATCCCAGGATGCACTGGGGATTTTCAAACTAAATGTTATCAAACAGGAAGTTGGTAAAAAAAAACAAAATATATACACACATACAAACACACCCCAGTTAGATAAATTTAGATTAACTTCTAATTAAAGTATATTAGAAAAGCAATTACCATATTTTTCGGACTATATGACGCACCGGACCATAAGACGCACCTAGGTTTTAGAGGAGGAAAATAAAAAAAAAATTAAGCAAAAAATTGTTCATGATGCACTTTTAAGGGGGAGGGGGGTCTTCTGCTGACACTGGTAAAGGAGTAATACCCAATTCTGACAAAATCCCCCATTCCGGTACGCACGGCACCCCTCATCCCCCATCCCGGTAAGTACGGCACCCCTCATCCCCCATCCCGGTACGCACGGCACCCCTCATCCCCCATCCCCGTACGCACGGCACCCCTCATCCCCCATCCCCGGTACGCACGGCACCCCTCATCCCCCATCCCCGATACGCACGGCACCCCTCATCCCCCATCCACGGTACGCACGGCACCCCTCATCCCCCATCCCCGGTACGCACGGCACCCCTCATCCCCCATCCCGGTACGCACGGCACCCCTCATCCCCCATCCTAGTATGCATGGCACTCCTCATCCCCGTCCCGGTATGCATGGCACCCCCCCCTCATCCTCGTCCCGGTATGCATGGCACCCCTCATCCCCGTCCCGGTATGCATGGCACCCCTCATCCCAGTCCTGGTATGCATGGCACCCCTAATCTCCATCCTGGAATGCATGGCACCCCTAATCCCTATCCTAGTATGCATGGCACCCCTAATCCCTATCCTAGTATGCATGGCACCCCTAATCCCCATCCTAGTATGCATGGCACCCCTAATCCCCATCCTAGTATGCATGGCCCCCCCTAATCCCTATCCTGTTATGTATGGCCCCCTTATCTTTATCCTGTTATGTAAGGCCCCCCTCAGCCTTACCCTGGTATGTATGGTCCCCTCATCCTTACCCTGGTATGTATGGCCCCCTCATCCTTACCCTGGTATGCATGGTCCCCCTAATCCCCATCAGGCTGCACATAAAAAAAAATAAACACTCATACTCACCTTTCTTCTCTCTCCTCCAGCGCTGCATCCTGTCTGCCCGCACTGATCTCTCCATGTGAGCCGCGCATGACGTCACTGCCATGCGCGGCTCACATGGAGAGATCAGCTGCTGGAAGTCACTGCTTCCCATGCCGGGTCTGTGTGCGCGGGGAGCAGTGACTTCACTCTCCTTCATAGCCGGCACACAGCTTAGCCGCGCTGCGGCTCCTGCTGCTGCCGGGCTATAGCGTGTGCCCGCTTATTAAAGGGCATGAATATTCACCCCCTCCCCACGCCCATGGGCGTGGAGAGAGGTTGAATATTCATGCCCTTAAACAGCGGGCACAGGCGATTCCGGCAGCAGCAGGAGTCGCAGCGCAGTGAATATTCATTTTATTTAGCAGCGGGGACAGTGTAGGCTGCAGCGGGCGGCCGCTGCCTCCTGTGCCCCGCTACCCACACACACACACACATATATATATATACCCACCCCCCCAACATTCGGACTATAAGACGCACCCCCCATTTTCCTCCAAAATTTTGGAAGAAAAAAGTGCGTCTTATAGTCCGAAAAATACGGTAGATTATTAAATTAAATAGAGATTTAGGATTAAATCAGTGTTGGTTTCGGACAAGCCCTTTAAATTGTTAATTGAAATAAAAACAGTTCCCCGTTGTATTAATAAGGCAGTGATTCCAACTGTATTACCACTGGGAGACCCCCAACTCACACTCCTATTTCCCGAGTGCCTTCCACGCCAAGCTTGGTTATGGAGGCTTTGGATTACTATCCATACTGTTCAGCACAGATCATGCTTCTTATGTCTTCATCAATCCCCCAGAACACAGCCCTGCATTACAGCGTCCTTCAGGCTTTGTCCAATTATTTTCTCCAAATTTGTTTGCCGATCAGTGGCAAGAGGCTGTTGAGCTACTCAATCTCCTTGTTCCTTTGGAAAATTGGCACACTCTTGCATATAACAGTAGAGAATGGCCAAATCTTACGGAGACACTGGTAGATCGCAACGAAACATGGAGAGAGCAGATGTTCAGCAGTGAACTTGGAGTCTCCCTCCTCTATGAAGCTTTGCCGTACACATCTGACTTACTCGTGAGGACTTCTCGTAATTCACATGTGCAAAAATAGTTCAATCCACAACTAAAACGCTTGAACCAACTCGTGGAAAACTGGATAAAGATAGATAAAAGGCACATTACCTGTGGGTAGCCCAAGTGTGAAGTAATTGTCAGGTCCAGGATTGAACTGGGCGATGCGATTACTTATGTATTTTGCTGCCCATTCGCAGCCCGAGCATAGTCATCAAGAATCACCAGCCGCATGATTGTGCCCACAAGCTCTCGCCTGGCAGCATGTGGCTAACAAACTGAAAAGAGAAGCGATACACAAGATAAGAGGTGACACAATAATATACAAAAGAGGTAACACAATAATACACAGTCGGCAAGTTTGGAGACTGAAACACATTCTGGCTTTCATAAAGTTTGCTGCTTCAGTTTTTATAGTGTCAATTTGCATTAACTGCAGATTGTTATGAAGAATGATCAGATGAATTGTTAAAAAAAAAAAAATGCATATTAATTTTTCCCCAAGGAAATTACTTAACCACAAAACCCCCATTTCCACAGTCATGCTTACTGAATTACAAGAGCAGGCTGGTGCTTCAAATCATTGTCTTCTGACTACCTTCAAGGAAACATGTGCAGTCATCATTGCTTTGCAGGCAAGGCCATTGCTGCTTGTAAGATTGCCCCTAGATCAACCATTTATGGGATCATTAAGAATTTAGTCTGCGGTGCATCATATACGTGTTGTGACGGATCAGCTCTTGGGTAGGTGCAGGTTCACACAGGAATGCAGTCCGCAGGTTCCAAAACAAACTGGTGGTTTATTAAATGTCCATAAACCAACCAGGAAAACAAAACATAACAGCTCTTTCAGCTGCTCGTAAAACTCGGCCTTTTAATCCGGGCCCACTAACTCCCTACACTATGTGTGCTGGAGCCTGCTTCTCCATGTCCTACATCACCAAAGCTTGGCACTTCGGGGACACATACCTCCCGTCCACGATCTGTCCGGCAGCAACCTTACATACCCCCCCTCTGCCCAAAGCAGGGGGGGCTTGGCACCTTCTGCCACCATACAACAGATACACAAAAGGTATAACGCAGTGTTTCCCAAACCCCATCCTCACAGACCCCACAGGTCATATTTTCAGGATCTCCTTAGTATTACACAGGTGATTGAAGTATCATCAAGGCATCAGGAATTTTCTCACCTGTGCAATACTAAGGAGATTCTGAAAACATGACCTATGGGGTCCCCCGCTTCCCCAATCCCACTAACAGGAGCTCTATGGAACGCTCTCTCCGTCTGCAACAAACTTTCCTACATCCATGACCTTTTCATTATTAACAAACTTTCCTTCCTTGGCATCAATGGTACCTGACTCACCCCCTCTGACATGGCCTCTCCAGCTGCACTTTCATATGTTGGATTCCACCTTTCCCACACCCCTCGCCTCATCGGCAAGCATGGCAAAGGAGTTTGTTTTCTCCTGTCAGATAACTGTACTCTGCTGCCCGACTAATCCACCTGTCCCCCCCCGCTATTCCCTGGCCTCTCCCCTCTGTCAATCCCTTCACTGGCTCCCCATTATCTAGAGACTCCAGTTGAAAACCCTAACCATGACATACCAAGCCATCCACAACCTGTCTCCTCCATATAACTGTGACTTAGTGTCCCGGTACTTACCTGCACGCAACCTCCAATCCTCACAAGATCTCCTTCTCTACTCCCCTCTTATCTCCTCTTCCCACAATCGCACGCAAGATTTCTCCCATGCATCCCCCTACTCTAGAACTCTCTACCCCAATATATCAGACTGTTGCCAACCGTGGAAACCTTCAAAAGGAAGCTGAAGATCCACCTCTTCTGACAAGCCTATGTGGCACCCCAGGGGTCTGGTTTCCACAGTAACAGCAATGTTATGTCTGAGAGCAGGTGGGAGGTCTCTTGGTCAGGAATCCTATGCATGCCACACCTCCTGCCCAGTCCTGGGAGGGGAAGAACTTCCCCTATATAAACCTGGGGCTGAGGCAGGGTTAGAGAGTTCAGAGGGAGAGTTCAGCCAGGAGGGCTGACAGGGAGCTGTGGCTCCGGCTGGGCCCAGCTCCTGGGCCATGCCAGAAGTAGAGACAGAGAAGAGAAGCAGCTATGGGAAGAAACAACAGGAGCTCTGTGGGAGCAGTGTTACAAGGAGTCAGGGGCTGGCAGCTGCAGAGCTCGCCCTGACTGAGAAGATTTCTTACCGGACCCGGAGTCCGAGGCTGTGGGGACTAACTCCTACCCAGCAGCAGAATCCGTCAGGCAGGGGATTTCAGGTCCTCTGGCCAAGAAACCCGAAGGCACGGTCACACGCATGGGACCAGCACCGCCGTCGTGGAGCGGAAGCTACTAGAAGGCCCCGAGTCACCGGCCATACGGGTGAGCACCACACGGTACACTCAGGGACGTGGGCTACTTATACCCGCCTCTAGCAAGGTAGCCAGAAGAGTATCGTTAGTTTGGGAGGCCTACAACTCCGCCTGGCCAGGGGAGATCCCATCTGCTCAAGGACTGACCAGGCCCCAATCGCTAGCCAGTACTCCGGGAGGGTCTATCGTTGTCACCAGTAAAGACCCTGAACTACACCGTACCGTCTCCGAGTGGTTCCTGCTACCCCCATCATCCACGTCGGCTGCCCTGAGGCCATACCCCTCCCGTTGGGGGTTATACTATCACGCTGCACAATCCTACCACCGGCCTCAGCGGTCTGCCCTGCAGCAGCAGCTCCTTAGCTGTACTCAACGGGTGGCGTAGTCGTCCAACATCTACCGCTGATACAGCGCCACTTAGTCTGACTCCCTGGGCACGGACCGGATCACCGCCACGAGACTACAACCCTCAAAAGATCCGGCTCCGGGTAAGCTCCCGCGTGCGCAACGCTGCGCGACACAGGCCCAGGGGTGCGTCAGCTTTTGGCGTAGTCGGCAGGATCTCGTGCCCGCAACCACCGGGTACTGCGTGCCTGAAAAAGACTGTTCAAACTTACCAGTGGTGAAGATTCCCGCCATCCGGCGCCATCTTCTGTCTTCTTCCCGCCATCCGCGAAGTTTTCCCGCCATCCGGCGCCATCTTCTGCCTTCTTCCCGCCATCCATGGAGTTTTCCCGCCGTTGGACGCCATCTTGAAGACGCCGCGTGGGAAGAAGAGGGGCGTGGACTCCGAAAGCGCGCGAGAACTGAAGCCCCGCCTCACGTCCGGACGTTGCGTAAGGTCCTGGAAGGAGCCCAGCAGACGCCGACGTCACAGGAGCGCGACGGAAGGTCCTCAACCCTGACGATCCACTGCGGAGCCGCGGCCTACGGAAGAGGATCATCGCAAGGTAGGCCACGGTCCACTAGGGGGGAGAAGGATGCCGGATACGGAGGAGAGCTTCACCGCTTCAACCCCCGCCAGCGCCACCGCTGTTGCGGTCATGCCTTTCACCATGCCCTATATCCCGGGGGCAGCCTGGCTACCCCAGTACTCAGGGGAGTCACATACCCTGCATGACTTTAGAGAAAAGCTGGATAGCCTCTTCCAGGTGTACCCCCTCACAGAGGAGTAAAAAGTGAGCATCCTGGTGGCCCAATTAACCGGGGCAGCCCAAAGGGAGGTAAAGTCCTGGCCACCTGGGAGGAGGACTGTCGCAGAGATACTAACCCAGCTAACCGAGGAGGAGCTGCAGTACTACCAATACGAGGAAAGCCAAGAGGACCCGGACGGGTCTGAGGACTACCCTCAGGAGGGAGCACAAAGAGGACATAGCTACTGAAGGGAAGTAGCGTGAATAAAGAGCTGTAAATAGTTACCCGTAAGGGTACAAGGACTGCTGCTAATTAAAATATGGTCCCCGTTGGGATTAGTGAATTGTTCCCCATGTGCCCCTATCTTAAACCAGGCTGAGGACTGTGAGCAGCCATTCCTTATCCCCACTGGCCGAGGACTGAGAGCGGCCATGTCCTGTAAATAATTATGTGTTTCTAGTAATTTATGGGAGTCTTTGGTGGATTTACCGGGAATCCTTTGTACATGGTTGGAGCGTAACCCAGGAATGGACTAAAGACTGTTAAGGACTCGGGGCAGGACAGACCCCTACCTGGTTACGTCTCCCTGTTTTGGTGAAATGGATACCTTGCTTTTCTTCAAAAACTGCACCCGGTTGCGGACACGCCGTGACCATCTTTATATGTTTTTCTTATTGTACTATTATTGTTTATACCTTGTTATGTTTAAAAATATGTTTAGTCCCGGAGTACTAAATTTCACTAGGGGGGAATGTGGCACCCCAGGGGTCTGGTTTCCACAGTAACAGTAATGTTATGTCTGAGAGCAGGTGGGAGGTCTCTTGGTCAGGAATCCTATGCATGCCACACCTCCTGCCCAGTCCTGGGAGGGGAAGAACTTCCTCTATATAAACCTGGGGCTGAGGCAGGGTTAGAGAGTTCAGAGGGAGAGTTCAGCCAGGAGGGCTGACAGGGAGCTGTGGCTCCGGCTGGGCCCAGCTCCTGGGCCATGCCAGAAGTAGAGACAGAGAAGAGAAGCAGCTATGGGAAGAAACAACAGGAGCTCTGTGGGAGCAGTGTTACAAGGAGTCAGGGGCTGGCAGCTGCAGAGCTCGCCCTGACTGAAAAGATTTCTTACCGGACCCGGAGTCCGAGGCTGTGGGGACTAACTCCTACCCAGCAGCAGAATCCGTCAGGCAGGGGATTTCAGGTCCTCTGGCCAAGAAACCCGAAGGCACGGTCACACGCATGGGACCAGCACCGCCGTCGTGGAGCGGAAGCTACTAGAAGGCCCCGAGTCACCGGCCATACGGGTGAGCACCACACGGTACACTCAGGGACGTGGGCTACTTATACCCGCCTCTAGCAAGGTAGCCAGAAGAGTATCGTTAGTTTGGGAGGCCTACAACTCCGCCTGGCCAGGGGAGATCCCATCTGCTCAAGGACTGACCAGGCCCCAATCGCTAGCCAGTACTCCGGGAGGGTCTATCGTTGTCACCAGTAAAGACCCTGAACTACACCGTACCGTCTCCGAGTGGTTCCTGCTACCCCCATCATCCACGTCGGCTGCCCTGAGGCCATACCCCTCCCGTTGGGGGTTATACTATCACGCTGCACAATCCTACCACCGGCCTCAGCGGTCTGCCCTGCAGCAGCAGCTCCTTAGCTGTACTCAACGGGTGGCGTAGTCGTCCAACATCTACCGCTGATACAGCGCCACTTAGTCTGACTCCCTGGGCACGGACCGGATCACCGCCACGAGACTACAACCCTCAAAAGATCCGGCTCCGGGTAAGCTCCCGCGTGCGCAACGCTGCGCGACACAGGCCCAGGGGTGCGTCACCTACAATCTGCAGTAAGCACCGCTCCATCATACCACTGCACGACCAGCTCTACCCTCACCTACTGTATCCTCACCCATTCATTGTAGACTGTAAGCCCTCGCGGGCAAGGTCCTCACTCCTCCTGTACCAGTCGGTGATTCGTTTTTGTTCAAGATTATTGTACTTGTTTTTTGCTATGTATATCCCTTTTCACATGTAACGCTCCATGTAATAAAAGGCACTATAACAAATAATAACTTCATAGGGGGAGTTTAATTTGTTGTGAAGACTTCAGGACTCCAAAGAAAGTCCAGCAAGTCCCTGTATCACTTCCTACATAGGATTCAGCTATGGAATTGGTTCAACATCAGTGCAGAGCTCGTGTGCTTCAGTTGCACCTGAATGCAGATCTGTGTGCTTATGTGGCACCTAGACAAAGGGCCATGTGCTTCGGTGGAATCCGGACGCGGGGCAGAGTGCTTCGGTGCCACCCAGACACGAGACCTTGTGCTTCAGGGTCACTCGTACATGGAGCCGTGTGCTTCGATGGTACCCAGACGCCGATCTTAGTGCTTCAGTAGCACCGAGAAGCGGGGCCATGTGCTTCAGTGGTACACGGATGCGGGTCTGTGTGCTTCGGTGGCAACCAGACACGGGTCTGTGTGCTTCGGTGGCACTCGCATGTGGGGCCATGTGCTTCGGTTGCACCCGTACAGGTAGGCCGTATGCGTCGGTGGCACCCTGATGCGGGTGTGTATGCTTCGGTGGCACCCAGACACGGGTCTGTGTGCTTCGGTGACACCCATACAGGCAGGCCATGTGCTTCAATGGCACCCATACGCAGGCCGTGTGCTTCGGTGACACCCAGGTGCCGGGATATGTGCTTCAATGGCACCTGTAAGCGGGACCGTGTGTTTCGGTGGCAGCCGAATGCGGTATCTTGTGCTTCAATGGCACATGTACGCCGGGCCGTGCGCCTTGGTGGCAACCGGATGCCGGGCCGTGTTCTTCGGTGGCACCCGTACACGGGATTGTGAGCTTCGGTGGCACCCGAACGTGGGGCCGTGTGCTTCGGTGGCACCCGGATGCCGAGCCCTGTGCTTCAGTGGGACTCAAACTCGAGGACCTTGTGCTTCTGTGACACGTGGACGCTGTTCTTTGTGCTTCGGTGGCCCGCGGACGTCGGACTTTGTGCTTCAATAGCACATGGACTTTGGGCAGTGTGCTTCGTTTGTACCCGGATGTCAGGCCTTGTGCTTTGGTGGGAAAAAAAAACAGAGGCAGACCAATTGCCAATGAGCGTGACCTGGAGGGTAAACTCTCCAGTAATTCATTTTCAGATAACATGCTGTATGTTAGTGGTTGTATTATTATCTACAGTTTGGTTGTAGTTTCATACTTTGATAGCTTGTCATATTCTTATATACGTACATAGATGACCCATAGCATGGCATTATATGCTCTACCTGTGCTGCAAACATTTAGCCATGTGCTTCGGTGTCAGGCAGATGTCGGTCAATGTGCTTCGGTGGCACGTGGATGTTGGTCCGTGTACTTTGGTGGCACATGGACACGGGGCCGTGCGTTTCAGTGACATTTGATTACGTGGCCGTATACTTCAGTGGCATACGGATGCTGGGTCATATGCTTCGGTGACAAGCGGAAACCAGGCTACGTACTTTGTTGGCTCGTGGAAGTTGAGCCGTGTGCTCTGGTGGCACGCAGATGCCAGGCCGTGTGTTTTGGTGGCAAAGAGACGCCGGGCCGCATGTTTCAGCAGCATGTGGACATCAGACCATGTGCTTATGTGGCATCTGTTCGGGCCATGTGCTTCAGTGGCACACAGAAGTTGGGTCATTACACAGTACACAGCAGGGGCACGTTATAAGATTATCTTAGCACAGGGACATTTTATTTAAACACATCCAATTGTGGAAATTATTATTATTCCAAGATGTATTGATTAAAATGAACTTTTGTTCATTGGAAAACCCCTTTAAGTACCAGATGTGGAGCTGTAAGCAGAGTGATGGATAACTAGGACACAGCAAAGAGCTGCATCCAGGATCATGGCACCAGGGACACAGCCGGGATCAGGTTCATGACCACAAGCTATAACTAGAAATAGGCCTTGGACATAACCAGTATATAGCAGGAGCAGATCATGGATTCAGAACTAGGAGATGTAAGGAACAGAGGCCAGGACAAATTTAGGTTGGGAAGTATGGACAGCATCCAGGATTAGGTGAATAGTCACAGCACAGGCCACGTACAGGGAGTAATTGGCGTGGGCAGGAATTTGTTGCATCCTCAGTGAAATCACATGTGAACGCATACTCGCATAGTGTCTGTTGTTGCAGAGATCGAAGCAGCAACAAGGTGCAACAAGATGTGGACACTAGACGATAAGAGGTGGCCGGGACATGGAGGTCTCACGCAGCAAACAGTGGCCAAACAAGAGCAAGTCACAGCAAGGACACAATCCAAGCAGCACCGCAGTAGCCAAGTAAGTCTTATTCTAATTCACTGGATGGGGCTGTATGGTCAGATGAAGATGCATGCAGTAAGGAAGGAAATATGTTTAACATGTTAATAAAGTGTTTGAAAGCTGAGAAGTGTTATAAGAAAGAGGTGATCACTACATGGCTGAAAGCTCAGAACAGTGAGATACTAGTCACAGCGCAGGGTGTGTTCATTGTCATCCACTTATACATTTGTAGTAAGAGCATCAGGGAAGGAGAGTACGTGGATGTTTTTTGTTTTTTTTTAACCTAAGTCTTGGCAGCGAAGACAGACTTAGACAGGTAGTGAGGAAGCAGAGGAGAAATTATTAATGGAATTCCAGTTTTAAGAGTGTCCTATATAGGAATAGAAGTGGACTCGCTAAAAGGGCAGTGTAGGCTGCCTGCTGTCAAGTTGATTACTGGAAGATGGAAAGGTGAATGCGGTGTGATGTGATGGTCAGAAATTTTTAGCCATTGTTGGATTCCCTGAAGTTTACATGTAGGGTGATTCTGATGGGGAAGATCTCTTTCAGCCATATGCCATTAAGCTCAATTGGGATGAAGAAAAGGTTTCATAAGATTGGGGTTATGGACTAATTGAACAAAGATTTGGCGGTGTGCAAAAAAATTCTAACAGCTTTTAATGAACCTAGGCGGCATTGAAAACTGGGGTAGAAGGTGATCAGTAAGTATTGTAACACGATAATACTACATAGCATACATACAGTGAAGGAAGTAATTATTTGATCCCTTGCTGTTTTTGTACGTTTGCCCACTGACAAAGACATGAACAGTCTATAATTTTAAGGGTAGGTTAATTTTAACATTGAGAGATAGAATATCCCCCCAAAAAATCACATTGTATATATTAGATAAATTTATTTGCATTTTGCTGTGAGAAATAAGTATTTGATTCCTCTGGAAAACAACACTTAATACTTGGTGGCAAAACCTTTGTTGGCAAGCACAGCAGTCAGACTATTTTTGTAGTTGATGATGAGGGTTGCGCACATGTCAGGAGGAATTTTGGTCCACTCCTCTTTGCAGATCATCTCTAAATCATTCAGATTTTGAGGCTGTCGATTGGCAACTCGGAGTTTCAACTCCCTCCACTCCTTTGTTGCCTTGGCTGTATGTTTTGGGTCATTGTCTTGCTGGAAGACCCTGCCCTGACCCATTTTTAATGTCCTGGTGGAGGGAAGGAGGTTGTCACTCAGGATTTTATGGTACATGGCTCCATCCATTCTCCCATTGATGCGGTGAAGTAGTCCTGTGCCCTTAGCAAAGAAACACCCCCCAAAACATAATGTTTCCACCTCCATGCTTGACAGTGGGGATGGTGTTCTTTGGGTCATAGGCAGCATTTCTCTTCCTCCAAACACAGCGAGTTGAGTTAATGCCAAAGAGCTCAATTTTTGTCTCATCTGACCACAGCACCTTCTCCCAATAACTCACAGAATCATCCAGTTGTTCATTGGCAAACTTCAGATGGGCCTGCTCTTGTGATGAGCGAGTATGTTCAGTTAACCCTTTCGACGAGTATGCTCGGGCGAGTACCAAGTATCTTCAGCGTGCTTGTTTGACAGTTTTAATACATGTGAGGAATGCTTAAGAAACAAGCATTCTTCACATGTATTAAAGCTGTCAAACAGACGCAAATCATGCACATGGGAGTGATTCAAACATATCACCGAGCATGCTGAAGATACTCTGTACTCGCCTGACCAATGGTTTTCTTGGTGACTGTGGTCCCAGCTACCTTGAGATCATTAACAAGTTCCCCCTCTGTAGTTTTATGCTGATCTCTCACCTTCCTCATGATCAAGGCTACCTCATGAGGTGAGATTTTGCATGGTGCCCCAGATCGATGTCGATTGACAGTCATTTTGTACTTCTTCCATTTTCTTACTATTGCACCAACAGTTGTCTTCTTCTTACCCAGCGTCTTACTTATGTTTTTTAGCCCATTCCAGCTTTGTGCAGGTCTATGATCTTGTCCCTGACATCCTTAGAAAGCTCTTTGGTCTTGCCCATGTTGTAGAGGTTAGAGTCTGACGGATTAATTGAGTCTGTGGACAGGAGTCTTTTATACAGGAGACTATGTAAGACAGCTGTCTTTAATGCAGGTAACAAGTTGATTAGGAGCGTCTAACTAGTCTGTAGGAGCCAGAACTCATAATGGTTTGTAGGGGATCAAATGCTTATTTCTCACTGCAAAATGCAAATAAATGTATCTAATTTATACAATGTGATTTTCTTGATTTTTTGGGGGGATATTCTATCTCTCAATGTTAAAATTAACCTACCCTTAAAATTATAGACTGTTCATGTCTTTGTCAGTGGGCAAACTTACAAAAACAGAAATTGATCAAATAATTATTTCCTTCCCTGTATCTAGAAGGGTTTACAAGATAATATGTTTGTCGGGAGTTCTTCTTTAAAGAGGATCTGTCACTTGCCATAAATATGGAAATATTTTACCTGGTCTAAATGATTTTGTTTCCCTGAAGTTGTTTTGGAAAAAAAAATCATATTAATGGCAAATGACAGTTTCTCTTTAAAACATGCATTTTGTAAGCTCTTTAATGCTACTGCACTTTGGTCATTGTGGCCCAGTTTTTGTGCAACTTGCAACGTCACATATTATTTCATACATATTGTTTTTTTAGCTCTGTCTTGTCAGTACATCACATTCATCTTATTCCCCTCTTGCTTTCCTAAACTGAAGGCTATATATCTCCATGGCATTCTGACCTCATGACTGGTCAACAAAAGCCTGACCCCGAGGAGCAATCCTGGTCTTCAGAATTTGCACGATGGGGAAGACCAAGAACAAGCAGGGCCTTTGACAGCAGAACAACTTGACCACAAAGGAGTTTCAGAAGAAAAACTGTTGCCCCTGCAGCTATTTTTACATTTAAAATAGAGTTTATACTTTAATGATTTTAATTAAAAAGTCAATGCTAAATAAAGTTTTGGAAAATGACATTTATCCGGACTTGTGTTTTATTTACATTATTATTTTAAAATAACTGTTACATGACTTCTTATAAGTGAGGTTTAGCTGAGGCTCTAACAGCCTTTACCTATCCTCCATTTTTATGGTAGGTTGGAGAATGGCCATAGACCATGAGTTGGCTATTGATAAGACACTTGTCCTGCCAACACTAATCTTTTCCGACTTCCCATTATAATAGAATGATCAGTATGACTGAGGGTTTACGTGTAGTCAATAGGGACAGCCACTGCTAGACACTAGAGATGAGCAGATTGATGTGCGAGATTTCGGTACAGCATCTAGGTCAGTGGTACCTGGCAGTTACACAGAAGGCCCAAAAATCAATTATCTGCCTGTCAACTAAAAATGCTGACAGGCTGACTCTTATAAAAATGAACAAGGGCTGGATTGGGCCAGGCTTCTCAACACCACCGAATGATAGCAGCGTAAGAAACTCAAATCCAGTGTCTTTTCTTGGGAGGTGTATTCCCATGCACCTTTTCACACCCACACATGGGTATACGCTTCCTGATTTTGGCTATTTGCTCTTGTCCTCCTCCTTCTCCTCATCCTCCACCACCATATCACCATGATGACCGTGGTCCATGATGCAACACCCACATAATTTTTTTAAAGGGTGTTTATGATGCCCGTTAAAATTTTTTTTTATACAGTATGTTCATGTATACCCCCCAGGGGTAAATGTTTGTCAGCCCATACACTTAGTGCATGGGCATTACAAGTATAGGAGGCCCGCTCCTTTCTAATGGGAACATTTTTTTTTTTATGAGGCCATCCTCCACGTCTCTTCCAAGGGGCATTGAAGTGCCAAATTTTTGGCAGCCCTTGCATTCACTGCATAGGCCAACACTATGGGAGACTCTCTCTTTTCTAATGGGAATTTGTCGTTACTGTGGCCCTGCTCCGTGTGTCTTTAAATTGTTAGTGGGGTTTTTCCTAAAATTGGTCAGCCGTTGGACTCACTGAATACCCTATAACTGTATAGCAGACCCTCTCCTTTCTAATGGGAACATGTCGTACCTTGTTACTGTGGCCCTGCTCTATGTGTCTTTAAATTCTTAGTGGGGTTTTTCCTAAAATTGGTCAGCCGTTGGACTCACTGCATACCCTATAACTGTATAGCAGACCCTCTCCTTTCTAATGAGAACATGTTGTACCTTGTTACTGTGGCCCTGCTCTATGTGCCTTTAAATTCTTAGTGGTGTTTTTCCTAAAATTGGTCTGCCGTTGGACTCACTGCATAACCTATAACTGTATAGCAGACCCTCTCCTTTCTAATGGGAACATGTCGTACCTTGTTACTGTGGCCCTGCTCCGCGTGTCTTTAAATCCTTAGTGGGTTTTTTCCTAAAATTGGTCAGCCGTTGGACACACTGCATACCCTATATCTATATAGCAGACCTTCTCCTTTCTAATGGGAACATGTCGTACCTTGTTACTCTGGCCCTGCTCTATGTGTCTTTAAATTCTTAGTGGGGTTTTTCCCAAATTTTGGCAGCCCTTGCAGTCACAGCATGGGCATTACCACTATAGGAGACCCGCTCCTTTATAATGGGAACATTTTTTTTACTGAGACCCTCCTCTATGTCTCTTCAAAGGTGTATTGGGTTGCGTCCAAATTTTTGGCAGCCCTTCCAGTCACTGGATACGCAATAACAGTATAGGAGACCTACTTATTAATAATGGGAACAAGAAAGCATAGCCGGCTGATGGCTCTCTAACAATAGCTAGGGCCGACTGCTGGCCTTTTAAGAATAGTAAGGGCCGTCTGATGTCCCTATAAAAATAGGCTTTATGACTTTCAGAGTCCCTCCATCATAAATAAAAAAGGATGTGTCTGATGATGTGTCACACACCACATTGCCAGATAAGGTTGTAAAATGTTAAAATGACATTTCCCAGTGAATACATTTGTCTTAAAAAATAACGTAAAAAAACAAAACAATAGGATCTTTCTTTAGTATAAAAAACAGCGTCACCAATTTAACCTCAATGTAATCACATTGTTCAGCTCATGCCCCTCCTCCTCCATCTCCAAAATGACCACATCAGTCACAAGCTGACAGCACTGCAGCACTGCCTTGGCCAAGCGGCAACAGGCTGTGCTGAAGATAACATGCTTAATGCTTAATTGACAAACCGCCCAGCACTGCAGAGTTGTTGAAAGCTGTAACACAGCAGCCTGATCTGTGGCTCTTACCGCTGAACATACAGCCAGGCATGGTCGTGTGTGACAATGGGCGGAACCTGGTGACGGAGAAATGACACCCAGAGTAGATACGATTTCCCTCTATGCCAGTCCTTTCACCGAGCTAAATACAACTCTCAGCAAAAAAAGCTGTGGACTGGCTCCGTACCATCCCTGGCCACATTCATCTGTCCACGTGTTTGTGGGTAGGCGGTCCTTCCCAGTATGTGCACTGGGGAGGGCACAGGTAATGTTGTGGGACCCGTGCTTGTGGAAGACGGAGACAAACCCAGGAGAAACAGTGGCGGCTGGGGACCGAGTTTGGACACCCAGCCGCTGCTGGCATGAGGTTGAAAAGCTTCCGACTTCACGAGCCTAAAAGGCCACATTTCAAGTGAAAGCAGCTTTAGAAGACTTCTTGGGAGAAATGACAGCTGGGTAGATATGGTTTCCCAAGTCCTTTCACCAAGCTAAAGAATATGGCTGTGGTGAAATACAACTCAGCAAAAAAAGCTGTGGACTGGCTCCGTACCTTCCCTGGCCACATTCACCTGTCCACGTGTTTGTGGTTAGGCGGTCCTTCCCAGTAATTGCACTGGGGAGGGCACGGGTAATGTTGTGGGAACCGTGCTTGTGGAAGGAGGAGACGACACCGGGAGAAACAGTGGCGGCTGGGGACAGGAGTATGGACAACCGGCCGCCTCCTGCATGAGGTTATCAAAAGCTTCCGCCTCCACGAGCCTAAAAGGCCACATTTTCAAGTGCAAGCAGCTGTCAAAAATTTGGCAGTATAGTATTGCAGCCTGTGGGTGGGTGGGTGGCTGGCTGCATACTTGCGTTTGCATTTCAAGGAATGGGGTAGGGACAACTGAACGCTGCACTGGGACAAGGACGTGGACAGTGATTGTTGCAAGTCTGCAACGACAGGTGCATGGCGGGAGGCATCTTCGCATGCACCAAGGATCACTTATGATGGGCACACTTTTAGGCAGTGATCTGGGAGTCAGAAATGCTTCCAGAGGTCTTCCCCATGCTGTTCCCATGTCTTTTCAGCACTGTATGCACGTGTCTGATGATGTGTCACACACCACAGTGCCAGATAAGGTTGTAAAATATTAAAATTACATTTCCCAGTGAATGCATTTGTCTTTGTTGAAAGCAATGCAAAAGTGCAAAAACGTATCAAAAACGCTACGTGTGAACATAGCCCAAGGTGTGGAGGAGTATTTTTGGTTATTTATTTTGCCTTATATACAAGTCATTACCCTGGAAAGGATGTTCCTTAATATATTTCCCAGGAAAATCCATTTTGGTCTTGTTTTTGTATGTTTTATTGTGAGTCCGTAAAAGTGGTGTAATACTCTGACAACGTTGTAGACAGTAGTGTCCTGGGAGTCAGAAATGCTTCCAGGGGTCTTCCCCATGTCATTTGAGCACTGTTCCCATCCATTTGGGCAATTTTTAGGCCCTCTGCAGACCGCCGGGGGGAGCCGCCTGAAAAATGTTCGAGTTTCCCATAAACTTACATTGGGCTCGTTGCTCGGGTCGAGCACCTGAGTATTCCAATTTGCTCGACCCGAGCAACGAGTACCCGAGCATTTTTGTGCTCGCTCATCACTAATCCTAACCCATATCACTAAAGGAGTTACATGTGCTGTCAGGGTTAGGCCTCAGCTAGCCCAGTACTCAGTGATGTAGGCAAGCAGCAAAGTCACAGCAGGAATTTCAGTAAGCAACAAGGGTTTTTTTTTTAAATGGCCTAAAAAGAGTGAAGGAGCCAAGTTCTAGTTTCAGCAATAAGACAAAAAAAAAAAAATTGGAAAATCATACAATGACATGCCTCAACCATGAAGAACCCAGCAATGCAAATCTCATAAAACAGCAGCACAATGTAAAAGTGGAATTTACCTATAACCAGACAACATGCAAGTAACTTAACCCTTGCACCCGCCAGAGCCCTTCCACTTACCCTGGTCATCACAGCTGCCATCTTTACACCCTCTCATAAAGGCCCTCATCACAGCACACAATCTGCTGACTGCTTCCTCTCTGTGGTTTAAATCCTGGAAGCTGGCAGGAGATTGGCCCGGAGACCATCAGTAAGCAGCTGCTGCAATTCATGTCTGATTTCTAGCCAGGATTGGGGCTCATTCACATGATCGTATTTTTGGTCCAGGTGCTCTCTGTTGAAATAACGGACCACACTCGGACCATTGTTATTCAGTGACACAGTGCAGATGAGACATTTTTTTTTCACTGAATTTGTGTGAGAAAAATAGTGCAGCGTGCTCTGGTTTCTTCTATAAATCAGATGAGACTCGCACATTCAAGTCTGGGTGCGTAAAAAAAATCAGATGCCATACAGAGCCATAGTATAGCTTTCGATTTTTACAGATACATTGCAAAGGCATTACACATTAATCTAACTCTCTACCTAAAGAGCGCATAACAAACACTGCTTGACACATTGACTTGGTGGATAAAAGATTGGCCACAGCCTTTATTAAAATATTAAAACATATCATATAAATATAACCATATTAACATAATGACTTCTTAAAAGGTGCAAACCATTTTTCCAACACCGCAGCTCGGCCATGAGGCTTAAGCCCGTTAATCAACTACCTGTCCATCCAGATACCTGGACGACTAACGCTAGGCCGTGCCAAAAATTCATGGAGGGAGGGCAGGGCAGCACTTCAGGTACGACAGTGCCGGAGGACAGACATGAACCTCCGGCACTGCTCCCTTATATCCCCCAGCTGATACCCGCTCCAATCACGGTCCATCTCCAGGGCAGAAAACATATCTCCCCTGTTACGGTGCCCTGAATGGCCGGGCCTTAGATCCAATCAATTTCCTAACTTCTCCTAGCTACATGACCATCTGAAAGCGGCGGGAAAGCCATTCTCCCGACATTTAACCCTTAACTAAGCAGAACACATAGCATTCCTGGTAATGCCATGTGTTCCCCTCCTCAGGGTCCGGGATCACCAATATATAATATACCATGGCTACAGACACCAGATGGTATATAACAATATGTACACTGGATGTGTTATACTGTCCACAGATATATAAAGTTATATGCACTGACTGAATTGGCTCCTGGCTACAGGATCTCTCATCCTATATTATATGGTTTTATATATACATACATATATATATATATATATATATATATATATATATATATATATATACACTGCTCAAAAAAGTAAAGGGAACACTTAAACAACAGAATATAACTCCAAGTAAATCAAACTTCTGTGAAATCAAACTGTCCACTTAGGAAGAAACACTGATTGACAATCAATTTCACATGCTGTTGTGCAAATGGAATAGACAATAGATGGAAATTATTGGCAATTATCAAGACACACTCAATAAAAGGAGTGGCTCTGCAAGTGGGGACCACAGACCACATCTCAGTAGCAATGCTTTCTGGCAGATGTTTTGGTCACTTTTGAATGTTGGTTGTGTTTTCACACTCATGGTAACATGAGACGGACTCTACAACCCACAGAAGTTGCTCAGGTAGTGCAGCTCATCCAGGATGGCACATCAATGAAAGCTGTGGTAAGAAGGTTTGCTTTGTCTGTCAGCGTAGCGTCCAGAGGCTGGAGGCACTACCAGGAGACAGGCCAGTACACCAGGAGACGTGGAGGGGACAGTAGGAGGGCAACAACCCAGCAGCAAGACCGCTACCTCCGCTTTTGTGCAAGGAGGAACAGGAGAAGCACTGCCAGAGCCCTGCAAAATGACCTCCAGCAGGCCACAAATGTGCATGTGTCTGCACAAACGGTTAGAAACCGACTCCATGAGGGTGGTATGAGGGCCCGACGTCCACAGATAGGGGTTGTGCTCACAGCCCAAGACCGTGCAGGACGCTTGGCATTTGCCACAGAACACCAGGATTGGCAAAGTCGCCACTGGCGCCCTGTGCTCTTCACAGATGAAAGCAGGTTCACACTGAGCACATGTGACAGCCTGCAACATCCTTCAGCATGATCGGTTTGGCACTGGGTCAGTAATGGTGTGGGGTGGCATTTCTTTGGAGGGCCACACATCACTCCATGTGCTCGCCACAGGTAGCTTGACTGCCATTAGGTACCGAGATGAGATCCTTAGACCCCTTGTGAGACCATATGCTGGTGCGGTTGGCCCTGGGTTCCTCCTAATGCAGGACAATGCCAGACCTCATGTGGCTGGAGTGTGTCAGCAGTTCCTGCAAGATAATAGCATTGAAGCTGTGGACTGGCCCGCCCGTTCTCCAGACCTGAATCCGATTGAGCACATCTGGGACATCATGTCTCGCACCATCCACCAACGTCACGTTGCACCACAGGCCGTCCAGGAGTTGGCAGATGCTTTTGTCCAGGTCTGGGCGGAGATCTCACAGGAGACCATCCGCAACCTCATCAGGAGCATGCCCAGGCGTTGTAGGGAGGTCATACAGGCACGTGGAGGCCACACACAATACTGAGCTTCATTTTGACTTGTTTTAAGGACATTACATCTAAGTTGGATCTGCCTGTAGTGTGTTTTTCCACTTTAATTTTAGGGGTGACTCCAAATCCAGGCCTCCATTGGTTAATAAATTTGATTTCCATTGATGATTTTTGCATGATTTTGTTGTCAGCACATTCAACTTTGTACAGAACAAAGTATTTAATGGGAATATTTCATTCATTCAGATCTAGGATGTGTTGTTTGAGTGTTCCCTTTATTTTTTTGAGCAGTGTATATATATATATATATATATATATATATATACACATATATATATATATATACACAGGGTTGTACAAAAGTAGGTGGACAGAAAGTGTAATAAGGTTATGAAGGGGGAGATTTATCAAACACTAAATTGCAGCCGCCTGTCTGGATCATCTTCCAATAAACCATGAATTAGACGTGGACGATAAGCTTTCCACCCAATAGATTTCAGGATTCACATGATAGAAGCTTGTGAAATTCCCAATTCCAAAGAGGCTCTTCTGGACTTTTTTGGACTCTGAACAAATGTTTCAGCAACAAGTTGTTTATTATTTTCTGTACAGACTGTTTTGGGTCGACCAGTTTTTGGAGCATTAAGGATTGAGCCAGTGGCATTGAATTTGTCACGAATGCGGTAAATGGTTTGTCTCTTTGGGGCTTGAGTACCAAATGTTTCAACCCAATTTGCTCTAACGGTTTCAGCATTTTGAGATTTCCAATACTCTGTTAAAATCCATTTTCTTTGATCTGTATTTAAATTATTTGCCATTATGTGTTATCTGAAAAGAAAACAGATTTGGGGGAGATCTATCTTTGAAAACTAGATCTGTGAAACTGGCTCAGTTGCCCTTAGCAACCAATCAGATTCCACCTTTCATCTTCCAAAGAGTCTGTGAGTAATGAAAAGTGGAATCTGACTGGTTGCTAAGGGCAAATGAGCCAGTTTCACTTTACACCATGTTTGTTAAATCTGTCCCTTCATAACCTTATTACACTTTCTGTCCACCTACTTTTGGACCACCCTGTATACAGTACACACCAAAAGTTTGGACACACCTTCTCATTTAAAGATTTTTCTGTATTTTCTTGACTATGAAAATTGTACATTCACACTGAAGGCATCAAAACTATGAATTATGGAACTTTAAATGAGAAGGTGTGTCCAAACTTTTGGTCTGTACTGTATATGTGAGCTGGGGTTCAATGGGTACTGTTAATGTGTGATTGGTGAAGACGTGGTGCAGAAAGTAGAGTTTTTCCAAGAGTGGGCGGTGGGACTGTGCAACGTTCGAGGGGTTGAGGCGGAGCTGGGGCGGAGCCTGGGCAGAGTCTCAAGGGGGCCCAAAAATGTAGCCAGTATGGGGCCCTGTAATTCCTGGTGGCAGCCCTGTGTGGGTACCATCATGCTGTGTGGAGGGCTAGTGCGGGCCATTATACAGTGTGGAGAGGTGTGGGGCCATCATACTGTATGTAGGTCCATTATACTGCATGAAGGGCTGTATGGGGGTCACAGCTGGGGGATCATACTGTGTCGGGGTCACCATACATTGCCTTGGGAGTTGAGGTGGGGTACAATAGAGTAATTATACTGTGCATGTGGAGGTTAATGTAGAGGAATTCACCATGGGGGTATCATTCTGTGTTTGGGGGGGTACTTTTGTTTTGTTGGCATCATACTTTATGGGGGTAATGCAAAATGAATCTAGGACTTCAGCAGGAGGAAATTACTATGTAAAGGCTGGAAAGTTATGAGATATGCTCCCCTGTGACCCCAACAATTTTTTTTTGGGAGGGGGGGAGCCCAATTAGAACTTCTGCTATGGGGCCCCATGATTTCTATGTACACCCCTGGATAGCATATGAGGTTTACTGCCTACTGGTGGGTTTTCCGTGCCCTGACAAACAGAGGCTGTGTGCAGCGGCTTGTACCTTGGGTAATGCAGAACTGAGGGGCAGGAGCTGTGTGAAGGGGGCTTATACCAGTGGATAATGCAGACCTGGAGGCAGGGGTGTACCTAGGGTAATGCAGACCTGGGGTGCAGGAGCTGTGTGCAAGGGTGCTGTACCTTGGGTAATGCAGAACTAGGGGGCAGGGAATGTGTGCAGGGGACTTGTATCTTAGGTAATGCAGTCCTGGGGTGCAGGGGCTTTTCACACGGAGCTTGTACCCGTGGGTAATGCAGAATTGGGGGGCAGGGGCTGTGTGCAGGGAGCTTGTATCTTAGGTAATTCAGACCTGGGGACAGGGGCTGTGTGTAGGGGCCTTGTACCTGTGGGTAATGCGGAACTGGGGGGAGGCAGGGGCTGTGTGCAGGGGGCTTGTATCGTGGGTAATGCAGAACTGGGGGGCAGGGAATGTGTTCAGGGGACTTGTATCTTAGGTAATGCAGATCTGGGGGCAGGGGCTGTGTGCAGGGGGCTTGTACCTGTGGGTAATGCAGAACTGGGGGCAGTGGCTGTGTGCAGGGGGCTTGTATCTTAGGTAATGCAGATCTGGGGGGCAGGAGCTGTGTGCAAAGGTCTTGTATCTTGGGTAATGCAGAACTGGGGGGCAGGGAATGTGTTCAGGGGACTTGTACCTTCGGTAATACAGAACTGGCAAGCAGGGACTGTTTGTAGGGGGCTTGCTTGTACCTTGGGTAATGGAGAAATGGGGGCAGAAGATGTGTGCAGGGGTCTTGCACCTTGGGTAATGCAGAAATGAGGGGCAGGGTCTGTGTGCAGGGGGCTTGTACTTTGGGTTATGCAGAACTGGGGGGCAGGAGCTGTGTGCAGCGGGCTTGTACCTAGGATAATTTAGAACTGGGGGGCAGGGGCGGCGGGCAGTGGGTTTGTACCTCTGGGTCCAGGGCTCACTGTCACTTATCAGACAGACCCCCATAAACAACATCATGATGCAACAGTGCAGACTTTATATTCATCACAGCACATGCCGTACACTCCGCCATTAATCTATATGATGGGCACCTGACCGCTCTTCTCAGTCACTCCTCTTATCTAGTGATCCCGATTGTCTCTCATTTAACACAAACTGCTTCCAACGGTCCCCACCAGAGACCGCTCACCATGGTTTCCCTCATTCCGCACTGGCCAAATTAACTGACGCCTCCCTGTGGTACCCCTACTTTTACAGAGTGTCCCCGAAGTGTCTGATCTCTTACAGACCCTCATCTTCCACTTCTCTATAGGCCTCGTCTCATAGACCATGTCCTATGGTTTCCCCATAGTACCGTCTCTCACAAACCCCTCCACATGGTCCCTTCACTTTCCCCATAGTTCGCTCTATCAGACCATTCCTCATAGTTCCCCCACTTTCTCCATAATCCCGTCTCTCACAGAACACCAGCTATGGTCCCTCAATTTACCCAAAGCTTTTTACTCACCGACCACTCCCTAATGTTCCCCACATGCTCCATAGTCCCTCTTCTCACAGAAAACTCCCCATATACCCTCCATTCATTTTTCCTTCAGTCCCTCCTCTCAGAGAACTCCCAATGGAGCCTCACACTTCCCTCTCATATATTCTGCTCCTCATAGTCCCCTCTTATACAGCCTGCTCCTCAGTCCCCCTACTTTCCCCATAGTCCCGTCTAATACATCCTGCTCCTCATAGTCATCCCACTATCCCCATAGTCCCCTCTCATACAGCATGCTCCCCATAGTACCCCCACAGTTCCCTCATACAGACTGCTCCTCATAGTCCCCACACTTTCCCCATAGTCCCCTCTCATACATCCTGTTCCTCATAGTCCCCAATTTTCTCCATAGTTTCCTCATACAGCCTGCTTTTCATAGTCCCCCCACTTTCCCCATAGTCCCCTCTCATACAGCCTGCTCCTCATAGTCCCTCCACTTTCCCCATAGTCCCCTCATACAACCTGCTCCTTATAGTCCCCCCACTTTCCCCATAGTCTCCTCTCATACAGCCTGCTCTATAGTCCTACCACTTTCCTTGTAGTCCTCTCTCATACAGCCTGCTCCTTGTAGTCCCGCCACTTTCCCCATAGTCACCTCATACAACCTGCTCCTCATAGTCCCCCCTACTTGCCTCAATTTCCTCTCATACAGCCTGCTCCTCAGTCCCCCTACTTTCCCCAGAGTCCCCTCTCATACAGTCTGCTGCTCATAGTCCTCCCACTTTCCCCATAGTCCCCTCTCATACAGCCTGCTCCCCATAGTCCCCCCACTTTCCCCATAGTTCCCTCTCATACAGCCTGTTCCCTATTGTACCCCCACTTTCCCCATAGTCCCCTCTAATGCATCCTGCTCCTCATAGTCCCCCACTTTCCCCATAGTCCCCTCTCATAGAGCCTACTCTCCATAGTCCCCCCACTTTCCCCATAGTCCCATCTCATACAGCCTGCTCCTCATAGTTCCCCCATAGTCCCCTCTCATGCAGTCTGTTCCCCATAGTCCCCTCACTTTCTCCATAGTTCCCTCTCATACAGTGTGCTCCCCATAGTCCCCCCACTTTCCCCATAGTCCCCTGTCATACAGCCTATTCCCCATAGTCCACCCACTTTCCCCATAGTCCCTTCTCAGTCTTTTCTTCATAATCTCCCTACTTAACCCATAGTCCCCTCTCATACAGGCTGATGCTCATCGACCCCACAGTCCCCTCTCATACTGCCAGCTCCTCATATCCCCCCACTTTCCTCATAGCTCCATCTCATACAGCCTGTTCCCAATAGCCCTCCCACTTTCTCCATAGTCCCCTCTCACACAGCCTGCTCCACATAGTTCCCCACTTTCTCCATAGTCCCCTCTCATACAGCCTGCTCCCCATAGTCCCCTCTCATACAGCCTGCTCCTCATAGTCCCCCCAATTTCCCCATAGTCCCCTCTCATACAGCCTGACGCCCATCGTTCCCCCACTTTCCCGTTTCCTCTCATACAGCCTGCTCCTCATAGTCTCCACAATTTCTCTATAGTCTCCTCTCATTTAGCCTGCTCCTCATAGTCCCCCCACTTTCCCCATAGTCCCCTCTCATACAGCCTGATGCTCATCGTCCCCCCACTTTCCTCTCATACAGCCTGCTCCTCATAGTCCCCCCACTTTCTCCATAGTCCCCTCTCATACAGCCTGCTCCCCATAGTCCCCTCTCATATAGCCTGCTCCTCATAGTCCCCCACTTTCTCCATAGTCCCCTCTCATACAGCCTGCTCCCCATAGCCCCTCTCATATAGCCTGCTCCTCATAGTCACCCACTTTCTCCATAGTCCCCTCTCATACAGCCTGCTCCCCATAGTCACCCCACTTTCCCTATAGTCCCCTCTCATACAGCCTGCTCCTCATAGTCCCTCCACTTTCCCCATAGCTCCCTCTCATACAGCCTGTTCCCCATAGTCCCCTCTCATACAGCCAGCTCCTCATAGTCCCTCCACTTTCCCCATAGCTCCCTCTCATACAGCCAGCTCCTCATAGTCCCCCACTTTCTCCATAGCTCCCTCTCATACAGCCTGCTCCCCATAGTCCCCTCTCATACAGCCTGTTCCCCATAGTCCCCCCACTTTCCCCATACTCCCCTCTCATACAGCCAGCTCCTCATAGCCCCCCACTTTCCCCATAGCTCCCTCTCATACAGCCAGCTCCTCATAGCCCCCCACTTTCCCCATAGCTCCCTCTCATATAGCCTGCTCCTCATAGTCACCCACTTTCTCCATAGTCCCCTCTCATACAGCCTGCTCCCCATAGTCACCCCACTTTCCCTATAGTCCCCTCTCATACAGCCTGCTCCTCATAGTCCCTCCACTTTCCCCATAGCTCCCTCTCATACAGCCTGTTCCCCATAATCCCCTCTCATACAGCCTGCTCCTCGTAGTCCCCCACTTTCTCCATAGCTCCCTCTCATACAGCCTGTTCCCCATAGTCCCCTCTCATACAGCCTGCTCCCCATAGTCCCCTCTCATACAGCCTGTTCCCCATAGTCCCCCCACTTTCCCCATAGTCCCCTCTCATACAGCCAGCTCCTCATAGCCCCCCACTTTCCCCATAGCTCCCTCTCACACAGCCTGTTCCCCATAGTCCCCTCTCATACAGCAGGCTCCTCATAGTCCCCCCACTATTACAGACTGCCCCCATGATCTCCCCTCTCACACAGATTCTCATCTCTCTCTCCTCTCACAGATCTGTCCTTTTGCTCTCTGTCCCTCTCCACCTTCCCCGAGCAGCAGCAGCAGGACGGATCTTACACTGTATAGACCGGCATGCACTGCTGCTACTTCCTATGATGTGCGGAACACTATAAGCCGGAGGCCCCGCCCATTCCCAGGAGACTCCGCCCATTATAGAGACCACGCCCCTGAGTTCTCCATGACAACACGTCAGTGTCTGTTACAGTGAGAAGCCACGCCCTGCGCGCAGTGTTCCCATCACCGCGGATGTCACCAAATTGCTGAGGACGGAGGAGCAGAGCCAGCAGCGATATGAGCGCTCACCCCGGGGGTCTGAGGTGGTGAGCGGGGTCTGTGCTGCCGGGTGGTGGAGCCCCCGGCTGAGGCTGTGCGATGTACGAGCTGTGGGCATTGTGGATGTATGTGTGTCTATAGATAGCAGTGTACATACATACATGGAGGATGGGGGTCTCTGCACTGCTGGGTTATTCTGGGGGATTCAGCTGACACCAAATCTATAGATACCATATTCCTACTAATGGAATAAATGCCCTTTAACCCCTTCCTGACAGCTCTGATTTCCGCCCTGTTATGTCTCCTCCATCACTTTTCCTTCTTCTGTCGGCGGATCCGTACGGCGGCTCGTTATCTGCTGAGTGATTTCCTCTTATTAATGGCTCCAGTCACTTGTCCATATAATCTGCATCCAGGGGCCGAGGAATAAAGGAATAATAACAGATCGTTGTGTTTGGGGGTTTATTGGCCGGTAATAATGTCCGGTGCTGGTTCTCCGGTGGCATGATGGCGGCTGTTACCAAACTGATTAGTAGAATTTCCTGCTTCCCCTTCACTTCCCGGCGATTATCAGTTCTTGCCTTTTCGCTGTTCTCCTCCCTTCTTCCCGTCACTTTCTGATGTTTCCGCTGATATCGCCGTATGACGACTTGTTTATTGGGGACGAGTTCTGCTATTGAATGTCACCATTTTATCTTCTGATAAATTCCAACTGCAGTGAAAAAAGCGCAATCCCCCAACTCAGTATTTATTATATACAGCGTTCATTATATGGTCACAATGTCCTGACAATATGATTCCCGGGGCAGTACCATTTCACCAATACCAAACATACATCGTTTTTACTTTAAGTGTAGAAAACAAATCAGAAATTTGTAAAATAAAAAAAATCCCTTGTGTTGTCATTTTTTGAGACGCGATAGGTTTCCAAGTGTTGGTGGATGGGGCTGTGCGAGGGATTCGCTTTTTGCGCCCTGAGCTGATGTTTTTATTGATACAATTTTGGGGTACATGTGATGTTTTGAGCGCCTCATGTTGCATTTTTTTCTCATTACGCCGTTACTGATCAGATGAATTAATTTTATATTTTGATACAGAAATCACGATATCACACTATGTGTAAATTTAGTTTTTTTTATTTATTTTTAATGAGGGAAAAGGAGGGTGATTGGAACTTTTATTTTTTTATTTTATTTTTTTTTTAATATTTTTTTCTTTTCATTGTAATTGTTAGTCTGATCTTCTGATCGCTTGTACTTTATACAGCAATGCCGCTATATTGCTGTATATAGAAAAAAATCACTGTCTCCGATCTCCTATGACCGCCAACTAGAATCTGGCGTTCACCGGAGTACTGTCAGTACTGGCGAGCAACTGGGGTATTCAGCAGACCCCCAGCTGTCATGGCAACCTAGCGCCTCACGATCACGTCGCGGTGATGCCAGTGGGCAGTAAGAAGAGCTCTTCCTCAGACCGTGCTGTTAATGGCGCTGTCACAGATTGACAGCAGCATTTAGATGGTTAATAGCTATGGGCGGAGCTCTGCTCCATTCGCAGCTGTTAGAGGCAAGTGATGGCTGAATAACACAGCCATCATCTGCTGTCAAAAATATAGGCTCAGCTTGCCCGCGTCAAAGACAGGGAGATGGGGATTAAGAAAGCCGGAATCTTGTAAAAATAAATTGCCTTGTGTCGCCATTTTCAGAGACCAATTCATTTTTTTTGAGCTGTATGAGGACTTGTTTTTTTCCAGCGTAAGCTATTGGTTTTAGTAATACCAAGGGGGGCTGCTTACGGCTTATTGATTGCTTTCTATTCCAATTTTTGGGGCTTTTAAAATTTTTTTTTATTTACAGCGTTTATCATATGTGTTACAAATGCAACATTACCAAATGTGCTGTTATGTATATACATATATATATATATATATATATATATATATATATATATATATATATAAAATATAATAAGGCAGCACTACAGATAAATTCAAGGCTTGAGAAAGGTTCTATGAACCGAAACGTCACCATTTGGGCTCAATAAAGTCAATTTTTTCTAAAAATGTAATTTATCTGGCGTGCTGCCTTCTTACATGTTTCTATTCAGATGCAATTTGGACAGGTTGCTTGGAGGCCTGGCACCCACCGTGAGTGAATGTGAAATGGTGCTGTTCCAGTATATGTTTCCTATATATATACATATATTTATTTATTTATTTTACATTTCTTTGCTGAAAACGAGGAGACGAGGTTATGATTTGAGTTTTTAATTTTTTAATTCTTTCAATATCTCTTTATTTTTTTAACTTATATATTTTTCCTTTAGGGGATTTCAGCGTGCAAATGTTTTGTAATTTGTTTGGTGATATTGAACAATGTCAAATCCAGTAGCATCCACTATTCTATTGTGCGTGGTGGGGGCTGGTAGCAATAGTCGCCCATAGTTTTTCTCCACATGGTGAAAAACTATTTAAATGCCGCTATCATAAATTGACAGCAAGAATCGGTGCTATTTTCAGCAGGTGCGGTTTAGAGGCCGGTGCCATCTGTATAACACAGCCAGCACCCACACTGTAACGAGTGGGCCACGTACACAATCACCCCACGTACGTCGTACAAGTGCGTCAGAAATCTGGAAAGGGAAAAAGAATATATTTGATTTTATATTGCCATATTTTAAGAGCAATAACTTGTTAATTTTTCTGTTGACAAAGCTATACGAGGGCTTAAATTTTCCAGGACAATCTATAGCTCTCAGTAGTATTATTTTAGGGTACAGACAACATTTTGATCACTTTTTAATTCCATTTATTTGTAGGAAAGATGAACAAAAAAAAGCTGCATTTTGTAAAAAAAAAAATGTTATTTATTTTATTTTTAGCACTTTACCTAATTTAGAAGGTTTTGAAGCTTTCAAGCTTTGCTCAATAAAATCACTTTGTAAAAATAAAAATATTTTTTCTGTCTACATTTTCTGAGAGCTACCATTATTTTACTTTTAAATGAGTTATCCAATATTTTTTCTTTGGCGTTGATCTTTTAAAAATAACAAACAAATGTGCGTCCCCCTGCTATACTCACTCTAGATACAAACGATGACTAAGCCGCCCAGATGTGACCGATGCTGAAGCCTGAGATTGGCCGGACAGGCGTCTGAACCAGTGTGTCATTAGATCTTTCCTGACCGGTGCAGTGAATCAGAGATCAAGTAACATCCGGATGGCGAAATCATCACTTCCGGATCTGATGCAGACCACCGGAGCGTTCTCCGCTTCATCCATGGGGGGTGATGACTGGTATGAACTTTTCCATTTGGTTATTTATATAACTGTACAGAGTTTATAATGCAGTATAGGTAATATATTCTGGTGGATTTTTTTTAGGGTGAGGCCAAAATGATCAATAATAGCAATTGTGGTGTTATTATTATTATGCCATTTTTCAGTCAAGATAAATGATGTGATGGCTTTATAGTTTGGGTAGTTACAGATGCTGCAATATAAATTACCGTAGGTTTATATTTTTTTGCTTGTGATTTTTTTGTCAAAACACGTTTTAATGTAAAAAAAAGTTATTTTTGTGGTTTTCACTTTATTTTTTTTGTACTTCTGAATACTCCATTATTGCGCATTTTAGAGATACTGAGAGAAAAGGAGCTCCTCCCTATGTCTATCAACTTAGATACCGTGCTTGTTTTTCACCACGGCATTTAAGGAGTTAAGCAACTGTTATCCAACATTTAATGTATGGTGTGAAGTTCCGGGGTCTTCAGTGGGCGTAATGCTACTCAGACAACACAGGGGTGAGGGTAAAACAGCGTGACAATACTTTATTGAACCACAAAATAGGACAATAAACACATAGAACAGTCCCAGCAAATACCCAAGATGGTACAACATTACACAGTCTCACCCTTCCGCTCCTGGGATAGAACAGCTGCGACTTTGAGACTTCCAGGGTCAGCTACCTCAATCAGTGGGCCCCAGCTACTGGCGGGCCCCCACATAGAGAAGGTAGCGGCAAGCTTAGGAAGTTAGTAGTCCATCAAGGTACAAGGTCAAGAAACCTGAGGGTCCCACCCTGTCCTCTCCGAGAGTTTCCATGGGGCCAGATGACTGGTGAGTCCCAATCTGGCTTTTACGAATGTCTCCATGAGTTCCAGGCAACCAATGGGTCCCTCCTGGCAACCCCAAACAACATATCCATGGGGCCAGGCGACTTCATCGTCCCAACCTGGTCTCCACAAATGTATCCATGGGCTCTCTGATGGTTAATGGAGCAGATCCGTATCTTTCCAGTCAGGGCTATGTACCCTTAGGCAAGAATCATGTAGAATCCAAATCTGGGTCTCTTTAGGTAAAGCCATACTACCAAGCTGATGTTCCAAGTCTCTTTCAATCTCTGTCCCATGTCTCTCCTACAGAAGCACATGTCCCTTAAAATAGTCACAGTTCTCCATGCAAGTACACATTCACAGGTTTGGGGGAAAGGGCAGCGCTCAGGTCTCAATGTTTGAGCATTTAATGAATTTGCATAGTTTGTCCTCCTGTCTTGGGAGTCAACAAGCCACAGTGTCCACACAAAGCTTAACATTCATTGTACCACAGACTAATAGAAGATAACAATCAGGGTTATACAAATACTGGTCTGCCCTTGACCAGTAACAGAAATGCTCATACATAACAAGTCAACAGAAACACAATAGTGTATTTCCCTTGGATTAACAAATCTAATCGTCAGTCTGTGTGGCATCTGTCAGGAATCCAGTATAAATGCTAACATGCCCATCTGTTCTCCATTGCCATTATTACATTACTAATCAAATTGTTGATGCAATTTTTCTGTCCAACAAAAGCATTGTAAACGGGGTATAGGAGGAATATATATATTCTTATATACGCATATGACCTATATCATGATATTATATTCTGTACCAGTAGATGCTTTGGTGTCACACGGACGTCGGTCCATGTGCTTCGGTGGCATGTGGATGTCGTGCCTGGTGCTTCACTGGAATGCGGAAGCTGATGCATGTGCTTTGATGGCAAATAAATGCCGGGCCGTGTGCTTCAGCGACATCCAGACATCGGGCCTTGTGCTTCAGTGGCACGTGGACGCCGGGTCTTGTGCTTCAGTGGCACCTGGACACGGGACCGTATGCTTTGGGGCACTCAGATATGGAGCCGTGTGCTTTGGTGGCACCGGTACGCAGGGCTTGTTCTTCGTAGGCACCCGGACACAGGGCCGTGTGCTTTGGTGGAACCTGGATGCACGGCCATGTGCTTCGTGGCACCCGTATGTGGGGCCATGTGCTTCGGTGGCACCCGGATGCCAGGCCGTGTGTTTCGGTGGCACCCGTATGTGGAGCCATGTGCTTCGGTGGCACAGTGGCACCCGCCGGTCCGTGTGCTTCAATGGCGCTGAGAAGCTGGACTGTGTGCTTCGGTGACTTCCGCACGCGGGGCTATGTGCTTTGGTGGCATCCGTATGCGGGACCGTGTGCTTCGGTGGCACCCAGACACTGGGCCATGTGCTTCGGTGGCACCTGTACTTGGGGGCAAATGCTTCGGTGGTATCCGTATGCAGGACCGTGTGCTTCAGTGGCATCAGTAACCTGGGCCGTGTGCTTAAGTGGCACCCAAACACGGGGACGTGTGCTTCGGTGGCACCCGGACGCCGGTCTTTGTGCTTTGGTAGCACCTAGAAGCTGGGCCTTGTGCTTCGGTGGCACCCGGACGCGAGTCTGTGTGCTTCGGTGGCACCCAGACAGGGGTCTGTATGATTCGGCGGCACTCGTACGTGGGGCTGTGTGCTTCGGTGGCACCTGTACAGGGAGGTCGTGTGCTTCGGTGGCACCCGGATGCAGGTTTGTGTGCTTCGGTGACACCCATTCAACGGGCCGTGTGCTTCATGGGCACTCGTACGTAGAGCCGTGTGCTTCGGAGGTACCCGGACGCAGGGCACTGTGCTTATTTGGCACACAGACTTGTGTCTGTGTGCTTCTGTGGCACCCAAACACGGGGGCGTGTGCTTCAATGGCACTCATGTGGGGCTGTGTGCTTCGGTGACACCCATTCAGGGGGTCGTGTACTTCGGTGGCACCCGGACGAGCGGCTATGTGCTTCAGTGGCACAAGGACGTGGGTCTGTGTGCTTAGGTGGCACCTAGATATGTGGCCTTGTGCTTCAGTTACACTCGTACATGGAGCCGTGTTCTTCTGTGGTACCTGGACGCCAAGCTTTGTGCTTCGGTAGCACCGAGAAGCGGGGCGGTGTGATTCGGTGACACATGGACACTGGTCTGTGTGTTTCGGTTGCACCCAGACACAAGGCCGTGTGCTTCAGGGGCACTCATACGTGAAGCCGTGTACTTCGGAGGTACCCAGACGCCAATCTTTGTGCTTTGGTAGCACAGAGAAGCGGGGCCATGTGCTTCGATGGCACACGGACACGGGTCTGTGTGCTTCGGTGGCAGCTAGACACGAGGCCGTGTGCTTCAGGGGCACTCGTACATGGAGCCGTGTACTGCGGATGTACCCGGACGCCGGCTTCGTGCTTCGGTAGCGCTGAGAAGCAGGGCCATGTTCTTCAGTGGAAACCGGATGCGGGGCCATGTGCTTCGGTGGCACATGGACATTGGTCTGTGTGCTTCGGTGGCACCCAAACACCGGTCTAAGCTCTACGGTGGCACCTAGACTCGGGGCCATGTGCTTCGGTGGCATCCGGACTGTGGTCTGTGTGCTTCGGTGGTACACAGACATGGGTCTGTGTGCTTCGGTGGCACTCGTACATGGAACTGTATTCTTTGGTGGCACCCGGATGCGAGTCTGTTTGCTTCGGTGGCACCTAGACATGGGGCCATGTGCTTCGGTGGCACCCGGACGCAAGGTCATGTGCTTCGATGGCACACGGATGTGGGTCTGTGTGCTTCGGTGGCACCCAGACACGGGGCCATGTGCTTTGGTGGCACTTGTATGTGGGGTCGTGTGCTTCAGTGGCACCCGGAGGCGGGGCAGAGTGCTTTGGTGGTACTAGCATGTGAAGCCGTGTTCTTCGGTGGCACCCGGACATGGGGCCGTGAGCTTCGGTGGCACCCGGACGCGTGTCTGTGTGCTTTGGTGCCACCTAGACATGGGGCCATGTGCTTCGATGGCAGATGGATGTGGGTCTGTGTACTTCGGTGTCACCCAAACACGAGGGACCTTCATACTTGGAGCCGTGTGCTTCGTTGGTACCCGGACGCCGGTGTTTGTGCTTCGGTAGCACTGAGAAGTGGGACCATGTTCTTCGGTGGCACCCAGATGTGGGTCTGTGTGCTTCGCTGGCACCTAGACACGGGGACATGTGATTCGGTGGCACCCGGACGAGGGGCAGAGTGCTTTGGTGGCACACAGACGTGGGTCTGTGTGCTTCGTTGGCACCCTTACAGGGAGGCCATGTGCTTTGGTGGCACCCAGACACGTGGCCATGGGTGGTACTCGTATGTGAAGCCGTGTGCTTCGGTGGCACCCGGACGCGGGGCAGAGTGCTTCGGTGGCACAAGGACGCGGGTCTGTGTGCTTCAGTGGCACCCAGACACGAGGCTGTGTGCTTCAGGGGCCCTCGTACGTGGAGCCGTGTTCTTCGGTGGTTCCCGGACGCCGATGTTTGTGCCTTGATAGCACCGAGAAGCGGGGCCACGTGCTTCGGTGGCACCCAGATGCAGGGTTGTGTGCTTCTGTAGCACATGGACGCGGGTCTGTGTGCTTTGGTGGCACCAAGACACGGGTCTGTGTGCTTCAATGGCACCTGTACATGGAGGCCATGTGCTTCGGTGGCACCCAGATGCACCCGAACGTGGGGCCGTGTGCTTAGTTGGCACTCGTATGTGGGCCGTGTGCTTTGGCGGCACCCGGACATGGGGCCGTTTGCTTCGGTGGCACCCGGATGCGGGTCTGTGTGCTTTGGAGGCACCTAGACATGGGCCATGTGCTTCAGTTGCACCCAGACGCGGGTCAGAGTGCTTCGGTGGCACACGGACGCGGGTCTGTGTGTTTCGGTGGCACGCAGATACAAGGCCTTGTGCTTCAGGAGCACTCGTACGTGGAGCCGTGTGCTTCGGTGGTACCCGGACGCCGGTCTTTGTGCTTCGGTAGCACCGAGAAGCGGGGCCTTGTGCTTCGGTGGCACCCGGACGCGAGTCTGTGTGCTTCGGTGCCACCCAGACACGGGTCTGTGTGCTTCGGTGGCACTCATATGTGGGGCCTTGTGCTTCGGTGGCACCTGTACAGGGAGGTCGTGTGCTTCGGTGGCACCCGGACGTAGGTTTGTGTGCTTCGGTGGCACCCATTCAACGGGGCCGTGTGCTTCATGGGCACTCGTACGTAGAGCCGTGTGCTTCCGAGGTACCCGGATGCCGGTCTTTGTGCTTCGGTAGCACCGAGAAGCGGTAGCCATGTGCTTCGGTGGAACCCATACACAGGGCCCTGTGCTTATTTGGCACACAGACGTGGGTCTGTGTGCTTCGGTGGCACCCAAACACGGGGGCGTATGCTTCAATGGCACTCATGTGGCACTGTGTGCTTCGGTGACACCCATTCAGGGGGTCTTGTGCTTCGGTGGCACCCGGACGAGGGGCTATGTGCTTTGGTGGCACAAGGACGCGGGTCTGTGTGCTTAGGTGGCACCTAGATGCGCGGCCTTGTGCTTCAGGGGCACTCTTACGTGGAGCCATGTTCTTCGGTGGTACTTGGACGCCAAGCTTTGTGCTTCGGTAGCACCGAGAAGCGGGGCTATGTGATTCGGTGGCACCGGGATGCGGGTCTGTGTGCTTCGAAAGCACCTAGACATGGGGCCATGTGGTTCGGTGGCACCCGGATGCGGGGCAGAGTGCTTCGATGGCACACGGACACGGGTCTGTGTGTTTCGGTTGCACCCAGACACAAGGCCGTGTGCTGCAGGGGCACTCGTACGTGATGCCGTGTACTTCGGTGGTATCCGGATGCCGATCTTTGTGCTTCGGTAGCACCGAGAAGTGGGGCCATGTGCTTCGGTGGCACACGGACATGGGTCTGTGTGCTTCGGTGGCAGCTAGACACGAGGCTGTGTGCTTCAGGGGCACTCGTACGTGGAGCCGTGTACTGCGGTGGTACCCAGATCCCGGCTTTGTGCTTCCGTAGCACCGAGAAGCAGGGCCATGTGCTTCAGTGGAAACCGGACGCGGGGCCATGTTCTTCGGTGGCACATGGACGTTTGTCTGTGTGCTTCGGTGGCACCCAGACACGGGTCTAAGCGCTACGGTGGCACCTAGACACGGGGCCATGTGCTTCGGTGGCTCCCGGACTGGGGTCTGTGTGCTTCGGTGGTACACGGACATGGGTCTGTGTGCTTTGGTGGCACCCAGACATGAGGCCGTGTGGTTCAGGGGCACTCGTACATGGAACTGTATTCTTTGGCGGCACCCGGATGCGGGTCTGTGTGCTTCGGTTTCATCTAGACATGGGGCCATGTGCTTCGGTGGCACCCGGACACAAGGTCATGTGCTTCGATGGCACACGGATGCGGGTCTGTGTGCTTCGGTGGCACCCAGACACGGGGACGTGTGATTCGGTGGCACCCGGAGGCGGGGCAGAGTGCTACAGTGGCACACGGACGTGGGTCTGTGTGCTTCGGTGGCACCCAGAAACGGGGCCGTGTGCTTCAGTGGAACTCGCATGTGAAGCCGTGTGCTTCGGTGGCATCCAGACACGGGGCCTTGTGCTTCGGTGGCACCTGGACGCGAGTCTGTGTGCTTTGGTGGCACCTAGACATGGAGCCATTTGCTTCGGTGGCACACGGACGCGGGTCTGTGTGTTTCGGTGGCACGCAGATACAAGGCCTTGTGCTTCAGGAGCACTCGTACGTGGAGCCGTGTGCTTCGGTGGTACCCGGACGCCGGTCTTTGTGCTTCGGTAGCACCGAGAAGCGGGGCCTTGTGCTTCGGTGGCACCCGGACGCGAGTCTGTGTGCTTCGGTGCCACCCAGACACGGGTCTGTGTGCTTCGGTGGCACTCATATGTGGGGCCTTGTGCTTCGGTGGCACCTGTACAGGGAGGTCGTGTGCTTCGGTGGCACCCGGACGTAGGTTTGTGTGCTTCGGTGGCACCCATTCAACGGGGCCGTGTGCTTCATGGGCACTCGTACGTAGAGCCGTGTGCTTCCGAGGTACCCGGATGCCGGTCTTTGTGCTTCGGTAGCACCGAGAAGCGGTAGCCATGTGCTTCGGTGGAACCCATACACAGGGCCCTGTGCTTATTTGGCACACAGACGTGGGTCTGTGTGCTTCGGTGGCACCCAAACACGGGGGCGTATGCTTCAATGGCACTCATGTGGCACTGTGTGCTTCGGTGACACCCATTCAGGGGGTCTTGTGCTTCGGTGGCACCCGGACGAGGGGCTATGTGCTTTGGTGGCACAAGGACGCGGGTCTGTGTGCTTAGGTGGCACCTAGATGCGCGGCCTTGTGCTTCAGGGGCACTCTTACGTGGAGCCATGTTCTTCGGTGGTACTTGGACGCCAAGCTTTGTGCTTCGGTAGCACCGAGAAGCGGGGCTATGTGATTCGGTGGCACCGGGATGCGGGTCTGTGTGCTTCGAAAGCACCTAGACATGGGGCCATGTGGTTCGGTGGCACCCGGATGCGGGGCAGAGTGCTTCGATGGCACACGGACACGGGTCTGTGTGTTTCGGTTGCACCCAGACACAAGGCCGTGTGCTGCAGGGGCACTCGTACGTGATGCCGTGTACTTCGGTGGTATCCGGATGCCGATCTTTGTGCTTCGGTAGCACCGAGAAGTGGGGCCATGTGCTTCGGTGGCACACGGACATGGGTCTGTGTGCTTCGGTGGCAGCTAGACACGAGGCTGTGTGCTTCAGGGGCACTCGTACGTGGAGCCGTGTACTGCGGTGGTACCCAGATCCCGGCTTTGTGCTTCCGTAGCACCGAGAAGCAGGGCCATGTGCTTCAGTGGAAACCGGACGCGGGGCCATGTTCTTCGGTGGCACATGGACGTTTGTCTGTGTGCTTCGGTGGCACCCAGACACGGGTCTAAGCGCTACGGTGGCACCTAGACACGGGGCCATGTGCTTCGGTGGCTCCCGGACTGGGGTCTGTGTGCTTCGGTGGTACACGGACATGGGTCTGTGTGCTTTGGTGGCACCCAGACATGAGGCCGTGTGGTTCAGGGGCACTCGTACATGGAACTGTATTCTTTGGCGGCACCCGGATGCGGGTCTGTGTGCTTCGGTTTCATCTAGACATGGGGCCATGTGCTTCGGTGGCACCCGGACACAAGGTCATGTGCTTCGATGGCACACGGATGCGGGTCTGTGTGCTTCGGTGGCACCCAGACACGGGGACGTGTGATTCGGTGGCACCCGGAGGCGGGGCAGAGTGCTACAGTGGCACACGGACGTGGGTCTGTGTGCTTCGGTGGCACCCAGAAACGGGGCCGTGTGCTTCAGTGGAACTCGCATGTGAAGCCGTGTGCTTCGGTGGCATCCAGACACGGGGCCTTGTGCTTCGGTGGCACCTGGACGCGAGTCTGTGTGCTTTGGTGGCACCTAGACATGGAGCCATTTGCTTCGATGGCACATGGATGTGGGACTGTGTGCTTCGGTGTCACCCAGACACGAGGCCGTGTGCTTCAGGGGCATTTATACTTGGAGCCGTGTGCTTCGGTGGTACCCGGACACCGGTGTTTGTGCTTCAGTAGCACCGATTAGCGGGGCCATGTGCTTCGGTGGCACACGGACGCAGGGCCATGTGCTTCTGTGGCACATGGACGTGGGTCTGTGTGCTTCGGTGGCAACCAGACACGGGTCTATGTGCTTCGGTGGCACTTGCATGAGGGGCCATGTGCTTCGGTGGCACCCGTACAGGTAGGCCGTGTGCTTTGATGGCACCCTAACGCGGGTTTGTGTGCTTCGGTGGCACCTAGACACGGGACCATGTGCTTCGGGGTCACCAGGACGCGGGGTCACTTGCCTCGGTGGCACACGGAAGCGAGACTTTGGGCTGCGGTGGCACCCAGACACGGGGGCGTGTGTTTCGGTGGCTCTCGTATGCTGGGCTGTGTGCTTCGGTGGCAACCGTACTTGGGGGCAAATGCTTCGGTGGCATCCGTATACAGGACCGTGTGCTTCGGTGGCATCAGTAACCGGGGCCGTGTGCTTAAGTGGCACCCAAACATTTGGCCTTGTGCTTCTCTGGCTCCCAGACGCGGGGCCATGTGCTTCTGTGGCACACGGACGCCGGACCGTGTGCTTCAGTGGTACCTAGACACCAGGCCATGTGCTTTGGTGGCACCCAGACACATGGCCGTGTGCTTCGGTGGCACTCATATGTGGGGCCGTGTGCTTCGGTGGCACCTGGACACGAGGCAGAGTGCTATGGTGGCACATGGACGCGGGTCTGTGTGCTTCGGTGGCACCCAGACACGAGGCCGTGTGCTTCAGGGGCCCTCGTACGTGGAGCCGTGTACTTTGGAGGTACGCGGACGCCGTTCTTTGTGCTTCGGTAGCACTGAGAAGCGGGGTCATGTGCTTCGGTGGCACCCAGACGTGGGGCCATGTGCTTCGGTGGCACATGGACGTTAGTCTGTGTGCTTCAGTGGCACCCAGACACGGGGCAGAGTGCATCGGTGGCACATGGACGCGGGTCTGTGTGATTTGGTGGCACCCAGATGCGGGGCCATGTGCTTCGGTGGCACCCAGACACGGGGCGTGTGTTTCGGTGGCACTCGTATATGGGGCTTTGTGCTTCGATGGCACCCGGAAGCCGGGCCGTGTGCTTCGGTGGCACCCGAATGCGGGTCTGTATGCTTTGGTGGCACCTAGACAAGGGGCCATGTGCTTCGGTGGCACCCGGACACGGGGCAGAGTGCTTCGGTGGCACATGGATGCGGGTCTGTGTGCTTCAGTGGCACCTAGATGGGGGGCCGCGTGCTTTGGCAGCACCCGGATGAGGGGCCGTGTGCTTCGGTGGCAACCAGACGTGGGGCCGTGTGCTTCGGTGGCACCCGGACTCGTGTCTGTGTGCTTCGGTGGCACCCGTATGTGGGCTGTGTGCTTTGGCGGCATCCGGATGTGGGGCCGTGTGCTACGGTGGCACCCGGACGCGGGTCTGTGTGCTTCGGTGGCACCTAGACATGGGCCATGTGCTTCGGTGGCACCCAGACGCGGGGCAGAGTGCTTTGGTGGCACACGGACGCGGGTCTGTGTGTTTCGGTGGCATGCAGACACAAGGCCTTGTGCTTCAGGGACACTCATATGCGGAGCCGTGTGCTTCGGTGGTACTCAGACGCCGGTCTGTGTGCTTCGGTAGCACCGAGAAGCGGGGCCTTGTGCTACGGTGGCACCTGGACGCTGATCTGTGTGCTTCGGTGGCACCTGTACAGGGAGGTTGTGTGCTTCAGGGGCTCCCGGATACAGGTTTGTGTGCCTCGGTGGCACCCATTCAACAGGGCCCTGTACTTCGGTGGCACCCAGACACGAGGCCGAGTTCTTCATGGACACTTGTACGTGGAGTCTTGTGCCTTGGAGGTACCCGGACGCCGGTCTTTGTGCTTCGGTAGCACCGAGAAGCGGGGCTATGTGCTTCGGTGGAAAGCGGGCGAGGAGCCATGTGCTTCGGTGGCACATGAACGTTGGTCTGTGTGCTTCGGTGGCACCCAGACACGGTTCTGTGTGCTACTGTGGCACCTAGACACCGGGCCATGTGCTTCGGTGGAACCCGGACGCGTGGCAGAGTGTTTCGGTGGCACACTGACATGGGTCTGTGTGCTTCGGTGGCACCCAGGCACGAGGCAGTGTGCTTCAGGGGCACTCGTACATGGAGCTGTGTTCTTCAATGGTACCTGGATGCCGGTCTTTGTGCTTCGGTAACACCGAGAAGCGGGGCCGTGTGCTTCGGTGGTACCTGGATGCGAGTCTGTTTGCTTCGGTGGTACCTAGACACGGGGCCATGTGCTTCGGTGGCACCCAGACGCAAGGCCATGTGCTTCGATGGCACACGGATGCGGGTCTGTGTGCTTCGGTGGCACCCAGACATGGGGCCGTGTGCTTCGGTGGCACTCGTATTTGGGGCCGTGTGCTTCGGTGGCACCCAGACGTGGGCAGAGTGCTATGGTGGCACATGGACGCGGGTCTGTGCTTCAGTGGCACCCAGACACGAGGCCGTGTGCTTCAGGGGCACTCATATGTGGAGCCGTGTACTTCGGAGGTACCCAGACGCCGGTCTTTGTGCTTCGGTAGCGGGGCAGAGTGCTACGGTGGCACATGGCCGTGGGTCTGTGTGCTTTGGTGGCACCCACACACGAGGCTGTGTGCTACAGGGGCACTCATACGTGGAGCCGTGTTCTTCAATGGTACAGGGACGCCGGTCTTTGTGCTTTGGTAACACGAGAAGCGGGGCCGTGTGCTTTGGTGGCACCCAGATGCGGGTCTGTGTGCTTTGGTGGCACCTAGACACGGGTCATGTGCTTTGGTGGCAGCCGTACAGGAAGGCTGTGTGCTTCGGTGACACCCGGATGTGGGTCTGTTTGCTTCGGTGGCACCTAGACACGGGGACATGTGCTTTGGTGGCACCCGTACGAAGGGCCATGTGCTTCGGTGGCACACGGATGCGGGTCTGTGTGCTTCGGTGGCACCCAGACACGGGGCTGTGTGTTTCGGTGACACTCGTATGTGGAGCTTTGTGCTTCGGTGGCACCCATTCAGGGGGTTGTGTGCTTTGGTGGCACCCAGAAGCGTGGTAGAGTCCTATGGTTGTACACGGACGCGGATATGTGTGCTTCGGTGGCACCCAGACTCGAGGCTGTGTGCTTCAGGGGCACTCATGTGGAGCCGAGTGCTTTGGTGGTACCCGGATGCCGGTATTTGTGCTTCGGTAGCACCGAGAAGCAGGGCCATGTGCTTCGGTGGCACCCGGACGCGGGTCTGTGTGCTTCGGTGGCCCCTAGACACGGGGTCATGTGCTTCTGTAGCACCCAGACGAGGGGCCACGTGCTTCGGTCGCTCACAGACGCAGGTGTGTGTGCTTCGGTGGCATCCAGACACGGGGCCGTGTGCTTCGGTGGTACTCGTATGTGAAGCCGTGTGCTTTGGTGGCACCCGGTTGTGAGCCTGTGTGCTTCGGTGTCACCTAGACATGGGGTCTTGTGCGTCAGTCGCACTCTTATGCAGGGCTGTGTGCTTCTGTGGCACCTGTTCAGGGGGTCATGTGCTTCGGTGGCACACGGACGCGGGGCAGAAAGCTACGGTGGCACATGAATGTGGGTCTGTGTGCTTCGGTGGCACCTAGACACAAGGCCGTGTGCTTCAGGGGCACTCATACGTGCAGCTGTGTGCTTCGGAGGTACCCGGACGCCAGTATTTGTGCTTCGGTAGCACCGAGAAGTGGGACCATGTTCTTCAGTGGCACCCATATGCGGCTCCGTGTGCTTTGGTGGCACCTAGACACGGGACCATGTGCTTCGGTGGCACCCGGACGAGGGCCATGTGCTTCGGTGGTACTCGTATGTGAAGCCGTGTGCTTCGGTGGCACCTAGACACGGGGTTATGTGCTTCGGTGGCACCCGAACGCGGGTCTGTGTGCTTCGATGTCACCTAGACATGGGGTCATGTGCTACGGTCGCACTCTTATGCAGGGGTGTGTGGTTCTGTGGCACCTGTTCAGGGGGTCATGTGCTTCGGTGGCATACGGACGCGGGGCAGAATGCTACGGTGGCACACGAATGTGGGTCTGTGTGCTTCGGTGGCACCCAGACACAAGGCCGTGTGCTTTAGGGGCACTCATACGTGCAGCCGTGTGCTTTGGAGGTACACGGATGCTGGTCTTTGTGCTTCGGTAGCACTGAGAAGTTGGACCATGTTCTTCGGTGGCACCCAGATGCGGGTCTGTGTGCTTCGGTGGTTCCTGGACGAGGGGCCATGTGCTTCGGTGGCACATGGATGCAAGTTCGTGTGCTTCGGTAGCACCCAAACACGTGGCAGTGTGCTTCGGTGGTACTCGTATGTGAAGCCTTGTGCTTCGGTGGCACCCGGACACGGGGCAGAGTTCTATGATAGCACACGGACGCGGGTCTGTGTGCTTCAGTGGCACCCAGACACGAGGCTGTGTGCTTCAGGGGCACTCGTACGTGGAGCTGTGTGCTTCGGTGGTACTCGGACTCCGATCTTTGTGCTTCGGTAGCACCGAGGAGTGGAGCCACGTGCTTCTTGGCACCGGGATGCAGGGCCGTGTGCTTCTGTAGCACATGGATGCGGGTCTTTGTGCTTCGGTGGCACCCAGACACGAGTCTGTGTGCTTCGATGACACCCGTAAAGGGAGGCCATGTGCTTCGGTGGCACCTAGACGCGGGTTTGTGTGCTTCTATGGCACCTTGACACAGGGCCACGTGCTTCGGTGGCACCCAGACACGGGGCATGTGTTTCGGTTGCACTCGTATGTGGGGCTGTGTGCTTTGGTGGCACCCAGATGCGGGGCAGAGTGCTACGGTGGCACACAGACGTGGGTCTGTATTCTTCGGTGTCACCCAGACACAAGGCCGTCTGCTTCAGGGGCACTCGTATGTGGAGCCGTGTACTTCGTACGTACCCGGTCGCCGGTCTTTGTGCTTCGGTAGCACCGAGAAGCTGGGCCATGTGCTTCGGTGGAAACCGGATGCGGGGTCATGTGCTTCGGTGGCACATGGACGTTGGTCTATGTGCTTCGGTGGCACCCAGACACGGGTCTGTGTGATACGGTGGCACCTAGACACGAGGCCATGTGCTTCGGTGGCACCCGGACTGGGGTCTGTGTGCTTTGGTGGTACATGGACGCGGGTCTGTCTGCTTCGGTGGCACCCAGACATGAGGCCGTGTGCTTCTTGGTCACTCGTACATGGAGAAGTATTCTTTGGTGGCACCTGGATGCGGGTCTGTGCTTTGGTGGCACCTAGACAGGGGGCATGTGCTTCGGTGGCACCCGGACACAAGGCCATGTGCTTCGGTGGCAAACGGATGCGGGTCTGTGTGCTTCGGTGGCACCCAGACACGGGGCCGTGTGCTTTGGTGGCACTCGTATGTGGAGCTGTGTGCTTCAGTGGCACCCGAACGCGGGGCAGAGTGCTTCGGTGGCACACGGACGCGGTTCTGTGTGCTTCGGTGGCACCCAGACACGAGGCTGTGTGCTTCAGGGGCACTAGTACGTGGAGCCGTGTTCTTCGGTGGTTCCCGGACGCCGATGTTTGTGCTTCGGTAGCACCGAGAAGCGGGGCCACGTGCTTCGGTGGCACCTGGACGCAGGGTTGTGTGCTTCTGTAGCACATGGACGCGGGTTTGTGTGCTTCGGTGGCACCCAGACACGGGTCTGTGTGCTTCAATGGCACCTTTACAGGGAGGCCATGTGCTTCGGTGGCACCCAGATGCACCCGGACGTGGGGCCGTGTGCTTAGATGGCACTCGTATGTGTGCCGTGTGCTTTGGTGGCACCCGGACATGGGTCTGAGTGCTTCGGTGGCACCCACACACGAAGCCATGTTCTTCAGGGGCACTCGTACGTGGAGCCATGTATTGCGGAGGTACCCGGATGCCAGCCTTTGTGCTCCGGTAGCACCGAGAAGCCTGGCCATGTGCTTCGGTGGAAACCGGACGAGGGGCCATGTTCTTCGGGGGCACCCGGATGCAGGTTTGTGTACTTCGGTGGCACCCAGACACGAGGCCGTGTTCTTCATGGGCACTCGTACGTAGAGTCTTGTGCTTTGGAGGTACCCGGACGCCGGTCTTTGTGCTTCGGTAGCACCGAGAAACGGGGCCATGTGCTTCGCTGGAAACCGGGCGAGGAGCCATGTGCTTCGGTGGCACATAAACGTTGGTCTGTGTGCTTCAGTGGCACCTAGACACGGGTCTGTGTGCTACGGTGGCACCTAGACACCGGGCCATGTGCTTCGGTGGCACCCGGACGCGGGTCTGTGTGCTACGGTGGCACCCAGACACCAGGCCATGTGCTTCAGGGGCACTTGTATGTGGAGTTGTGTGCTTCGGTGGTACACGGACGCCAGTCTGTGCTGCGATAGCACCGAGAAGCAGGGCCATGTGCTTCGGTGGCACCCGGACGCTGGTCTGTGTGCTTCGGTGGCACCCAGACACGGGTCTGTGTGCTTCGGTGGAAACCGGATGAGGGGCCATGTGCTTCAGTGGCACATGGACTTTGGTCTGTGTGCTTCGGTGGCACCCAGACACGGGTCTGTGTGCTACGGTGGCACCTGGACGCGGGGCAGAGTGCTTCGGTGGCACATGGACATGGGTCTGAGTGCTTCGGTGGCACCCACACGCGAAGCTGTGTGCTTCAGGGGCACTCATACGTGGATCCATGTGTTGCGGAGGTACCCGGATGTCGGCCTTTGTGCTCCGGTAGCACCGAGAAGCGTGGCCATGTGCTTCGGTGGAAACCGGACGAGGGGCCATGTGCTTCAGTGGCACATGGACGTTGGTCTGTGTGCTTCGGTGGCACCCAGACATGGGTCTGTGTGCTACGGTGGCACCTAGACACCAGGCCATGTGCTTCTGTGGCAGCCGGACGCGGGGCAGAGTGCTTCGGTGGCACACGGACATGGGTCTGTGTGCTTCGGTGGCACCCAGACACGAGGCCGTGTGCTTCGGTGGCACTCGTATGTGGGGCCGTGTGCTTCGGTGGCACCCGGACACAGGGCAGAGTGCTATGGTGGCACACGGACGCGGGTCTGTGTGCTTCGGTGGCACCCAGACACGAGCCCGTGTGCTTCAGGGGCCCTCATACATGGAGCCGTGTACTTCGGAGGTACCCGGACGCAGTTTTTTGTGCTTCGGTGGCACCCGGATGTAGGGCCATGTGCTTCGGTGGCACATGGACGTTAGTCTGTGTGCTTCGGTGGCACCCAGACATGGGTATGTGTGCTATGGTGGCACCTAGAGAAGGTGCCATGTGCTTCAGTGGCACCCGGACGCGGGGCAGAGTGCATCGGTGGCACATGGATGCGGGTCTGTGTGATTTGGTGGCACCCAGATGTGGGGCTATGTGTTTCGGTGGCACTCGTATGTGGGGCTGTGTGCTTCGATGGCACCCGGAAGCCGGGCCGTGTGCTTCGGTGGCACCCGATTGCGGGTCTGTGTGCTTTGGTGGCACCTAAACAAGGGGCTATGTGCTTCGGTGGCACCCGGACGCGGGGCAGAGTGCTTCGGTGTCACATGGACGCGGGTCTGTGTGCTTCGGTGGCACCTAGATGCGGGGCCGTGTTCTTTGGCGGCCGTGGGGCCGTGTGCTTCGGTTGCACCCGGACTCAGGTCTGTGTGCTTCGGTGGCACCCGTATGTGCGGCGAGGAGCCATGTGCTTCGGTGGCACATGAATGTTGGTCTGTGTGCTTCAGTAGCACCTAGACACGGGTCTGTGTGCTACGATGGCACCTAGACACCGGGCCATGTGCTTTGGTGGCACCCGGACACGGGTCTGTGTGCTACGGTGGCACCCAGACACCAGGCCATGTGCTTCAGGGGCACTCGTATGTGGAGTTGTGTGCTTCGGTGGTACACGGCCGCCAGTCTTTGTGCTGCGATAGCACCGAGAAGCAGGGCCATGTGCTTCGGTGGCACCCGGACGCGGGGCAGAGTGCTTCGGTGGCACCCGGACGCAGGGCAGAGTGCTTCGGTGGCACATGGACGCGGGTCTGTGTGCTTCGGTGGCACCTAGATGCGGGGCCGTGTGCTTTGGCGGCACCCGGACGTGGGGCCGTGTGCTTCGGTTGCACCCGGACTCAGGTCTGTGTGCTTCGGTGGCACCCGTATGTGGGCTGTGTGCTTTGGCGGCATCCGGACGTGGGGCCGTGTGCTCTGGTGGCACCCGGACGCGGGTCTGTGTGCTTCGTTGGCACCTAGACATGGGCCATGTGCTTCGGTGGCACCCAGACGCGGGGCAGAGTGCGTTGCTGGCACACAGACGCGGGTCTGTGTGCTACGGTGGCACCCAGACACGTGTCTGTGTGCTTCGGTGGCACTCGCATGCGGGGCCGTGTGCTTCGGTGGCACCTGTACAGGGAGGTCGTGTGCTTCGTTGGCACCCGGATGCAGGTTTGTGTGCTTCGGTGGCACCCATTCAACGGGGTCGTGTGCTTCGGTGGCACCCAGACACGAAGCCGTGTTCTTCATGAGCAATCGTACGTGGAGCCGTGTTCTTCGGAGGTAGCTGGACGCTGGTCTTTGTGCTTCAGTAGCACCGAGAAGCGGGAGCCATGTGCTTTGGTGGCACCAGTACGCAGGGCCCTGTGCTTATTTGGCACATGGACGTGGGTCTGTGTGCTTTGGTGGTACCCAGACACAGGGGCATGTGCTTCAATGGCACTCTTATGTGGGGCTGTGTGCTTCGGTGGCACCTGTTTAGGGGTTCGTGTGCTTCGGTGGCACCCGGATACGGGGAAGAGAGCTAAAGTGGCAGTCGTATGTTGAGCCGTGTGCTTGGGAGGTACCTGGACGCCGGTCTTTGTGCTTCAGTGGCGCAGAGAAGCGGGGCCATGTGCTTTGGTGGCACACGGACGTAGGTCTGTGTGCCTTGGTGGCACCTAGACACGGGCCATGTGATTCGGTGGCACCCGGACGAGGAGCTATGTGCTTCGGTGGCACACGGACGCGGGTCTGTGTTCTTAGGTGGCACCTAGACGCAGGGCCATGTGCTTCAGGGGCACTCATACGTGGAGCCGTGTTCTTCGGTAGTACCTGGACGCCAAGATTTGTGCTTCGGTAGCACCGAGAAGCGGGGCCGTGTGATTTGGTGGCATCCGGACGCGGGTCTGTGTGTTCGGTAGCACCTACACATGGGGCCATGTGCTTCGATGGCACCCGGAGGCGGGGCAGAGTGCTTCGGTGGCACACGGACTCAGGTCTGTGTGCTTCGGTGGCACCCAGACACGAGGCCGGTCTTTGTGCGTTGGTAGCACCGAGAAGAGGAGCCATGTGCTTCGGTGGAAACCGGACGTGAAGCCATGTGCTTCGGTGGCACATGGACGTTGTTCTGTGTGCTTCGGTGGCACATGGACACGGGGCCGTGTGTTTCAGTGACATTCGATGACGTGGCCATATGCTTCAGTGGCATACGGATGCTGGGTCATATGCTTCGGTGACAAGCGGAAACCAGGCTACGTGCTTTGTTGGCACGTGGAAGTTGAGCTGTGTGCTCTGGTGGCACGCAGATGCCAGGCCGTGTGTTTTGGTGGCAAAGAGACGCCGGGCCGCATGCTTCAGCAGCATGTGGACATCAGACCATGTGCTTATGTGGCATCTGTTCGGGCCATGTGCTTCAGTGGCACACAGAAGTCGGGTCATTACACAGTACACAGCAGGGGCACATTTATAAGATTATCTTAGCACAGGAACATTTTATTTAAACACATCCAATTGTGGAAATTATTATTATTCCAAGATGTATTGATTAAAATGAACTTTTGTTCATTGGAAAACCCCTTTAAGTACCAGATGTGGAGCTGTAAGCAGAGTGACGGATAACTAGGACACAGCAAAGAGCTGCATGCAGGATCATGGCACCAGGGACACAGCCGGGATCAGGTTCATGACCACAAGCTATAACTAGAAATAGGCCTTGGACAGAACCAGTATATAGCAGGAGCAGATCATGGACTCAGAACTAGGAGATGTAAGGAACAGAGGCCAGGACAAATTTAGGTTGGGAAGCATGGACAGCATCCAGGATTAGGTGAGTACTCACAGCACAGGCCACGTACATGGAGTAATTGGCGTGGGCAGGAATTTGTTGCATCCTCACTGAAATCACATGTGAACGCATACTCGCATAGTGTCTGTTGTTGCAGAGATCGAAGCAGCGACAAGGTGCAACAAGATGTGGACACTAGACGATAAGAGGTGGCCGGGGCATGGAGGTCTCACGCAGCAAACAGTGGCCAACCAAGAGCAAGTCACAGCCAGGACACAATCCAAGCAGCACCGCAGTAGCCAAGTAAGTCTTATTCTAATTCATTGGATTGGGCTGTATTGTCAGATGAAGATGCATGCAGTAAGGAAGGAAATATGTTTAACATGTTAATAAAGTGTTTGAAAGCTGAGAAGTGTTATAAGAAAGAGGTGATCACTACATGGCTGAAAGCTCAGAACAGTGAGATACTAGTCACAGCGCAGGGTGTGTTCATTGTCATCCACTTATACATTTGTAGTAAGAGCATCAGGGAAGGAGAGTACGTGGATGTTTTTGTTTTTTTTTAACCTAAGTCTTGGCAGCGAAGACAGACTTAGATAGGTAGTGAGGAAGCAGAGGAGAAATTATTAATGGAATTCACAAAAAAAATATTTTCCATTTTCAAGACTGTCCTATATAGGAATACAAGTGGACTCGCTAAAAGGGCAGTGTAGGCTGCCGGCTGTCAAGTTGATTACTGGAAGATGGAAAGGTGAATGCGGTGTGATGTGATGGTGAGAAATTTTTAGCCATTGTTGGATTCCCTGAAGTTTACATGTAGGGTGATTCTGATGGGGAAGATCTCTTTCAGCCATATGCCATTAAGCTCAATTGGGATGAAGAAAAGGTTTCATAAGATCGGGGTTATGGACTAATTGAACAAAGATTTGGCGGTGTGCAAAAATATTCTAACAGCTTTTAATGAACCTAGGCGGCACTGAAAACTGGGGTAGAAGGTGATCAGTAAGTATTGTAACACGATAATACTACATAGCATACATACAGTGAAGGAAGTAATTATTTGATCCCTTGCTGTTTTTGTACGTTTGCCCACTGACAAAGACATGAACAGTCTATAATTTTAAGGGTAGGTTAATTTTAACATTGAGAGATAGAATATCCCCCCAAAAAATCACATTGTATATATTGGATAAATTTATTTGCATTTTGCAGTGAGAAATAAGTATTTGATTCCTCTAGAAAACAACACTTAATACTTGGTGGCAAAACCTTTGTTGGCAAGCACAGCAGTCAGAATTTTTTTGTAGTTGATGATGAGGGTTGCGCACATGTCAGGAGGAATTTTGGTCCACTCCTCTTTGCAGATCATCTCTAAATCATTCAGATTTTGAGGCTGTCGATTGGCAACTCGAAGCTTCAACTCCCTCCACTCCTGTGTTGCCTTGGCTGTATGTTTTGGGTCATTGTCTTGCTGGAAGACCCTGTCCCGACCCATTTTTAATGTCCTGGTGGAGGGAAGGAGGTTGTCACTCAGGATTTTACAGTACATGGCTCCATCCATTCTCCCACTGATGCGGTGAAGTAGTCCTGTGCCCTTAGCAAAGAAACACCCCCAAAACATAATGTTTCCACCTCCATGCTTGACAGTGGGGATGGTGTTCTTTGGGTCATAGACAGCATTTCTCTTCCTCCAAACACAGCGAGTTGAGTTAATGTCAAAGAGCTCAATTTTTGTCTCATCTGACCACAGCACCTTCTCCCAATAACTCACAGAATCATCCAGGTGATCATTGGCAAACTTCAGATGGGCCTGCTCTTGTGATGAGCTAGTATGTTCAGTTAACCCTTTCGACGAGTATGCTCGGGCGAGTACCAAGTATCTTCAGCGTGCTTGTTTGACAGTTTTAATACATGTGAGGAATGCTTAAGAAACAAGCATTCTTCAAATGTATTAAAGCTGTCAAACAGTCGCAAATCATGCACATGGGAGTGATTCAAACATATTACCGAGCATGCTGAAGATACTCTGTACTCGCCCGACCAATGGTTTTCTTGGTGACTGTGGTCCCAGCTACCTTGAGATCATTAACAAGTTCCCCCTCTTTAGTTTTATGCTGATCTCTCACCTTCCTCATGATCAAGGCTACCCCACGAGGTGAGATTTTGCATGGTGCCCCAGATCGATGTCGATTGACAGTTATTTTGTACTTCTTCCATTTTCTTACTATTGCACCAACAGTTGTCTTCTTCTCACCCAGCGTCTTACTTATGGTTTTTTAGCCCATTCCAGCTTTGTGCAGGTCTATGATCTTGTCCCTGACATCCTTAGAAAGCTCTTTGGTCTTGTCCATGTTGTAGAGGTTAGAGTCTGACGGATTAATTGAGTCTGTGGACAGGAGTCTTTTATACAGGTGACTATGTAAGACAGCTGTCTTTAGTGCAGGTAACAAGTTGATTAGGTGCGTCTAACTAGTCTGTAGGAGCCAGAACTCATAATGGTTTGTAGGGGATCAAATACTTATTTCTCACTGCAAAATGCAAATAAATGTATCTAATTTATACAATGTGATTTTCTTGATTTTTTGGGGGGATATTCTATCTCTCAATGTTAAAATTAACCTAGTCTTAAAATTATAGACTGTTCATGTCTTTGTCAGTGGGCAAACTTACAAAAACAGCAATTAATCAAATAATTATTTCCTTCCCTGTATCTAGAAAGGTTTACAAGATAATATGTTTGTCGGGAGTTCTTCTTTAAAGAGGATCTGTCACTTGCCATAAATATGGAGATATTTTACCTGGTCTAAATGATTTTGTTTCCCTGAAGTTGTTTTGGAAAAAAAAATCATATTAATGGCAAATGACAGTTTCTCTTTAAAACATGCATTTTGTAAGCTCTTAAATGCTACTGCACTTTGGTCATTGTGGCCCAGTTTTTGTGCAACTTGCAACGTCACATATTATTTCATACATATTGCTTTTTTAGCTCTGTCTTGTCAGTACATCACATTCATCTTATTCCCCTCTTGCTTTCCTAAACTGAAGGCTATATATCTCCATGGCATTCTGACCTCATGACTGGTCAACAAAAGCCTGACCCCGAGGAGCAATCCTGGTCTTCAGAATTTGCACGATGGGGAAGACCAAGAACAAGCAGGGCCTTTGACAGCAGAACAACTTGACCACAAAGGAGTTTCGGAAGAAAAACTGTTGCCCCTGCAGCTATTTTTACATTTAAAACAGAGTTTATACTTTAATGATTTTAATTAAAAAGTCAATGCTAAATAAAGTTTTGGAAAATGACATTTATCCGGACTTGTGTTTTATTTACATTATTATTTTAAAATAACTGTTACACGACTTCTTTTACGTGAGGTTTAGCTGAGGCTCTAACAGTCTTTACCTATCCTCCATTTTTATGGTAGGTTGGAGAATGGCTTTCCGGATGCTAAGGTGGCCATAGACATGAGTTGGCTATTGACAAGACACTTGTCCTGCCAACACTAATCTTTTCTGACTTCCCATTATAATAGAATGATCAGTATGACTGAGGGTTTACGTGTAGTCAATAGGGACAGCCACTGCTAGACACTAGGGATGAGCAGATTGATGTGCGAGATTTCGGTACAGCATCTAGGTCAGTGGTACCTGGCAGTTACACAGAAGGGCCAAAAATCAATGATCTGCCTGTCAACTGAAAATGCTGACAGGCTGACTCTTATAAAAATGAACAAGGGCTGGATTGGGCCAGGCTTCTCAACAACACCGAATGATAGCAGCGTAAGAAACTCAAATCCAGTGTCTTTTCTTGGGAGGTGTATTCCCATGCACCTTTTCACACCCACACATGGGTATACGCTTCCTGATTTTGGCTATTTGTTCTTTTCCTCCTCCTTCTCCTCATCCTCCACCACCATATCTCCATGGTGACCGTGGTCCGTGATGCAACACCCACATAATTTTCTTAGAGGGTGTTTATGATGCCCGTTAAAAAAAAATTTTATACAGTATGTTCATGTATACCCCCCAGGGGTAAATGTTTGTCAGCCCATACACTTAGTGCATGGGCATTACAAGTATAGGAGGCCCGCTCCTTTCTAATGGAAACATTTTTTTTTTATGAGGCCCTCCTCCACGTCTCTTCCAAGGGGCATTGAAGTGCCTCCAAATTTTTGGCAGCCCTTGCATTCACTGCATAGGCCAACACTATGGGAGACTCTCTCTTTTCTAATGGGAATTTGTCGTTACTATGGCCCTGCTCCGTGTGTCTTTAAGTTCTTAGTGGGGTTTTTCCTAAAATTGGTCAGCCGTTGGACTCACTGTATACCCTATAACTGTATAGCAGACCCTCTCCTTTCTAATGGGAACATGTCGTACCTTGTTACTGTGGCCCTGCTCCATGTGTCTTTAAATTCTTAGTGGGGTTTTTCCTAAAATTGGTCAGCCGTTGGACTCACTGCATACCCTATAACTGTATAGCAAACTCTCTCTTTTCTTATGGGAATTTGTCTTTATTGTGGCCCTGCTCTATGTGTCTTTAAATTCGATTTCCCTCTATGCCAGTCCTTTCACCGAGCTAAATACAGCTCTCAGCAAAAAAAGCTGTGGACTGGCTCTGTACTGTCCCTGGCCACATTCACCTGTCCACGTGTTTGTGGTTAGGCGGTCCTTCCCAGTAAGTGCACTGGGGAGGGCACGGGTAATGTTGTGGGACCCTTGCTTGTGGAAGACGGAGACGACCCCGGGAGAAACAGTGGCGGCTGGGGACCGAGTTTGGACACCCGGCCGCTGCTGGCATGAGGTTATGAAAAGCTTCCGCCTTCACGAGCCTAAAAGGCCACATTTCAAGTGAAAGCAGCTTTAGAGGACTTCTTGGGAGAAATGACAGCTGGGTAGATATGGTTTCCCAAGTCCTTTCACCAAGCTAAAGAATATGGCTGTGGTGAAATACAACTCAGCAGAAAAAGCTGTGGACTGGCTCCGTACCTTCCCTGGCCACATTCACCTGTCCACGTGTTTGTGGTTAGGCGGTCCTTCCCAGTAAGTGCACTGGGGAGGGCACGGGTAATGTTGTGGTAACCGTGCTTGTGGAAGGAGGAGACGACACCGGGAGAAACAGTGGCGGCTGGGGAGAGGAGTATGGACACCCGGCCGCCTCCTGCATGAGGTTATCAAAAGCTTCCGCCTCCACGAGCCTAAAAGGCCACATTTTCAAGTGCAAGCAGCTGTGAAAAATTTGGCAGTATAGTATTGCAGCCTGTGGGTGGGTGGGTGGCTGCATACTTGCGCTTGCATTCCAAGGAATGGGGTAGGGACAACTGAACGCTGCACTGGGACAAGGACGTGGACAGTGATTGTTGCAAGTCTGCAACGACAGGTGCATGGCGGGAGGCATCTTCGCATGTGCCAAGGATCACTTATGATGGCCACACTTTTAGGCAGTGACCTGGGAGTCAGAAATGCTTCCAGAGGTCTTCCCCATGCTGTTCCCATGTCTTTTCAGCACTGTATGCATGTGTCTGATGATGTGTCATACACCACATGGCCAGATAAGGTTGTAAAATGTTAAAATTACATTTCCCAGTGAATGCATTTGTCTTTGTTGAAAGCAATGCTAAAGTGCAAAAACGCATCAAAAACGCTACGTGTGAACATAGCCCAAGGTGTGGAGGAGTATTTTTTGTTATTTATTTTGCCTTATATACAATCATTACCCTGGAAAGCATGTTCCTTAATATATTTCCCAGGAAAATCCATTTTGGTTTTGTTTTTGTATGTTTTATTGTGAGTCCGTAAAAGTGGTGTAATTCTCTGACAACGTTGTAGACACCAGTGACCTGGGAGTCAGAAATGCTTCCAGGGGTCTTCCCCATGTCATTTGAGCACTGTTCCCATCGATTTGGGCAATTTTTAGGCCCTCTGCAGACCGCCGGGGGGAGCCGCCTGAAAAATGTTCGAGTTTCCCATAGACTTACATTGGGCTCGTTGCTCGGGTCGAGCACCTGAGTATTCCAATTTGCTCGACCCGAGCATTTTTGTGCTCGCTCATCACTAATCCTAACCCATATCACTAAAGGAGTTACATGTGCTGTCAGGGTTAGGCCTCAGCTAGCCCAGTACTCAGTCCTGTAGGCAAGCAGCAAAGTCACAGCAGGAATTTCAGTAAGCAACAAGGGTTTGTTTGTTTTTTTTAAATGGCCTAAAAAGAGTGAAGAAGCCAAGTTCTAGTTTCAGCAATAAGACAAAAAAAAGAAAATTGGAAAATCATACAATGACATGCCTCCACATAAACCATGAAGATCCCAGCAATGCAAATCTCATAAAACAGCAGCACAATGTAAAAGTGGAATTTACCTATAACCAGACAACATGCAAGTAACTTAACCCTTGCACCCGCCAGAGCCCTTCCACTTACCCTGGTCATCACAGCTGCCATCTTTACACCCTCTCATAAAGGCCCTCATCACAGCACACAATCTGCTGACTGCTTCCTCTCTGTGGTTTTCCTGGAAGCTGGCAGGAGATTGGCCAGGAGACCATCAGTAAGCAGCTGCTGCAATTCATGTCTGATTTCTAGCCAGGATTGGGGCTCATTCACAGGATTGTATTTTTGGTCCGGGTGCTGTCTGTTGAAATAACGGACCACACTCGGACCATTGTTATTCAGTGACACAGTGCAGATGAGACTTTTTTTTTCACTGAATTTGTGTGAGAAAAATAGTGCAGCGTGCTCTGGTTTCTTCTATAAATCAGATGAGACTCGCACATTCAAGTCTGGGTGCGTAAAAAAAATCAGATGCCATACAGAGCCATAGCATAGCTTTCGATTTTTACAGATACATTGCAAAGGCATTACACATTAATCTAACTCTCTACCTAAACAGCGCATAACAAATACTGCTTGACACATTGACTTGGTGGATAAAAGATTGGCCACAGCCTTTATTAAAATATTAAAACACTAGCTTAATTTGGTCTGCCACATTAAGTTTCATGACAGATCATTTTAATAGTAAAAAAAAAATAATCTTAATAGTAAAAAAAAATAATCTTAAGAGTAAAAAAAAATAATCTTATTTAGTTACTCGTACATCCAAAATTTCAGATGTCTAACTTCAAAACTGATGGATTCCATACAATCTTTGAACCCCTATAATATGAAGAGGGAAACTCTTGAGGGTGGAATTATCAAAATTCCTTTCTTAGTGCTCATTTAAGCTATAATAGAACCTATCTGCAAATTTCAAGATGCTAAGTTCAGTGGTTTCGGCTGTGCGTTGACCGCTAGGTGTGTCAGTCAATCAGGTTTACAGTTTTATATAATCTTCGCCTGTATGGTGTGTTTATAAAAAGTAGCCCTATGTCCTTCCCCAGGCTTGAAATTATCCATATCAAATTTCATCACAAACGGATTACTAAACACTGATTAATAAACAGGACGGACTGAAGTTACTTGCGTTTAATATTGTTCGTGTTAGTAAAGAATTAGTATGTAATTGGAATAATGGACATCTGCAGGTAATTTATCTATGTGTTTTTACTGCAATATACTCCTGTAAACTATGTTATTTGATTTCTTTCGTTGAGCGAAAATATGTAGATTTTGCGATTTAGAAACACGTGAGCAAGCTACGTATAGCTGACCGTGGGAAAAACAGGGCGTGCCTAAATGTATCCCCGCTACCTTCAAAGTTTGCCCTTGCGATTTATTGATGGTCATTGAAAATGCAACTTTAAGTGGGAACTGCAAACGTTTGAAATTAAAGGGTAAGTTATTGGGTATTATTGGGATGCGTGGTATAAGAATATTTTCACCCTTAGCTTCTCCAGTTAAAATTTTGGCCTTTACAATGTGCCTGCCTAGTTCAGTGACTTGCAATCTAGTGCCATTACATAATCTCGGGGCGTCCAAGTTGCGCATTAAAAAAACGGGTATACCGACCTTTAATTCGAGCTTATGAGATGGGACCCCGGATAGCTCCAAAGAGTTAAGATAGTCGACGGGGTAGCTCGTACAGTCTTCAGATGACATGACTGTGTCGATGGAGTTGTAGGTTGTTGCATCGCTGGTTACTTGGTCCAAGATAATTTTATTGATTTTCGCAACTGTTTCATTTCTTGGTGCTAGTATAGTTCTTTCACATAGCCAATTTTCATCGTGGATGTTTTGTTGCAAATTTGGAAAAACTTGAGCAATAAGTGCGTCTTCCGAATCCACAACATGACAAAATTGGTTAGTGAATAGAACCATACCTTCTTCGTCAGTTTCGATTCGACCTTCACCGATCTCGAGCAGTTTCTCAGCGTACGCGCCCGACTCTAGATCACTGAATAACTGGACACGCATGTTTCTGGTGAGGTGCAGCTTTTCAACTTTGGTCCATAAATATGAGGATTTCAGACATGCGTTAATTTCGTCTGCTGCAGTGCCTCGCTCGATGACAGGCAAAGTTTGCCTAAAGTCCCCAGCCAATAAAACAACCACACCACCCATTATTGTTTGTTTACTGTGTAAGTCTTGTAGACAACGATCAAGAGCTTCGATGGCGCGTTTGTGTGACATTGTGCACTCGTCCCACACGATTAGTTTGCACTGTTGCAACAGGAGGCCACGGGCGCTGCTCTTGCTGATATTACACGATGGGGTTTCTTCGTTCACCAGATTAAGAGGTAATTTAAAGACTGAATGTGCCATCCGTCCACCGCTTAGCAATGTTGCAGCAATTCCAGAGGAAGCCACAGCTAATGCAACGTTATGACCGCTACGAATTTTTGCTAAAAGTAAATTAAGCAAGAAAGTATTTCCTGTACCACCCGGGGCATCAAGGAAAAAAAGTCCGCCTTCACCATTCTCAACTCGTCCTACTATTTTGTGATAAATCTCTCTTTGATCAGGTAGCAAACGTGGCTCAGTTTCGCAAACGTGAGCGTCTAACTGGTTGGTATCATAGCTTAGCTCTTTTATCAACTCGTTCGACAGCTCTCCTCTACGCCGCGGTGAGGGTAGACTAAAATCGGACAATTTCTTTCCAGAAATTATTAATATTTTGTCCTCGATAAGCCCCAACGCCTCATTGAAACAGAGATCATCGTTAACGTGATCCATTCTTTCAAATATGTGCATGATATCCTCTGATAACGCAGTTTTATACTTGTGCCAGAGTTGTAGAGGATTGGATAAACCGCAAGTGCATATCAATATGGCAAACAGCTCTCTTATTTGCGCCGGGGAGCGACATAGCACGGCCTCTTCTAAGGTGGTATCCTAGTGGTTATCATCTTCCAACAACCCCATCTTCTCACACACCTGCCGAAAAGTTGCAAGTTCTTGACCTTCAAATGTTTTTAAATCCGAGAAGTTGGTTGGACCCCTTATTACATTCAGCAGCATACGCAAGCAATAACATTCAAAATTGCTAACGTGCACCGTGTAAATGCGACCTAGAGCGTCTCCTGCCTTCACACCTGGCCAGCCATCGACAGGTGTTCCTTGTAAACGACGTTTTCATTGCTTCCGAGCCACATTCCAAGTATAGTAGTGAGGCACGTCAATGTAAAGTAATGTTTTTGCAAACGTATCACTTTGGCACAACAGGAAAAATGCAGTTAGTGTAGTTTTAGGTGGTGCTTCTAATCTCTCTCTAAAATTATTTTTCATAAAGTAAACCCTCTCGCCATTGGGTAAATGAATCACGAGATGAGTGACGGTTGGGTGTCTCTCGTGCAGAGGCAGACCTAAGATCCGCCACGTTGCTTCGTTACTACTAACATATCGGCCGTTTCTAAAGGTCTGCACCTCATCTCTTGGGTCAATGTTAACATTCCCTATCTGGCGGATGTTAAAAATAGCCTGGTCGCTACCCTTATTAATATATTTACAAATATATTTTATCGCCTGTACCGTATTACAGAACTCTACATTTAAATGAAAATTAAAATTTTTTGATAAGAGTGGAGAATATGGGACCACCCAGCTATTGTCCACCAATATTTCCTGTGTTCCTCTACGGGTTTTTATAATCGTCGTGCGTCCACCATTCTCTGGTGCTCTGCGCCTGTACAAAGAAAGGATAACCTTTGTCATTGGTTTGAGTATCTTTTAAAAGCTTCCTCGGATATTTTTTGGTACATTTTGTAACGGGTCTGGGAGGCGGAACCTCTGAGCTACTATACAAGGGGGCGGTCCTTGTAAGGGAGCGGGTGGCGACCAGGGAAGATGGGCAGGCAGTCACAGCAGGTGACCGGGACAGTCTCTGAGTGAACGGGCTGGAGGTCACGGCAAGTGACCGGGGCAGTCTCTGGATGAACGGGCAGGAGGTCACGGCAAGTGACCGGGGCAGTCTCTGGATGAACGGGCAGGAGGTCACGGCAAGTGACCGGGGCAGTCTCTGGATGAACGGGCAGGAGGTCACGGCAAGTGACCGGGGCAGTCTCTGGGTAAAGGGTAGGTACGACCTGTGATGGCAGAGCCTCCAGGTAGGCTAGCAGGCAGATGGTAGATGTGTGCTCCCAGGTGAGCAAGCGAGAGTCTCTGGAATGGCAGGTGGTCACAGCACGTGACGGCGGAGCCTCCAGGTAGGCTAGCAGGCAGGTAACAGGTGTGCGCTCCCAGGTGAGCGGGCAGGAGTCTCTGGAATGGCAGGTGGTCACAGCATGTGACGGCGGAGCCTTCAGGTAGGCTAGCAGGCAGGTAGCAGGTGTGCGCTCCCAGGTGAGCGGGCAGGAGTCTCTGGAATGGCAGGTGGTCACAGCACGTGACGGCGGAGCCTCCAGGTAGGCTAGCAGGCAGGTAGCAGATGTGCGCTCCCAGGTGAGCGGGCAAGCTGGTCCATAGACAGACTGACAGGAGTAGGAAGGCAGACCGTCGGACCTCAGGCTAGCAAGCAGGTAGGAGGAATGTCAGGCAGGAAATAGACAGCAAACTGGCAGGATTCTGGCAGGTAACTGGCTGGTAACTGGCAACGGGACCTGAGGGCTGAAGCAGAGTAGTGAACAGTGCAACAACATTGCTCGGGCACCTCCATTTTGGAGGAGGTGCCTTATATATGGTGAAGTCCTCCGGCCATTGGCCAGGGACTCCTTAGGACGGCGCGTGCGGCCCCTTTAAGAGGGAGGGAGCGCGCGCGCGCCCTAAGCACAGTGGCCGGGAAGGAGCGCGCGCTGCCAGCAGAGCGGGAGGAGGACGCCGGGCTCGGAGCAGAGGGGTGAGGGGAACAGCGTCCCTGCCTAGCAGAGGGCAGGGACGCCGGCGCTACAGTACCCCCCCCTTTAGGCCCCCCCTTTTTTAGGCCAGAGAGAAATTTAGCTAGGATGAGAGGGGCATGGATGTTCTCCCGGGGCTCCCACGTTCTCTCTTCAGGACCAAACCCCTTCCAATCTACTAGAAAAAGGGTCTTCCCTCTTACCCTTTTGGTGGCCAGAATGTTCTCTACCTCAAATTCGTTAAGTACCACAGGTTTGAGGAGAGATACATGGAAGGAGTTAGGGATCCGCAAGTTGGCCAGGAGTTTCAATTTATAGGCCACCGGGTTGATCTGACTGATGACCTCCAGAGGACCGATGAACCGAGGCCCTAACTTATAGGAAGGAATCTTGAGCCGGACATACTTGGACGAGAGCCAGACCTTATCCCCTGGACGGAATTGAGGAGGATCCAGATGTTTTTTGTCAGCATGTCTTTTCATACGCTCGGATGACAGAAGGAGTGCGGATCGGGTACTCTCCCATATGGAGGAAAATTTGTTAACAAGAGATTCCGCAGCCGGATTGTCCACCGAGGTGGAGACGGGAAATGGGATTCGAGGATGCTGACCGAAGACAACAAAAAACGGGGATTTGGAGGAAGATTCGCTCTCGTGATTGTTGTAAGAAAATTCGGCCCATGGCAGGAGATCCACCCAGTCTGAATGGTGGGCATTAACGAAGTGCCGGAGGTAACTGGTCAGGTTCTGATTGATCCGCTCCACTTGACCATTAGACTGTGGGTGGTAAGCGGAGGAGAAGTCCAGGGTGACGTCTAGCAGTTTACAAGTGGCTCTCCAGAAGCGTGAGGTGAACTGTACCCCACGATCCGACACGATGTGGAGGGGCAGGCCATGAAGACGGAAGATGTGGCGGATAAAGTCTTTAGCCAGCTTGGGTGCAGACGGGAGGCCTGGCAGGGGAACGAAATGAGCCATCTTGGAAAAGCGGTCAGCGACCACCCAAATGACCGTACAACCGGCAGAGACGGGGAGATCAGTTATAAAGTCCATTGCTATATGCTGCCAGGGGGCAGCAGGTACTGGGAGCGGAAGGAGGCGACCGGCTGGCAGATGTCGCGGAACCTTGTTGCGGGCGCAGGACACACAGGCAGAAACAAAGTCTATTACGTCCTTGTGCAGGGTAGGCCACCAGTAGTGCCGGGTAATAAGCTGGAGGGTCCTTTTCTGACCGGCGTGGCCAGCTAGTTTAGACGAGTGACCCCAGTGTAGGATCTTCTCCCGATCAGGTACTGATACGAACGTCTTACCGGGAGGGAGACGATTTAGACTCACGGGAGCCACCTGCATTACTCTGGTGGGATCGATGATGTGTTTCGGTTCCTCCTCGAGATCAGACACCAGAAAGGATCGGGATAAGGCATCCGCCTTGATGTTTTTGTCAGCCGGGCGAAAATGAAGATTAAAGTCAAAGCGAGCAAAAAACAAGGACCACCGAGCTTGGCGCGGGTTAAGTCTCTGGGCATGCTGGAGGTAAGCCAAGTTCTTGTGGTCAGTGTAAATTATTACCGGGTGAAGAGCCCCTTCGAGCAGGTAACGCCACTCCTCCAATGCCAGCTTGATGGCCAATAACTCTCGATCTCCAATGGAATAGTTGCGCTCAGAAGAGGAAAAGAGTTTGGAGAAGAAGTCACAAGTTATCATTCTCCCGGAAGATGATTTTTGGGTAAGTACCGCTCCGGCTCCAGAGGAGGAGGCGTCAACCTCCAGGAAGAACTGCTTGTTGCCATCTGGGCGATGCAGCACCGGGGCGGAAGAGAAGGCCTGTTTTAAGGAAAGAAAGGCCTCCTCTGCTTCGGGCGGCCACTCTCTGGGATTAGTGCCCTTACGGGTGAGCGCGGAAATTGGGGCAGTCCGGGAAGAGAAGTGCGGTATGAAGAGGCGGTAGTAGTTGGCGAAGCCCAGGAACCGCTGAATGGCCTTCAACCCCTCCGGTCGGGGCCATTTCTCGATGGCAGACAGTTTCTCTGGATCCATTCGTAGGCCGGTCTGAGAAATAATGTAGCCCAAAAACGGAAGCGAGGTCTGCTCAAAGAGGCACTTCTCATATTTAGCGAAGAGGTGATTCTGCCTGAGCCTGAGCAGGACCTGACGAACGTCTCTCCGGTGAGTCTGGAGATCCGGAGAGAAGACCAAGATGTCGTCCAGGTACACCACTACGCAGGAGTAGAGAAGGTCCCGGAAGATGTCATTGACCAACTCTTGAAAGACGGCAGGAGCGTTACAGAGACCAAAGGGCATTACCAGATATTCATAGTGGCCGTCCCGGGTGTTGAATGCAGTCTTCCATTCATCCCCTTGACGGATACGGACCAGGTTGTACGCCCCACGGAGGTCCAGTTTGGTGAAGATTCTAGCCCCCCTCAGACGATCAAATAATTCTGGAATGAGCGGAAGGGGGTACTTATTCTTCACCGTGATCTGGTTAAGGCCTCTATAGTCTATGCAGGGACGGAGAGAGCCGTCCTTCTTTTTTACGAAAGAGAAGCCTGCTCCCGCCGGGGAGGTGGATTTCCGGATGAATCCCCTGGCCAAATTCTCCTCAATATATTCGGACATTGACCGGGTCTCCGCAGCGGACAATGGGTAAATACGCCCACGGGGAGGCGTAGCACCGGGTAACAGGTCGATAGGACAGTCGTATGGTCTATGAGGGGGTAATGTCTCTGCCTCCTTTTTATTAAAGACATCAGCAAATGACCAATAGGGAATCGGAAGTCCAGGTAGATTAGTTGGGGTAGGAGAAGGACGAGCGGGATGAACAGGAACCAAACAAGTCTTATGACAGTCCTGTCCCCAGCGAAGGACCTCTCCGGTCTGCCAGTCAAGCACGGGTGCATGTCTCTGGAGCCAAGGTAGACCTAGTAAGAGGGCGTGAGAGAGTCCAGGCAGAACATGAAAAGAGATGCTCTCAGAATGCAGCATTCCCACCTGCAGAGTTACGGATTCGGTGATGAGTTGGATGGGACGTGGTAAGAGGCCCCCATCCACAGCAGCGACAGATAATGGTATAGCCAGAGGTTTGGTGGGAATGCGGTATTTTTCTACCAGGGCCTGTGAAATAAGATTCCCGGCCGCTCCAGAGTCAAGTTGGGCTAGTTCGAAAAAACGATTCTCCCCGCAGATAATTGAGACTGACAGCAGCAGAGATGGAGAGGATTTATTCTTGTCTAGGTCGACCTCTCTGAGCGAACCTAGACACAGGCGTTTCCCGACCTCTCCGGGCAGGTACGGATCCGGTGCTCCTTACTGCCACAGTAGAAGCAGCTCCCCTCGGCACGGCGTAAGTCCTGACGGGTTTTGACCATCTTGGTCTGGTCGACCTGCATAGGCTCAGGAGAGTGTACCTGGGGAGAAACGGAGGGAGTGACGGATTTCTGAAAAGTAGGAGCTAGACGTGGAAACCTCCTCTCACGGGTGACTTCTTTGGCACGCTCCTGGAACCGTAGGTCAATCCGGGTGGCAAGAGTTATTAGGTCATCGAGAGTGGTAGGAATGTCTCGACTGGCAAGTTCATCTTTAATACGGCCGGACAGACCCTCCCAGAAGACAGATACCAGAGCGTCGTTATCCCAGGCCAGCTCCGAGGCAAGGGTACGGAACCGTATGGCATATTGGCCCACGGTGAGACTTCCCTGACGGAGGCGTAGCAGAGATGATGCGGATGAGGTCTTCCGTCCAGGTTCGTCGAAGACTTTCCGGAAAGCCGTGAGAAAGGCAGGCAAGTCGGACACCAGGGGGTCTCCTCTCTCCCATAGAGGATTTAGCCTGGCCAGGGCCTCCCCGGTGAGATGGGACATGATGAAGGCAATTTTGGCCCGGTCGGAGTTAAACTGGTGGGACAGGAGTTCAAAGTGCAGGGTGCACTGATTTATAAAGCCCCGAGCCTGAGCGGAGTCGCCTCCGAAGCGAGGAGGTGCAGAAAGCCGGGGTCCGGGGTAGGATACCATAGTATTGGTGGGCAGCGGAGCTGCCGGATTGCGAGTCATGGCACTGGCGGTGGTTGCTGGTGGAGCAGTCAGAGTGTCCAGGCGAGAATTGACATTCCGCAGGTGACCCAGGATGGACTCCTGTTGGGACCTCTGACAGGACAGTTCATGACACAGGTCCGAGAGTGAGGGAGCTTGGGTGCCACCGGGTTCCATGGCCCGAGCAAACTGTAACGGGTCTGGGAGGCGGAACCTCTGAGCTACTATACAAGGGGGCGGTCCTTGTAAGGGAGCGGGTGGCGACCAGGGAAGACGGGCAGGCAGTCACAGCAGGTGACCGGGACAGTCTCTGAGTGAACGGGCTGGAGGTCACGGCAAGTGACCGGGGCAGTCTCTGGATGAACGGGCAGGAGGTCACGGCAAGTGACCGGGGCAGTCTCTGGATGAACGGGCAGGAGGTCACGGCAAGTGACCGGGGCAGTCTCTGGATGAACGGGCAGGAGGTCACGGCAAGTGACCGGGGCAGTCTCTGGGTAAAGGGGAGGTACGACCTGTGATGGCAGAGCCTCCAGGTAGGCTAGCAGGCAGATGGTAGATGTGTGCTCCCAGGTGAGCAAGCGAGAGTCTCTGGAATGGCAGGTGGTCACAGCACGTGACGGCGGAGCCTCCAGGTAGGCTAGCAGGCAGGTAACAGGTGTGCGCTCCCAGGTGAGCGGGCAGGAGTCTCTGGAATGGCAGGTGGTCACAGCACGTGACGGCGGAGCCTCCAGGTAGGCTAGCAGGCAGGTAGCAGGTGTGCGCTCCCAGGTGAGCGGGCAGGAGTCTCTGGAATGGCAGGTGGTCACAGCACGTGACAGCGGAGCCTCCAGGTAGGCTGGCAGGCAGGTAGCAGATGTGCGCTCCCAGGTGAGCGGGCAAGCTGGTCCATAGACAGACTGACAGGAGTAGGAAGGCAGACCGTCGGACCTCAGGCTAGCAAGCAGGTAGGAGGAATGTCAGGCAGGAAACAGACAGCAAACTGGCAGGATTCTGGCAGGATTCTGGCAGGTAACTGGCTGGTAACTGGCAACGGGACCTGAGGGCTGAAGCAGAGTAGTGAACAGTGCAACAACATTGCTCGGGCACCTCCATTTTGGAGGAGGTGCCTTATATATGGTGAAGTCCTCCGGCCATTGGCCGGGGACTCCTTAGGACGGCGCGCGCGGCCCCTTTAAGAGGGAGGGAGCGCGCGCGCGCGCGCCCTAAGCACAGTGGCCGGGAAGGAGCGCGCGCTGCCAGCAGAGCGGGAGGAGGACGCCGGGCTCGGAGCAGAGGGGTGAGGGGAACAGCGTACCTGCCTAGCAGAGGGCAGGGACGCCGGCGCTACACATTTTCCTTCCTTCATGCATGGCGATGAAGAATTGAATGTACCACATGGCCCGTGAATCATATTCTTTGTCACTGTATCATAGAGCTTTTGATCGGTTTCTGGGTTTGGTATCTCAGCACATATGATTTCGTCAATTTGGTTCGGATGCAATTTTTCCTTTAACCACAGCAGTAAGTGCACATGAGGCAAACCTCGCTTTTGCCACTCGATCGAGTACATGAAGCATTGCATATCACCAAATATGTTACCTTTTGTAAGTAGAGCTACCAACTTCTGTACTTTTATTCTAAATACTCGAGCTGTTAAGTCTTGTCTGTCCGTTGAATTTTGACCAGCCATAAGCTCTTTGGTGATTTCTGGCCAAGCGGGGTTGCAAGTCATTGTAATAAATAAATCAGGCCTCCCATAATTACGTACGTATGTGAACGCATCTTGTGTGTATTCGTGTAGGTATCTCGGGCTATTTACAAATGATGACGGGAGAATCACCATCTGACCTAAGTTATTTGGATCCAAATCCGCATCATTTCTTATTGCATCTTGCAAGTGAATATAATTTTCTGCGTGCAGTTTTTTTTTATTTAAAGAAATGAACCTTAAGCGCTCACTTTCCATCTTTACATACATGTCGACCAGAAACTGATGAAGTAGGAGCCTACACTTAAGCATCAAATTAAAATCGCTGCGACGGACCATCAAGTGAAAGGCATAAAAATCTTTGCAGGACACCTTTTTGCTTGGCATTGCTTGTTTGGTAATTGGATTTATCTGAGGAATATCAATGCTGTACCCCTCTTGTCCTTTCCAAAAAATGATTGGGTACTCGAGAGCGTCATAGAATCTATGTGTATCAGGAACCCTAGTGAGCATGCCATCGCGCGGCTGCACAACGATGTCCCGAGACATAGTTTGTTCGCTACTAACTATTACAGCAGCTATTTCATTTGTAGTAGGGGCATTGAATCGTCTCTCATGTTGACCACGTGGTACACGGTCTGGGTGAATCACTACTTTGAAATGATCGTCATTGATCATTCTGTCTCTAGCCGTTTTAAATTCATGCACCAAAATGTTGTGGTCGTGAAGTACTCATTGTAATTTTTTAACTATGTTTCTATCTACGCTTTGCACGCACTCAGTACGCCTGTTGATTTGTTCTTCTTCGTCACCTATGAAATAAACTTGTAAAAATTGTGGTTGCGAAATGGACGTAGGAATTAAAGAACCGATACGGTGGTATACTTGTCCTTGTATTGTAAAGGTCGGGCAAAACCCTGGCATTGAGACAATTTGATCTGCTCCAAAAGACGTCATATGAAAGCACATGTTGTATTTTCTTATATTATTTAGAAAAAGGCGAGATTCATCAGTTTCATTAGAGAAAAGCTCTTTTAAAGGTTGAACTGGCTCGTCTATATAAGGAAGAGCTACTTTCCCGCCCAAACAACACATACCTGCTGCTTCCTCTTTCCACTTAAGAGCTCCGCAATATTTGCAATCTATGGTCATTGCTTCTATTTTTATAAGCTTGTGAGTTTCATAATAAAGAGTCTCGTCATACTCAAATGCAGCTTTATGAAACAATATCCATGTATTTCTTGTAAATGTTTGACGTCGCTGTGCTGCCCTTTCAGCAACAGTGCGTCTGCGAGATTCGGCCATTTCATAAGTTTCAGTGGCTCTTTGGGACGCCATGTAAGTCGCTTGCTGCTGACGTCGAGCTTGGGACTGTTCTGGAGTTTCAGCAGCCCGTTGAGACGCCAGATACTCCGCATGCTGTTCACGTCGGGCTTGGGACTGTTCTTGAGTTTCAGCAGCCCGTTGAGACGCCAGATACTCCGCACGCTGTTCACGTCGGGCTTGGGACTGTTCTTGAGTTTCAGCAGCCCGTTGAGACGACAGATACTCTGCATGCTGTTCACGTCGAGCTTGGGACTGTTCTGGAGTTTCAGCAGCCCGTTGAGACGCCAGATACTCCGCATGCTGTTCACGTCGAGCTTGGGACTGTTCTGGAGTTTCAGCAGCCCGTTGAGACGCCAGATACTCCGCATGCTGTTCACGTCGGGCTTGGGATTGTTCTTGAGTTTCAGCAGCCCGTTGAGACGCCAGATACTCCGCATGCTGTTCACGTCGGGCTTGGGACTGTTCTGGAGTTTCAGCAGCCCGTTGAGACGCCAGATACTCCGCATGCTGTTCACGTCGGGCTTGGGATTGTTCTTGAGTTTCAGCAGCCCGTTGAGACGCCAGATACTCCGCATGCTGTTCACGTCGGGCTTGGGACTGTTCTGGAGTTTCAGCAGCCCGTTGAGACGCCAGATACTCCGCATTCCGTTCACGTCGGGCTTGGGATTGTTCTTGAGTTTCAGCAGCCCGTTGAGACGCCAGATACTCCGCATGCTGTTCACGTCGGGCTTGGGACTGTTCTGGAGTTTCAGCAGCCCGTTGAGACGCCAGATACTCCGCATGCTGTTCACGTCGGGCTTGGGACTGTTCTTGAGTTTCAGCAGCCCGTTGAGACGCCAGATACTCCGCATGCTGTTCACGTCGGGCTTGGGACTGTTCTTGAGTTTCAGCAGCCCGTTGAGATGCCAAAAACTCCTCATTCCGTTTACGTCGGGCTTGGGATTGTTCTGGAGTCTCTGCAGCTCTATGTGCCGCACAACGCACCGCCTGCTCAAGCCTTCGTTGCTCGGCTTGTTGAGACGTCTCATCACGTCTAATTATTTTCATAGCTCAGGCTTTATTAGAGCTTTGCGAAATGTTAGACTTACGCTTTCGCGGCATTTTTATAAGTACTAATTACAAAATAGGTACTTAGTAAAGTTCAAACAAAATACTAAAACAATCTAATTAGTTATATTACGATCGCTGTACAGACGATATCAGTTGTATATGACTGGTCTATGAGGAGCAGCTGTGGCGCGGTTACCCATAGCAACCATTCCCAGTGCTCTGTGGGAGCTGAGAGCAGCCTGCTGGTGCTGTGGGTGACATGCTGCGCTGCACACACACAGGGCTGTGCTGCACACAGGAGGGGAGGACGCCATTTGTGTAGCGCTGCTGCCGGTGCTGTCAGGCTGCAGTGTGTGCATCCTCCATGGAGCCGCGCTCAGGTTACTGCCCCTCCCCGTGTGTGAGTCACTTCCCCTCCGCCCAGGTGAGGCGCTCGGAACTTTCCCGGCTGCAGCAGCTGGCGCAGGTGAGCGCATGTTTTATTATACGGTGTTATGTGGGGGGACAATGGCGGCGGGGACCCCCTGTGTGAGGACAATGACGGCCCGGTGCCCCAGGGCAACCTGCAGGAGGAAGCCTCACACTCCCCCCGGGCTGTGGGCGCGGGCAGGCCGTGCTGGGACGTGTAGTTCCCTAGTAACCTGTTCCTGACATATGGGCTGTTTTCTGGGCTATTTTTTTTTTTTTTTTAAGTCTGAGAAAATGTCATAAATTATCCTTCTCCCTTCAGCTGTTTCCAGAGTGTAATGTATCAGGGTGAGCTCATGACTGACAGCTGCCAAAGTTTCTAGGAAATGTCAGTCCCTGGGGGTCGTGTGTGAACCCCCTGTGCCACACTTGTACCTGGCCACGGTATATGATCACCCCTGTATTCTGACTGTGGACAGGCGGCAACTGTGACCTCACTATACAATGATCCACTATGGGCAAATGATTGTATTATCAATCTCTTCTGACTGCTGTAAATCAGCCATTTAAATATCACCTGTGTATGTGTGTATATAAGAGTTTGATAAATATACTAAAAAGTTTGATAAATATACTAAAATGTGCATTGTAAAATAGTATCTAATTTAATTAAATTTATGGTTCACAATTTTGGTCATAGTGGCTTCCACATAAAAGGTAGATATATGCTGTCGCGGACTTTTATTTAGAACTATTCAAGACAAACAATTCTACGGTACATCATCTTTGTGTAACTCCAACGGTTTAGGCAGCGTACGCCAAGATAACTCTCAGAGGCCAGATTTTTTTCCGACTTAATTGACATGTATCGTTATATTACGACCAAAATTACATAAAATCATTACAAATTGTAGCCTATATGTTATTCCGATGTATAATCTATATTACTGTAAAGTTTCATGCAAATCCGTCCAGTAGTTTTTTCGTGAAAGAGTAACAAACATACATACTCACAAACTTTCGCATTATAATATTAGTAGGATGTTAAAGTTTGTGACGCCACCTGTGGATTGCGGCTAAAGGGAGCGGCCGCTGCGGAGCCGTCCTCTGAAGCTGATGTTACTGCAGCAGGGATGGTGTGGCTCTCCACAGGAAGAGCTAGCTCCAGGGCAGTGTAGATGTTGTTGTAAGTTGCGCTGGGCGTTGTAGTGCAGGGAGTGATGGCGCTGCAAGAAACACAGACAAGGTGGTGCAGTCCTCTGGATCTTTACTCATGGTTATTGCAGTCCAAGTTACAGACGTCAAGGTAACTTCCCGTGCCGTGCTGCATTTACTCAGTGAGGGGTTCAGTCCACCCCCAGGTAACTCCGGAGTTCATAGCAGGACCCCCTTCTGTGTCCTCTCTCTGGCTGTCTCCCCGAACCTCATACCAAGTGTCCCAGTCCAGTACCTGCGGGCCTTGGCGGGCGACGTCTGTTCCGTCCCCTGGGTCCTATATAGCTACCTTCCTGGTGAGACTGGTATAGAATGTTGGCTACTGGACATGAAATACTGCAGCCTCTGGTTTCTAGTTAAGACGTGCAATCTTCTACTAGTTGAGGGACCAGTTCCCTGTATGCAGCCTGACCCCTCCACCATATTCGGGCGTATGGGTGGCCTCTCGCACTGCCTGTACCCCTGGGATCCTTTCTTCTGGTTCCTGGAGCCTTCCTGCTCCCTCTCCTCTCCTTCTCTTCTTCCTCTCAGCCTTGGGCCTCACTGGCTAGGCCCGCCTCTGCAAAAGAGCTCCTACAGAGCCTCTGCTCCTGGCACTTTCCTCCTCAGACTAATCTGTCTTTCTAAGGTGGTTTCTCTTTTTATATCTTCCTTCTATGTGCTCCCCTTAACTACGTCCTCCACCCACACCCCTTTACTAGGTTCCCCCCACTCCAGCCAGAGACCAGGGACTGTGCTCTCCCGTAGGAGCAATCTCGCCCCGCCCTCTGAAGTGTGGTGTAATGAATGCAGGTGTTGGGGTCCTGAGCTGTACTCCTTCCTTACCTGAGAGTGAGATACCACAGCTCTGGGTGAGATGCAGTACCTCTGTGGTGACCGAACCCTCAGGGGCGCCACATATATATGTGTGTGTGTATATAATATGTGTGTATGTATATAATGTGTGTGTGTATATATCTATATATATCTATATATACACAGCTCATTTTCATTTTCTCTGATTTTTCTCTTTCTAGGTCTATTTTTGAGTAAAATGTACATTGTTGTTTTATTCTATAAACTACTGACAACTTGTCTCCGAAATTCAAAGCTAAAAATTTTGTATTTATTTGCAGCAAATGAGAAATCGTCAAAATAATAAAAAAGAAACAGAGAAACAGAGAACCAGTGCTGTCAGACCTCAAATACAGCAAAGAAAACAAGTTCTTATTCATTTAGAAACAACAATACTCATGTTTTAACTCAGGAAGAGTTCAGAAATCAATATTTGGTGGAATAACCATGATTTTTAATCCCAGCTTTCATGCGTCTTGGCTGCTTTCCACCAGTCTTTCACGCTGCTTTTGGGTGACCTTATGCCACTACTGGCACAAAAATGTAAGCAGTTCTTCTTTGTTTGATGGCTTGTGACTATCCATCTACCTCTTGATTACATTCCAGAGGTTTTCAATAGGGTTCAGGTCTGGAGATTGGGCTGACCATGACAGGGTCTTGATGTGGTGCTCCTTCATCCACACATTGATTGACCTAGCTGTGTGGCATGGGGCATTGCCCTGCTGGAAAAATTAGTCCTCAGAGTTGGGGAACATTGCCTGAGCAGAAGGAAGCAAGTGTTTTTTCAAGGATAACCTTGTATGCGGCTTGATTCATACGTCCTTCGCAAAGATTAACCTGCCCAATTCCAGCCTTGCTGGAACATCCCCAGATCATCACCGATCCTCCACCAAATTTCACAGTGGTGCAAGACACTGTGGCTTGTATGCCTCTCCAGGTCTCCGTCTAACCATTAGACGACCAGGTGTTGGGCAAAGCTGAAAATTAGACTCATCAGAGAAGATTACCTTACTCCAGTCCTCTATGGTCCAATCCTTATGGTCTTTGGCAAACTTCAGCCTGGCTCTCCTTTGCTTCTCATTGATGAAAGGCTTTTTTCTAGCTTTACATGACTTGAGGTCTCTAGGAGCCTGTTATGAACTGTTCTTGCCGTGCACTTCACCTCAGCTGCCATTTGCCATTCCTTCTGTAGGTCACTTGATGTCATCCTGCGGTTGCTGAGTGACATTGGAATAAGATGACGGTCATCCCGGTCAGTGGAGAGTCGCTTTCGCCCTCTGCCGGTCTGTAGCTTTGTTGTCCCCAATGTCTGCTGCTTGACCTTGTTGTAATGGACTGCCGTCTTTGAAATTTTAAGGATGGAGGCAACATGACGCTCACTGTATCCCTCTGCTAGTGAAGCCATAATTGAGCCCTTCTTTTCCTCACTCAAGACTTTTCTTTTCAACTCCTTTGACATGGTTAAAAGTTAGTTTTTCATTCAAATTACTTTTGGGCTATTCCTAGCACTTGTTTTGCCATCCAGCTTGTCCTATTGCAAGAGGATTGTGAAGACCACAGCAGTGTTTTTTATACTTTCCCTGGTTACATAAGATTTGGTTCAGGTGATCACCTAATCAGAAGCACATTAAGTAGAATGAGGTGGACTGTGGTTGGAATTCAACTGACGCTGGAATGGAATGGCTGTCAGACATGTAGAGATGGGGATTTTTTCCATTGATTTGAACAAAGGCAAACCGAGCCTAAAGTATGAATCTTCAGGCTCCATTTGCTCTGCTTTCAGATGTCTCATTTCAGACAGCACAATCCTGTATTTCAGGGATTCAGTTGTAAGCCTTGTGTAAAGACCTGAATGCAGCGCTGAATGTAGTGTGAATAGGTCCTTACATCCTACACCACCTCAGGGGATTGTTGTTATGGAGTATTGCCCCTGGGTGGCCGCAGTTATGACCACCACCAGGGCTCGCGGTCACCCACCCTAGCTTTGGTATTCTGGGGAGCTGGTATAATGAATATCTGAGAAGAGCCCTAGAGAAGCAAGAACATTGGACAACCAAGATGTGGTGGCCTCAAGTCAGATGTAGCGTTCAACAGGGCAAGACTTTCTACCTTGTATCTATTGTGTATGGGTATGGTGGTTGTGGGAGACTTCATGTGTCCAGTAACCATAGTGGATGCCCTTTCCTAAACTAATCAAGGATTCCTGTGGACCTATTGAGCTAATAGAACCAGCAGTCAAATTGATGTCCCAAATGATCCCCACAAATTAATAACTAATAGGGAATTAGGTAATGCACACGGAGCATGATGCTTCGCACTTGTCTTTGGTTTGCTGCTGATTGCAGGAGGTTTATGGACTAGTTGATGTGCGGCCCCACAACTTGTCTATAGTAGATACCAGCCCCATCATCTTTTTTTCAACCTTTGTATGTGAGGACCCTGCACACGACTGCTCCCATTTCCATACTTTTTCCATTAATAGCCGGTCATAATAGAGTAAACCAGAGATGTGGGTCATCCATTTCAGGTGTTGTAGGTGTTCTCAGTCTTCTGAAATCCCTTTAAAGAGAACCTGTCACTTTCCATAACGATGTAATTTTTTACCTGGTGTAAATGCCCCTGTTCTGAATACGGCGTTGCTTTTCTTGTGTTGCTGCCCCTCTGTCGCTCTTCCCTGGATGTAAATCATCTTTTTAGCCAAGTGGACTAAGAGTGGGATATATCAACCAATTCATCTCCACCCACCTGTCAGACAGATATGTTACATCTCCTCAGATGGATGCCAGCTCTGCAGGGAATTATTTGACATAAAGAGGTTGTCCGGCACCACTCACATCTGCATTGGTGGTGAGCGACACTGATGACATTGCTCTGGGAGATACAAAACAGGACATGTACTTTATTAAAGGGAATCTGTCAGCAGATTTTTGCTACTTAATCTGAGAGCAGCATGATGTAGAGCAAGATATCCTGATTCCAGGGATGTGTCACTTATTAGGCTGTGTGTTGTAGTTTCAATACAATCCATGTTTTATCAACAGGAGATGATCACTGCCTGACTAGGTCTCAGGTACAGGCCAGTCAGGCTCATCTGTGTAACCCCGCCCTCACCACTGATTTGCAGTTTGTACACAGGAATCTGCCAGCGTGGGCGGGGTTACACAGGGCTTAACATTCTGAGCACTGCTTCATTTACAACAGAGAAAGCAGGGATTCTATCAAAACTGCACCAAGCAGTCTAGTAAGTGATACATCGCTGGAATCAGGCTCTCTGCCCCTACATCATGCTGATCTCGGATTACGTAGCAAAACCTTCTGACAGATTCCCTTTAACTGGAATTGTGTATCTGTCCTATCCTATTGCAATAACTATAGATGCAAGTCGGAAACGCATTTGCGGTTAAACATTATTCTGGTTAGGATCGCGACCTATGGTGATGTTTTTATATATTTTTTACTACAAATAAACTCACAAGATTTTTAACCCTATCCTGACCCTGTAACACTATTTTCTTTGTTCTAATAAATAGGTGGAAAATTTGGCACAAATCCCTCCAAGTATCTGCTTTCCTACCTATAGCCAGCCTTGGTAAATGGGCTATTGTGCTCATTTCTGAGTGAGGCCCTAGTTTTGTCTTGGGGCCCATGGCTACTTATTGCACCCTGTGACACCTATTTAGCCATTTTCCTGGGTTTCCTGCATTCTGCTTTGCTGTGATCTGGTCATCAGTCTTTTAGGTAGTGTGTTTTATAGGACCAATACAATATAAGTGCCCCCATCACAGAGACCGACCCCCAAAACACTGGTGATGTAACTTGGGCTGGAGTTATATGTGACCTGCTCTATTACAGGTGCATCTCACAGAACTACAAGATCATCAAAAAGTTACTTTATTTCAGTTCCTCAATACAAAAAGTGAAACTCCTATATTATATAGAGTCATTACACACAGAGGGATCTATTTCAAGTGTTTATTTCTGTTAATGTTGATGATTATGGCTTACAGCCAATGGAAACACAAAAGTTATTATCTCAGTAAATTAGAATACTTTATAACAGCTTGAAAAATTATTTTAAAATCCGAAATATTGGCCTATTGAAATGTATATTCAGTAAATGCACTCAATACCTGGTCGGGGCTCCTTTTGCATCAATTACTGCATCAATGCGGTGTGGCATGGAGGTGATCAGCCTGTGGCACTGCTGAGGGGTTATGGAAGCCCAGGTGGCTTTGATAGAAGCCTTCAGCTCGTCTGCATTGTTGTGTCTGGTGTCTCTCATCTTCCTCTTGACAATACCCCAAAGATTCTCTATAATAGATTCTCTATGGGGTTAAGGTCAGGCGAGTTTGCTGCCAATCAAGCACAGTGATACTGTTGTGTGTAAACCAGGTATTGGTACTTTTGGCCGTGTGGACAGGGGCCAAGTCCTGCTGGAGAATGACATTTCCATCTCCAAAAGTTTGTCTGCAGAGGGAAGCATGAAGTGCTCTACAATGTCCTGGTAGACGGGTGCGCTGACTTTGGTCTTGATAAAACACAGTGGACCTACACCAGCAGATGACATGGCTCCCCAAACCATCACTGATGGTGGAAACTTCACACTAGACCTCCAGCAGCTAAACAAATGAAATGAAACAAATTAAAATTGGAACTCTGGGACCTTGTGGAGTGTGTCAATGACTGCCTTCTGGACATCTGTCAAGTCAACAGTCTTCCCCATGATTGCGGAGCCTACTGAAACAGACTAAGGGACTTTTTAAATGCTTAGGAAGCCTTTGCAGGTGTTTTTTGTTAATTATTTAAGTTTACTGAGATAATGACGGTTGTGTTTTCATTGGCTGTAAGCCATAACCATCAACATTAACAGAAATAAACACTTGAAATAGATCACTCTGTTTGTAATGACTCTATATAATATATGACTTTGACTTTTTATATTGAAGAACTGAAATTAACTTTTTGATGATATTCTAATTTTGTGAGATGCTCCTGTATGTAGCACCCTCTATACTCCCTGGTCCTGCAGCAGCTGCCATCATGTATACAGCAGATGAGACAGACACTTTATTATATGCCGGATGAGCCAAGTCTGGTTCTAGTTCTGGAATATTGAGCGTCAGCATTCACTCTCATCATTGTTTCTGTAGGGTGAAGTCCACACAAATAAAACACACAACACAATATATTATTATTAATTTTTTTATTGGAATAGCAATAAGCCACATTGTAATAAAAATATTACTGGCCCTTTAATAAATTAAAGTTCACAATGACTCTCAGGTCAGGCCCGATAGAGACTACAGAACTTGCTGCGGATAGTGCAGACCTGATGAGAGCCACTGGAACCAAAGATCCAGAGGAAGGCGAAGAAAACCCCCTAGGGGGGAAAAAAATTCCTTCCTGACCCCAGTTCTGGCGATCGGATATCTCCCTGGATCTTGTCTCTCCTGCTACATATTGCTGTATATCTGTACGTCAGGGGCAGACACAGCCAGAAGAGGGCCCCTCTATCAGAACAGTATATCTAGCCCCGTGTCTGAACTGTTGGGCGGGCCGCCTCGGGCATGGCCCCGTGTCTGGACTGTTGGGCCGCCCACCTCGGGCCTGGCTTCGTGTCTGGACTGTGGGACTTCCCGCCTTGAGTCTGGACTGTTGGACCTCCCACTTCGGGTCTGGACAGTTGGGCCGCCCGCCTCGGGTCTGGACAGTTCCCCTCTATCAGTATATTGGCATAGCTCATCATAATGCACAATTCACCTGATTAGGAGGTGGTGGTGGCCCCTTTACATCTTGGGTCCCTGTGGAACTGCACATGTTGCACCAATTGGCCACCCTACTCGGGTCTGGCCCCATGTCTGGACTGTTGGGCCGCCCGACTCAGATCTGGACTGTTGGGCCGCCCACCTTGGTTCTGGACTGGTGGGCCGCTCGCCTCGGGTCTGGACTGTTGGGCCGCCCGCCTCGGGTCTGGACTGTTGGGCCGCCCGCCCTAGGTCTGGACTGTTGGGCCGCCCGCCCTGGGTCTGGACTGTTGGGCCGCCCGCCCTGGGTCTGGACTGTTGGGCATCCCGCCCTGGGTCTGGACTGTTGGTCCGCCCGCCCTGGGTCTGGACTGTTGGGCCGCCTGCCCTGGGTCTGGACTGTGGGGCCCATCCGCCCTGTGTCTGGACTTTGGGGCCGCCTGCCCTGGGTCTAACCCCAGGTCTGGACTGTGGGGCCGCCTGCCCCGGGACTATCCCCGTGTCTGGACTGTGGGGCCCGTCTGCCCCGAGCCTAGACTGTGGGGTCCGTCCGCCCCGAGCCTGGACTGTGGGGCCCGTCCACCCCGAGCCTGGACTGTGGGGCCCATCCGCCCCGAGCCTTGACTGTGGGGCCCGTCCGCCCCAAGCCTTGACTGTGGGGCCCGTCCGCCCCGAGCCTGGACTGTGGGGCCCGTCCGCCCCGAGCCTGGACTGTGGAGCCCGTCCGCCCCGAGCCTGGACTGTGGGGCCCGTCCGCCCCGAGCCTGGAGTTTGGGGCCCGTCTGCCCCGAGCCTGGACTGTGGGGCCCGAGCGTGGACTGTGGGGCCCGACCGCCTCGAGCGTGAACTGTGGGGCCCATCCGCCCCCGAGCGTGGACTGTGGGGCCAGAACGTGGACTGTGGGGCCCGTCCGCCCCGAGCGTGGCCGGTGGGGCCTGTCCGGCCCGAGCCTGGACTGTGGGGCCCGTCCGCCCTCTGTCCGTACTGTGGCCGCCCCATGTCCGGACTGTGAGGTCGCCTGCCCCGGGTCTAGCCCCAGGTCTGGACTGTGGGGCATGCCCACCCCGTGTCAGGACTGTGGGGCCCGTCCGCCCCCTGTCCTAACTATGGGCCCGCCCACCCCGTATCCAGACTGTTGGGCCTGCCCGCCCAGTGTCCTGACTGTGGAGCCCGCCCGCCCCGTGTCCTGACTTTGCGGCTCGCCCGCCCAAACTCCAGACTGTGGGGCCCATCCGCCCCGAGTCCGAACTTTGGGGCCGCCTGCCCCGGGTCTAGTCCCAGGTCTGGACTGTGGGGCCACCAGTCCCGGGACTAGCCCCGTGTCCGAACTGTGGGGCACGCGCGCCCCGAGCCTGGACTGTGGGGCACGCCCGACCCGAGCGGGAAAGGGGGGCCCGTCCACCCCGAGCCTGGACTGTGGGGACCATCCGCCCCGAGCCTGGACTGTGGGGCCCGTCCAACCCGAGATTGGACTGTGGGGCCCGAGCGTGGACTGTGGGGCCTGTCCGCCCCGAGCCTGGACTGTGGGGCCCCCCGTCCGCCCAGGGTCTGGACTGTGGGGCCGGCTGCCCCCGGGTCTAGCCCCGAGCCTAGACTGTGGGGCCCGCCCGCCCTATGTCCGTACTGTGGCCGCCCCGTGTCTGGACTGTGGGGCCGCCTGCCCCGGGTCTAGCCCCAGGTCTGGACTGTGGGGCATGCCCACCCCGTGTCAGGACTGTGGGGCCCGTCCGCCCTGTGTCCGGACTGTGGGGCCGCCTGTCCCGGGACAAGCCCTGTCCCCGGACTGTGGGTCCCGCCCCGTGTCCTAACTATGGGCCCGCCCACACTGTGTCCTGACTGTGGGGCCCGTCCGCCCCGAGCCTGGACTGTGGGGCCGGTTGCCCCCGGGTCTAGCCCCGAGCCTGGACTGTGGGGACCGCCTGCCCTATGTCCGGACTGTGGCCGCCTCGTGTCCGTACTGTGGGGCCCGTCCACCCCGTGTCCGGACTGTGGGGCTGCCTGCCCCGGGTCTAGCCCCAACTCTGGACTGTGGGGCATGCCCGCCCCGTGTCAGGACTGTGGGGCCCGTCCGACCCGTGTCCGGACTTTGCGGCCGCCAGCCCCGGGTCTAGCCGCAGGTCTGGACTGTTGGGCCGCCTGCCCCAGGACTAGCACCGTGTCCTAACTATGGGCCCGCCCACCCCGTGTCCTGACTGTGGGGCCCGTTCGCCCCGTGTCCTTACTGTAGGGCTCGCCCGCAGAGTGTCCTGACTGTGGGGCCAGCCCGCCCTGTGTCCTGACTGTGGGGCCGACTGCCCCCGGGTCTAGCCCCGAGCCTGGACTGTGGGGCCCGCCTTATGTCCGGACTGTGGTCCCCCCCGTGTCCGGACTGTGGGACCGTCCACCCCGTGTCCGGACTGTGGGCCGCCTGCTCCGGGTCTAGCCCCAGGTCTGGACTGTGGGGCATGCCCGCCCCGTGTCCGGACTGTGGGGCCCGTCCACCCCGTGTCCGGACAGTGGGCCGCCTGCCCGGACTGTGGGCCGCCTGCCCCGGGTCTAGCCCCAGGTCTAGACTGTGGGGCCGCCTGCCCCGGGATTAGCTCCGTGTCCGGACTGTGGGGCCCGCCCGCCCCGTGTCCTGACTGTGGAGCCCGCCCGTCCCGTATCCTGACTGTGGGCACCGCACGCCCCGAGCCTGGACTGTGTGGCACGCCCGCCCCGAGCGGGAAAGGGGGGCCCGTCCGCCCCGAGCCTGGACTGTGGGGCCCGTCCGCCCCGAGCCTGGACTGTGGGGCCCATCCGCCCCGAGCCTGGACTGTGGGGCCCGTCCGCCCCGAGCCTGGACTGTGGGGCCCGTCCGCCCCGAGCCTGGAGTGTGGGGCCCGCCCTATGTACGGACTGTGGCCGCACTGCATCTGGACTGTGGGGCCCGTCCACCCCGTGTCCGGACTGTGGGGCCGCCTGCATTGGGTCTAGCCCCTGGACTGGACTGTGGGGCCCCCCACCCCAGGTCCGGATGGTGGGGCCCCCCGCCCGCCCCGAGTCTAGCCCCAGGTCTGGACTGTGGGCCCCCCACCCGCCCCGGGTCTGAACTGTGGGGCCGGCTGCCCCGGGTCTAGCCCCGAGCCTGGACTGTGGGGCCCACCCTATGTCCGGACTGTGGCCGCCCCGTGTCCGGACTGTGGGGCTCGTCCACCCCGTGTCCGGACTTTGGGGCTGCCTGCCCCGGGTCTAGCTCCAGGTCTGGACTGTGGGGCATGTCAAGCCCGTGTCAGGACTGTGGGGCCCATCCTCCCCGTGTCTGGACTGTGGGGCCACCTGCCCATGGTCTAGCCTCAGGTCTGGACTGTGGGGCCGCCAGCCCTGGTACTAGCCCCGTGTCCGGACTGTGGGGCCCGTCCGCTCTGAGCCTGGACTGTGGTGCCCGTCCGCTCCGAGCCTAGACTGCGGGGCCCGTCCGCTCCAAGCCTGGATTGTGGGGCCCGCCTGTCCCGGGTCTAGCCCCGAGCCTGGACTGTGGGGCCCGCCCTATATCCGGACTGTGGCCGCCCCGTGTCCGGACTGTGGGGCCGGTTGCCCCGGGTCTAGCCCCGAACCTGGAATGTGCGGCCCGCCCACCCTATGTCCGGACTGTGGCCGCCCCGTGTCCAGACTGTAGGGCTCGTCCACCCCGTGTCCGGACTGTGGGGCCCGTCCGCCCCGAGCCTGGACTGTGGGGCCCGTCCGCCCAGAGCCTGGACTGTGGGGCCCGTCCGCCCAGAGCCTGGACTGTGGGGCCCGTCCGCCCCGAGCCTGGACTGTGGGGCCCGTCCGACCTGAGCCTGGACTGCGGGGCCCGTCCGCAGCGAGGATGGACTGTGGGGCCTGTCCGCCCTGAGCCTGGACTGTGGGGCCCATCCGTCCCGGGTCTAGCCCCGAGCCTGGACTGTGGGGCCCGCCCTATATCCGGACTGCGGCCGCCCCGTGTCCGGACTGTGGGGCCGCCTGCCCCGGGTCTAGCCCCAGGTCCGGACTGTGGGGCCCCCCGCCCGCCCTGATTCCAGACTGTGGGGCCCCTCGCCTGCCCCGGGTCCAGACTGTAGGATCCCCCGCTTGCCCCGAGGCTGGACTGTGGGGCCGACTGCCCCCGGGTCTAGCCCGAGCCTGGACTGTGGGGCCCGCCCGCCTTATGTCCGGACTGTGCCCCTCCCGTGTCTGGACTGTGGGGACCGTCCACCCCGTGTCCGGACTGTGGGCCGCCAGCTCCGGGTCTAGCCCTAGGTCTGGACTGTGGGGCATGCCCGCCCCGTATCCGGACTGTGGGGCCCGTCCACCCCTTGTCCGGACTGTGGGCCGCCTGCCCCGGGTCTAGCCCCAGGTCTGGACTGTGAAGCCGCCTGTCCCGGGATTAGCCCCGTGTCCGGCCTGTGGGGCCCGCCCGCCACGTGTCCTGACTGTACGGCTCGCCCGCCCCGTGTCCTGACTTGGGGCCGCCTGCCCCGGGTCTAGCCCCAGGTCTCGACTGTGGGGCCACCTGCCCCGGGACTAGCCCCGAGCCTGGACTGTGGGGCACGCCCGCCCCGAGCGGGAAAGGGAGGCCCATCCGCTCCGAGCCTGGACTGTGGGGCCCGTCCGCCCCGAGCCTGGACTGTGGGGCCAGTCCACCCCGAGCATGGACTGTGGGGCCAGTCCACCCCGAGCATGGACTGTGGGGCCAGTCCACCCCGAGCCTGGACTGTGTGGCACGCCCGCCCCGAGCGGGAAAGGGGGGCCCGTCCGCCCCGAGCCTGGACTGTGGGGCCCGTCCGCCCCGAGCCTGGACTGTGGGGCCCATCCGCCCCGAGCCTGGACTGTGGGGCCCGTCCGCCCCGAGCCTGGACTGTGGGGCTCGTCCGCCCCGAGCCTGGACTGTGGGGCCCATCCGCCCCGAGCCTGGACTGTGGGGCCCGTCCGCCCCGAGCCTGGACTGTGGGGCCCGTCCGCCCCGAGCCTGGACTGTGGGGCCTGTCCGCCCCGAGCCTGGACTGTGGGGCCCGCCCTATGTACGGACTGTGGCCGCACTGCATCTGGCACGCCCGCCCCGAGCGGGAAAGGGGGGCCCGTCCGCCCCGAGCCTGGACTGTGGGGCTCGTCCGCCCCGAGCCTGGACTGTGGGGCCCATCCGCCCCGAGCCTGGACTGTGGGGCCCGTCCGCCCCGAGCCTGGACTGTGGGGCCCGTCCGCCCCGAGCCTGGACTGTGGGGCCCGTCCACCCCGTGTCCGGACTGTGGGGCCGCCTGCATTGGGTCTGGCCCCTGAACTGGACTGTGGGGCCCCCCACCCCAGGTCCGGATGGTGGGGCCCCCCGCCCGCCCCCGAGTCTAGCCCCAGGTCTGGACTGTGGGCCCCCGCGTCAGCCCCGGGCACGGACTGTGGGGCCCCCCACCCGCCACGGGTCTGAACTGTGGGGCCGGCTGCCCCGGGTCTAGCCCCGAGCCTGGACTGTGGGGCCCACCCAATGTCCGGACTGTGGCCGCCCCGTGTCCGGACTGTGGGGCTCGTCCACCCCATGTCCGGATTTTGGGGCTGCCTGCCCCGGGTCTAGCTCCAGGTCTGGACTGTGGGGCATGTCAAGCCCGTGTCAGGACTGTGGGGCCCATCCTCCCCGTGTCTGGACTGTGGGGCCACCTGCCCATGGTCTAGCCTCAGGTCTGGACTGTGGGGCCGCCAGCCCTGGTACTAGCCCCGTGTCCGGACTGTGGGGCCCGTCCGCTCCGAGCCTGGACTGTGGTGCCCGTCCGCTCCGAGCCTAGACTGCGGGGCCCGTCCGCTCCGAGCCTGGATTGTGGGGCCCGCCTGTCCCGGGTCTAGCCCCGAGCCTGGACTGTGGGGCCCGCCCTATATCCGGACTGCGGCCGCCCCGTGTCCGGACTGTGGGGCCGGTTGCCCCGGGTCTAGCCCCGAACCTGGAATGTGCGGCCCGCCCACCCTATGTCCGGACTGTGGCCGCCCCGTGTCCGGACTGTAGGGCTCGTCCACCCCGTGTTCGGACTGTGGGGCATGTCCGCCCCATGACAGTACTGTGGGGCCAGTTGCCCCGGGTCTAGCCCCGAACCTGGAATGTGTGGCCCGCCCACCCTATGTCCGGACTGTGGCCGCCCCGTGTCCGGACTGTAGGGATCGTCCGCCCCGTGTCTGGACTGTGGGGCCCGTCCGCCCCGAGCCTGGACTGTGGGGCCCGTCCGCCCCGAGCCTGGACTGTGGGGCCCGTCCACCCAGAGCCTGGACTCTGGGGCCCGTCCGCCCCGAGCCTGGACTGTGGGGCCCGTCCGACCTGAGCCTGGACTGCGGGGCCCGTCCGCAGCGAGGATGGACTGTGGGGCCTGTCCGCCCTGAGCCTGGACTGTGGGGCCCATCCGTCCCGGGTCTAGCCCCGAGCCTGGACTGTTGGGCCCGCCCTATATCCGGACTGCGGCCGCCCCGTGTCCGGACTGTGGGGCCGCCTGCCTTGGGTCTAGCCCCAGGTCCGGACTGTGGGGCCCCCCGCCCGCCCTGATTCCAGACTGTGGGGCCCCTCGCCTGCCCCGGGTCCAGACTGTGGGATCCCCCGCTTGCCCCGAGGCTGGACTGTGGGGCCGACTGCCCCCGGGTCTAGCCCCGAGCCTGGACTGTGGGGCCCGCCCGCCTTATGTCCGGACTGTGCCCCTCCCGTGTCTGGACTGTGGGGACCGTCCACCCCGTGTCCGGACTGTGGGCCGCCAGCTCCGGGTCTAGCCCTAGGTCTGGACTGTGGGGCATGCCCGCCCCGTATCCGGACTGTGGGGCCCGTCCACCCCTTGTTCGGACTGTGGGCCGCCTGCCCCGGGTCTAGCCCCAGGTCTGGACTGTGAAGCCGCCTGTCCCGGGATTAGCCCCGTGTCCGGCCTGTGGGGCCCGCCCGCCACGTGTCCTGACTGTACGGCTCGCCCGCCCCGTGTCCTGACTTGGGGCCGCCTGCCCCGGGTCTAGCCCCAGGTCTCGACTGTGGGGCCACCTGCCCCGGGACTAGCCCTGAGCCTGGACTGTGGGGCACGCCCGCTCCGAGCGGGAAAGGGAGGCCCATCCGCCCCGAGCCTGGACTGTGGGGCCAGTCCACCCCGAGCATGGACTGTGGGGCCAGTCCACCCCGAGCATGGACTGTGGGGCCAGTCCACCCCGAGCCTGGACTGTGTGGCACGCCCGCCCCGAGCGGGAAAGGGGGGCCCGTCCGCCCCGAGTCTGGACTGTGGGGCCCGTCCGCCCCGAGCCTGGACTGTGGGGCCCGTCCGCCCCGAGCCTGGACTGTGGGGCCCGTCCGCCCCGAGCCTGGACTGTGGGGCCCGTCCGCCCCGAGCCTGGACTGTGGGGCCCGTCCGCCCCGAGCCTGGACTGTGGGGCCCGTCCGCCCCGAGCCTGGACTGTGGGGCCCGCCCTATGTACGGACTGTGGCCGCACTGCATCTGGCACGTCCGCCCCGAGCGGGAAAGGGGGGCCCGTCCGCCCCGAGCCTGGACTGTGGGGCCCGTCCGCCCCGAGCCTGGACTGTGGGGCCCATCCGCCCCGAGCCTGGACTGTGGGGCCCGTCCGCCCCGAGCCTGGACTGTGGGGCCCGTCCGCCCCGAGCCTGGACTGTGGGGCCCGTCCACCCCGTGTCCGGACTGTGGGGCCGCCTGCATTGGGTCTAGCCCCTGAACTGGACTGTGGGGCCCCCCACCCCAGGTCCGGATGGTGGGGCCCCCCGCCCGCCGCGAGTCTAGCCCCAGGTCTGGACTGTGGGCCCCCGCGTCAGCCCCGGGCACGGACTGTGGGGCCCCCCACCCGCCACGGGTCTGAACTGTGGGGCCGGCTGCCCCGGGTCTAGCCCCGAGCCTGGACTGTGGGGCCCACCCTATGTCCGGACTGTGGCCGCCCCGTGTCCGGACTGTGGGGCTCGTCCACCCCATGTCCGGACTTTGGGGCTGCCTGCCCCGGGTCTAGCTCCAGGTCTGGACTGTGGGGCATGTCAAGCCCGTGTCAGGACTGTGGGGCCCATCCTCCCCGTGTCTGGACTGTGGGGCCACCTGCCCATGGTCTAGCCTCAGGTCTGGACTGTGGGGCCGCCAGCCCTGGTACTAGCCCCGTGTCCGGACTGTGGGGCCTGTCCGCTCCGAGCCTGGACTGCGGGGCCCGTCCGCTCCGAGCCTGGATTGTGGGGCCCGCCTGTCCCGGGTCTAGCCCGAGCCTAGACTGCGGGGCCGGTCCGCTCCGAGCCTGGACTGTGGGGCCCGCCTGTCCCGGGTCTAGCCCGAGCCTGGACTGTGGGGCCCGCCCTATATCCGGACTGCGGCCGCCCCGTGTCCGGACTGTGGGGCCGGTTGCCCCGGGTCTAGCCCCGAACCTGGAATGTGCGGCCCGCCCACCCTATGTCCGGACTGTGGCCGCCCCGTGTCCGGACTGTAGGGCTCGTCCACCCCGTGTCCGGACTGTGGGGCATGTCCGCCCCATGTCAGTACTGTGGGGCCAGTTGCCCCGGGTCTAGCCCCGAACCTGGAATGTGTGGCCCGCCCACCCTATGTCCGGACTGTGGCCGCCCCGAGCCTGGACTGTGGGGCCCGTCCGCCCCGAGCCTGGACTCTGGGGCCCGTCCGCCCCGAGCCTGGACTCTGGGGCCCGTCCGCCCCGAGCCTGGACTGTGGGGCCCGTCCGCCCCGAGCCTGGACTGTGGGGCCCGTCGCCCCGAGCCTGGACTGTGGGGCCCGTCCGCCCCGAGCCTGGACTGTGGGGCCCATCCGCCCCGAACCTGGACTGTGGGGCCCGTCCGCCCCGAGCCTGGACTGTGGGGCCCGTCCGCCCTGAGCCTGGACTGTGGGGCCCGTCCACCCCGTGTCCGGACTGTGGGGCCGCCTGCATTGGGTCTGGCCCCACAACTGGACTGTGGGGCCCCCCACCCCAGGTCCGGATGGTGGGGCCCCCCGCCCGCCCCCGAGTCTAGCCCCAGGTCTGGACTGTGGGCCACCGCGTCAGCCCCGGGCACGGACTGTGGGGCCCCCCACCCGCCACGAGTCTGAACTGTGGGGCCGGCTGCCCCGGGTCTAGCCCCGAGCCTGGACTGTGGGGCCCACCCAATGTCCGGACTGTGGCCGCCCCGTGTCCGGACTGTGGGGCTCGTCCACCCCATGTCCGGACTTTGGGGCTGCCTGCCCCGGGTCTAGCTCCAGGTCTGGACTGTGGGGCATGTCAAGCCCGTGTCAGGACTGTGGGGCCCATCCTCCCCGTGTCTGGACTGTGGGGCCACCTGCCCATGGTCTAGCCTCAGATCTGGACTGTGGGGCCGCCAGCCCTGGTACTAGCCCCGTGTCCGGACTGTGGGGCCCGTCCGCTCCGAGCCTGGACTGTGGTGCCCGTCCGCTCCGAGCCTAGACTGCGGGGCCCGTCCGCTCCGAGCCTGGATTGTGGGGCCCGCCTGTCCCGGGTCTAGCCCCGAGCCTGGACTGTGGGGCCCGCCCTATATCCGGACTGCGGCCGCCCCGTGTCCGGACTGTGGGGCCGGTTGCCCCGGGTCTAGCCCCGAACCTGGAATGTGCGGCCCGCCCACCCTATGTCCGGACTGTGGCCGCCCCGTGTCCGGACTGTAGGGCTCGTCCACCCCGTGTTCGGACTGTGGGGCATGTCCGCCCCATGACAGTACTGTGGGGCCAGTTGCCCCGGGTCTAGCCCCGAACCTGGAATGTGTGGCCCGCCCACCCTATGTCCGGACTGTGGCCGCCCCGTGTCCGGACTGTAGGGATCGTCCGCCCCGTGTCTGGACTGTGGGGCCCGTCCGCCCCGAGCCTGGACTGTGGGGCACGTCCGCCCCGAGCCTGGACTGTGGGGCCCGTCCGCCCAGAGCCTGGACTCTGGGGCCCGTCCGCCCCGAGCCTGGACTGTGGGGCCCGTCCGACCTGAGCCTGGACTGCGGGGCCCGTCCGCAGCGAGGATGGACTGTGGGGCCTGTCCGCCCTGAGCCTGGACTGTGGGGCCCATCCGTCCCGGGTCTAGCCCCGAGCCTGGACTGTGGTGCCCGTCCGCTCCGAGCCTAGACTGCGGGGCCCGTCCGCTCCGAGCCTGGATTGTGGGGCCCGCCTGTCCCGGGTCTAGCCCCGAGCCTGGACTGTGGGGCCCGCCCTATATCCGGACTGCGGCCGCCCCGTGTCCGGACTGTGGGGCCGGTTGCCCCGGGTCTAGCCCCGAACCTGGAATGTGCGGCCCGCCCACCCTATGTCCGGACTGTGGCCGCCCCGTGTCCGGACTGTAGGGCTCGTCCACCCCGTGTCCGGACTGTGGGGCATGTCCGCCCCATGTCAGTACTGTGGGGCCAGTTGCCCCGGGTCTAGCCCCGAACCTGGAATGTGTGGCCCGCCCACCCTATGTCTGGACTGTGGCCGCCCCGAGCCTGGACTGTGGGGCCCGTCCGCCCCGAGCCTGGACTCTGGGGCCCGTCCGCCCCGAGCCTGGACTCTGGGGCCCGTCCGCCCCGAGCCTGGACTGTGGGGCCCGTCCGCCCCGAGCCTGGACTGTGGGGCCCGTCGCCCCGAGCCTGGACTGTGGGGCCCGTCCGCCCCGAGTCTGGACTGTGGGGCCCGTCCGCCCCGAGCCTGGACTGTGTTGCCCGTCCGCCCCGAGCCTGGACTGTGGGGCCCGTCCGCCCCGAGCCTGGACTGTGGGGCCCGTCCGCTCCGAGCCTGGACTGTGGGGCCCGTCCGCCCCGAGCCTGGACTGTGGGGCCTGTCCGCCCCGAGCCTGGACTGTGGGGCCCGTCCGCCCCGAGCCTGGACTGTGGGGCCCGTCCGCCCCGAGCCTGGACTGTGGGGTCCGTCCGACCTGAGCCTGGACTGCGGGGCCCGTCCGCAGCGAGGATGGACTGTGGGGCCTGTCCGCCCTGAGCCTGGACTGTGGGGCCCATCCGTCCCGGGTCTAGCCCCGAGCCTGGACTGTGGGGCCCGCCCTATATCCGGACTGCGGCCGCCCCGTGTCCGGACTGTGGGGCCGCCTGCCCCGGGTCTAGCCCCAGGTCCGGACTGTGGGGCCCCCCGCCCGCCCTGATTCCAGACTGTGGGGCCCCTCGCCTGCCCCGGGTCCAGACTGTGGGATCCCCCGCTTGCCCCGGGTCTGGACTGTGGGGCCGACTGCCCCCGGGTCTAGCCCCGAGCCTGGACTGTGGGGCCCGCCCGCCTTATGTCCGGACTGTGCCCCTCCCGTGTCTGGACTGTGGGGACCGTCCACCCCGTGTCCGGACTGTGGGCCGCCAGCTCCGGGTCTAGCCCTAGGTCTGGACTGTGGGGCATGCCCGCCCCGTATCCGGACTGTGGGGCCCGTCCACCCCTTGTCCGGACTGTGGGCCGCCTTCCCCAGGTCTAGCCCCAGGTCTGGACTGTGAAGCCGCCTGTCCCGGGATTAGCCCCGTGTCCGGCCTGTGGGGCCCGCCCGCCACATGTCCTGACTGTAGGGCTCGCCCGCCCCGAGTCCAGACTGTGGGGCCCATCCGCCCCGTGTCCTGACTTGGGGCCGCCTGCCCCGGGTCTAGCCCCAGGTCTCGACTGTGGGGCCACCTGCCCCGGGACTAGCCCCGAGCCTGGACTGTGGGGCACGCCCGCCCCGAGCGGGAAAGGGAGGCCCATCCGCTCCGAGCCTGGACTGTGGGGCCCGTCCGCCCCGAGCCTGGACTGTGGGGCCAGTCCACCCCGAGCATGGACTGTGGGGCCCGAGAGTGGACTGTGGGGCCCGTCCGCCCCGAGCCTGGACTGTGGGGCCCGTCAGCCCCGAGCCTGGACTGTGGGGCCCGTCAGCCCCGAGCCTGGACTGTGGGGCCCGTCCGCCCCGAGCCTGGACTGTGGGGCCCGTCCGCCCCGAGCCTGGACTGTGGGGCCCGTCCGCCCCGAGCCTGGACTGTGGGGCCCGTCCGCCCCGAGCCTGGACTGTGGAGCCCGTCCGCCCCGAGCCTGGTCTGTGGGGCCCATCCGCGCCGAGCCTGGACTGTGGGGCCCGTCCGCCCCAAGCCTGGATTGCGGGGCCCGTCCGCAGCGAGGATGGACTGTGTGGCCTGTCCGCCCTGAGCCTGGACTGTGGGGCCCATCGGTCCCGGGTCTAGCCCCGAGCCTGGACTGTGGGGCCCGCCCTATATCCGGACTGCGACCGCCCCGTGTCCGGACTGTGGGGCCGCCTGCCCCGGGTCTAGCCCCAGGTCTGGACTGTGGGGCCCCCCGCCCGCCCTGATTCCAGACTGTGGGGCCCCTCGCCTGACCCGGGTCCCGACTGTGGGATCCCCCGCTTGCCCCGGGTCTGGACTGTGGGGCCGACTGCCCCCGGGTCTAGCCCCGAGCCTGGACTGTGGGGCCCGCCCGCCTTATGTCCGGACTGTGCCCCTCCCGTGTCTGGACTGTGGGGACCGTCCACACCGTGTCCGGACTGTGGGCCGCCTGCTCCGGGTCTAGCCCTAGGTCTGGACTGTGGGGCATGCCCGCCCCGTATCCGGACTGTGGGGCCCGTCCACCCCTTGTCCGGACTGTGGGCCGCCTGCCCCGGGTCTAGCCCCAGGTCTGGACTGTGAAGCCGCCTGTCCCGGGATTAGCCCCGTGTCCGGCCTGTGGGACCCGCCCGCCACGTGTCCTGACTGTAGGGCTCGCCCGCCCCGAGTCCAGACTGTGGGGCCCATCCGCCCCGTGTCCTGACTTGGGGCCGCCTGCCCCGGGTCTAGCCCCAGGTCTCGACTGTGGGGTCACCTGCCCCGGGACTAGCCCCGAGCCTGGACTGTGGGGCACGCCCGCCCCGAGCGGGAAAGGGAGGCCCATCCGCTCCGAGCCTGGACTGTGGGGCCCGTCCGCCCCGAGCCTGGACTGTGGGGCCAGTCCACCCCGAGCATGGACTGTGGGGCCCGAGCCTGGACTGTGGGGCCCGTCCGCCCTGAGCCAGGGCTGTGGGGCCCATCCGCCCCGAGCCTGGGCTGTGGGGCCCGTCCGCCCCGAGCCTAGCCCCGAGCCTGGACTGTGCGGCCCGTCCGCCCCGGGTCTAGCCCCGAGCCTGGACTGTGCGGCCCGTCCGCCCTATATCCGGACTGCGGCCGCCTAGTGTCTGGAGTGTGGGCCCGTCCGCCCCGTGTACTGACTTCGGATCTAGCCCCAGGTCTGGACGGTGGGGCCGCCCGCCCCGAGTCTAGCCCCAGGTCTGGACTGTGGAGCCCCCCGCCAGCCCCGGGTACGGACTGTGGGGCCCGCCCGCCCCGTGTACGGGCTGTGGGGCCCCCCGCCCGCCCCGAGTCTGGACTGTGGGGCCGGTTGCCCCGGGTCTGGCCCCGAGCCTGAACTGTGCGGCCCGCACACCCTATGTCCGGACTGCAGCTGCCCCGTGTCCGGACTGTAGGGCTCGTCCACCCTGTGTCCGGACTGTGGGGCCGCCTTCCCCGGGTCTGGACTGTGGGGCCGCCTGCCCCGGGACTAACCCCGTGTCCGGACTGTGGGGCCCGTCCGCCCCGAGCCTGGACTGTGGGGCCCCCCGCCCCTGGTCTGAAATGTGGGGCCGGCTGCCCCGGGTCTAGCCCCGAGCCTGGACTGTGGGGCCCGCACACCCTATGTCTGGACTGCTCCCAGACCAGACTGTGGGCCTCGCCCTATATCCGGACTGCGGCCGCCCCGTGTCCGGACTGTGGGGCCGCCTGCTCCGGGTCTAGCCCCAGGCCCGGACTGTGGGGCCCGACGCCCGCCCCGATTCCAGACTGTGGGGCCCCTCGCCCGCCCCTGGTCCGGACTGTGGGATCCTCTGCTTGCCCCGGGTTCGGACTGTGGGGCCACCCGCCCCGGGACTGGACTGTGGGGCCGACTGCCCCCGGGTCTTGCCCCGAGCCTGGACTGTGGGGCCCGCCCGCCTTATGTCCGGACTGTGGCCCCCTCCGTGTCCGGACTGTGGGGACCGTCCACCCCGTGTCCGGACTGTGGGTCGCCTGCTCCGAGTCTAGCCCCAGGTCTGGACTGTGGGCCGCCTGCTCCGGGTCTAGCCCCAGGTCTGGACTGTGGGGCATGCCTGCCCCGTGTTCGGACTGTGGGGCCCATCCACCCCGTGTCCGGACTGTGGGCCGCCTGCCCCGGGTCTAGCCTCAGGTCTGAACTGTGGGGCCGCCTGCCCCGGGTCTAGCCCCAGGTCTGGACTATGGGGCATGCCCGCTCCGCGTCCAGACAGTGGGGCCCGTCCACCCCGTGTCTGGACTGTGGGCCGCCTGCCCCTGGTCTAGCCCCAGGTCTGGACTGTGGGGCCACCTGCCCCGGGATTAGCCCCGTGTCCGGACTGTGGGGCCCGCCCGCCCCGTATCCTGACTGTGGAGCCCGCCCGCCCCATGTCCTGACTGTGGGGCCCGCCCTGTGTCCTGACTGTGGGGCCCGCCCTGTGTCCTGACTTTGGGGCCCGCCCGCCCTGTGTCCTGACTTTGGGGCCCGCCAGTCATGTGTCCTGACTTTGGGGCCCGCCAGCCCTGTGTCCTGACTGTGGGGCTCATCCGCCCCGTGTCCGGACTTTGGGGCCGCCTGCCCCAGGTCTAGCCCCAGGTCTTGACTGTGGGGCCATCTGCCCCGGGACTAGCCCCGTGTCCGGACTGTGGGGCACGCCCGCCCCGAGCTTGGACTGTGGGGCCCGTCTGCCCCGAGCTTGGACTGTGGGGCCCGTCCGTGCCGGGTCTAGCCCCGAGCCTGGACTGTGGGCCCGTCCACCCCGTGTCCGGACTGTGGGGCCGCCTGCATCGGGTCTAGCCCCAGGTCTGGACTGTGGGGCCCCCCGCCCCGAGTCTAGCCCCAGGTCTGGACTGTGGGACCCCCCGCCAGCCCCGGGTATGGACTGTGGGGCCCCCCGCCCGCCCCGAGTCTGGACTGTGGGGCCGGTTGCCCCGGGTCTGGCCCAGGGTATGGCCCCGAGCCTGGACTGTGCGGCCCGTCCGCCCTATATCCGGACTGCGGCCGCCTAGTGTCTGGAGTGTGGGCCCGTCCGCCCCGTGTACTGACTTCGGATCTAGCCCCAGGTCTGGACGGTGGGGCCGCCCGCCCCGAGTCTAGCCCCAGGTCTGGACTGTGGAGCCACCCGCCAGCCCCGGGTACGGACTGTGGGGCCCGCCCGCCCCGTGTACGGACTGTGGGGCCCCCCGCCCGCCCCGAGTCTGGACTGTGGGGCCGCCTTCCCCGGGTCTGGACTGTGGGGCCGCCTGCCCCAGGACTAGCCCCGTGTCGGGACTGTGGGGCCCGTCCGCCCCGAGCCTGGACTGTGGGGCCCCCCGCCCCTGGTCTGAAATGTGGGGCCGGCTGCCCCGGGTCTAGCCCCGAGCCTGGACTGTGGGGCCCGGCCGCCCTATATCCGGACTGCGGCGGCCCCGTGTCCGGACTGTGGGCCCGTCCACCCCGTGTCCGGACTGTGGGGCCGCCTGCATCGGGTCTAGCCCCAGGTCTGGACTGTGGGGCCCCCCGCCCCGAGTCTAGCCCCAGGTCTGGACTGTGGGACCCCCCGCCAGCCCCGGGTACGGACTGTGGGGCCCCCCGCCCGCCCCGAGTCTGGACTGTGGGGCCGGTTGCCCCGGGTCTGGCCCAGGGTATGGCCCCGAGCCTGGACTGTGCGGCCCGCCCACCCTATGTCCGGACTGCGGACGCCCTGTGTCCGGACTGTAGGGCTCGCCCACCCCGTGTCCGGACTGTGGGGCCGCCTGCCCCGTGTCTGGACTGTGGGGCATGTCCGCCCCATGTCAGGACTGTGGGGCTCGTCCACCCCGTGTCTGGACTGTGGGGCCGCCTGCCCCGAGTCGAGCCTCAGGTCTGGACTGTAGGGCCGCCTGCCCCGGGACTAGCCCCATGTCTGGACTGTGGGGCCCGTCTGCCCCGAGCCTGGACTGTGGGGCCCGTCCGCCCCGAGCCTGGACTGTGGGGCCCCGCGCCCCGGGTCTGAAATGTGGGGCCGGCTTCCCCGGGTCTAGCCCCGAGCCTGGACTGTGTGTTCCCCCCGCCCCGGGTCTAGCCCTGAGCCTGGACTGTGGGTCCCGCCCACCCGGGGCCCGCCCACCCTATGTCTGGACTGTGGCCACCCCGAGTCCAGACTGTGGGGCTCGCCCTATATCCAGACTGCGGCCGCCACGTGTCCGGACTGTGGGGCCGCCTGCCCCGGGTCTAGCCCCAGGTCCGGACTGTGGGGCCCCCCGCCCGCCCTGATTCCAGACTGTGGGGCCCCTCGCCCGCCCCGGGTCTGGACTGTGGGATCCCCCGCTTGCCCCGGGTCCGGACAGTGGGGTCCCCCTCCCCGGGTCTGGACTGTGGGGCCGACTGCCCCCGGGTCTAGCCCCGAGCCTGGACTGTGGGGCCCGGCCGCCTTATGTCCCCACTGTGGCCCCCCCCGTGTCCAGACTGTGGGGACAGTCCACCCCGTGTCCAGACTGTGGGCCGCCTGCTCCGGGTCTAACCCCAGGTCTGGATTGTGGGGCATGCCCGCCCCGTGTCCGGACTGTGGGGCCCGTCCACCCCGTGTCCGGACTGTGGGCCGCCTGCCCCAGGTCTAGCCTCAGGTCTGGACTGTGAAGCCGCCTGCCCCGGGATTAGCTTAGTGTCCGGACTGTGGGGCCCGCCCGCCCCGTGTCCTGACTGTGGAGCCCGCCCGCCCCGTGTCCTGACTGTGGAGCCCGCCCGCCCCGTGTCCTGACTGTGGGCCCGCCCTATGTCCGTACTATGGTCGCCCCGTGTCCGGACTGTGGGGCCCGTCCACCCCGTGTCCGGACTGTGGGGCCGCCTGCCCCGGTTCTAGCCCCAGGTCAGGACTGTGGGGCATGCCCGCCCCGTGTCAGAACTGTGGGGCCCGTCCGCCCCGTGTCCGGACTGTGGGGCCGCCTGCCCCGGGACTAGCCCCGTGTACGGACTGTGGGGCCCGCCCGCACCGTGTCGTAACTATGGGCCCGCCCGCCCCGCCCCGAGCCTGGACTGTGGGGCCGGTCCGCCCCGTGTCCGGACTGTGGGTCCCGCCCGCCCCGTGTCCTGACTGTGGGGCTCGCCCGCCCCGTGTCCGGACTTTGGGGCCGCCTGCCCCGAGACTAGCTCCGTTTCCGGACTGTGAGGCCCGTCCGCCCCGAGCCTGGACTGTGGGGCCCGTCCGCCCCGTGTCCTGACTGTGGGTCCCGCCCGCCCCGTGTCCTGACTGTGGGGCTCGCCCGCCCCGTGTCCAGACTGTGGGGCTCACCCGCCCCGTGTCCAGACTGTGGGGCTCTTCCGCCCCGTGTCCGGACTTTGGGGCCGCCTGCCCCGGGACTAGCCCCGTGTCCGGACTGTGGGGCCCGTCCACCCCGTGTCTGGACTGTGGGGCCCGTCCGCCCTGTGTCCGGACTGTGGGGCCCGTCCGCCCCGTGTCCGGACTGTGGGGCCCGTCCGCCCCGTGTCCGGACTGTGGGGCCCGTCCGCCCCGTGTCCGGACTGTGGGGCCCGTCCGCCCCGTGTCCGGACTGTGGGGTCCGCCCGCCCCATGTCCTGACTGTGGGGTCCGCCCGCCCCATGTCCTGACTGTGGGGCCCGCCCGCCCCGTGTCCTGACTGTGGGGTCCACCCCGTGTCCGCCCGCCCCGTGTCCTGACTGTGGGGCTCGCCCGCCGCGTGTCCTGACTGTGGGGCTCCCCCGCCCCATCTCCTGACTGTGGGGCTCGCCCGCCCCACGTCCTGACTGTGGGGCTCGCCCGCACCGTGTCCAGACTGTGGGGCTCATCCGCCCCGTGTCCAGACTGTGGGGCTCATCTGCCCCGTGTCTGGACTTTGGGGCCGCCTGCCCCGGGTCTAGCCCCGTTTCCGGTCTGTGGGGCACGCCCGCCCCAAGCTTGGACTGTGGGGCCAGTCCGTCCCGGGTCTTGCCTCGAGGCTGGACTGTGGGGCCTGGCCGCCCTATATCCGGACTGCGGCCGCCCAGTATTCGGACTATGGGCCCGTCCGCCCCGTGTCCGGACTGTGGGGCCGCCTGCATCGGGTCTAGCCCCAGGTCTGGACTGTGGGGCCCCCCGCCCGCCCCAGGTCCGGACGGTGGGGCCGCCCGCCCCGAGTCTAGCCCCAGGTCTGGACTGTGGGGCCCCCCGCCAGCCCCAGGTACGGACTGTGGGGCCCCCCGCCCGCCCTGGGTACGGACTGTGGGGCCCCCCGCTCGCCCCGAGTCTGGACTGTGGGGAAGCCTGCCCCGGGTCTGGACTGTGGGGCATGTCCGCCCCATGTCAGGACTGTGGGGCCCGTCCACCCCGTGTCTGGACTGTGGGGCTGCCTGCCCCTGGTCTAGCCTAAGGTCTGGACTGTGGGGCCGCCTGCCCCGGGACTAGCCCCGTGTCCGGACTGTGGGGCCTGTCCGCCCCGAGCCTGGACTGTGGGGCCCGTCCGCCCCGAGCCTGGACTGTGGGGACCCCCGCCCGCACCGGGTACGGACTGTGGGGCCCCCCGCTCGCCCCGAGTCTGGACTGTGGGGCCGCCTGCCCCGGGTCTGGACTGTGGGGCATGTCCGCCCCATGTCAGGACTGTGGGACCCGTTCACCCCGTGTCTGGACTGTGGGGCCGCCTGCCCCTGGTCTAGCCTCAGGTCTGGACTGTGGGGCCGCCTGCCCCGGGACTAGCCCCGTGTCCGGACTGTGGGGCCCGTCCGCCCCGAGCCTGGACTGTGGGGCCCGTCCGCCATATGTCCGGACTGTGGCTCCCCCCGTGTCCGGACTGTGGGGACCGTCCACCCCGTGTCCGGACTGTGGGCCGCGTGCTCCGGGTCTAGCCCCAGGTCTGGACTGTGGAGCATGCCTGCTCCGTGTCCGGACTGTGGGGCCCGTCCACCCCGTGTCCGGACTGTGGGCCGTCTGCCCCGGGTCTAGCCCCAGGTCTGGACTGTGAAGCCGCCTGCCCCGGGATTAGCTCAGTGTCCGGACTGTGGGGCCCGCCCGCCCCGTGTCCTGACTGTGGAGCCCGCCCGCCCCGTGTCCTGACTGTGGGGCCCGCCCTATGTCCGTACTATGGCCACCCCGTGTCCGGACTGTGGGGCCCGTCCACCCCGTGTCCGGACTGTGGGGCCGCCTGCCCCGGCTCTAGCCCCAGGTCAGGACTGTGGGGCATGCCCGCCCCGTGTCAGAACTGTGGGGCCTGTCCGCCCCGTGTCCGGACTGTGGGGCCGCCTGCCCCGGGACTAGCCCCGTGTATGGACTGTGGGGCCGCCTGCCCCGGGACTAGCCCCGTGTACGGACTGTGGGGCCCGCCCGCCCCGTGTCGTAACTATGGGCCCGCCCGCCCCGAGCCTGGACTGTGGGGCCCGTCCGCCCAGAGTCTGGACTGTGGAGCACGTCCGCTCCAAGCGTGGACTGTGGGGCCCGTCTGCCCCGAGCGTGGACTGTGGGGCCAGAGCGTGGACTGTGGGGCCTGTTCGCTCCGAGCCAATACTGTGGGGCCCATCCGCCCCGAGTCTGGACTGTGGGGCCCATCCGCCCCGAGCCTGGACTGTGAGGACCCCCGCCCCGGGTCTGAAATGTGGGGCCGGCTCCCCCGGGTTTAGCCTGGACTGTGGGGCCCGCCCACCCTATGTCTGGACTGTGGCCGCCCCGTGTCCGGACTGTGGGGCTCGTCACCCCGTGTCTGGACTTTGGGGCAGCCTACCCCGGGTCTAGCCCCAGGTTTGGACTGTGGGGCATGTCCGCCCCGTGTCAGGACTGTGGGGCCCGTCCACCCCGTATCTGGATTGTGGGGCCGCCTGCCCCGGGCCGAGCCTCAGGTCTGGACTGTGGAGCCCGTCCGCCCCGTGTCCGGACTGTGGGGCCCGTCCGCCCCGTGTCCGGACTGTGGGGCCCGTCCACCCCGTGTCCGGACTGTGGGGCCCGTCCACCCCGTGTCCGGACTGTGGGGCCCGTCCACCCCGTGTCCGGACTTTGGGGCAGCCTACCCCGTGTCCGGACTGTGGGGCCCGCCCACCCCGTGTCCGGACTTTGGGGCAGCCTACCCCGTGTCCGGACTTTGGGGCAGCCTACCCCGTGTCCGGACTGTGGGGCCCGTCTGCCCCGTGTCCGGACTGTGGGGCCTGTCCACCCCGTGTCCGGACTGTGGGGCCCGCCCACCCCGTGTCCGGACTGTGGGGCCCGTCCACCCCGTGTCCGGACTGTGGGGCCCGTCCACCCCATGTCCGGACTTTGGGGCAGCCTACCCCGTGTCCGGACTGTGGGGCCCGTCCGCCCCGTGTACGGACTGTGGGGCCCGTCCACCCCGTGTCCGGACTGTGGGGCCCGTCCACCCCGTGTCCGGACTTTGGGGCAGCCTACCCCGTGTCCGGACTGTGGGGCCCGTCCGCCCCGTGTCCGGACTGTGGGGCCCGTCCGCCCCGTGTCCGGACTGTGGGGCCCGCCCACCCCGTGTCCGGACTGTGGGGCCCGTCCGCCCCGTGTCCGGACTGTGGGGCCCGCCCGCCCCGTGTTCGGAATGTGGGGCCCGCCCGCCCCGTGTCCGGACTGTGGGGACCGTTCGCCCCGTGTCCGGACTGTGGGGCCCGTCCGCCCCGTGTCCGGACTGTGGGGCCCGTCCGCCCCGTGTACGGACTGTGGGGCCCGTCCACCCCGTGTCCGGACTGTGGGGCCCGTCCACCCCGTGTCCGGACTTTGGGGCAGCCTACCCCGTGTCCGGACTGTGGGGCCCGTCCGCCCCGTGTACGGACTGTGGGGCCCGTCCGCCCCGTGTCCGGACTGTGGGGCCCGCCCCCCCGTGTCCGGACTGTGGGGCCCGTCCGCCCCGTGTCCGGACTGTGGGGCCCGCCCCGTGTCCGGAATGTGGGGCCCGCCCGCCCCGTGTCCGGACTGTGGGGCCCGCCCGCCCCGTGTCCGGACTGTGGGGACCGTTCGCCCCGTGTCCGGACTGTGGGGCCCGTCCGCCCCGTGTCCGGACTGTGGGGCCCGTCCGCCCCGTGTACGGACTGTGGGGCCCGTCCACCCCGTGTCCGGACTGTGGGGCCCGTCCACCCCGTGTCCGGACTTTGGGGCAGCCTACCCCGTGTCCGGACTGTGGGGCCCGCCCACCCCGTGTCCGGACTGTGGGGCCCGTCCGCCCCGTGTCCGGACTGTGCCGCCCCGTGTCCGGAATGTGGGGTCCGCCCGCCCCGTGTCCGGACTGTGGGGACCGTCCGCCCCGTGTCCGGACTGTGGGGCCCGTCCGCCCCGTGTCCGGACTGTGGGGCCCGTCCGCCCCGTGTCCGGACTGTGGGGCTCGTCCGCCCCGTGTCCGGACTGTGGGACCCGCCCACCCGGGGCCCGCCCACCCCGTGTCCGGACTGTGGGGCCCGTCCGCCCCGTGTCCGGACTGTGGGGCCCGTCCGCCCCGTGTCCGGACTGTGGGGCCCGTCCGCCCCGTGTCCGGACTGTGGGGCCAGCCCGCCCCGTGTCCGGACTGTGGGGCCCGTCCGCCCCGTGTCCGGACTGTGGGGCCCGTCCGCCCCGTGTCCGGACTGTGGGGCCCGTCCGCCCCGTGTCCGGACTGTGGGGCCCGTCCTCCCCGTGTCCGGACTGTGGGGCCCGTCCGCCCCGTGTCCAGACTGTGGGGCCCGTCCGCCCCGTGTCCGGACTGTGGGGCCCGTCCGCCCCGTGTCCGGACTGTGGGGCCCGTCCACCCCGTGTCCGGACTTTGGGGCAGCCTACCCCGGGTCTAGCCCCAGGTCTGGACTTTGGGGCATGTCCGCCCCGTGTCAGGACTGTGGGGCCCGTCCACCCTGTGTCTAGAATGTGGGGCCGCCTGCCCCGGGTCTAGCCTCAGGTCTGGACTGTGGGGCCGCCTGCCCCGGGTCTAGCCCCAGGTCTTGACTATGGGTCATGACCGCCCCGTATCCGGACTGTGGGGCCCGTCCACCCCGTGTCTAGAATGTGGGGCCGCCTGCCCCGGGTCTAGCCTCAGGTCTGGACTGTGGGGCCGCCAGCCCCGGGTTTAGCCCCAGGTCTTGACTATGGGGCATGCCCGCCCCATATCTGGACTGTGGGGCCCGTCCACCCCGTGTCTGGACTGTGGGCCGCCTGCCCCGGGTCTAGCCCCAGGTCTGGACTGTGGGGCCACCTGCCCCGGGATTAGCCCTGTGTCCGGACTGTGGGGCCTGCCCGCCCTGTATCCTGACTGTGGAGCCCGCCCGCCCAATGTCCTGACTGTGGGGCCCGCCCTGTGTCCTGACTGTGGGGCCCGTCCGCCCTGTGTCCTGACTGTGGGTCCCGCCCGCCCCATGTCCTGACTGTGGGGCTCGCCCGCCCCGTGTCCAGACTGTGGGGCTCGCCCGCCCCGTGTCCGGACTGTGGGGCTCATCCGCCCCGTGTCCGGACTTTGGGGCCGCCTGCCCCGGGACTAGCCCTGTGTCCGGACTGTGGGGCCCGCCCACCCCGTGTCCGGACTGTGGGGCCCGCCCGCCCCGTGTCCAGACTGTGGGGCCCGTCAGCCCCGTGTCCGGACTGTGGGGCCCGTCCGCCCTGTGTCCGGACTGTGGGGCTCGTCCGCCCCGTGTCCGGACTGTGGGGCTCGTCCGCCCCGTGTCTGGACTGTGGGGCCCGCCCGCCCCGTGTCCGACTGTGGGGCCCGCCCGCCCCGTGTCCGGACTGTGGGGCCCGTCCGCCCCGTGTCCGGACAGTGGGGCCCGTCCGCCCCGTGTCCGGACTGTGGGGCCAGCCCGCCCCGTGTCCGGACTGTGGGGCCCGTCCGCCCCGTGTCCGGACTGTGGGGCCAGCCCGCCCCGTGTCCGGACTGTGGGGCCCGTCCGCCCCGTGTCCGGACTGTGGGGCCCGTCCGCCCCGTGTCCGGACTGTGGGGCCCGTCCGCCCCGTGTCCGGACTGTGGGGCCCGTCCGCCCCGTGTCCGGACTGAGGGGCCCGTCCGCCCCGTGTCCGGACTGTGGGGCCCGTCCACCCCGTGTCCGGACTTTGGGGCAGCCTACCCCGGGTGTAGCCCCAGGTCTGGACTGTGGGGCATGTCCGCCCCGTGTCAGGACTGTGGGGCCCGTCCACCCTGTGTCTAGAATGTGGGGCCGCCTGCCCCGGGTCTAGCCTCAGGTCTGGACTGTAGGGCCGCCTGCCCCGGGTCTAGCCCCAGGTCTTGACTATGGGTCATGCCCGCCCCGTATCCGGACTGTGGGGCCCGTCCACCCCGTGTCTAGAATGTGGGGCCGCCTGCCCCGGGTCTAGCCTCAGGTCTGGACTGTGGGGCCGTCAGCCCCGGGTTTAGCCCCAGGTCTTGACTATGGGGCATGCCCGCCCCATATCTGGACTGTGGGGCCCGTCCACCCCGTGTCTGGACTGTGGGCCGCCTGCCCCGGGTCTAGCCCCAGGACTGGACTGTGGGGCCACCTGCCCCGGGATTAGCCCTGTGTCCGGAATGTGGGGCCTGCCCGCCCTGTATCCTGACTGTGGAGCCCGCCCGCCCAATGTCCTGACTGTGGGGCCCGCCCTGTGTCCTGACTGTGGGGCCCGTCCGCCCTGTGTCCTGACTGTGGGTCCCGCCCGCCCCATGTCCTGACTGTGGGGCTCGCCCGCCCCGTGTGCAGACTGTGGGGCTCGCCCGCCCCGTGTCCGGACTGTGGGGCTCATCCGCCCCGTGTCCGGACTTTGGGGCCGCCTGCCCCGGGACTAGCCCTGTGTCCGGACTGTGGGGCCTGCCCGCCCTGTATCCTGACTGTGGAGCCCGCCCGCCCAATGTCCTGACTGTGGGGCCCGCCCTGTGTCCTGACTGTGGGGCCCGTCCGCCCCGTGTCCTGACTGTGGGTCCCGCCCGCCCCGTGTCCTGACTGTGGGTCCCGCCCGCCCCGTTTCCTGACTGTGGGTCCCGCCCGCCCCGTGTCCGGACTGTGGGGCCCATCCGCCCCGTGTCCGGACTGTGGGGCCCGTCCTCCCCGTGTCCGGACTGTGGGGCCCGTCCGCCCCGTGTCCGGACTGTGGGCCGCCTGCCCCGGGTCTAGCCCCAGGACTGGACTGTGGGGCCACCTGCCCCGGGATTAGCCCTGTGTCCGGAATGTGGGGCCTGCCCGCCCTGTATCCTGACTGTGGAGCCCGCCCGCCCAATGTCCTGACTGTGGGGCCCGCCCTGTGTCCTGACTGTGGGGCCCGTCCGCCCTGTGTCCTGACTGTGGGTCCCGCCCGCCCCATGTCCTGACTGTGGGGCCCGTCCACCCCGTGTCTGGACTGTGGGCCGCCTGCCCCGGGTCTAGCCCCAGGACTGGACTGTGGGGCCACCTGCCCCGGGATTAGCCCTGTGTCTGGAATGTGGGGCCTGCCCGCCCTGTATCCTGACTGTGGAGCCCGCCCGCCCAATGTCCTGACTGTGGGGCCCGAGCTGTGTCCTGACTGTGGGGCCCGTCCGCCCTGTGTCCTGACTATGGGGCATGCCCGCCCCATATCTGGACTGTGGGGCCCGTCCACCCCGTGTCTGGACTGTGGGCCGCCTGCCCCGGGTCTAGCCCCAGGACTGGACTGTGGGGCCACCTGCCCCGGGATTAGCCCTGTGTCCGGAATGTGGGGCCTGCCCGCCCTGTATCCTGACTGTGGAGCCCGCCCGCCCAATGTCCTGACTGTGGGGCCCGCCCTGTGTCCTGACTGTGGGGCCCGTCCGCACAGTGTCCTGACTGTGGGTCCCGCCCGCCCCATGTCCTGACTGTGGGGCTCGCCCGCCCCGTGTCCAGACTGTGGGGCTCGCCCGCCCCGTGTCCGGACTGTGGGGCTCATCCGCCCCGTGTCCGGACTTTGGGGCCGCCTGCCCCGGGACTAGCCCTGTGTCCGGACTGTGGGGCCTGCCCGCCCTGTATCCTGACTGTGGAGCTCGCCCGCCCAATGTCCTGACTGTGGGGCCCGCCCTGTGTCCTGACTGTGGGGCCCGTCCGCCCCGTGTCCTGACTGTGGGTCCCGCCCGCCCCGTGTCCTGACTGTGGGTCCCGCCCACCCCGTTTCCTGACTGTGGGTCCCACCCGCCCCGTGTCCGGACTGTGGGGCCCATCCGCCCCGTGTCCGGACTGTGGGGCCCGTCCTCCCCGTGTCCGGACTGTGGGGCCCGTCCGCCCCGTGTCCGGACTGTGGGGCCCGTCCGCCCCGTGTCCGGACTGTGGTGCCCGTCCGCCCCGTGTCCGGACTGTGGGGCCCGTCCGCCCCATGTCCGGACTGTGGGGCCCATCCGCCCGTGTCCGGACTGTGGGGCCCGTCCGCCCCGTGTCCGGACTGTGGGGCGCGTCCCCCCGTGTCCGGACAGTGGGGCCCGTCCACCCCGTGTCCGGACTGTGGGGCCCGTCCACCCCGTGTCCGGACTGTGGGGCCCATCCGCCCCGTGTCCGGACTGTGGGGCCCGTCCACCCCGTGTCCGGACTGTGGGTCGCCTGCCCCGGGTCTAGCCCCAGGTCTTTACTGTGGGGCATGTCCGCCCCATGTCAGGTCTGTGAGGCCCGTCCACCCCGTGTCTAGAATATGGGACCGCCTGCCCCGGGTCTAGCCTCAGGTCTGGACTGTGGGGCCGCCTGCCCCGGGTCTAGCCCCAGGTCTGGACTATGGGGCATGCCCGCCCCGTGTCCGGACTGTGGGGCCCGTCCACAACGTGTCTGGACTATGGGCCGCCTGCCCCGGGTCTAGCCCCAGGTCTGGACTGTGGGGCCCGCCCGACCCGTGTCCTGACTGTGGGGCCCGCCCGCCCCATGTCCTGACTGTGGAGCCCGCCCACCCCATGTCCTGACTGTGGAGCCCGCCCGCCCCATGTCCTGACTGTGGAGCCCGCCCGCCCCATGTCCTGACTGTGGGGCCCGCCCGCCCCATGTCCTGACTGTGGGGCCCGCCCGCCCCATGTCCTGGCTGTGGGGCCCGCCCGCCCCATGTCCTGGCTGTGGGGCCCGCCCGCCCCATGTCCTGACTGTGGGCCCGCCCGCCCCGTGTCCTGACTGTGGGGCCCGCCCGCCCCGTGTCCTGACTGTGGGTCCCGCCCGCCCCGTGTCCTGACTGTGGGGCTCGCCCGCCCCGTGTACTGACTGTGGGGCTCGCCCGCCCCGTGTCCTGACTGTGGGGCTCGCCCGACCCGTGTCCTGACTGTGGGGCTCGCCCGCCCCGTGTCCAGACTGTGGGGCTCATCCGCCCCGTGTCTGGACTTTGGGGCCGCCTGCCCCGGGTCTAGCCCCGTTTCCTGTCTGTGGGGCACGCCCGCCCCAAGCTTGGACTGTGGGGCCCGTCCGTCCCGGGTCTAGCCCCGAGCCTGGACTGTGGCGCCCGGCCGCCCTATGTCCGGACTGCGGCCGCCCAGTGTCCGGACTATGGGCCCGTCCGCCCCGTGTCCGGACTGTGGGGCCGCCTGCCCCGGGTCTAGCCTCAGGTCTGGACTGTGGGGCCGCCTGCCCCGGGTCTAGCCCCACGTCCTGACTATGGGTCATGCCCGCCCCGTATCCGGACTGTGGGGCCCGTCCACCCCGTGTCTAGAATGTGGGGCCGCCTGCCCCGGGTCTAGCCTCAAGTCTGGACTGTGGGGCCGCCAGCCCCGGGTTTAGCCCCAAGTCTTGATTATAGGGGCATGCCCGCCCCGTATCTGGACTGTGGGGCCCGTCCACCCCGTGTCTGGACTGTGGGCCGCCTTCCCCGGGTCTAGCCCCAGGTCTGGACTGTGGGGCCACCTGCCCCGGGATTAGCCCTGTGTCCGGACTGTGGGGCCTGCCCGCCCTGTATCCTGACTGTGGAGCCCGCCCACCCAATGTCCTGACTGTGGGGCCCGCCTTGTGTCCTGACTGTGGGGCCCGTCCGCCCCGTGTCCTGACTGTGGGTCCCGACCGCCCCGTGTCCAGACTGTGGGGCTCGTCCGCCCCGTGTCCGGACTGTGGGGCCCGTCCGCCCCGTGTCCGGACTGTGGGGCCCGTCCGCCCCGTGTCCGGACTGTGGGGCCCGTCCGCCCCGTGTCTGGACTGTGGGGCCCGTCCGCCCCGTGTCCGGACTGTGGGGCCCGTCCGCCCCGTGTCCGGACTGTGGGGCCCGTCCGCCCCGTGTCCTGACTGTGGGTCCCGACCGCCCCGTGTCCAGACTGTGGGGCTCGTCCGCCCCGTGTCCGGACTGTGGGGCCCGTCCGCCCCGTGTCCGGACTGTGGGGCCCGTCCGCCCCGTGTCCGGACTGTGGGGCCCGTCCGCCCCGTGTCTGGACTGTGGGGCCCGTCCGCCCCGTGTCCGGACTGTGGGGCCCGTCCGCCCCGTGTCCGGACTGTGGGGCCCGTCCGCCCCGTGTCCGGACTGTGGGGCCCGTCCGCCCCGTGTCCGGACTGTGGGGCGCGTCCCCCCGTGTCCGGACAGTGGGGCCCATCCACCCCGTGTCCGGACTGTGGGGCCCGTCCACCCCGTGTCCGGACTGTGGGGCCCGTCCACCCCGTGTCCGGACTGTGGGGCCCATCCGCCCCGTGTCCGGACTGTGGGGCCTGTCCACCCCGTGTCCGGGCTGTGGGTCGCCTGCCCCGGGTCTAGCCCCAGGTCTGGACTGTGGGGCATGTCCGCCCCATGTCAGGTCTGTGAGGCCCGTCCACCCCGTGTCTAGAATATGGGACCGCCTGCCCCGGGTCTAGCCCCAGGTCTGGACTATGGGGCATGCCCGCCCCGTGTCCGGACTGTGGGGCCCGTCCACCCCGTGTCTGGACTATGGGCCGCCTGCCCCGGGTCTAGCCCCAAGTCTGGACTGTGGGGCCCGCCCGACCCGTGTCCTGACTGTGGGGCCCGCCCGCCCCATGTCCTGACTGTGGAGCCCGCCCCATGTCCTGACTGTGGAGCCCGCCCGCCCCATGTCCTGACTGTGGGGCCCGCCCGCCCCATGTCCTGACTGTGGGGCCCGCCCGCCCCATGTCCTGGCTGTGGGGCCCGCCCGCCCCATGTCCTGACTGTGGGCCCGCCCGCCCCGTGTCCTGACTGTGGGGTCCGCCCGCCCCGTGTCCTGACTGTGGGTCCCGCCCTCCCCGTGTCCTGACTGTGGGGCTCGCCCGCCCCGTGTACTGACTGTGGGGCTCGCCCGCCCCGTGTCCTGACTGTGGGGCTCGCCCGCCCCGTGTCCTGTCTGTGGGGCTCGCCCGCCCCGTGTCCAGACTGTAGGGCTCATCCGCCCCGTGTCTGGACTTTGGGGCCGCCTGCCCCGGGTCTAGCCCCGTTTCCTGTCTGTGGGGCACGCCCGCCCCAAGCTTGGACTGTGGGGCCCGTCCGTCCCGGGTCTAGCCCCGAGCCTGGACTGTGGCGCCCGGCCGCCCTATGTCCGGACTGCGGCCGCCCAGTGTCCGGACTATGGGCCCGTCCGCCCCGTGTCCGGACTGTGGGGCCGCCTGCCCTTGGTCTAGCCTCAGGTCTGGACTGTGGGGCCGCCTGCCCCGGGTCTAGCCCCACGTCTTGATTATGGGTCATGCCCGCCCCGTATCCGGACTGTGGGGCCCGTCCACCCCGTGTCTAGAATGTGGGGCCGCCTGCCCTGGGTCTAGCCTCAGGTCTGGACTGTGGGGCCGCCAGCCCCGGGTTTAGCCCCAAGTCTTGATTATGGGGCATGCCCGCCCCGTATCTGGACTGTGGGGCCCGTCCACCCCGTGTCTGGACTGTGGGCCGCCTGCCCCGGGTCTAGCCCCAGGTCTGGACTGTGGGGCCACTTGCCCCGGGATTAGCCCTGTGTCCGGACTGTGGGGCCTGCCCGCCCTGTATCCTGACTGTGGAGCCCGCCCACTCATTGTCCTGACTGTGGGGCCCGCCTTGTGTCCTGACTGTGGGGCCCGTCCGCCCCGTGTCCTGACTGTGGGTCCCGACCGCCCCGTGTCCAGACTGTGGGGCTCGCCCGCCCCGTGTCCAGACTGTGGGGCTCATCCGCCCCGTGTCCAGACTTTGGGGCCGCCTGCCCCGGGACAAGCCCCGTGTCCGGACTGTGAGGCCCGTCCGCCCCGAGCCCGGACTGTGGGGCCCATCCGCCCCGTGTCCGGACTGTGGGGCCCGTCCGCCCCGTGTCCGGACTGTGGGGCCCGTCCGCCCCGTGTCCGGACTGTGGGGCCCGTCCGCCCCGTGTCCGGACTGTGGGGCCCGTCCGCCCCGTGTCCGGACTGTGGGGTCCGCCCACCCCGTGTCCGGACTGTGGGGCCCGTCCACCCCGTGTCTAGAATGTGGGGCCGCCTGCCCCGGGTCTAGCCTCAGGTCTGGACTGTGGGGCCGCCAGCCCCGGGTTTAGCCCCAGGTCTTGACTATGGGGCATGCCCGCCCCATATCTGGACTGTGGGGCCCATCCGCCCCGTGTCCGGACTGTGGGGCCCGTCCGCCCCGTGTCCGGACTGTGGCGCCCATCCGCCCCGTGTCCGGACTGTGGGGCCCGTCCGCCCCGTGTCCGGACTGTGGGGCCCGCCCACCCCGTGTCCGGACTGTGGGGCCTGTCCACCCCGTGTCCGGACTGTGGGGCCCGTCCACCCCGTGTCCGGACTGTGGGGCCCGTTCACCCCGTGTCCGGACTTTGGGGCAGCCTACCCCGGGTCTAGCCCCAGGTCTGGACTGTGGGGCATGTCCGCCCCGTGTCAGGACTGTGGGGCCCGTCCACCCTGTGTCTAGAATGTGGGGCCGCCTGCCCCGGGTCTAGCCTCAGGTCTGGACTGTGGGGCCGCCTGCCCCGGGTCTAGCCCCAGGTCTTGACTATGGGTCATGCCCACCCCGTATCCGGACTGTGGGGCCCGTCCACCCCGTGTCTAGAATGTGGGGCCGCCTGCCCCGGGTCTAGCCTCAGGTCTGGACTGTGGGGACGCCAGCCCCGGGTTTAGCCCCAGGTCTTGACTATGGGGCATGCCCGCCCCATATCTGGACTGTGGGGCCCGTCCACCCCGTGTCTGGACTGTGGGCCGCCTGCCCCGGGTCTAGCCCCAGGTCTGGACTGGGGGGCCACCTGCCCCGGGATTAGCCCTGTGTCCGGACTGTGGGGCCTGTCTGCCCTGTATCCTGACTGTGGAGCCCGCCCGCCCAATGTCCTGACTGTGCGGCCCGCCCTGTGTCCTGACTGTGGGGCCCGTACGCCCTGTGTCCTGACTGAGGGTCCCGCCCGCCCCGTGTCCTGACTGTGGGGCTCGCCCGCCCCGTGTCCAGACTGTGGGGCTCGCCCGCCCCGTGTCCAGACTGTGGGGCTCATCCGCCCCGTGTCCGGATTTGGGGCCGCCTGCCCCGGGACTACCCCCGTGTCCGGACTGTGAGGCCCGTCCGCCCTGAGCCTGGACTGTGGGGCCCGTCCGCCCCGTGTCCGGACTGTGGGGCCCGTCCGCCCCGTGTCCGGACTGTGGGGCCCGTCCGCCCCGTGTCCGGACTGTGGGGCCCTTCCGCCCCGTGTCCGGATTGTGGGGCCCGTCCGCCCAGTGTCCGGACTGTGGGGCCCTTCCGCCCCGTGTCCGGACTGTGGGGCCCGTCCGCCCCGTGTCCGGACTGTGGGGCCCGTCCGCCCCGTGTCCGGACTGTGGGGCCCGTCCGCCCCTTGTCTGGACTGTGGGGCCCGTCCGCCCCGTGTCCGGACTGTGGAGCCCGTCCGCCCCGTGTCCGGACTGTGGGGCCCGTCCGCCCCGTGTCCGGACTGTGGGGCGCGTCCACCCCGTGTCCGGACTGTAGGGCCCGTCCACCCCGTGTCCGGACTGTGGGGCCCGTCCACCCCGTGTCCGGACTGTGGGGCCCGTCCACCCCGTGTCCGGACTGTGGGTCGCCTGCCCCGGGTCTAGCCCCAGGTCTGGACTGTGGGGCATGTCCGCCCCATGTCAGGTCTGTGAGGCCCGTCCACCCCGTGTCTAGAATATGGGACCGCCTGCCCCGGGTCTAGCCTCAGGTCTGGACTGTGGGGCCGCCTGTCCCGGGTCTAGCCCCAGGTCTGGACTATGGGGCATGCCCGCCCCGTGTCCGGACTGTGGGGCCCGTCCACCCCGTGTTTGGACTATGGGCCGCCTGCCCCGGGTCTAGCCCCAGGTCTGGACTGTGGGGCCCGCCCGCCCCGTGTCCTGACTGTGGGGCCCACCCGCCCCATGTCCTGACTGTGGAGCCCGCCTGCCCCATGTCCTGACTGTGGGGCCCGCCCGCCCCATGTCCTGACTGTGGGGCCCGCCCGCCCCATGTCCTGACTGTGGGGCCCGCCCGCCCCGTGTCCTGACTGTGGGTCCCGCCCGCCCCGTGTCCTGACTGTGGGTCCCGCCCGCCCCGTGTCCTGACTGTGGGGCTCGCCCGCCCCGTGTCCGGACTGTGGGGCCCGTCCGCCCCGTGTCCGGACTGTGGGGCCCGCCCACCCCGTGTCCGGACTGTGGGGCCCGTCCACCCCGTGTCCGGACTGTGGGGCCCGTTCACCCCGTGTCCGGACTTTGGGGCAGCCTACCCCGGGTCTAGCCCCAGGTCTGGACTGTGGGGCATGTCCGCCCCGTGTCAGGACTGTGGGGCCCGTCCACCCTGTGTCTAGAATGTGGGGCCGCCTGCCCCGGGTCTAGCCTCAGGTCTGGACTGTGGGGCCGCCTGCCCCGGGTCTATCCCCAGGTCTTGACTATGGGTCATGCCCACCCCGTATCCGGACTGTGGGGCCCGTCCACCCCGTGTCTAGAATGTGGGGCCACCTGCCCCGGGTCTAGCCTCAGGTCTGGACTGTGGGGACGCCAGCCCCGGGTTTAGCCCCAGGTCTTGACTATGGGGCATGCCCGCCCCATATCTGGACTGTGGGGCCCGTCCACCCCGTGTCTGGACTGTGGGCCGCCTGCCCCGGGTCTAGCCCCAGGTCTGGACTGGGGGGCCACCTGCCCCGGGATTAGCCCTGTGTCCGGACTGTGGGGCCTGTCCGCCCTGTATCCTGACTGTGGAGCCCGCCCGCCCAATGTCCTGACTGTGGGGCCCGCCCTGTGTCCTGACTGTGGGGCCCGTCCGCCCTGTGTCCTGACTGAGGGTCCCGCCCGCCCCGTGTCCTGACTGTGGGGCTCGCCCGCCCCGTGTCCAGACTGTGGGGCTCGCCCGCCCCGTGTCCAGACTGTGGGGCTCATCCGCCCCGTGTCCGGATTTGGGGCCGCCTGCCCCGGGACTACCCCCGTGTCCGGACTGTGAGGCCCGTCCGCCCTGAGCCTGGACTGTGGGGCCCGTCCGCCCCGTGTCCGGACTGTGGGGCCCGTCTGCCCCGTGTCCGGACTGTGGGGCCCGTCCGCCCCGTGTCCGGACTGTGGGGCCCGTCCGCCCCGTGTCCGGACTGTGGGGCCCGTCCGCCCAGTGTCCGGACTGTGGGGCCCTTCCGCCCCGTGTCCGGACTGTGGGGCCCGTCCGCCCCGTGTCCGGACTGTGGGGCCCGTCCGCCCCGTGTCCGGACTGTGGGGCCCGTCCGCCCCTTGTCCGGACTGTGGGGCGCGTCCGCCCCGTGTCCAGACTGTGGGGCCCGTCCACCCCGTGTCCGGACTGTGGGGCCCGTCCACCCCGTGTCCGGACTGTGGGGCCCGTCCACCCCGTGTCCGGACTGTGGGGCCCGTCCACCCCGTGTCCGGACTGTGGGTCGCCTGCCCCGGGTCTAGCCCCAGGTCTGGACTGTGGGGCATGTCCGCCCCATGTCAGGTCTGTGAGGCCCGTCCACCCCGTGTCTAGAATATGGGACCGCCTGCCCCGGGTCTAGCCTCAGGTCTGGACTGTGGGGCCGCCTGCCCCGGGTCTAGCCCCAGGTCTGGACTATGGGGCATGCCCGCCCCGTGTCCGGACTGTGGGGCCCGTCCACCCCGTGTTTGGACTATGGGCCGCCTGCCCCGGGTCTAGCCCCAGGTCTGGACTGTGGGGCCCGCCCGCCCCGTGTCCTGACTGTGGGGCCCACCCGCCCCATGTCCTGACTGTGGACCCCGCCTGCCCCATGTCCTGACTGTGGGGCCCGCCCGCCCCATGTCCTGACTGTGGGGCCCGCCCGCCCCATGTCCTGACTGTGGGGCCCGCCCGCCCCGTGTCCTGACTGTGGGTCCCGCCCACCCCGTGTCCTGACTGTGGGTCCCGCCCGCCCCGTGTCCTGACTGTGGGGCTCGCCCGCCCCGTGTCCAGACTGTGGGGCTCATCCGCCCCGTGTTTGGACTTTGGGGCCGCCTGCCCCGGGTCTAGCCCCGTTTCCGGTCTGTGGGGCACGCCCGCCCCATGTCCTGACTGTGGGGCCCGCCCGGCCCGCCCGCCCCATGTCCTGACTGTGGGGCCCGCCCGCCCCGTGTCCGGACTGTGGGGCCCGTCCACCCCGTGTCCGGACTTTGGGGCCCGTTCACCCCGTGTCCGGACTTTGGGGCAGCCTACCCCGGGTCTAGCCCCAGGTCTGGACTGTGGGGCATGTCCGCCCCGTGTCAGGACTGTGGGGCCCGTCCACCCTGTGTCTAGAATGTGGGGCCGCCTGCCCCGGGTCTAGCCTCAGGTCTGGACTGTGGGGCCGCCTGCCCCGGGTCTAGCCCCAGGTCTTGACTATGGGTCATGCCCACCCCGTATCCGGACTGTGGGGCCCGTCCACCCCGTGTCTAGAATGTGGGGCCGCCTGCCCCGGGTCTAGCCTCAGGTCTGGACTGTGGGGACGCCAGCCCCGGGTTTAGCCCCAGGTCTTCACTATGGGGCATGCCCGCCCCATATCTGGACTGTGGGGCCCGTTCACCCCGTGTCTGGACTGTGGGCCGCCTGCCCCGGGTCTAGCCCCAGGCCTGGACTGGGGGGCCACCTGCCCCGGGATTAGCCCTGTGTCCGGACTGTGGGGCCTGTCCGCCCTGTATCCTGACTGTGGAGCCCGCCCGCCCAATGTCCTGACTGTGGGGCCCGCCCTGTGTCCTGACTGTGGGGCCCGTCCGCCCTGTGTCCTGACTGAGGGTCCCGCCCGCCCCGTGTTCTGACTGTGGGGCTCGCCCGCCCCGTGTCCAGACTGTGGGGCTCGCCCGCCCCGTGTCCAGACTGTGGGGCTCATCCGCCCCGTGTCCGGATTTGGGGCCGCCTGCCCCGGGACTACCCCCGTGTCCGGACTGTGAGGCCCGTCCGCCCTGAGCCTGGACTGTGGGGCCCGTCCGCCCCGTGTCCGGACTGTGGGGCCCGTCCGCCCCGTGTCCGGACTGTGGGGCCCGTCCGCCCCGTGTCCGGACTGTGAGGCCCGTCCGCCCCGTGTCCGGACTGTGGGGCCCGTCCGCCCCGTGTCCGGACTGTGGGGCCCTTCCGCCCCGTGTCCGGACTGTGGGGCCCGTCCGCCCCGTGTCCGGACTGTGGGGCCCGTCCGCCCCTTGTCCGGACTGTGGGGCCCGTCCGCCCCTTGTCCGGACTGTGGGGCCCGTCCGCCCCGTGTCCGGACTGTGGGGCCCGTCCGCCCCGTGTCCGGACTGTGGGGCGCGTCCACCCCGTGTCCGGACTGTGGGGCCCGTCCACCCCGTGTCCGGACTGTGGGGCCCGTCCACCCCGTGTCTGGACTGTGGGGCCCGTCCACCCCGTGTCCGGACTGTGGGGCCCGTCCACCCCGTGTCCGGACTGTGGGTCGCCTGCCCCGGGTCTAGCCCCAGGTCTGGACTGTGGGGCATGTCCGCCCCATGTCAGGTCTGTGAGGCCCGTCCACCCCGTGTCTAGAATATGGGACCGCCTGCCCCGGGTCTAGCCTCAGGTCTGGACTGTGGGGCCACCTGCCCCGGGTCTAGCCCCAGGTCTGGACTATGGGGCATGCCCGCCCCGTGTCCGGACTGTGGGGCCCGTCCACCCCGTGTTTGGACTATGGGCCGCCTGCCCCGGGTCTAGCCCCAGGTCTGGACTGTGGGGCCCGCCCGCCCCGTGTCCTGACTGTGGGGCCCACCCGCCCCATGTCCTGACTGTGGGGCCCACCCGCCCCATGTCCTGACTGTGGAGCCCGCCCGCCCCATGTCCTGACTGTGGGGCCCGCCCGCCCCATGTCCTGACTGTGGGGCCCGCCCGCCCCATGTCCTGACTGTGGTCCCCGCCCGCCCCATGTCCTGACTGTGGGGCCCGCCCGCCCCGTGTCCTGACTGTGGGTCCCGCCCGCCCCGTGTCCTGACTGTGGGGCTCGCCCGCCCCGTGTCCTGACTGTGGGGCTCGCCCGCCCCGTGTCCTGACTGTGGGGCTCGCCCGCCCCGTGTCCAGACTGTGGGGCTCTTCCGCCCCGTGTTTGGACTTTGGGGCCGCCTGCCCCGGGTCTAGCCCCGTTTCCGGTCTGTGGGGCCCGCCCGCCCCATGTCCTGACTGTGGGGCCCGCCCGCCCCATGTCCTGACTGTGGGGCCCGCCCGCCCCGTGTCCTGACTGTGGGTCCCGCCCGCCCCGTGTCCTGACTGTGGGGCTCGCCCGCCCCGTGTCCTGACTGTGGGGCTCGCCCGCCCCGTGTCCTGACTGTGGGGCTCGCCCGCCCCGTGTCCTGACTGTGGGGCTCGCCCGCCCCGTGTCCTGACTGTAGGGCTCGCCCGCCCCGTGTCCAGACTGTGGGGCTCATCCGCCCCGTGTCTGGATTTTGGGGCCGCCTGCCCTGGGTCTAGCCCCGTTTCCGGTCTGTGGGGCACGCCCGCCCAAAGCTTGGACTGTGGGGCCCGTCCGTCCCGGGTCTAGCCCCGAGCTTGGACTGTGGGGCACGGCCGCCCCATGTCCGGACTGCGGCCGCCCAGTGTCCGGACTATGGGCCCGTTCGCCCCGTGTCCGGACTGTGGGGCCGCCTGCATCGGGTCTAGCCCCAGGTCTGGACTGTGGGGCTCCCCGCCCGCCCCAGGTCCGGACGGTGGGGCCGCCCGCCCCGAGTCTAGCCCCAGGTCTGGACTGTGGGGCCCCCCGTCAGCCCCGGGTACGGACTGTGGGGCCCCCCGCCCGCCCCGGGTACGGACTGTGGGGCCCCCCGCTCGCCCCGAGTCTGGACTGTGGGGAAGCCTGCCCCGGGTCTGGACTGTGGGGCAAGTCCGCCCCATGTCAGGACTGTGGGGCCCGTCCACCCCGTGTCTGGACTGTGGGGCCGCCTGCCCCTGGTCTAGCCTCAGGTCTGGACTGTGGGGCCGCCTGCCCCGGGACTAGCCCCGTGTCCGGACTGTGGGGCCCGTCCGCCCCGAGCCTGGACTGTGGGGCCCGTCCGCCCGAGCCTGGACTGTGGGGCCCCCCGCCCGCCCCGGGTATGGACTGTGGGGCCCCCCGCTCGCCCCGAGTCTGGAATATGGGGCCGCCTGCCCCGGGTCTGGACTGTGGGGCATGTCCGCCCCATGTCAGGACTGTGGGGCCCGTCCACCCGGTGTCTGGACTGTGGGGCCGCCTGCCCCTGGTCTAGCCTCAGGTCTGGACTGTGGGGCCGCCTGCCCCGGGACTAGCCCCGTGTCCGGACTGTGGGGCCCGTCCGCCTCGAGCCTGGACTGTGCGGCCCGTCCGCCATATGTCCGGACTGTGGCTCCCCCCGTGTCCGGACTGTGGGGACCGTCCACCCCGTGTCCGGACTGTGGGTCGCGTGCTCCGGGTCTAGCCCCAGGTCTGGACTGTGGGGCATGCCTGCTCCGTGTCCGGACTGTGGGGCCCGTCCACCCCGTGTCCGGACTGTGGGCCGTCTGCCCCGGGTCTAGCCCCAGGTCTGGACTGTGGGGCCGCCTGCCCCGGGATTAGCCCTGTGTTCGGACTGTGGGGCCCGCCCGCCCCATGTCCTGACTGTGGAGCCCGCCCTCCCCGTGTCCTGACTGTGGGGGCCGCCCGCCCCGTGTCCTGACTGTGGGGCCCGCCCGCCCCGTGTCCTGACTGTGGGGCCCGCCCGCCCCGTGTCCTGACTGTGGGGCCCGCCCGCCCCGTGTCCTGACTGTGGGGCCCGCCCGCCCCGTGTTCTGACTGTAGGGCTCGCCCGCCCCGAGTCCAGACTGTGGGGCCCATCCGCCCCGTGTCCGCACTTGGGGCCGCCTGCCCCGGGTCTAGCCCCAGGTCTGGACTGTGGGGCCACCTACCCCAGGACTAGCCCTGTGTCTGGACTGTGGGGCACGCCCGCCCCGAGCCTGGACTGTGGGACATGCCCGCCCCGAGTAGGAAAGGGGAGCCTGTCTGCCCCGGGCCTGGACGGTGGGGCCCGTCCGCCCTGAGCCTGGACTGTGGGGCCCGTCCGCCCCGAGCGTGGACTGTGGGGCCCGAGCGTGAACTGTGGGGCCTATCCACCCCGAGCCTGGACTGTGGGGCCCGTCCGCCCGAGCCTGGACTGTGGGGCCCCCCGCCCGCCCCGGGTCTGGACTGTGGGGCCGGCTGGCCCCGGGTCTAGCCCCGAGCCTGGACTGTGGGGCTGCCTGCCCCGGGACTAGCCCCGCATCCGGACTGTGGGGCCCCCTGCCTGCCCCGTGTCCTGACTGTGGGGCCCCCCGCCCGCCCCGTGTCTTGACTGTGGGGCCCCCCGCCCGCCCCGTGTCCTGACTGTGGGGCCAGCCAGCCCCGTGTCCTGAGTGTGGGGCCCATCGGCCCCGTGTCCGGCCTTTGCGGCCGCCTGCCCCGGGTCTAGCTCCAGGTCTGGACAGTGGGGACCCACGCCTGCCCCGGGTCCGGACTGTGGGGCCCCCCACCCGCCCCGACTCTGGAGTGTGGGGCCCCCCGTCCGCCCCGATCCTGGACTTTGGGGCCTGTTCGCCCGAGCTTGGACCGTGCGGCCCGATCTCCCCGAGCCTGGACTGTGGGACCCGTCCTCCCCGAGCCTGGACCGAGGGACCCGTCCTCCCCGAGACTAGACGGGGTGCATTATACTGCTATATGACTATGGGGTACATTATACTACTATATATGAATATGGGGTATACTATACTACTATATATGGCTATAAGGGTGCATTATACTGCTATATATGACTATGATGTACATTATACTGCTATATATGACTATGGGGGTACATTATACTGCTATATATGACTGAAGTGCAATATAGTGCTATATATGACTATAGGGTGCATTTTACTACTATTTATGACTATGGTGGTGCATTATACTACTATTTATGACTATGGAGGTGCATTACACTACTATATATGACTATGGTGGTTGTATTATACTACTACGGATGACTATTGGGGTTGTATTATACTACTACGGATGACTATAGGGGTGCATTATACTTCTGTATATGACTATGAAGGTGTATTATACTACTATATATGACTATGTGGGTGCATTATACTACTATATATGACTATGGGGGTGCATTATACTGATATGACAGTGGGGTGCATTATACTACTATATATGACTATGGGGGTACATTATACTACTATAAATGACTATGGGGTGCTTTATACTACTATATATGACTATGGGGTGCTTTATACTACTATATATGACTATGGGGTGCTTTATACTAGTGTATATGACTATGGGGGTGCAGTATACTATTATATATGACTATGGGGGTGCAGTATACTATTATATATGACTATGGGGGTACATTATACAACTATATATGACCAGGAGGTGCAATATACTGCTATATATGACTATGGGGTGCATTATACTACTTTATAAACTATATGGGGGTACATTATACTGCCTTATATGACTATGGAGTGCATTATACTGCTTTATGTGACGATGGGGGTGCATTATACTTCTATGGATGACTATGAAGTGTATTATACTACTATATATGACTATGAGGATGCATTATACTACTGTACATGTCTATGGGGTGCATTATACTACTATATATGACTGGGGGTGCATTATACTGCTATATAGGACTATGGCTTGCATTATACTGCTATATATGACGATGGGGTGCATTATACTGCTATATATGACGATGGGGGTGCATTATACTGCTATATATGACTATGGAGGTGCATTATACTACTATATATGACTATGAGGATGCATTATACTACTGTACATGTCTATGGGGTGCATTATACTACTATATATGACTGGGGGTGCATTATACTGCTATATAGGACTATGGCTTGCATTATACTGCTATATATGACGATGGGGTGCATTATACTGCTATATATGATGATGGGGGTGCATTATACTGCTATATATGACTATGGAGGTGCATTATACTACTATATATGACTATGGGGTGCATTACACTACTTTATATGACTATGGAGGTACATTATATTACCATATATGACTATGGGGGTGAATTATACTGCTATATATTATGATGTGGTGCATTATACTACTATGTATGACTGTGGAGGTGCTTTATACTTTATTGAAAACTATGGGGTGCATTATACTACATGTATGACTAGGAGCTGTGCATTATACTTTATGGACGACTATGGGCTGTACAGTATATTATATAGAGGAGAATGGGATGCATTATACTATATGGAGGACTATGGGATGCATTATACTATATGAAGGACTATGGGAAGTGCGTTATACTTAAGCTCTGGAGCCCCATGACTTGAATGTACACCCCTGGTGAGTATAATGGCTTAGTTTTTTTTTTATACAATAAAGAACAGCGGCAGAATGGGGGACATATTCGGGATATATATATTCAGACTCTAGTTACGCCACTGGTCATAAGACACATGAAATCATTGTAAGTTCAATTAATATTCGGGGTCTGGAGTCATAAATTGGACTGGTTGGCGTTTAAGTTGGTTAACCATTTAGTTTCCAGGTTATCCTTTAAGTTGGATTTGTAAGTTGGGTATGGCTGAGCTGAGCAAAACCAGTGCAAGTCCAGCTGCTCCTCCTGGTCCGGTGTCATAGGATGGACTGCTCAGCATTTAAGCTGATAAACATCTACATTTCAGTTTACTCTCCTTGTTGGAGGTGCAAGCTGGACATGGCTGCAATAAGCTGAATAAAACCACTGTAAGTCCAGTTAAGGCTCCTAGTTGGAAGAGATGGCCTTGTGGACACAAAGTGATTAAACTGTTAATGCCCCAATCTACCCTCCTGGTATGGAGTGGTAAGATGAGCTTGATGGTGTCATGTTGGACAGCACTACAGTGGAGAAAATAAGTATTTGATACACTGACGATTTTGCAAGTTTTCCTACCTACAAAGAGTGTAGAGGTCTGTCATTTTTATCGTAGGTCACTTCATCTGTGAGAGACAAAATCTAAAAATCAGAAAATCACATTATATGATTTTTAAATAATTAAATTGCATTTTATTGCATGAAATAAGTATTTGATCACCGACCAACCAGCAAGAATTCTGGCTCTCACATACTTGTTAGTTTTTCTTTAAGAAGCCCTCCTACTCTGCACTCATTACCTGTATTAATTGCACTTGTTTGAACTTATTACCTGTATAAAAGACACAAGGCTGGGATGGGCTACAGGACAATAAGCAAGCAGCTTCACGAGACGCCAACAACTGTTGGCGCAATTATTAGAAAATGGAAGAAACACAAGATGACTAAGTCTTCCTCGGTCAGGGGCTCCATGCAAGATCTCGCCTCGTGGGGTAAGGATGATTCTGAGAAACGTCAGGAATCAGCCCAGAACTACATGGGAGGACCTGGTCAATGACCTAAATAGAGCTGGCACCACAGTCTCAAACATTACCATTAGTTACACACTACGCTATCATGGATTAAAATCCTGCAGGGCACACAAGGTCCAGAGCTCACCCCAGCACATATCCAGGCCTGTTTGAAGTTGCCAATAACCATCTGGATGATCCAGAGGAGGCATGGGAGAAGGTCATGTGGTCAGATGAGATCAAAATAGAACTTTTTGGTGTCCACTCCACTCACCTTGTTTGGAGGAAGAAGAAGGATGAGTACAACCCCAAGAACACTCTCCCAACCATGAAGCATGGCGGGGGAAACCTCATACTTCGGAGGTGCTTTTTTTTGCAAAGGGGACAGGACGACTGCAATGTATTGAAGAGAGGATGGATGGGGTCATGTATCTTCCTTCCCTCAGTAAGCATGTTGAAGATGGGTTGTGGTTGGGTCTTCCAGTATGACAATGATCTGAAACACACAGCCAGGGCAACCTAAGGCGTGGCTCGATAAGAAGCATTTCAAGGTCCTGTAGTGGTCTAGCCAGTCTCCAGACCTGATCCCAGTAGAAAAGCTTTGGAGGGAGCTGAAACTCAATATTGCCCAGCAACAGCCCCGAAACTTGAAAGATCTGGAGAAGATCCGTATGGAGGAGAGGGCCAAAATCCCTGCTTTATTATGTGCAAACTTGGTCAAGAACTACAGGAAATATCTGACCTCTGTAATTGCAAACAAAGGTTTCTGTACCAAATATTAAGTTCTATTTTTCTATTGTATCAAATACTTATTTCATGCAATAAAATGCAAATGAATTATGTAATGTTAATCATACAATGTGATTTTTCTGGATTTTATTTTTAAACTTGGTCTCTCACAGGTGAAGTGACCTACGATAAAAAATACAGACCTCTACATTCATTGTAGGTGGGAAAACTTGCAAAATCGGCAGTGTATTAAATACTTCTTTTCCCCACCGTATACCAGTCTGCCCTCCTAATGGAAGTTGGATCTGGATTTGCCAGTGTGGGGCTGATAAACCATCAATGTCCCAGTCTATCCTCCTAACTGGAGGAGCATGATGGACATAGTTATACCGGTTCTAGTGAAAATATTCCAAGACCAGCATATCCTCTTGGTTGAAGTTGGAAAATGGACATATTAGAAATTAAGTCAGTGAAGCCATTATACCCAATAAGTATTTCAGGATTGAAGTCCTAAAATTGCTAGATTGAACTAAGTGGTGAGTTGGTTAAATATCCGGTCAATGTGCTTTTTGGGTGATTAAAATGGCAATTCTGCAATAAATCTACAAGGGGAGGAATTGATGGATGAGTTAAAATGTCCACTTACCTGTCAGACTCCTGGAGCAAAGGAGTAACCTCTCCGCTAGTCAAGACGAATGCCTTCTCACTGCGTTTCTTCAGACGACTTAACGTTCCGCCCTATGGGACAAACCAAAAAAAAAAAAGATTGGTGAAGTTTGATTGAAATAAGGTATTAAATATTCTGGTTTCTGGATCCCCTTTGGCATTCTGGGATGCTCAATCTACACTTTATAGCAAAAAGTGGGGTAGATATTTTTGAACCATTAGGTGGTCATTGACACTGGAAGGGTTTCTTACTGTCCAGACCTTCGCCTTAGGGGGGCCTTACTTCAATGGAAAATATCAACAATATTGTGTTTGTGATCCAATTCTCTCGCATGCGAGATTCGGATCACAGGTGTGGAGAAGATGGAGCATTTAATTTCTCCATCTTCTCAATTGTGTGAGTCAGCCGGCGTATATTGGACTGCACTCAGATGACATCTGAGTGCAGTCCGATGTTTTTCACGTATCCATAGACTTGTATGGGCGCGTTGTCTGATATACTCTGCCAATTGCAGCATGCAGCAATTTTTTTCTCATGCTGACTTGGCATGAGAAAATAAACACTAGTTGGCACTGCCCCATAGTATAACATTGGAGTGAGTGCTATACTCATCCGAGTTATATGCCGGCTACTCAGCAGTGTCAGCGATCCCTAAAGGCATCACCTTGACAATCATGGCAATAAGCACATGACACAGATGTGTGGGCTCTGATTTTTTGGGGGGCAAAATGGTGCAGTGCTGAACTTCACCACAGACACCCCCAGCTACATGATGTGTAAACAGGACCCCAAGATTGTGTGAAGAGACGCTTACCTGGACCAGTCTCCTTCAAGCTGTCCGGGGTTAAAGACATAAAATGATTCCGGTTTAGAAATGTGCACATTCTATTTCATCTGTGATGTCATGGGATGTCGATGACGTCACGCGCCCTGTGATGTCATTAAAACTCTCACTGCTTTTTATGGATCCAGTTTACAACATCAACAAAAAATTAATTCAATAAAAAGACAAAACCCGACCTCATTTTATAATTCTATGACGCACATTTAAAAGGAGCCTTTTATTTTATCTATATTACCTACTGCTCTATGTACTAAAATAACACCCAGGACCCCATACTGCCAGTCCTGACCACCCAAACTACAACTCCAATGTCCCCCCGAATTCAACAGGAACAAAAGAGCTGACAACAGAGAATGATGGCATACGCTACTAAATTTCTGTTACAAAGTGCTGTAATTCTACCACGTCAATGGCGAAACGATCCAAAAATGTTGCCCCATAAAGATGTCCCAACTTGAGCCCCCCCTATCTACATGCCTTACTAGAGCATAGGGGTGACATAGGGGGCGAGCGCCATTGTAGTCTGCCATAGTGGGGAGCCAGTGCAAAGAGCTGGAAGACCCCCAACAAATATGTATCATCACATTGTCATCCTCCTACTATAGGGGGCATGGAAAACGCTGCTTCCCCAGCAATATAGCAGCTCATTGCTGGGGGTTTAGCTGCCATACTTGTTAATATCAACAGATCATCAGTGACTCCTCATTTAGGTAAGGGGTGGTCCTGAAAATGTCTTATTACAGAGTGTTTCTGGAGATCCATGATAAATCCGGGGGATACGCTATAAGTATATGTAGCACCCTGAGGATTCGGCTGCTACAGGGGTATTGCACCTCAACCCAGAGGTGTGATATTCCACTCCCGGGTAAGGATGGAGTGTGGACCTGAGCTCGGTAGGCTGCATGCACTACACACATCCCATTTCCGAGGAGCAGACCGACGGTACTCCCACTTAGAAATGTGCAGGTACGACCGAGTCTGTTCCTGGCTGGAGTGGGAGGGGGGTGGTACATCCCAAGTAGTGTAGGGGCAGATAGGGGGAGCAGCCTGGGTAAAGATAGGAGCTCATTGGGTGCTGGTCACCTGAGCTCACACATAGAGGGTGTATATAAGGTGGGCACCATCAAAGAACAGGGTCAGTCAGTCTGTCAGCCTTTGCAGAGAAGTCAGAGGAAGAGGAGCAGAGCAGCCCCAGAGAGTGAGAGAGGAGAAGAAAGAGAGACCCAGAGGGGGAAACAGAAGAAAGGACTCTAAGAACCCAAATCCAATCCACGGGTGAAGAGTCGGCATCAGGGTACCGGAACCCAAGCTGGTGGGGGCAAAAACACACCCCAGCCAGAGACCGGAGGCCGTGGGCAGCGTCTGCCACGGCCACCCACCACATCCACCACGAAGGCATACCACGTGGAGGGTCAGGGAACCCAAGGCCAAGGGTCTCCCAACAGAAGGCCCGAGGGAGCTGGACCTGGGTGGATCACTAGTGGGGACGGCCAGAGAAAGGACAGAAGGAGAGCTCAGGGTCACGCTCCGGACTTGCTTGGGGGTTGGCTGGATCCAGGACCTGGTGGATGCAGCACGGCTCGGGAGGTCACTTGAAGCTGGAGTGACCGGAACATCAGCAGTGAGTAAATACCCTAAACTGCATAACCCGACTCTGTCTTCCTTTAACACCTATGCTGCACCACCACAACCCCCATCCTCTGCACCTGACCCCCTGAGGCTATACCCCACCCGTTGGGGGTTATACCATCACAAGCTGCACCTACACCATCAGCCTCAGCGGACCCTGCTGCAGCGGCGGCCATAGTGACCGCAATACAACGGGTGGCGTAGTCGACAATAAAGAACTTAATAACATCTGTAGGACTGCCACATACAACTGAGTTTGACACCCTGGGCACGGACCGGGTCACAGCCACTCGGAAGACTACAACCCCCATCTGATCCGGCTCCGGATATTCCCCCTAAAAGAATATGGCCCAGGGGGTGCGTCATATACCAAAGCTTAAAAGTAATGTGCTCCCTACCTGGACTCGTCCCCTTCCAGCTGTCAGATCCTAGTGACACAAGATGGCTCTGGTGCAGAGCTTCATACATTCTACTCCAGCTGTCATGTCTATGATGTCATGTGCATTGTGATGTCATCATGGCTCTCACTGTTAATTCACATTTACAACCACAAGAAAAATTTGATTTTAATGGTTTAAAAAAACAAAACTAAAAAACATTGTGGGTAATTGCAGCCTGTGATTATTTTACACACTATCATTAATATTTGGGGGGGATTAGTCAGGTCCTTCGCCTTCCCCTCCTGCACTGCACTTTATATGTTGTATATTATAATAATGGACAATCCACAAGCTCTGCTTGTAGAATATGTTATATATATACAGTACAGACCAAAAGTTTGGACACACCTTCTCATTTAAAGATTTTTCTGTATTTTCATGACTATGAAAATTGTACATTTACACTGAAGGCATCAAAACTATGAATTAACACATGTGGAATTATATACTTAACAAAAATGTGTGAAACAACTGAAAATATGTCTTATATTCTAGGTTCTTCAAAGTAGCCACCTTTTGCTTTGATGACTGCTTTGCACACTCTTGGCATTCTCTTGATGAGCTTCAAGAGGTAGTCACCAGAAATGGTTTTCACTTCACAGGTGTGCCCTGTCAGGTTTAATAAGTGGGATTTCTTACCTTATTAATGGAGTTGGGACCATCAGTTGTGTTGTGCAGAAGCCTGGTGGATACACAGCTGATAGTCCTACTGAATAGACTGTTAGAATTTGTATTATGGCAAGAAAAAAGCAGCTAAGTAAAGAAAAATGAGTGGCCATCATTACATTAAGAAATGAAGGTCAGTCAGTCTGAAAAATTGGGAAAACTTTGAAAGTGTCCCCAAGTACAGTTGCAAAAACCATCAAGCGCTACAAAGAAACTGGCTCACATGAGGACCGCCCCAGGAAAGGAAGACCAAGAGTCACCTCTGCTTCTGAGGATAAGTTTATCTGAGTCACCAGCCTCAGAAATCGCAGGTTAACAGCAGCTCAGATTAGAGACCAGGTCAATGCCACACAGAGTTCTAGCAGCAGACACATCTCTTCAACAACTGTTAAGAGGAGACTTTGTGCAGCAGGCCTTCATGGTAAAATAGCTGCTAGAAAACCACTGCTAAGGACAGGCAACAAGCAGAAGAGACTTGTTTGGGCTAAAGAACACAAGGAATGGACATTAGACCAGTGGAAATCTGTGCTTTGGTCTGATGAGTCCAAATTTGAGATCTTTGGTTCCAACCACCGTGTCTTTGTGCGACGCAGAAAAGGTGAACGGATGGACTCTACATGCCTGGTTCCCAGCGTGAAGCATGGAGGAGGAGGTGTGATGGTGTGGGGGTGCTTTGCTGATGACACTGTTGGGGATTTATTCATAATTGAAGGCATACTGAACCAGCATGGCTACCACAGCATCTTGCAGCGGCATGCTATTCCATCCGGTTTGCGTTTAGTTGGACCATCATTTATTTTTCAACAGGACAATGACCCCAAACACACCTCCAGGCTGTGTAAGGGCTACTTGACCAAGAAGGAGAGTGATGGGGTGCTACGCCAGATGACCTGGCCTCCACAGTCACCAGACCTGAACCCAATCGAGATGGTTTGGGGTGAGCTGGACCGCAGAGTGAAGGCAAAAGGGCCAAAAAGTGCTAAGCATCTCTGGGAACCCCTTCAAGATTGTTGGAAGACCATTTCCGGTGACTACCTCTTGAAACTCATCAAGAGAATGCCAAGAGTGTGCAAAGCAGTTGTAGCACCCTGAGGATTCGGCTGCTACAGGGGTATTGCACCTCAACCCAGAGGTGTGATATTCCACTCCCGGGTAAGGATGGAGTGTGGACCTGAGCTCGGTAGGCTGCATGCACTACACACATCCCATTTCCGAGGGGCAGGCCGACGGTACTCCCACTTAGAAATGTGCAGGTACGACCGAGTCTGTTCCTGGCTGGAGTGGGAGGGGGGTGGAACATCCCAAGTAGTGTAGGGGCAGATAGGGGGAGCAGCCTGGGTAAAGTTAGGAGCTCATTGGGTGCTGGTCACCTGAGCTCACACATAGAGGGAGTATTTAAGGTGGGCACCATCTAAGATCAGGGTCAGTCTGTGAGAGGTCAGTCTGTGAGAGGTCAGTCTGTCAGAGTCAGTAAGAAGCAGAGGTCCAGATGAGCCTGCAGAGAGAGAGTGGAGCAGAGAAGGAAAGACCCAGAGGGGGAAAAAGAAAGGACTCTGAGAACCCAAATTCAATCCCCGGGTGAAGAGTCGGCAATAGGGTACCGGATCCCAAACTGGTGGGGGCAAAAGCACACCCTAGCCAGAGACCGGAGGCCGTGGGCAGCGTCTGCCACGGCCACCCACCACATCCACCCCGAAGGCAAACCACGTGGAGGGTCAGGGAACCCAAGGCCAAGGGTCTCCCAACAGAAGGCCCGAGGGAGCTGGACCTAGGTGGATCACTAGTGGGGACGGCCAGAGGAAAGGACAGAAGGAGAGCTCAGGGTCACGCTCCGGACTTGTTTGGGGGTTTGCTGAATCCCGGACCTGGTGGACGCAGCACGGCTCGGGTGGTCACTTGAAGCTGGAGTGACCGGAACATCAGCAGTGAGTAAATACCCTAAACTGCACAACCCGACTCTGTCTTCACTTAACATCTACGCTGCACCACCACAACCCCCATCCTCTGCACCTGACCCCCTGAGGCTATACCCCACCCGTTGGGGGTTATACTATCAAAAGCTGCACCAACACCATCAGCCTCAGCGGACCCTGCTGCAGCGGCGGCCGTAGTGACCGCAATACAACGGGTGGCGTAGTCGACAATAAAGAACTTAATAACATCTGTAGGACTGCCACATACAACTGAGCTTGACACCCTGGGCACGGACCGGGTCACAGCCACTCGGAGACTACAACCCCCATCTGATCCGGCTCCGGATATTCCCCTAAAGAATATGGCCCAGGGGGCGCGTCAACTTTGGCGTAGTCGGCAGGATTACGTGCCCGCAACACCCGGGTACTGCGTGCCTGAAAAAAAGTGCAAGTTTACCTCAAAAAGAAGTCTCCTGCCGGTTCCGGAGGGTCCCCGCCATCGGACCCCATCACCAGTCGATTCCCGCCGGTTGTCCGCCATTAACAGCTTTTTCCCGCCATCTGCAGAGTTTCCCGCCACTGGGAAGCGGTTCCCGCCATTTCCAAAGGTTTCCCGCCTTGCCAGAGCGGACGCCATTATGGGCGTGCCAGAGGATGGCAAGAGGCCACCTCCCATCGTGGGCCAGGACCGAAAATGGCGCCAAAAGTGGAAACCGCCCCCACCAACAGAGACTGTGATGCTAGAGGTGTCGGTCAGCGTGAAAGAACAGCCCCTGGAGCTGACAGTCACCAAGTTGCCCCGGGACCGCCCTCGAAGTGGGAGGAGACGAAAGAAGAGAGCAAAGATGGGCGCCGCCTGGAGCAGTCTGGAGCGAGCGCACCCGGAGGCAAGAAGCCTGGAGAAGAGTATCGGAGGAGCTTACCCGGAGATGGCGAGAAAGCAGAGCAGCACCGGCCCGTTGGCCAGGAGCCTGCTAGAAACAGAGGAGGGAGAGCAGAGCAGCACCGGCCCGCTGGCCAGGAGCCTGCTGGAAACAGTGGAAGGAGAGCAGAGCAGCACCGACCCGTTGGTCAGGAGCCTGCTGGAAGCAACGACCCCACTAGGCCTAGTGGAGGTCCTAGCACAGCTCCCCCGAGACCGGGAGTGTGCACAGACCGCTCTGGAGGGCCTCGCAAGGAGGATGGCCCGGGTGCAGCGAGAGACGTTGGCGGAGTGGAGCCGTGAGATGGCCCAGCAGACCGAGACCTGTCAGCGGAGCACGCCACCCAAGATGAGGAGACAGACCGCCTCTGAGGATGGCGCGGGAGGACTGAAGGCCGGAGACGGCGCCGAGAAGGGAGCCGAACGAGTGGAGGCAGGTAAAGGGGACGTCTATACCCCAAACCGGGAAACCGCGTACCTGCCCCAGCTCCCCGTCGCAGAGCCCGAAGTCTATCCTGCCGTGCCCGTAATCGCCACGCCACTGCTGCAGACTAGGCCTCAACCGGAAGCCGCCGCCGCGACCCCTGTGACGTCACACGCCTCAACCCCGAGCGTGACCAAGCAGGAAGTACCACCAGCCTGGTCGCAAGGCCTAGTACCCCCGGGCGCCGCAACACCAACAGCGCCCCCTACCTCCGCGGAGCCACCGGCCTGGTCGCAGGGCCAAGTAGCCCAGGGCGCCGCCATCCTTACGGTGCCCTTCACCTTCCAGATACCCCAGGCCTGGCCGCAAGGCCCGGGCAACCCGGGCGCTAACACCACCGCGCCCATAAGACCAAGAGTGCCGCATCTGGGAGAGGACCTGTTTACCCAACACACGTGCCCGGATGGGCAGCCTTTCATCTGGCCCCAGGAATATCATGAACTGGAACGGCAGAGGAAGGCTGGGGCCATGTGTGCACCCCTGATCCCGGCTCCAAAGCCCGTAAAGAGGATCTCGCCCCCGCTAGAAGAGACCCAATTTGAGTGGGACCCCACCGGAGAAGATCTCATGGGGTTCACTCAGGAGACTCGGGCAGCTGCAGCGGAGCGTGCTGAGTGCTGCCGCCAGCAGCTCGAGGTCTTCGAGAGGGAGCGGAGAGAGAGGCGGGTCCGGGAACAGCAAGCTCAAATAAGGAGCGCGGAGCAGAAGAGCCGGGCCAGGAGAGACCCCCGTGCAGCGCATAGTCCCCGCACCACCGGGACTGTGATCAAGTTTAACATGCAGCATGGGTGGGGCTTCATCCGAGACCACCGCACCCCAGGCGACGTCTTCGTGACCAGGAGAGACGTTGAGTCCCACCTACCGGAGGGACACAGAGGTCGTGACCTTTACATCGGGGACGAGGTCACCTTTACCCGGCACAAGTGTGCCAAAGGACCCTACGCCCTCCATGTGCATCGCCTGACGGAGGAAGAGCTGCGGTGTGAGGAGGAAGAACAAGAGGACCCGGACGGGTCTGAAGCTAAAGGTAACCACAAAGAAAGAGCAGGAGGACGTCGTCGTTGAGTACGGCAGAGTAGAGGTTGTACATAGTTACCCGTCGGGGTACCAAAGAAACTGTTGCTGATAATATAGTCCCCGTTGGGACCAGCAGGTGTGAACTGTTTACCCGTTTATCCCTTAAATCCCACTGACCGAGGACTGAGAGCGGTCATTCCTCCCTTATACCTGGCCGAGGACTGAGAGCGGCCATATCCCCTGTATATAGTTGCGCGTCCTAAAGCGCTCCCTACTGGTTTTACAGGAAAGCCACGAGTTTTTCAAGAAAAGACTGTCGCACTTTACCCGGTCACACGTTGCACAGTGACCGGAGGAGGAGCCAGAGGCGACGAGAATGTTATTTATATGAAAAGTTTTCTGATATATATATGATATTTTATATGTTTTTTATTATGTTGTTTATATGAAAAAAATTTGTATGTTTTGTGGTGTTTTGTTCTTACAGCCCGAGGACGTGCTGTGATTTACCAGGGGGGAATGTAGCACCCTGAGGATTCGGCTGCTACAGGGGTATTGCACCTCAACCCAGAGGTGTGATATTCCACTCCCGGGTAAGGATGGAGTGTGGACCTGAGCTCGGTAGGCTGCATGCACTACACACATCCCATTTCCGAGGGGCAGGCCGACGGTACTCCCACTTAGAAATGTGCAGGTACGACCGAGTCTGTTCCTGGCTGGAGTGGGAGGGGGGTGGAACATCCCAAGTAGTGTAGGGGCAGATAGGGGGAGCAGCCTGGGTAAAGTTAGGAGCTCATTGGGTGCTGGTCACCTGAGCTCACACATAGAGGGAGTATTTAAGGTGGGCACCATCTAAGATCAGGGTCAGTCTGTGAGAGGTCAGTCTGTGAGAGGTCAGTCTGTCAGAGTCAGTAAGAAGCAGAGGTCCAGATGAGCCTGCAGAGAGAGAGTGGAGCAGAGAAGGAAAGACCCAGAGGGGGAAAAAGAAAGGACTCTGAGAACCCAAATTCAATCCCCGGGTGAAGAGTCGGCAATAGGGTACCGGATCCCAAACTGGTGGGGGCAAAAGCACACCCTAGCCAGAGACCGGAGGCCGTGAGCAGCGTCTGCCACGGCCACCCACCACATCCACCCCGAAGGCAAACCACGTGGAGGGTCAGGGAACCCAAGGCCAAGGGTCTCCCAACAGAAGGCCCGAGGGAGCTGGACCTAGGTGGATCACTAGTGGGGACGGCCAGAGGAAAGGACAGAAGGAGAGCTCAGGGTCACGCTCCGGACTTGTTTGGGGGTTTGCTGAATCCCGGACCTGGTGGACGCAGCACGGCTCGGGTGGTCACTTGAAGCTGGAGTGACCGGAACATCAGCAGTGAGTAAATACCCTAAACTGCACAACCCGACTCTGTCTTCACTTAACATCTACGCTGCACCACCACAACCCCCATCCTCTGCACCTGACCCCCTGAGGCTATACCCCACCCGTTGGGGGTTATACTATCAAAAGCTGCACCAACACCATCAGCCTCAGCGGACCCTGCTGCAGCGGCGGCCGTAGTGACCGCAATACAACGGGTGGCGTAGTCGACAATAAAGAACTTAATAACATCTGTAGGACTGCCACATACAACTGAGCTTGACACCCTGGGCACGGACCGGGTCACAGCCACTCGGAGACTACAACCCCCATCTGATCCGGCTCCGGATATTCCCCTAAAGAATATGGCCCAGGGGGCGCGTCACAGTCATCAAAGCAAAAGGTGGCTACTTTGAAGAACCTAGAATATAAGTCATATTATCAGTTGTTTCACACTTTTTTGTTAAGTATATAATTCCACACGTGTTAATTCATAGTTTTGATGCCTTCAGTGTGAATGTACAATTTTCATAGTCAAGAAAATACAGAAAAATCTTTAAATGAGAAGGTGTGTCCAAACTTTTGGTCTGTACTGTATATACTAGATGGAGGCCCGATGCTATCGCATCGGGAGGGTGGTAATGTCACGATGGGGGCAGGCTTTGCAGCGCTGAGAATCTCTCCCCCCCATGTGCTCACCCACCTATCCACTCTCTCTTTCCCCCATGTGCTGACTTCTCCCGTCTGTGATCTCTTCTTTGACCTGTCTACCCCATGTGCTCTCCCCCTTGTCTGCTGTCTCTCTCCTTCCTGTGCTGTGTTCTCCCTTCATGTGCTGTCCCGTTTGAGCTGTCTCTCCCCTGTGCTCTGTCTCTTTCCCCTCTGTGCGCTTTCTCTCTCCCCCATCTGCTGTCTTCTCCTCTTATGTGATCTCTTCTTTGACCTGTCTACCCCATGTGCTCTCCCCCTTGTCTGCTGTCTCTCTCCTTCCTGTGCTGTGTTCTCCCTTCATGTGCTGTCCCGTTTGAGCTGTCTCTCCCCTGTGCTCTGTCTCTTTCCCCTCTGTGCGCTTTCTCTCTCCCCCATCTGCTGTCTTCTCCTCTCATGTGATCTCTTCTTTGACCTGTCTACCCCATGTGCTCTCCCCCTTGTCTGCTGTCTCTCTCCTTCCTGTACTGTGTTCTCCCTTCATGTGCTGTCCCGTTTGAGCTGTCTCCCCCCTGTGCTCTGTCTCTTTCCCCTCTGTGCGCTTTCTCTCTCCCCCATCTGCTGTCTTCTCCTCTTTTGTGCTCTCTTCTTTGACCTGTCTACCCCATGTGCTCTCCCCCTTGTCTGCTGTCTCTCTCCTTCCTGTGCTGTGTTCTCCCCTCATGTGCTGTCCCGTTTGAGCTGTCTCCCCCCTGTGCTCTGTCTCTCTCCCTCTGTGCGCTTTCTCTCTCCCCCATCTGCTGTCTTCTCCTCTTATGTGATCTCTTCTTTGACCCGTGTACCCCATGTGCTCTCCCCCTTGTCTGCTTTCTCTCTCCCCCATCTGCTGTCTTCTCCTCTTATGTGCTCTCTTCTTTGACCTGTGTACCCCATGTGCTATCCCCCTTGTCTGCTTTCTCTCTCCCCCATCTGCTGTCTTCTCCTCTTATGTGATCTCTTCTTTGACCTGTCTACCCCATGTGCTATCCCCCTTGTCTGCTCTCTCTCTCCACCCCTGTGCTGTCTTCTTCCCTCATGTGTTCTCTCGTTTGAGCTGTCTCCCCACGCAGTAAATCAGATCGCCGCCATCTTTGTGCAGGCAGATAGCGGCGGTCACATTAAAACTGCGCATGCGCTCCTCCTGTACAAAGATGGCGGCAGTCAGTGAATCATTCGGCTGATCCCGGCGGCGGCGTGTTTGCGACAGTGTTCCGCTGGTGGTACCACGCAAGAGGCTGCGTACGGCGTATACCGTGTGTGTGGTGCATACGGCGTATACAGAGTGTGTGTGTGGTGCGTACGGCGTATACAGAGTGTGTGTGTGTGTGGTGGTGCATATAGCGTATACAGAGTGTGTGTGTGTGTGGTGGTGCGTACGGCATATACAGTGTGTGTGGTGTGTACAGCGTATACAGTGTGTGTGTTGTGCGTACGGCGTATACTGTGTGTGTGGTGTGTGCAGTGTATACAGTGTGTGTGTTGTGCATATGGCGTATACAGTGTGTGTTGCATACGGCGTATACAGTGTGTGGTGCGTATGGCGTATACAGTGTGTGGTGCGTACGGCGTATACAGTGTGTGGTGCGTACGCCGTATACAGTGTGTGTGGTGTGTACAGCGTATACAGTGTGTGTGGTGTGTACAGCGTATACAGTGTGTGTGTTGTGCGTACGGCGTATACTGTGTGTGTGGTGTGTGCAGCGTATACAGTGTGTGTGTTGTGCGTATGGCGTATATGTAGCACCCTGAGGATTCGGCTGCTACAGGGGTATTGCACCTCAACCCAGAGGTGTGGTATTCCACTCCCGGGTAAGGATGGAGTGTGGAACTGAGCTCAGTTAGCTGCATGCACTACACACATCCCATTTCCGAGGAGCAGACCGACGGTACTCCCACTTAGAAATGTGCAGGTACGACCGAGTCTGTTCCTGGCTGGAGTGGGAGGGGGGTGGTACATCCCAAGTAGTGTAGGGGCAGATAGGGGGAGCAGCCTGGGTAAAGCTAGGAGCTCATTGGGTGCTGGTCACCTGAGCTCACACATAGAGGGAGTATTTAAGGTGGGCACCATCTAAGATCAGGGTCAGTCAGTCAGCCAGTCTTTGCAGAGAAGTCAGAGGAAGAGAGCAGAAGAGCAGAGCAGCCCCAGGCCCAAAAGAGAGAGAGGAGAGAACGAAAGACCCAGAGGGGGAGAAAGAAGGAACTCTGAGAGCCCAAATACAACCACAGGGTGAAGAGTTGGCAACAGGGTACCGGATCCCAAACTGGTGGGGGCTACAGCATACCTCAGCCAGAGACCGGAGGCCGTGGGCAGCATCTGCCACGGCCACCCACCATATCCACCCGGAAGGCAGACCACGCATAGGGTCAGGGAACCCAGAGACAAGGGTTCACCAACAAGAGGCCCGAGGGAGCCGGACTTAGGTGGATCCCTGGTGGGGAAGGCCAGAGACGAGGACAGGACAGAACGGGAGCTCAGAACCACGCTCCAGAACTACTTGGGGGTTGGCCGAGTCCAGGACCTGGTGGACGCAGCACGGCTCGGGTGGTCACTCAAGGCCGGAGTGACCGGAACATCTGCAGTAAGTAAAAACCCTGAACTGCACAACCCGACTCTGTCTCTGATTACCATCCTCCCTGCACCTCCACAACCACCATCCTCTGCACCTGACCCCCCTGAGGCTATACCCCTCCCGTTGGGGGTTATACTACCTAAGCTGCACCAACACCATCAGCCTCAGCGGACCCTGCTGCAGCGGCGGCCGTAGTGACCGCAATTCAACGGGTGGCGTAGTCGACATAAAGAACATCCAGTAACATCATAGGACTGCCACACACTGAGCTTGACACCCTGGGCACGGACCGGGTCACAGCCACTCGGAGACTACAACCCCCATCTGATCCGGCTCCGGGTATTCCCCTAAAGAATATGGCCCAGGGGGCGCGTCATATACAGTGTGTGTTGCGTACGGCGTATACAGTGTGTGGTGCGTACGGCGTATACAGTGTGTGGTGCGTACGGCGTATACAGTGTGTGGTGCGTACGGCGTATACAGTGTGTGGTGCGTACGGCGTATACAGTGTGTGATGCATACGGCGTATACAGTGTGTGTGGTGCGTACGGCGTATACAGTGTGTGTGTGGTGTGTGTACGGTGTATACAATGTGTGTGGTGCATACGCCGTATACATTGTGTGTGTGGTGCGTACAGCGTATACAGAGTGTGTGTGGTGGTGCGTACGGCGTATACAGAGCGTGTGTGGTGCGTATGGCGTATACAGAGTGTGTGTGTGTGGTGCATATAGCGTATACAGAGTGTGTGTGTGTGTGGTGCTTACGGCGTATACAGAGCGTGTGTGGTGCGTATGGCGTATACAGAGTGTGTGTGTGTGGTGCATATAGCGTATACAGAGTGTGTGTGTGTGTGGTGGTGCGTACGGCATATACAGTGTGTGTGTGGTGTGTACAGCGTATACAGTGTGTGTGTTGTGCGTACGGAATATACTGTGTGTGGTGTGTGTAGCGTATACAGAGTGTGGGTGGTGGTGAATACAGCGTATACAGAGCGTGTGTGGTGCGTATGGAGTATACAGTGTGTGTGTGTGGTGGTGCATACAGCGTATACAGTGTGTGTTGTGCGTACGGAATATACTGTGTGTGGTGTGTGCAGCGTATACAGAGTGTGTGTGGTGCGTATGGCGTATACAGAGTGTGTGTGGTGCGTATGGCGTATACAGAGTGTGTGTGTGTGTGTGTGTGTGGTGGTGCATATAGCGTATACAGAGTGTGTGTGTGTGTGGTGGTGCGTACGGCATATACAGTGTGTGTGGTGTGTACAGCGTATACAGTGTGTGTGTTGTGCGTACGGAATATACTGTGTGTGGTGTGTGCAGCATATACAGAGTGTGTGTGGTGGTGAATACAGCGTATACAGAGCGTGTGTGGTGCGTATGGCGTATACAGAGTGTGTGTGGTGGTGCATACAGCGTATACAGTGTGTGTGTGGGGGTGCGTACGGCGTATACAGTGTGTGTGTGGGGGGTGCGTATGGCGTATACAGTGTGTGTGGTGTTGCATACGGCGTATACAGGGTATGTGTGGTGAATACGGCGTATATAGTGTGTGTGTGGTGCTTACGGCATATACAGTGTGTGTGTGTGTGTGTGTGTGTGTGTGTGTGTGTGTGTGTGGTGGTGCGTACGGCATATACAGTGTATGTGTGTGTGTGGTGCGTACGGCGTATACAGTGTGTGTGTGTGGTGGTGTATATGGCGTATACAGTGTATGTGGTATGTACGGCCAGGGGCGTACATAGGAATCATGGGGCCCCATAGCAGAAGCTCTAATTGCCCCCCCCTCAAAAAAAAAAAAAATAATAATTATCGGGGTCACCAAAGATCAGATCTCAAAACTTTCCATCTTTACATAGTAATTTTCCTCCTGCTGAAGTCCTAGATCCCTTTTTCATTGCCCCATAAAGTGTGATGCCAATAAAAGGGCCCCCCAAACACAGTATAATACCCCCATGGTGAATTCCTCCACATGCACAGTATAATGACCCTACTGTACCCCACCTCAACTCCCAGGGTAAAGTATGCTGTCCCCAACACAGTATGATCCCCCAACTGTGAGCCGCTAGAAGGATGGTACATAATAAGGGAGGGTGTTATACATAATAAAAGAGGAAACTATATAACTAAGGATGGCGCTATACATAATAAGTGAGTGCACTATATACTAAGGGACTGTGCTATACATAATAAGGCTACATTCCTGCATCTGTGTGCAGTGTCGGTGTGCTGCCCTGCATTGAGCATGTCCTATTCTAATCCTCAATATCGGATCAGAACAGGACATTCTCTGACCCTCTTAGATCTCATTCTCAGATCCGTGATTTTCATGGACGTGTGAATGGATCTATAAAACTGTACGAGTCCGTGGACCATCCGATAAAAAGATCTGGCAGCACACGGACATTTCACACAAATGTGAGAGTACAGCCTAAGGGATTTTGCAGATAACATTATCACTCCAAGTCACACAGTGCAGATACAGAATAATATTTACATCCAGGCACTTACCGCAGACGTCTCATCTGATCAGAGTCGGTTTCTGCTGCTTCTTCTCCATCTGGTCAGACCTTCATGTCGACATCTCCCAGCCACGACTCGTCTTGTCACGATGATCTCCAGCCTAGAAAATAACAAGGTCACATATTGTATGTATACATGTGTCTCCCCCGCTCTGCGTCCTCGAATACAGATATGTAACCCCCCCCCCATTAATATACTATTAACCACCTAGTAATCAAAATATAAAGTGATAAGCAGCACTGTGCCCCCCATTAACTATAATCTGCACCGGCCAATAATATAAATTATTCAGTCTCTGTGACTCTTCCCAATTAACTGTAAGGCTATGTGCACACAGAAAACATACAATGCTTCACAGTACAAGCAAAGTGAAACCCCCATAATTGCTCTCTCCCAGCACCCCCATCATTGCTCTCTCCCAGCACCCTCATCATTGCTCTCTCCCAGCACCCCCATCATTGCTCTCTCCCAGCACCCTCGTCATTGCTCTCTCCCAGCACCCCCATCATTGCTCTCTCCCAGCACCCCCATCATTGCTCTCTCCCAGCACCCCCATCATTACTCTCTCCCAGCACCCCCATCATTACTCTCTCCCAGCACCCCCATCATTGCTCTGTCCCAGCACCCACATCATTGCTCTGTCCCAGCACCCTCATCGTTGCTCTCTCCCAGCACCCCCATCTTTGTTCTCTCCCAGCACCCCCATCATTGCTCTCTCTCTTAGCACCTGTATCATTGCTCTGTCCCACCACCCCCATCATTGCTCTCTCCCAACCCCCATCATTGCTCTGTCCAGCACCCCCATCATTGCGCTGTCTCAGCACCTCCACCATTGCTCTGTCCCAGCACTCCCATCATTGCTCTCTCCCAGCACCCCCATCATTTCTCTGTCCCAGCACCTCCATCATTGCTCTCTCCCAGCCCCACATCATTGCTCTCTCCCAGCCCCCCACCATTGCTCTCTCCCAGCACCCCCACCATTGCTCTCTCCCTGCACCCCCATCATTGCTCTCTCCCAGCACCCCCATCATTGCTCTCTCCCAGTAGCCCCATCATTGCTGTGTCCCAGCACCCACGTCATTGCTCTGTCCCAGCACCCCCATCTTTGCTCTCTCCCAGCACTCCCATCTTTGCTCTCTCTTAGCACCTGCATCATTGCTCTGTCCAGCACCCCCATCATTGCGCTGTCTCAGCACCTCCACCATTGCTCTCTCCCAGCCCCCCATCATTGCTCTGTCCCAGCACCTCCATCATTGCTTCTCCCAGCACTCCCATCATTGCTCTCTCCCAGCACCTCCATCATTTCTCTGTCCCAGCACCTCCATCATTGCTCTCCCAGCCCCACATCATTGCTCTCTCCCAGCCCCCCACCATTGCTCTGTCCCAGCACTCCACCATTGCTCTGTCCCAGCACCCCCACCATTGCTCTCTCCCAGCACCCCCATCATTGCTCTCTCCCAGCAACCCCATCATTGCTCTCTCCCAGCACCCCCATCTTTGCTCTCTCTCTTAGCACCTGCATCATTAGTCTGTCCCACCACCCCCATCATTGCTCTCTCCCAGCAACCCCATCATTGCTCTCTCCCAGCACCCCCATCTTTGCTCTCTCTCTTAGCACCTGCATCATTGCGCTGTCCCAGCACCCCCATCATTGCGCTGTCCCAGCACCTCCATCATTGCTCTCTCCCAGCCCCCCATCATTGCTCTGTCCCAACACCTCCATCATTGCTTCTCCCAGCACTCCCATCATTGCTCTCTCCCAGCACCCCCATCATTTCCTCTCAGCACCCCCATCATTACTCTGTCCCAGCACCTCCATCATTGCTCTCTCCCAGCCCCCCACCATTGCTCTGTCCCAGCACCCCCATCATTGCTCTTGACTCGCCCCCTGGGCCGTGGGGCACTCGGATCCGGGCAGTAGGGGAACGATGGGGGTAGTAGTGGCGACCCGGTTCTGTGGCTCAGGGTGGTCAGGCCAATGGTAGTCTGCTATGTTCTGCTGATAATGTCCGACTACGCCACCCGTGGATTTGCGGTTATTAGGAACCGCCGCTGCATGCAGACCGCTGGGGCTGATGAGGTGTGCAGCTAGGGTAGTGTGACTCCCCACGGGAAGAGTGCAGCCCCAGGGCAGTATAGTGGATGGTGGGAGTGATGGTAGTGAGGGTCCCAGTACCGGTAGTGCTGGAGGCGCGAAGGAGCACACAGACAATAGGTTGCAGTCCAGGGTCTTTACTGAAACAGGTAAACTGACCCATAAACAGTCCCAGCTAGGAGGGGACCTGGATGTCTGAGAGCAACGGGGAAATTGGCCCTGGTCAGGGTGAGGGTGTAGGCCTACCGTGCTTTCTGCGCTCCTTCTGGCTATCCCCTCCTTATAGAGTAACAGCCCACGGTTCCGAGCTTTCCGTGTATTCTCGCCTGTATGGCCTGCGACGTGGGTTCCTTTCTGCTCCCAGCCTTGTATGGCTTTACTGGTCCCTTCGGTTGTGGCAGGGCCTCCAGGCTTCTTAGGCCAAGGAATGTACAGTCCCTTGCGGACTGGTTCTCTGCTGGGGGATGTGGAATCCTCCCAGCCTCAGACACCAAAGTCTGGTAAATGAAGTCTTTTCTCTGCCAAGACAGGCTCACTTCGCCTCTTGTCTCTGGCTTGTGGCTCTCCTGCCACACTCCCTCTTAGGTGCAGTGCAACTGTCTGTCCCTGCTCCACTCTGGGACACGTCTCAGAGCTGAGACAGGCAATCCAGTTCTCTCTAACCCTGCCCTCAGTACCAGCTTTTATAGGGGCAGCCAGCTCCCCCTACTGGCCTGAGACAGGAGGCATTGCATGCTAATGTTCCCCTGACCAGAGAACCTCCCCCTTGCTCTCAGACACAGCTTTAATTACACTTGTGGCATCCAGGCCAGGGTGACACATTCCCCCCTAGTGAAATTTAGTACTCCGGGACTAAACAGTAAACAAAGACAATATTCATAACAATAAAACATTAATAGACAGACGACGCACAAATTGAGTTCTTAAGGTCACAGTGTGGTCTGTGACCGGGTGTCCATATCACCAATACAACGGGGAACCTTAACCAGGTGGGGGTCTGTCCTACCCCAAGTCCTTTACAGTCTTAGTTCATTCCTGGGTTAGGCTCCGAACGCAGTCCATACCAGGTCCTGGTTATAAAAAGTCCATAACCTGTGAGTCCTTACAGTAGCTGCAAGAAACTGAAACACAGAATTACCAAACATGCATGTAACTTTGCAAACAATTCAACATTTGGCAACAGGGTTATTTACAATCTTAGTACACTCTATATTTTCCAGCGAGCGGGTATCTGTCCCTTTGTGCTCCTGGTTGACCTACGTAGCCCACTGTCTGGTGGTGGACCAACCTGGCTTTCCCCACTAGCGTTAGGGGTACAGCTACCAGCTGGGTGTACAGGTAGGGCAGGCAGCTGTCTGCGGGTCCTTTGGCTTATCGCAGGCACGGCAGGCTCACTGTCAGCAGAGGGTTGACTCTCCTGGGCTGCTGGTACAGGCTCTTCTGCCTCTGGAACCGCTTGCTCCTCTTCACCTTCCGGCTCTGGTGTTGGTTGTTGCTGTGCCGGTTGCAGGAAATGCAGGACGGGTACCACTATGGCATCATTTATGCGAGTCCAGGACTGAGGGAACTCTCCGAGAACGGTGCTGATCATTTCTTCCTTGTCCTCTGTGGGTTCAAGGTCACTCTGATCTTCTTCTGCACTACGGAGTTGCTCGGGGCACCTTTTGAGGTGGTCTCTGGAGACGACACTAGTGGTTTCTCCTCCGTCCTTGGTGATTACGCACACCTTTGGGTTGTCGTGGTCAGACTGCAGTACGGTGTAGGGTTCCCTTTCCCACTGGTCGTCCAACTTATGTAGCCTTCTTTTTCGCTTTAGGACTTGCTCACCAGGTTCTAGGGGACCAGCAGGGGCGTGTTGATTGAAGAGTCTTTCTTGCTTCTCTCTCACCTGGGCCAGGCTCTTCTCCACACTCTCCTGTACCTTCTTGTACTGCAGTCGCCTTTCCGTATCCCAGTCTGCATCCGGGGAGGTGTCCTCAGGTATTAGGACTCCCATCTCCAGGTCTACGGGCAGCTTACCTGGTCTAGCTCGCATCAGGTAAGCCGGGGTGCAGTTTGTAGCATTCACCGGGATATTGTTGTATAGGTCTATCAGGTCCGGCAGTTTTTCTGGCCACAGGCTGCGTTCCTCCAGGGGCAACGTCTTCAGGAGATCAATGACTATATTGTTCATCTTCTCACACATCCCGTTGGTTTGGGGGTGGTAAGGCGTTGTACGAATCTTCTTACAGCCATAGAGGTTGCAGAACTCCTGGAAGAGTTCAGCCTCGAACGCTGGACCCTGGTCTGTCAGGACCTGTTCCGGATACCCGTGTGGACGGCAGAAATATTGCTGGAAGGCTCTGGCCGCTGTTTGGGCTGTCAAGTCCTTTACCGGGACCACCACTAGAAAATGGGAATAGTGGTCCACGATTGTCAGGACATAGATGTATCCAGACCGGCTTGGAGCCAATTTGACGTGGTCCAGAGCTACCAGCTCAAGAGGCTGCGTGGTGACGATGGGCCTCAAGGGTGTCTTCTGGCTGGTGCGGTCCTTCCTCCTCAGGTGACAAGGGCCACAGTCTCTGCACCACTTTTCTACAGCTCCTCTCATGTCGACCCAAAAGAACCTTCCTCTTAGCAGGAACTCCAGTTTCTTCCAACCGAAGTGTCTCGCTCTGTCATGGTAAGCCCCCAGGACCATGGCTGCATCCCGTCTTGGGACCACGACTTGCCAGGTCAGCTCGTGCGTCCGGTGGTTAACAATCCTTCTGCACAACTTGCCTTTGTAGAGGAACAGCTTGCTCTTCTCCTTCCATAGCTGCTTGGCTTCCTCTGGGGCATCTGGATCCAAGTGGGCATCTTCCCGGGTCAGCAGATCTTTCACCAGGCGGATTGCAGGGTCACTATCTTGGGTCTCGGCCCAGCTGTGGTGAGGTAGTGGATTGATCATCACGGTTGTTAGATCCTCCTCCTTCACACGGTGAGAGTGTTGAGCAGCTCCATACCGGTGAAACGCGGGGAGTTCTACCTCCTCCAGCTCTTCTGGGTCTTCGTCACCTTCAGGTAAGTGAGGCATCCTTGATAGGGCGTCCGCGTTGGCATTGGTTTTGCCTGCCCGGTACTTGATCACGAAGTCATAGTTGGAGAGACGGGCCATCCACCGCTGTTCTAGGGCACCCAGTCTTGCATTGTCCAGGTGTGTCAACGGGTTGTTGTCCGTGTACACTGTGAACTTTGCGGAGGCCAGGTAATGCTTGAAGCGTTCCGTCACGGCCCACACCACCGCCAAGAATTCTAGCTTGAAGGAGCTGTAATTCTCCGGGTTCCTCTCGGTGGGTCTCAGCTTCCGGCTGGCGTACGCGATCACCCGTTCTCTGCCCTGTTGGTTTTGGGACAGTACGGCTCCCAGTCCCACATTACTGGCGTCTGTGTGGAGAATGAAAGGCTGGCCATAATCAGGGTAGGCCAGGATCTCATCCCCCGTGAGGGCCATCTTTAGCTGGCGGAAGGACTACTCTTCCGGTTTATCCCACTTGAAGAGTGGCTTTTGACTTCTGGACTTAGACTGTCCGATCAGGAGGTCCTGCATAGGAGCTGCCATCTTAGTGAACCCGGGGATGAACCTTCGGTAGTAGCCTACCAACCCGAGAAACTGTCTCACCTCTTTGATGTTCGAGGGGCTTGGCCAGCTCTTGATTGCCGTGACCTTGTCAGGGTCGGGGGCCACTCCTTCCGCACTTACCACGTGCCCTAGGTACTGGACCTTTGGTTTCAGCAGGTGACACTTCGATGGTTTCACCTTCAGGCCATAGCCTGCCAGGGCTTCGAACACCTCGGCCAGGTGCTTTAGGTGGTCCTCGTAGGTCTTCGAATAGCCGATCACGTCGTCCAGGTAAAGGAGAACCGTCTCGAAGTTTCGGTGCCCTAGACAGCATTCCATCAGCCGCTGGAAGGTCCCTGGTGCGTTGCAGAGCCCGAAAGGCATGCAGTTGAATTCGCTCAGTCCCATCGGGGTGGTGAAGGCGGTCTTCTCCTTGTCAGCCTCTGCCACAGGAACCTGCCAGTACCCGCTAGTAAGGTCCAAAGTAGAAAAGAAGTTAGCTGATTTTAGTGCGGCTAAAGACTCCTCTATTCTAGGCAGCGGATATGCGTCTTTGTGGGTGATACGGTTGATTTGTCTATAGTCCACGCACATTTTCATGGTGCCGTCTTTCTTTTTGACCAGAACCAAGGGGGCTGCCCAGGGGCTACAGCTGTCTCTAATGACCCCAGCTTCTTTCATCTCTCTTAGCATGCCCTTTGCATTCTGGTAGTGTGCAGGGGGTACAGGTCTGTGTCTTTCTTTTATCGGTGGGTGGCTCCCTGTGGGGATGTGGTGTTCTATCCCCTTTACTCTGCCGAAGTCTAGCGGGTGCTTACTAAAGACTCTCTCGTACTCCTGTACCACCCGGTAGACTCCTTGTTTTTGGTGCAGGGGAGTGGAGTCAGCACCCACGTGGAGTTTCTGGCACCAGTCCTCCTTTTGTTTCTGGGAGCCATTACCCTCCGCCTGTGGAGATGGAGGCAAGGGTTCCACAGCCCTGATAGCTTTATGTTCGACAACAAACAGTTTGGCGAGTGTAGCGTACCTGGGTAAGTGTACCTCCCTCTCCCCAATGTTGAGGATGCGGACGGGCACCCTCCCATGACGGACATCAACCACCCCCCTGGCTGTCAAAATGGTGGGCCTGCTGTCTGAGTACACGGGTTCTACCATGGCTTGGTAGTCTCTACCTCTCAACCCGATTGCAGTCCGACACCAGATCATCATTTCACTTTTGGGAGGCATGGAAATGGGGAATGGGTCACTCATTCTTACGCTACCGATCTCACCACCAGACAGTTCTACCTGCTGCCGTCTCATCAGGGCTTTTATCTCCTTGTTGAGGACTCTCTGTTGGCTGGAACTAGCATTCACCGCCACCTGTTGTAAGATTACAATTACCTCTGAAAGACAATTTTCAATTACGTTAGTACCCACAGTTATTTTAGGGTGACTTTCACGACGGTCAATGTCCACAATAATAACTCCCTGTGCCGGCAGTTCAACTTTACCAATTTTAATGGTCATCTCCTTGAACCCCATCTGTGGCACGGGTAAGCCATTACTGGCGATGATGCTCAAGTTACTGTCTGGATACCGTGTGATATCAGCATCAGTCCAATACTGCTTAAAAAGTACATAAGGGATAGTGGTTACTTGCGACCCAGTATCCAGCAAGGCGCTCATGGGGATACCGTCCAGCACCACGGGTAAAACCGGGCGCCCCCCAACGTACTTATTACGCCAAGTGTAAGGGCCTGGTGATCTTATGCCTGGGGGTTGGCCCTCTGCCCCAGGTTGGACCCGTTTAAATTACAGTACCTGGAAATGTGTCCGGGCTGGTTGCATCGACGGCAAATGGGCTGTCCATCCTCTGCGTAGCGGTCTGTGGGCCTCCCTCGGAACGACGGGATCCTCCTCTGTCGACGCCACGGGACATCCTCCGGACTTGAAGCCAGCTCGATGGGTCTTGACGGGTCCACTTGCAACGCCTGGATGGTCCTGGTCAACGCCGCAACGCTCTTGGTCAGCTCCTGGACTTGGTGGTGCAGGTCTTTCGACGGGGCTTGGTTCAGGGCCTGTGCATCAGCCCCCACGGGGTCCATAGAGGAGGGCGCCGCCTCCTGGTGGTAGGTGAGAGCAGGGCGCCGGGGGTTTATAGCGCCACTGGTTGCAGATTCACGGAGCACCCTTATGGCCCTGTCCTTAAATTGGGCAAAGGTCAGGTCGGGGTTCAGGTCAGGTGTGGGCGCTAGACAGCAGACCTTCTATGAATTGTTCTGTTAGCAGCTTATCCGTTTCCTGCACACTGCCAGGGTCAGTTTGTTGAATAGCCCTCAAGGCTTCCTGCAGATTTAGGGCATAGTCTCTGATGCTGTCCTGTGCCCGCTGCTTACATCCATAGAACCTCATTTTAATTTCAGCGGAGGTACGTGTGTCAAAGGTACCCCGCAGCTGGGCCAGAACACCCTTCACGGTCCTTTTCTCCTCAGTGGGCCATGATTTTACCTCCCTTTGGGCTGCGCCAGTTAACTGCCCTGTTAGTATGCTGACCTTCTGTTCCTCTGTCAGGGGATAAACGTGGAACAAACTGTATAGCCTTTCCTTAAAGTCAGTTAGGGCATGGGGCTCCCCTGAGTACTTGGGCAGCCAGGCCGCTCCAGGGATGTAGGGCAGGGAAAAGGGCATCACCGCTGCTGCAGCTGCGTTGGTGGTAGTGGGAGCCTCTGTGTCCGACATCTTCCTCCCCCCTAGTTAAGCGTGGCCTACCTTCCGACGATCCTCTTCTGTAGGCCGCGGCTCCGCTGCTGCTGCTATGGACGAGGACCTGGCGTCGTGTCCTGATGACGTCAGCGTCGCTCTCTCTCCCTTCCAGGACCTTGCGCAGCGTTGGAGCGTGGGGCGGAGCTTCGGATCTCGCGCGGTTTTGACGTCCACGCCCCTCTTCTTCCCGCGCGGCGTCCTGAAGATGGCGTCCGATGGCGGGAAGCAGCTGCGGATGGCGGGAAGACGGCAGAAGACGGCGGGAAACGGTCCAAGATGGCGTCTGGTGGCGGGAATCGGCTCCGGATGGCGGGAAACGACCCCGGACGGCGGGAAACTTCGCCACAGGTAAGTTACAAAAGTCTTTTTCAGGCACGCAGTACCCGGTGGTTGCGGGCACGAAATCCTGCCGACTACGCCAAAGCTGACTCGCCCCCTGGGCCGTGGGGCACTCGGATCCGGGCAGTAGGGGAACGATGGGAGTAGTAGTGGCAACCCGGTTCCGTGGCTCAGGGTGGTCAGGCCAGTGGTAGTCCGTTATGTGCTGATGTTTATGTCCGACTACGCCACCCGTGGATTTGCGGTTATTAGGAACCGCCGCTGCATGCAGACCGCTGGGGCTGATGAGGTGTGCAGCTAGGGTAGTGTGACTCCCCACGGGAAGAGTGCAGCCCCAGGGCAGTATAGTGGATGGTGGGAGTGATGGTAGTGAGGGTCCCAGTACCGGTAGTGCTGGAGGCGCGAAGGAGCACACAGACAATAGGTTGCAGTCCAGGGTCTTTACTGAAACAGGTAAACTGACCCATAAACAGTCCCAGCTCGGAGGGGACCTGGATGTCTGAGAGCAACGGGGAAATTGGCCCTGGTCAGGGTGAGGGTGTAGGCCTACCGTGCTTTCTGCGCTCCTTCTGGCTATCCCCTCCTTATAGAGTAACAGCCCACGGTTCCGAGCTTTCCGTGTATTCTCACCTGTATGGCCTGCGACGTGGGTTCCTTTCTGCTCCCAGCCTTGTATGGCTTTACTGGTCCCTTCGGTTGTGGCAGGGCCTCCAGGCTTCTTAGGCCAAGGAATATACAGTCCCTTGCGGACTGGTTCTCTGCTGGGGGATGTGGAATCCTCCCAGCCTCAGACACCAAAGTCTGGTAAATTAAGTCTTTTATCTGCCAAGACAGGCTCACTTCGCCTCTTGTCTCTGGCTTGTGGCTCTCCTCCTGCCACACTCCCTCTTAGGTGCAGTGCAACTGTCTGTCCCTGCTCCACTCTGGGACACGTCTCAGAGCTGAGACAGGCAATCCAGTTCTCTCTAACCCTGCCCTCAGTACCAGCTTTTATAGGGGCAGCCAGCTCCCCCTACTGGCCTGAGACAGGAGGCATTGCATGCTAATGTTCCCCTGACCAGAGAACCTCCCCCTTGCTCTCAGACACAGCTTTAATTACACTTGTGGCATCCAGGCCAGGGTGACACACTCTCTCCCAGCACCCCCATCATTGCTCTCTCCCAGCACCCCCATCATTGCTCTCCCCTTCCCCACCATCCCCATTATTGCTCTCTCCAGCTCTATCCGCCCCATTATTGCTCTTCCCAGCCCCATCCCCTCCCCAGCATTTCAGTAAAAAAAAAAAAACTTACTTCAGCTCGCTCCCCTACAGCAGCATCCTCCTGGTTGCCGGCAGCTTTCTTCCTGACCCAGGCGCGCGCTGCATGATGACGTCATCAAGCTGCGCGCGCCTGGGTCAGGGAGGAAGTAGTGGATGAACCCTCCAGCTCCGCTGCTATTCTCCTCCTGACAGCAGCGGAGCTGTAGGGATCACTCCCTGACCACCGCGTGCAGGGAGCAGCTGCACCTTGTGGGCCCCTTGGTGCAGCTGCATGGTGGGGACCCGGCGCAGCTGCACCGGTGGCGGTATATCCACCCCTGGACTGCTATGGGCCCCCTCGGCTCACGGGCCCCATAGCAGTCGCCTGGTCTGCCGCCATTGGCAGTATGCCACTGTGTACGGCATATACAGTGTGTGTGTGGTGTGTACGATGTATACAGAGTGCGTGTGTGTGGTGCGTACGGTGTATACAGAGAGCGTGTGTGTGTGGTGGTGCGTACGGCGTATACAGTGTGTGTGTGTGTGTGTGTGTGTGTGTGTGGTGTGTACGGCATATACAGTGTGTGTGTGTGGTATGTACAGCGTATACAGTGTGTGTGTGGTGTGTACGGCGTATACAGAGTGTGTGTGTGGTGAGTATGGCGTATACAGTGGATGTGTGGTGCGTACGGCGTATACAGTGTGTGTGGTGCGTACGGTGTATACAGAGTGCGTGTGTGTGGTGCATACGATGTATACAGACTGCGTGTGTGTGATGGTGCGTACGGCGTATACAGTGTGTGTGGTGTGTATGGTGTATACAGTGTGTGTGGTGGTGCATATGGCGTATATGTGACACCCCAGGGGTCTGGTTGTCACAGTGATAGAGATATTACGTCTGAGAGCAGGTGGGAGGTCCTTTGGTCAGGGATCCTGTGCATGCCACACCTCCTGCCCAGCCTTGGGAGGGGAAGAACTTCCCCTGTATAAACCCGGGGCTGAGGCAGAGTTAGTGAGTCCAGGAAGAGTAGAGACAAGAGCAGCATAGGAAGCAGCAGAGTCACAAGGAGTCAGGGGCTGGCAGCTAAAGAGCTCGCCCTGACTAAGAAGATTCTTTACCGGACCCGGAGTCCGAGGCTGTGGGGACTAACTTCTACCCAGCAGCAGAATCCGTCAGGCAGGGGATTTCAGGTCCCCTGGCCCAGAAGCCCGAAGGCCCGGTCGCACGCGTGGGACCAGCACCGCCATCGTGGAGCGGAAGCCATTAGAAGGCCCCGAGTCACCGGCCATACGGGTGAGCACCACACGGTACACTCAGGGACGTGGGCTACTTACATCAGCTTCTAGCAAGGTAGCCAGAAGAGTACAGTCAGCTTGGGAGGCCTACAACTACGCCTGGCCAGGGGAGATCCCATCTGCTCAAGGACTGACCAGGCCCCGTTCGCTAGCAAGTACTCCGGGAGGGTCTATCGTTGTTACCAGTAAAGACCCTGAACGCTACCATACCGTCTCTGAGTGGTTCCTGCTACCCCCATCATCCACGTCGGCTGCCCTGAGGCCATACCCCTCCCGTTGGGGGTTATACTATCACGCTGCACCATCCTTCCACCGGCCTCAGCGGTCTGCCCTGCAGCAGCAGCCCCCTGGCTGCATTCAACGGGTGGCGTAGTCATCAACCATTTTCTACCGCTAACAGACTGCCGTCCAGTTTGACTCCCTGGGCACGGACCGGGTCACCGCCACGAGACTACAACCCTAAACAGATCCGGCTCCGGGTAAGCTCCCGCGTGCGCAACGCAGCGCGACACAGGCCCAGGGGCGCGTCAACTTTGGCGTAGTCGGCAGGATCACGTGCCCGCAACCACCGGGTACTGCGTGCCTGAAAAGCAAAGACTGTTCAAACTTACCAGTGGTGAAGATTCCCGCCATCGGTGAAGATTCCCGCCATCCGGCGCCATCTTCAGCCTTCTTCCCGCCATCGGTGAAGTTTCCCGCCATCCGGCGCCATCTTCAGCCTTCTTCCCGCCATCCGTGGAGTTTTCCCGCCATTGGACGCCATCTTGAGGACGCCGCGCGGGAAGAAGAGGGGCGTGGACTCCGAAAGCGCGCGAGAACTGAAGCCCCGCCTCACGTCCGGACGTTGCGTAAGGTCCTGGAAGGAGCCCAGCAGACGCCGACGTCACAGGAGCGCGACGGAAGGTCCTCAACCCTGACGATCCACTGCGGAGCCGCGGCCTACGGAACAGGATCATCGCAAGGTAGGCCACGGTCCACTAGGGGGGAGGAAGATGTCGGATACGGAGGAGAGCTCCACTGCCTCAACCCCCGCCAGCGCTACCGCTGTTGCAGTTATGCCCTTCACCATGCCCTATATCCCGGGAGCAGCTTGGCTACCCCAGTACTCAGGGGAGTCACATACCCTGCATGACTTTAGAGAAAAGCTGGATAGCCTCTTCCAGGTGTACCCCCTCACAGAAGAGCAAAAAGTGAGCATCCTGGTGGCCCAACTAACTGGGGCAGCCAAAAGGGAAGTAAAATCCTGGCCACCTGGGAGGAAGACTGTCGCAGGGATACTAACCCGGCTGAAGGACACCTTTGATACCCGCACCTCAGCCGAGATTAAACTTAGATTCTACGGGTGCAAGCAGCGAGCGCATGAGAGTATAAGGGACTATGCACTCAACCTACAAGAGGCCCTGAGGGCCATTAAGCAGACCGACCCTAATGGAGTGGGAAACGAGGACAGGCTGTTGACCGAACAATTTATAGAGGGTTTATATTGCAATGCCCACCGCACCCAGTTGCGGGCAATGGCCTTACAGGACCCTCATCTAGAATTTGCACAGTTCAAGGACAGAGCCATCCGGGTGCTCCGAGAACCGGCACCAGGTGGCGTTGTGACCCACAGACGCCCCACTACCACTTACTACCAGGAGGCGGCGCCCTTGTCAGCAGGGCCTGTGGGAGCTGATGCGCAGGCTTTGGACAATGACCCGGCTCCAGACCTACACCATCAGGTCCAAGAGCTAGCTAAAAGCGTTGCTGCGCTAACCCGAACTGTGCAGTCTTTACAGGTTTCCACTCCAGGGAAGATCCAGCTGGCATCCGGACCAGAGGACATCCCGTGGCGTCGACCAAGGAGGACCCCACCGGCCAGAGGAAGACCCAGTGACCGATACAGCGAGGACGGACGACCCATCTGCCGCCGCTGCAATCAACCCGGACATATGGAAAGGTACTGTTCTTTAAACGGGCACAACCTGGGGTAGAGGGCCAACCCCCAGGAAAAAGATCACCAGGCCCATCGAACTGGCGCGACAGATATGTGGGAGGACGTCCAGTCTTGCCTGTGGTACTGGATGGCATTCCCATGAGTGCCCTACTGGACACCGGGTCACAGGTCACCACCATCCCGTACGTGCTCTTCAAGCAGTACTGGAATGACTCGGATATTACCCGCTACCCTGACGACGACTTGAGTATCATCGCCAGCAATGGTCAGCCCGTGCCACAGATCGGATTTAAAGAGGTGACCATCAAAATTGGTAGAGTCGAACTGGCCGCACAGGGACTGATCATTGTAGATATTGACAAACATGAGAGTCACCCAAAAATAACTCTAGGAACTAATGTAATTGAAAATTGTCTTGCAGAGGTGATTTTCCTTTTACAGCAGGTTGCCAAGAATGCCAGCTCCGGCGAGCAGCGGGTGCTCCAGAAAGAGATCCGGGCACTGATGCAACGGCAACAAGTGGAACTCTCCGGCGGTGAGATTGGTAGCGTAAGAATGTGTGACCCTTTTCCTATTGCCATGCCCCCAAAAAGTGAAATGATGATTTGGTGCCGGGCAGCTATTGGTCTGAGAGGTAGAGATTACCAGGCAATGGTAGAACCAGTTTACTCAGACAGTAGGCCCACCATTTTGACAGCACGGGGGGTGGTCAATGTACGCCATGGGAGGGTGCCCGTTCGCATAATAAATATCGGGGAGAGGGAAGTGTACCTGCCCCGGTATGCCACGCTAGCCAAATTATATACCACTAATCAAAATTCTATACAATCTGTGGAACCCTTGCCTCCATCTCACCCGGAGGAAGGTAACGGCTCTAAGAAAGACATGGAGGACTGGTGTCAGCAACTACATCTGGGTACTGACTCCACTCCCTCACACCAGAAACAAGGAGTCTATCGGGTGGTTCAAGAGTATGAGAGAGTGTTTAGTAAATACCCGTTAGACTTCGGGCGAGTCAAGGGGGTAGAACACCGCATCCCCACGGGAGATCATCCTCCCATAAAAGAGAGGTATCGACCCGTACCCCCTGCACATTACCAACACGCCAAGGGGATGCTTAGAGACATGAAGGAGGCTGGGGTAATCCGGGATAGCTGTAGCCCCTGGGCAGCCCCACTAGTTTTAGTCAAAAAGAAAGACAACACCATGAGGATGTGTGTAGATTACCGGAAAATCAACCGTATCACACACAAGGATGCGTACCCCTTACCAAGGATAGAGGAGTCATTGGCTGCTTTAAGATCTGCTAACTTCTTCTCTACCTTGGATCTCACTAGCGGGTACTGGCAGGTTCCTGTAGCAGAGGCGGACCGGGAGAAGACCGCATTCACCACCCCGATGGGACTTAGCGAGTTCACCTGCATGCCGTTCGGACTCTGCAACGCCCCAGGAACCTTCCAACGATTAATGGAGTGCTGTCTGGGCCACAGAAACTTCGAGACGGTCCTGTTGTACCTGGACGATGTCATCGTATACTCCAAAACTTATGAGGACCACCTGAAACACCTGGCGGAGGTGTTCGAAGCTCTGGCGAGTTACGGCCTAAAGGTGAAACCCTCCAAGTGTCACCTCCTGAAACCAAAGGTGCAATACCTGGGACACGTGGTGAGCGCTGACGGAGTGGCTCCCGACCCCGATAAGATCACCGCAATTAAGGGATGGCCAAGCCCCTCCAGCGTAAAAGAAGTGCGGCAGTTCCTAGGGTTGGTAGGCTACTACCGAAGGTTTATTCCCGGTTTCACCAAAAAGGCAGCTCCTATGCAGGACCTCCTGATAGGCCAGTCCCGGAAGGCCAAGAACCAGAAGCCGCCCTTCAAATGGGAAAAGCTAGAAGAAGAGTCCTTCCGCCAGCTGAAGATGGCCCTCACGGGGGATGAAATCTTGGCGTACCCGGACTATAGCCAGCCCTTCATCCTCTACACCGACGCCAGTAACATCGGGCTAGGAGCCGTACTGTCCCAGATTCAGCAGGGGAGAGAACGAGTAATCTCCTATGCCAGCCGAAAACTGCGACCCACCGAAAGGAACCCCGAAAATTACAGCTCATTTAAGCTAGAGTTCCTGGCCGTGGTATGGGCAGTCACCGAGCGCTTTAGGCATTACCTCGCTTCTTCCCGGTTCACCGTATACACGGATAACAACCCGTTGACACACCTGGACACGGCAAGACTCGGTGCCCTGGAGCAGAGGTGGATGGCCCGTCTGTCCAACTACGAGTTCACAATTAAATACCGGGCAGGGCGCTCCAATACCAACGCGGACGCCCTGTCCAGGATGCCCAACCTGCCGGACGGAGGAGAAGATCCGGAGGGACTGGAAGAAGTTGAACTCCCTGCGTTCCACCGTCATGGGACTATCCAGTATTCCCACCGGGTAAGGAGTAAGCAGGCTGCTACGTTGAACCCCTTACCTCACTACAACTGGGCGGAAACGCAAGACAGCGACCCTGCCGTCCGACTGGTGAAGGAGATGCTGACTCGCCCGGAGGCTAGCCTGGAATCAGACGCTCCAGAGGAAGCCAAACAACTATGGGCAGAGAAGAGTCGACTGTTCCTTTACAAGGGGAAGTTGTGCCGCAGAATGGTTAACTCCAGGACGCATGAACTACTCTGGCAAGTAGTGGTGCCACGAAGAGACGCAGCCATGGTGATGGAGGCATACCACGACGGAGCTGGACACTTCGGGTGGAAAAAGCTGGAGTTCCTGCTGCGCGAGCGGTTCCACTGGGTAGGCATGAGGGGAACCATCGAGAAGTGGTGCAGAGACTGTGGCCCGTGCAATCTGAGAAGGAAGGACCGGGCCAGCCAGAAGACTCCCCTGCAGTCCATCGTCACCCGGCAACCGTTGGAACTGGTAGCCTTGGATCATGTAAAACTGACCCCCAGCAGAAGTGGCTACGTCTACGCGTTAACCATCGTGGATCATTACTCCCGGTTTCTGGTTGTCGTCCCCGTCAAGGACTTAACGGCTCGAACAGCAGCTAGAGCCTTCCAGCAGCACTTTTGCCGTCCACACGGGTACCCGGACCAAGTGCTGACGGACCAGGGACCTGCCTTTGAAGCGGAGGTCTTCCAGGAATTCTGCAATCTGTATGGCTGCCGGAAGATAAGAACGACACCCTACCATCCGCAAACTAATGGACTTTGTGAGAAAATGAACCAGGTGGTAATGGATCTTCTAAAAACGTTGCCCCTGGAAGAACGCAGTCTGTGGCCTGAGAAGTTGCCCGATCTGGTGGACCTATACAACCACATCCCGGTAGGTTCCACCAACTGTACCCCGGCTTACCTAATGAGGGCAAGACCTGGTAAGTTACCTGTTGACCTGGAAATGGGAGTCCTGACGCCCGAGGACACTTCACCAGAAACAGACTGGGACACAGAGAGGCAGCAGCAGTACCGGAAAGTACAGGAGAGCGTGGAGCGAAGTCTCTGTCAGGCTAGGGAAAGACAAGAGAAGACTTACAACCAGTATGCTCCCGCTGTTCCCCTGGTACCCGGAGAGCAGGTCTTGAAGAGGAAGAGACGGCTCCACAAGTTGGACGACCAGTGGGAGAAGGACCCGTACACCGTACTGCCCTCAAGCCACGAGAACCCGAAGGTCTGTACCATCAGTAAAGACGGAGGGGAAACCACAGCCATTGTATCCCGGGACCACCTGAAGAAGTGCCCCGAACAACTGAGGAACCCTGAGGAGGAACAGGAAGACCATCGACCCGTGGAAGAAAGGGAAGATATGGTTAGTACCGTGCTCGGGGACTTCCCTCGGTCTTGGACTCAAGTCAATGGTGCAGTTGTGGTACCCGTACTCACCTTCCTCCAACCATCATCCCAAGAACCTACGGAGCAACGGGTAGAGCTGGAAGAGCAGCCGGTCCAGGAGGCAGAAGACTCCACCCAAGCGGAACAGGAGAATCCACCCTCTGCTTATAGTGAGCCTGCCGTACCCCTAGTGAGACAAAGAGCCGGTAGACAGCTGCCCAGTTTACCCTTGACAGCTCCTACACCCTGTAGTTCAGGGCCAGACAGTCAGCTCCGTAGGTCCACTAGGGCCACTAGAGGCCAGTTACCCGCACGTTGGAGGATCTAAATGTTTAAGTTGTTTTACAATGTTTACCTGTTTATTGTTGCTTGTGTGTAATTTTGTGTTTCTAGTTGTTTTTAGGAGTCTTCGGTGGATTTACCGGGAATCCTTTGTATATAGTTGGAGCGTAACCCAGGATGGACTAGAGACTGTTAAGGACTTGGGGTAGGACAGACCCCTACCTGGTTACGTCTCCCTGTGTTGGTGAAATGGACACCTTTGCTTTTCTTCAAAGACTGCACCCGGTTGCGGACATCCGTGACCATCTTATTGTGTTTCCTTATTGTATTTTATTGTTCTTTGATATACCTTGTTATATTTTTCTAAAAAGTGTTTAGTCCCGGAGTACTAAATTTCACTAGGGGGGAGTGTGACACCCCAGGGGTCTGGTTGTCACAGTGATAGAGATATTACGTCTGAGAGCAGGTGGGAGGTCCTTTGGTCAGGGATCCTGTGCATGCCACACCTCCTGCCCAGCCTTGGGAGGGGAAGAACTTCCCCTGTATAAACCCGGGGCTGAGGCAGAGTTAGTGAGTCCAGGAAGAGTAGAGACAAGAGCAGCATAGGAAGCAGCAGAGTCACAAGGAGTCAGGGGCTGGCAGCTAAAGAGCTCGCCCTGACTAAGAAGATTCTTTACCGGACCCGGAGTCCGAGGCTGTGGGGACTAACTTCTACCCAGCAGCAGAATCCGTCAGGCAGGGGATTTCAGGTCCCCTGGCCCAGAAGCCCGAAGGCCCGGTCGCACGCGTGGGACCAGCACCGCCATCGTGGAGCGGAAGCCATTAGAAGGCCCCGAGTCACCGGCCATACGGGTGAGCACCACACGGTACACTCAGGGACGTGGGCTACTTACATCAGCTTCTAGCAAGGTAGCCAGAAGAGTACAGTCAGCTTGGGAGGCCTACAACTACGCCTGGCCAGGGGAGATCCCATCTGCTCAAGGACTGACCAGGCCCCGTTCGCTAGCAAGTACTCCGGGAGGGTCTATCGTTGTTACCAGTAAAGACCCTGAACGCTACCATACCGTCTCTGAGTGGTTCCTGCTACCCCCATCATCCACGTCGGCTGCCCTGAGGCCATACCCCTCCCGTTGGGGGTTATACTATCACGCTGCACCATCCTTCCACCGGCCTCAGCGGTCTGCCCTGCAGCAGCAGCCCCCTGGCTGCATTCAACGGGTGGCGTAGTCATCAACCATTTTCTACCGCTAACAGACTGCCGTCCAGTTTGACTCCCTGGGCACGGACCGGGTCACCGCCACGAGACTACAACCCTAAACAGATCCGGCTCCGGGTAAGCTCCCGCGTGCGCAACGCAGCGCGACACAGGCCCAGGGGCGCGTCATATACAGTGTATGTGGTATGTACAGCGTATACAGTCTGTGTGTGTGGTGTGTACGGCGTATACAGTGTATGTGGTATGTACAGCGTATACAGTGTGTGTGGTGGTGTGTACGGCGTAAACAGTGTGTGTGTGTGGTGTGTACGGCTTATACAGAGTGTGTGTGTGTGGTGTACGGCGTATACAGTGTGTGTGGTGTGTATGACGTATACAGTGTGTGTGTGGTGTGTAAGGCGTATACAGTGTGTGTGGTGGTGCGTACGGCGTATACAGTGTATGTGGTATGTACAGCGTATACAGTGTGTGTGTGTGTGTGGTGCGTACGGCGTATACAGTGTGTGTGTGTGTGGTGTACGGCGTATACAGTGTGTGTGTGTGTGTGTGTGTACGGTGTATACAGTGTGTGTGGTGTGTACGGCTTATACAGAGTGTGTGTGTGTGTGTGGTGTACGGCGTATACAGTGTGTGTGTGTGTGTGTGTGTACGGAGTATACAGTATGTGTGTGTGTGTGTGGTGTGTACGGTGTATACAGTGTGTGTGTGTGTGTGTGGTGTGTACGGTGTATACAGTGTGTGTGTGTGTGTGTGGTGTGTACGGAGTATACAGTGTGTGTGTGTGTGTGTGTGGTGTGTACGGTGTATACAGTGTGTGTGTGTGTGTGTGTGGTGTGTACGGTATATACAGTGTGTGTGTGTGTGTGTGTGGTGCGTACGGCGTATACAGTGTGTGTGTGTGGTGTGTACGGCGTATACAGTGTATGTGGTATGTACAGCGTATACAGTGTGTGTGTGTGTGTGTACGGCGTATACAATGTGTGTGTGGTGTGTACGGCGTATACAGTGTGTGTGTGGTGTGTACGGCGTATACAGTGTGTGTGTGGTATGTACGGCGTATACAGCGCATGTGGTATGTACGGCGTATACAGTGTGTATGTGGTACGTACGCCGTATTCAGTGTGTGTGTGTGTTGCGTATGGAGTATACAGTGTGTGTGTGTGTGGTGCGTACGGCGTATACAGTGTGTGTGTGTGTGGTGTGTACGACGTATACAGTGTATGTGTGGTGCGTACGCCGTATACAGTGTGTGTGTGGTGCGTACGACGTATACAGTCTGTGTGTGTGTGGTGCGTACGACGTATACAGTGTATGTGTGGTGCGTACGCCGTATACAGTGTGTGTGGTGCGTACGGCGTATACAGAGTGTGTGTGGTGCGTACGGCGTATACAGTCTGTGTGTGTGTGGTGCGTACGACGTATACAGTGTATGTGTGGTGCGTACGCCGTATACAGTGTGTGTGGTGCGTACGGCGTATACAGTGTGTGTGTGGTGCGTACGGCGTATACAGTGTATGTGTGGTGCGCACGCCGTATACAGTGTGTGTGGTGCGCACGCCGTATACAGTGTGTGTGTCGTGCGTATGGAGTATACAGTGTGTGTGTGTGTGTGGTGCGTACGGCGTATACAGTGTATGTGTGGTGCGTACGGAATATACTGTGCGTGTGGTGTGTGCAGCGTATACAGTGTGTGTGTTGTGCGTATGGCGTATACAGTGTGTGTGGTGCGTACGGCGTATACAGTGTGTGTGTGGGGTGTACGGCGTATACAATGTGTGTGTGGTGCGTACGGCGTATACAGTGTGTGTGGTGCGTACGGCGTATACAGAGTGTGTGTGTGTGTGGTGTACGGCGTATACAGTGTGTGTGGTGCGTACGGCGTATACAGTGTGTGTGGTGTGTACGCCGTATACAGTGTGTGTGGTGCGTACGGCGTATACAGTGTGTGTGGTGCGTATGGCGTATACAGTGTATGTGTGGTGCGTACGGCGTATACAGTGTGTGTGTGGTGCGTACGGAGTATACAGTGTGTGTGTGTGTATGTGTGTGTGTGTGTGTGTGTGTGTGTACGGTGTATACAGTGTGTGTGTGTGTGTGTGTGGTGTGTACGGAGTATACAGTGTGTGTGTGGGTACGGTGTATACAGTGTGTGTGTGTGTGTGTGTGTGGTGCGTACGGAGTATACAGTGTGTGTGTGTGTATGTGTGTGTGTGTGTGTGTGTGTGTGTGTGTGTGTGTATGTGTGTGTGTGTGTGTGGTGTGTACGGAGTATACAGTGTGTGTGTGGGTACGGTGTATACAGTGTGTGTGTGTGTGGTGTGTACGGTGTATACAGTGTGTGTGTGTGTGTGTGTGTGGTGTGTACGGTGTATACAGTGTGTGTGGTGCGTACGCCGTATACAGTGTGTGTGGTGCGTACGCCGTATACAGTGTGTGTGGTGCAATGATAGAATAAAGAAACCAAAACAACAGAATATATTTCCGGCGGAAATAAATGTAAGTGTATAAATGCAGAGTACATAAATATTCAACCCGCCAGAATGAGGGACCAATATAAGCAAAAAGGGACAATCGGAAAAAACACCAAAAGAAGAAGGGGGGAAAAGGAAGCCGACCATAAAGTCCAAAATATCAAAGTGTAGTGAATAATTCCATATTTATTATTAATTAACAACAGGTGACAACAATGAATAGCAGATCAAATACATGATAAAAATAAACTAAAAGCATCTAAAAACAGGGGCGAGTGTCCGATATGATATTCCATGTGGGAGAGAAAAATAGAAGAAAGGGGGAAATATTATATCATGATGATTGAATAGATAGTCTATAAATAGATAGGATAATTAGGAAATAGTGAAATATAAATAAGGTGCACAAGAGATATATTAAAAAGTGTCAGTGCTATGGATATTTTGATGTCTATCCCAAGATTGTGTACAGAGTATACATAACAGTATATAACAAGTAAATAGCAGCATCAATGCATAATATATGTTGGTCAATATATATATACTAGGGAGACAGGGCAGAGAATATCAATGCCTTAATCAAGAAATCATCAATGCAAGTGCCTGAAAATAGATCAATGTGTACCTAAAGTAGATAACTATCCTAGCATAATTGGTAAATGGTGAAAATATACCTACAATTATGTAGTAAGAGGCTCCCACACGCAGGACACGCGTCCACCCCGACGCGCGTTTCGGCAAGCGCCTTCGCCAGGGGGTGAAGATACCAGGCAAACAGGAAGTATAAAAGGAGATAGGGACCAATCATATAAGAGGGCGTGTGGTGATAGACCAATCACAGGAGAGGGGGCGTAGTATGACACGATGTAAGCCCCAAACCAATCATGTAGGGGGCGTGTGTGAATGGACCAATAATCCAGGAGGAGGCATGGCGCGATGCGACGCAAGCCCCAGCTTTCGCGCGTCACCGCAGCAACCACGTCACGTGACCCGCAGTCACGAGACGCACGTAGGACACGTGGTCCCGAACCACAGGGCACATGATAGACGCGGTCATCACGGAGACAGCACAGGACACGGGAACACACGCCGCATACTGCCTGCTCCGGAATGGTAGAGGAGGCGTGGAATGACGCATATGACGCCACGATGACCAAGGGCAGCCGCGACCCCCCTGTCATGTGACCAAGGGAGGGCCACATAGAGACACAGGGGCCGCGGGTATCCATGGCAGCATGGCGACAGTGCGTACCGCCCCCAAGTATGTATATATATATATGTATATATGTAGAAGAAATGCAAAAAGTGAAGGAAAACAAGAATCAATGAAAAGTGTGATGTGAAGAGAATATATATATAAAAAATTAGGTATAGGGGGGGGGAAGGGGAAGAGAAGGGAGGGAGTGGGGGAAGGGGGAGGGAGAGGAAAAGGGAGGGAGTGGGGGAAGGGGTGTAAAACGTAAGTGAAAATAATGTGAAAAGTGAGGAATGTGAATGTGTGAAAGAAGTGTAAAAAGTAACGAATAGTGATGATGAAAGGCTAATAAATAAAAAGAAAAGTGAACAAAAAATGAATGAATATAATAAATAAGGTGAAAATATATGAAATAATTAGTTACATATAAGTGCAGAGTATAGGTACATGCATAAAATGCACATAATTGCATTACATAGATAGATGATATGACAACAAAAAACGCAAACACATGCAGTGGTGTCCACTCGTTCTTGGATAGTAAGCAGCCAGAAGAAATGCGACCAAGTCCATGAATGTCATGTAAGTCCATCAGGTCCACCAGATGGTAATAGACGAAACGCCCCACACCATGATATCCCACACATGAGTCAAATCGATGGAATATAAACTAAAAAAACATAAAGATAAATGTAAATATATGAACAACATAGGGTCCAAAAGAGAGACAAAATAATATATATATGTATGTATATCTCTCTCGCACACTCCAACAAAACTAAACGTAGTCAAAAAACACACAGTATATATCACATAAAATATAATATAAAAAGAAAGAAAACATGGATATTAAAAATTAAAAATTAATAATTAATTAGAGCCGGCCTGGAATCAAAATAGGTGGTCAGAGAAATGGGACAAAACTGTTATATTCATTAAGCCCAAGGGGGTGGACCGTATTTAGAGTCCAAATCCATTTTGTTTCCCGCTGAGCAAGATTGCGATTGATATTACCACCGCGAATGGTAGAGGAAATGGAGTCAATGCCACGAACCATCAATTTAGTACTATCACAGTCATGATGAGTTTTAAAGTGCCTCGGGATCGTTTTTAAACTAGAGACATCATTTTCTTCCCTGGCAGCTATAATGCCCAAAATATGTTCTCGTACCCGTACTTTTAATTGTCGAGATGTCATCCCGACATATATTTTAGGGCATGGACACGTGGCATAATATATCACGGCCTTAGTGGTACAGGAAATTTTTTTGTTAATTTTGTATGATTTAAGACCCATTGAGTCAAGGAAGGTATTAGATCGTTCAATATTAGGGCATGCCACACATCGCCCACATGGCGAGCAGCCCCCTATCGAAGGATAATTGTCCAAAAACGTTTTCGGAGACACTGATTGATAATGACTGGAGATAAGTAGGTCATGTAAATTTTTGGACCTGCGAAACGTAATTTGTGGTTTATCCGGAAGATATTGGGATAGTATGGGATCTGCCAAAAGAATAGGCCATGACTTATCCAAACTTCGCCTCACAGCATCAGCATGTACGTTGAATGTTGTGATAAACCGAACAAGGTTTTTGTCAGCTGATTGTCTGGAAGAATATAAGAGTTGATGGCGTGATGTGTGTTTGGCCCTATGATAGGCCCGTTTGACCATCCTATGGCTGTAGCCACGTTCATGAAAGCGAGCTCTCAATTCCAAGGCTCGTCTCTCAAAGTCCGTATTTAGGGAACAAATCCTACGAAGTCTCAGAAATTGGCCAACAGGAATAGAATTGATCATAAAGGAAGGGTGGGCTGAAGAGGAATGTAGGAGTGAATTGACGGACGTTGGTTTCCGATACATATCGGTTTGTAACGCACCATCAATATCACGCTTAATATTCACATCCAAAAAATTAATGGATGAAATATCCGCCTCAAAGGTAAGATGAATGTTGGAATTGTTATCATTCAATTGAGACATGAAGTCAACAAGAGAATCTATGTCACCCTGCCAGATCAAAAATATGTCGTCAATGTACCGCGTCCAAAAAAGGACGCGGTCCATTGACGACAAACGATCCGACAAGAATAGGTCTCTCTCCCACAGCCCCAGGAACAGGTTAGCATAAGAGGGCGCAAAAGCTGCGCCCATCGCTATTCCCTGGAGCTACAGGTAGAAGGACCCCTTAAAAACAAAAAAATGGTGTGATAAGGTAAATTCCAAAAGTTGTAAAATAAATGAGGACATTGTAGTAGATATATTAGAAGTTTGAAGAAAAAACTGAACAGCTTTAATACCATCCACATGCCTAATATTAGTGTAGAGGGACTCTACATCGCATGTAACCAACAATGTATCGTCATCAATATGCAATCCATCCACCTTTTTTAGGAATTCGCTGGTGTCTTTTGTGAATGATGGGAGACATTCCACCATGGGTTGAAGTTTCGCATCAATGAATTTATTGACAAGTTCCAAGTAATTGCCCATGCCCGAAACGATCGGTCTACCCGGCGGTACTTGTATGTTTTTATGTACCTTCGGAAGAAGGTAAAGTGTAGGAATAGTGGGGTCTTTAACTTGGAGTGCCAGAAACAATTCTTGAGTTATTACTCCATTATCCTTGGCAAGTGATAATAGATTGCAAAGTTGAGACTGAAAACTACTGGATGGATTATACGTCAATTTTTTGTAACAATCAATATTACCAAGTTGGCGGAACGCCTCACCCTCATACATATGTGTGGGCCAGATAACAATGTTACCTCCCTTATCGGACGGTTTAATTACCACATCGTCAAGGTTTTGTAATCTGTCTAGGGAGAGGCGCTCCGCCCTACTAAGATTGTCATGTATTGTCCCCCCAGTAGTCATTTCCAGATCTTTGGCCACGATTTGAACAAATAAGTCAATATTGGGACATGTTGACAGAGCAGGGAATTTTTTGGACTTGGGCCGTATTGTGGATGGAATCTTACCGCCATCTGAGGTATCATGTTCGATGGCTAGTTCCTCCAAAGTTCTTAACGCTTCCTGTTCCGTCTCTGTAGGAAATAATGCATGGGAAGAATGATCATGAAAATGTTTTTTAAAAATCAAAGATCTCGCAAACATATGCAGGTCCTTAGTGACAGTGAACAAATCCAACTTAGTTGTAGGTGAGAAAGACAGCCCACGTTTAAGTACCTGCATATCGGTGGAGGATAGAATGTGTGAACTAAGGTTGATTACCTTCATATCATATTGATTCCTCTCCGTTAGAGGATCGTACTGTCTTTTATTAGGAGGTTGTCTAGATTCCAACTTCCGTTTTGGTCTCGTCGCAAATCTAGTGGCATAGGGATACGATGAAGTATCTGAAGTATCACTTGTGGACGTGAGGGATGATATAGATGGAGTACGGTTCACATGGTTAGTATGGATCAAAACTTTTTTCCACCGATAGACCGATCCAAGATGGAAATCCTTTACGTCTCTATTATATTTATTCATCTGATTGTCTTGTATATTTTTAACCAAATTTTCAACGTGCTTCTCCATCTGTATATTCATTAATTGTAAATTATCAGCCGATAATTCAGATTTAGCCTGAGTATATATATTATCCAATTCCTTGTCAATCTCAACAAGGGTTTTATTGTTAAGTCCAATGAGCAACTCCATAAATCTTATGGACGTATTGTTACATACTTCTTCCCAGTCTTTTATAAATGTCTCATCATTAACTGGGAAAGATGGTATGACTCTGACTCTAAGACCTCTAGGAATAAGTTGTTTCAATATATAGTTTTCAAGAAATGTTCTGTTCCACCACAATCTAGTGCGTTTAGAAAGCATTTGTTTAATGGAATTAGTGATCTCCTCAATTCTCTGACCACCAATGTTGTTTTGATCCGCAGATCCACTATTGCCAAAAACCTGATTTACTTTGCCCAGCCAGATTTGTTCACTGGCCTTGTAGTCCATGGCCCTTGTTGGAAAACCTGTGCAGAACACAGCAATAATACAATGATAGAATAAAGAAACCAAAACAACAGAATATATTTCCGGCGGAAATAAATGTAAGTGTATAAATGCAGAGTACATAAATATTCAACCCGCTAGAATGAGGGACCAATATAAGCAAAAAGGGACAATCGGAAAAAACACCAAAAGAAGAAGGGGGGAAAAGGAAGCCGACCATAAAGTCCAAAATATCAAAGTGTAGTGAATAATTCCATATTTATTATTAATTAACAACAGGTGACAACAATGAATAGCAGATCAAATACATGATAAAAATAAACTAAAAGCGTCTAAAAACAGGGGCGAGTGTCCGATATGATATTCCATGTGGGAGAGAAAAATAGAAGAAAGGGGGAAATATTATATCATGATGATTAAATAAATAGTCATATAAATAGATAGGATAATTAGGAAATAGTGAAATATAAATAAGGTGCACAAGAGATATATTAAAAAGTGTCAGTGCTATGGATATTTTGATGTCTATCCCAAGATTGTGTACAGAGTATACATAACAGTATATAACAAGTAAATAGCAGCATCAATGCATAATATATGTTGGTCAATATATATATACTAGGGAGACAGGGCAGAGAATATCAATGCCTTAATCAAGAAATCATCAATGACTGTGATAGTACTAAATTGATGGTTCGTGGCATTGACTCCATTTCCTCTACCATTCGCGGTGGTAATATCAATCGCAATCTTGCTCAGCGGGAAACAAAATGGATTTGGACTCTAAATACGGTCCACCCCCTTGGGCTTAATGAATATAACAGTTTTGTCCCATTTCTCTGACCACCTATTTTGATTCCAGGCCGACTCTAATTAATTATTAATTTTTAATATCCATGTTTTCTTTCTTTTTATATTATATTTTATGTGATATATACTGTGTGTTTTTTGACTACGTTTAGTTTTGTTGGAGTGTGCGAGAGAGATATACATACATATATATATTATTTTGTCTCTCTTTTGGACCCTATGTTGTTCATATATTTACATTTATCTTTATGTTTTTTTAGTTTATATTCCATCGATTTGACTCATGTGTGGGATATCATGGTGTGGGGCGTTTCGTCTATTACCATCTGGTGGACCTGATGGACTTACATGACATTCATGGACTTGGTCGCATTTCTTCTGGCTGCTTACTATCCAAGAACGAGTGGACACCACTGCATGTGTTTGCGTTTTTTGTTGTCATATCATCTATCTATGTAATGCAATTATGTGCATTTTATGCATGTACCTATACTCTGCACTTATATGTAACTAATTATTTCATATATTTTCACCTTATTTATTATATTCATTCATTTTTTGTTCACTTTTCTTTTTATTTATTAGCCTTTCATCATCACTATTCGTTACTTTTTACACTTCTTTCACACATTCACATTCCTCACTTTTCACATTATTTTCACTTACGTTTTACACCCCTTCCCCCACTCCCTCCCTTTTCCTCTCCCTCCCCCTTCCCCCACTCCCTCCCTTCTCTTCCCCTTCCCCCCCCTATACCTAATTTTTTATATATATATTCTCTTCACATCACACTTTTCATTGATTCTTGTTTTCCTTCACTTTTTGCATTTCTTCTACATATATACATATATATATATACATACTTGGGGGCGGTACGCACTGTCGCCATGCTGCCATGGATACCCGCGGCCCCTGTGTCTCTATGTGGCCCTCCCTTGGTCACATGACAGGGGGGTCGCGGCTGCCCTTGGTCATCGTGGCGTCATATGCTTCATTCCACGCCTCCTCTACCATTCCGGAGCAGGCAGTATGCGGCGTGTGTTCCCGTGTCCTGTGCTGTCTCCGTGATGACCGCGTCTATCATGTGCCCTGTGGTTCGGGACCACGTGTCCTACGTGTGTCTCGTGACTGCGGGTCACGTGACGTGGTTGCTGCGGTGACGCGCGGACGCTGGGGCTTGCGTCGCATCGCGCCATGCCTCCTCCTGGATTATTGGTCCATTCACACACGCCCCCTACATGATTGGTTTGGGGCTTACATCGTGTCATACTACGCCCCCTCTCCTGTGATTGGTCTATCACCACACGCCCTCTTATATGATTGGTCCCTATCTCCTTTTATACTTCCTGTTTGCCTGGTATCTTCACCCCCTGACGAAGGCGCTTGCCGAAACGCGCGTCGGGGTGGACGCGTGTCCTGCGTGTGGGAGCCTCTTACTACATAATTGTAGGTATATTTTCACCATTTACCAATTATGCTAGGATAGTTATCTACTTTAGGTACACATTGATCTATTTTCAGGCACTTGCATTGATGATTTCTTGATTAAGGCATTGATATTCTCTGCCCTGTCTCCCTAGTATATATATATTGACCAACATATATTATGCATTGATGCTGCTATTTACTTGTTATATACTGTTATGTATACTCTGTACACAATCTTGGGATAGACATCAAAATATCCATAGCACTGACACTTTTTAATATATCTCTTGTGCACCTTATTTATATTTCACTATTTCCTAATTATCCTATCTATTTATAGACTATCTATTCAATCATCATGATATAATATTTCCCCCTTTCTTCTATTTTTCTCTCCCACATGGAATATCATATCGGACACTCGCCCCTGTTTTTAGATGCTTTTAGTTTATTTTTATCATGTATTTGATCTGCTATTCATTGTTGTCACCTGTTGTTAATTAATAATAAATATGGAATTATTCACTACACTTTGATATTTTGGACTTTATGGTCGGCTTCCTTTTCCCCCCTTCTTCTTTTAGTGTGTGTGGTGCGTACGGCGTATACAGTGTGTGTGGTGCGTACGGCGTATACAGTGTATGTGTTGTGCATACGGCGTATACTGTGTGTGTGGTGCGTACGGCGTATACAGTGTGTGTGGTGCGTACGGCGTATACAGTGTGTGTGTGTGGTGCGTACGGTGTATACAATGTGTGTGTGGTGCGTACGGCATATACAGTGTGTGTGTGTGTGTGTGTGTACGGAGTATACAGTGTGTGTGTGTGTGTGTGGTGTGTACGGTGTATACAGTGTGTGTGTGTGTGTACGGCGTATACAGTGTGTGTGTGTGTGTGGTGTGTACGGCGTATACAGTGTGTGGTGGTGCGTACGGCGTATACAGTGTGTGGTGGTGCGTACGGCGTATACAGTGTGTGTGGTTCGTATGGCGTATACAGTGTGTGTGGTGCGTACGGCGTATACAGTGTGTGTGGTGCGTACGGCGTATACAGTGTGTGTGGTGCGTACGGCGTATACAGTGTGTGTGGTGCGTACGGCGTATACAGTGTGTGTGGTGCGTACGGCGTATACAGTGTGTGTGGTGCGTACGGCGTATACAGTGTGTGTGGTGCGTACGGCGTATACAGTGTGTGTGGTGCGTACGGCGTATACAGTGTGTGTGGTGCGTACGGCGTATACAGTGTGTGTGGTGCGTACGGCGTATACAGTGTGTGTGGTGCGTACGGCGTATACAGTGTGTGTGTGGTGCGTACGGAGTATACAGTGTGTGTGTGTTGCATGCGGCGTATACAGTGTGTGTGTGTGTGTGTGTGGTGTGTACGGAGTATACAGTGTGTGTGTGGTGCGTACGGCGTATACAGTGTGTGTGGTGCGTACGGAGTATACAGTGTGTGTGTGTGTGTGGTGCGTACGGCGTATACAGTGTGTGTGTGGTGCGTACGGCGTATACAGTGTGTGTGGTGCGTACGGAGTATACAGTGCGTGTGTGTTGCGTACGCCGTATACAGTGTGTGTGGTGCGTATGGAGTATAAAGTGTGTGTGGTGCGTACGCCGTATACATTGTGTGTGTGTGTGTGGTGTGTGTGTGTGTGTAAATTAACCTTAAAGAGTAAATCAACTTTTGGGACGTTTTTAATGTGGTTTAGGGTCATTAATTCTGAGCAGATTTGTGGGGACCCCAATCCTTTGCTCCTTTGCTTAAAAGACCCCCTAGAAGAGCGCAGCTCAGTAGATAGGAGAGTACACTGAGCGGAGCAAATGCAGCAGAAAGTCACAGTCATGTCTCCTCACCTCTTCACTTCTAAGAGATCTTCTGAGTGATCAGGGTCTCAGATTCGCACTAATCTGCTCAAAATTATAGGACCTAAATCATGTAATATATATCCCAAAATGTAAGTTACTTTTTAAACGTTTAATAGTTCCACTGCTTGCATCTAATCAGTACATTGGTTCCTATACGGTCCACAGTCTGATGATGACTGGTAACAACTCCCAGTATCTCCTTACCATTGCTAAGGACATACTGGGAGTTGTAGTTAAGTCCTCCATTCTCTGGAATTCCTATTGTTAGCAATGCCCTTCCTCCACCAATTGCAAATACAAAGGATCCATCCATGGGGTGAGATCTTGGGAATAATTGAATCGTTCCTACATTTAAAAAAAAAATAAATCTCCTATTCTTAATAAAAACCGTATTTTTTGGGCTATAAGATGCACTTTTTTCCTCCAAAATTTTGGAGGAAAGTGGGGGTTGCGTCTTATAGTCCGAATACTATATTATTGTATGGCCGCATGGTGGTGGGTGTGGGGGAGCCACAGGGGTGGATTAAGAGTAGCAAGTGCCCCGGGCAGTTTAGAAGGCACGGCCCCCACCCCCACACACACATGCACATATACCTGTATGTATCACATGTCACATGATCCCCTGTGATAGATCATGTGATAGTTCACGTGAAATTAATTTGGCACAATATTAATTATAATAATTTTTTTTAGGCTGTGTGCCCACTACGCGTTTTTTAAGCTTTTCCGAAGCGGCAATTCCGCTGCAGAAACGCTTAAAAAACGCTTGGTAGAAGGCCTGCCATGTTCCCCAATGATAATCCGCATGTGCTGTGCACATGCTGCGGAAATTTCCGCTGCGGATTATCATTGCGGAAAAATCCGCAGCAATAACAATTATTTTGCGGAAGCGTGGCGCTTTCGCCGCCACTGACTTGCATTGGAACACATGGAATCCGCATCACTGCATCTGTACATGCAGATTCCATGCGTTTCAATGTGCGGATGGTACCCGGGTTTGGAGAAAAGGAGACTCTCCTCCAGACCAGGGTACCATAGAACCTGTAAAAAAAGAATAAAATAAAAAATAAATATTATACTTACCTTCTGATGGCCCCTGATGTCTTTATCCGATGCGTCCTGGCTTGCCGGCAGCTCGCGATGGTCTGAAAAGGACCTGCCATGATGTCATTTAGTCATGTGACGGGTCACGCGACCGCTGACGTCGGAAGGCCATCAGAAGGTAATTATATATTTATTTTTTACCATTCTTTTACGGTCACACTGGTTGCATGGATTTATATAGTGTGACCAAGTTGTCAAGTACTTTCCAAGTGATGCTAAAATCGCTTGGAAAGCGCTTGTCAACCCGCATGCGGAAATGCATGTGAAGAACGCTTCACATCCGCATGTCCCTGGCAGGTAATTTTATGACTCAATATTGAGCACACGTAACCATCTATACACAGCAGGAGGCCGCACTGCGCCATCCATACACAGCGGGAGGCCGCACATAGCCATCTATACACAGCAGGAGGCCGCACGTAGCCATCTATACACAGCGGGAGGCCGCACGTAGCCATCTATACACGGCAGGAGGCCGCACGTAGCTATCTATACACAGCACGGAGCCGCACGGTGCCATCTATACACAGCAGGAGGCCGCACGGTGCCATCTATACACAGCAGGAGGCCGCACGGTGCCATCTATACACAGCAGGAGGCCGCACGGTGCCATCTATACACAGCAGGAGGCCGCACGGTGCCATCTATACACAGCAGGAGGCCGCTCGGTGGCATCTATACACAGCAGGGAGCCGCACGGTGCCATCTATACACAGCGGGAGGCCGCACGGTGCCATCTATACACAGCGGGAGGCCGCACGGAGCCATCTATACACAGCGTGAGGCAGCACGGAGCCATCTATACACAGCGTGAGGCAGCACGGAGCCATCTATACATGGCAGGAAGCCGCATGTAGCCATCTATACACAGCGGGAGGCCGCACGTAGCCATCTATACACAGCGGGAGGCCGCATGGTGCCATCTATACACAGCGTGAGGCCGCACGTAGCCATCTATACACAGCGTGAGGCAGCATGGAGCCATCTATACACAGCGGGAGGCCGCACGGCGCCATCTATACACAGCATGAGGCAGCACAGCGCCCCCCCCCAGAGACAGCAGGAGGCCACACAGCGCCATCTATACTCAGCAGGAGGCCGCACGCAGTCACGCACACACACAAACATATACAGACATATACATACACGCATAAACACATTTGAAACACAAAAATACATATAAACCGACATCACACAATGATATCTGCCTGCACACACATACATACATACACATACACACAGACACACACAGACAGACAGACACACACACACTCACCATCCCCCGGCTCGGCTCCAGTCCTCCTGGCTCCTGCTCCTCTCCGGTGGTAAGTAGCAGTGCAGGCCGGGCGCGCACTGCGTGACGTCACAGCTAGGAGACACCGCCGGGCCAGCAGAGGGAAGTTAACTGCTGCAGTGCTGGCCCGGCCGAAGAAGAAGCAGCGGTTCTGCACTGCTGCTGGGGGAGTGGTCCGGGGTCCCCCCACTGCCACTGTCTGCCGGTATGTGCCGCGGGGCTGCACATATAATGAGGGCAATCCGGCCATGGAGACCGGAGGCCCCGGGCGGTAGCCCGGATTGCCCTCATTATAATCCACCTATGGGGAGCCGCAGCGGGGGATCAGCGGGGCACAGGATTTTACAAATCGCAGAAAACCCATTTGATGTTAATTGTTTGGGCTTTTCTCATGCGCCGAGCATCACTCACGAGGAAAACAAGCTTCAAAGACAAATGAGAGGAGACAGTCCATGCATTATGTGTCACGGTGGCGTGTCATTACCAACCCCCTTGCTGCAGCGCTCCCTAAATTCCCCACAATGTAGAAAAACCTTGTCCACACGTCACGGCTCTGAGCTGACTAGTCCTGGAGGATCGTGAGGTTCCTTCCTTACATCTCTCCTCAATTATCTCGGCTTCTGTAAAATAGGCCGAGTCTAATGGGATGAAAGATGCGGCTGCAGAATAAAGGTTCTCTGGCATTTATCTACTCTGTGATCACCGTTCCTAATCCAATCATGGAGGCGTTCCTGGCTGTTACAAGGAATTAGTAGGATTACTAAAGTGTGACAGGCGAGGGTACAGCGCCTGTGCCGGTCATGGATTCTCAATAGAGGTGGCTGGGAATGGTCGCTCTCCACTGAAATGATCGGGAGGTGCACATACTTCCCACAAGAAAGCACTTGAATTGTCAAGGTCAATCTATTCTATAGCTGTAACTTTAGCCTTAAAGGAACTGATACAGTGGGTTACATCTGGTGCCCGGGGGGCAGTGTTTGGTATACTCTGTGACCCTCTGAAGAAGCTAAAAAAGTGAAACGCGTGTTTAGGAGAGTGGCAGGCACATAATGGGTAAGGATCTCCTCATTACTGGTACTCAGGCGCAAAATATGTAGAATTTACACTACACTAGGGATGAGCGAACCCCGTGGATGTTCGGTTTCGACCAAACTTTAGTCCAAAGTTCGGTTCGGGTACCAGAACTTGAACCCAAACCCCATAGAAGTCAATGGAGACACAAACTTTGATGCTGTAAAATGGTTGTAGTAAGGGCTAGGAGGTCTCTCACTCTTAAAACGGACTTGTCAGTGTTCGGAGTTCAGCATTGGACACTAGGTGTCCGGTATGAACCCCAAACTTTACAGTTCGGGTTCGCTCATCTCTACACAACACTCGTTATACTGTTGTACTGATCCATTACACGTCTAGTCCTTGTGATTGACTATATATTCATTGTTGAGGACGCTCTTGCAGATGTGTCTAATCTCTGATGTCACGCCATCTGGAGGCTGAATCTTGAACTAAGTGCTCTTGTAATACAGTCTTTAATATTACGATAATATAATATATACTGTATACTGTACAATAGCTTTCTGACCCCGTTACACAGTTTTTGAGCACTTGAGCTGAAGTTGTTAAAGCTCAATTGGTGTTTTGCATAGTCTGAGGGGGCTATAGGTGTAATTCTGCTGAGATTTTGACTTCGATGCGTGTTGCAGTTACATTGGCATAATACTCTGTTCCATGTACAATATTATGTAGAACAGAGTTTTGATTCTAAATGGACTGTAGATAAAACAGTATGTCCTGGAACAGTACCAATACACATGCTCTGTAACTTGCCATCCACTCTTTTGGAGTGGACGATTGCTCTTTATCAGCATTCTGTCAGCACTATAGGTCCTGGGACATCCCTTCTCTCATTACTCAGCATGTATTGCTTCCGCCATTGCTTAATGAAATGCCTGCAATTAACTGAAAGACTGAATCTCTGTTAAGCCTGCATATACAGTTTGACAGGCAGGAGCAGAGAGACGAAGGCCAAGCCCCACTTCCGGTAATCCATATAGGGGGGTTTCTGCTGCTAGAGACAAATTACACTTAGACAGAAGGGAGACCCTACCGGCCGACACTTTTAGGTTATCTAACCCCTGAAAAGTAACTCCAACTTAATTGAACTTTATAAAGGGATTTTGCACATTATCTGTCGAATGAGATCAAGTACAGGGACCATTTAATTTGTATTAGGGTTCAACTCACCTGCAAACACCATGGGTTTCGCAGGCTTAAAGCCGGGCAGAGCCACTGGCTGCTTCAGTAAATGCAGAGTGTCTCCTATTTGTGCTTCCTGTGCGTCCTTCATCCCAGCCATTAGATAACCTACTTGCACAGCATATCTTAGAAGCAATGAGAGCAATATATATTCACAATTAGTGCAGATTCATCAAATTCTACATTGAATATCAGGTACAAATCTACCATAAAAGAAAGCAGCAACGGCTCTGAGACCCAGCACTGCATGAGTTCACTACAGCTATATACAGCTGGCACTAGAGGGCGCTCACTGGAGACAGACTTCTACTGCTGCGGTTGGGTACAATACTAGCTGTACATAATCACAGGTCAACAGCTCCCCCTGGTGGTGGCTGCATGCAGCAAAAATAGTATTTCATCTAGTTACATTCATTTAAGTCAGAAATGCTGTGACATTAGTCAGCACTAGTGTTGAGCATTCCGATACTGTAATATCAGGTATCGGCCGATATTCGCGGTATCGGAATTCCGATACTTAATTCCGATACTTTTACAATATCGGATACCGGAATCGGAAGTTCCCATAATGCCTGCGCTCTGCAGTGTCTGTGAAGGATGACAAGTTGGATGGCAGCGCTCAGCTGAGATCCAGCCTGTCATCAGAATGCCATCCCAGCGGGGGAGAATTCTCCTGATCGTTTAAAAGCCGGCGCGCGGTAAAAAGCCGCCGGCTTTTAAACAATCACACAGCCCCATACTGCTTCCCCGCAGCCTCCCACCCCGATCCTCCGCTCCCCTCGCCACCTCCAATCCCAATCGTAAATTAGGACCGGGCGGGGAGCGCAGCACCAAGGAGCGAAGGACCCGGGCGGGGAAGCCGGCAGTGAAAAGACTTCACCGCCGGCTTTCCCGTTCTGTGCTGCGCTTTCCCGCCGGTTATTTCAAATGAACAGCTGAGGTATCAGGTGATGCTGATCAGCTGTTCATTTGAAGTCGCCGCGTTGCCCTCAGAGGGTTCATGTGAGTTCATGCTTGACTGCATGAACTCACATGAACTTTCCCACGGCCGCACAGGTCAGCCTCACCTCCCAGACCCGTCATGATTAGTGTGTGCGCGGTGTCTGTGCGATGTGTGCGGGTGTGTGCGTGCAGGCAGACATAGGCCGATGTGACACTACTACTCCCATCGGCCTATGTCTGTCCCCCGTCCACTCCTGCCAGCAGGATCAGCTCGATGGGAGCAGTAGTTCCCATCAGCCTGATCCTGCTATTTAAATTGCCCTACTGTGTCCCCAATAAATGTTAAATACATGTCATTGGTGGCCAGTGGTTACCTAAAAGAAATTAGTTCATACATTACCTGTCCCCGCCGATCGCCACCTAAAATAAAGTAAAAAATAAAAAACTACACCTATACTCACCAAGACACCTAATTCCCCGAAGCCATCGATCTCCTGTAATAAAATATAAAATAATAAACCACAACCTTATCCTTACCCCTCCGTAGTAGTCCACGAGTGTCCCACGAAGATCTCCAGTTCAGAGCAGCCACATAGAATGTGACCGCTCTGAACCGCTGCCGCCGCTAGAATGACAGCATAAGCGGGTTCACCGGAGTTCAGGCAGCGCTGCTCCGGTTAGCTGCTTTACGGCCCTGCTGTATAGTGAGAAATTCCCACGGTACAGCAGTGCCGTAAAGGAGGTCTCCGGAGCTGCGCTGCCTGAATGCACTCCGGTGACCTCAGTCAGTGGCTCCCGCTGCCGGGAGCGGACGTGTTCCCGGCAGCGTGAGCTTACAGCAGCCATGCACAGCTGTGACCATCTCCAGATGTGACAGCTGTGCATGGGAGATCAGCGCAGGAACGTGGACAGGTAACTATTATTTTTAGTAAACTAAGAATTAAATAAAATTGTGTGTTTTATTTCAAATAAATTATTTTTTTCTGGGTGTAGTGCGTGTTTTTTCTTTTTAACACTTTGTAGGTTAGTAATGGGGGTGTCTTATAGACGCCCATCATTACTAACCTGGGCTTCATGGCAGCTGGCGCTGACATGAACCCCACCACTATTACCCCCTGCCACCGCACCAGGGCAGCGTGGAAGAGCGAGGCTAAGTGCCAGAGTTGGCGCATCCTATGGATGCGCCATTTCTGGGGCGGCTGACGACTGGTGTTTCTAGCCTGGGAGGGGGCCAATATTCATGGCACCCTTCCTGGGCTATTAATATCAGCCCCCAGCTGTCTGCCTAGCCTTTGCTAGCTATTAAAATAGGGGGGACCCCACGTCATTTTTTTTGGGGGGGTCCCCCATTTTAATAGCTAGTAAAGGCTAGGTATTCAGCTGGGGGCTGATATTAGTAGCCTGGGAAGCTCCGTGGGTTTTACCCCCTTCCCAGGCTTCAAACATCTGCCCCAGCCGTCTGCTTAACCTCCGCTAGAGACTAAAATTATGGGGGATCCCACGCCATTTTTTTTTTAAATAAATCCATTATTTTAACACTAAATGACATTTGAGGAGTTAATAAAGATGCAGTCCCTAAATTATTATTTATTTTTTAATTAATTTTTCCCAAAACTTTTGACGTGGGCTTCGCCATATTTTTGTATGCCAGCCAGGTACAGCATCCAGCTTCTATGAACGCGCCATTTTCCGGGGCGGCTGCGGACTGCAATTTTCAGCGGGGGGCAGAAAGCTTGGGCCTCCCTGCGCTGCAGATTCCATCCCCCAGCTGCCTAGTTGTACCTGGCTGGACACAAAAATAGGGAGAAGCTCCACGTTTTTTTTTTTTTAATTATTTCATGAAATTCATGGAATAATTAAGAAAAAAAGGGCTTCCCTATATTGTTGTGTCCAACCAGGTACAAATAGGCAGCTGGTGGTTGGGGGCAGCCCGTTCCTGCCTGCTGTACCTGGCTGGACCCAAATATAGTGCAAAGCCCCACGTCAATTTTTTTTTAATTATTTCAGGAAATTCATGAAATAATTAAAAAAAAATTATGTGGGGCTTCGCCCTATATTTGTGTCCAGTCAGGTACAGCAGGCAGGAATGGGCTGCCCCCAACCACCAGCTGCCTATTTGTACCTAGCCGGACACAACAATATAGGGAAGCCCTTTTTTTCTTAATTATTCCATGAATTTCATGAAATAATTAAAAAAAAAAATACGTGGGGCTTCGCCCTATTTTTGTGTCCAGCCAGGTACAACAAGGCAGCTGGGGGCTGGAATCCGCAGCGCAGGGAGGCCCAAGCTTTCTGGGCCCCACCCGCTGCAAATTGCAGTCCGCAGCCGCCCCGGAAAATGGCGCGTTCATAGAAGCGCCATCTTCTGGCGCTGTACCCAACTCATCCAGGGCCCTGGTGCGGTGGCTCACTGGGTAATAAAGGGGTTAAGGCCAGCTTGGCATTATCAGCTGGCCCTAAGCCCGAAATTCATGGGGTCACGCCAATATTGGACATGACCACCATGAATTTCTAGTAAAGTATTTAAAAAAAACACAAACACCCAGAAAAAAGTCCTTTAATTGAAATAAAGACACAATTCTTTATTGTTCTAAATTAAACCATACTTACAGTCACGCCCATTCCATCTGAAGCCAACGATCTCCTGCAATAAAAGTAAAATAATAAAGCAACCTCATCCTTACCTTTCCATGGTTCCCAGGACAGCTTCAGCTCTGCTACATCGAGATGACAGGCTGGACCGCAGCAGAACGCTGCCATCCAGCCTGTCATCCTGCAGACACTGAGAAGCGCAGGCATGCTTGTGCTCCTCAGTGTCTCGCTGTGACGGCATCCAGATGAGCGGAGGTCATGTCCAATGAACTCAGCTCACCTCATGCACGTCACTGACAGCGTGGGAAAATTCTCCTGCACTCAGCGCTTCAGCGTGAGAATTTTCCCACGCTGTCAGTGACGTGCATGAGGTGCGCCGAGTTCATTGGACATGACCTCACCTCATGCACGTCACTGACAGCGTGGGAAAATTCTCACGCTGAAGCGCTGAGTGCAGGAGAATTCTCCCACGCTGTCAGTGACGTACATGAGGTGAGCCGAGTTCATTGTCGGCTCATCTGGATGCCGTCACAGCCAGACACTGAGGAGTGGAAGTATGCCTGCGCTTCTCAGTGTCTGCGGGATGACAGGCTGGATGGCAGCGTTCTGCTGCGGTCCAGCCTGTCATCTCGATGTAGCAGAGCTGAAGCTGTCGTGGGAACCATGGAAAGGTAAGGATGAGGTTGGTTTATTATTTTTCTTTTATTGCAGGAGATCGTTGGCTTCAGCTGGAATGGGCGTGATGGTAAGTATGGTTTAATTTAGAACAATAAAGAATTGTGTGTTTATTTCAATTAAAGGACTTTTTTCTGGGTGTTTGTGTTTTTTTTAAATACTTTACTAGAAATTCATGGTGGTCATGTCTAATATTGGCGTGACCCCATGAATTTCGGGCTTAGGGCCAGCTGATAATGCCAAGCTGGCCTTAACCCCTTTATTACCCAGTGAGCCACCGCACCAGGGCCCTGGATGAGTTGGGTACAGCGCCAGAAGATGGCGCTTCTATGAACGCGCCATTTTCCGGGGCGGCTGCGGACTGCAATTTGCAGCGGGGGGGGGGGGGGGGCAGAAAGCTTGGGCCTCCCTGCGCTGCAGATTCCAGCCCCCAGCTGCCTAGTTGTACCTGGCTGGACACAAAAATAGGGAGAAGCTTCACGTTTTTTTTTTTAAATTCATAAAATTCATGGAATAATTAAGAAAAAAAGGCCTTCCCTATATTGTTGTGTCCGGCTAGGTACAAATAGGCAGCTGGTGGTTGGGGGCAGCCCGTTCCTGCCTGCTGTACCTGACTGGACATAAATATAGGGCGAAGCCCCACATCAATTTTTTTTAATTATTTCATGAATTTCCTGAAATGATTTAAAAAAAATTGACGTGAGGCTTCGCACTATATTTGTGTCCAGTCAGGTACAGCAGGCAGGAACGGGCTGCCCCCATCCACCAGCTGCCTATTTGTATCTGGCCGGACACAACAATATAGGGAAGCCCTTTTTTTCTTAATTATTTCATGAATTTCATGAAATAATTTAAAAAAAAAAATACGTGAAGCTTCTCCCTATTTTTGTGTCCAGCCAGGTACAACTAGGCAGCTGGGGGCTGGAATCTGCAGCGCAGGGAGGCCCAAGCTTTCTGCCCCCCCCCCCGCTGAAAATTGCAGTCCGCAGCCACCCCGGAAAATGGCGCGTTCATAGAAGCTGGATGCTGTACCTGGCTGGCATACAAAAATATGGCGAAGCCCACGTCAAAAGTTTTGGGAAAAATTAATTAAAAAATAAGTAATAATTTAGGGACTGCATCTTTATTAACTCCTCAAATGTCATTTAGTGTTAAAATAAAGGATTTATTTTAAAAAAAATTGACGTGGGGCTTCGCACTATATTTGTGTCCAGCCAGGTACAGCAGGCAGGAACAGGCTGCCCCCAACCACCAGCTGCCTATTTGTACCTGGCCAGACACCACAATATAGGGAAGCCCTTTTTTAAAAAAATTATTTCATGAAATAATTAAAAAAAAATTGACGTGGGGCTTCGCACTATATTTGTGTCCAGCCAGGTACAGCAGGCAGGAATGGGCTGCCCCCAACCACCAGCTGCCTATTTGTACCTGGCCGGACACAACAATATAGGGAAGCCCTTTTTTTCTTAATTATTCCATGAATTTCATGAAATAATTAAAAAAAAAAATGCGTGGGGCTTCGCCCTATTTTTGTGCCCAGCCAGATACAACTAAGCAGCTGGGGGCTGGAATCCGCAGCGCAGGGAGGCCCAAGCTTTCTGGGCCACCCCCGCTGCAAATTGCAGTCCGCAGCCGCCCCAGAAAATGGCGCGTTCATAGAAGCGCCATCTTCTGGCGCTGTACCCAACTCATCCAGGGCCCTGGTGCGGTGGCTCACTGGGTAATAAAGGGGTTAAGGCCAGCTTGGCATTATCAGCTGGCCCTAAGCCCGAAATTCATGGGGTCACGCCAATATTAGACATGACCACCATGAATTTCTAGTAAAGTATTTAAAAAAACACAACACCCAGAAAAAAGTCCTTTAATTGAAATAAACACACAATTCTTTATTGTTCTAAATTAAACCATACTTACCATCACGCCCATTCCAGCTGAAGCCAACGATCTCCTGCAATAAAAGTAAAATAATAAAGCAACATCATCCTTACCTTTCCATGGCTCCCACGACAGCTTCAGCTCTGCTACATCGAGATGACAGGCTGGACCGCAGCAGAACGCTGCCATCCATCCTGTCATCCCGCAGACACTGAGAAGCGCAGGCATACTTCCACTCCTCAGTGTCTGGCTGTGACGGCATCCAGATGAGCCGAGGTCATGTCCAATGAACTCAGCTCACCTCATGTACGTCACTGACAGCGTGGGAAAATTCTCCTGCACTCAGCACTTCAGCGTGAGAATTTTCCCACGCTGTCAGTGACGTGCATGAGGTGAGCTGAGTTCATTGGACATGAACTCGGCTCATCTGGATGACGTCACAGAGAGACACTGAGGAGCGCAAGCATGCCTGCGCTTCTCAGTGTCTGCGGGATGACAGGCTGGATGGCAGCGTTCTGCTGCGGTCCAGCCTGTCATCTCGATGTAGCAGAGCTGAAGCTGTCCTGGGAACCATGGAAAGGTAAGGATGAGGTTGCTTTATTATTTTTCTTTTATTGCAGGAGATCGTTGGCTTCAGCTGGAATGGGTGTGATGGTAAGTATGGTTTAATTTAGAACAATAAAGAATTGTGTCTTTATTTCAATTAAAGGACTTTATTCTGGGTGTTTGTGTTTTTCTTTAACTTTGACTATGGGGTTAGTAATGGGGGTGTCTTATAGACGCCTCTCCATTACTAACCTGGGCTTGATGTCAGCTGGCATTATAAGCTGACATCAACCCCAACACTATTACCCCCTGCCACCGCACCAGGGCAGCGTGGAAGAGCGAGGCTAAGTGCCAGAATTGGCGCATCCTATGGATGCGCCATTTCTGGGGCGGCTGACGGCTGGTGTTTCTAGCCTGGGAGGGGGCCAATATTCATGGCACCCTTCCTGGGCTATTAATATCAGCCCCCAGCTGTCTGCCTAGCCTGTGCTAGCTATTAAATTAGGGGGGACCCCACGTTATTTTTTTTGGGGGGTTCCCCCATTTTAATAGCTAGTAAAGGCTAGGTATTCAGCTGGGGGCTGATATTAGTAGCCTGGGAAGCTCCGTGGGTATTACCCCCTTCCCAGGCTTCAAACATTTGCCCCAGCTGTCTGCTTAACCTCCGCTAGAGCCTAAAATTAAGGGGAACCCCACGCCAATTTTTTTTTAAATAAATCCTTTATTTTAACACTAAATGACAAGTACAGTAATCAACACTATTACTGTACTTCATATATATGTGACTGACATGTTTCTATCTATCTAATCTATGTGTGATTCTCTATTCTTTCTATTCTAAATTGTCGGGTACAGATGCTGAATTGCCGGCCGGCTTTCTTAAAGAGACGGTGCATGAAAACACTATTATTTTTTTAAATAAATCCTTTACACTAAATGACAAGTACAGTAAGCAACACTGTCACTGTACTTCTTATATATGTGGCTGACATGTTTCTATCTATCTAATCTATGTGTGAAGCTCTATTCTGTCTGTTATAAATTGTCGGGTACCGCTGCTGAATTGCCGGCCGGCTTTTTTAAAGAGACGGTGCACGAAAACACTAATATTTTTTTTAATAAATCCTTTACACTAAATGACAAGTACAGTAAGCAACACTGTCACTGTACTTCATATATATGTGACTGACATGTTTCTATCTATCTAATCTATGTGTGATGCTCTATTCTTTCTGTTGTAAATTGTCGGGTACCGGTGAATGCCGCTGCTGAATTGCCGGCTTTTCATGTCATTCTGCATTATTCTTAGTTGTTTTCCTTCATGTAGAATTAACCTACAAGGAAAGAAAGGGTTTATTTTCATTCCGATATTTCTGTCCCATTGACTTGCATTGGTTTCCGGTATCGGAATCGGCGATATCCGATACTTTTTGGGTATCGGCCCGATCCAATCCGATACGATATTTCCTGATATCGGAAGGTATCGCTCAACACTAATGTGGAGCCATCATACTATAGAGACCATTATATGCGGGGCTCATCTGTCACGCAAGGTGTGGGAAAGACTTAGTGCAACACAGAGTGAAGAGGGAAAGTGAGCCCAGATACTAGGGAAATAGGGGAGTGAAGACCTCCTAGTCGGGTCTAGTGTCAACCTGTCTCAACTACCGTCCCTATATTGGCTCTTCACCAATCGCCGCATGCGTGCCTCTCCCTGACTTTCCCTGGCATATGGCTAAGGCTAGGGAAGGAAGGAGATGAGCACTAGATGATCTCCACTAAACTCTATAGACAACAAGGGTAGACAAACAGGGGGGAATTGTTTAGCCTTAGACGACTCCAAACAAATGCGCACATGGCCTCAAGCTCCAGAGAGGACAAAGTACTGCTCTTGCTAAAGCCTCACAAGTAGTAATGAATATCGCCAGCACCTCCCTCTCAGAAACACCAGGTAGTTATACACCCAGGTCAGGGAGCGAATTAGCCAGAGGGAGGTAGTCGCTGAGTCCTAGAGACAACCAGCCTCTAAGAAGATGTCTGTAATGCCAAATGTAGAGATCTCCTTCAACCAACTGCAGGGCGACTGTATGTCATGGTCATCAACCCTTACTGGGGGTGGTGGTAGAGGCGAGGGCTCAAGAGGTTCCTCATATTTTTTAAGTAAGGACCTATGGAACACATTGTGGACTTTAAGGGCCTGAGGAAGTTCAAGACAAAACTCTGCTGGGTTGATGACGGCGGTTATTTTATAGGGACCAATAAACCTAGGTCCCAACTTCCAAGAAGGAACTTTCAATCTTATATTCCTGGTACACAACCACACAAAGTCATTCACATTCAGGTCCAGACCTGGCAAGCGTTTTCTGTCAGCCATACATTTATACCTGTCTCCCATCATCTTTAAATTACTCAGCACACCCTGCCATACCGAGGAGAGCGATGAAGCAAACCGTTCCTCCTCAGGAACTCCTGAAGTTCCTCACCCACTAAAAGTACCAAACTGTGGGTGATAACCGTATGCACCGAAGAACGGTGACCTGCCAGTGGATTCTTGACGATGATTATTAATGGCAAATTCTGCCAGCAGTAGGTAGGATGCCCAATCCTCATTTTCAGAAACGAAACAACTGGGGTAGGTCTCCAAATTCTGATTGACAAGCTCAGTCAGTCCATTCGACTGAGGGTAGAAGGCAGAGGAAAAGGACAGCTGCACCCCCAGTCGAGAACAGAATGCCTTCCAGAACTAGGAAACAAACTGGGTCCCCCGATCTGACACGAGGGAACCCTGTGAAGCTTCACTATCTCATTTATGAACACCTGAGCAAATGTCTTGGCATTTGGAAACGCAGTTAATGAGACAAAATTAACCATTTTACTGAACCTATCTTCTACCACCAAAACCACCGTTTTGCCTGCAGAAACCGGTTGGTCAGTAATAAAATCCATGGACAAGTGTGTCCATGGCCTATTAGGAATAAGTAATGGAAGAAAAGTACTAGACGGAACGGGTATGCAAAACCTTACAACGGGCGCAAATACTACAAGCAGCTATGTGTTCAATTATGTCCCGATGCAACCCTGGCCACCAAAAATGATGAGAGAGGAGGCCCGCGGTTGCCTTACCATCTGGATGCCCAGCAAGCACAGCGTTATAATGTTCCTTAATTACTTTGCGGAACAGATTAGATGGTACAAATAACTTTCCTGAAGGGCAGGAGGCAAGGGCGTCCCCCTGAGCCTCCAACACCTCACCCTCCAGTTCAAGATAAAGTGCCGAAATGACTACCCCTTTCTGTAATATCGGGGCAGGGTTCTCATGGTCACCACCACCAGTGAATCTCCGGGACAAAGCATCAGCCTTGACGTTTTTGACCCACGGACGAAAAGTGACAACAAAATTGAACCTAGTAAAAAACAGTGACCATCTGGCTTGTCTAAGGTTGAGACGTTTAGCTAACTGGAGATATAACAGGTTCTTATGGTCAGTAATAACAGTAAAAGGATGGACAGCCCCCTCCAACCAATGTCGCCATTCATCGAACGCCAATTTGATCGCCAAAAGTTCCCTATTACCCACGTCATAATTTCTCTCAGCCGAAGACAATTTTTTAGAAAAGAATGCGCATGGAAGCCATTTACCACGGGACGAACCCTGAGACAACACAGCCACAACCCTGACATCCGACGCATCAACCTCCACAATGAAGGGTTGAGAAACAACGGATTGACTGAGTATAGGTGCAGTGGCAAAATGATTCTTTAAGGAAGAAAAAGCCTAGAGGGAAGCATCCGACCATTTGGAAAAATCAGACCCCTTCTTAGTCATGTCAGTAAGGGGTTTCACAATAACAGAGTAGTTTTGGATGAATTTACGGTAAAAATTAGTAAAGCCCAAAAAAACGTTGTAGAGCCTTCAGGTTCTCGGGACGTTCTCTGGATCCATCCAAAAACCCAAAGATGACAACAAGTACCCCAAAAACTGCACCTTCTGAACAGCGAAAACACATTTTTCTAGTTTGGCATAAAGTTTGTTATCCCTTAATATCTGGAGCACCTGATTAACATCCCCCCAATGAGTCTCAAAATCAGGTGAGTAAACCAAAATATTGTCCAGATAGACCACCACAAACCTCCCCACCAAATTATTATTATTATTATTTATTATTATAGCGCCATTTATTCCATGGCGCTTTACATGTGAAAAAGGGGTATAATAAAAGAACAATTACAATAATCTTGAACACAATGTCACAGCGACTGGTACAGGAGGAGCGAGGACCCTGCCCGCGAGGGCTCACAATCTACAAGGGATGGGTGAGGATACAGTAGGTGAGGGTAGAGCTGGTCGTGCAGCAGTATGGTGGAGCGGTGGTTACTGCAGGTTGTAGGCTTGTCGGAAGAGGTGGGTTTTCAGGTTCCTTTTGAAGGTTTCCACGGTAGGCGAGAGTCTGATACGTTGGGGTAGAGTTCCAGAGTAGAAGCACGGGAGAAATCTTGTATGCGATTGTGGGAGGAGGAGATAAGAGGGGAGTAGAGAAGGAGTTCTTGTGAGGATCGGAGGTTGTGTGCGGGTATGGAACGGGAGACTAGGTCAGAGATATATGGAGGAGACAGGTTGTGAATGGCTTTGTATGTCATGGTTAGGGTTTTGAACTGGAGTCTCTGAGCAATGGGGAGCCAGTGAAGAGATTGACAGAGAGGAGAGGCCGGGGAATAGCGGGGGGACAGGTTGATTAGTCGAGCAGCAGAGTTTAGGATAGATTGGAGGGGTGCGAGAGTGTTAGAGGGGAGGCCACAGAGCAGGAGGTTGCAGTAGTCAAGGCGGGAGATGATGAGGGCGTGCACTAGTGTTTTTGCAGATTCATGGTTGAGGAATGTGCGGATCTGGGAGATATTTTTGAGTTGGAGTCGGCAGGAAGTGGAAAGGGTTTGCATATGTGGTTTCAAGGAGAGTTCAGAGTCCAGGGTTCCCCCAAGGCAGCGAGCTTGAGGGACTGGGGAGAGTGGGCAGCCATTGACGTTAATAGTTGGTCAGTTGGGGGGTTGAATGAGATGGTGGAAAGATGATGAATTCTGTTTTGTCCATGTTAAGTTTTAGAAATCTGGAAGAGAAGAAGGATGAAATAGCAGATAGACATTGTGGGATTTTGGTTAGTAAGGAGGTGATATCGGGTCCAGAGAGGTAGATCTGTGTGTCATTGGAATAGAGGTGATAATGAAAGCCGTGAGACTCTATGAACTGTCCCAGGCCGAAGGTGTAGATGGAGAAGAACAGCGGTCCTAGAACTGAACCTTGGGGGACACTGACAGATAGGGGGCGAGATGAGGAGGTGGTGTGTGAGTGGGAGACACTGAATGTCCTGTCTGTTAGGTATGAGGAGATCCAGGATAGGGCCAAGTCTGTGATGCCGATAGATGAGGGAGTCTGTAGTAAGAGGGAATGGTCCACTGTGTCAAAGGCAGATGACAGGTATAGGAGGAGGACAGAGTAGTGTCGCTTAGATTTGGCGGTTAGTAGGTCGTTGGTGACTTTAGTCAGTGCAGTTTCAGTAGAATGGTGTGGTCGGAAACCAGATTGTAGGCGGTCAAAGAGGGAGCAGGATGAGAGGTGGGAGGACAGTTCAGAATGGACATGTTGTTCCAGTAGTTTTGAGGCATAGGGGAGAAGTGATATGGGGCGATAGCTAGACACAGAGGATGGGTCAAGGGAGGGCTTTTTGAGGATGGGTGTGATTGAGGTATGTTTGAAGCATGAGGGGAAGACACCAGTTGTTAGTGACAGGTTGAAGAGGTGGGCTAGGGCTGGGATGAAGATAGTGGTAAGGTTTGGGATGAGGTGGGACGGGATTGGGTCAAGTTTACAGGTGGTGAGGTGTGATTTGGAGAGTAAAGAGGAAAGTTGATCTTCAGAAATGGTGGAGGTGGTTTTGGAGGAAGAGGGTTGAGTAGGTGTGGGGAGGGGCTGTGGGGGCTTTAGGCAAAAGCTTTGTCTGATGGTGTCAATCTTCTGCTTGAAGAATGAGGCAAAGTCTTCGGCTGAAATAAGAGGAGAGGGAGGAGGCACTGGGGGATGGAGGAAAGAATTGAAGGTGTTGAATAGTTGTTTGGGGTTATGAGACAGGGAGGATATGAGAGATGCGAAGTATGTTTGTTTTGCTGCAGTGAGTGTGGACTTGAACGTAGTGAGGGACTGTTTGAATGCGATGAAGTGCTCATGGGAGTGGGACCTTTTCCATCTACGCTCAGAAACCCTGGAGGCCCGTCGCAGTTCTTTAGTTAGGCTGATGTGCCAGGGTTGTCTGTTGATTGTGCGAGCCTTGGTATGTGTGAGGGGGGCGACCGAATCGAGAGCTGCAGCGGTTGTGGTGTTGTATAAAGTGGCAGCAACATCTGCATCATGTAAGGAACTAATGTCTGTAAGAGGGAGGAGGGATTCAGAGAGTCAGTGTAGGTCAAGGTGTTTTGAGATTTCTGCGAGGGTATGCAAGTTTGTGGAGTGGGGATTGTTGCCCCGGGGAGGAGAGAGAAGAGCATGTGAGTAGGTTGTGGTCAGAAAGAGGGAGAGGTGAGTTAGAGAGGTTAGATAGGGAACAGAGGCGGGTGAAGATGAAGTCCAGTGTGTGGCCGTCTTTGTGGGTGGGTGTGGAAGACCACTGAGTAAGACCAAAGGAGGAAGTGAGGGATAGAAGCTTAGAGGCAGCTGAGAGGGAAGTGTCAATGGGGATGTTAAAGTCGCCCATGAGCATAGTGGGGATGTCAACGGAGAGGAAATGAAGTAGCCAAGTGGTGAAGTGGTCAAAGAAAGTGGTGGTTGATCCTGGGGAGCGGTAGATAACAGCCAGTTGGATGGGGAGTAGATGCGCACGCAGTGCACTTCAAAAGAGGGGAGAGTAATTGAGGGCGGCAGTGGGATATGGGTGAAGGAGCAGTTTTCTGAGAGGAGGAAACCTATTCCTCCACCGTGCTTGCCGGTGGGGCGGGGGGTATGGAAGAGGTGGAATCCGCCATACGAAAGTTCAGCAGGAGAGACTGTGTCGGAGGGGGTGAGCCAGGTTTCAGTGATGCCGAGGAAGGAAAGCTTGTTAGTGATGAAGAGATCGTGAATATAGGAAAGTTTGTTGCAGACGGAGCGAGCGTTCCATAGAGCTCCTATTAGTGGGACTGGGGAAGAGGGGGCTGGGCGGATGGGTATAAGGTTAGAAGGGTTACGAGAGTTTGGGATAGATCGTGGGTAGGAGGTGGAAGTGAGTGTAGGGATGTGGTGAGGAGGACCGGGATGTGGAGAGATGTCGCCGGCAGTAAGGAGGAGCAGAGAAAGCGTTAGTAACATAGTTTGTAAAGCCGAATAAAGACTTGCGTCCATCAAGTTCGACCTGTTAGTTCTGTAATTGCTAAAGTTGATCCAGAGGAGGGCAAAAACCCCAAATGATTTAGCCAATCTTCACCTGAGGAAAAATTCCCTCCCGACTCTGAAACCAGCAGTCAGAATAAATCCCTGTATCAACCTACTATTTTATTTTATTTTTAAGTATATGCTGAAATCTGCCTGGTATCTAGAAATGCATCCAGTCCCCGCTTGAACTGGTGTAGTGAATCCGACATTACCGTCTCCTCACTCAGTGAATTCCATATTCTCACTGCTCTTACCGTAAAGAACCCCTTCCTATGCTGGTGCTGAAACCTTTTCTCTGCCAGTCTTAGTGAATGCCCTCTTGTTACCGTAATATCCCTCCTTTTGAACAAATCCCGGGCAAGATCTCTATACTGTCCCCTAACATATTTGTACACATTTATTATGTCCCCCCTCAACCTTCTCTTTTCCAGGTTGAAAAGTCCTAGTTTTGCCAACCTCTCTGGGTATTGCAGTCCCTCCATTCCCTTTATTAATTTTGTTGCCCTCCTTTGTACCTTTTCAAGCTCATTTATATCCTTTCTATATATTGGGGCCCATAACTGAGCACAGTATTCCAAGTGTGGTCTGACCAGTGCTTTGTACAGTGGAAGAACAATGTTCTCATCCTTTGCAGCTATACCTCTTCTGATACATCCCATTACCCTGTTTGCCCTTACAGCAGCGGCCTGACTTTGGGCACTCCAATTTAGTTTGCTATCAATCAAGATGCCCAAGTCCTTCTCCATCTCTGAATTCCCCAATGATTTCCCATTCAGTGAGTACTGGTGACTTCCATTTTTCCTTCCCATATGTATGACCTTACATTTCTCCTCGTTAAACCTCATTTGCCATTTAATGCTCCACCTACCCAGCTTATCCAAATCCCTCTGTAGGTCTGCTCTGTCCGCTTTTGTATTAATTGTTTTACATAACTTTGTGTCATCTGCAAATATTGATATTTTACTATTTATCCCGTTGACTATGTCGTTAATAAAGATATTAAATAACATTGGGCCTAGTACAGACCCCTGTGGTACCCCACTAGTGACGCTTACCCATTCTGAGTATATTCCATTTATAACCACCCTCTGCCTTCTATCCCTTAGCCAGTTTGCTACCCACTTGCAAACATTTTCCCCCAGCCCCATCATTCTCATTTTGTATACCAACCTATTATGTGGCACGCTATCGAACGCTTTTGAGAAGTCGAGATACACGACATCCACTGGTTCCCCCTGATCTACTCGAGAGCTAATCTCCTCGTAGAAGTCAATCAGGTTTGTTTGGCAGGAGCGATTCCTCATGAATCCATGTTGGTTCGGGATTAAAAGATTATTAGCATCAAGATGCTCCGTAATTGCCTCTTTAATGAAGCTTTCAAAAATTTTGCCCACAACGGACGTCAGACTCACCGGCCGATAGTTTCCGGCGTCACTTTTCGCTCCCTTTTTGAATATTGGCACTACATTCGCCTGTCGCCAATCAAGTGGCACAGACCCAGTCTCAACAGAGTCCTTAAATATAAGATATAACGGTCTGTCTATCACATTACTTAGTTCCCTTAGTACCCGTGGGTGTATGCCATCAGGTCCTGGTGATTTGTTTATTTTAATGTTACTGAGGCGTTTCTGTACCCCAGCTTGGGTTAGATTTGTCATACTTAGTGGAGGATTAAGTTTGTCACTTCTCATTTCTCCTGTTAGTTCGATTTCCTTTGTGAAAGTTGTCGAAAAAAAATTATTTAATAGATTAGCTTTATCCTCATCTTTCTCTATGATTTTGCCTTCCTCACTTTTTATCGGTCCAATATTATCCGATTTAATCCTTTTACTATTTATATACGTAAAGAACAGTTTGGGATTTGATCTACTTTCCCTAGCAATACGTCTCTCTGTTTCCTCCTTCGCTATTTTTATTTGTTTTTTGCAGGTTCTCGTTTTTTCCTTGTAACACATTAGTGCCTCCTTACTGTTTTCCTGTTTTAATCTCTTGAATGCCTCTTTTTTGCTATTTAACGCCCCTTTTACGTTCTTGTTCAACCATATTGGTTTCCTCTTATTTCTGGCCCTTTTATTCCCATACGGTATATACCTCTTGCACTGAGTATTCAGAATTCTTTTGAAGGTTTCCCATTTACTATTAGCCATCTTCTTCCCCAGCACCGCTGCACCCTCCCCATTGAGGTGCAGCCGGTCCCTACGGTAGAGCCTGTAGCCGACCGCGAAGTCGGCCCAGTTCTCCATGAACCCAAACCCTTCTGCCTTGCACCAACTCTTTAGCCACTTATTCACCTCCCTAACCTCCTGTTGGCGCTCCTGTGTGGCTCGCGGGATTGGTAGTATTTCTGAGAAAACTACCTTGGAGGTCCTTGCCCTAAGCTTCCTACCTAGGTCCCTGAAATAATTTTTAAGGACCCTCCATCTACCACTCACTTTGTCATTGGTGCCGATGTGGACCATGACCGCTGGGTCTTCGCCAGCCCCACCCAGTAACCTGTCAACCCGATCCGCGATGTGCCGGACTCGAGCGCCAGGGAGGCAGCACACCGTTCGGCGATCCCGGTCTTTGTGACAGATTGCCCTGTCTGTCCCCCTAATAATAGAGTCACCCACTACCAGAACCTGTCTTGCCTGCCCTACACTTCCCCCCTCCCCCTCATTACTGGAGCATACACTCCCCCGGCGGTCAGAGGATCTGTCGTGCTCCAATAATGCCGGTTCTGAACCAGCCTTCCTATACTTCTTCCCTCTATCCCTCCTTACTGTTATCCAGCTCCCTGCCTGTTCAGCCTGCACTTCCCCTCTATGCTCCACCCCCAGTATTGACCCATTGAGTGTCTGCTCGGTGAGCAGCAAACTCCGTTCTATGTTGTCGATGCTCCTCAGTACCGCTATCTGAGCACTTAGATCCAGAATTTGGGCTTCCAAGTGCACGATATGCTCACATCTCTTGCAGCAGTATGGATCCTCGAGCGGGTGCTCACGGAATGCATACATTGCGCAAGATGTACACTGCACGGCTCCGTCCAACATGGACGTCATTCTAAATATGGGGATACAGTCAGTATATATATACAAGTACAAAACACAATTATTTATATATAGGTGTATGGACGGGGATCAATTAGGGATGTGCAAGTGTATCAATTAGATATCGGCGGGGGATCAGTTAAGTATGGACGGGGGATCAATTAAGTATCAAGTATGGACGGGGGAATCAGCTAAGTAGGTCAGGTGGATTAATTAAGTAAAAAGTAAAGTAAAGAAAGAATGAAATACAGTCAGCAATTCAGTCCTAAGTCCTCCCTTCCAAACTCCCTGAATCCAAAGTCACTGAAAAACAAGTCACACACTTACTTTCGTTCGCACTTACGCTCCGGACACACGCAGCTCGTTCACACTCGCAAACTAAGAGATTTAAAGTGGTTTTTTTTTTTTGTTTTTTTTTTCCTTTTCCAGCAATGTACCCTTCACCTCAATGCACTTCCAAAGGACTTGATGCCCAACCAGCTGCCCCTTATAAACCCTTAATTATGACCCCTTCCCCTTAATTAACCCCTTGTGAGTAAATCTACACCTCAGGATTTTAGTGCAATGTAGTTAACCCTTAAATACACAGGTAGTAAACTAAGAAACTAAAACTGTAGTGAGAAAATAGATTTTAAAAAGCCCAATAAATCTAAACAGGTAGAAAAGCACTCAGCAGATCACAATGCAGCACTCAGCGCAATTCACACAGGTATTTTCTGCAGGATTCCCAATACCTCTTCACTGAAAAACAAGTCACACACTTACTTTCGTTCGCACTTACGCTCCGGACACACGCAGCTCGTTCACACTCGCAAACTAAGAGATTTAAAGTGTTTTTTTTTTTATTTTTTTCTTTTTCCAGCAATGTACCCTTCACCTCCATGCACTTCCAAAGGACTTTATGCCCAACCAGCTGCCCCTTATAAACCCTTAATTATGACCCCTTCCCCTTAATTAACCCCTTGTGAGTAAATCTACACCTCAGGATTTTAGTGCAATGTAGTTAACCCTTAAATACACAGGTAGTAAACTAATAAACTAAAACTGTAGTGAGAAAATAGATTTTAAAAAGCCCAATAAATCTAAACAGGTAGAAAAGCACTCAGCAGATCACAATGCAGCACTCACCGCAATTCACACAGGTATTTTCTGCAGGATTCCCAATACCTCTTCATGCAATTCACACAGGTATTTTCTGCAGGATTCCCAATACCTCTTCACACAATTCACACAGGTATTTTCTGCAGGATTCCCAATACCTCTTCACCTTCACCTCAATGCACTTCCAGTTTTAGGCTTTATCAGGTAAGTTTTGGCAAACTCCAGGATAGCTTTTTTATGTCTCGGGGTAAGAAGTGGGGTCTTCCTGGGTATCCTACCATACAGTCCCTTTTCATTCAGACGCCGACGGATAGTACGGGTTGACACTGTTGTACCCTCAGACTGCAGGGCAGCTTGAATTTGTTTGGATGTTAGTCGAGGTTCTTTATCCACCATCCGCACAATCTTGCGTTGAAATCTCTCGTCAATTTTTCTTTTCCGTCCACATGTAGGGAGGTTAGCCACAGTGCCATGGGCTTTAAACTTCTTGATGACACTGCGCACGGAAGACACAGGAACATTCAGGTCTTTGGAGACGGACTTATAGCCTTCAGATTGCTCATGCTTCCTCACAATTTGGTTTCACAAGTCCGCAAACAGTTCTTTGGTCTTCTTTCTTTTCTCCATGCTCAATGTGGTACACACAAGGACACAGGACAGAAGTTGAGTCAACTTTAATCCATGTTAACTGGCTGCAAGTGTGATTTAGTTATTGCCAACACCTGTTAGGTGCCACAGGTAAGTTACAGGTGCTGTTAATTACACGAATTAGAGAAGCATCACATGATTTTTCAAACAGTGCCAATACTTTTGTCCACCCCCTTTTTTAGGTTTGATGTGGAATTATATCCAATTTGGCTTTAGGACAATTCTATTTGTGTTTTTTCATTGAAGACAAATTAAATGAAGATAATAATACCAAAGAATTTGTGATTGCAATCATTTTCAGGAAGAAACTGAGTATTATCTGACAGAATTGCAGGGGTGCCAATACTTTTGGCCACCACTGTATTTCATGCGGCAGAAGTTAGCCTCCAGCAATGGAAGAGGGAACCGAGAAAGTGTAGAAAATGCTCTATCATGGCAGCAGTGGTAAGAGACATTGGAAATGCACGATCAAACCTATCATATCATAGGATTATCTATCATCTATCTATCCTTATATACTCTATTTCATATCTATCTATCTATCCATCTATTTATCCATATATGTATCTGACGCGCCCCTGGGCCTGTGTCGCGCTGCGTTGCGCACGCGGGAGCTTACCCGGAGCCGGATCTGTTGAGGGTTGTAGTCTCGTGGCGGTGATCCGGTCCGTGCCCAGGGAGTCAGACTAAGTGGCGGTTTTAGCGGTAGATGTTGGACGACTATGCCACCCGTTGAGTGCAGCCAGGGAGCTGCTGCTGCAGGGCAGACCGCTGAGGCCGGTGGTAGGATTGTGCAGCGTGATAGTATAACCCCCAACGGGAGGGGTATGGCCTCAGGGCAGCCGACGTGGATGATGGGGGTAGCAGGAACCACTCGGAGACGGTACTGTGTAGTTCAGGGTCTTTACTGGTGACAAAGATAGACCCTCCCGGAGTACTGGCTAGCGATTGGGGCCTGGTCAGTCCTTGAGCAGATGGGATCTCCCCTGGCCAGGCGGAGTTGTAGGCCTCCCAAACTAACGATACTCTTCTGGCTACCTTGCTAGAGGCGGGTATAAGTAGCCCACGTCCCTGAGTGTACCGTGTGGTGCTCACCCGTATGGCCGGTGACTCGGGGCCTTCTAGTAGCTTCCGCTCCACGACGGCGGTGCTGGTCCCACGCGTGTGACCGTGCCTTCGGGTTTCTGGGCCAGAGGACCTGCAATCCCCTGCCAGTCGGTTTCTGCTGCTGGATAGGAGTTAGTCCCCACAGTCTCGGACTCCGGGTCCGGTGATAACTTCTCAGTCAGGGCGAGCTCTGCAGCTGCCAGCCCCTGACTCCTTGTAACACTGCTCCCACAGAGCTCCTGTTGTTTCTTCCTATGCTGCTTCTCTTTCTCTACTTCTTCTCTACTCACTAACACTGCCTCAGCCCTAGGTTTATATAGGGGAAGTTCTTCCCCTCCCAGGACTGGGCAGGAGGTGTGGCATGCATAGGATCCCTGACCAAGAGACCTCCCACCTGCTCTCAGACGTAATATCTCTATCACTGTGGCAACCAGACCCCTGGGGTGTCACATTCCCCCCTAGTGAAATTTAGTACTCCGGGACTAAACATATTTTTAGAAAAACATAACAAGGTATAAACAATAATAATACAATAAGAAAAACACATAAAGATGGTTACAGCGTGTCCGCAACCGGGTGCAGTCTTTGAAGAAAACAAAGGTGTCCATTTCACCAAAACAGGGAGACGTAACCAGGTAGGGGTCTGTCCTGCCCCGAGTCCTTAACAGTCTTTTAGTCCATCCTGGGTTACGCTCCAACTAATTGTACAAGGATTCCCGGTAAATCCACCAAGGACTCCTAAAAATAACTAGAAACACATAATTATTTACAAGTAACAAGAAAAACAGGTAACCACAAATAAAACAATTTATACATTTCAAATCCTCCAACGTGCGGGTAACTGGCCTCTAGTGGCCCTAGTGGACCTACGGAGCTGACTGTCTAGCCCTGAACTACAGGGTGTAGGAGCTGTCAAGGGTAAACTGGGCAGCGGTCTACCGGCTCTTTGGCTCACTAGGGGTACGGCAGGCTCACTATAAGCAGAGGGTTGATCCTCCTGTTCTGCTTGTGTGGAGTCTTCTGCCTCCTGGACCGGCTGCTCTTCCAGCTCTACCTGTCGCTCCGTAGGTGCTTGGGATGCTGGTTGGAGGAAGGTGAGTACGGGTACCACAACTGCGCCATTGACTTGAGTCCAAGACCGAGGGAAGTCTCCGAGCACAGTACTAACCATGTCTTCCCTTTCCTCTACGGGTCGAGGGTCTTCTTGTTCCTCTTCAGGGTTCCGTAGCTGTTCGGGACACTTCTTCAGGTGATCGCGGGATACAATGGTTGTGGTTTCCCCTCCGTCTTTACTGATGGTACAGACCTTTGGGTTGTCGTGGCTTGAGGGCAGTACGGTGTACGGGTCCTTCTCCCACTGGTCGTCCAACTTGTGGAGCCGTCTTTTTCTCTTCAAGACCTGCTCTCCGGGTACCAGGGGAACAGCGGGAGCATACTGGTTGTAAGTTTTCTCTTGTCTTTCCCTAGCCTGACAGAGACTTCGCTCCACGCTCTCCTGTACTCTCCGGTACTGCTGCTGCCTCTCTGTGTCCCAGTCTGCTTCTGGTGAAGTGTCCTCGGGTGTCAGGACTCCCATTTCCAGGTCAACAGGTAACTTACCAGGTCTCGCCCTCATTAGGTAAGCCGGGGTACAGTTGGTGGAACCTACCGGGATGTGGTTGTATAGGTCCACCAGATCGGGCAGCTTCTCAGGCCACAGACTGCGTTCTTCCAGGGGCAACGTTTTCAGAAGATCCATTACCACCTGGTTCATTTTCTCACAAAGTCCATTAGTTTGCGGATGATAGGGTGTTGTCCTTATCTTCCGGCAGCCATACAGAGTGCAGAATTCTTGGAAGACCTCCGCTTCAAAGGCAGGTCCCTGGTCAGTCAACACTTGGTCCGGGTACCCGTGTGGACGGCAGAAATGCTGCTGGAAGGCTCTTGCTGCTGTTCGAGCTGTTAAGTCCTTGACAGGGACGACAACCAAGAACCGGGAGTAGTGATCCACGATGGTTAGTGCGTAGACGTAGCCACTTCTGCTTGGGGTCAGTTTTACATGATCCAAGGCTACCAGTTCCAACGGCTGCCGGGTGACGATGGACTGCAGGGGAGTCTTCTGGCTGGCACGGTCCTTCCTTCTTAGGTTGCACGGGCCACAGTCTCTGCACCACCTCTCGATGGTTCCCCTCATGCCTACCCAGTGGAACCGCTCGCGCAGCAGGAACTCCAGCTTCTTCCATCCGAAGTGTCCAGCCCCGTCGTGGTATGCCTCCATCACCATGGCTGCGTCTCTTCGTGGCACCACTACTTGCCAGATTAGTTCATGCGTCCGGGAGTTAACCATTCTGCGGCACAACTTCCCCTTGTAAAGGAACAGTCTACTCTTTTCTGCCCACAGTTGCTTGGCTTCCTCCGGAGCATCTGGGTCAAGGCGAGCCTCTGGCTGAGTCAGCATCTCCTTCACCAGCCGGACGGCAGGGTCACTGTCTTGCGTTTCCGCCCAGTTGTAGTGAGGTAAGGGGTTAAGCGTAGCGTCTTGCTTACTCCTTACCCGATGGGAATACTGGATAGTCCCATGACGGTGAAACGCGGGGAGTTCGACTTCTTCCAGTCCCTCTGGATCTTCTCCTACGTCCAGTAGGTTTGGCATCCTGGACAGGGCGTCCGCGTTGGTATTGGAGCGTCCTGCCCGGTATTTGATGGTGAACTCGTAGTTGGACAGGCGGGCCATCCATCTCTGCTCTAGGGCACCGAGTCTTGCCGTGTCCAGGTGTGTCAACGGGTTGTTATCCGTGTACACGACGAACCGGGAAGAAGCGAGGTAGTGCTTAAAGAGTTCGGTGACTGCCCACACCACTGCCAGGAACTCTAGCTTAAATGAGCTGTAATTCTCAGGGTTTCTTTCGGTGGGTCGCAGTTTTCGGCTGGCGTAAGCGATTACTCGCTCTTTCCCCTGCTGGATCTGGGACAGCACGGCTCCTAGCCCGATGTTACTTGCGTCGGTGTAGAGGATAAAGGGCTGGCTGTAATCCGGGTACGCCAGGATTTCATCCCCTGTGAGGGCCATCTTCAGCTGGCGGAAGGACTCTTCTTCCAACTTCTCCCATCTGAAGGGCGGCTTCTGGTTCTTGGCCTTCCGGGACTGGCCTATCAGGAGGTCCTGCATAGGAGCTGCCTTTTTGGTGAAACCGGGGAAGAACCTGCGGTAGTAGCCTACCAACCCGAGGAACTGCCGCACTTCCTTTACACTGGAGGGACTTGGCCATTCCTTAATTGCGGTGATCTTATCAGGGTCGGGAGCCACTCCGTCAGCGCTCACCACGTGTCCCAGGTACTGCACCTTTGGTTTCAGGAGGTGACACTTGGAGGGTTTCACCTTTAGGCCGTAGCTTGCCAGAGCTTCGAACACTTCCGCCAGGTGTTTCAGGTGGTCCTCATAAGTCTTAGAATATACGATGACATCGTCCAGGTACAACAGGACCGTCTCGAAGTTTCTGTGGCCCAGACAGCACTCCATTAATCGTTGGAAGGTTCCTGGTGCGTTGCAGAGTCCGAACGGCATGCAGGTAAACTCGCTAAGTCCCATCGGGGTGGTGAATGCGGTCTTCTCCCGGTCCGCCTCTGCTACAGGAACCTGCCAGTACCCACTAGTGAGATCCAAGGTAGAGAAGAAGTTAGCAGATCTTAAAGCAGCCAAAGACTCCTCTATCCTTGGTAAGGGGTACGCATCCTTGTGTGTGATACGGTTGATTTTCCGGTAATCTACACACATCCTCATGGTGCTGTCTTTCTTTTTGACTAAGACTAGTGGAGCTGCCCAGGGGCTACAGCTATCCCTGATCACCCCAGCCTCCTTCATGTCTCTAAGCATCCCCTTGGCGTGTTGGTAGTGTGCAGGGGGTACGGGTCGATACCTCTCTTTTATGGGAGGATGGTCTCCTGTGGGGATGTGGTGTTCTACCCCCTTGACTCGCCCGAAGTCTAACGGGTGTTTACTAAACACTCTCTCGTACTCTTGAACCACCCGATAGACTCCCTGTTTCTGGTGTGAGGGAGTGGAGTCAGTACCCAAATGTAGTTGCTGACACCAGTCCTCCATTGTTTTCTTAGAGCCGTTACCTTCCTCCGGGTGAGATGGAGGCAAGGGTTCCACAGATTGTATAGCATTTTGGTTAATGGTATATAATTTGGCTAGCGTGGCATACCGGGGCAGGTACACTTCCCTCTTCCCGATATTGATTATGCGAACGGGCACCCTCCCATGGCGTACATTAACCACCCCCCGTGCTGTCAAGATGGTGGGCCTACTGTCTGAGTAAACTGGTTCTACCATTGCCTGGTAATCTCTACCTCTCAGACCAATAGCTGCCCGGCACCAAATCATCATTTCACTTTTTGGGGGCATGGCAATAGGGAAAGGGTCACACATTCTTACGCTACCAATCTCACCACCGGAGAGTTCCACCTGTTGCCGTCGCATCAGTGCCCGGATCTCTTTTTGGAGCACTCGCTGCTCGCCGGAGCTGGCGTTCTTGGCAACCTGCTGTAAAAGGAAAATCACCTCTGCAAGACAATTTTCAATTACATTAGTTCCTAGAGTTATCTTTGGGTGACTCTCATGTTTGTCAATGTCTACAATGATCAGTCCCTGTGCTGCCAGTTCAACTCTACCAATTTTAATGGTCACCTCTTTAAATCCGATCTGTGGCACGGGCTGACCATTGCTGGCGATGATACTCAAGTCGTCGTCAGGGTAGCGGGTAATATCCGAGTCATTCCAGTACTGCTTGAAGAGCACGTACGGGATGGTGGTGACCTGTGACCCGGTATCCAGTAGGGCACTCATAGGAATGCCATCCAGTACCACAGGCAAGACTGGACGTCCTCCCACATATTTGTCGCGCCAGTTCGATGGGCCTGATGATCTTTTTCCTAGGGGTTGGCCCTCTACCCTAGGTTGTGCCAGTTTAAAGGACAGTACCTTGCCATATGTCCGGGTTGATTACAGCGGCGGCAGATGGGTCGTCCGTCCTCGTTGTATCGGTCGCTGGGTCTTCCTCTGGCCGGTGGGGTCCTCCTTGGTCGACGCCACGGGATGTCCTCCGGTCCGGATGCCAGCTGGATCTTCCCTGGAGTAGAAACCTGTAAAGACTGCACAGTTCGGGTTAGCGCAGCAACGCTTTTAGCTAGCTCTTGGACCTGATGGTGCAGGTCTGGAGCCGGGTCATTGCTCAAAGCCTGCGCATCAGCTCCCACAGGCCCTGCCGACAAGGGCGCCGCCTCCTGGTGGTAAGTGGTAGTGGGGCGTCTGTGGGTCACAACGCCACCTGGTGCCGGTTCTCGGAGCACCCGGATGGCTCTGTCCTTGAACTGTGCAAATCCCAGATGAGGGTCCTGTAAGGCCATTGCCCGCAACTGGGTTCGGTGAGCATTGCAATATAAACCCTCTATAAATTGTTCAGTCAACAGCCTGTCCTCGTCTCCCACGCCGTCAGGGTCGGTCTGCTTAATGGCTCTCAGGGCTTCTTGTAGGTTTAATGCATAGTCCCTTATACTCTCATGTGCCCGCTGTTTGCACCCGTAGAATCTGAGCTTGATCTCGGCTGAGGTGCGGGTATCAAAGGTGTCCCTCAGCCGGGCCAGTATCCCTGCGACAGTCCTCCCCCCAGGTGGCCAGGACTTTACCTCCCTTTGGGCTGCCCCGGTTAATTGGGCCACCAGGATGCTCACTTTTTGCTCTTCTGTAAGGGGGTACACCTGGAAGAGGCTATCCAGCTTTTCTCTAAAGTCATGCAGGGTATGCGATTCCCCTGAGTACTGGGATAGCCAGGCTGCCCCCGGGATATAGGGCATGGTGAAAGGCATGACCGCAACAGCGGTGGCGCTGGCGGGGGTTGAAGCGGTGAAGCTCTCCTCCGTATCCGACATCCTTCTCCCCCCTAGTGGACCGTGGCCTACCTTGCGATGATCCTCTTCCGTAGGCCGCGGCTCCGCAGTGGATCGTCAGGGTTGAGGACCTTCCGTCGCGCTCCTGTGACGTCGGCGTCTGCTGGGCTCCTTCCAGGACCTTACGCAACGTCCGGACGTGAGGCGCGGCTTCAGTTCTCGCGCGCTTTCGGAGTCCACGCCCGTCTTCTTCCCGCGCGGCGTCCTCAAGATGGCGTTCAATGGCGGGAAACCTCCACGGATGGCGGGAAGAAGGCCGAAGATGGCGCCGGATGGCGGGAAAACTTCGCGGATGGCGGGAAGAATGTAGAAGATGGCGCCGGATGGCGGGAATCTTCACCACTGGTAAGTTTGAACAGTCTTTTTCAGGCACGCAGTACCCGGTGGTTGCGGGCACGAGATCCTGCCGACTACGCCAAAAGTTGACGCGCCCCTGGGCCTGTGTCGCGCTGCGTTGCGCACGCGGGAGCTTACCCGGAGCCGGATCTGTTGAGGGTTGTAGTCTCGTGGCGGTGATCCGGTCCGTGCCCAGGGAGTCAGACTAAGTGGCGCTGTTTTAGCGGTAGATGTTGGACGACTACGCCACCCGTTGAGTGCAGCCAGGGAGCTGCTGCTGCAGGGCAGACCGCTGAGGCCGGTGGTAGGATTGTGCAGCGTGATAGTATAACCCCCAACGGGAGGGGTATGGCCTCAGGGCAGCCGACGTGGATGATGGGGGTAGCAGGAACCACTCGGAGACGGTACTGTGTAGTTCAGGGTCTTTACTGGTGACAAAGATAGACCCTCCCGGAGTACTGGCTAGCGATTGGGGCCTGGTCAGTCCTTGAGCAGATGGGATCTCCCCTGGCCAGGCGGAGTTGTAGGCCTCCCAAACTAACGATACTCTTCTGGCTACCTTGCTAGAGGCGGGTATAAGTAGCCCACGTCCCTGAGTGTACCGTGTGGTGCTCACCCGTATGGCCGGTGACTCGGGGCCTTCTAGTAGCTTCCGCTCCACGACGGCGGTGCTGGTCCCACGCGTGTGACCGTGCCTTCGGGTTTCTGGGCCAGAGGACCTGCAATCCCCTGCCGGTCGGTTTCTGCTGCTGGATAGGAGTTAGTCCCCACAGCCTCGGACTCCGGGTCCGGTGATAACTTCTCAGTCAGGGCGAGCTCTGCAGCTGCCAGCCCCTGACTCCTTGTAACACTGCTCCCACAGAGCTCCTGTTGTTTCTTCCTATGCTGCTTCTCTTTCTCTACTTCTTCTCTACTCACTAACTCTGCCTCAGCCCTAGGTTTATATAGGGGAAGTTCTTCCCCTCCCAGGACTGGGCAGGAGGTGTGGCATGCATAGGATCCCTGACCAAGAGACCTCCCACCTGCTCTCAGACGTAATATCTCTATCACTGTGGCAACCAGACCCCTGGGGTGTCACATATCTATCTATCTTTCTATCTATCCATGTATGATAGATGGATAGATAGATGGATAGATGAATAAATAGATGGATAGATAGATGGATAGATAGATAAATAGATAGATAGATAGTGTAGGGATTTGTACTCACTGAGCCGCGTTGGAGGTAGGCACAGGTTCACACAGTGATGCAGTCCACGGGTTCAAACAAACTGGTGGCTTATTTTAGTGTCCATACACCAGTTAAGAAACAAAAGTTACAGCCTTTTCCTGGTACAAAAAGGAATAACAGAACAAAGCTCAAAATAACAAGTCCATGCAGCACGGCTTCAGCCGTTTAAACAAGGTGCTTTTCTCTGCCTCCTGCAGAGTCTAAGAAGCACCTGCAAGGTCTGCTCACCTTGCCCAGCAAACACAGACAGACAGAGACAGGCGCAGCTGTCTTAAATTAGCCTTCCAAGACCTGGACTGGAGGTAAGTGAGCAGCTGTTCCCCCCCAGCTCTTTCAGCTGCTCATAAAACCCGGCCCTGTAATCCGGACCCATTAAATTCCTCTCAGCACTATGTGTGCTGGAGCCTGCTTCTCCGGATCCTACATCACCGAAGCATGGCACTTCGAGGACACATACCTCCCGTCCACGATCTGTCCGGCAGCAACCTTACATACACCCCCCCTCTGTCCAAAGCCGTAGGGCTTGGCACCTTCTGTCACCATACAATAAACCCTTGACAAGGCAGCGGCATTCCCATGTTGTTTCCCAGGCCTATGCTCTACCCGGAAACTAAAATCTTGTAGAGCCAGGAACCACCTAGTCACTCTGGCATTGTTTCCCTTCTTTTCTCGCATCCACCTCAATGGGGCATGGTCTGACACTAACCTGAACCTTCTACCTAATAGGTAATACCTCAGAGTGTTTAACGCCCACTTAATGGCCAAACATTCTTTTTCTACAATGGAGTAGTCCTTCTCACAAGCGGAGAGCTTCAGACTGAGGTATTTTACAGGGTGTTCTTCTCCGTTAATCTCCTGGGACAAGACTGCTCCCAGCCCGACATCCGATGCATCCATCTGGACCACAAACTCCTTGGAGAAGCTGGGTGCCACCAAGACTGGTTGTTTACAGAGGACCAGTTTCAATTCCTGGCAGGTCGCTTCTGCTTCCGGGGACCACTTGGCCATAGCTGACTTCATCCCTTTCAGAAGATCCATCAGTGGGGCTGCTATCAGGGCAAAGTTAGGGACAATGCCTAGAAACGCCATGACCTGCTTCTTCGAGAGGGGCTGTGGCCAGTTCAAGATCGCCTCGACCTTATTTATTTGTGGTTTTATTTCCCCTCTACCAACCACGTACCCTAGGTACTTGACTTCCTCCATCCCCATGGCACATTTCTTCGGGTTGATAGTAAAGCCCGCCTTCCTTAGGGCATCAAGTATGGCTTGAACTTTGTCCAGATGACTTTCCCAGTCCTGGCTAAATATGACGATGGCATCTAGGTAGGCCGCTGCATACTGTTTGTGGGGTGCTAAGATCCGGTCCATGGCTCTCTGGAAGGTGGCCGGAGCTCCCTTCAACCCAAACGGCATCCTGACGTATTGGCGTCGAGAAGGCTGTCTTCTCCTTAGCCTCTTTGGACAGGGGAATTTGCCAATATCCTTTGGTGAGGTCCAGAGTGGTGATGTACCGAGCGGGTCCTAGCCTTTCGATAAGCTCATCTACCCTAGGCATTGGGTAGGCGTCGAACTTTGAGACCTCGTTCAGCTTCCTATAGTCGTTGCAAAACCGCCATTCCCCATCTGGTTTCGGCACTAAGACTATAGGACTGGACCATCCACTTTTGGACTCTTCAATGACTCCCAGGTTTAGCATCTGCCTTACTTCTTTAGAGATCACCTCTCTGCGGGCTTCGGGGATCCGGTATGGTTTTAGATTGACGTGAACATGAGGCTCTGTGAGAACCTCATGCTCTATGACCTGAGTGAGTCCTGGCAACTCCGAAAACATGTCTTTATTTCGCTGTAACAACTCTTTGCACTGTTGCTTTTGGGCATGTGACAGTGACTCTGCCACCTTGACCTCTTTCACATCGGCCTCAGCCTCAGCCATTAAACAGGGAGCTTCCGCAGGCTCTCTATCTTGCCATGGCTTAATCAAGTTAACATGGTAAATTTGGTAGGGCTTCCTCTTCCCTGGTTGGTGGATCTTAAAGTTGACTTCCCCCACTTTCTCTACCACCTCATAGGGGCCCTGCCACTTGGCCATGAACTTGTCTCCACTGTGGGACTAGCACAAGCACTCGATCTCCTGGGTTGAACGATCTCACCCTGGCCGACCTATTATACACCCTGGACTGTGCCTCTTGTGCCTTAAGGAGGTGCTCCCTCACAATGGGCATCACATGGGCAATCCTCTCTTGCATCTGGGCAACGTGCTCCACCACTCTCCTATAGGGAGTGGTCTCAGCTTCCCAGGACTCTTTCTCCACCTCCAGGAGTCCTGAGGGTGTCGTCCATAGAGTGGTTCAAACGGGGAGAAACCTGTGGAAGCTTTGGGAACTTCCCTCATGGCGAACAACATATAGTCCCAGTCTCGGCCATCCTTTTCCACTGCTTTCCTCAACATTGCTTTCAAGGTTTTGTTAAACCTCTCTACCAGTCCGTCCGTCTGGGGAGAGTACACGGAGGTTCTCAGTTGTGCAATCTGCAGTGTCTTGCACAATTCCCTCATGACCTTCGACATAAATGGAGTTCCTTGGTCTGTTAGGATCTCGTTAGGCAACCAGGTTCTTGAAAACATGTGGACTAACTCCCGGGCTATACACCTGGTGGAGGAGTTTCGTAGTGGTACGGCCTCCAGATACCATGTAGCATAATCTAATACCACCAGGATATACTGATGCACTTGGGCGGACTTGACCAGAGGCCCCACTAGATCCATTGCTATGCGTTCGAATGGAACCTCGATGACTGGTAGTGGCACTAGGGGACTGCGGAAGTGGGCCACTGGGGAGGTTATCTGGCATGTGGGGCAGGAACGACAATAACTCTATATTTCTCTATAGCAACCTGGCCAGTAGAATCTTTGGAGGATCCGTTCTTGAATCTTGTCTGCACCCAGGTGACCACCCAACACATGAGAATGAGCCATGTCTAACACCCTGCGTCTATAGGGCCCTGGCACCAGCAACTGTTCTATTACCTCACCCCTTGGCTTGGTTATTCTGTACAGCAAATCCCCATTCACAGCAAAATGAGGGAACCGAGTGTCAGCCCCCGGTTCCTGAGGCACCGCATTTAACACAGTAACATTTTCAAAGGCCCCTTTCAGAGTTAAATCCCTGAGTTGGGCAGTTCCAAAGTTTCCCTCGGACACCTCCAGCTCAGGGATATTGGACTCAGGGGATGCTACTTCAGCCTCATTGCCCACCAGCACACACATGGGAAACTCATCTACTATGTTCTGCGGGTAAGTTTCCTTAGGGGCGATCTGGCTGTCGTCCAAGCAACCAGGTGTTCCCGCTTTCCCCCACAATTCCCAGAATAATGCAAAGTAACGTCCAATTATTATGGGATGCAATAGGTCCTTAACGACCGCCACTTCATGAGATGTGGTGCCACAGTCTGTGTTTACATCCACCTGGGCCACAGGATAGTTCTTAGCGTCCCCATTGATACACCGGACACCCACCACCTTCCCAGAAACCAGCCGATGAGGGAGTGTGGCCCTTATCAGGGTCACCAAACTTCCTGAGACCAATAGTCCAGAGACTTGTGCCCCGTTAACTGACACTGAGCATGCCTGAGGGCCCTCGCCATGTTGACGAACCGCGCTGCAGGCGGGGTAGGCAAAATAAGACCAACGCCGGCCCATGTTACAGTCCATTGGTTCAGAGGTTATGGGACACCGGGAGGCAATATGGCCAAAGGTATGACATCTCCAACACACTATATTATGGGGTGGGACCTTGGGCAGCAACTCAGACCCCTCCTGAACTCTAGGATGCCCCCCAGGTGTGGCGCTAGCTCCCTTCTTTTGGGTGTCCGCCACCATTTGGGAACCCCAGTATTGAGAGGCTACGACCCCTTGTTTTCCCAACGGACTCTCAACCGCCTGGTATCTTTCTACCAACCCCACCAAGTCATCAGCATTATAGGAATCTCCCTGGGCAACCCAGGATTTTACCGACTTCGGGAGAGAGTGTATAAAGCTGTCTATAACGACCTCTATCTCATATCATAGGACTATCTATCATCTATCTATTATCTATATGACGCGCCCCCTGGGCCATGGGGCACCCGGGACCGGACTTCAGGGCAATGCTGGGAGTAGTAGTGGCGACCTGGTCCCGTGGCTCAGGGTGGCCAGACCAATATTGTGGCAGTCTCTGTATCAGTATAATGCAATGTCCGACTACGCCACCCGTGGATTGCGGTCAATAAGAACCGCTGCTGCTGAGCAGACCTCTGAGGCTGATGTTGTGAGGGCAGCAGAGTGTAGTATAACTCCCCACGGGAGGAGTATAGCCTCAGGCTAGTGAGTGTGGATGATAGGAGTGATGGTACACGAGCGCAGCAGGAACGACTCAGAGGCTTTGCAGTGCAGTTCAGGGTCTTTACTGATGGTGATAAGGCAGACCCTCCCGGGAGTACTGGCTTGCATAAGAGGCCTGGTCAGTCTGTGAGCAAACTGGAGTTCCCCTGGCCAGGTGGAGTTGTAGGCCTCCCCGACTATCTGCACTCTTCCTGGCTACCTTGCTGTAAGCGAGTGGAAGTAGCCCACGTCCCTGAGTGTTCCGTGTGGTGCTCACCTGTATGGCTGGTGACTTGGGGCCTTCTGATAGCCCCCGCTCCTCGATTGCAGTGCTGGTCCCTTGCTCGTGACTGAGCCTCCGGGCTTCTATGGCCAGAGGACTTGAAATCCCCTGCCGGCGGGTTTCTGCTGCTGGGTATATATAAGTCCCCGCAACCTCGGACTCCTGTGTCCGGTTCTCAGAGTCTTCTGCCAGGACGAACTCCGCTTAGCTCAAGTCCCTGGTCTTCAGCTCCTGCTCCTACAGAGCTCCTCGCTGTTACTTTCCCTGTGTCTGGAACTAACTCCAGGCTCTGACTTCACTAACCCCGCCCCAGATCCAGTTTATATAGGGCAGGTTCCTCCCCTATCTGGTCTGGGACAGGAGGTGTTGCATGTTTAAGGGCTCCGAACCAGGAAACCTCCCACTTGCTCTCAGACATAATATTTCTATTACAGTGGTAACCAGACCCCTGGGGTGCCACATATCCATCTATCTATCTCATATCTATCTATCTATCAATCTCATATCTATCTATCTTCTCCACTTTTTATCTGGTCTCAGGTATGACTTTCATATTACCCACGACTGTTACTTGCCACAGGTGAGTTTTAACGAGCATCACATGCTTGAAGCAAAGTTGTTTTTCCACAATTTTGGAAAAGTGCCAACAATTTTGTCCGGCCCATTTTTGGAGTTTTGTGTGAAATTATGTCCAATTTGCCTTTTTTTCCCATTTTTTTGTGCTGTTTCAATACACACAAAGGAAATAAATATTATAACAAATGTATAACAAAACATGTGTAATTGTAATAATTTTCTGGGAGAAATACTTCACTTTCTGGAACAATCTCAAGGTTGCTAAACACTTCCGGCCATGACTGTGTGTATATATGGGCCCTCAATAAACCACCCCTCTCAACGAAAAGGCCACAGCAAGGGTCAGGAATCGGTGGCCTTCCCTCTCCGAATCTTAGGGAGAGACGGTTGTGCTTCCAGCATCCACCTAGGCTGCCACCCCAGTGGAACTAATAGCAGGGTAGCCAACTGTCCAGAAATTCTTGGACAGTCCATAAAAATAGGGCACTTTTTTCCCTGTCCGTAAAAAAAAATGTGATGCGTCCATAATCTTTCTGAAGCTGGAGAGACTTGTTCAGATGGAGGGAGATGTAGGGGCATCATATTGTGTATAGGGAGATGTAGGGGCATCATATTGTGTATAGGTATCATATTGTGTATCTGCATGTGTGGGGACATCATACGGTGTATATGGAGCTGTGAGCACATCATACTGTATTTAGGGAACAATGAGGGAATCATACTGTATACAAGGAGCTGTGGAAACATAATGCTGTGTAAAGGGTCTGTGGGGTCATCATCTAATATACAGTACAGACCAAAAGTTTGGACACACCTTCTCATTTAAAGATTTTTCTGTATTTTCATGACTATGAAAATTGTACATTCACACTGAAGGCATCAAAACTATGAATTAACACATGTGGAATTATATACTTAACAAAAAAAGTGTGAAACAACTGAAAATATGTCTTATATTCTAGGTTCTTCAAAGTAGCCACCTTTTGCTTTGATGACTGCTTTGCACACTCTTGGCATTCTCTTGATGAGCTTCAAGAGGTAGTCACCGGAAATGGTTTTCACTTCACAGGTGTGCCCTGTCAGGTTTAATAAGTGGGAGTTCTTGCCTTATAAATGGGGTTCGGATCATCAGCTGTGTTGTGCAGAAGTCTGGTGCATACACAGCTGATAGTCCTACTAAATAGACTGTTAGAATTTGTATTATGGCAAGAAAAAAGCAGCTAAGTAAAGAAAAATGAGTGGCCATCATTACTTTAAGAAATGAAGGTCAGTCAATGCAAAAAATTGGTAAAACTTTGAAAGTGTCCCCAAGTGCAGATGCAAAAACCATCAAGCGCTGCAAGAAACTGGCTCACATGAGGACTGCCCCAGGAAAGGAAGACCAAGAGTCACCTCTGCTTCTGAGGATAAGTTTATCCGAGTCACCAGCCTCAGAAATCGCAGGTTAACAGCAGCTCAGATTAGAGACCAGGTCAATGCCACACAGAGTTCTAGCAGCAGACACATCTCTTCAACAACTGTTAAGAGGAGACTTTGTGCAGCAGGCCTTCATGGTAAAATAGCTGCTAGGAAACCACTGCTAAGGACAGGCAACAAGCAGAAGAGACTTATTTGGGCTAAAGAACACAAGGAATGGACATTAGACCAGTGGAAATCTGTGCTTTGGTCTGATGAGTCTAAATTTGAGATCTTTGGTTCCAACCACCGTGTCTTTGTGCGATGCAGAAAAGGTGAACGGATGGACTCTACATGTCTGGTTCCCACCGAGAAGCATGGAGGAGGAGGTGTGATGGTGTGGGGGTGCTTTGCTGGTGACACTGTTGGGGATTTATTCAAAATTGAAGGCATACTGAACCAGCATGGCTACAACAGCATCTTGCAGCGGCATGCTATTCCATCCGGTTTGCGTTCAGTTGGACCATCATTTATTTTTCAACAGGACAATGACCCCAAACACACCTCCAGGCTGTGTAAGGGCTATTTGACCAAGAAGGAGAATGATGGGGTGCTACGCCAGATGACCTGGCCTCCACAGTCACCAGACCTGAACCCAATCGAGATGATTTGGGGTGAGCTGGACCGCAGAGTGAAGGCAAAAGGGCCAACAAGTGCTAAGCATCTCTGGGAACTCCTTCAAGATTGTTGGAAGACCATTTCCATTGACTACCTCTTGAAGCTCATCAAGAGAATGCCAAGAGTGTGCAAAGCAGTCATCAAAGCAAAAGGTGGCTACTTTGAAGAACCTAGAATATAAGACATATTTTCAGTTGTTTCACACTTTTTTGTTAAGTATATAATTCCACATGTGTTAATTCATAGTTTTGATGCCTTCAGTGTGAATGTACAATTTTCATAGTCATGAAAATACAGAAAAATCTTGAAATGAGAAGGTGTGTCCAAACTTTTGGTCTGTACTCTATATAATCGTCTTATCCCATCTGTCTGTCTGTCCTTCTGTCCAGGAAATCCTGCGTCGCTGATTGGTCCAGCCGCGGCCAATCAGCGACGCGGGATTTCAGAAAAAGATGGCGGCCGTTAGCAGCTCATCTGCCGCACGGAGGTCAGCGGCGATGCAGCCGGGAGATGACCGGCGCTAGCCGCTCATCTCCCGGCTGCTCGCAGCAGAAGTACCGCGACCGGCGGCGCTGCTGACCTCCATGCGGCTACCGTCGGGAGATCACTGGCTAGGGCCGCTGATCTCCCGACGGCAAGTGTGAAGCGAGGACCGGGGAGCGGCGCCGCCAGTCGGGATACTTCGGCTGTGAGCAGCCGGCCATCTCCCGGTTCCTCGCAGCGGAAGTACCCGCACAGGTAGCGTCGCTGCCCGGTCCTCAGTAATACGATTCGCTGATTGGTCGGAATCAGCGATATTGGCGCCGCGACCAATCAGCGATACTGGCGCCAAATTTAAACACCGCTCTGCTGATTGGTCGTGGCCGGCGGCCGCGACCAATCAGCGATTTTGGCGCCACATTTAAACACCACTCTGTTGATTGCGCCTGGTCGGTCGCATACAGATTCTAGAATACCCGATGCGTTAGAATCGGGACACCATCTAGTACTGTATATAAAGAGCTGTGGGAGCCATCACACTATATATAGAGACCTGTGAAAAGCTAATGTGTTGATCCAGAGGAAGTCAAAAAACCCCATGAGGCAGATGCTGCTTGCCCAAAATTAGGGGAAAAATTCCTTCCCGACTCCACATATGGCAATCAGACTAGTTGCTTGGATCAACGTCCCATAACAAAATCTAGTATGAATAACCTGTAATGTTATTCAAGAAAGTCACACAGGACCTCCTTGAACTTTTTTTTAGAGAATTAAGTATTACAAGGTCATGTGGTAGAGAGTTCCATACCTCACACAATAAAACATTGCCATCTAACTTCCTTTAGACAAAGCGAATTAGGAGCTTGATGCTAGAGTAGTTGAATTAAAACTGAAAAAAATTATTAACACAGCAAAAAAGAGGAACAGTATTTATTCACCTGCCCAGGTCTCAAAACTAATGCACTAATCAGGATGAAGCAAACCATATAATAAAGGCAGGGGCAGCACAGGTGCAAAATACTGATGAGACAACCAACTCATAACCTACCAATTCTTGGAGGGGGTCATTGCTTAGTATTAAAACTGCACACAAAAAATGGCTTGTATAGGTCACTGGTCACACACAGATTGTTAGGGGAATGGTTGCAAACAACTTTATTAAATAATGGAAAGCAAACGAACCCGGGGTCCGCGATGCAGCCTGGAGGACTGCGGACGAACACCTTCCGGGTAAGAAGGTAAAACAACCAACTGAAATAACAATCCCCCCGTGTTACTGCACACCGGAACGGGAATAGGGATTCGCACTATCTCCGTTAACTGCACGAGAGATGTGCGACACATAATGTAGCCGTAGCCCTGTTAACTGCACAGAGGCTACGCAGCAGGCGCTAGGATGCGTGTGTGATTCACGCAGGCGTATACATGCTCCCAGCCGGCGTGCTACCGGACTGAGGAGTATCTCTCCACGTGGCTAACAGGCGGTGCCGGGAATACGGAGTCCGCAGTCTGCTCGGGGTGTATAGCGACCCCCTTGTTGGAGCCAGACTGTCAGACGAAGCTACCTGCCTCCCTCCATCTAAGGCTGTCTATCCCCTGCTAAACCTGCCTGTCAGAAGCTATAACAGCAAAAGTACACGTGGAGCCAAAACGACCAAGCATCCACACAATAACACCAACTCAGCTCAATGATCAGAGCGCGCCGCCATGTTTGTGGGCGTGCTATTTAAATATTAAGCCCTGCCCACCGTCACATTATTGGTGACGTCACCCGCGACCAATCAGGCGGTGCCAGGTCACCGGATCAGCTGACTCCCAAACCACCAATCACGGTCCGCATGTCACGGGCATGCTCAGTGCAGTGTATCCTGGACTTAGGCTGTAACAGCCCTGTTTCCCTCCGCAACCTATCCTTCATGTTGCTAGGAACAAAGACCCAAGAGACAGCTTGTACATCTCGTGCACCAGCTAGGCGTTGGGACCAATGATGATGCTGAGCAGCATCTGCCCTGGCTGGACTGGAATGGGAGACCACAGAATCCACTGATGATTCTGAACCCATTTCAGATCCAGAAAACACCTGACGCCTAACACAGATAGTGCTCAATATAGGGCTTACAGCCTATTAGTGACCCTCATACTGTTAGATTAGGCAGGCTGCAAAGCACTATCTAAGTGCACCCCATGAGGACAGACCCCCTAGTTTACAAATCCAGCATTGATGGGCTTGTCTGAACCCTGAATAAAAATAACATGCAAAATCTATATATGAGGTTCTGGTAAATATTTTGGCGCTGGTCACACACAGTGTCTGGTTTACAGCCTATTAGTGACGCCCATACTATTAGATTAGGCGGGCTATGCTCCCCTCATACACCTTACCACGGTGTGTAGTGTGACATGGAGCTAAACCCCCTGTCTTCTTAAGAAAAAGGCTGCGAAAACCCTTCTCTTTATTGATAGTAGAGAAACCTCCATACAGTAGATGCGGAAAACATACGATGAACCCCAGTATTGTACCACATAGATAGGACTCTTACCGGCTAAGCTTGGAGCAAGCTGTGTGCACAGAGCCCAAGATACAAAACTGTAGGGATGTGGACTGTCTTACCCTGTTCCTGCCCCTGAAGACAACAAACACGTCATGTGAATACTGTCTTGCGGTTTTATATCTAAAAGTGATATGTGTCTTATGTAATGAATAATGGTGAGGTAACAGCATGTGAAGTGTTAATGCATAATGTGAGTGTGACACCCCAGGGGTCTGGTTGCCACAGTGATAGAGATATTACGTCTGAGAGCAGGTGGGAGGTCTCTTGGTCAGGGATCCTATGCCACACCTCCTGCCCAGTCCTGGGAGGGGAAGAACTTCCCCTATATAAACCTAGGGCTGAGGCAGGGTTAGTGAGTAGAGAAGAAGTAGAGAAAGAGAAGCAGCATAGGAAGAAACAACAGGAGCTCTGTGGGAGCAGTGTTACAAGGAGTCAGGGGCTGGCAGCTGCAGAGCTCGCCCTGACTGAGAAGTTATCACCGGACCCGGAGTCCGAGGCTGTGGGGACTAACTCCTATCCAGCAGCAGAAACCGACCGGCAGGGGATTGCAGGTCCTCTGGCCCAGAAACCCGAAGGCACGGTCACACGCGTGGGACCAGCACCGCCGTCGTGGAGCGGAAGCTACTAGAAGGCCCCGAGTCACCGGCCATACGGGTGAGCACCACACGGTACACTCAGGGACGTGGGCTACTTATACCCGCCTCTAGCAAGGTAGCCAGAAGAGTATCGTTAGTTTGGGAGGCCTACAACTCCGCCTGGCCAGGGGAGATCCCATCTGCTCAAGGACTGACCAGGCCCCAATCGCTAGCCAGTACTCCGGGAGGGTCTATCTTTGTCACCAGTAAAGACCCTGAACTACGCAGTACCGTCTCCGAGTGGTTCCTGCTACCCCCATCATCCACGTCGGCTGCCCTGAGGCCATACCCCTCCCGTTGGGGGTTATACTATCACGCTGCACAATCCTACCACCGGCCTCAGCGGTCTGCCCTGCAGCAGCAGCTCCCTGGCTGCACTCAACGGGTGGCGTAGTCGTCCAACATCTACCGCTAAAACAGCGCCACTTAGTCTGACTCCCTGGGCACGGACCGGATCACCGCCACGAGACTACAACCCTCAACAGATCCGGCTCCGGGTAAGCTCCCGCGTGCGCAACGCAGCGCGACACAGGCCCAGGGGCGCGTCAACTTTTGGCGTAGTCGGCAGGATCTCGTGCCCGCAACCACCGGGTACTGCGTACCTGAAAAAGACTGTTCAAACTTACCAGTGGTGAAGATTCCCGCCATCCGGCGCCATCTTCTACATTCTTCCCGCCATCCGCGAAGTTTTCCCGCCATCCGGCGCCATCTTCGGCCTTCTTCCCGCCATCCGTGGAGGTTTCCCACCATTGGACGCCATCTTGAGGACGCCGCGCGGGAAGAAGAGGGGCGTGGACTCCGAAAGCGCGCGAGAACTGAAGCCCCGCCTCACGTCCGGACGTTGCGTAAGGTCCTGGAAGGAGCCCAGCAGACGCCGACGTCACAGGAGCGCGACGGAAGGTCCTCAACTCTGACGATCCACTGCGGAGCCGCGGCCTACGGAAGAGGATCATCGCAAGGTAGGCCACGGTCCACTAGGGGGGAGAAGGATGTCGGATACGGAGGAGAGCTTCACCGCTTCAACCCCCGCCAGCGCCACCGCTGTTGCGGTCATGCCTTTCACCATGCCCTATATCCCGGGGGCAGCCTGGCTACCCCAGTACTCAGGGGAATCGCATACCCTGCATGACTTTAGAGAAAAGCTGGATAGCCTCTTCCAGGTGTACCCCCTTACAGAAGAGCAAAAAGTGAGCATCCTGGTGGCCCAATTAACCGGGGCAGCCCAAAGGGAGGTAAAGTCCTGGCCACCTGGGGGGAGGACTGTCGCAGGGATACTGGCCCGGCTGAGGGACACCTTTGATACCCGCACCTCAGCCGAGATCAAGCTCAGATTCTACGGGTGCAAACAGCGGGCACATGAGAGTATAAGGGACTATGCATTAAACCTACAAGAAGCCCTGAGAGCCATTAAGCAGACCGACCCTGACGGCGTGGGAGACGAGGACAGGCTGTTGACTGAACAATTTATAGAGGGTTTATATTGCAATGCCCACCGAACCCAGTTGCGGGCAATGGCCTTACAGGACCCTCATCTGGGATTTGCACAGTTCAAGGACAGAGCCATCCGGGTGCTCCGAGAACCGGCACCAGGTGGCGTTGTGACCCACAGACGCCCCACTACCACTTACCACCAGGAGGCGGCGCCCTTGTCGGCAGGGCCTGTGGGAGCTGATGCGCAGGCTTTGAGCAATGACCCGGCTCCAGACCTGCACCATCAGGTCCAAGAGCTAGCTAAAAGCGTTGCTGCGCTAACCCGAACTGTGCAGTCTTTACAGGTTTCTACTCCAGGGAAGATCCAGCTGGCATCCGGACCGGAGGACATCCCGTGGCGTCGACCAAGGAGGACCCCACCGGCCAGAGGAAGACCCAGCGACCGATACAACGAGGACGGACGACCCATCTGCCGCCGCTGTAATCAACCCGGACATATGGCAAGGTACTGTCCTTTAAACTGGCACAACCTAGGGTAGAGGGCCAACCCCTAGGAAAAAGATCATCAGGCCCATCGAACTGGCGCGACAAATATGTGGGAGGACGTCCAGTCTTGCCTGTGGTACTGGATGGCATTCCTATGAGTGCCCTACTGGATACCGGGTCACAGGTCACCACCATCCCGTACGCGCTCTTCAAGCAGTACTGGAATGACTCGGATATTACCCGCTACCCTGACAACGACTTGAGTATCATCGCCAGCAATGGTCAGCCCGTGCCACAGATCGGATTTAAAGAGGTGACCATTAAAATTGGTAGAGTTGAACTGGCAGCACAGGGACTGATCATTGTAGACATTGACAAACATGAGAGTCACCCAAAGATAACTCTAGGAACTAATGTAATTGAAAATTGTCTTGCAGAGGTGATTTTCCTTTTACAGCAGGTTGCCAAGAACGCCAGCTCCGGCGAGCAGCGAGTGCTCCAAAAAGAGATCCGGGCACTGATGCGACGGCAACAGGTGGAACTCTCCGGTGGTGAGATTGGTAGCGTAAGAATGTGTGACCCTTTCCCTATTGCCATGCCCCCAAAAAGTGAAATGATGATTTGGTGCCGGGCAGCTATTGGTCTGAGAGGTAGAGATTACCAGGCAATGGTAGAACCAGTTTACTCAGACAGTAGGCCCACCATCTTGACAGCACGGGGGGTGGTTAATGTACGCCATGGGAGGGTGCCCGTTCGCATAATCAATATCGGGAAGAGGGAAGTGTACCTGCCCCGGTATGCCACGCTAGCCAAATTATATACCATTAACCAAAATGCTATACAATCTGTGGAACCCTTGCCTCCATCTCACCCGGAGGAAGGTAACGGCTCTAAGAAAACAATGGAGGACTGGTGTCAGCAACTACATTTGGGTACTGACTCCACTCCCTCACACCAGAAACAGGGAGTCTATCGGGTGGTTCAAGAGTACGAGAGAGTGTTTAGTAAACACCCGTTAGACTTCGGGCGAGTCAAGGGGGTAGAACACCACATCCCCACGGGAGACCATCCTCCCATAAAAGAGAGGTATCGACCCGTACCCCCTGCACACTACCAACACGCCAAGGGGATGCTTAGAGACATGAAGGAGGCTGGGGTGATCAGGGATAGCTGTAGCCCCTGGGCAGCTCCACTAGTCTTAGTCAAAAAGAAAGACAACACCATGAGAATGTGTGTAGATTACCGGAAAATCAACCGTATCACACACAAGGATGCGTACCCCTTACCAAGGATAGAGGAGTCTTTGGCTGCTTTAAGATCTGCTAACTTCTTCTCTACCTTGGATCTCACTAGTGGGTACTGGCAGGTTCCTGTAGCAGAGGCGGCCAGGGAGAAGACCGCATTCACCACCCCGATGGGACTTAGCGAGTTTACCTGCATGCCGTTCGGACTCTGCAACGCACCAGGAACCTTCCAACGATTAATGGAGTGCTGTCTGGGCCACAGAAACTTCGAGACGGTCCTGTTGTACCTGGACGATGTCATCGTATATTCTAAGACTTATGAGGACCACCTGAAACACCTGGCGGAAGTGTTCGAAGCTCTGGCAAGCTACGGCCTAAAGGTGAAACCCTCCAAGTGTCACCTCCTGTAGCCAAAGGTGCAGTACCTGGGACACGTGGTGAGCGCTGACGGAGTGGCTCCCGACCCTGATAAGATCACCGCAATTAAGGAATGGCCAAGTCCCTCCAGTGTAAAGGAAGTGCGGCAGTTCCTCGGGTTGGTAGGCTACTACCGCAGGTTCATCCCCGGTTTCACCAAAAAGGCAGCTCCTATGCAGGACCTCCTGATAGGCCAGTCCCGGAAGGCCAAGAACCAGAAGCCGCCCTTCAGATGGGAGAAGTTGGAAGAAGAGTCCTTCCGCCAGCTGAAGATGGCCCTCACGGGGGATGAAATCCTGGCGTACCCGGATTACAGCCAGCCCTTTATCCTCTACACCGACGCAAGTAACATCGGGCTAGGAGCCGTGCTGTCCCAGATCCAGCAGGGGAAAGAGCGAGTAATCGCTTACGCCAGCCGAAAACTGCGACCCACCGAAAGAAACCCTGAGAATTACAGCTCATTTAAGCTAGAGTTCCTGGCAGTGGTGTGGGCAGTCACCGAACGCTTTAAGCACTACCTCGCTTCTTCCCGGTTCGTCGTGTACACGGATAACAACCCGTTGACACACCTGGACACGGCAAGACTCGGTGCCCTAGAGCAGAGATGGATGGCCCGCCTGTCCAACTACGAGTTCACCATCAAATACCGGGCAGGACGCTCCAATACCAACGCGGACGCCCTGTCCAGGATGCCAAACCTACCGGACGTAGGAGAAGATCCAGAGGGACTGGAAGAAGTCGAACTCCCCGCGTTTCACCGTCATGGGACTATCCAGTATTCCCATCGGGTAAGGAGTAAGCAAGACGCTACGCTTAACCCCTTACCTCACTACAACTGGGCGGAAACGCAAGACAGTGACCCTGCCGTCCGGCTGGTGAAGGAGATGCTGACTCGGCCAGAGGCTCGCCTTGACCCAGATGCTCCGGAGGAAGCCAAGCAACTGTGGGCAGAAAAGAGTAGACTGTTCCTTTACAAGGGGAAGTTGTGCCGCAGAATGGTTAACTCCCGGACGCATGAACTAATCTGGCAAGTAGTGGTGCCACGAAGAGACGCAGCCATGGTGATGGAGGCATACCACGACGGGGCTGGACACTTCGGATGGAAGAAGCTGGAGTTCCTGCTGCGCGAGCGGTTCCACTGGGTAGGCATGAGGGGAACCATCGAGAGGTGGTGCAGAGACTGTGGCCCGTGCAACCTAAGAAGGAAGGACCGTGCCAGCCAGAAGACTCCCCTGCAGTCCATCGTCACCCGGCAGCCGTTGGAACTGGTAGCCTTGGATCATGTAAAACTGACCCCAAGCAGAAGTGGCTACGTCTACGCACTAACCATCGTGGATCACTACTCCCGGTTCTTGGTTGTCGTCCCTGTCAAGGACTTAACAGCTCGAACAGCAGCAAGAGCCTACCAGCAGCATTTCTGCCGTCCACACGGGTACCCGGACCAAGTGTTGACAGACCAGGGACCTGCCTTTGAAGCGGAGGTCTTCCAAGAATTCTGCACTCTGTATGGCTGCCGGAAGATAAGGACAACACCCTATCATCCGCAAACTAATGGACTTTGTGAGAAAATGAACCAGGTGGTAATGGATCTTCTGAAAACGTTGCCCCTGGAAGAACGCAGTCTGTGGCCTGAGAAGCTGCCCGATCTGGTGGACCTATACAACCACATCCCGGTAGGTTCCACCAACTGTACCCCGACTTACCTAATGAGGGCGAGACCTGGTAAGTTACCTGTTAACCTGGAAATGGGAGTCCTGACACCCGAGGACACTTCACCAGAAGCAGACTGGGACACAGAGAGGCAGCAGCAGTACCGGAGAGTACAGGAGAGCGTGGAGCGAAGTCTCTGTCAGGCTAGGGAAAGACAAGAGAAAACTTACAACCAGTATGCTCCCGCTGTTCCCCTGGTACCCGGAGAGCAGGTCTTGAAGAGAAAAAGACGGCTCCACAAGTTGGACGACCAGTGGGAGAAGGACCCGTACACCGTACTGCCCTCAAGCCACGACAACCCAAAGGTCTGTACCATCAGTAAAGACGGAGGGGAAACCACAACCATTGTATCCCGGGATCACCTGAAGAAGTGTCCCGAACAGCTACGGAACCCTGAAGAGGAACAAGAAGACCCTCGACCCGTAGAGGAAAGGGAAGACATGGTTAGTACTGTGCTCGGAGACTTCCCTCGGTCTTGGACTCAAGTCAATGGCGCAGTTGTGGTACCCGTACTCACCTTCCTCCAACCAGCATCCCAAGCACCTACCGAGCGACAGGTAGAGCTGGAAGAGCAGCCGGTCCAGGAGGCAGAAGACTCCACACAAGCAGAACAGGAGGATCAACCCTCTGCTTATAGTGAGCCTGCCGTACCCCTAGTGAGCCAAAGAGCTGGTAGACAGCTGCCCAGTTTACCCTTGACAGCTCCTACACCCTGTAGTTCAGGGCTAGACAGTCAGCTCCGTAGGTCCACTAGGGCCACTAGAGGCCAGTTACCCGCACGTTGGAGGATTTGAAATGTATAAATTGTTTTATTTGTGGTTACCTGTTTTTCTTGTTACTTGTAAATAATTATGTGTTTCTAGTTATTTTTAGGAGTCCTTGGTGGATTTACCGGGAATCCTTGTACAATTAGTTGGAGCGTAACCCAGGATGGACTAAAAGACTGTTAAGGACTCGGGGCAGGACAGACCCCTACCTGGTTACGTCTCCCTGTTTTGGTGAAATGGACACCTTTGTTTTCTTCAAAGACTGCACCCGGTTGCGGACACGCTGTAACCATCTTTATGTGTTTTTCTTATTGTATTATTATTGTTTATACCTTGTTATGTTTTTCTAAAAATATGTTTAGTCCCGGAGTACTAAATTTCACTAGGGGGGAATGTGACACCCCAGGGGTCTGGTTGCCACAGTGATAGAGATATTACGTCTGAGAGCAGGTGGGAGGTCTCTTGGTCAGGGATCCTATGCATGCCACACCTCCTGCCCAGTCCTGGGAGGGGAAGAACTTCCCCTATATAAACCTAGGGCTGAGGCAGGGTTAGTGAGTAGAGAAGAAGTAGAGAAAGAGAAGCAGCATAGGAAGAAACAACAGGAGCTCTGTGGGAGCAGTGTTACAAGGAGTCAGGGGCTGGCAGCTGCAGAGCTCGCCCTGACTGAGAAGTTATCACCGGACCCGGAGTCCGAGGCTGTGGGGACTAACTCCTATCCAGCAGCAGAAACCGACCGGCAAGGGATTGCAGGTCCTCTGGCCCAGAAACCCGAAGGCACGGTCACACGCGTGGGACCAGCACCGCCGTCGTGGAGCGGAAGCTACTAGAAGACCCCGAGTCACCGGCCATACGGGTGAGCACCACACGGTACACTCAGGGACGTGGGCTACTTATACCCGCCTCTAGCAAGGTAGCCAGAAGAGTATCGTTAGTTTGGGAGGCCTACAACTCCGCCTGGCCAGGGGAGATCCCATCTGCTCAAGGACTGACCAGGCCCCAATCGCTAGCCAGTACTCCGGGAGGGTCTATCTTTGTCACCAGTAAAGACCCTGAACTACACAGTACCGTCTCCGAGTGGTTCCTGCTACCCCCATCATCCACGTCGGCTGCCCTGAGGCCATACCCCTCCCGTTGGGGGTTATACTATCACGCTGCACAATCCTACCGCCGGCCTCAGCGGTCTGCCCTGCAGCAGCAGCTCCCTGGCTGCACTCAACGGGTGGCGTAGTCGTCCAACATCTACCGCTAAAACAGCGCCACTTAGTCTGACTCCCTGGGCACGGACCGGATCACCGCCACGAGACTACAACCCTCAACAGATCCGGCTCCGGGTAAGCTCCCGCGTGCGCAACGCAGCGCGACACAGGCCCAGGGGCGCGTCATGAGTATAGCATAAGATAAGCTTAGGATACCATAAGACATAAGTATAACATAAACCCTAAAATACAAATTTTATTAAATCTCTTTAAAATCGGGACATGCGGCATAAAGATGATCCGCATCAGTATTGCACTTTATCAAGATAAGTTCCTTTTATTGTTTAGTCTTGTGATCATTTATGTCATTGATACCTCTATGGGTGATTAATTCCAGGGCTGGCTAGGGTTATCCAGGGATAGCCGCCGTGGAGCGGGGGCGCCAAAGTGTCAACATTAACTAGGGTGTCACCCTCCACTATAAGGCAGGTAATCAGCATCTAGGGTGTTGAACAGGGCTGATTGTAGCCTTTGTTTGGATGCCCGAATGTATCCTTTGGCTTGGAGGTCCAAAGATATTAGGAACGTTCTTGGGTGTTTTTATAAATTTGCACATTGTCACTTTATTCACTGTTGTCACTTTAATCATTTAGTACACACTGAGGATTGATTGTTTGATGTGATATCTGTACCAGTTTCTGGTAGACTGTCAGATCTTTGGTCTATGTAAGTACGAATAAGGGACTTTTAGGGTCTAGGGGCAGCTGCCGTTCAGCAAGGGTGCCATTGTCATCTATATGTAGGATGCCCATCTCCGTTGACATGCAGGTTCAGGCTAGGGTATCTATAGGGTGAGTTTTATTGAAGTACAGTGGGTACGGAAAGCATTCAGACCCCTTTACATTTTTCACTCTTTGTTTCATTGCAGCCATTTGGTAAATTCTAAAAAGTTCATTTTTTTTCTCATTAAAGTACACTCTGCACCCCATGTTGACTGAAAAAAACAGAAATGTAGAAATTTTTGCAAATTTATTAAAAAAGGAAAACTGAAATATCACATGGTCATAAGTATTCAGACCCTTTGCTCATATTTAAGTCACATGCTGTCCATTTCCTTGTGATCCTACTTGAGATGGTTCTACTCTTTCATTGGAGTCCAGCTGTGTTTAATTAAACTGATAGGACTTGATTTGGTAAGGCACACACCTGTTTATATAAGACCTCACAGCTCACAGTGCATGTCAGACCAAATGACCAGTATTGAGTAGAAGCCCCCTTTTGAGCTAGTGCATCCATGAGTCTTCTTGGGAATGATGCAACAAGTTTTTCACACCTGGATTTGGGGTTCCTCTGCCATTCTTCCTTGCAGATCCTCTCCAGTTCTGTCAGGTTGGATGGTGAACGTTGGTGGACAGCCATTTTCAGGTCTCTCCAGAGATGTTCAATTGGGTTTAGGTCAGGGCTCTGGCTGGGCCAGTCTAGAATGGTCACAGAGTTGTTCTGAAGCCACTCCTTTGTTATTTTAACTGTGTGCATAGGGTCATTGTCTTGTTGGAAGATGAACCTTCGGCCAAGTCTGAGGTCCAGAGCACTCTGGAAGAGGTTTTCATCCAGGATATCTGTGTACTTGGCCGCATTCATGTTTCTTTCAATTCCAACCAGTCGTCCTGTCCCTGCAGCTGAAAAACACCCCCATGATGCTGCCACCACCATGTTTCACTGTTGGGATTGTATTGGGCAGGTGATGAGCAGTGTCTGGTTTTCTCCACACATACCCCTTAGAATTATCACCAAAAAGTTCTATCTTAGTCTCATCAGACCAAAGAATCTTATTTCTCATAGACTGGGAGTCCTTCATGTGTTTTTAAGCAAACTCTGTGCAGGCTTTCATATGTCTTGCACTGAGGAGAGGCTTCCGTTGGGCCACTCTGCCATAAAGGCTCGACTTGTGGAGGGCTGCAGTGATAGTTGACTTTATGCAACTTTCTCCCATCTCCCTACTGCATCTTTGGAGCTCAGCCACAGTGATCTTGGGGTTCATCTTTACCTCTCTCACCAAGGCTCTTCTCCCACGATTGCTCAGTTGAGCTGGACGGCCAGGTCTAGGAAGACTTCTGGTGGTCCCAAACTTCTTCCACTTAAGGATTATGGAGGCCACTGTGTTCTTAGGACCCTTGACTAATGCAGAAATTCTTTTGTAAACTTGGCCAGATCTGTGCCTTGCCACAATTCTGTCTCTAAGCTCCTTTGGCAGTGTCAGGATGCCAGGTTTAATTTTACTTTGCCAGTAGTTTTTCCCTTAGCCAAGATGGCTTCCATTGCCTCACTGGGGTCATGTGTTTCCTGCCTGTGGACCTACTTAAACTGCATGTGTTGCAATCATGCCTTGCCTGAGTATTGTGTGCTTTTAGTTTTCTACTCACCTGTGCTAGCCCTCTGAATAGAGTCTTGCTGACTTTGTGTTTATGACGCACCCCCTGGGCCATATTCTTTAGGGGGAATATCCGGAGCCGGATCAGATGGGAGTTGTAGTCTTCCGAGTGGCTGTGACCCGGTCCGTGCCCAGGGTGTCAAACTCAGTTGTATGTGGCAGTCCTACAGATGTTACTAAGTTCTTAATGTCGACTACGACACCCGTTGTATTGCGGTCACTGTGGCCGCCGCTGCAGCAGGGTCCGCTGAGGCTGATGGTGTAGGTGCAGCTTTGGTGATATAACCCCCAACGGGTGGGGTATAGCCTCAGGGGGATCAGGTGCAGAGGATGGGAGTTGTGGTGATGCAGTGTAGACGGCAATCAGAGACAGAGTCGGGTTATGCAGTTTAGGATGTTTACTCACTGCTGATGTTCTGGTCACTCCAGCTTCGAGTGACCTCCCGAGCCGTGCTGCGTCCACCAGGTTCTGGATCCAGCCAACCCCCAAATAAGTCCGGAGCGTGACCCTGAGCTCTCCTTCTGTCCTTTCTCTGGCCGTCCCCACTATTGATCCACCCAGGTCCAGCTCCCTCGGGCCTTCTGTTGGGAGACCCTTGGCCTCGGGTTCCCTGACCCTCCACGTGGTATGCCTTCGTGGTGGATGTGGTGGGTGTCCGTGGCAAACGCTGCCCACGGTCTCCGGTCTCTGGCTGGGGTGTGTTTTTGCCCCCACCAGCTTGGGTTCTGGTACCCTGTGCCGACTCTTCACCCGGGGATTTAAGTTGGGTTCTTGGAGTCCTTTTCTTCTGTTTCCCCCTCTGGGTCTCTCTCTTCTCCTCTCTCACTCTGGGTCTCTCTTCTCCTCCGCTCGCTGACTTTCTCTCTGCAACTGACCCTGTTCTTAGTTGGTGCCCACCTTATATACACCCTCTATGTGTGAGCTCAGGTGACCAGCACCCAATGAGCTCCTATCTTTACCCAGGCTGCTCCCCCTATCTGCCCCTACACTACTTGGGATGTACCACCCCCCTCCCACTCCAGCCAGGAACAGACTCGGTCGTACCTGCACATTTCTAAGTGGGAGTACCGTCGGTCTGCTCCTCGGAAATGGGATGTGTGTAGTGCATGCAGCCTACCGAGCTCAGTTCCACACTCCTTCCTTACTCGGGAGTGGAATATCACACCTCTGGGTTGAGGTGCAATACCCCTGTAGCAGCCGAATCCTCAGGGTGCTACATTTACTCCTAGTCATCCGCTGAAAGGATTGCTGCCTGAATCCTCTGCTAAGGGGACTTCTGCTGAAAGGAACCGCTGGCTGTTGTTCACTCACGCTGGGATCTCTGAACTTTTGTCTTCCTGAAGAAAACTTCTCCTGGATCTCTACACCTCTGGTATAGTCACCATCTTGCTCTGTGTTTAAATACCCGGCTCCAGCTCTGCTTAAGACATCGCTGTTTCCTCCGCTGCACCTCCTGCATTCTTCAATATCCAGATCCATATTCCAGTTTGTCTTCTCTTCTGCACTACGTGAGTCCACAATCAACTGAGGAATGCCTACGTCTGCTTACTATCCTTATTTCTGTTTGCATATTACTGTACCTAAGTAAACTTGGACTATCGTTAACGTTTACATACCCTAATAGTAATGAAGGCCGTGCCTTACAGATTAGGTTCTAAGAAGTGTTGTTTGGAATGAACTTACCTTCATAAACTGTTTGCTGTGATCTTTTGCACTTGAGTTTAAAATAGACTTTCACACTACTCTTGTCTCAGTCTCTGCTTTTGGCCCACGCCATTGGACTTCAGGGTATCTACTAACATCGTAACAGGCAGTTCCTTTGAGCTCATGATTCTCATTTGGTCTGACATGCACTGTGAGCTGTGAGGTCTTACATAGACAGGTGTGTGCCTTTCCAAATCAAGTCCTATCAGTTTAATTAAACACAGCTGGACTCCAATGAAAGAGTAGAACCATCTCAAGGAGGATCACAAGAAATGGACAGCATGTGACTTAAATATGAGCAAAGGGTCTGAATACTTATGACCATGTGATATTTCAGTTTTCCTTTTTTAATAAATTTGCAAAAATTTCTACATTTCTGTTTTTTTTTCAGTCAAGATGGGGTGCACAGTGTACTTTAATGAGAAAAAAAAAGAACTTTTTAGAATTTACCAAATGGCTGCAATGAAACAAAGAGTGAAAGATGTAAAGGGGTCTGAATGCTTTCCGTACCCACTGTATATAGTACTCAATGTTCCAGGCAGTGGGAGGCATTACTGGGATCCAGAGCAGTCGCTCCAGTCACGTCCAGAGCCTAAGGTCTGGCATAGGAGCTGCCGGACACTTTGTGTGCTCTGAAGTACAAAGGAAGATGGACAGGGACCTGCATAGATGGAAGTTGAAGGCCAGTCCCGGGTGCACTGCAGAGGTGGACGAGAAATACAGGATGAGCTAGCAACAGGGCTGAAGAGGAGTTATGCTAAGAAGGAGGATAATGTGAATTGCTGTGCCTTATCCCATCTGTACCCACCTGATGAACTTGAACTGTCAAGTATATGTTTGACTGTTACAAAGAACTTTGTGTCCCCTAAATTGTGTGCGGCGGCTTCTGAGGACAGAAGCCTGAAGGCAGTGGAGGCCTGCGGCCTACAAGAGAGTGTGCTGCACCCCACACCCTAGAGCACACTGGGACTGGGACACCCATTGTCTGTAAAGTGCCAGAGCGAAATCAGACCGACGTTCAGTCACGACTACCGCTCTGTGCCACTTTACAAGATGAGTGATAAGGGAACTTCTCCATCAGAAGAGAAGAGGAAATAATGGTCGCTGCCCAAACTGTGACAAGAACAGGACCACAATGCAACAAGAACTGTCTCACAATGCTCTTGGAACTTTCCCATAATGCATTGCAAATTGAAACTAGAGCAAATACATTAAATCACTAGCAGACAGTGCAGTTATCAAACAATAAAAAAGAGACAGGATTCAAATGCAAGCAACATAATGTCAGAACTGATATACACATAAAGTGACTAGATTCCCTGGATAGCTAAATTCGCAGATGAGGCCAGAACACGGGCTGCCCAGCATTATTTAAGTGCACCCCATGAAGATAGACACTCTAATTTACAAGGCCATAACATATAGGTGCATCTCACAAAATTAGAATATCATCAAAAAGTTAATTTATTTCAGTTCTTCAATGCAAAAAGTGAACCTCATATATTATATAGAGTCATTACAAACACAGTGATCTATTTCAAGTGTTTATTTCTGTTAATGTTGATGATTATGGCTTATAGCCAATGAAAACACAAAAGTCATTAACTCAGTAAATTAAAATAATTAACAAAAAACACCTGCAAAGACTTCCTAAGCATTTAAAAAGGTCCCTTAGTCTGTTTTAGTAGGCTCCACAATCATGACAATCATGATGAAGACTGCTGACTTGACAGATGTCCAGAGTTCCAATTTTCATTTGAAATCAAGGTCCCAGAGTCTGGAAGAAGAGTGGAGAGGCCACAATCCAAGCTGCTTGAGGTCTAGTGTGAAGTTTCCACAATCAGTGATGGTTTGGGGAGCCGTGTCATCTGCTGGTGTAGGTCCACTGTGTTTTTTCAACACCAAAGTCAGCGCAGCCGTCTACCAGGAAATTTTAGAGCACTTCATGCTTCCCTCTGCCACAGTATCAAGCTACCAGGGGGGCAAAGGGGGCGGTGGCCCCGGGCCCCTCGCTCTTAGGGGGCCCATCCAGGGCTACGCCAGTGTAACTGTATCTAGCATGCCCCTGGTGCCAGCATCGGGCTCCACTGCCCGCCACCGCCGCAAGTTTACTGATGAGAGAGGGAGCGCGGATCTCTCTCCCATTAGTCCCTTCTGTGACTGACGTCTCTGACATCATCACTTGGCGCCCAGCCCGCTGTGCTGAAGATGTGTGCGTGCTGGGTGCTCTGAGCAGCGAGGGAACCAGGAGGAGAGATGAGTACTGTTTATTTATTTTTTGCCGGGTGGGGTCGGCATTATATTACAGACTCTGCCTATGGGAAGGGAGAGGTGCATTATACTACAGACTCTGCCTATGGGGGAGCATTATCCTAAAGACTCTGCCCACAGAGAGGGGGGGCATTATACTAAAGACTCTGCCTATGGGGAGGGGGGGCATTATACTACAGACTGTCTATGGGGAGGGGGGGAGCATTATACTAAAGCCTCTGTCTATGGGGGGGCATTCTACTACAGACTCTGCCTATGGGGGGCATTATACTACAGACTCTGTTTATGAGCAGGGGAGAGCAGTAGACTACAGACTCTGCCTATGGGGGGACATTGTACTACAGACTCTGCCTATAAGAGGGGGAGCATTATACTACAGACTCTGCCTATGGGGGGTGCATTTTACTACAGACTCTGCCTATAGGTGGGGCATTATACTACAGACGCTGCCTATGAGATGGGGGGGCATTATATCACAGACTCTGCCTATGAGGAGGGGGGGCACATTATACTACAGACTCTGCCTATGAGATGGGGGGGCATTATACTAAAGATTCTGCCTATCAGGAGGGGGGGGGATTATACTACAGACTCTGACTATGAGGAGGGGGGAGCATTATACTACAGACTCTGCCTATGGGGGGGCATTATACTGCAGACTCTGCCTATGGGGGGGCATTATACTACAGACTCTGCCTATAAGGAGGGGGGGAGCATTATACTACAGACTCTGCCTATGGGGGGGACATTGTACTACAGACTCTGCCTATAAGAGGGGGAGCATTATACTACAGACTCTGCCTATGGGGGGTGCATTTTACTACAGACTCTGCCTATAGGTGGGGCATTATACTACAGACGCTGCCTATGAGATGGGGGGGGCATTATACCACAGACTCTGCCTATGAGGAGGGGGGGCACATTACACTACAGACTCTGCCTATGAGATGGGGGGGGCATTATACTACAGATTCTGCCTATGAGGAGGGGGGGGCATTATACTACAGACTCTGCCTATGAGGAGGGGGGAGCATTATACTACAGACTCTGCCTATGGGGGGGGCATTATACTGCAGACTCTGCCTATGGGGGGGCATTATACCACAGACTCTGCCTATGAGGAGGGGGGGAGCATTATACTACAGACTCTGCCTATGGGGGGGAGCTTTATACTACAGACTCTGTCAATGGGGGGAGCATTTTACTACAGACTCTGCCTATAGGGGCGCATTATACTATACGAAGGACTATGGTGAGTGCATTATACTATATTGAGGACTATCTGGTGCATTATACTATATGTAGGCTATTTATACAGTGTGGGAGATAATGTGGGTTCTTTGAACAGCGTGGGGGCCATCATACAGTGTGGGAGATAATGTGGGGTCTTTGTATAGTGTGGAGGCCATCATACAGTGTTGGAGCCATCAGCTTGGGGGCTACTAAGGGGTCAGTATACTTTGTGGGGGTACTATACAGTGAGGGGGAATTATATCGTGAATAGGAGAACATCATACTGGTTAGAGCGGAGCTCTACATGGGGGGAGACTCAGGACATTATTAAATCTTAGGTGGGCACTTATTGTTATAGGGGAACTCAGGTTATCGTGACTGTCGAAGGGGCACTATTACTTTCTAGGGGGCACAATGTGGGCACTGTTTTCTAGGACACTTGCACACGGCATTACTTTATTTTAGAGGTTTGTTTTACCATCTAGAGGGCACACAGTAGGTGCAGTAATAGGGACACATTTTGCAGCAGAGGCTCAGTATTGGGGTATCAGCAGGATGAGAAGTTTGTGCAGGTTGGGGATAGATGTGGTCAGTGCCTGAAATGTAAGGAGTCAAATGTGTCTTTGTTGTGATCTCTGCATACCTGAGACTCTGAGCCCTGGCTGGAGAAGTAGTCGTGTCGGTCTGGGCCAGATGGAAAAGACGGGAAAAGTGAACAATTTAATCAGAAAGAACGTCAGCTGTAAGGTACTATATATAACTGAGCTGTGATCTCTTATATGTTCTGCAGGACTGGCATCTATCAATATATGTCACCATATGGCGGTAATATCAGTGCTGGTCTTTGTATAGAGATTATTTTTAGTAACAGCGCGGTCATCTGCTGAGGTTTTCCTACATCAACTATCTGGGTGCGCCGCTATAGTTGGAATCAGGGTTACCTGGTTAGAGGTCCACTCAGAAGTTTCGGCCCCCTGAACCAAAACCTTAGCTACGCCAAGCTATCTATGGGGTATTGTCAAGAGGAAAATGAGAGACACCAGACCCAACAATGCAGACGAGCTGAAGGCTTCTATCAAAGCCACCTGGGCTTCCATAACCCCTCAGCAGTGCCACAGGCTGATCGCCTCCATGCCACATTGCCGCATTGATGCAGTAATTGATGTAAAAGGAGCCCCGACCAAGTATTGAGGGCATTTATTGAACATACATTTCAGTAGGATAACATTTTGGATTTTGAAAACATTTTTCAAGCTGTTGTTATAAGGTATTCTAATTAATTGAAATAATGACTTTTGAGTTTTCATTGGCTGTAAGCCATAATCATCAATATTAACAGAAATAAACACGTGAAATAGATCACTCTGTGTGTAATGGCTCTATATAATATATAAGTTTCACGTTTTGTATTGAAGAACTGAAATAAATTAACTTTTCTGGTGATATTCTAATTTTGTGAGATGCACCTGTAGATGGGCTTGGCTGCACCCTGAATAAAAATAGCATGTAAAAAATATATATGATATATATGAGGTATTGGTCGATATTTTGGCCAAAATATACAAGCTCGCAACCTGCTTAAGGGTCCTCATACTTGCGAGTCCCTACACTAACATTAAAAGCAAAGTCACAAAAACAAGGAATTAAAGTTCCCACCAAAATTCAAGAATTAACACAGCAAATACAGCAACAATAATTACAAGAATGCAGCAAACCCATATAATGAAGAAGTCAGCAACACAGGTGCAAAATATTGATGAGACAACCACTCACAACCTACCAATTCATGGAGGGGGTGATTGCTTAGTATTAAAACTGCACACAAATAAGCCTTGTATAGGGCACTGGTCACACATAGGTAGTGCACAATGTCTGGCTTACAGCCTATTAGTGAAGCTCAAACTATTAGATTAGGCGGGCTGCCCAGCACTTTTTAAGTACACCCCATGAAGACAGACACCCTAGTTTACAAGGCCAACATTGATGGGTCTGGCTGCACCCTGAATAAAAATAACGTGCAAAAAATATATATGATATATATGAGGTATTAGTAAATATTTTGGCCAAAATACACAAGCTCGCAACCCGCGTCAAGGGTCCTCATACTTGCGAGTCCCTACACTAACATTAAAGCAAAGACAAATTTAAATTCCCACCAAAATTCAAGAATTAACACAGGAAAAAAGGGCAACAGTGTTTACCTGCCTAGGTCTCAGTACTAATCATACCATATAATAACGATGACAGCAATACAGGTGCAAAATACTGATGCGACAACCACTCACATATTACCAATTAATGGAGGGGGGTGATTACATAGTATTAAAACTGCACACAAAATTATATGGGATTGCTACATCCTAATAGTGCATTAGTTCTGAGATCTGGGCAGGTAAATGCTATATTAATAATTGATTTTTTGAGGAAAGTTAAATTCTCTTTTGTTGGCTTTACTTTTAATCTAACTGAAATACACATAAGCTTTTTTCCTAAACATTAGGATCTGTGTAGAGCCATCAGCTCAAAAAGGCTTCCTTTGACAGACTTGGCATAAGCAGGTCAAAAGGAACCCTGATCTTTACCATTACACCCCTTTACAGGAATGGAGACTTACCACATGCTCAGGGTTGCATCTACAGAGTAGCTGCTGGCCAGAGGAGCGAGCTTCAGGCTATAACTCTAACTAAAGCTTTTTTATTACTAAATGATGGGTTCTGTCTAAGGCCATTGGCTCAAAAAGGCTTCCTCGGACAGACTTGGCGCAAGCTACTCCATTCTGCAGATCCCAAGGGAACCCTGGCCTTTACCATTACACCCCTGTACAGGGATAGATACTTACCATAGGCCCAGGGTTGCATCTACAGAGTAGCTGCTGGCCGGAGGAGCGAGCTTGAGGCTATAGTGGTTGATTCAACTCTAACTAAAGCTTTTTTTTCCTAAATACTGGGATCTGTTTAAGGCTGTTGGCTCAAACAGACTTCCTCGGACAGACTTGGCGCAAGCTACTCCATTCTGCAGATCCCAAGGGAACCCTGGTTTTTACCATTACACCCCTGTACAGGGATAGATACTTACCATAGGCCCAGGGTTGCATCTACAGAGTAGCTGCTGGCCGGAGGAGTGCGCTTGAGGCTTGAGTAGTTGAGTCAATCCTAACTAAAGAAAAACCTATCTAATGCCACTTTCTTGTTAGGACCTGTCTGAGGCCTATGGCTCAAAAAAGCTTCTTTGGAAAAACTTGGCAAAAGCCAGTCTATCCTACAGGTTCCAAAGGAACTCTGACCTTCACTCTTACAGCCCTGTACAGTGATAAAGACTTATTACAGGGCCTTGATTGCATCTACATAGTAGATGCTGACTGGAGGGGCAAACTTAAGGTTAGAATGGTTCAGCCAACCCTAACTATTGCTACTTTCTTAAATGTTAGGATATTTCTGAGGCCATTGGCTCAAACAGGCTTCCTTGGACAGACTTGGCGCAAAACACACCATTTCTGATATTTCCAAATGAACCCTGGGCTTCACCCTTGAACCTCTATACAGGGACCGTTTCATAGTTTTAAGGTTGAAAGACACAAGTCTGTCAAGTTCAACCTAAAAGCTAATGTGTTGATCCAGAGGAAGGCAAAAACCCCATGAGGCAGATGCTAATTGCCCCATATTAGGGGAAAAATTCCTTCCCGACTCCACATATGGCAATCAGACTAGTTCCCTGGATCAACGTCCCATAACAAAATCTAGTACGGATAACCTGCAATTTTATATTATTTAAGAAAGGCACACACATGCCCTCCTTGAATTTTTTTTAGAAAATTAAGTATTTCAATTTCATGTGGTAGAGAGTTTCATAACCTCATTGCTCACACAATAAAAATTTGCCAACTAACTTCCTTTAGACAAAGTGAATTAGGATCTTTATGCTAGAGTAATTGAATTAACTCTAACTGAAATAGATTAATGCTTTTTTCCTAAATGTTGAAATTTGTTTAAATCCATCAGCTCAAAAAGGCTTTCTCGGACAGACTTGGCGCAAGCTACTCCATTCTGCAGATCCCAAGGGAACCCTGGCCTTTACCATTACACCCCTGTACAGGGATAGATACTTACCATAGGCCCAGGGCTGCATCTACAGAGTAGCTGCTGGCCGGAGGAGCGAGCTTGAGGCTATAGTGGTTGATTCAACTCTAACTACAGCTTTTTTTTCCTAAATACTGGGATCTGTTTAAGGCTGTTGGCTCAAACAGACTTCCTCGGACAGACTTGGCGCAAGCTACTCCATTCTGCAGATCCCAAGGGAACCCTGGTTTTTACCATTACACCCCTGTACAGGGATAGATACTTACCATAGGCCCAGGGTTGCATCTACAGAGTAGCTGCTGGCCGGAGGAGTGCGCTTGAGGCTTGAGTAGTTGAATCAATCCTAACTAAAGAAAAACCTATCTAATGCCACTTTCTTGTTAGGACCTGTCTGAGGCCTATGGCTCAAAAAAGCTTCTTTGGAAAGACTTGGCAAAAGCCAGTCTATCCTACAGGTTCCAAAGGAACTCTGGCCTTCACTCTTTCAGCTCTGTACAGCGATAAAGACTTATTGCAGGGCCTTGATTGCATCTACATAGTAGATACTGACTGGAGGGGCAAACTTAAGGCTAGAATGGTTCAGCCACCCTAACTATTGCTACTTTCTGAAATGTTAGGATATTTCTGAGGCCGTTGGCTCAAACAGGCTTCCTTGGACAGACTGGGCGCAAAACACACCATTTCTGATGGTTCCAAATGAACCCTGGGCTTCACCCTTGAACCTCAATACAGGTACAGTTTCATAGTTTTAAGGTTGAAAGACACAAGTCCATCAAGTTCAACCTAAAAGCTAATGTGTTGATCCAGAGGAAGGCAAAAACCCCATGAGGCAGATGCTAATTGCCCCATTTTAGGGGAAAAATTCCTTCCCGACTCCACATATGGCAATCAGACTAGTTCCCTGGATCAACGTCCCATAATAAAATCTATTACCACTAACCTGAAATGTTATATTATTCAAGGAACATTTTTCATCAAGCAGTTTTCTCCGGAAATGTGTTGCACAACTGTTTGAATCTCAGTAAATTCCTGCACAACTTACATTTAAATACTCTGACATTTTTACACCCACTCTTTTAACTTCTTAAATAGTGAACAGAGCTTATCTGGACCGCTTGTGGCTTAGCTTTACCTGAAAACTTATTACAAATTAGGCTGGAAAAGTGGTGTAAAATAGGACTGAAATTGACTCCATCTTTTGACTGGAGTACATTTCTTGAGGTGTAGTACGTCAGCTTTAAGGGGATATTTCAATAAATGAATGACCCTGGCTGCAGGTATAAAGAATCAAACTGTGCTGTCCTGACCCATTCCTGGGATTGTGTATGGCACTGACATCACCTCAATACTGCCGCAGCCAACAAATGTAATCAGACGGACTGCCCAGCTGAGCGCACTGAGCTGCTGCAGCTCTGAGATGGTGGAACCTCTTTTTTTTAATTAAATGACCTGCAGCTAGGGACATTCATTTATTGAAAGGGAACAACCCCTTTAAGGATGAGTCAAGTTCATTAAGAGGTTTAGTCTTTTTAATGAATTTGGTGCACGTTCCTCCAATAGGCGCTTCATGAATGCTGGTATAGAAATCCACCAGCCTTGATGAATCGGCCACCATAGGTTTACATGGCATGAGCATATACAGAACAGTTGTGTAGTATACGTTACCAGGCCCTCATGATGCTCTTGGTCCTGGATGGCCTTCCACAGTCTGCTTTCTTGCTTCATCATCTTGAAGGGCTCCACTTTCTTTTCTTCTGGCTGGCATGGTGCGGCTCTATCATCCTGCTCCTTTAACACGAAGGGACGAATGACTGTAAAGCTGCCAGGAGCGTTTTTTTATCCCCTTAGATCATTGTGACACCACAAAGTGATGACATAGACAAGTGGGTGAGGCGCCTTTATTCAGTCATCGGGTGTGGTCAGAAGAAATTAGCATATTCCGTGATGTTACTACAATGAGAACAGACATGAACATTCTATTCGGAACCCGACCGCCATTATCAGCGGAACCTTCACTGCTGTCAGATTGGCACTAAAAACAAAAAGAGACCGCGGTGAACCTGGACAGTAACAATCTACAGGGACAGTGACTGCTAAGCGGACTTCATGTCAGATGTTATGCAGCTTTGTCAGAAAAAAAACAATAAAATATGTAAAAGACAGGCTCCAATAAACCTTAAACACTGGGCTGTAGTCACAGATTCTGCTTTCACCTGCAGCACATTGCTCCCCTGCCTAACCCTCCCCGTCCTGCAGCATGTTTCTCACCGCTTAATTCTCCCACTCCTGCAGCACATCACTCCCCTGTCTAAACCTCCCCCTCTTGCGGCACATTGCTCCCGTCTAATCCTCCCCTCCTTGCAGCACATTGTGCCCTTTCTAAATCTCCCCCTTCCTGCACCACATCACCCACTGCCAAATCCCCTCTTGCACCACATCGCCCACTGCCAAATCCTGCACTTCCTGCAGCATATCGCTCCCTGCCTAATCCTCTCCTATTGCATTACATCACTCCCCTGCATAAGCCACCTCTTCCTGCAGCACATCGCTTCCCTGCCTAAGCCTCCCCCTCCTGCATTACATCACCCCCCTGCCTAATCCTCCTCTTCCTGCAGCACAGCGCTCCCTGCCTAATCCTCCTCTTCCTGCAGCACATCGCTCCCTGCATGATTCTCCCTATCCTGCATTACATCACTCCCCTGCATAATCCTCCTCTCCCTGCAGCACACCACTCCCCTGGCTAATCTTCCCCCTCCTGCAGCACATCGCTCCCCTGACCCCCTCTTACGTGACATCTTTTCTATCAGTTACATTTGTGAAGTAACTGCTGTCTCCTGTGAGCAGTGGAGAGCGAAGCTGAGAGCCAGGAGACTCTGCCCCTCTGCCCCTTCTTGCCACATCATCATCCATCTACATCAGGGCTGTCAAACTCAAATATATAGAGGGCCAAAAGGAAGAGTTTAACTCAGAAAAATAAGTCAACACTTTATCAGATGTTTCTGTGAAAACTTGAGTACAACAAATAAGATTTTGTTATTTTCCCTCAGTTATAAAAAAAATAGTTATGAGAAAAGTGTGACAAAAAGGAGTCATAAAATGCACCAAAATGAAATATCACAATTTATGGCTCAAATTGAGGTGAAGCAAGGAAGAGGTTGAGCTTAGCTAATGAGATGCATCAAACATACAGGTGCTTCTCACAAAATTAGAATATCATCAAAAAGTTTATTTATTTCAGTTCTTCAATCCAAAAAGTGAAACTCATATATTATACAGAGTCATTACAGAGTGATCTATTTCAAGTGTTTATTTCTGTTAATGTTGATAATGATGGCTTACAGCCAATGAAAACACAAAGTCATTATCTCAGTAAATTAGAATAATTAACAAAAATCACCTGCAAAGGCTTCTTACGCATTTAAAAAGGTCCCTTTGTCTGTTTCAGTAGGCTGCACAATCATGGGGAAGACTGCTGACTTGACAGATGTCCAGAAGGCAGTCATTGACACACTCCACAAGGAGTGTAAACCACAAAAGGTCATTGCTAAAGAAGCTGCTGTTAACAGAGTGCTGTATCCAAGCATATTTATGGAAAGTTGAGTGGAAAGAAAAAGTGTGGTAGGAAGAGGTGCACAAGCAACCGGGATAACCGCAGCCTTGAAAAGATTGTTAAGGAAAGGACATTAAAACATTTGGGGAAGATTCACAAGGAGTGGACTGCTGCTGGAGTCATTGCTTCAAGAGCCACCACACACAGACGTATCCAGGACATGGGCTTCAAGTGTCACATTCCTTGTGTCGAGCCACTCATGACCAATAGACAACGCCAGAAGCATCTTACCTGGGCCAAGGAGAAAAACACCTGGACTGTTGCTCAGTGGTCCAAGGTGTTGTTTTCCGATGAAAGTAAATTTTGCATTTAATTTGGAAATCAAGGTCCCAGAGTCTGGAGGAAGAGTGGAGAGGCCACAATCCAAGCTGCTTGAGGTCTCGTGTGAAGTTTCCACAATCGGTGATGGTTTGGGGAGCCATGTCATCTGCTGGTGTAGGTCCACTGTGTTTTATCAAGACCAAAGTCAGCGCACCCGTCTACCAGGACATTGTAGAGCACTTCATGCTTCCCTCTGCCGACAAGCTTTATGGAGATGGAAATGTCATTTTCCAGCAGGACTTGGCACCTGTCCACACGGCCAAAAGTACCAATACCTGGTTTACACAACAGTATCACTGTGCTTGATTGGCAGCAAACTCACCTGACCTTAACCCCATAGAGAATCTATTATAGAGAATCTATGGGGTATTGTCAAGAGAAAGATGAGAGACACCAGACCCAACAATGCAGACGAGCTGAAGGCTTCTATCAAAGCCACCTGGGCTTCCATAACACCTCAGCAGTGCCACAGGCTGATCGCCTCCATGCCACACCGCATTGATGCAGTAATTGATGCAAAAGGAGCCTGGCCAAGTATTGAGGGCATTTACTGAACATATATTTCAGTAGGACAACATTTCAGATTTTAAAAACATTTTTCAAGCTGGTGTTATAAAGTATTCTAATTTACTGAGATAATAGCATTAACAGAAATAAACACTTGAAATAGATCACTCTGTCTGTAATGACTCTATATAATATGAGTTTTACTATTTGTATTGAAGAACTGAAATAAATTAACTTTTTGATGATATTCTAATTTTGTGAGAAGCACCTATAGTATGCTATATGCCCAATTTTAACAAATGTACTGCAATTTTTCCTGAATGTGTTCAGAAATGTACAGATGTGTAAGCAGACAAATGCAGAGACTTAGGCTATGTGCCCACGATGCACAAAAGCTCTGGATTTTTCCTGAGCGTTTCTGCATCTCCCTGGCAGAAAAAACGCATGCGGATTGTACATGCGGATTGTACATGCGGATTGTACATGCGGATTGTATATGCGGATTGTACATGCGGATTGTACATGCGGATTGTATATGCGGATTGTACATGCGGATTGTACATGCGGATTGTACATGCAGATTGTACATGCGGATTGTACATGCGGATTGTATATGCGGATTGTATATGCGGATTGTACATGCGGATTGTACATGCGGATTGTATATGCGGATTGTACATGCGGATTGTACATGCGGATTGTACATGCGTTTTTCCTGCCAGGGACATGCAGAAGTGAAGCGTTCTTCACATGCATTTCCACATGCGGGTTGACAAGCGCTTTACAAGCGATTTTAGCATCACTTGGAAAGTGCTTGTCAATTTGGTCACACTATAGAAATCCATGAAAACGGCATGGATTTATATAGTGTGACCCCAAAGACTGGTTAAAAATAAAAAAATCTACTGTATAATTGTCTTTTCCCATCTGTCTGTCTGTCTGTTTGTCCGTCTGTCCTGGAAATCCCGCGTCGCTCATTGGTCCGGCAGCGGCCAATCAGCGCCGCGGGATTTCTGAAAAAAGATGGCGGCCATTAGCGGCTCATCTGCGGGACGGAGCTCAGCGGCGATGCAGCCGGGAGATGAGCGCCGCGAGGCGCTCATCTCCCGGCCGGTACCAGCAGAAGGACATCGACCGCCGGACCCATCTGCGGGACGGAGATGCAGCCTGGAGCCAAGATCGTGTAGCCAAGATCGGTGATTGGTCGCGGCCGATATTTAAATTTGGCGCCCAAATCGGTGATTGGTCGCGGGCAGCGTCCGCGACCAATCAGTACAGTAGTGTTTAACTTTTGCGGCAAGATCAGTGATTGGTCGCGGGCCAAGACCGCGACCAATCACCGATTTGTGCGGCACATTTAAATAGCGGCCGCGACCAATTGGATGTCAGCGCCGCTCCTCCCTTCACCCCCTAGCCGCATGGATGTCAGCGCCGCTCCCCGGTCCTCCCTTCACACCCTAGCCGCTGATGTCCCCACAGTATCTGCATGGTGTTACAAAGGTCCGGACTTTTGTGTTAAAAATCGCTGATTGGTCGCCGACGCTATTTAAATGTGGCGCCAAAATCGGTGATTGGTCGCGCCCAGCGTCGGCGACCAATCAGCGATTTTTAACACAATTGTCCGGACCTTTGTAACACCATGCGGATACTGTGGGGACATCAGCGGCTAGGGTGTGAAGGGAGGACCGGGGAGCGGCGCTGACATCCAATTGGTCGCAGCCGCTATTTAAATGTGCCGCACAAATCGGTGATTGGTCGCGGTCTTGGCCCGCGACCAATCACTGATCTTGCCGCAAAAGTTAAACACTACTGTGCTGATTGGTCGCGGACGCTGCCCGCGACCAATCACCGATTTGGGCGCCAAATTTAAATATCGGCCGCGACCAATCACCGATCTTGGCTCCACATTTAAACACCGCTGTACTGATTGGTCGCGGACGCTATTTAAATGTGGCGCCAAAATCGGTGATTGGTCGCGCCAAGCGTCGGCGACCAATCAGCACAGCGGTGTTTAAATGTGGAGCCAAGATCGGTGATTGGTCGCGGCCGATATTTAAATTTGGCGCCCAAATCGGTGATTGGTCGCGGGCAGCGCCAGCGACCAATCACCGATTTTTAACACAAATGTCCGGACCTTTGTAACACCATGCGGATACTGTGGGGACATCAGTGGCTAGGGTGTCAAGGGAGGACCGGGGAGCGGCGCTGCGGGTCCGGATACTTCAGCTGCGAGCAGTCGCTCATCTCCCGGCTTCTCGCAGCGGAAGTAGCCGCACAGGCAGCGGCGCTCCCCGGTCCTCACTAATACGATTCCGCTCCCCGGTCCTCACCAATACGATTCGCTGATTGGTCTCGCTCTCCACACGCGACCAATCACCGATCTTGCCGCCACATTTAAACACTGCTGTGCTGATTGGTCGCGGACGCCAGACGCGACCAATCAGCGATTTTGGCGCCAAATTTAAACCCGCTCCGCTAGTTGGTCGCGGATGCCGGCCGCGACTAATCAGCATTACTGGCGCCAAATTTAAACAACGCTCTGCTGATTGATCGCGGTCGCTGGCCGGGATCAATCAGCAGTATTGGCGCCAAATTTAAACACCGCTCTGCTGATTAGTCGCGGTCGCCGTCCGCGACCAATCAGCAATATTGGCGCAAAATTTAAACACCGCTCTGCTGATTGGTCGCGGTCGCCGTCCGCGACCAATCAGCAGTATTGGCGCCAAATTTAAACCCCGCTATGCTGATTGGTCGCGGTTGCCGGCCGCGACCAATCAGCAGTATTGGCGCCAAATTTAAACACCGCTCTGCTGATTGGTCGCGGTGGCCAGCCGCGACCAATCAGCGATTTTGGCGCCAAATTTAAACACCGCTCTGCTGATTGGTCGCGGGCGGCGATTGCGACCAATCAGCATTATTGGCGCCAAATTTAAACCCCGCTCTGCTGATTGGTCGAGACAGCCGGCCGCCACCAATCAGCAATTTTGGCGCCAAACTTAAACCCCGCTCTGCTGATTGGTCGCGGTTGCCGGCCGCGACTAATCAGTATTGTTGGCGCCAAATTGCCGGCCGCGACTAATCAGCATTATTGCCGCCAAATTTAAACACCGCTCTGCTGAATGGTCGTGGCCGTGACCAGTCACCACTATTGGCGCCAAATTTAAACACCGCTTTGCTGATTGGTCGCGACCGGCGGCTGCAACCAATCAGCATTATTGGCGCAAAATTTAAACCCCGCCCTGCTGATTAGTCGCGACTGCCGGCCGTGACCAATCAGCGATATAGCTGCCAAATTTCAACACCGCTTTGCTGATTGGTCGCGGTTGTTGGCCGCGACCAATCAGCGATTTTGGCGCCAAATTTAAACACCGCTCTGCTGATTGCGCCCGGTCTGCCGCATACATATTCTAGAATACCCGATGCGTTAGAATCAGGCCACCATCTATAAATCTCTACTTAACTTCCGATGGCCCCCGCAGTCTTGCTTCGCTCCGTCCTGGCTGCCGGCAGATCGCGGTACACTGAAGGACCTGCTGTCACATTACTATGACGTCAGCGCAGGTCCTTCAGTCCATCGCGAGCTGCCGGCATGGGAGGACGAGCGCAGCGGGGGCCGTCAGAAGGTAAATATAACATTTATTTTATATTTTATTCTTTTTTTTGACAGGTTCTATGGTACCCGGGTCCGGAGGAGAGTCTCCCATCCTCCACACGCGGGTACCATCCGCACATTGAACGCATGTATTCCGCATGTGCTTATCTAGTGAAGCGGAATCCATTTGTTCCAATGCAAGTCAATGGCGGCGAAAAAGCAGCGCTTACGCGAAATAATTGGTAGTGCTGCGTTTTTTTCCGCAATGATAATCCGCAGTGGAAATTTCCGCAGCATGTGCACAGCACATGCGGACTATCATTGGGGAACATGGCAGACCTTCTAACATGCGTTTTTAAGCGTTTCTGCAGCGTTTTTGCCATGCCGAAACGCTTAAAAAACGCATTGTGGGCACACAGCCTTAGGCCATGTGCCCACGTAGCGTTTTTGTAGCATTTTTGCGGCATTTTTACGGCCGCGAAAACGTTTGTAGAACAGTCTGCCATGCAAAGCCATGTGAATTCGGATATGCTGTGCACATGATGCGCTAATTTGCGCGCCGAATTCGCATTACTTTGCAAAACGCAGCATGACCATTTCTACTGCGATTACGCTGAAGCTTATTCGCAATGCGTGTGGTATCTGGGAGGAAGACGAGACTACAACTCCTCTTCATCCCGGCTACGACGCGGTGAAAAAAAGAAATAAAAAAGTTAAAAACAAACAAAACCTGTATATTCACCTCTCCGGCGGCCCCCGGTCTGCTCTCCGGTCTCCTCCGGTCTGCTGTCTGTACTGTCAGGACCTGCGGTGACGTCATTTAGTCAGGTGATGGTTGCATGACCGCTGACGTCGGCATCAGGTGATGGTCGCGTGGCCATCAGCTGACTAAATGACGTCACCGCAGGTCCTGACCGTACACTGCGGGACGCTGAAGAGAGAAGACGCGGCCGGGAGCAGACCGGAGGAGACCGGAGAGCAGACCGGGGGCCGCCGGAGAGGTGAATATACCGTTGTTTTTTTTTATTTATTAACGTTTTGATTCTTTTTTTTACTATAGATGCTGCATTTAAAGCATCTAAGTTGTTCACACATTATAGATCCATGTCAGTTGCATGGATTTATATTGTGTGATCAACTTGTCAAGCACTTTTCCAAGTGATGCTCAAAATCGCTTGGAAAATTGCTTGAAAAAATGCATGTGAAAACGCTTCTCTCTGGCAGAAAAAACGCATGTAAATCTGCATGAGAGAGGCAAAAACGCTCTGCATCAAATCTGCTAGGTGTGCACACAGCCTTATAGCTGGTTTTGCTCTGAGCTGAGATGTCCGGGCTGAATAATGCTCTGGGAGCAGAACCCATCAGCAGAATCTGTCTGTTTCCTGCCTTGTAGCAGTGGATCCCGGCTATTTAGCTCACAGAGCATTGTCTACACAAGATACAATTGTATCCAATTTTCAGCTGGGAACAGGACTATGGACAAGTTTTGCAGCAACTGCATTTGTGATAGGAAATGTTGATCAATCTAGATTTTCTTCAGTGTTCTTATTCATTGCAGAAAATCTTAAAAAAGCCGAGGAATGTGGGCAACATGGTGGGTCAATGATTAACGCTGTGGGGCTGGGTTCATATAATAGCAAGGACAACATCTGCAAGGAGTTTGTATGTTCTCCCCGTGTTTGTATGGGTTTCCTCCGGGTTCTCCGGTTTCCTCCCACACTCCAAAGACATACTGATAGGGAATTCATATTGTGAGCCCCAATGGGGACAGTGATGATAATGTCTGTAAGGTGCTACAAAATCTAATGGCGCTATATAAGAGAGTAAAATAAATATATAACTAAATAAAATGAATGTATTAAAAGGCTAAGATTGCAAAGAGCTTGTAAAAACAAGAAACTTTGCAATTTCCTTCTTATTCAAAATCTTCTCTGTTCTCAAGAAGGAAAAGATTTTTAATTCTACAGTGTACAGCTCATTGCTATGGTTACTGACCACCTGAGAAGTGGCCGGTCTCCTTGGCAAGAAGCGCTCACTTGCAGACTGGTGGACTTCAGTGCCCCTGTGCCTGTCCCATTCTGCAGAGGCAAAGCCGCCTCTGCCCGCAGAATGCAAGAGGGCACAATTCAGACAAGCGGCTCAGCCAAGCCACCGGCCAGAACTGTAAATCTTCAGCTTCTGATGAGAGGAACACAAGACCACCCCTTTAATAAAGGAGTAGAGCAGAACTCATACAGTGATTAGTGGGGGTCTGACACCTGAAATCCCCAGACATCAGCTACTTCTGCAAGATGATGTACACAGTGTTAAGAGCTGGAATAGCACAGCTCCGCACACTGTGCAATGGCTGGTTTCAGGTACTACAGCTCAGATCACAATCATTTCAATAGGAGCTGCAGTACCAAGATCGTCCACTACACAGTGTACAGCGCTGTGCTGTTTGGGCTCTACGCTGAGTATTTCCAGCTGCTGTCTTATTGGTGAGGGGGCCGTGTGTTGGAACCTCACTGATCTGATATTGATGACCAGGGTCGGACTGCGGTGTCTGGGGCCCACAGGGGAAATTAACTCTAGGGGCCCACCTACAGCAAGATGCAAATATCTGTTATCCGCTCTCCCTGTTATAGTGGAGCATTGACTGGCGGCTCCTGCACATCTACTGGGCGACACTCTAACTGGGATGGACATGTTTGCATTAAAGGGCTTCTTTGGTTAAAACTAGTGTTGAGCGAGTATGTTCTGTTAACCCTTTCGGCGAGTATGCTCGGCCCGAGCTCCGAGTATTTATAGCTGCTCGGTGATATGGTTGAATCGCTCCCGTGTGCATGATTTGCGACTGTTTGACGGTTTTAATACATGTGAGGAATGTGTAAGAAATAGACATTCCTCACATGTATTAACCCCTTAAGCCGCGGAGCATTTTCCGTTTTTGCATTTTCGCTTTTTGCTCCACTTGTTCCCAGAGCCATAGCGTTTTTATTTTTTAGTCAATATGGCCATGTTAGGGCTTATTTTTTGCGGGACGAGTTGTACTTTTCAACGCCATTACTAGTTTTACCATGCCGTGTACGGGAAAACGGGAAAAAAATTCCAAGCGCCGTGAAATTGCAAAAAAAGTGCAATACCACTGAGGTTTTTTTTTATTTTTTTTACCACGTTCACTGAATGCTAAAACTGACCTGCCATTATTATTCTCCAGGTCATTACGAGTTCGTAGACACCAAACATGTATAGGTTCTTTTTTTTTAAGTGATGAAAAAAAATTCCAAAGTTTGGTAAAAAAAAAAAAAAATGGTGCCATTTTCCGAGACCCGTAGCGTCTCCATTTTTCGGGATCTGGGGCAGGGTGAGGGCTTATTTTTTGTGAACCGAGCTGAAGTTTTTATAGATGCTATTTTGGGGTAGATCCGATGTTTTGATCGCACGTTATTGCATTTTATTGCAATTTTACGGTGACCAAAAAACGTAATTCTGGCGTTTAGAATTTTTTTCTCATTACGCCATTTACCGATCGCATTAATTCTATTTTTATATTGATAAATCAGGCGATTCTGAACGCGGCAATGCCAAATATGTGTATGTGGGGTTTATTTTATGATTTTAGGGGGTGATTTAAACTTTTACATTTTTTTATTTTTTTTCATATTTTTTAAAACTTTTTTTTTTCACTTTTTGCTTGCTTCTGTAGTCTACATAGGAGACTTGAAGCAGCAACTGTCCGATCGCCTCTGCTACATACAGGGGACCAGCAGTTCCCCTGTATGCAGCAGAAATGGTCCTGTCCTATGAGCGCCGACCACTAGATGGCGCTCATAGCGACAGGATCATTACAACCACTGGTGTCTGCTGCAGACCCAGGGTTGTCATGACCACACATCGCCGACCCGCGATCATGTGACGGGGTCGCCGATGGGCGGGGTAAGTGACGCGCTTCCAGGAAGCGCGCATTAAATGCCGCTGTCGGAGATTGACAGCGGCATTTAATATGTTAACAGCCGCTGGTGGATCGCGATTCCACCCGCGCCTGTTGCGGGCACATGTCAGCTGTAAGAATCAGCTGACATGTGCTTGGTTCAGTGCGGGCTCAGCGCCGGAGCCCTCACTGAACCGGAGGATAACGACATGCGCGTACTAATACGTGACATGTCGTTAAGGGGTTAAAGCTGTCAAACAGTTGCAAATCATGCACACGGGAGCGATTCAACCATATCACCGAGCAGCTGTAAATACTCGGCGCTCGGCCCGAGCATACTCGGACAGAACATACTCGCTCAACACTAGTTAAAACAAGTTATCAACGATCCATGGGCTCTACAGGATAGGTGATCACTTATTGAGCATTTGTGTCCGAACATTGGAAAACGCACCTATCGGAAGAATGGGGAAGTTTTATCCCTGACAGAACACTTATCCCTATTTTAAAATGCTGCGGCAGGTGGGACGTCTGACCGCAGCTCTATTCATTCTCTTAGAGACTTGCAAAAAAGAGCAGCGCTCACAGCCACTGAGAGAATGAATGAATCAGTGGTCGCATCTCACATGCCGCTCCAGTCTAATGGGGAGAAAAGCTCCACATTCTGCCGGTGTGTGCAAGCAGTCAGACCCCCACCAATCAATATTATCACTGATCCTGTGGAGAGGTGATTACTTGTTTTCACCGGAGAACCCCTGTAAGTGCATCTCTGCCGCTCTGGTCCAAGTATTTAATCGCTAAGGCCACGGCCCTACTATCAGTATTCGGTCAGTGTCCAGTCAGTATTTTTTCTCAGGAGTGGGAGCCAAAACAGGTGATGAACAATCAGAGAAAAGGTATAATAGAAACAAGTCACCAATTCTGCATTAATCAACCATTCCTGGTTTCGGCAGCCACTCCTGAGAAAAATACTGACCAAATACTGATGGTGGGGCTGTGGCCTAATGGAAAAAAATCTTTTCCTAGTTAAGATCAGCGGGAATAAAATGACCGCCATACACAACACAGTCCACTATATAAACACCAATAATACCACATACAAAAGGGACAAATATCGCCACACCTTGACTAGATCACATATTACCACTACATAGTGACCGAATAATACCACATACAAGGAACAAATATGGCCAAACTATGACCAGACCATATATTACCACCCCAAGGTGACCAAATACTACAATACTGATCATGAATACAAAACCACAATACTAACAACACTGTTATTACCACCAGCAACATTATACACAGGAGCTCTGTATATAGTGTCAGTGTACAGGTAACACAGTGATCACCAGTGACATTATACACAGGAGCTCTGTATATAGTGTATAGGTAATACAGTGATCACCAGTGACATACACAGGAGCTCTGTATATACCATATACACACGTGGTCAAAATTGTTGGTACCCCTCGTTTAATGAAAGAAAAACCCACAATGGTCACAGAAAAAACTTGAATCTGACAAAAGTAATAATAAATTAAAAATCGATGAAAATGAACAAATGAAAGACAGACATTGCTTTTCAACCCTGCTTCCACAGAATTTAAAAAAAAATTAAACTCTTGAAATAGGCCTGGACAGAAATGATGGTACCCCTGAAAATAATGTGACAAAAGGGACATGTTAAATCAAGTTGTGTCCACTAATTAGCATCACAGGTGTCGACAATCTTGTAATCAGTCAGTGGGCCTGTATATAGGGCTACAGATACTCACTGTGCTGTTTGGTGACATGGTGTGTACCACACTCAACATGGACCAAAGGAAGCAAAGGAAAGAGTTGTCTCAGGAGATTAGAAAGAAAATTATAGACAAGCATGTTAAAGGTAAAGGTTATAAGACCATCTCCAAGCAGCTTGATGTTCCTGTAACTACAGTTGCACATATTATTCAGAAATTTAAGATCCATGGGACTGTAGCCAACCTCCCTGGACGTGGCCGCAGGAGGAAAATTGATAACAAATCAAAGAGACGAATAATATGAATGGTAACAAAAGAGCCCAGGAAAACTTCTAAAGAGATTAAAGGTGAACTTCAAGCTCAAGGAACATCAGTGTCAGATCGCACCATCCGTCGTTGTTTGATCTAAAGTGGACTTCATGGGAGACGACCAACGAGTACACCATTGTTGAAAAAAAATCATAAAAAAGCCAGACTGGAATTTGCCAAACTACATGTTCACAAGTCACAAAGCTTTTAGGAGAATGCCCTATGGACAGATGAGACAAAAATGGAAGTTTTTGGCAAGGCACATCAGATCTATGTTCACAGATGGAAAAATGAAGCATATCAAGATAAGAACACTGTCCCTACTGTGAAACATGGAGGAGTCTCTTTTATGTTTTGGGGCTGGTCTGCCGCATCTGGCACAGGGTGTCTTGAATCTGTGCAGGGTACAATGAAATCTCAAGACTATCAAGGGATTCTAGAGAGAAATGTGCTGCCCAGTGTCAGAAAGCGTGGTCTCAGTCGCAGGTCATGGGTCTTGCAACAGTATTATGACCCAAAACACACAGCTAAAAACACCCAACAATGGCTAAGAGGAAAACATTGGACTATTCTGAAGTGGCTTCTATGAGCCCTGACCTAAATCCTATTGAGCATCTTTGGAAAGAGCTGAAACATGAGGTCTGGAAAAGGCAACCTTCAACCATGAGACAACTGGAGCAGTTTGCTCATGAGGAGTGGCCAAAATACCTGTGGAGAGGTGCAGAAGTCTCATTGACAGTTACAGGAGTCGTTTGATTGCAGTGATTGCCTCAAAAGGTTGTTCAGCAAAATATAAAGTTAAGAAGAACCATCATTTCTGTCCAGGCCTGTTTCATCAGTTTATTTTATTTTTTTATTCTGTGGAAGCAGAAAAGCAATGTCTGACTTTCATTTGTTCATTTTCATAGATTTTTAATTTATTATTACTTTTGTCAGATTCAAGTTATTTCTGTGACCATTGTGGGTTTTTCTTTCATTAAACGAGGGGTACCAACAGTTTTGACCACGTGTGTAGTGTAAGTGTACATGTGTGTCACCCTGGCCTGGATGCCACAAGTGTAATTAAAGCTGTGTCTGAGAGCAGGGGGGAGGTTCTCTAGTCAGGGGAACATTAGCATGCAATGCCTCCTGTCTCAGGCCAGTAGGGGGAGCAGGCTGCCCCTATAAAAGCTGGTGCTGAGGGCAGGGTAAGGCTGTGTTCACACGATGCGTATTTCATGCGTTTCCGCGGCGTTTTTGCAGTTGCGTAAACGCCGCGGAAACGCATGAAAAACGCATGGTAGAAGGGCAGCAATGTTCCCCAATGGAAATCCGCATGTGCTGTGCCCATGATGCGGATTTTTCCGCAGCGTTAACGCTGCGGTCAAAAATCCGCAGCATGTCAATTAATTTTGCGGAAACGCGGCGATTTCGCCGCCATTGACTTGCATTAGAACGCGCCAATTCCGCAAGACAGCATTTGTACTTGCGTAATTGGTGCGTTCTAATGTGCGGATGGTACCCGGGTGTGGAGGAGAGGAGAGTCTCATCCACACCCAGGTACCATTAAAAAAGCTGTAAAAAGAAGAATAAAATAAAAAATAAATGTATTCTTACCATCTGTCGACCCGCGCAGCGCTCCCGCTTGGTTCCCGGCACTTGCAGTGAGTTGTAGGACCTGCGGTGACGTCAGAGTCATGTGACGGGTCACGTGACGCTGACGTCGGCAGGTCTTTCAATTCAAAGTTGCCGGCAGCCGGGAGAACGGAGTGAGCAGGACAGCGCGGGCCATCGGAGGTAAGTATATACACTCTCTCGGTTCACACTGTATAAATCCATGCTGTTTGCATGGATTTATATAGTGTGACCTAGTTATCAAGCACTTTCCAGGTGATGCTAACATCGCCTGGAAAGCGCTTGTCAATCTGCATGCGGAAACGCATGTGAATCTGCATGTGGATCCGCATGTATTCTGCAGGAAAAACGCATGCACAATCTGCATGCGTTTTTTCTGCCAGGGAGATGCAGAAATGATGCAGAAATTTTCTGCTTCATTTCTGCATCGTGTGCACATACCCTTAGAGAGAACCCAGATGACCTGTCTCAGGACTGAGACGTGTCTCAGCAGAGCAGGGACAGACAGTTGCACTGCACCTAAGAGGAAGTGTGGCAGGAGGAGAGCCACAAGCCAGAGACAAGAGGCGAAGAGAGCCTGTCTTGGCAGATAACAGACTTAATCTACCAGACTTTGGTGTCTGAGGCTGGAAGGATTCCACATCCCCCAGCAGAGAACCAGTCCGCAAGGGACTGTATATTCCTTGGCCTAAGAAGCCTGGAGGCCCTGCAACAACAGAAGGGACCAGTAAAGCCATACAAGGCTGGGAGCAGAAAGGAACCCACGTCGCAGGCCATACAGGCGAGAAAACACGGAAAGCTCGGAAACGTGGGCTGTTACCCTATCAGGAGGAGATAGCCAGAAGGAGCGCAGAAAGCACGGTAGGCCTACACCCTCACCCTGACCAGGGCCAATTTCCCCGTTGCTCTCAGACATCCAGGTCCCCTCCTAGCCGGGACTGTTTGTGGGTCAGTTTACCTGTTTAGTAAAGACCCTAGACTGCAACCTGTTGTCTGTGTGCTCCTTGCTCCTCCAGCACTATCAGCACTGGGACTCCCACTACCATCACTCCCAACATCCATTATACTGCCCTGGGGCCGCACTCTTCCCGTGGAGAGTCACACTACCCTAGCTGCACACCTCATCAGCCCCAGCGGTCTGCATGCAGCGGCGGTTCCTAATAACCGCAATCCATGGGTGGCGTAGTCGGACATTATCAGCAGAACATAGCAGACTACCATTGGCCTGACCACCCTCAGCCACGGAACCGGGTCGCCACTACTACCCCCATCGTCTCCCTATTGCCCGGATCCGAGTGCCGCACGGCCCAGGGGGCGAGTCAGTTTTGGCGTAGTCGGCAGGATTTCGTGCCCGCAACCACCGGGTACTGCGTGCCTGAAAAAGACTTTTATAACTTACCGGTGGCAAAGTTTCCCGCCGTCCGGAGTCTTTTCCCGCCATCCGGAGCCGATTCCCGCCATCGGACGCCATCTTGGACCGTTTCCTGCCGTCTTCTGCCGCCTTCCCGCCATCCGCAGCTGCTTCCCGCCATCGGACGCCATCTTCAGGACGCCGCGCGGGAAGAAGAGGGGCGTGGACGTCAAAACCGCGTGAGATCCGAAGCTCCGCCCCACGCACCGACGCTGCGCAAGGTCCTGGAAGGGAGAGAGAGCGACGCTGACGTCATCAGGACGCGACGCCAGGTCCTCGTCCATAGCAGCAGCAGCGGAGCCGCGGCCTACAGAAGAGGATCGTCGGAAGGTAGGCCACGCGTAACTAGGGGGGGAGGAAGATGACGAACACAGAGGCGCCCACTACCACCAACGCAACTGCAGCAGCGGTGATGCCCTTTTCCTTGCCCTACATCCCTGGAGCGGCCTGGCTGCCCAAATACTCAGGGGAGCCCCATGCCCTAACTGACTTCAAGGAAAGGCTATACAGTTTCTTCCACGTTTACCCCCTGACAGAGGAACAGAAGGTCAGCATATTAACAGGGCAGTTAACTGGCGCAGCCCAGCGGGAGGTAAAATCATGGCCCACTGAGGAGAAAAGGACTGTGAAGGGTATTCTGGCCCGGCTGCGGGGTACCTTTGACACACGTACCTCCGCTGAGATTAAAATGAGGTTCTATGGATGTAAGCAGCGGGCACAGGACAGCATCAGAGACTATGCCCTAAATCTGCAGGAAGCCTTGAGGGCTATTCAACAAACTGACCCTGGCAGTGTGCAGGAAACGGATAAGCTGCTAACAGAACAATTCATAGAAGGTCTGCTGTCTAGCGCCCACAGGGCCCAACTGCGCCTCATGTTCTTTCAGAACCTAGTCCTGACCTTTGCCCAATTTAAGGACAGGGCCATAAGGGTGCTCCGTGAATCTGCAACCAGTGGCGCTATAAACCCCCGGCGCCCTGCTATCACTTACCACCAGGAGGCGGCGCCCTCCTCTATGGACTCCGTGGAGGCTGATGCACAGGCCCTGAACCAAGCCCCGTCGAAAGATCTGCACCAACAAGTCCAGGAGCTGACCAGGAGCGTCGCGGCGTTGACCAGGACCGTCCAGGCGTTGCAAGTGGACCCGTCAAGACCCATCGAGCTGGCTTCAAGTCCGGAGGATGTCCCATGGCGTCGACAGAGGAGGATCCCGTCGTTCCGAGGGAGGCCCACAGACCGCTACGCAGAGGATGGACAGCCCATTTGCCGTCGATGCAACCAGCCCGGACACATTTCCAGGTACTGTAATTTAAACGGGTCCAACCTGGGGCAGAGGGCCAACCCCCAGGCATAAGATCACCAGGCCCTTACAATTGGCGTAATAAGTACGTTGGGGGGCGCCCGGTTTTACCCGTGGTGCTGGACGGTATCCCCATGAGCGCCTTGCTGGATACTGGGTCACAAGTAACCACTATCCCTTATGTACTTTTTAAGCAGTATTGGACTGATGCTGATATCACACGGTATCCAGACGGTAACTTGAGCATCATCGCCAGTAATGGCTTACCCGTGCCGCAGATGGGGTTCAAGGAGATGACCATTAAGATTGGTAAAGTTGAACTACCGGCACAGGGAGTGATTATTGTGGACATTGACCGTCGTGAAAGTCACCCTAAAATAACTGTGGGTACTAATGTAATTGAAAATTGTCTTTCAGAGGTAATTGTAATCTTACAACAGGTGGCGGTGAATGCTAGTTCCAGCCAACAGAGAGTCCTCAACAAGGAGATAAAGGCCCTGATGAGACGGCAGCAGGTAGAACTGTCTGGTGGTGAGATCGGTAGCGTAAGACTGAGTGACCCATTCCCCATTTCCATGCCTCCCAAAAGTGAAATGATGATCTGGTGTCGGACTGCAATCGGGTTGAGAGGTAGAGACTACCAAGCCATGGTAGAACCCGTGTACTCAGACAGCAGGCCCACCATTTTGACAGGCCGGGGGGTGGTTGATGTCCGTCATGGGAGGGTGCCCGTCCGCATCCTCAACATTGGGGAGAGGGAGGTACACTTACCCAGGTACGCTACACTCGCCAAGCTGTTTGTGGTCGAACACAAAGCTATCAGGGCCGTGGAACCCTTGCCTCCATCTCCTCAGGCGGAGGGTAATGGCTCCCAGAAACAAAAGGAGGACTGGTGCCAGAAACTCCACGTGGGTGCTGACTCCACTCCCCTGCACCAAAAACAAGGAGTCTACCGGGTGGTACAGGAGTACGAGAGAGTCTTTAGTAAGCACCCGCTAGACTTCGGCAGAGTAAAGGGGATAGAACACCACATCCCCACAGGGAGCCACCCACCGATAAAAGAGAGGCACAGACCTGTACCTCCTGCACATTATCAGAACGCAAGGGGCATGCTAAGAGAGATGAAAGAAGCTGGGGTTATTAGAGACAGCTGTAGCCCCTGGGCAGCCCCCTTGGTTCTGGTCAAAAAGAAAGACGGCACCATGAGAATGTGCGTCGACTATAGACAAATCAACCGTATCACTCACAAAGACGCATATCCGCTGCCTAGAATAGAGGAGTCTTTAGCCGCACTAAAATCAGCTAACTTCTTTTCTACTTTGGACCTTACTAGCGGGTACTGGCAGGTTCCTGTGGCAGAGGCTGACAAGGAGAAGACCGCCTTCACCACCCCGATGGGACTGAGCGAATTCAACTGCATGCCTTTCGGGCTCTGCAACGCACCAGGGACCTTCCAGCGGCTGATGGAATGCTGTCTAGGGCACCGAAACTTCGAGACGGTCCTCCTTTACCTGGACGACGTGATTGTCTATTCGAAGACCTACGAGGACCATCTGAAGCACCTGGCCGAGGTGTTCGAAGCCCTGGCAGGCTATGGCCTGAAGGTGAAACCATCGAAGTGTCACCTGCTGAAACCAAAGGTCCAGTGCCTAGGGCACGTGGTAAGCGCGGAAGGAGTTGCCCCCGACCCTGACAAGGTCACGGCAATCAAGAGCTGGCCAAGCCCCTCGAACATCAAAGAGGTGAGACAGTTTCTCGGGTTGGTAGGCTACTACCGAAGATTCATCCCCGGGTTCACCAAGATGGCAGCTCCTATGCAGGACCTCCTGATCGGACAGTCTAAGTCCAGGAGGCAAAAGCCGCCCTTCAAGTGGGATAAACCGGAAGAGGAGTCCTTCCGCCAGCTAAAGATGGCCCTCACAGGGGATGAGATCCTGGCCTACCCTGATTATGGCCAGCCTTTCATTCTCCACACAGATGCCAGTAATGTGGGACTGGGAGCCGTATTGTCCCAAAACCAACAGGGCAGAGAACGGGTGATCGCATACGCCAGCCTGAAGCTGAGGCCCACCGAGAGGAACCCGGAGAATTACAGCTCCTTCAAGCTAGAATTCTTGGCGGTGGTGTGGGCCGTGACGGAACGCTTCAAGCATTACCTGGCCTCCGCAAAGTTCACCGTGTACACGGACAACAACCCGTTGACACACCTGGACAATGCAAGACTGGGTGCCCTGGAACAGCGGTGGATGGCCCGTCTCTCCAACTATGACTTCGTGATCAAGTACCGGGCAGGCAAAACCAACTCCAACGCGGACGCCCTATCAAGGATGCCTCACTTACCTGAAGGTGACGAAGACCCAGAAGAGCTGGAGGAGGTAGAACTCCCCGCGTTTCACCGGTGTGGAGCCGCTCAACACTCTCACCGCGTGAAGGAGGAGGATCTAACAACTGTGATGATGAATCCCCTACCTCACCACAGCTGGGCCGAGACCCAAGATAGTGACCCTGCAGTCCGCCTGGTGAAAGATCTGCTGACCCGGGAAGACGCCCGCTTAGATCCAGATGCCCCAGAGGAAGCCAAGCAGCTATGGAAGGAGAAGAGCAAGCTGTTCCTCTACGAAGGCAAGTTGTGCAGAAGGATTGTCAACCACCGCACGCACGAGCTGACCTGGCAAGTCGTGGTCCCAAGGAGGGATGCAGCTATGGTTCTGGGGGCTTACCATGACAGAGCGGGACACTTCGGTTGGAAGAAACTGGAGTTCCTACTAAGAGGAAGATTCTTTTGGGTCGGCATGAGAGGAGCTGTAGAAAAATGGTGCAGAGACTGTGGCCCTTGTCACCTAAGGAGGAAGGACCGTGCCAGCCAGAAGACACCCTTGAGGCCCATCATCACCACGCAGCCTCTTGAGCTGGTAGCTCTGGACCATGTCAAATTGGCTCCCAGCCGGTCAGGATACATCTATGCCCTGACAATCGTGGAACACTATTCCCGTTTTCTAGTGGTGGTCCCGGTAAAGGACTTGACAGCCCAAACAGCGGCCAGAGCCTTCCAGCAATATTTCTGCCGTCCACACGGGTATCCGGAACAGGTCCTGACAGACCAGGGTCCAGCGTTCGAGGCTGAAATCTTCCAGGAGTTCTGCAACCTCTATGGCTGTAAGAAGATTCGTACAACGCCTTACCACCCCCAAACCAACGGGATGTGTGAGAAGATGAACAATATAGTCATTGATCTCCTGAAGACGTTGCCCCTGGAGGAACGCAGCCTGTGGCCAGAAAAACTGCCGGACCTGATAGACCTATACAACAATATCCCGGTGAATGCTACAAACTGCACCCCGGCTTACCTGATGCGAGCTAGACCAGGAAAGCTGCCCGTAGACCTGGAGATGGGAGTCCTAATACCTGAGGACACCTCCCCGGATGCGGACTGGGATACGGAAAGGCAACTGCAGTACAAGAAGGCACAGGAGAGTGTGGAGAAGAGCCTGGCCCAGGTGAGAGAGAAGCAAGAAAGACTCTTCAATCAACACGCCCCTGCTAGTCCCCTAGAACCTGGTGAGCAAGTCCTAAAGCGAAAAAGAAGGCTACATAAGTTGGACGACCAGTGGGAAAGGGAACCCTACACCGTACTGCAGTCTGACCACGACAACCCAAAGGTGTGCGTAATCACCAAGGACGAAGGAGAAACCACTAGTGTCGTCTCCAGAGACCATCTCAAAAGGTGCCCCGAGCAACTCCGTAGTGCAGAAGAGGATCAGAGTGACCTTGAACCCGCAGAGGACAAGGAAGAAATGATCAGCACCGTTCTCGGAGAGTTTCCTCAGTCCTGGACTCGCATAAATGATGCCATAGTGGTACCTGTCCTGCATTTCCTGCAACCGGCACAGCAACAACCAACACCAGAGCCGGAAGGTGAAGAGGAGAAAGCAGTTCCAGAGGCAGAAGAGCCTGTACCAGCAGCCCAGGAGAGTCAACCCTCTGCTGACAGTGAGCCTGCCATGCCTGCGGGAAGCCAAAGGACCCGCAGACAGCTGCCTGCCCTACCTGTACACCCAGCTGGTAGCTGCACCCGTAACGCTAGTGGGGAAAGGCAAGTCAGTCCACCACCAGACAGTGGGCTACGTAGGTCAACCAGGAGCACAAAGGGACAGATACCCGCTCGCTGGAGAATATAGAGTGTACTAAAATTGTAAATAACCCTGTTGCCAAATGTTGAATTGTTTGCAAAGTTACATGCATGTTTGGTAATACTCTGTTTCAGTTTCTTGCAGCTACCGTAAGGACTCACAGGTTATGGACTTTTTATAACCGGGACCTTGTATGGACTGCGTTCAGAGCCTAACCCAGGAATGAACTAAGACTGTGAAGGACTTGGGGTAGGACAGACCCCCACCTGGTTAAGGCTCCCCGTTGTGCTGGTGATATGGACACCCGGTCACAGGCCACACTGTGACCTTAAGAACTCAATTTGTGCGTCGTCTGTCTATTAATGTTTTATTGTTATGCATATTGTCTTTGTTTACTGTTTAGTCCCGGAGTACTAAATTTCACTAGGGGGGAATGTGTCACCCTGGCCTGGATGCCACAAGTGTAATTAAAGCTGTGTCTGAGAGCAGGGGGGAGGTTCTCTAGTCAGGGGAACATTAGCATGCAATGCCTCCTGTCTCAGGCCAGTAGGGGGAGCAGGCTGCCCCTATAAAAGCTGGTGCTGGGGGCAGGGTTAGAGAGAACCCAGATGACCTGTCTCAGGACTGAGACGTGTCTCAGCAGAGCAGGGACAGACAGTTGCACTGCACCTAAGAGGAAGTGTGGCAGGAGGAGAGCCACAAGCCAGAGACAAGAGGCGAAGCAAGCCTGTCTTGGCAGATAACAGACTTAATCTACCAGACTTTGGTGTCTGAGGCTGGAAGGATTCCACATCCCCCAGCAGAGAACCAGTCCGCAAGGGACTGTATATTCCTTGGCCTAAGAAGTCTGGAGGCCCTGCCACAACAGAAGGGACCAGTAAAGCCATACAAGGCTGGGAGCAGAAAGGAACCCACGTCGCAGGCCATACAGGCGAGAAAACACGGAAAGCTCGGAAACGTGGGCTGTTACCCTATCAGGAGGAGATAGCCAGAAGGAGCGCAGAAAGCACGGTAGGCCTACACCCTCACCCTGACCAGGGCCAATTTCCCCGTTGCTCTCAGACATCCAGGTCCCCTCCTAGCCGGGACTGTTTGTGGGTCAGTTTACCTGTTTAGTAAAGACCCTGGACTGCAACCTGTTGTCTGTGTGCTCCTTGCTCCTCCAGCACTATCAGCACTGGGACTCCCACTACCATCACTCCCAACATCCATTATACTGCCCTGGGGCCGCACTCTTCCCGTGGAGAGTCACACTACCCTAGCTGCACACCTCATCAGCCCCAGCGGTCTGCATGCAGCGGCGGTTCCTAATAACCGCAATCCACGGGTGGCGTAGTCGGACATTATCAGCAGAACATAGCAGACTACCATTGGCCTGACCACCCTGAGCCACGGAACCGGGTCGCCACTACTACCCCCATCGTCTCCCTATTGCCCGGATCCGAGTGCCCCACGGCCCAGGGGGCGAGTCACATGTAATACACTGACTCACCAGTGACGTCTCTAGGTGAAGTCCTTCATCTTCGCTTTTCTTCTTCATCTGGCACAGACGGCCATCACTTCTTCCAGCCAGGAATCATCTCTGCAGAAAATAACACACAGTTATCAATAACTGATCTCTTCTAGGGAATATTCCCACTCCACCCCCCGACTTCTACACTTCACCAGTTGAAGAAAAAAAGCGATATAGTGCCGCCCTGCACAGTAACAGGAGCCCGCTTTTGTCCTATCCCATGGAAAACAATTTCCTAAAAAGTAAATTATATTACAGAAGTAATAATGTCTCTAATTGGACTCTAAAATAATAATGTTCCTCACTGGCCACCATAAACTAATAAAGTATGTTCCTCAATCTGACCCCAAACAGTAATTAAGTCCCTTGTTCAGCCTGGCACCCCCATATATCCATCCTGGCCCCCCCTTCCCTGCATATATCCATCCTGACACCCCCCATATATCCCTTCTGGCCCCCATATGTCCAGTGTGACCCCTCCATATATTTATCCTAGCCCACGTGTATCGAGCCTGCCCCCTCCCATATACCCATCCTAGTCCCCCATGTGGCCCTCCTGTTCCCCCCATATATCCATCCTGGCCTCCATGTGTCCAGCGTGCCCCCCCACTTATCCATCCTGGCCTCCATGTTTCCAGCCTGCCCCCCCATATATCTGTCCTGGCCTCCATGTGTCCAGCCTGCCCCCTCCCATATATCTGTCCTAAAGCCCCATGTGTCAAGCCTGCCCCCCATATATCCATCCTGGCCTCCATGTGTCCAGCATGCCCCCCCTACATATCCTTCCTGGCCTCCATGTGTCCAGCCTGCCCCCCACAATATATCCATCCTGGCCTCCATGTTTCCAGCCTGCCCCCCATATATCCATCCTGGCCTCCATGTGTCCAGCCTGCCCCCTCATATATCCATCCTGCCCTTCCCCCCTGCATATATCCATCCTGACACCCCCCCATATATCCATACTGGCCCCCATATGTCCAGCGTGGCCCCTCCATATATTTATCCTAGCCCACGTGTATCGAGCCTGCCCCTCCACATATCTATCCTAGCCCCCCATGTGTCCAGCCTGCCCCCCACATATCCATCCTGGCCATCATGTGTCCAGCCTGCCCCGCCCCCCATATATCCGGCCCCCCCATATATCCATCCCCCTCACATATCCATCCTGGCCTCCATGTGTCCAGCCTGCCCCACCATATAGCCATCCTGCCCACCCTTTCCCATGTGTCCAGCCAGGCTCCCCCTTATGTGTCCAGCCAGGCTCCCCCCCTTGTGTGTCCAGCCAGGGTTCCCCCTTGTGTGTCCAGCCAGGCTCTCACCCTTGTGTGTCCAGCCAGTGTTCCCCCTTGTGTGTCCAGCCAGGGTTCCCCCTTGTGTGTCCAGCCAGGGTTCCCTCTTGTGTGTCCAGTCAGGGCTTCCCCTTGTGTGTCCAGCCAGGGCTCCCCCTTGTGGGTCCAGCCAGGGTTCCCCCTTGTGTGTCCATCCAGCTCCCCCCTTGTGTGTCCAGCCAGGGCTCCCCCTTGTGTGTCCAGTCAGGGCTCCCCCTTGTGTGTCCAGCCAGGGCTCCCCCTTGTGTGTCCAGCCAGGGCTCCCCCTTGTGTGTCCAGCCAGGGTTCCCTCTTGTGTGTCCAGTCAGGGCTCCCCCTTGTGTGTCCAGTCAGGGCTCCCCCTTGTGTGTCCAGCCAGGGCTTCCCCTTGTGTGTCCAGCCAGGGCTCCCCCTTGTGTGTCCAGCCAGGGCTCCCCCTTGTGTGTCCAGCAAGGCCCCCCTTGTGTGTCCATCCGGGCCCCCCCTTGTGTGTCCAGCCAGGGTCCCCCCTTGTGTGTCTAGCCGGGCCCCCCCTTGTGTGTCCAGCCAGGGGCCCATCCCATTCTGCATCCACTCATATACACACAGACACCTCTTACCTTCCTGCTCTCCCGTGCGGTGTCCTCCTTCTCCGGTGACGTCATACGCCGGCCGGGGAAGGGAGACGCGCAGCTTCAGCTGCTTCACTGGGACGTGTGTCGCGGCGGTTCAGGTAATGAACGCCGCGTGCGCGCGTCCCTGCATACACTGTGCCTGCGCTTTTAAAGGGCCCGTGCCCCTTAAAACCGCAGGTTTTTTTTTTCTTCATTCTCTTCTCCCCCTCTCCTCTGCAGGAGGGTACCCCGCCAGCCCAGTCCCACCCTGTTGATGACTTATCCTAAAATCGGTCATTAATATATAAGTCCTGGACAGTCTCGTTAAGCTTGTTTTACCTAGTTATAAAAGCCCTTTAAGTCCTCATTATAAGGTAAGGTATGAATGGATCTAATTAAATTCTCCAAAGAGAACTATTTATACATTTTAGTCACTGTGAGCTTTCTACAAGATATTGCGGGCAGTATATAGCGAATATACGGACACAGAGCCATTCGCCGGCTCAGATTGCCAATAAGCACCTTGTAAATATGAGACCTTGACATGATAGGTTACTTGGCTTAATATGAAATTGTCCCTCATGTGTACCGCATTGTGGGCAGGGACTATATGTACATCACTGCAGAATATGTTGGCAATAAAAAGTCAACAGAAATGAATATCATGCAGATCCTCACCAGGACTCCAGCAGTGTCACCATCCTGCCACCATACAGCTATAGAAGGACAATAAACCTGCAGGGTTCTCCCCTCAGTTATTTTTTCCTTTAATTTTATTATCTGTTTCTTACTCACAGTGAAAGAACAGTCATCAGATATTTTATTCTTCACTTTTTATTTTACAGTCTCAGCTCTGAAGAATAGAACGTCTTATGAAAAAATGACAGCTCACTTATTACAGTGGTGGCCAAAAGTATTGGCACCCCTGCAATTCTATCAGATAATACTCAGTTTCTTCCTGAAAATGATTGCAATCACAAATTCTTTGGTATTATTATCTTCATTTAATTTGCTTGCAAGGAAAAAACACAAAAGAGAATGAAGCAAAAATCAAATCATTGATCATTTCACACAAAACTCCAAAAATGGGCCGGACAAAAGTATTGGCACCCTCAGCCTAATACTTGGTTGCACAACCTTTAGCCAAAATAACTGCGAACAGCCACTTCCGGTAACCATCAATGAGTTTCTTACAATGCTCTGCTGGAATTGTAGACCATTCTTCTTTGGCAAACTGCTCCAGGTCCCTGATATTTGAAGGGTGCCTTCTCCAAACTGCCATTTTGTGATCTCTCCACAGGTGTTCTATGGGATTCAGGTCTGGACTCATTGCTGGCCACCTTAGAAGTCTCCAGTGCTTTCTCTAAAACCATTTTATAGTGCTTTTGGAAGTGTGTTTTGGGTCATTGTCCTGCTGGAAGACCCATGACCTCTAAGGGCGACCCAGCTTTCTCACACTGGGCCCTACATTATGCTGCAAAATTTGTTGGTAGTCTTCAGACTTCATAATGCCATGCACACTGTCAAGCAGTCCAGTGCCAGAGGCAGCAAAGCAACCCCAAAACATCAGGGAACCTCCGCCATGTTTGACTGTAGGGACCATGTTCTTTTCTTTGAATGCCTCTTTTTTTTTCCTGTACACTCCTGATGGTTTTTCCCAAAAAGCTCGACTTTTGTCTCATCTGACCAGAGAACATTCTTCCAAAACATAGTAACATAGTTTGTAAACATAGTTAGTAAAGCCGAATAAAGACTTGCGTCCATCAAGTTCGACCTGTTAGTTCTGTAATTGGTAAAGTTGATCCAGAGGAGGGCAAAAACCCCAAATGATTTGGCCAATCTTCACCTGAGGAAAAATTCCCTCCTGACTCTGAAACCAGCAGTCAGAATAAATCCCTGTATCAACTTACTATTTTATTTTATTTTTAAGTATATGCTGAAATCTGCCTGGTATCTAGAAATGCATCCAGTCCCCGCTTGAACTGGTGTAGTGAATCTGACATCACCGTCTCCTCACTCTGTGAATTCCATATTCTCACTGCTCTTACCGTAAAGAACCCCTCTAGTGACGCTTACCCAATCTGAGTATATTCCATTTATAACCACCCTCTGCCTTCTATCCCTTAGCCAGTTAGCTACCCACTTGCAGACATTTTCCCCCAGCCCCATCATTCTCATTTTGTATACCAACCTATTATGTGGCACGCTATCAAAAGCTTTTGAGAAGTCGAGATACACGACATCCACTGGTTCCCCCTGATCTACTCGAGAGCTAATCTCCTCGTAGAAGTCAATCAGGTTTGTTTGGCAGGAGCGATTCCTCATGAATCCATGTTGGTTCGGGATTAAAAGATTATTAGCATCAAGATGCTCCGTAATTGCCTCTTTAATGAAGCTTTCAAAAATTTTGCCCACAACGGACGTCAGACTCACCGGCCGATAGTTTCCGGCGTCACTTTTCGCTCCCTTTTTGAATATTGGCACTACATTCGCCTTTCGCCAATCAAGTGGCACAGACCCAGTCTCAACAGAGTCCTTAAATATAAGATATAACGGTCTGTCTATCACATTACTTAGTTCCCTTAGTACCCGTGGGTGTATGCCATCAGGTTCTGGTGATTTGTTTATTTTAATGTTATTGAGGCGTTTCTGTACCCCAGCTTGGGTTAGATTTGTCATACTTAGTGGAGGATTAAGCTTGTCACTTCTCATTTCTCCTGTTAGTTTGATTTCCTTTGTGAAAGTTGTCGAAAAAAAATTATTTAATAGATTAGCTTTATCCTCATCTTTCTCTATGATTTTGCCTTCCTCACTTTTTATTGGTCCAATATTATCCGATTTAATCCTTTTACTATTTATATACGTAAAGAACAGTTTGGGATTTGATCTACTTTCCCTAGCAATACGTCTCTCTGTTTCCTCCTTCACTATTTTTATTTGTTTTTTACAGGTTCTCGTTTTTTCCTTGTAACACATTAGTGCCTCCTTACTGTTTTCCTGTTTTAATCTCTTGAATGCCTCTTTTTTGCTATTTAACGCCCCTTTTACGTTCTTGTTCAACCATATTGGTTTCCTCTTATTTCCGGCCCTTTTATTCCCATACGGTATATACCTCTCGCACTGAGTATTCAGAATTCTTTTGAAGGTTTCCCCATTTACTATTCGTATTCCTTTGATTAAGAACTTTGTCCCAGTCAATAAGTTGAAGGTTTTCTTTCAGCTGATCAAACTTCGCCCTCCTAAAGTTTAATGTTTTTGTTGTTCCCTTATTGATAACCCTACTGAAGGGCATTTTGAAGTCGATAATATTATGGTCGCTATTACCTAGGTGCCCCCCTATCTGTACCTCAGTTATTCTATCAGGCCTATTAGTCAATATTAAGTCCAACACGGCCTTCCCTCTCGTTGGTTCCTGCACTAGTTGGGAGAGATAATTATCCTTAATATTTGTCAAGAACCTTTTTCCTTTCTGAGATCTACAGGTTTCTGTTTCCCAGTCAATATCCGGGTAGTTGAAATCCCCCATTACAATCACTTCATTATGTTTTGCTACTTTGTCTATTTGTCCTAATAGCAGATTCTCATTCTCCTCTGTTATATTGGGTGGCTTATAGCAGACCCCCAGTAATATTTTATTATTATTTTTAGTTCCCTCTATCTCTACCCATATGGACTCGACCCCCTCTTCTCCCTCTCCTATATCTTCCCTTAGTCTGGGTTTTAGACATGACTTTACATATAAGCAGACTCCTCCGCCTTTCCCCTGTTTCCGGTCCCTTCTAAATAAACTATAATCTAATAAATTTACCGCCCAGTCGTAGCTATCGTCTAGCCAAGTCTCTGTTATACCTACGATGTCATACCTCTCCTCCCATATAAGCGCCCGCAGCTCATCCGCCTTATTGGTCAGGCTTCTTGCGTTGGTCAGCATGCAAGATAAAACTTTGGGGTTATTTAGCATCCTATTCTTCTCTAACGATCTAACTGTACTATCCCCACCCCCCTTTCCACCCTCATTATATTCACTTCTCCCCTTACCCCTTGCTTGCCTCACATCCCACCTATTTCCTTGGTTTCCCCCCCCCCGTCTCTAGTTTAAAAACTCCAACCTATTAGCTATCTTCATCCCCAGCACCGCTGCACCCTCCCCATTGAGGTGCAGCCCGTCCCTACGGTAGAGCCTGTATCCGACCGCGAAGTCGGCCCAGTTCTCCATGAACCCAAACCCTTCTGCCTTGCACCAACTCTTTAGCCACTTATTCACCTCCCTAACTTCCTGTTGGCGCTCCTGTGTGGCTCGCGGGATTGGTAGTATTTCTGAGAAAACTACCTTGGAGGTCCTTGCCCTAAGCTTCCTACCTAGGTCCCTGAAATCATTTTTAAGGACCCTCCATCTACCACTCACTTTGTCATTGGTGCCGATGTGGACCATGACCGCTGGGTCTTCGCCAGCCCCACCCAGTAACCTGTCAACCCGATCCGCGATGTGCCGGACTCGAGCGCCAGGGAGGCAGCACACCGTTCGGCGATCCCGGTCTTTGTGACAGATTGCCCTGTCTGTCCCCCTAATAATAGAGTCACCCACTACCAGAACCTGTCTTGCCTGCCCTACACTTCCCCCCTCCCCCTCATTACTGGAGCATACACTCCCCCGGCGGTCAGAGGATCTGTCATGCCCCAATAATGCCGGTTCTGAACCAGCCTTCCTATACTTCTTCCCTCTATCCCTCCTTACTGTTATCCAGCTCCCTGCCTATTCAGCCTGCACTTCCCCTCTATGCTCCACCCCCAGTATTGACCCATTGAGTGTCTGCTCGGTGAGCAGCAAACTCCGTTCTATGTTGTCGATGCTCCTCAGTACCGCTATCTGAGCACTTAGATCCAGAATTTGGGCTTCCAAGTGCACGATATGCTCACATCTCTCGCAGCAGTATGGATCCTCGAGTGGGTGCTCACGGAATGCATACATTGCGCAAGATGTACACTGCACGGCTCCGTCCAACATGGACGTCATTCTAAATATGGGGATACAGTCAGTATATATATACAAGTACAAAACACAATTATTTATATATAGGTGTATGGACGGGGATCAATTAGGGATGTGCAAGTGTATCAATTAGATATTGGCAGGGGATCAGTTAAGTATGGACGGGGGATCAATTAAGTATCAAGTATGGACGGGGGAATCAGCTAAGTAGGTCAGGTGGATTAATTAAGTAAAAAGTAAAGTAAAGAAAGAATGAAATACAGTCAGCAATTCAGTCCTAAGTCCTCCCTTCCAAACTCCCTGAATCCAAAGTCACTGAAAAACAAGTCACACACTTACTTTCGTTCGCACTTACGCTCCGGACACACGCAGCTCGTTCACACTCGCAAACTAAGAGATTTAAAGTGTTTTTTTTTTTTTTTTCCTTTTCCAGCAATGTACCCTTCACCTCAATGCACTTCCAAAGGACTTTATGCCCAACCAGCTGCCCCTTATAAACCCTTAATTATGACCCCTTCCCCTTAATTAACCCCTTGTGAGTAAATCTACACCTCAGGATTTTAGTGCAATGTAGTTAACCTTTAAATACACAGGTAGTAATCTAAGAAACTAAAACTGTAGTGAGAAAATAGATTTTAAAAAGCCCAATAAATCTAAACAGGTAGAAAAGCACTCAGCAGATCACAATGCAGCACTCACCGCAATTCACACAGGTATTTTCTGCAGGATTCCCAATACCTCTTCACGCAATTCACACAGGTATTTTCTGCAGGATTCCCAATACCTCTTCACGCAATTCACACAGGTATTTTCTGCAGGATTCCCAATACCTCTTCACGCAATTCACACAGGTATTTTCTGCAGGATTCCCAATACCTCTTCACCTTCACCTCAATGCACTTCCAGTTCTAGGCTTTATCAGGTAAGTTTTGGCAAACTCCAGCCTGGCTTTTTTATGTCTCGGGGTAAGAAGTGGGGTCTTCCTGGGTATCCTACCATACAGTCCCTTTTCATTCAGACGCCGACGGATAGTATGGGTTGACACTGTTGTACCCTCAGACTGCAGGGCAGCTTGAACTTGTTTGGATGTTAGTCGAGGTTCTTTATCCACCATCCGCACAATCTTGCGTTGAAATCTCTCGTCAATTTTTTTTTCCGTCCACATGTAGGGAGGTTAGCCACAGTGCCATGGGCTTTAAATTTCTTGATGACACTGCGCACGGAAGACACAGGAACATTCAGGTCTTTGGAGACGGACTTGTAGCCTTCAGATTGCTCATGCTTCCTCACAATTTGGTTTCACAAGTCTTCAGACAATTCTTTGGTCTTCTTTCTTTTCTCCATGCTCAATGTGGTACACACAAGGACACAGGACAGAGGTTGAGTCAACTTTAATCCATGTTAACTGGCTGCAAGTGTGATTTAGTTATTGCCAACACCTGTTAGGTGCCACAGGTAAGTTACAGGTGCTGTTAATTACACGAATTAGAGAAGCATCACATGATTTTTCAAACAGTGCCAATACTTTTGTCCATCCCCTTTTTTAGGTTTGATGTGGAATTATATCCAATTTGGCTTTAGGACAATTCTATTTGTGTTTTTTCATTGAAGACAAATTAAATGAAGATAATAATACCAAAGAATTTGTGATTGCAATCATTTTCAGGAAGAAACTGAGTATTATCTGACAGAATTGCCGGGGTGCCAATACTTTTGGCCACCACTGTATTTCATGCGGCAGAAGTTAGCCTCCAGCAATGGAAGAGGGAACCGAGAAAGTGTAGAAAATGCTCTATCATGGCAGCAGTGGTAAGAGACATTGGAAATGCACGATCAAACCTATCATATCATAGGATTATCTATCATCTATCTATCCTTATATACTCTATTTCATATCTATCTATCCATCTATCTATCCATATATGTATCTATCTATCTTTCTATCTATCCATGTATGATGGATGGATAGATGAATAAATAGATGGATAGATAGATGGATAGATAGATAAATAGATAGATAGATAGATAGTGTAGGGATTTGTACTCACTGAGCCGCGTTGGAGGTAGGCACAGGTTCACACAGTGATGCAGTCCACGGGTTCAAACAAACTGGTGGCTTATTTTAGTGTCCATACACCAGTTAAGAAACAAAAGTTACAGCCTTTTCCTGGCACAAAAAGGAATAACAGAACAAAGCTCAAAATAACAAGTCCATGCAGCACGGATTCAGCCGTTTAAACAAGGTGCTTTTCTCTGCCTCCTGCAGAGTCTAAGAAGCACCTGCAAGGTCTGCTCACCTTGCCCAGCAAACACAGACAGACAGAGACAGGCGCAGCTGTCTTAAATTAGCCTTCCAAGACCTGGACTGGAGGTAAGTGAGCAGCTGTTCCCCCCAGCTCTTTCAGCTGCTCATAAAACCCGGCCCTGTAATCCGGACCCATTAAATTCCTCTCAGCACTATGTGTGCTGGAGCCTGCTTCTCCGGATCCTACATCACCGAAGCATGGCACTTCGAGGACACATACCTCCCGTCCACGATCTGTCCGGCAGCAACCTTACATACACCCCCCCTCTGTCCAAAGCCGTAGGGCTTGGCACCTTCTGTCACCATACAATAAATCCTTGACAAGGCAGCGGCATTCCCATGTTGTTTCCCAGGCCTATGCTCTACCCGGAAACTAAAATCTTGTAGAGCCAGGAACCACCTAGTCACTCTGGCATTGTTTCCCTTCTTTTCTCGCATCCACCTCAATGGGGCATGGTCTGACACTAACCTGAACCTTCTACCTAATAGGTAATACCTCAGAGTGTCTAACGCCCACTTAATGGCCAAACATTCTTTTTCTACAATGGAGTAGTCCTTCTCACAAGCGGAGAGCATCAGACTGAGGTATTTTACAGGGTGTTCTTCTCCGTTAATCTCCTGGGACAAGACTGCTCCCAGCCCGACATCCGATGCATCCATCTGGACCACAAACTCCTTGGAGAAGCTGGGTGCCACCAAGACTGGTTGTTTACAGAGGACCAGTTTCAATTCCTGGCAGGTCGCTTCTGCTTCCGGGGACCACTTGGCCATAGCTGACTTCATCCCTTTCAGAAGATTCATCAGTGGGGCTGCTATCAGGGCAAAGTTAGGGACAAATCTTCGATAGTAGCCCACAATGCCTAGAAACGCCCTGACCTGCTTCTTCGAGAGGGGCTGTGGCCAGTTCAAGATCGCCTCGACCTTATTTATTTGTGGTTTTATTTCCCCTCTACCAACCACGTACCCTAAGTACTTGGCTTCCTCCATCCCCATGGCACATTTCTTCGGGTTGATAGTAAAGCCCGCCTTCCTTAGGGCATCAAGTATGGCTTGAACTTTGTCCAGATGACTTTCCCAGTCCTGGCTAAATATGACGATAGCATCTAGGTAGGCCGCTGCATACTGTTTGTGGGGTGCTAAGATCCGGTCCATGGCTCTCTGGAAGGTGGCCGGAGCTCCCTTCAACCCAAACGGCATCCTGACGTATTGGCGTCGAGAAGGCTGTCTTCTCCTTAGCCTCTTTGGACAGGGGAATTTGCCAATATCCATTGGTGAGGTCCAGAGTGGTGATGTACCGAGCGGGTCCTAGCCTTTCGAAAAGCTCATCTACCCTAGGCATTGGGTAGGCGTCGAACTTTGAGACCTCCTTCAGCTTCCTATAGTCGTTGCAAAACCGCCATTCCCCATCTGGTTTCGGCACTAAGACTATAGGACTGGACCATCCACTTTTGGACTCTTCAATGACTCCCAGGTTTAGCATCCGCCTTACTTCTTTAGAGATCACCTCTCTGCGGGCTTCGGGGATCCGGTATGGTTTTAGATTGACGCAAACATGAGGCTCTGTGAGAACCTCATGCTCTATGACCTGAGTGAGTCCTGGCAACTCCGAAAACATGTCCTTATTTCGCTGTAACAACTCTTTGCACTGTTGCTTTTGGGCATGTGACAGTGACTCTGCCACCTTGACCTCTTTCACATCGGCCTCAGCCTCAGCCACTAAACAGGGAGCTTCCGCAGGCTCTCTATCTTGCCATGGCTTAATCAAGTTAACATGGTAAATTTGGTAGGGCTTCCTCTTCCCTGGTTGGTGGATCTTAAAGTTGACTTCCCCCACTTTCTCTACCACCTCATAGGGGCCCTGCCACTTGGCCATGAACTTGCTCTCCACTGTGGGACTAGCACAAGCACTCGATCTCCTGGGTTGAACGATCTCACCCTGGCCGACCTATTATACACCCTGGACTGTGCCTCTTGTGCCTTGAGGAGGTGCTCCCTCACAATGGGCATCACATGGGCAATCCTCTCTTGCATCTGGGCAACGTGCTCCACCACTCTCCTATAGGGAGTGGTCTCAGCTTCCCAGGACTCTTTCTCCACCTCCAGGAGTCCTGAGGGTGTCGTCCATAGAGTGGTTCAAACGGGGAGAAACCTGTGGAAGCTTTGGGAACTTCCCTCATGGCGAACAACATATAGTCCCAGTCTCGGCCATCCATTTCCACTGCTTTCCTCAACATTGCTTTCAAGGTTTTGTTAAACCTCTCTACCAGTCCGTCCGTCTGGGGAGAGTACACGGAGGTTCTCAGTTGTGCAATCTGCAGTGTCTTGCACAATTCCCTCATGACCTTCGACATAAATGGAGTTCCTTGGTCTGTTAGGATCTCGTTAGGCAACCCGGTTCTTGAAAACATGTGGACTAACTCCCGGGCTATACACCTGGTGAAGGAGTTTCGTAGTGGTACGGCCTCCAGATACCATGTAGCATAATCTAATACCACCAGGATATACTGATGCCCTTGGGCGGACTTGACCAGAGGCCCCACTAGATCCATTGCTATGCATTCGAATGGAACCTCGATGACTGGTAGTGGCACTAGGGGACTGCGGAAGTGGGCCACTGGGGAGGTTATCTGGCATGTGGGGCAGGAACGACAATAACTCTATATTTCTCTATAGCAACCTGGCCAGTAGAATCTTTGGAGGATCCGTTCTTGAATCTTGTCTGCACCCAGGTGACCACCCAACACATGAGAATGAGCCATGTCTAACACCCTGCGTCTATAGGGCCCTGGCACCAGCAACTGTTCTATTACCTCACCCCTTGGCTTGGTTATTCTGTACAGCAAATCCCCATTCACAGCAAAATGAGGGAACCGAGTGTCAGCCCCCGGTTCCTGAGGCACCCCATTTAACACAGTAACATTTTCAAAGGCCCCTTTCAGAGTTAAATCCCTGAGTTGGGCAGTTCCAAAGTTTCCCTCGGACACCTCCAGCTCAGGGATATTGGACTCAGGGGATGCTACTTCATCCTCATTGCCCACCAGCACACACATGGGAAACTCATCTACTATGTTCTGCGGGTAAGTTTCCTTAGGGGCGATCTGGCTGTCGTCCAAGCAACCAGGTGTCCCCGCTTTCCCCCACATTTCCCAGAATAATGCAAAGTAATGTCCAATTATTATGGGATGCAATAGGTCCTTAACGACCGCCACTTCATGAGATGTGGTGCCACAGTCTGTGTTTACATCCACCTGGGCCACAGGATAGTTCTTAGCGTCCCCATGGATACACCGGACATCCACCACCTTCCCAGAAACCAGCCGATGAGGGAGTGTGGCCCTTATCAGGGTCACCAAACTTCCTGAGACCAATAGTCCAGAGACTTGTGCCCCGTTAACTGACACTGAGCATGCCTGAGGGCCCTCGCCATGTTGACGAACCGCGCTGCAGGCGGGGTAGGCAAAATAAGAGCAACGCCGGCCCATGTTACAGTCCATTGGTTCAGAGGTTATGGGCAATATGGCCAGGGGTATGACATCTCCAACACACTATATTATGGGGTGGGACCTTGGGCAGCAACTCAGACCCCTCCTGAACTCTAGGATGCCCCCCAGGTGTGGCGCTAGCTTGCTTCTTTTGGGTGTCCGCCACCTTTTGGGAACCCCAGTATTGAGAGGCTACGACCCCTTGTTTTCCCAACGGACTCTCAACCGCCTGGTATCTTTCCACCAACCCCACCAAGTCATCAGCATTATAGGGATCTCCCTGGGCAACCCAGGATTTTACCGACTTCGGGAGAGAGTGTATAAACCTGTCTATAACGACCTCTATCTCATATCATAGGACTATCTATCATCTATCTATTATCTATATGACGCGCCCCCTGGGCCATGGGGCACCCGGGACCGGACTTCAGGGCAATGCTGGGAGTAGTAGTGGCGACCCGGTCCCGTGGCTCAGGGTGGCCAGACCAATATTGTGGCAGTCTCTGTATCAGTATAATGCAATGTCCGACTACGCCACCCGTGGATTGCGGTAAAATAAGAACCGCCGCTGCTGAGCAGACCTCTGAGGCTGATGTTGTGAGGGCAGCAGAGTGTAGTATAACTCCCCACGGGAGGAGTATAGCCTCAGGCTAGTGAGTGTGGATGATAGGAGTGATGGTGCACGAGCGCAGCAGGAACGACTCAGAGGCTTTGCAGTGCAGTTCAGGGTCTTTACTGATGGTGATAAGGCAGACCCTCCCGGAAGTACTGGCTAGCATAAGAGGCCTGGTCAGTCTGTGAGCAAACTGGAGTTCCCCTGGCCAGGTGGAGTTGTAGGCCTCCCCGACTATCTGCACTCTTCCTGGCTACCTTGCTGTAAGCGAGTGGAAGTAGCCCACATCCCTGAGTGTTCCGTGTGGTGCTCACCTGTATGGCTGGTGACTTGGGGCCTTCTGATAGCCCCCGCTCCTCGATTGCAGTGCTGGTCCCTTGCTCGTGACTGAGCCTCCGGGCTTCTATGGCCAGAGGACTTGAAATCCCCTGCCGGCGGGTTTCTGCTGCTGGGTATATATAAGTCCCCGCAACCTCGGACTCCTGTGTCCGGTTCTCAGAGTCTTCTGCCAGGACGAACTCCGCTTAGCTCAAGTCCCTGGTCTTCAGCTCCTGCTCCTACAGAGCTCCTCGCTGTTACTTTCCCTGTGTCTGGAACTAACTCCAGGCTCTGACTTCACTAACCCCGCCCCAGATCCAGTTTATATAGGGCAGGTTCCTCCCCTATCTGGTCTGGGACAGGAGGTGTTGCATGTTTAAGGGCTCCGAACCAGGAAACCTCCCACTTGCTCTCAGACATAATATTTCTATTACAGTGGTAACCAGACCCTGGGGTGCCACATATCCATCTATCTATCTCATATCTATCTATCTATCAATCTCATATCTATCTATCTTCTCCACTTTTTATCTGGTCTCAGGTATGACTTTCATATTACCCACGACTGTTACTTGCCACAGGTGAGTTTTAACGAGCATCACATGCTTGAAGCAAAGTTGTTTTTCCACAATTTTGGAAAAGTGCCAACAATTTTGTCCGGCCCATTTTTGGAGTTTTGTGTGAAATTATGTCCAATTTGCCTTTTTTTCCCATTTTTTTGTGCTGTTTCAATACACACAAAGGAAATAAATATTATAACAAATGTATAACAAAACATGTGTAATTGTAATAATTTTCTGGGAGAAATACTTCACTTTCTGGAACAATCTCAAGGTTGCTAAACACTTCCGGCCATGACTGTGTGTATATATGGGCCCTCAATAAACCATCCCTCTCAACGAAAAGGCCACAGCAAGGGTCAGGAATCGGTGGCCTTCCCTCTCCGAATCTTAGGGAGAGACGGTTGTGCTTCCAGCATCCACCTAGGCTGCCACCCCAGTGGAACTAATAGCAGGGTTGCCAACTGTCCAGAAATTCTTGGACAGTCCATAAAAATAGGGCACCTTTTTCCCTGTCCGTAAAAAAAAATGTGATGCGTCCATAATCTTTCTGAAGCTGGAGAGACTTGTTCAGATGGAGGGAGATGTAGGGGCATCATATTGTGTATAGGGAGATGTAGGGGCATCATATTGTGTATAGGTATCATATTGTGTATCTGCATGTGTGGGGACATCATACGGTGTATATGGAGCTGTGAGCACATCATACTGTATTTAGGGAACAATGAGGGAATCATACTGTATACAAGGAGCTGTGGAAACATAATGCTGTGTAAAGGGTCTGTGGGGTCATCATCTAATATACAGTACAGACCAAAAGTTTGGACACACCTTCTCATTTAAAGATTTTTCTGTATTTTCATGACTATGAAAATTGTACATTCACACTGAAGGCATCAAGACTATGAATTAACACATGTGGAATTATATACTTAACAAAAAAAGTGTGAAACAACTGAAAATATGTCTTATATTCTAGGTTCTTCAAAGTAGCCACCTTTTGCTTTGATGACTGCTTTGCACACTCTTGGCATTCTAGTCATGAAAATACAGAAAAATCTTGAAATGAGAAGGTGTGTCCAAACTTTTGGTCTGTACTGTATATAATCGTCTAATCCCGTCTGTCTGTCTGTCCTTCTGTCCAGGAAATCCTGCGTCGCTGATTGGTCCAGCCGCGGCCAATCAGCGACGCGGGATTTCAGAAAAAGATGGCGGCCGTTAGCAGCTCATCTGCCGCACGGAGGTCAGCGGCGATGCAGCCGGGAGATGACCGGCGCTAGCCGCTCATCTCCCGGCTGCTCGCAGAAGAAGTACCGCGACCGGCGGCGCCGCTGACCTCCATGCGGCTACCGTCAGGAGATCAATGGCTAGGGCCGCTGATCTCCCGACGGCAAGTGTGAAGCGAGGACCGGGGAGCGGCGCCGCCAGTCGGGATACTTCGGCTGTGAGCAGCCGGCCATCTCCCGGTTCCTTGCAGCGGAAGTACCTGCACAGGTAGCGTCGCTGCCCGGTCCTCAGTAATACGATTCGCTGATTGGTCGGAATCAGCGATATTGGCACCGCGACCAATCAGCGATACTGGCGCCAAATTTAAACACCGCTCTGCTGATTGGTCGTGGCCGGCGGCCGCGACCAATCAGCGATTTTGGCGCCACATTTAAACACCACTCTGTTGATTGCGCCTGGTCGGCCGCATACAGATTCTAGAATACCCGATGCCTTAGAATCGGGCCACCATCTAGTACTGTATATAAAGAGCTGTGGGAGCCATCACACTATATATAGAGACCTGTGAAAAGCTTATGTGTTGATCCAGAGGAAGTCAAAAAAAAACATGAGGCAGATGCTGCTTGCCCAAAATTAGGGGGAAAATTCCTTCCCGACTCCACATATGGCAATCAGACTAGTTGCTTGGATCAACGTCCCATAACAAAATCTAGTATGAATAACCTGTAATGTTATTCAAGAAAGTCACACAGGACCTCCTTGAACTTTTTTTTAGAGAATTAAGTATTACAAGGTCATGTGGTAGAGAGTTCCATACCTCACACAATAAAACATTGCCATCTAACTTCCTTTAGACAAAGCGAATTAGGAGCTTGATGCTAGAGTAGTTGAATTAAAACTGAAAAAAATTATTAACACAGCAAAAAAGAGGAACAGTATTTATTCTCCAGCCCAGGTCTCAAAACTAATGCACTAATCAGGATGAAGCAAACCATATAATAAAGGCAGGGGCAGCACAGGTGCAAAATACTGATGAGACAACCAACTCATAACCTACCAATTCTTGGAGGGGGTCATTGCTTAGTATTAAAACTGCACACAAAAAATGGCTTGTATAGGTCACTGGTCACACACAGATTGTTAGGGGAATGGTTGCAAACAACTTTATTAAATAATGGAAAGCAAACGAACCCGGGGTCCGCGATGCAGCCTGGAGGACTGCGGACGAACACCTTCCGGGTAAGAAGGTAAAACAACCAACTGAAATAACAATCCCCCCCGTGTTACTGCACACCGGAACGGGAATAGGGATTCGCACTATCTCCGTTAACTGCACGAGAGATGTGCGACACATAATGTAGCCGTAGCCCTGTTAACTGCACAGAGGCTACGCAGCAGGCGCTAGGATGCGTGTGTGATTCACGCCGGCTTATACGTGCTCCCAGCCGGCGTGCTACCGGACTGCGGAGTATCTCTCCACGTGGCTAACAGGCGGTGCCGGGAATACGGAGTCCGCAGTCTGCTCGGGGTGTATAGCGACCCCATTGTTGGAGCCAGAGTGTCAGACGAAGCTACCTGCCTCCCTCCATCTGAGGCTGTCTATCCCCTGCTAAACCTGCCTGTCAGAAGCTATAACAGCAAAAGCACACGTGGAGCCGAAACGACCAAGCGTCCACACAATAACACCAACTCAGATCAATGATCAGAGTGCGCCGCCATGTTTGTGGGCGTGCTATTTTAATATTAAGCCCTGCCCATCGTCACATTATTGGTGTCAGGTCACCGGATCAGCTGACTCCCAAACCACCAATCACGGTCCGCCATGTCACGGGCATGCTCAGTGCAGTAAATCCTGGACTTAGGCTGTAACAGCCCTGTTTCCCTCCGCAACCTATCCTTCATGTTGCTAGGAACAAAGACCCAAGAGACAGCTTGTACATCTCGTGCACCAGCTAGGCGTTGGGACCGATGATGATGCTGAGCAGCATCTGCCCTGGCTGGACCAGAATGGGAGACCACAGAATCCACTGATGATTCTGAACCCATTTCAGATCCAGAAAATACCTGACGCCTAACACAGATAGTGCTCAATATAGGGCTTACAGCCTATTAGTGACCCTCATACTGTTAGATTAGGCAGGCTGCAAAGCACTATCTAAGTGCACCCCATGAGGACAGACCCCCTAGTTTACAAATCCAGCATTGATGGGCTTGTCTGAACCCTGAATAAAAATAACATGCAAAATCTATATATGAGGTTCTGGTAAATATTTTGGCGCTGGTCACGCACAGTGTCTGGTTTACAGCCTATTAGTGACGCCCATACTATTAGATTAGGCGGGCTATGCTCCCCTCATACACCTTACCACGGTGTGTAGTGTGACATGGAGCTAAACCCCCTGTCTTCTTAAGAATAAGGTTGCGAAAACCCTTCTCTTTATTGATAGTAGAGAAACCTCCATACAGTAGATGCGGAAAACATACGATGAACCCCAGTATTGTACCACATAGATAGGGCTCTTACCGGCTAAGCTTGGAGCAGGCTGTGTGCACAGAGCCCAAGATACAAAACTGTAGGGATGTGGACTGTCTTACCCTGTTCCTGCCCCTGAAGACAACAAACGCGTCATGTGAACACTCTCTTGCGGTTTTATATCTAAAAGTGATATGTGTCTTATGTAATGTATAATGGTGATGTAACAGCATGTGAAGTGTTAATGCATAATGTGAGTATAGCATAAGATAAGCTTAGGATACCATAAGACATAAGTATAACATAAACCCTAAAATACAAATTTTATTAAATCTCTTTAAAATCGGGACATGCGGCATAAAGATGATCCGCATCAGTATTGCACTTTATCAAGATAAGTTCCTTTTATTGTTTAGTCTTGTGATCATTTATGTCATTGATACCTCTATGGGTGATTAATTCCAGGGCTGGCTAGGGTTATCCAGGGATAGCCGCCGTGGAGCGGGGCGCCACAGTGTCAACATTAACTAGGGTGTCACCCTCCACTATAAGGCAGGTAATCAGCATCTAGGGTGTTGAGCAGGGCTGATTGTAGCCTTTGTTTGGATGCCCGAATGTATCCTTTGGCTTGGAGGTCCAAAGATATTAGGAACGTTCTTGGGTGTTTTTATAAATTTGCACATTGTCACTTTATTCACTGTTGTCACTTTAATCATTTAGTACACACTGAGGATTGATTGTTTGATGTGATATCTGTACCAGTTTCTGGTAGACTGTCAGATCTTTGGTCTATGTAAGTACGAATAAGGGACTTTTAGGGTCTAGGGGCAGCTGCCGTTCAGCAAGGGTGCCATTGTCATCTATATGTAGGATGTCCATCTCCGTTGACATGCAGGTTCAGGCTAGGGTATCTATAGGGTGAGTTTTCTTGAAGTACAGTGGGTACGGAAAGCATTCAGACCCCTTTAAATTTTTCACTCTTTGTTTCATTGCAGCCATTTGGTAAATTCTAAAAAGTTCATTTTTTTCTCATTAAAGTACACTGTGCACCCCATGTTGACTGAAAAAAACAGAAATGTAGAAATTTTTGCAAATTTATTAAAAAAGGAAAACTGAAATATCACATGGTCATAAGTATTCAGACCCTTTGCTCATATTTAAGTCACATGCTGTCCATTTCCTTGTGATCCTCCTTGAGATGGTTCTACTCTTTCATTGGAGTCCAGCTGTGTTTAATTAAACTGATAGGACTTGATTTGGAAAGGCACACACCTGTCTATATAAGACCTCACAGCTCACAGTGCATGTCAGACCAAATGACCAGTATTGAGTAGAAGCCCCCTTTTGAGCTAGTGCATCCATGAGTCTTCTTGGGAATGATGCAACAAGTTTTTCACACCTGGATTTGGGGTTCCTCTGCCATTCTTCCTTGCAGATCCTCTCCAGTTCTGTCAGGTTGGATGGTGAACGTTGGTGGACAGCCATTTTCAGGTCTCTCCAGAGATGTTCAATTGGGTTTAGGTCAGGGCTCTGGCTGGGCCAGTCTAGAATGGTCACGGAGTTGTTCTGAAGCCACTCCTTTGTTATTTTAACTGTGTGCTTAGGGTCATTGTCTTGTTGGAAGGTGAACCTTCGGCCAAGTCTGAGGTCCAGAGCACTCTGGAAGAGGTTTTCATCCAGGATATCTGTGTACTTGGCCGCATTCATGTTTCTTTCAATTCCAACCAGTCGTCCTGTCCCTGCAGCTGAAAAACACCCCCATGATGCTGCCACCACCATGTTTCACTGTTGGGATTGTATTGGGCAGGTGATGAGCAGTGCCTGTTTTTTTCCACACATACCCCTTAGAATTATCACCAAAAAGTTCTATCTTAGTCTCATCAGACCAAAGAATCTTATTTCTCATAGACTGGGAGTCCTTCATGTGTTTTTAAGCAAACTCTGTGCAGGCTTTCATATGTCTTGCACTGAGGAGAGGCTTCCGTTGGGCCACTCTGCCATAAAGGCTCGACTTGTGGAGGGCTGCAGTGATAGTTGACTTTATGCAACTTTCTCCCATCTCCCTACTGCATCTTTGGAGCTCAGCCACAGTGATCTTGGGGTTCATCTTTACCTCTCTCACCAAGGCTCTTCTCCCACGATTGCTCAGTTTAGCTGGACGGCCAGGTCTGGGAAGACTTCTGGTGGTCCCAAACTTCTTCCACTTAAGGATTATGGAGGCCACTGTGTTCTTAGGACCCTTGACTAATGCAGAAATTCTTTTGTAAACTTGGCCAGATCTGTGCCTTGCCACAATTCTGTCTCTAAGCTCCTTGGGCAGTGTCAGGATGCCAGGTTTAATTTTACTTTGCCAGTAGTTTTTCCCTTAGCCAAGATGGCTTCCATTGCCTCACTGGGGTCATGTGTTTCCTGCCTGTGGACCTACTTAAACTGCATGTGTTGCAATCATGCCTTGCCTGAGTATTGTGTGCTTTTAGCTTTCTACTCACCTGTGCTAGCCCTCTGAATAGAGTCTTGCTGACCTTGTGTTTACTCCTAGTCATCCGCTGAAAGGATTGCTGCCTGAATCCTCTGCTAAGGGGACTTCTGCTGAAAGGAACCGCTGGCTGTTGTTCACTCACGCTGGGATCTCTGAACTTTTGTCTTCCTGAAGAAAACTTCTCCTGGATCTCTACACCTCTGGTATAGTCACCATCTTGCTCTGTGTTTAAATACCCGGCTCCAGCTCTGCTTAAGACATCGCTGTTTGCTCCGCTGCACCTCCTGCATTCTTCAATATCCAGATCCATATTCCAGTTTGTCTTCTCTTCTGCACTACGTGAGTCCACAATCAACTGAGGAATACCTACGTCTGCTTACTATCCTTATTTCTGTTTGCATATTACTGTACCTAAGTAAACTTGGACTATCGTTAACGTTTACATACCCTAATAGTAATGAAGGCCGTGCCTTACAGATTAGGTTCTAAGAAGTATTGTTTGGAATGAACTTACCTTCATAAACTGTTTGCTGTGATCTTTTGCACTTGAGTTTAAAATAGACTTTCACACTACTCTTGTCTCAGTCTCTGCTTTTGGCCCACGCCATTGGACTTCAGGGTATCTACTAACATCGTAACAGGCAGTTCCTTTGAGCTCATGATTCTCATTTGGTCTGACATGCACTGTGAGCTCTGACGTCTTATATAGACAGGTGTGTGCCTTTCCAAATCAAGTCCTATCAGTTTAATTAAACACAGCTGGACTCCAATGAAAGAGTAGAACCATCTCAAGGAGGATCACAAGAAATGGACAGCATGTGACTTAAATATGAGCAAAGGGTCTGAATACTTATGACCATGTGATATTTCAGTTTTCCTTTTTTAATAAATTTGCAAAAATTTCTACATTTCTGTTTTTTTTCAGTCAAGATGGGGTGCACAGTGTACTTTAATGAGAAAAAAAAAAGAACTTTTTAGAATTTACCAAATGGCTGCAATGAAACAAAGAGTGAAAGATGTAAAGGGGTCTGAATGCTGTCCGTACCCACTGTATATAGTACTCAATGTTCCAGGCAGTGGGAGGCATTACTGGGATCCAGAGCAGTCGCTCCAGTCACGTCCAGAGCCTAAGGTCTGGCATAGGAGCTGCCGGACACTTTGTGTGCTCTGAAGTACAAAGGAAGATGGACAGGGACCTGCATAGATGGAAGTTGAAGGCCAGTCCCGGGTGCACTGCAGAGGTGGACGAGAAATACAGGATGAGCTAGCAACAGGGCTGAAGAGGAGTTATGCTAAGAAGGAGGATAATGTGAATTGCTGTGCCTTATCCCATCTGTACCCACCTGATGAACTTGAACTGTCAAGTATATGTTTGACTGTTACAAAGAACTTCGTGTCCCCTAAATTGTGAGCGGCGGCTTCTGAGGACAGAAGCCTGAAGGCAGTGGAGGCCTGCGGCCTACAAGAGAGTGTGCTGCACCCCACACCCTAGAGCACACTGGGACTGGGACACCCATTGTCTGTAAAGTGCCAGAGCGAAATCAGACCGACGTTCAGTCACGACTACCGCTCAGTGCCACTTTACAAGATGAGTGATAAGGGAACTTCTCCATCAGAAGAGAAGAGGAAATAATGGTCGCTGCCCAAACTGTGACAAGAACAGGACCACAATGCAACAAGAACTGTCTCACAATGCTCTTGGAACTTTCCCATAATGCATTGCAAATTGAAACTAGAGCAAATACATTAAATCACTAGCAGACAGTGCAGTTATCAAACAATAAAAAAGAGACAGGATTCAAATGCAAGCAACATAATGTCAGAACTGATATACACATAAAGTGACTAGATTCCCTGGATAGCTAAATTCGCAGATGAGGCCAGAACACGGGCTGCCCAGCACTATTTAAGTGCACCCCATGAAGATAGACACTCTAATTTACAAGGCCATAACATATAGGTGCATCTCACAAAATTAGAATATCATCAAAAAGTTAATTTATTTCAGTTCTTCAATGCAAAAAGTGAACCTCATATATTATATAGAGTCATTACAAACACAGTGATCTATTTCAAGTGTTTATTTCTGTTAATGTTGATGATTATGGCTTATAGCCAATGAAAACACAAAAGTCATTAACTCAGTAAATTAAAATAATTAACAAAAAACACCTGCAAAGACTTCCTAAGCATTTAAAAAGTTCCCTTAGTCTGTTTTAGTAGGCTCCACAATCATGACAATCATGATGAAGACTGCTGACTTGACAGATGTCCAGAGTTCCAATTTTCATTTGAAATCAAGGTCCCAGAGTCTGGAAGAAGAGTGGAGAGGCCACAATCCAAGCTGCTTGAGGTCTAGTGTGAAGTTTCCACAATCAGTGATGGTTTGGGGAGCCGTGTCATCTGCTGGTGTAGGTCCACTGTGTTTTTTCAACACCAAAGTCAGCGCAGCCGTCTACCAGGAAATTTTAGAGCACTTCATGCTTCCCTCTGCCACAGTATCAAGCTACCAGGGGGGCAAAGGGGGCGGTGGCCCCGGGCCCCTCGCTCTTAGGGGGCCCATCCAGGGCTACGCCAGTGTAACTGTATCTAGCATGCCCCTGGTGCCAGCATCGGGCCCCACTGCCCGCCACCGCCGCAAGTTTACTGATGAGAGAGGGAGCGCGGATCTCTCTCCCATTAGTCCCTTCTGTGACTGACGTCTCTGACATCATCACTTGGCGCCCAGCCCGCTGTGCTGAAGATGTGTGCGTGCTGGGTGCTCTGAGCAGCGAGGGAACCAGGAGGAGAGATGAGTACTGTTTATTTATTTTTTGCCGGTTGGGGGGCGGCATTATATTACAGACTCTGCCTATGGGAAGGGAGAGGTGCATTATACTACAGACTCTGCCTATGGGGGAGCATTATCCTAAAGACTCTGCCCACAGAGAGGGGGGGCATTATACTAAAGACTCTGCCTATGGGGAGGGGGGGCATTATACTACAGACTGTCTATGGGGAGGGGGGGAGCATTATACTAAAGCCTCTGTCTATGGGGGGGCATTCTACTACAGACTCTGCCTATGGGGGGCATTATACTACAGACTCTGTTTATGAGCAGGGGAGAGCAGTAGACTACAGACTCTGCCTATGGGGGGACATTGTACTACAGACTCTGCCTATAAGAGGGGGAGCATTATACTACAGACTCTGCCTATGGGGGGTGCATTTTACTACAGATTCTGCCTATAGGTGGGGCATTATACTACAGACGCTGCTTATGAGATGGGGGGGCATTATATCACAGACTCTGCCTATGAGGAGGGGGGGCACATTATACTACAGACTCTGCCTATGAGATGGGGCGGCATTATACTAAAGATTCTGCCTATCAGGAGGGGGGGGGATTATACTACAGACTCTGACTATGAGGAGGGGGGAGCATTATACTACAGACTCTGCCTATGGGGGGGCATTATACTGCAGACTCTGCCTATGGGGGGGCATTATACTACAGACTCTGCCTATAAGGAGGGGGGGAGCATTATACTACAGACTCTGCCTATGGGGGGGACATTGTACTACAGACTCTGCCTATAAGAGGGGGAGCATTATACTACAGACTCTGCCTATAGGGGGTGCATTTTACTACAGACTCTGCCTATAGGTGGGGCATTATACTACAGACGCTGCCTATGAGATGGGGGGGCATTATACCACAGACTCTGCCTATGAGGAGGGGGGGCACATTACACTACAGACTCTGCCTATGAGATGGGGGGGGGCATTATACTACAGATTCTGCCTATGAGGAGGGGGGGGCATTATACTACAGACTCTGCCTATGAGGAGGGGGGAGCATTATACTACAGACTCTGCCTATGGGGGGGGCATTATACTGCAGACTCTGCCTATGGGGGGGCATTATACCACAGACTCTGCCTATGAGGAGGGGGGGAGCATTATACTACAGACTCTGCCTATGGGGGGGAGCTTTATACTACAGACTCTGTCAATGGGGGGAGCATTTTACTACAGACTCTGCCTATAGGGGCGCATTATACTATACGAAGGACTATGGGGAGTGCATTATACTATATTGAGGACTATCTGGTGCATTATACTATATGTAGGCTATTTATACAGTGTGGGAGATAATGTGGGTTCTTTGAACAGTGTGGGGGCCATCATACAGTGTGGGAGATAATGTGGGGTCTTTGTATAGTGTGGAGGCCATCATACAGTGTTGGAGCCATCAGCTTGGGGGCTACTAAGGGGTCAGTATACTTTGTGGGGGTACTATACAGTGAGGGGGAATTATATCGTGAATAGGAGAACATCATACTGGTTAGAGCGGATCTCTACATGGGGGGAAACTCAGGACATTATTAAATCTTAGGTGGGCACTTATTGTTATAGGGGAACTCAGGTTATCGTGACTGTCGAAGGGGCACTATTACTTTCTAGGGGGCACAATGTGGGCACTGTTTTCTAGGACACTTGCACACGGCATTACTTTATTTTAGAGGTTTGTTTTACCATCTAGAGGGCACACAGTAGGTGCAGTAATAGGGACACATTTTGCAGCAGAGGCTCAGTATTGGGGTATCAGCAGGATGAGAAGTTTGTGCAGGTTGGGGATGGATGTGGTCAGTGCCTGAAATGTAAGGAGTCAAATGTGTCTTTGTTGTGATCTCTGCATACCTGAGACTCTGAGCCCTGGCTGGAGAAGTTGTCGTGTCGGTCTGGGCCAGATGGAAAAGACGGGAAAAGTGAACAATTTAATCAGAAAGAACGTCAGCTGTAAGGTACTATATATAACTGAGCTGTGATCTCTTATATGTTTTGCAGGACTGGCATCTATCAATATATGTCACCATATGGCGGTAATATCAGTGCTGGTCTTTGTATAGAGATTATTTTTAGTAACAGCGCGGTCATCTGCTGAGGTTTTCCTACATCCACTATCTGGGTGCGCCGCTATAGTTGGAATCAGGGTTACCTGGTTAGAGGTCCACTCAGAAGCTTCGGCCCCCTGAACCAAAACCTTAGCTACGCCAAGCTTTTTGGAGATGGAAATTTCATTCTCCAGCAGGACTTGGCCCCTGTCCACACTGACAAAAGTACTAATACCTGGTTTAAAACAACAGTATCACTGTGCTTGATTGGCAGCAAACTCACCTGACCTTAACCCCATAAAGAATCTATGGGGTATTGTCAAGAGGAAAATGAGAGACACCAGACCCAACAATGCAGACGAGCTGAAGGCTTCTATCAAAGCCACCTGGGCTTCCATAACCCCTCAGCAGTGTCACAGGCTGATCCCTCCATGCCACATTGCCGCATTGATGCAGTAATTGATGTAAAAGGATCCCCGACCAAGTATTGAGGGCATTTATTGAACATACATTTCAGTAGGATAACATTTTGGATTTTGAAAACATTTTTCAAGCTGTTGTTATAAGGTATTCTAATTAATTGAAATAATGACTTTTGAGTTTTCATTGGCTGTAAGCCATAATCATCAACATTAACAGAAATAAACACGTGAAATAGATCACTCTGTGTGTAATGGCTCTATATAATATATAAGTTTCACGTTTTGTATTGAAGAACTGAAATAAATTAACTTTTATGGTGATATTCTAATTTTGTGAGATGCACCTGTAGATGGGCTTGGCTGCACCCTGAATAAAACTAGCATGTAAAAAATATATATGATATATATGAGGTATTGGTCGATATTTTGGCCAAAATATACAAGCTCGCAACCTGCTCAAGGGTCCTCATACTTGCGAGTCCCTACACTAACATTAAAAGCAAAGTCACAAAAACAAGGAATTAAAGTTCCCACCAAAATTCAAGAATTAACACAGCAAATACAGCAACAATAATTACAAGGATGCAGCAAACCCATATAATGAAGAAGTCAGCAACACAGGTGCAAAATATTGATGAGACAACCACTCACAACCTACCAATTCATGGAGGGGGTGATTGCTTAGTATTAAAACTGCACACAAATAAGCCTTGTATAGGGCACTGGTCACACATAGGTAGTGCACAATGTCTGGCTTACAGCCTATTAGTGAAGCTCAAACTATTAGATTAGGCGGGCTGCCCAGCACTTTTTAAGTACACCCCATGAAGACAGACACCCTAGTTTTCAAGGCCAACATTGATGGGTCTGGCTGCACCCTGAATAAAAATAACGTGCAAAAAATATATATGATATATATGAGGTATTAGTAAATATTTTGGACAAAATACACAAGCTCGCAACCCGCGTCAAGGGTCCTCATACTTGCGAGTCCCTACACTAACATTAAAGCAAAGACAAATTTAAATTCCCACCAAAATTCAAGAATTAACACAGGAAAAAAGGGCAACAGTGTTTACCTGCCTAGGTCTCAGTACTAATCATACCATATAATAACGATGACAGCAATACAGGTGCAAAATACTGATGCGACAACCACTCACATATTACCAATTAATGGAGGGGGGTGATTACATAGTATTAAAACTGCACACAAAATTATATGGGATTGCTACATCCTAATAGTGCATTAGTTCTGAGATCTGGGCAGGTAAATGCTATATTAATAATTGATTTTTTGAGGAAAGTTAAATTCTCTTTTGTTGGCTTTACTTTTAATCTAACTGAAATACACATAAGCTTTTTTCCTAAACATTAGGATCTGTGTAGAGCCATCAGCTCAAAAAGGCTTCCTTTGACAGACTTGGCATAAGCAGGTCAAAAGGAACCCTGATCTTTACCATTACACCCCTTTACAGGAATGGAGACTTACCACATGCTCAGGGTTGCATCTACAGAGTAGCTGCTGGCCAGAGGAGCGAGCTTCAGGCTATAACTCTAACTAAAGCTTTTTTATTACTAAATGATGGGTTCTGTCTAAGGCCATTGGCTCAAAAAGGCTTCCTCGGACAGACTTGGCGCAAGCTACTCCATTCTGCAGATCCCAAGGGAACCCTGGCCTTTACCATTACACCCCTGTACAGGGATAGATACTTACCATAGGCCCAGGGTTGCATCTACAGAGTAGCTGCTGGCCGGAGGAGCGAGCTTGAGGCTATAGTGGTTGATTCAACTCTAACTAAAGCTTTTTTTTCCTAAATACTGGGATCTGTTTAAGGCTGGTGGCTCAAACAGACTTCCTCGGACAGACTTGGCGCAAGCTACTCCATTCTGCAGATCCCAAGGGAACCCTGGTTTTTACCATTACACCCCTGTACAGGGATAGATACTTACCATAGGCCCAGGGTTGCATCTACAGAGTAGCTGCTGGCCGGAGGAGTGCGCTTGAGGCTTGAGTAGTTGAGTCAATCCTAACTAAAGAAAAACCTATCTAATGCCACTTTCTTGTTAGGACCTGTCTGAGGCCTATGGCTCAAAAAAGCTTCTTTGGAAAAACTTGGCAAAAGCCAGTCTATCCTACAGGTTCCAAAGGAACTCTGACCTTCACTCTTACAGCCCTGTACAGTGATAAAGACTTATTACAGGGCCTTGATTGCATCTACATAGTAGATGCTGACTGGAGGGGCAAACTTAAGGTTAGAATGGTTCAGCCAACCCTAACTATTGCTACTTTCTTAAATGTTAGGATATTTCTGAGGCCATTGGCTCAAACAGGCTTCCTTGGACAGACTTGGCGCAAAACACACCATTTCTGATATTTCCAAATGAACCCTGGGCTTCACCCTTGAACCTCTATACAGGGACCGTTTCATAGTTTTAAGGTTGAAAGACACAAGTCTGTCAAGTTCAACCTAAAAGCTAATGTGTTGATCCAGAGGAAGGCAAAAACCCCATGAGGCAGATGCTAATTGCCCCATATTAGGGGAAAAATTCCTTCCCGACTCCACATATGGCAATCAGACTAGTTCCCTGGATCAACGTCCCATAACAAAATCTAGTACGGATAACCTGCAATTTTATATTATTTAAGAAAGGCACACACATGCCCTCCTTGAATTTTTTTTAGAAAATTAAGTATTTCAATTTCATGTGGTAGAGAGTTTCATAACCTCATTGCTCACACAATAAAAATTTGCCAACTAACTTCCTTTAGACAAAGTGAATTAGGATCTTTATGCTAGAGTAATTGAATTAACTCTAACTGAAATAGATTAATGCTTTTTTCCTAAATGTTGAAATTTGTTTAAATCCATCAGCTCAAAAAGGCTTTCTCGGACAGACTTGGCGCAAGCTACTCCATTCTGCAGATCCCAAGGGAACCCTGGCCTTTACCATTACACCCCTGTACAGGGATAGATACTTACCATAGGCCCAGGGCTGCATCTACAGAGTAGCTGCTGGCCGGAGGAGCGAGCTTGAGGCTATAGTGGTTGACTCAACTCTAACTAAAGCTTTTTTTTTCCTAAATACTGGGATCTGTTTAAGGCTGTTGGCTCAAACAGACTTCCTCGGACAGACTTGGCGCAAGCTACTCCATTCTGCAGATCCCAAGGGAACCCTGTTTTTTACCATTACACCCCTGTACAGGGATAGATACTTACCATAGGCCCAGAGTTGCATCTACAGAGTAGCTGCTGGCCGGAGGAGTGCGCTTGAGGCTTGAGTAGTTGAGTCAATCCTAACTAAAGAAAAACCTATCTAATGCCACTTTCTTGTTAGGACCTGTCTGAGGCCTATGGCTCAAAAAAGCTTCTTTGGAAAGACTTGGCAAAAGCCAGTCTATCCTACAGGTTCCAAAGGAACTCTGGCCTTCACTCTTACAGCCCTGTACAGCGATAAAGACTTATTACAGGGCCTTGATTGCATCTACATAGTAGATGCTGACTGGAGGGGCAAACTTAAGGCTAGAATGGTTCAGCCAACCCTAACTATTGCTACTTTCTTAAATGTTAAGATATTTCTGAGGCCGTTTGCTCAAACAGGCTTCCTTGGACAGACTCGGCGCAAACCACACCATTTCTGATGTTTCCAAATGAACCCTGGGCTTCACCCTCGAACCTCTATACAGGGACCGTTTCATAGTTTTAAGGTTGAAAGACACAAGTCCATCAAGTTCAACCTAAAAGCTAATGTGTTGATCCAGAGGAAGGCAAAAACCCCATGAGGCAGATGCTAATTGCCCCATATTAGGGGAAAAATTCCTTCCCGACTCGACATATGGCAATCAGACTAGTTCCCTGGATCAACGTCCCATAACAAAATCTAGTACTGATAACCTGCAATTTTATATTATTTAAGAAAGGCACACACATGCCCTCCTTGAATTTTTTTTAGAAAATTAAGTATTTCAATTTCATGTGGTAGAGAGTTTCATAACCTCATTGCTCACACAATAAAAATTTGCCAACTAACTTCCTTTAGACAAAGTGAATTAGGATCTTTATGCTAGAGTAATTGAATTAACTCTAACTGAAATAGATTAATGCTTTTTTCCTAAATGTTGAAATTTGTTTAAATCCATCAGCTCAAAAAGGCTTTCTCGGACAGACTTGGCGCAAGCTACTCCATTCTGCAGATCCCAAGGGAACCCTGGCCTTTACCATTACACCCCTGTACAGGGATAGATACTTACCATAGGCCCAGGGCTGCATCTACAGAGTAGCTGCTGGCCGGAGGAGCGAGCTTGAGGCTATAGTGGTTGACTCAACTCTAACTAAAGCTTTTTTTTCCTAAATACTGGGATCTGTTTAAGGCTGTTGGCTCAAACAGACTTCCTCGGACAGACTTGGCGCAAGCTACTCCATTCTGCAGATCCCAAGGGAACCCTGTTTTTTACCATTACACCTCTGTACAGGGATAGATACTTACCATAGGCCCAGAGTTGCATCTACAGAGTAGCTGCTGGCCGGAGGAGTGCGCTTGAGGCTTGAGTAGTTGAATCAATCCTAACTAAAGAAAAACCTATCTAATGCCACTTTCTTGTTAGGACCTGTCTGAGGCCTATGGCTCAAAAAAGCTTCTTTGGAAAGACTTGGCAAAAGCCAGTCTATCCTACAGGTTCCAAAGGAACTCTGGCCTTCACTCTTACAGCCCTGTACAGCGATAAAGACTTATTACAGGGCCTTGATTGCATCTACATAGTAGATGCTGACTGGAGGGGCAAACTTAAGGCTAGAATGGTTCAGCCAACCCTAACTATTGCTACTTTCTTAAATGTTAAGATATTTCTGAGGCCGTTTGCTCAAACAGGCTTCCTTGGACAGACTCGGCGCAAACCACACCATTTCTGATGTTTCCAAATGAACCCTGGGCTTCACCCTTGAACCTCTATACAGGGACCGTTTCATAGTTTTAAGGTTGAAAGACACAAGTCTGTCAAGTTCAACCTAAAAGCTAATGTGTTGATCCAGAGGAAGGCAAAAACCCCATGAGGCAGATGCTAATTGCCCCATATTAGGGGAAAAATTCCTTCCCGACTCCACATATGGCAATCAGACTAGTTCCCTGGATCAACGTCCCATAACAAAATCTAGTACGGATAACCTGCAATTTTATATTATTTAAGAAAGGCACACACATGCCCTCCTTGAATTTTTTTTAGAAAATTAAGTATTTCAATTTCATGTGGTAGAGAGTTTCATAACCTCATTGCTCACACAATAAAAATTTGCCAACTAACTTCCTTTAGACAAAGTGAATTAGGATCTTTATGCTAGAGTAATTGAATTAACTCTAACTGAAATAGATTAATACTTTTTTCCTAAATGTTGAAATTTGTTTAAATCCATCAGCTCAAAAAGGCTTTCTCGGACAGACTTGGCGCAAGCTACTCCATTCTGCAGATCCCAAGGGAACCCTGGCCTTTACCATTACACCCCTGTACAGGGTAGATACTTACCATAGGCCCAGGGCTGCATCTACAGAGTAGCTGCTGGCCGGAGGAGCGAGCTTGAGGCTATAGTGGTTGACTCAACTCTAACTAAAGCTTTTTTTTCCTAAATACTGGGATCTGTTTAAGGCTGTTGGCTCAAACAGACTTCCTCGGACAGACTTGGCGCAAGCTACTCCATTCTGCAGATCCCAAGGGAACCCTGGTTTTTACCATTACACCTCTGTACAGGGATAGATACTTACCATAGGCCCAGAGTTGCATCTACAGAGTAGCTGCTGGCCGGAGGAGTGCGCTTGAGGCTTGAGTAGTTGAATCAATCCTAACTAAAGAAAAACCTATCTAATGCCACTTTCTTGTTAGGACCTGTCTGAGGCCTATGGCTCAAAAAAGCTTCTTTGGAAAGACTTGGCAAAAGCCAGTCTATCCTACAGGTTCCAAAGGAACTCTGGCCTTCACTCTTACAGCCCTGTACAGCGATAAAGACTTATTACAGGGCCTTGATTGCATCTACATACTAGATGCTGACTGGAGGGGCAAACTTAAGGCTAGAATGGTTCAGCCAACCCTAACTATTGCTACTTTCTTAAATGTTAAGATATTTCTGAGGCCGTTGGCTCAAACAGGCTTCCTTGGACAGACTGGGCGCAAAACACACCATTTCTGATGTTTCCAAATGAACCCTGGGCTTCACCCTTGAACCTCTATACAGGGACCGTTTCATAGTTTTAAGGTTGAAAGACACAAGTCCATCAAGTTCAACCTAAAAGCTAATGTGTTGATCCAGAGGAAGGCAAAAACCCCATGAGGCAGATGCTAATTGCCCCATATTAGGGGAAAAATTCCTTCCCGACTCCACATATGGCAATCAGACTAGTTCCCTGGATCAACGTCCCATAACAAAATCTAGTACGGATAACCTGCAATTTTATATTATTTAAGAAAGGCACACACATGCCCTCCTTGAATTTTTTTTAGAAAATTAAGTATTTCAATTTCATGTGGTAGAGAGTTTCATAACCTCATTGCTCACACAATAAAAATTTGCCAACTAACTTCCTTTAGACAAAGTGAATTAGGATCTTTATGCTAGAGTAATTGAATTAACTCTAACTGAAATAGATTAATGCTTTTTTCCTAAATGTTGAAATTTGTTTAAATCCATCAGCTCAAAAAGGCTTTCTCGGACAGACTTGGCGCAAGCTACTCCATTCTGCAGATCCCAAGGGAACCCTGGCCTTTACCATTACACCCCTGTACAGGGATAGATACTTACCATAGGCCCAGGGCTGCATCTACAGAGTAGCTGCTGGCCGGAGGAGCGAGCTTGAGGCTATAGTGGTTGACTCAACTCTAACTAAAGCTTTTTTTTTCCTAAATACTGGGATCTGTTTAAGGCTGTTGGCTCAAACAGACTTCCTCGGACAGACTTGGCGCAAGCTACTCCATTCTGCAGATCCCAAGGGAACCCTGGTTTTTACCATTACACCCCTGTACAGGGATAGATACTTACCATAGGCCCAGAGTTGCATCTACAGAGTAGCTGCTGCCCGGAGGAGTGCGCTTGAGGCTTGAGTAGTTGAGTCAATCCTAATTAAAGAAAAACCTATCTAATGCCACTTTCTTGTTAGGACCTGTCTGAGGCCTATGGCTCAAAAAAGCTTCTTTGGAAAGACTTGGCAAAAGCCAGTCTATCCTACAGGTTCCAAAGGAACTCTGGCCTTCACTCTTACAGCCCTGTACAGCGATAAAGACTTATTACAGGGCCTTGATTGCATCTACATAGTAGATGCTGACTGGAGGGGCAAACTTAAGGCTAGAATGGTTCAGCCAACCCTAACTATTGCTACTTTCTTAAATGTTAAGATATTTCTGAGGCCGTTTGCTCAAACAGGCTTCCTTGGACAGACTCGGCGCAAACCACACCATTTCTGATGTTTCCAAATGAACCCTGGGCTTCACCCTTGAACCTCTATACAGGGACCGTTTCATAGTTTTAAGGTTGAAAGACACAAGTCTGTCAAGTTCAACCTAAAAGCTAATGTGTTGATCCAGAGGAAGGCAAAAACCCCATGAGGCAGATGCTAATTGCCCCATATTAGGGGAAAAATTCCTTCCCGACTCGACATATGGCAATCAGACTAGTTCCCTGGATCAACGTCCCATAACAAAATCTAGTACGGATAACCTGCAATTTTATATTATTTAAGAAAGGCACACACATGCCCTCCTTGAATTTTTTTTAGAAAATTAAGTATTTCAATTTCATGTGGTAGAGAGTTTCATAACCTCATTGCTCACACAATAAAAATTTGCCAACTAACTTCCTTTAGACAAAGTGAATTAGGATCTTTATGCTAGAGTAATTGAATTAACTCTAACTGAAATAGATTAATGCTTTTTTCCTAAATGTTGAAATTTGTTTAAATCCATCAGCTCAAAAAGGCTTTCTCGGACAGACTTGGCGCAAGCTACTCCATTCTGCAGATCCCAAGGGAACCCTGGCCTTTACCATTACACCCCTGTACAGGGATAGATACTTACCATAGGCCCAGGGCTGCATCTACAGAGTAGCTGCTGGCCGGAGGAGCGAGCTTGAGGCTATAGTGGTTGACTCAACTCTAACTAAAGCTTTTTTTTTCCTAAATACTGGGATCTGTTTAAGGCTGTTGGCTCAAACAGACTTCCTCGGACAGACTTGGCGCAAGCTACTCCATTCTGCAGATCCCAAGGGAACCCTGTTTTTTACCATTACACCCCTGTACAGGGATAGATACTTACCATAGGCCCAGAGTTGCATCTACAGAGTAGCTGCTGGCCGGAGGAGTGCGCTTGAGGCTTGAGTAGTTGAGTCAATCCTAACTAAAGAAAAACCTATCTAATGCCACTTTCTTGTTAGGACCTGTCTGAGGCCTATGGCTCAAAAAAGCTTCTTTGGAAAGACTTGGCAAAAGCCAGTCTATCCTACAGGTTCCAAAGGAACTCTGGCCTTCACTCTTACAGCCCTGTACAGCGATAAAGACTTATTACAGGGCCTTGATTGCATCTACATAGTAGATGCTGACTGGAGGGGCAAACTTAAGGCTAGAATGGTTCAGCCAACCCTAACTATTGCTACTTTCTTAAATGTTAAGATATTTCTGAGGCCGTTTGCTCAAACAGGCTTCCTTGGACAGACTCGGCGCAAACCACACCATTTCTGATGTTTCCAAATGAACCCTGGGCTTCACCCTCGAACCTCTATACAGGGACCGTTTCATAGTTTTAAGGTTGAAAGACACAAGTCCATCAAGTTCAACCTAAAAGCTAATGTGTTGATCCAGAGGAAGGCAAAAACCCCATGAGGCAGATGCTAATTGCCCCATATTAGGGGAAAAATTCCTTCCCGACTCGACATATGGCAATCAGACTAGTTCCCTGGATCAACGTCCCATAACAAAATCTAGTACTGATAACCTGCAATTTTATATTATTTAAGAAAGGCACACACATGCCCTCCTTGAATTTTTTTTAGAAAATTAAGTATTTCAATTTCATGTGGTAGAGAGTTTCATAACCTCATTGCTCACACAATAAAAATTTGCCAACTAACTTCCTTTAGACAAAGTGAATTAGGATCTTTATGCTAGAGTAATTGAATTAACTCTAACTGAAATAGATTAATGCTTTTTTCCTAAATGTTGAAATTTGTTTAAATCCATCAGCTCAAAAAGGCTTTCTCGGACAGACTTGGCGCAAGCTACTCCATTCTGCAGATCCCAAGGGAACCCTGGCCTTTACCATTACACCCCTGTACAGGGATAGATACTTACCATAGGCCCAGGGCTGCATCTACAGAGTAGCTGCTGGCCGGAGGAGCGAGCTTGAGGCTATAGTGGTTGACTCAACTCTAACTAAAGCTTTTTTTTCCTAAATACTGGGATCTGTTTAAGGCTGTTGGCTCAAACAGACTTCCTCGGACAGACTTGGCGCAAGCTACTCCATTCTGCAGATCCCAAGGGAACCCTGTTTTTTACCATTACACCTCTGTACAGGGATAGATACTTACCATAGGCCCAGAGTTGCATCTACAGAGTAGCTGCTGGCCGGAGGAGTGCGCTTGAGGCTTGAGTAGTTGAATCAATCCTAACTAAAGAAAAACCTATCTAATGCCACTTTCTTGTTAGGACCTGTCTGAGGCCTATGGCTCAAAAAAGCTTCTTTGGAAAGACTTGGCAAAAGCCAGTCTATCCTACAGGTTCCAAAGGAACTCTGGCCTTCACTCTTACAGCCCTGTACAGCGATAAAGACTTATTACAGGGCCTTGATTGCATCTACATAGTAGATGCTGACTGGAGGGGCAAACTTAAGGCTAGAATGGTTCAGCCAACCCTAACTATTGCTACTTTCTTAAATGTTAAGATATTTCTGAGGCCGTTTGCTCAAACAGGCTTCCTTGGACAGACTCGGCGCAAACCACACCATTTCTGATGTTTCCAAATGAACCCTGGGCTTCACCCTTGAACCTCTATACAGGGACCGTTTCATAGTTTTAAGGTTGAAAGACACAAGTCTGTCAAGTTCAACCTAAAAGCTAATGTGTTGATCCAGAGGAAGGCAAAAACCCCATGAGGCAGATGCTAATTGCCCCATATTAGGGGAAAAATTCCTTCCCGACTCCACATATGGCAATCAGACTAGTTCCCTGGATCAACGTCCCATAACAAAATCTAGTACGGATAACCTGCAATTTTATATTATTTAAGAAAGGCACACACATGCCCTCCTTGAATTTTTTTTAGAAAATTAAGTATTTCAATTTCATGTGGTAGAGAGTTTCATAACCTCATTGCTCACACAATAAAAATTTGCCAACTAACTTCCTTTAGACAAAGTGAATTAGGATCTTTATGCTAGAGTAATTGAATTAACTCTAACTGAAATAGATTAATACTTTTTTCCTAAATGTTGAAATTTGTTTAAATCCATCAGCTCAAAAAGGCTTTCTCGGACAGACTTGGCGCAAGCTACTCCATTCTGCAGATCCCAAGGGAACCCTGGCCTTTACCATTACACCCCTGTACAGGGTAGATACTTACCATAGGCCCAGGGCTGCATCTACAGAGTAGCTGCTGGCCGGAGGAGCGAGCTTGAGGCTATAGTGGTTGACTCAACTCTAACTAAAGCTTTTTTTTCCTAAATACTGGGATCTGTTTAAGGCTGTTGGCTCAAACAGACTTCCTCGGACAGACTTGGCGCAAGCTACTCCATTCTGCAGATCCCAAGGGAACCCTGGTTTTTACCATTACACCTCTGTACAGGGATAGATACTTACCATAGGCCCAGAGTTGCATCTACAGAGTAGCTGCTGGCCGGAGGAGTGCGCTTGAGGCTTGAGTAGTTGAATCAATCCTAACTAAAGAAAAACCTATCTAATGCCACTTTCTTGTTAGGACCTGTCTGAGGCCTATGGCTCAAAAAAGCTTCTTTGGAAAGACTTGGCAAAAGCCAGTCTATCCTACAGGTTCCAAAGGAACTCTGGCCTTCACTCTTACAGCCCTGTACAGCGATAAAGACTTATTACAGGGCCTTGATTGCATCTACATACTAGATGCTGACTGGAGGGGCAAACTTAAGGCTAGAATGGTTCAGCCAACCCTAACTATTGCTACTTTCTTAAATGTTAAGATATTTCTGAGGCCGTTGGCTCAAACAGGCTTCCTTGGACAGACTGGGCGCAAAACACACCATTTCTGATGTTTCCAAATGAACCCTGGGCTTCACCCTTGAACCTCTATACAGGGACCGTTTCATAGTTTTAAGGTTGAAAGACACAAGTCCATCAAGTTCAACCTAAAAGCTAATGTGTTGATCCAGAGGAAGGCAAAAACCCCATGAGGCAGATGCTAATTGCCCCATATTAGGGGAAAAATTCCTTCCCGACTCCACATATGGCAATCAGACTAGTTCCCTGGATCAACGTCCCATAACAAAATCTAGTACGGATAACCTGCAATTTTATATTATTTAAGAAAGGCACACACATGCCCTCCTTGAATTTTTTTTAGAAAATTAAGTATTTCAATTTCATGTGGTAGAGAGTTTCATAACCTCATTGCTCACACAATAAAAATTTGCCAACTAACTTCCTTTAGACAAAGTGAATTAGGATCTTTATGCTAGAGTAATTGAATTAACTCTAACTGAAATAGATTAATGCTTTTTTCCTAAATGTTGAAATTTGTTTAAATCCATCAGCTCAAAAAGGCTTTCTCGGACAGACTTGGCGCAAGCTACTCCATTCTGCAGATCCCAAGGGAACCCTGGCCTTTACCATTACACCCCTGTACAGGGATAGATACTTACCATAGGCCCAGGGCTGCATCTACAGAGTAGCTGCTGGCCGGAGGAGCGAGCTTGAGGCTATAGTGGTTGACTCAACTCTAACTAAAGCTTTTTTTTTCCTAAATACTGGGATCTGTTTAAGGCTGTTGGCTCAAACAGACTTCCTCGGACAGACTTGGCGCAAGCTACTCCATTCTGCAGATCCCAAGGGAACCCTGGTTTTTACCATTACACCCCTGTACAGGGATAGATACTTACCATAGGCCCAGAGTTGCATCTACAGAGTAGCTGCTGCCCGGAGGAGTGCGCTTGAGGCTTGAGTAGTTGAGTCAATCCTAATTAAAGAAAAACCTATCTAATGCCACTTTCTTGTTAGGACCTGTCTGAGGCCTATGGCTCAAAAAAGCTTCTTTGGAAAGACTTGGCAAAAGCCAGTCTATCCTACAGGTTCCAAAGGAACTCTGGCCTTCACTCTTACAGCCCTGTACAGCGATAAAGACTTATTACAGGGCCTTGATTGCATCTACATAGTAGATGCTGACTGGAGGGGCAAACTTAAGGCTAGAATGGTTCAGCCAACCCTAACTATTGCTACTTTCTTAAATGTTAAGATATTTCTGAGGCCGTTTGCTCAAACAGGCTTCCTTGGACAGACTCGGCGCAAACCACACCATTTCTGATGTTTCCAAATGAACCCTGGGCTTCACCCTTGAACCTCTATACAGGGACCGTTTCATAGTTTTAAGGTTGAAAGACACAAGTCTGTCAAGTTCAACCTAAAAGCTAATGTGTTGATCCAGAGGAAGGCAAAAACCCCATGAGGCAGATGCTAATTGCCCCATATTAGGGGAAAAATTCCTTCCCGACTCGACATATGGCAATCAGACTAGTTCCCTGGATCAACGTCCCATAACAAAATCTAGTACGGATAACCTGCAATTTTATATTATTTAAGAAAGGCACACACATGCCCTCCTTGAATTTTTTTTAGAAAATTAAGTATTTCAATTTCATGTGGTAGAGAGTTTCATAACCTCATTGCTCACACAATAAAAATTTGCCAACTAACTTCCTTTAGACAAAGTGAATTAGGATCTTTATGCTAGAGTAATTGAATTAACTCTAACTGAAATAGATTAATGCTTTTTTCCTAAATGTTGAAATTTGTTTAAATCCATCAGCTCAAAAAGGCTTTCTCGGACAGACTTGGCGCAAGCTACTCCATTCTGCAGATCCCAAGGGAACCCTGGCCTTTACCATTACACCCCTGTACAGGGATAGATACTTACCATAGGCCCAGGGCTGCATCTACAGAGTAGCTGCTGGCCGGAGGAGCGAGCTTGAGGCTATAGTGGTTGACTCAACTCTAACTAAAGCTTTTTTTTCCTAAATACTGGGATCTGTTTAAGGCTGTTGGCTCAAACAGACTTCCTCGGACAGACTTGGCGCAAGCTACTCCATTCTGCAGATCCCAAGGGAACCCTGGTTTTTACCATTACACCTCTGTACAGGGATAGATACTTACCATAGGCCCAGAGTTGCATCTACAGAGTAGCTGCTGGCCGGAGGAGTGCGCTTGAGGCTTGAGTAGTTGAATCAATCCTAACTAAAGAAAAACCTATCTAATGCCACTTTCTTGTTAGGACCTGTCTGAGGCCTATGGCTCAAAAAAGCTTCTTTGGAAAGACTTGGCAAAAGCCAGTCTATCCTACAGGTTCCAAAGGAACTCTGGCCTTCACTCTTACAGCCCTGTACAGCGATAAAGACTTATTACAGGGCCTTGATTGCATCTACATACTAGATGCTGACTGGAGGGGCAAACTTAAGGCTAGAATGGTTCAGCCAACCCTAACTATTGCTACTTTCTTAAATGTTAAGATATTTCTGAGGCCGTTGGCTCAAACAGGCTTCCTTGGACAGACTGGGCGCAAAACACACCATTTCTGATGTTTCCAAATGAACCCTGGGCTTCACCCTTGAACCTCTATACAGGGACCGTTTCATAGTTTTAAGGTTGAAAGACACAAGTCCATCGAGTTCAACCTAAAAGCTAATGTGTTGATCCAGAGGAAGGCAAAAACCCCATGAGGCAGATGCTAATTGCCCCATATTAGGGGAAAAATTCCTTCCCGACTCCACATATGGCAATCAGACTAGTTCCCTGGATCATCGTCCCATAACAAAATCTAGTACGGATAACCTGCAATTTTATATTACTCAAGAAAGGCACACACATGCCCTCCTTGAATTTTTTTTAGAAAATTAAGTATTTCAATTTCATGTGGTAGAGAGTTTCATAACCTCATTACTCACACAATAAAAATTTGCCAACTAACTTCCTTTAGACAAAGTGAATTAGGATCTTTATGCTAGAGTAATTGAATTAACTCTAACTGAAATAGATTAATGCTTTTTTCCTAAATGTTGAAATTTGTTTAAATCCATCAGCTCAAAAAGGCTTTCTCGGACAGACTTGGCGCAAGCTACTCCATTCTGCAGATCCCAAGGGAACCCTGGCCTTTACCATTACACCCCTGTACAGGGATAGATACTTACCATAGGCCCAGGGCTGCATCTACAGAGTAGCTGCTGGCCGGAGGAGCGAGCTTGAGGCTATAGTGGTTGATTCAACTCTAACTACAGCTTTTTTTTCCTAAATACTGGGATCTGTTTAAGGCTGTTGGCTCAAACAGACTTCCTCGGACAGACTTGGCGCAAGCTACTCCATTCTGCAGATCCCAAGGGAACCCTGGTTTTTACCATTACACCCCTGTACAGGGATAGATACTTACCATAGGCCCAGGGTTGCATCTACAGAGTAGCTGCTGGCCGGAGGAGTGCGCTTGAGGCTTGAGTAGTTGAATCAATCCTAAGTAAAGAAAAACCTATCTAATGCCACTTTCTTGTTAGGACCTGTCTGAGGCCTATGGCTCAAAAAAGCTTCTTTGGAAAGACTTGGCAAAAGCCAGTCTATCCTACAGGTTCCAAAGGAACTCTGGCCTTCACTCTTTCAGCTCTGTACAGCGATAAAGACTTATTGCAGGGCCTTGATTGCATCTACATAGTAGATACTGACTGGAGGGGCAAACTTAAGGCTAGAATGGTTCAGCCAAACCTAACTATTGCTACTTTCTTAAATGTTAGGATATTTCTGAGGCCGTTGGCTCAAACAGGCTTCCTTGGACAGACTGGGTGCAAAACACACCATTTCTGATGGTTCCAAATGAACCCTGGGCTTCACCCTTGAACCTCAATACATGGACAGTTTCATAGTTTTAAGGTTGAAAGCACAAGTCCATCAAGTTCAACCTAAAAGCTAATGTGTTGATCCAGAGGAAGGCAAAAACCCCATGAGGCAGATGCTAATTGGCCCATATTAGGGGAGAAATTCCTTCCCGACTCCACATATGGCAATCAGACTAGTTCCCTGGATCAACGTCCCATAACAAAATCTAGTACGGATAACCTGCAATTTTATATTATTCAAGAAAGGCACACATATGCCCTCCTTGAATTTTTTTTAGAAAATTAAGTATTTCAAGTTCATGTGGTAGAGAGTTCCATAACCTCATTGCTCACACAATAAAAATTTGCCAACTAACTTCCTTTAGACAAAGTGAATTAGGATCTTTATGCTAGAGTAATTGAATTAACTCTAACTGAAATAGATTAATGCTTTTTTCCTAAATGTTGAAATTTGTTTAAATCCATCAGCTCAAAAAGGCTTTCTCGGACAGACTTGGCGCAAGCTACTCCATTCTGCAGATCCCAAGGGAACCCTGGCCTTTACCATTACACGCCTGTACATGGATAGATACTTACCATAGGCCCAGGGCTGCATCTACAGAGTAGCTGCTGGCCGGAGGAGCGAGCTTGAGGCTATAGTGGTTGATTCAACTCTAACTGAAGCTTTTTTTTTTCCTAAATACTGGGATCTGTTTAAGGCTGTTGGCTCAAACAGACTTCCTCGGACAGACTTGGCGCAAGCTACTCCATTCTGCAGATCCCAAGGGAACCCAGGTTTTTACCATTACACCCCTGTACAGGGATAGATACTTACCATAGGCCCAGGGTTGCATCTACAGAGTAGCTGCTGGCCGGAGGAGTGCGCTTGAGGCTTGAGTAGTTGAATCAATCCTAACTAAAGAAAAACCTATCTAATGCCACTTTCTTGTTAGGACCTGTCTGAGGCCTATGGCTCAAAAAAGCTTCTTTGGAAAGACTTGGCAAAAGCCAGTCTATCCTACAGGTTCCAAAGGAACTCTGGCCTTCACTCTTACAGCCCTGTACAGCGATAAAGACTTATTACATGGCCTTGATTGCATCTACATAGTAGATGCTGACTGGAGGGGCAAACTTAAGGCTAGAATGGTTCAGCCACCCTAACTATTGCTACTTTCTGAAATGTTAGGATATTTCTGAGGCCGTTGGCTCAAACAGGCTTCCTTGGACAGACTGGGCGCAAAACATACCATTTCTGATGGTTCCAAATGAACCCTGGGCTTCACCCTTGAACCTCAATACAGGGACAGTTTCATAGTTTTAAGGTTGAAAGACACAAGTCCATCAAGTTCAACCTAAAAGCTAATGTGTTGATCCAGAGGAAGGCAAAAACCCCATGAGGCAGATGCTAATTGCCCCATTTTAGGGGAAAAATTCCTTCCCGACTCCACATATGGCAATCAGACTAGTTCCCTGGATCAACGTCCCATAATAAAATCTATTACCACTAACCTGAAATGTTATATTATTCAAGGAACATTTTTCATCAAGCAGTTTTCACCGGAAATGTGTTGCACAACTGTTTGAATCTCAGTAAATTCCTGCGCAACTTACATTTGAATACTCTGACCTTTTTACACCCACTCTTTTAACTTCTTAAATAGTGAACAGAGCTTATCTGGACCGCTTGTGGCTTAGCTTTACCTGAAAACTTATTACAAATTAGGCTGGAAAAGTGGTGTAAATTAGGACTGAAATTGACTCCATCTTTTGACTGGAGTACATTTCTTGAGGTCTAGTACGTCAGCTTTAAGGGGATATTTCAATAAATGAATGACCCTGGCTGCAGGTATAAAGAATCAAACTGTGCTGTCCTGACCCATTCCTGGGATTGTGTATGGCACTGACATCACCTCAATACTGCCGCAGCCAACAAATGTAATCAGACGGACTGCCCAGCTGAGCGCACTGAGCTGCTGCAGCTCTGAGATGGTGGAACCTCTTTTTTTTAATTAAATGACCTGCAGCTAGGGACATTCATTTATTGAAAGGGAACAACCCCTTTAAGGATGAGTCAAGTTCATTAAGAGGTTTAGTCTTTTTAATGAATTTGGTGCACGTTCCTCCAATAGGCGCTTCATGAATGCTGGTATAGAAATCCACCAGCCTTGATGAATCGGCCACCATAGGTTTACATGGCATGAGCATATACAGAACAGTTGTGTAGTATACGTTACCAGGCCCTCATGATGCTCTTGGTCCTGGATGGCCTTCCACAGTCTGCTTTCTTGCTTCATCATCTTGAAGGGCTCCACTTTCTTTTCTTCTGGCTGGCATGGTGCGGCTCTATCATCCTGCTCCTTTAACACGAAGGGACGAATGACTGTAAAGCTGCCAGGAGCGTTTTTTTATCCCCTTAGATCATTGTGACACCACAAAGTGATGACATAGACAAGTGGGTGAGGCGCCTTTATTCAGTCATCGGGTGTGGTCAGAAGAAATTAGCATATTCCGTGATGTTACTACAATGAGAACAGACATGAACATTCTATTCGGAACCCGACCGCCATTATCAGCGGAACCTTCACTGCTGTCAGATTGGCACTAAAAACAAAAAGAGACCGCGGTGAACCTGGACAGTAACAATCTACAGGGACAGTGACTGCTAAGCGGACTTCATGTCAGATGTTATGCAGTTTTGTCAGAAAAAAAAACAATAAAATATATAAAAGACAGGCTCCAATAAACCTTAAACACTGGGCTGTAGTCACAGATTCTCCTTCCACCTGCAGCACATTGCTCCCCTGCCTAACCCTCCCCGTAATGCAGCATATTTCTCACCGCTTAATTCTCCCACTCCTGCAGCACATCACTCCCCTGTCTAAACCTCCCCCTCTTGCAGCACATTGCTCCGGTCTAATCCTCCCCTCCTTGCAGCACATTGTGCCCTTTCTAAATCTCCCCCTTCCTGCACCACATCACCCACTGCCAAATCCCCTCTTGCACCACATCGCCCACTGCCAAATCCTGCACTTCCTGCAGCATATCGCTCCCTGCCTAATCCTCTCCTATTGCATTACATCACTCCCCTGCATAAGCCACCTCTTCCTGCAGCACATCGGTTCCCTGCCTAAGCCTCCCCCTCCTGCATTACATCACTCCCCTGCCTAATCCTCCTCTTCCTGCAGCACAGCGCTCCCTGCCTAATCCTCCTCTTCCTGCAGCACATCGCTCCCCTGACCCCCTCTTACGTGACATCTTTTCTATCAGTTACATTTGTGAAGTAACTGCTGTCTCCTGTGAGCAGTGGAGAGCGAAGCTGAGAGCCAGGAGGCTCTGCCCCTCTGCCCCTTCTTGCCACATCATCATCCATCTACATCAGGGCTGTCAAACTCAAATATATAGAGGGCCAAAAGGAAGAGTTTAACTCAGAAAAATAAGTCAACACTTTATCAGATGTTTCTGTGAAAACTTGAGTACAACAAATAAGATTTTGTTATTTTCCCTCAGTTATAAAAAAAATAGTTATGAGAAAAGTGTGACAAAAAGGAGTCATAAAATGCACCAAAATGAAATATCACAATTTATGGCTCAAATTGAGGTGAAGCAAGGAAGAGGTTGAGCTTAGCTAATGAGATGCATCAAACATACAGGTGCTTCTCACAAAATTAGAATATCATCAAAAAGTTAATTTATTTCAGTTCTTCAATCCAAAAAGTGAAACTCATATATTATACAGAGTCATTACAGAGTGATCTATTTCAAGTGTTTATTTCTGTTAATGTTGATAATGATGGCTTACAGCCAATGAAAACACAAAGTCATTATCTCAGTAAATTAGAATAATTAACAAAAATCACCTGCAAAGGCTTCTTACGCATTTAAAAAGGTCCCTTTGTCTGTTTCAGTAGGCTCCACAATCATGGGGAAGACTGCTGACTTGACAGATGTCCAGAAGGCAGTCATTGACACACTCCACAAGGAGTGTAAACCACAAAAGGTCATTGCTAAAGAAGCTGGCTGTTAACAGAGTGCTGTATCCAAGCATATTTATGGAAAGTTGAGTGGAAAGAAAAAGTGTGGTAGGAAGAGGTGCACAAGCAACCGGGATAACCGCAGCCTTGAAAAGATTGTTAAGGAAAGGCCATTCAAACATTTGGGGAAGATTCACAAGGAGTGGACTGCTGCTGGAGTCATTGCTTCAAGAGCCACCACACACAGACGTATCCAGGACATGGGCTACAAGTGTCACATTCCTTGTGTCGAGCCACTCATCACCAATAGACAACGCCAGAAGCATCTTACCTGGGCCAAGGAGAAAAACACCTGGACTGTTGCTCAGTGGTCCAAGGTGTTGTTTTCCGATGAAAGTAAATTTTGCATTTAATTTGGAAATCAAGGTCCCAGAGTCTGGAGGAAGAGTGGAGAGGCCACAATCCAAGCTGCTGGAGGTCTCGTGTGAAGTTTCCACAATCGGTGATGGTTTGGGGAGCCATGTCATCTGCTGGTGTAGGTCCACTGTGTTTTATCAAGACCAAAGTCAGCGCACCCGTCTACCAGGACATTGTAGAGCCCTTCATGCTTCCCTCTGCCGACAAGCTTTATGGAGATGGAAATGTCATTTTCCAGCAGGACTTGGCACCTGTCCACACGGCCAAAAGTACCAATACCTGGTTTACACAACAGTATCACTGTGCTTGATTGGCAGTAAACTCACCTGACCTTAACCCCATAGAGAATCTATTATAGAGAATCTATGGGGTATTGTCAAGAGAAAGATGAGAGACACCAGACCCAACAATGCAGACGAGCTGAAGGCTTCTATCAAAGCCACCTGGGCTTCCATAACACCTCAGCAGTGTCACAGGCTGATCGCCTCCATGCCACATTGCCGCATTGATGCAGTAATTGATGCAAAAGGAGCCTGGCCAAGTATTGAGGGCATTTACTGAACATATATTTCAGTAGGACAACATTTCAGATTTTAAAAACATTTTTCAAGCTGGTGTTATAAAGTATTCTAATTTACTGAGATAATAGCATTAACAGAAATAAACACTTGAAATAGATCACTCTGTCTGTAATGACTCTATATAATATGAGTTTTACTATTTGTATTGAAGAACTGAAATAAATTAACTTTTTGATGATATTCTAATTTTGTGAGAAGCACCTATAGTATGCTATATGCCCAATTTTAACAAATGTACTGCAATTTTTCCTGAATGTGTTCAGAAATGTACAGATGTGTAAGCAGACAAATGCAGAGACTTAGGCTATGTGCCCACGATGCAGAAATGCTCCGGATTTTTCCTGAGCGTTTCTGCATCTCCCTGGCAGAAAAAACGCATGCGGATTGTACATGCGGATTGTACATGCGGATTGTACATGCGGATTGTATATGCGGATTGTACATGCGGATTGTACATGCGGATTGTACATGCGGATTGTATATGCGGATTGTACATGCGGATTGTACATGCAGATTGTACATGCGGATTGTACATGCGGATTGTATATGCGGATTGTATATGCGGATTGTACATGCGGATTGTACATGCGGATTGTATATGCGGATTGTACATGCGGATTGTACATGCGGATTGTACATGCGTTTTTCCTGCCAGGGACATGCAGAAGTGAAGCGCTCTTCACATGCATTTCCACATGCGGGTTGACAAGCGCTTTACAAGCGATTTTAGCATCACTTGGAAAGTGCTTGTCAATTTGGTCACACTATAGAAATCCATGAAAACGGCATGGATTTATATAGTGTGACCCCAAAGACTGGTTAAAAATAAAAAAATCTACTGTATAATTGTCTTTTCCCATCTGTCTGTCTGTCTGTTTGTCCGTCTGTCCTGGAAATCCCGCGTCGCTCATTGGTCCGGCAGCGGCCAATCAGCGCCGCGGGATTTCTGAAAAAAGATGGCGGCCGTTAGCGGCTCATCTGCGGGACGGAGCTCAGCGGCGATGCAGCCGGGAGATGAGCGCCGCGAGGCGCTCATCTCCCGGCCGGTACCAGCAGAAGGACATCGACCGCCGGACCCATCTGCGGGACGGAGATACAGCCGGGAGCCAAAATCGTGTAGCCAAGATCGGTGATTGGTCGCGGCCGATATTTAAATTTGGCGCCCAAATCGGTGATTGGTCGCGGGCAGCGTCCGCGACCAATCAGTACAGTAGTGTTTAACTTTTGCGGCAAGATCAGTGATTGGTCGCGGGCCAAGACCGCGACCAATCACCGATTTGTGCGGCACATTTAAATAGCGGCCGCGACCAATTGGATGTCAGCGCCGCTCCCCGGTCCTCCCTTCACCCCCTAGCCGCATGGATGTCAGCGCCGCTCCCCGGTCCTCCCTTCACACCCTAGCCGCTGATGTCCCCACAGTATCTGCATGGTGTTACAAAGGTCCGGACATTTGTGTTAAAAATCGCTGATTGGTCGCCGACGCTATTTAAATGTGGCGCCAAAATCGGTGATTGGTCGCGCCCAGCGTCGGCGACCAATCAGCGATTTTTAACACAATTGTCCGGACCTTTGTAACACCATGCGGATACTGTGGGGACATCAGCGGCTAGGGTGTGAAGGGAGGACCGGGGAGCGGCGCTGACATCCAATTGGTCGCAGCCGCTATTTAAATGTGCCGCACAAATCGGTGATTGGTCGCGGTCTTGGCCCGCGACCAATCACTGATCTTGCCGCAAAAGTTATACACTACTGTGCTGATTGGTCGCGGACGCTGCCCGCGACCAATCACCGATTTGGGCGCCAAATTTAAATATCGGCCGCGACCAATCACCGATCTTGGCTCCACATTTAAACACCGCTGTACTGATTGGTCGCGGACGCTATTTAAATGTGGCGCCAAAATCGGTGATTGGTCGCGCCAAGCGTCGGCGACCAATCAGCACAGCGGTGTTTAAATGTGGAGCCAAGATCGGTGATTGGTCGCGGCCGATATTTAAATTTGGCGCCCAAATCGGTGATTGGTCGCGGGCAGCGCCAGCGACCAATCACCGATTTTTAACACAAATGTCCGGACCTTTGTAACACCATGCGGATACTGTGGGGACATCAGCGGCTAGGGTGTCAAGGGAGGACCGGGGAGCGGCGCTGCGGGTCCGGATACTTCAGCTGCGAGCAGTCGCTCATCTCCCGGCTTCTCGCAGCGGAAGTAGCCGCACAGGCAGCGGCGCTCCCCGGTCCTCACTAATACGATTCCGCTCCCCGGTCCTCACCAATACGATTCGCTGATTGGTCTCGCTCTCCACACGCGACCAATCAGTGATCTTGGCGCTAAAGTTAAACACCGCTCTGCTGATTGGTCGCGGCCGCTGCCCGTGACCAATCACCGATTTGGGCGCCACATTTAAATAGCGGCCGCGACCAATCACCGATCTTGCCGCCACATTTAAACACTGCTGTGCTGATTGGTCGCGGACGCCAGACGCGACCAATCAGCGATTTTGGCGCCAAATTTAAACCCGCTCCGCTAGTTGGTCGCGGATGCCGGCCGCGACTAATCAGCATTACTGGCGCCAAATTTAAACACCGCTCTGCTGATTGATCGCGGTCGCTGGCCGGGATCAATCAGCAGTATTGGCGCCAAATTTAAACACCGCTCTGCTGATTAGTCGCGGTCGCCGTCCGCGACCAATCAGCAATATTGGCGCAAAATTTAAACACCGCTCTGCTGATTGGTCGCGGTCGCCGTCCGCGACCAATCAGCAGTATTGGCGCCAAATTTAAACCCCGCTATGCTGATTGGTCGCGGTTGCCGGCCGCGACCAATCAGCAGTATTGGCGCCAAATTTAAACACCGCTCTGCTGATTGGTCGCGGTGGCCAGCCGCGACCAATCAGCGATTTTGGCGCCAAATTTAAACACCGCTCTGCTGATTGGTCGCGGGCGGCGATTGCGACCAATCAGCATTATTGGCGCCAAATTTAAACCCCGCTCTGCTGATTGGTCGAGACAGCCGGCCGCCACCAATCAGCAATTTTGGCGCCAAACTTAAACCCCGCTCTGCTGATTGGTCGCGGTTGCCGGCCGCGACTAATCAGTATTGTTGGCGCCAAATTGCCGGCCGCGACTAATCAGCATTATTGCCGCCAAATTTAAACACCGCTCTGCTGAATGGTCGTGGCCGTGACCAGTCACCACTATTGGCGCCAAATTTAAACACCGCTTTGCTGATTGGTCGCGACCGGCGGCTGCAACCAATCAGCATTATTGGCGCAAAATTTAAACCCCGACCTGCTGATTAGTCGCGACTGCCGGCCGTGACCAATCAGCGATATAGCCGCCAAATTTCAACACCGCTTTGCTGATTGGTCGCGGTTGTTGGCCGCGACCAATCAGCGATTTTGGCGCCAAATTTAAACACCGCTCTGCTGATTGCGCCCGGTCTGCCGCATACATATTCTAGAATACCCGATGCGTTAGAATCAGGCCACCATCTATAAATCTCTACTTAACTTCCGATGGCCCCCGCAGTCTTGCTTCGCTCCGTCCTGGCTGCCGGCAGATCGCGGTACACTGAAGGACCTGCTGTCACATGACTATGACGTCAGTGCAGGTCCTTCAGTCCATCGCGAGCTGCCGGCATCGGAGGACGAGCGCAGCGGGGGCCGTCAGAAGGTAAATATAACATTTATTTTATATTTTATTCTTTTTTTTGACAGGTTCTATGGTACCCAGGTCCGGAGGAGAGTCTCCCATCCTCCACACGCGGGTACCATCCGCACATTGAACGCATGTATTCCGCATGTGCTTATCTAGTGAAGCGGAATCCATTTGTTCCAATGCAAGTCAATGGCGGCGAAAAAGCAGCGCTTACGCGAAATAATTGGTAGTGCTGCGTTTTTTTCCGCAATGATAATCCGCAGTGGAAATTTCCGCAGCATGTGCACAGCACATGCGGACTATCATTGGGGAACATGGCAGACCTTCTAACATGCGTTTTTAAGCGTTTCTGCAGCGTTTTTGCCATGCCGAAACGCTTAAAAAACGCATTGTGGGCACACAGCCTTAGGCCATGTGCCCACGTAGCGTTTTTGTAGCATTTTTGCGGCATTTTTACGGCCGCGAAAACGTTTGTAGAACAGTCTGCCATGCAAAGCCATGTGAATTCGGATGTGCTGTGCACATGATGCGCTAATTTGCGCGCCGAATTCGCATTACTTTGCAAAACGCAGCATGACCATTTCTACTGCGATTACGCTGAAGCTTATTCGCAATGCGTGTGGTATCTGGGAGGAAGACGAGACTACAACTCCTCTTCATCCCGGCTACCACGCGGTGAAAAAAAGAAATAAAAAAGTTAAAAACAAACAAAACCTGTATATTCACCTCTCCGGCGGCCCCCGGTCTGCTCTCCGGTCTCCTCCGGTCTGCTGTCTGTACTGTCAGGACCTGCGGTGACGTCATTTAGTCAGGTGATGGTCGCATGACCGCTGACGTCGGCATCAGGTGATGGTCGCGTGACCATCAGCTGACTAAATGACGTCACCGCAGGTCCTGACCGTACACTGCAGGACGCTGAAGAGAGAAGACGCGGCCGGGAGCAGACCGGAGGAGACCGGAGAGCAGACCGGGGGCCGCCGGAGAGGTGAATATACCGTTGTTTTTTTTTATTTATTAACGTTTTCTTTTTTTTACTATAGATGCTGCATTTAAAGCATCTAAGTTGTTCACACATTATAGATCCATGTCGGTTGCATGGATTTATATTGTGTGATCAACTTGTCAAGCACTTTTCCAAGTGATGCTCAAAATTGCTTGGAAAAGTGCTTGAAAAAACGCATGTGAAAACGCTTCTCTCTGGCAAAAAAAACGCATGTAAATCTGCATCAAATCTGCTAGGTGTGCACACAGCCTTATAGCTGGTTTTGCTCTGAGCTGAGATGTCCAGGCTGAATAATGCTCTGGGAGCAGAACCCATCAGCAGAATCTGTCTGTTTCCTGCCTTGTAGCAGTGGATCCCGGCTATTTAGCTCACAGAGCATTGTCTACACAAGATACAATTGTATCCAATTTTCAGCTGGGAACAGGACTATGTACAAGTTTTGCAGCAACTGCATTTGTGATAGGAAATGTTGATCAATCTAGATTTTCTTCAGTGTTCTTATTCATTGCAGAAAATCTTAAAAAAGCCGAGGAATGTGGGCAACATGGTGGGTCAATGATTAACGCTGTGGGGCTGGGTTCATATAATAGCAAGGACAACATCTGCAAGGAGTTTGTATGTTCTCCCCGTGTTTGTGTGGGTTTCCTCCGGGTTCTCCGGTTTCCTCCCACACTCCAAAGACATACTGATAGGGAATTCATATTGTGAGCCCCAATGGGGACAGTGATGATAATGTCTGTAAGGGTGCTACAAAATCTAACGGCGCTATATAAGAGAGTAAAATAAATATATAACTAAATAAAATGAATGTATTAAAAGGCTAAGATTGCAAAGAGCTTGTAAAAACAAGAAACTTTGCAATTTCCTTCTTATTCAAAATCTTCTCTGTTCTCAAGAAGGAAAAGATTTTTAATTCTGCAGTGTACAGCTCATTGCTATGGTTACTGACCACCTGAGAAGTGGCTGGTCTCCTTGGCAAGAAGCGCTCACTTGCAGACTGGTGGACTTCAGCGCCCCTGTGCCTGTCCCATTCTGCAGAGGCAAAGCCGCCTCTGCCCGCAGAATGCAAGAGGGCACAATTCAGACAAGCGGCTCAGCCAAGCCACCGGCCAGAACTGTAAATCTTCAGCTTCTGATGAGAGGAACACAAGACCACCCCTTTAATAAAGGAGTAGAGCAGAACTCATACAGTGATTAGTGGGGGTCTGACACCTGAAATCCCCAGACATCAGCTACTTCTGCAAGATGATGTACACAGTGTTAAGAGCTGGAATAGCACAGCTCCGCACACTGTGCAATGGCTGGTTTCAGGTACTACAGCTCAGATCACAATCATTTCAATAGGAGCTGCAGTACCAAGATCGGCCACTACACAGTGTACAGCGCTGTGCTGTTTGGGCTCTACGCTGAGTATTTCCAGCTGCTGTCTTATTGGTGAGGGGGCCGTGTGTTGGAACCTCACTGATCTGATATTGATGACCAGGGTCGGACTGCGGTGTCTGGGGCCCACAGGGGAAATTAACTCTAGGGGCCCACCTACAGCAAGATGCAAATATCTGTTATCCGCTCTCGCTGTTATAGTGGAGCATTGACTGGCGGCTCCTGCACATCTACTGGGCGACACTCTAACTGGGATGGACATGTTTGCATTAAAGGGCTTCTTTGGTTAAAACTAGTGTTGAGCGAGTATGTTCTGTTAACCCTTTCGGCGAGTATGCTCGGGCCGAGCTCCGAGTATTTATAGCTTCTCGGTGATATGGTTGAATCGCTCCCGTGTGCATGATTTGCGACTGACGGTTTTAATACATGTGAGGAATGTGTAAGAAATAGACATTCCTCACATGTATTAACCCCGTAAGCCGCGGAGCATTTTCCATTTTTGCATTTTCGCTTTTTGCTCCACTTGTTCCCAGAGCCATAGCGTTTTTATTTTTTGGTCAATATGGCCATGTTAGGGCTTATTTTTTGCGGGACGAGTTGTACTTTTCAACGCCATTACTAGTTTTACCATGCCGTGTACGGGAAAACGGGAAAAAAATTCCAAGCGCCGTGAAATTGCAAAAAAAGTGCAATACCACTGAGGTTTTTTTTTATTTTTTTTACCACGTTCACTGAATGCTAAAACTGACCTGCCATTATTATTCTCCATGTCATTAAGAGCTCGTAGACACCAAACATGTATAGGTTCTTTTTTATTTAAGTGATGAAAAAAAAATCCAAAGTTTGGTAAAAAAAAAAAAAAAAAGTGCCATTTTCCGAGACCCGTAGCGTCTCCATTTTTCGGGATCTGGGGCAGGGTGAGGGCTTATTTTTTGTGAACCGAGCTGAAGTTTTTATAGATGCTATTTTGGGGTAGATCCGATGTTTTGATCGTCCGTTATTGCATTTTATTGCAATTTTACGGTGACCAAAAAACGTAATTCTGGCGTTTAGAATTTTTTTCTCATTACGCCATTTACCGATCGCATTAATTCTATTTTTATATTGATAGATCAGGCGATTCTGAACGCGGCAATACCAAATATGTGTATGTGGGGTTTATTTTATGATTTTATTTTGAATGAGGCGAAAGGGGGGTGATTTAAACTTTTAAATTTTTTTATTTTTTTTCATATTTTTTAAAACTTTTTTTTTCACTTTTTGCTTGCTTCTGTACTCTACATAGGAGACTTGAAGCAGCAACTGTCCGATCACCTCTGCTACATACAGGGAACCAGCAGATCCCCTGTATGCAGCAGAAATGGTCCTGTCCTATGAGCACCGACCACTAGATGGCGCTCATAGCAATTCCACCCGCGCCTGTTGCGGGCACATGTCAGCTGTAATAATCAGCTGACATGTGCTTGGTTCAGTGCGGGCTCAGCGCCGGAGCCCTCACTGAACCGGAGGATAACGACATGCGCGTACTAATACGTGACATGTCGTTAAGGGGTTAAAGCTGTCAAACAGTTGCAAATCATGCACACAGGAGCGATTCAACCATATCACCGAGCAGCTGTAAATACTCGGCGCTCGGCCCGAGCATACTCGGACAGAACATACTCGCTCAACACTAGTTAAAACAAGTTATCACCGATCCATGGGCTCTACAGGATAGGTGATCACTTATTGAGCATTTGTGTCCGAACATTGGAAAACGCACCTATCGGAAGAATGGGGAAGTTTTATCCCTGACAGAACACTTATCCCTATTTTAAAATGCTGCGGCAGGTGGGACGTCTGACCGCAGCTCTATTCATTCTCTTAGAGACTTGCAAAAAAGAGCAGCGCTCACAGCCACTGAGAGAATGAATGGATCAGTGGTCGCATCTCACATGCCGCTCCAGTCTAATGGGGAGAAAAGCTCCACATTCTGCCGGTGTGTGCAAGCAGTCAGACCCCCACCAATCAATATTATCACTGATCCTGTGGAGAGGTGATTACTTGTTTTCACCGGAGAACCCCTGTAAGTGCATCTCTGCCGCTCTGGTCCAAGTATTTAATCGCTAAGGCCACGGCCCTACTATCAGTATTCGGTCAGTATCCAGTCAGTATTTTTTCTCAGGAGTGGGAGCCAAAACAGGTGATGAACAATCAGAGAAAAGGTATAATAGAAACAAGTCACCAATTCTGCATTTATCAACCATTCCTGGTTTCGGCAGCCACTCCTGAGAAAAATACTGACCAAATACTGATGGTGGGGCTGTGGCCTAATGGAAAAAAATCTTTTCCTAGTTAAGATCAGCGAGAACAAAATGACCGCCATACACAGCACAGTCCACTATATCAACACCAATAATACCACATACAAAAGGGACAAATATCGCCACACCTTGACTAGATCACATATTACCACTACATAGTGACTGAATAATACCACATACAAGGAACAAATATGGCCAAACTATGACCAGACCATATATTACCACCCCAAGGTGACCAAATACTACAGTACTGATCATGAATACAAAACCACAAAACTAACAACACTGTTATTACCACCAGCGACATTATACACAGGAGCTCTGTATATAGTGCCAGTGTACAGGTAACACAGTGATCACCAGTGACATTATAGACAGGAACTCTGTATATAGTGTATAGGTAATACAGTGATCACCAGTGACATACACAGGAGCTCTGTATATACTATATACACACGTGGTCAAAATTGTTGGTACCCCTCGTTTAATGAAAGAAAAACCCACAATGGTCACAGAAAAAACTTGAATCTGACAAAAGTAATAATAAATTAAAAATCGATGAAAATGAACAAATGAAAGACAGACATTGCTTTTCAACCCTGCTTCCACAGAATTTAAAAAAAATTAAACTCTTGAAATAGGCCTGGACAGAAATGATGGTACCCCTGAAAATAATGTGACAAAAGGGACATGTTAAATCAAGTTGTGTCCACTAATTAGCATCACAGGTGTCTACAATCTTGTAATCAGTCAGTGGGCCTGTATATAGGGCTACAGATACTCACTGTGCTGTTTGGTGACATGGTGTGTACCACACTCAACATGGACCAAAGGAAGCAAAGGAAAGAGTTGTCTCAGGAGATTAGAAAGAAAATTATAGACAAGCATGTTAAAGGTAAAGGTTATAAGAACATCTCCAAGCAGCTTGATGTTCCTGTAACTACAGATGCACATATTATTCAGAAATTTAAGATCCATGGGACTGTAGCCAACCTCCCTGGACGTGGCCGCAGGAGGAAAATTGATAACAAATCAAAGAGACAAATAATATGAATGGTAACAAAAGAGCCCAGGAAAACTTCTAAAGAGATTAAAGGTAAACTTCAAGCTCAAGGAACATCAGTGTCAGATCGCACCATCCGTCGTTGTTTGATCTAAAGTGGACTTCATGGGAGACGACCAAGGAGTACACCATTGTTGAAAAAAAATCATAAAAAAGCCAGACTGGAATTTGCCAAACTACATGTTCACAAGTCACAAAGCTTTTAGGAGAATGCCCTATGGACAGATGAGACAAAAATGGAAGTTTTTGGCAAGGCACATCAGATCTATGTTCACAGATGGAAAAATGAAGCATATCAAGATAAGAACACTGTCCCTACTGTGAAACATGGAGGAGTCTCTTTTATGTTTTGGGGCTGGTCTGCCGCATCTGGCACAGGGTGTCTTGAATCTGTGCAGGGTACAATGAAATCTCAAGACTATCAAGGGATTCTAGAGAGAAATGTTCTGCTCAGTGTCAGAAAGCGTGGTCTCAGTCGCAGGTCATGGGTCTTGCAACAGTATTATGACCCAAAACACACAGCTAAAAACACCCAACAATGGCTAAGAGGAAAACATTGGACTATTCTGAAGTGACCTTCTATGAGCCCTGACCTAAATCCTATTGAGCATCTTTGGAAAGAGCTGAAACATGACGTCTGGAAAAGGCAACCTTCAACCATGAGACAACTGGAGCAGTTTGCTCATGAGGAGTGGCCAAAATACCTGTGGAGAGGTGCAGAAGTCTCATTGACAGTTACAGGAATCGTTTGATTGCAGTGATTGCCTCAAAAGGTTGTTCAGCAAAATATAAAGTTAAGAAGAACCATCATTTCTGTCCAGGCCTGTTTCATCAGTTTATTTTATTTTTTTTATTCTGTGGAAGCAGAAAAGCAATGTCTGACTTTCATTTGTTCATTTTCATAGATTTTTAATTTATTATTACTTTTGTCAGATTCAAGTTATTTCTGTGACCATTGTGGGTTTTTCTTTCATTAAACGAGGGGTACCAACAGTTTTGACCACGTGTGTAGTGTAAGTGTACATGTGTGTCACCCTGGCCTGGATGCCACAAGTGTAATTAAAGCTGTGTCTGAGAGCAGGGCGGAGGTTCTCTAGTCAGGGGAACATTAGCATGCAATGCCTCCTGTCTCAGGCCAGTAGGGGGAGCAGGCTGCCCCTATAAAAGCTGGTGCTGACGGCAGGGTTAGAGAGAACCCAGATGACCTGTCTCAGGACTGAGACGTGTCTCAGCAGAGCAGGGACAGACAGTTGCACTGCACCTAAGAGGAAGTGTGGCAGGAGGAGAGCCAAAAGCCAGAGACAAGAGGTGAAGAGAGCCTGTCTTGGCAGATAACAGACTTAATCTACCAGACTTTGGTGTCTGAGACTGGAAGGATTCCACATCCCCCAGCAGAGAACCAGTCCGCAAGGGACTGTATATTCCTTGGCCTAAGAAGCCTGGAGGCTCTGCAACAACAGAAGGGACCAGTAAAGCCATACAAGGCTGGGAGCAGAAAGGAACCCACGTCGCAGGCCATACAGGCGAGAAAACACGGAAAGCTCGGAAACGTGGGCTGTTACCCTATCAGGAGGAGATAGCCAGAAGGAGCGCAGAAAGCACGGTAGGCCTACACCCTCACCCTGACCAGGGCCAATTTCCCCGTTGCTCTCAGACATCCAGGTCCCCTCCTAGCCGGGACTGTTTGTGGGTCAGTTTACCTGTTTAGTAAAGACCCTGGACTGCAACCTGTTGTCTGTGTGCTCCTTGCTCCTCCAGCACTATCAGCACTGGGACTCCCACTACCATCACTCCCAACATCCATTATACTGCCCTGGGGCCGCACTCTTCCCGTGGAGAGTCACACTACCCTAGATGCACACCTCATCCGCCCCAGCGGTCTGCATGCAGCGGCGGTTCCTAATAACCGCAATCCACGGGTGGCGTAGTCGGACATTATCAGCAGAACATAGCAGACTACCATTGGCCTGACCACCCTGAGCCACGGAACCGGGTCGCCACTACTACCCCCATCGTCTCCCTATTGCCCGGATCCGAGTGCCCCACGGCCCAGGGGGCGAGTCAGCTTTGGCGTAGTCGGCAGGATTTCGTGCCCGCAACCACCAGGTACTGCGTGCCTGAAAAAGACTTTTGTAACTTAGCTGTGGCAAAGTTTCCCGCCGTCCGGAGTCGTTTCCCGCCATCCGGAGCCGATTCCCGCCATCGGACGCCATCTTGGACCGTTTCCCGCCGTCTTCTGCCGCCTTCCCACCATCCGCAGCTGCTTCCCGCCATCGGACGCCATCTTCAGGACGCCGCGCGGGAAGAAGATGGGCGTGGACGTCAAAACCGCGCGAGATCCGAAGCTCCGCCCCACGCACCGACGCTGCGCAAGGTCCTGGAAGGGAGAGAGAGCAACGCTGACGTCATCAGGACGCGACGCCAGGTCCTCGTCCATAGCAGCAGCAGCGGAGCCGCGGCCTACAGAAGAGGATCGTCGGAAGGTAGGCCACGCGTAACTAGGGGGGGAGGAAGATGACGGACACAGAGGCGCCCACTACCACCAACGCAGCTGCAGCAGCGGTGATGCCCTTTTCCTTGCCCTACATCCCTGGAGCGGCCTGGCTGCCCAAATACTCAGGGGAGCCCCATGCCCTAACTGACTTCAAGGAAAGGCTATACAGTTTGTTCCACGTTTACCCCCTGACAGAGGAACAGAAGGTCAGCATATTAACAGGGCAGTTAACTGGCGCAGCCCAGCGGGAGGTAAAATCATGGCCCACTGAGGAGAAAAGGACTGTGAAGGGTATTCTGGCCCGGCTGCGGGGTACCTTTGACACACGTACCTCCGCTGAGATTAAAATGAGGTTCTATGGATGTAAGCAGCGGGCACAGGACAGCATCAGAGACTATGCCCTAAATCTGCAGGAAGCCTTGAGGGCTATTCAACAAACTGACCCTGGCAGTGTGCAGGAAACGGATAAGCTGCTAACAGAACAATTCATAGAAGGTCTGCTGTCTAGCGCCCACAGGGCCCAACTGCGCCTCATGTTCTTTCAGAACCCCGACCTGACCTTTGCCCAATTTAAGGACAGGGCCATAAGGGTGCTCCGTGAATCTGCAACCAGTAGCGCTATAAACCCCCGGCGCCCTGCTATCACTTACCACCAGGAGGCGGCGCCCTCCTCTATGGACTCCGTGGAGGCTGATGCACAGGCCCTGAACCAAGCCCCGTCGAAAGATATGCACCACCAAGTCCAGGAGCTGACCAGGAGCGTCGCGGCGTTGACCAGGACCGTCCAGGCGTTGCAAGTGGACCCGTCAAGACCCATCGAGCTGGCTTCAAGTCCGGAGAATGTCCCATGGCGTCGACAGAGGAGGATCCCGTCGTTCCGAGGGAGGCCCACAGACCGCTACGCAGAGGATGGACAGCCCATTTGCCGTCGATGCAACCAGCCCGGACACATTTCCAGGTACTGTAATTTAAACGGGTCCAACCTGGGGCAGAGGGCCAACCCCCAGGCATAAGATCACCAGGCCCTTACAATTGGCGTAATAAGTACGTTGGGGGGCGCCCGGTTTTACCCGTGGTGCTGGACGGTATCCCCATGAGCGCCTTGCTGGATACTGGGTCACAAGTAACCACTATCCCTTATGTACTTTTTAAGCAGTATTGGACTGATGCTGATATCGCACGGTATCCAGACGGTAACTTGAGCATCATCGCCAGTAATGGCTTACCCGTGCCGCAGAGGGGGTTCAAGGAGATGACCATTAAGATTGGTAAAGTTGAACTACCGGCACAGGGAGTGATTATTGTGGACATTGACCGTCATGAAAGTCACCCTAAAATAACTGTGGGTACTAACGTGATTGAAAATTGTCTTTCAGAGGTAATTGTAATCTTACAACAGGTGGCGGTGAATGCTAGTTCCAGCCAACAGAGAATCCTCAACAAGGAGATAAAGGCCCTGATGAGACGGCAGCAGGTAGAACTGTCTGGTGGTGAGATCGGTAGCGTAAGACTGAGTGACCCATTCCCCATTTCCATGCCTCCCAAAAGTGAAATGATGATCTGGTGTCGGACTGCAATCGGGTTGAGAGGTAGAGACTACCAAGACATGGTAGAACCCGTGTACTCAGACAGCAGGCCCACCATTTTGACAGCCCGGGGGGTGGTTGATGTCCGTCATGGGAGGGTGCCCGTCCGCATCCTCAACATTGGGGAGAGGGAGGTACACTTACCCAGGTACGCTACACTTGCCAAGCTGTTTGTGGTCGAACACAAAGCTATCAGGGCCGTGGAACCTTTGCCTCCATCTCCACAGGCGGAGAGTAATGGCTCCCAGAAACAAAAGGAGGACTGGTGCCAGAAACTCCACGTGGGTGCTGACTCCACTCCCCTGCACCAAAAACAAGGAGTCTACTGGGTGGTACAGGAGTACGAGAGAGTCTTTAGTAAGCACCCGCTAGACTTCGGCAGAGTAAAGGGGATAGAACACCACATCCCCACAGGGAGCCACCCACCGATAAAAGAGAGGCACAGACCTGTACCCCCTGCACATTATCAGAACGCAAGGGGCATGCTAAGAGAGATGAAAGAAGCTGGGGTTATTAGAGACAGCTGTAGCCCCTGGGCAGCCCCCTTGGTTCTGGTCAAAAAGAAAGACGGCACCATGAGAATGTGCGTCGACTATAGACAAATCAACCGTATCACTCACAAAGACGCATATCCGCTGCCTAGAATAGAGGAGTCTTTAGCCGCGCTAAAATCAGCTAACTTCTTTTCTACTTTGGACCTTACTAGCGGGTACTGGCAGGTTCCTGTGGCAGAGGCTGACAAGGAGAAGACCGCCTTCACCACCCCGATGGGACTGAGCGAATTCAACTGCATGCCTTTCGGGCTCTGCAACGCACCAGGGACCTTCCAGCGGCTGATGGAATGCTGTCTAGGGCACCGAAACTTCGAGACGGTCCTCCTTTACCTGGACGACGTGATCGTCTATTCGAAGACCTACGAGGACCATCTGAAGCACCTGGCCGAGGTGTTCGAAGCCCTGGCAGGCTATGGCCTGAAGGTGAAACCATCGAAGTGTCACCTGCTGAAACCAAAGGTCCAGTAGCTAGGGCACGTGGTAAGCGCGGAAGGAGTGGCCCCGGACCCTGACAAGGTCACGGCAATCAAGAGCTGGCCAAGCCCCTCGAACATCAAAGAGGTGAGACAGTTTCTCGGGTTGGTAGGCTACTACCGAAGATTCATCCCCGGGTTCACCAAGATGGCAGCTCCTATGCAGGACCTCCTGATCGGACAGTCTAAGTCCAGGAGCCAAAAGCCGCCCTTCAAGTGGGATAAACCGGAAGAGGAGTCCTTCCGCCAGCTAAAGATGGCCCTCACAGGGGATGAGATCCTGGCCTACCCTGATTATGGCCAGCCTTTCATTCTCCACACAGATGCCAGTAATGTGGGACTGGGAGCCGTATTGTCCCAAAACCAACAGGGCAGATAACAGGTGATCGCATACGCCAGCCGGAAGCTGAGGCCCACCGAAAGGAACCCGGAGAATTACAGCTCCTTCAAGCTAGAATTCTTGGCGGTGGTGTGGGCCGTGACGGAACGCTTCAAGCATTACCTGGCCTCCGCAAAGTTCACCGTGTACACGGACAACAACCCGTTGACACACCTGGACAATGCAAGACTGGGTGCCCTGGAACAGCGGTGGATGGCCCGTCTCTCCAACTATGACTTCGTGATCAAGTACCGGGCAGGCAAAACCAACGCCAACGCGGACGCCCTATCAAGGATGCCTCACTTACCTGAAGGTGACGAAGACCCAGAAGAGCTGGAGGAGGTAGAACTCCCCGCGTTTCACCGGTATGGAGCCGCTCAACACTCTCACCGCGTGAAGGAGGAGGATCTAACAACTGTGATGATGAATCCCCTACCTCACCACAGCTGGGCCGAGACCCAAGATAGTGACCCTGCAGTCCGCCTGGTGAAAGATCTGCTGACCCGGGAAGACGCCCGCTTAGATCCAGATGCCCCAGAGGAAGCCAAGCAGCTATGGAAGGAGAAGAGCAAGCTGTTCCTCTACGAAGGCAAGTTGTGCAGAAGGATTGTCAACCACCGGACGCACGAGCTGACCTGGCAAGTCGTGGTCCCAAAGAGGGATGCAGCTATGGTCCTGGGGGCTTACCATGACAGAGCGGGACACTTCGGTTGGAAGAAACTGGAGTTCCTACTAAGAGGAAGATTCTTTTGGGTCGGCATGAGAGGAGCTGTAGAAAAATGGTGCAGAGACTGTGGCCCTTGTCACCTAAGGAGGAAGGACCGTGCCAGCCAGAAGACACCCTTGAGGCCCATCGTCACCACGCAGCCTCTTGAGCTGGTAGCTCTGGACCACGTCAAATTGGCTCCCAGCCGGTCAGGATACATCTATGCCCTGACAATCGTGGACCACTATTCCCGTTTTCTAGTGGTGGTCCCGGTAAAGGACTTGACAGCCCAAACAGCGGCCAGAGCCTTCCAGCAATATTTCTGCCGTCCACACGGGTATCCGGAACAGGTCCTGACAGACCAGGGTCCAGCGTTCGAGGCTGAAATCTTCCAGGAGTTCTGCAACCTCTATGGCTGTAAGAAGATTCGTACAACGCCTTACCACCCCCAAACCAACGGGATGTGTGAGAAGATGAACAATATAGTCATTGATCTCCTGAAGACGTTGCCCCTGGAGGAACGCAGCCTGTGGCCAGAAAAACTGCCGGACCTGATAGACCTATACAACAATATCCCGGTGAATGCTACAAACTGCACCCCGGCTTACCTGATGCGAGCTAGACCAGGAAAGCTGCCCGTAGACCTGGAGATGGGAGTCCTAATACCTGAGGACACCTCCCCGGATGCGGACTGGGATACGGAAAGGCAACTGCAGTACAAGAAGGTACAGGAGAGTGTGGAGAAGAGCCTGGCCCAGGTGAGAGAGAAGCAAGAAAGACTCTTCAATCAACACGCCCCTGCTAGTCCCCTAGAACCTGGTGAGCAAGTCCTAAAGCGAAAAAGAAGGCTACATAAGTTGGACGACCAGTGGGAAAGGGAACCCTACACCGTACTGCAGTCTGACCACGACAACCCAAAGGTGTGCATAATCACCAAGGACGGAGGAGAAACCACTAGTGTCGTCTCCAGAGACCATCTCAAAAGGTGCCCTGAGCAACTCCGTAGTGCAGAAGAGGATCAGAGTGACCTTGAACCCGCAGAGGACAAAGAAGAAATGATCAGCACCGTTCTCGGAGAGTTCCCTCAGTCCTGGACTCGCATAAATGATGCCATAGTGGTACCTGTCCTGCATTTCCTGCAACCGGCACAGCAACAACCAACACCAGAGCCGGAAGGTGAAGAGGAGCAAGCAGTTCCAGAGGCAGAAGAGCCTGTACCAGCAGCCCAGGAGAGTCAACCCTCTGCTGACAGTGAGCCTGCCATGCCTGCGGTAAGCCAAAGGACCCGCAGACAGCTGCCTGCCCTACCTGTACACCCAGCTGGTAGCTGCACCCCTAACGCTAGTGGGGAAAGCCAAGTCAGTCCACCACCAGACAGTGGGCTACGTAGGTCAACCAGGAGCACAAAGGGACAGATACCCGCTCGCTGGAGAATATAGAGTGTACTAAAATTGTAAATAACCCTGTTGCCAAATGTTGAATTGTTTGCAAAGTTACATGCATGTTTGGTAATACTCTGTTTCAGTTTCTTGCAGCTACCGTAAGGACTCACAGGTTATGGACTTTTTATAACCGGGACCTTGTATGGACTGCGTTCAGAGCCTAACCCAGGAATGAACTAAGACTGTGAAGGACTTGGGGTAGGACAGACCCCCACCTGGTTAAGGCTCCCCGTTGTGCTGGTGATATGGACACCCGGTCACAGGCCACACTGTGACCTTAAGAACTCAATTTGTGCGTCGTCTGTCTATTAATGTTTTATTGTTATGCATATTGTCTTTGTTTACTGTTTAGTCCCGGAGTACTAAATTTCACTAGGGGGGAATGTGTCACCCTGGCCTGGATGCCACAAGTGTAATTAAAGCTGTGTCTGAGAGCAGGGGGGAGGTTCTCTAGTCAGGGGAACATTAGCATGCAATGCCTCCTGTCTCAGGCCAGTAGGGGGAGCAGGCTGCCCCTATAAAAGCTGGTGCTGAGGTCAGGGTTAGAGAGAACCCAGATGACCTGTCTCAGGACTGAGACGTGTCTCAGCAGAGCAGGGACAGACAGTTGCACTGCACCTAAGAGGAAGTGTGGCAGGAGGAGAGCCACAAGCCAGAGACAAGAGGCGAAGCAAGCCTGTCTTGGCAGATAACAGACTTAATCTACCAGACTTTGGTGTCTGAGGCTGGAAGGATTCCACATCCCCCAGCAGAGAACCAGTCCGCAAGGGACTGTATATTCCTTGGCGTAAGAAGCCTAGAGGCCCTGCCACAACAGAAGGGACCAGTAAAGCCATACAAGGCTGGGAGCAGAAAGGAACCCACGTCGCAGGCCATACAGGCGAGAAAACACGGAAAGCTCGGAAACGTGGGCTGTTACCCTATCAGGAGGAGATAGCCAGAAGGAGTGCAGAAAGCACGGTAGGCCTACACCCTCACCCTGACCAGGGCCAATTTCCCCGTTGCTCTCAGACATCCAGGTCCCCTCCTAGCCGGGACTGTTTGTGGGTCAGTTTACCTGTTTAGTAAAGACCCTGGACTGCAACCTGTTGTCTGTGTGCTCCTTGCTCCTCCAGCACAATCAGCACTGGGACTCCCATTACCATCACTCCCAACATCCATTATACTGCCCTGGGGCCGCACTCTTCCCGTGGAGAGTCACACTACCCTAGCTGCACACCTCATCAGCCCCAGCGGTCTGCATGCAGCGGCGGTTCCTAATAACCGCAATCCACGGGTGGCGTAGTCGGACATTATCAGCAGAACATAGCAGACTACCATTGGCCTGACCACCCTGAGCCACAGAACCGGGTCGCCACTACTACCCCCATCGTCTCCCTATTGCACGGATCCGAGTGCCCCACGGCCCAGGGGGCGAGTCACATGTAATACACTGACTCACCAGTGACGTCTCTAGGTGAAGTCCTTCATCTTCGCTTTTCTTCTTCATCTGGCACAGACGGCCATCACTTCTTCCAGCCAGGAATCATCTCTGCAGAAAATAACACACAGTTATCAATAACTGATCTCTTCTAGGGAATATTCCCACTCCACCCCCCGACTTCTACACTACACCAGTTGAAGAAAAAAAGCGATATAGTGCCGCCCTGCACAGTAACAGGAGCCCGCTTTTGTCCAATCCCATGGAAAACAATTTCCTAAAAAGTAAATTATATTACAGAAGTAATAATGTCTCTAATTGGACTCTAAAATAATAATGTTCCTCACTGGCCACCATAAACTAATAAAGTATGTTCCTCAATCTGGCACCAAACAGTAATTAAGTCCCTTGTTCAGCCTGGCACCCCCATATATCCATCCTGGCCCCCCCTTCCCTGCATATATCCATCCTGACACCCCCCATATATCCCTTCTGGCCCCCATATGTCCAGTGTGACCCCTCCATATATTTATCCTAGCCCACGTGTATCGAGCCTGCCCCCTCCCATATACCCATCCTATCCCCCATGTGGCCCTCCTGTTCCCCCCATATATCCATCCTGGCCTCCATGTGTCCAGCCTGCCCCCCCACATATCCATCCTGGCCTCCATGTTTCCAGCCTGCCCCCCCATATATCTGTCCTGGCCTCCATGTGTCCAGCCTGCCCCCTCCCATATATCTGTCCTAAAGCCCCATGTGTCAAGCCTGCCCCCCCATATATCCATCCTGGCCTCCATGTGTCCAGCATGCCCCCCCTACATATCCATCCTGGCCTCCATGTGTCCAGCCTGCCCCCCCCCCAATATATCCATCCTGGCCTCCATGTTTCCAGCCTGACCCCCATATATCCATCCTGGCCTCCATGTGTCCAGCCTGCCCCCTCATATATCCATCCTGCCCTTCCCCCCTGCATATATCCATCCTGACACCCCCCCATATATCCATACTGGCCCCCATATGTCCAGCGTGGCCCCTCCATATATTTATCCTAGCCCACGTGTATCGAGCCTGCCCTCCCACATACCTATCCTAGCCCCCCATGTGTCCAGCCTGCCCCCCACATATCCATCCTGGCCATCATGTGTCCAGCCTGCCCCGCCCCCCATATATCCGGCCCCCCATATATCCATCCCCCTCACATATCCATCCTGGCCTCCATGTGTCCAGCCTGCCCCACCATATAGCCATCCTGCCCACCCTTTCCCATGTGTCCAGCCAGGCTCCCCCTTATGTGTCCAGCCAGGCTCCCCCCCTTGTGTGTCCAGCCAGGGTTCCCCCTTGTGTGTCCAGCCAGGCTCACACCCTTGTGTGTCCAGCCAGTGTTCCCCCTTGTGTGTCCAGCCAGGGTTCCCCCTTGTGTGTCCAGCCAGGGTTCCCTCTTGTGTGTCCAGTCAGGGCTTCCCTTGTGTGTCCAGCCAGGGCTCCCCCTTGTGGGTCCAGCCAGGGTTCCCCCTTGTGTGTCCATCCAGCTCCCCCCTTGTGTGTCCAGCCAGGGCTCCCCCTTGTAGGTCCATCCAGGGTTCCCCCTTGTGTGTCCATCCAGCTCCCCCCTTGTGGGGGCCCATCCCATTCTGCATCCACTCATATACACACAGACACACACACAGACACCTCTTACCTTCCTGCTCTCCCGTGCGGTGTCCTCCTTCTCCGGCGGCTGAGTTGCGCGCCTCCTTCACTGCAGGCGCATGACGATGACGTCATACGCCGGCCGGGGAAGGGAGACGCGCAGCTTCAGCTGCTTCACTGGGACGTGTGTCGCGGCGGTTCAGGTAATGAACGCCGCGTGAGCGCGTCCCTGCATACACTGTGCCTGCGCTTTTAAAGGGCCCGTGCCCCTTAAAACCGCAGGTTTTTTTATTTTTTCATTCTCTTCTCCCCCTCTCCTCTGCAGAAGGGTACCCCGCCAGCCCAGTCCCTCCCTGTTGATGACTTATCCTAAAATCGGTCATTAATATATAAGTCCTGGACAGTCCCGTTAAGCTTGTTTTACCTAGTTATAAAAGCCCTTTAAGTCCTCATTATAAGGTAAGGTATGAATGGATCTAATTAAATTCTCCAAAGAGAACTATTTATACATTTTAGTCACTGTGAGCTTTCTACAAGATATTGCGGGCAGTATATAGCGAATATACGGACACAGAGCCATTCGCCGGCTCAGATTGCCAATAAGCACCTTGTAAATATGAGACCTTGACATCATAGGTTACTTGGCTTAATATGAAATTGTCCCTCATGTGTACCGCATTGTGGGCAGGGACTATATGTACATCACTGCAGAATATGTTGGCAATAAAAAGTCAACAGAAATGAATATCATGCAGATCCTCACCAGGACTCCAGCAGTGTCACCATCCTGCCACCATACAGCTATAGAAGGACAATAAACCTGCAGGGTTCTCCCCTCAGTTATTTTTCCTTTAATTTTATTATCTGTTTCTTACTCACAGTGAAAGAACAGTCATCAGATATTTTATTGTTCACTTTTTATTTTACAGTCTCAGCTCTGAAGAATAGAACGTCTTATGAATAAATGACAGCTCACTTATTACAGTGGTGGCCAAAAGTATTGGCACCCCTGCAATTCTGACAGATAATACTCAGTTTCTTCCTGAAAATGATTGCAATCACAAATTCTTTGGTATTATTATCTTCATTTAATTTGCTTGCAAGGAAAAAATACAAAAGAGAATGAAGCAAAAATCAAAACCTTGATCATTTCACACAAAACTCCAAAAATGGGCCAGACAAAAGTATTGGCACCCTCAGCCTAATACTTGGTTGCACAACCTTTAGCCAAAATAACTGCGAACAACCGCTTCCGGTAACCATCAATGAGTTTCTTACAATGCTCTGCTGGAATCGTAGACCATTCTTCTTTGGCAAACTGCTCCAGGTCCCTGATATTTGAAGGGTGCCTTCTCCAAACTGCCATTTTGTGATCTCTCCACAGGTGTTCTATGGGATTCAGGTCTGGACTCATTGCTGGCCACCTTAGAAGTCTCCAGTGCTTTCTCTAAAACCATTTTATAGTGCTTTTGGAAGTGTGTTTTGGGTCATTGTCCTGCTGGAAGACCCATGACCTCTAAGGGCGACCCAGCTTTCTCACACTGGGCCCTACATTATGCTGCAAAATTTGTTGGTAGTCTTCAGACTTCATAATGCCATGCACACGGTCAAGCAGTCCAGTGCCAGAGGCAGCAAAGCAACCCCAAAACATCAGGGAACCTCCGCCATGTTTGACTGTAGGGACCATGTTCTTTTCTTTGAATGCCTCTTTTTTTTTCCTGTACACTCTATGTTGATGGTTTTTCCCAAAAAGCTCGACTTTTATCTCATCTGACCAGAGAACATTCTTCCAAAACATAGTAACATAGTTTGTAAACATAGTTAGTAAAAGCCGAATAAAGACTTGCGTCCATCAAGTTCGACCTGTTAGTTCTGTAATTGCTAAAGTTGATCCAGAGGAGGGCAAAAACCCCAAATGATTTGGCCAATCTTCACCTGAGGAAAAATTCCCTCCTGACTCTGAAACCAGCAGTCAGAATAAATCCCTGTATCAACTTACTATTTTATTTTATTTTTAAGTATATGCTGAAATCTGCCTGGTATCTAGAAATGCATCCAGTCCCCGCTTGAACTGGTTTAGTGAATCTGACATTACCGTCTCCTCACTCAGTGAATTCCATATTCTCACTGCTCTTACCGTAAAGAACCCCTTCCTATGCTGGTGCTGAAACCTTTTCTCTTCCAGTCTTAGTGAATGCCCTCTTGTTACCGTAATATCCCTCCTTTTGAACAAATCCCTGGCAAGGTCTCTATACTGTCCCCTAACATATTTGTACACATTTATTATGTCCCCCCTCAACCTTCTCTTTTCCAGGCTGAATAGTCCTAGTTTTGCCAACCTCTCTGGGTAGTGCAGTCCCTCCATTCCCTTTATTAATTTTGTTGCCCTCCTTTGTACCCTTTCAAGCTCATTTATATCCTTTCTATATATTGGGGCCCATAACTGAGCACAGTATTCCAAGTGTGGTCTGACCAGTGCTTTGTACAGTGGAAGAACAATGTTCTCATCCTTTGCAGCTATACCTCTTCTGATACATCCCATTACCCTGTTTGCCCTTACAGCAGCGGCCTGACTTTGGGCACTCCAATTTAGTTTGCCATCAATCAAGATGCCCAAGTCCTTCTCCATCTCTGAATTCCCCAATGATTTCCCATTCAGTGAGTACTGGTGACTTCCATTTTTCCTTCCCATATGTATGACCTTACATTTCTCCTCGTTAAACCTCATTTGCCATTTAATGCTCCACCTACCCAGCTTATCCAAATCCCTCTGTAGGTCTTCACTATCCTCTTTTGTATTAATTGTTTTACATAACTTTGTGTCATCTGCAAATATTGATATTTTACTATTTATCCCGTTGACTATGTCGTTAATAAAGATATTAAATAACATTGGGCCTAGTACAGACCCCTGTGGTACCCCACTAGTGACGCTTACCCAATCTGAGTATATTCCATTTATAACCACCCTCTGCCTTCTATCCCTTAGCCAGTTAGCTACCCACTTGCAGACATTTTCCCCCAGCCCCATCATTCTCATTTTGTATACCAACCTATTATGTGGCACGCTATCGAAAGCTTTTGAGAAGTCGAGATACACGACATCCACTGGTTCCCCCTGATCTACTCGAGAGCTAACCTCCTCGTAGAAGTCAATCAGGTTTGTTTGGCAGGAGCGATTCCTCATGAATCCATGTTGGTTCGGGATTAAAAGATTATTAGCATCAAGATGCTCCATAATTGCCTCTTTAATGAAGCTTTCAAAAATTTTGCCCACAACGGACGTCAGACTCACCGGCCGATAGTTTCCGGCGTCACTTTTCGCTCCCTTTTTGAATATTGGCACTACATTCGCCTGTCGCCAATCAAGTGGCACAGACCCAGTCTCAACAGAGTCCTTAAATATAAGATATAACGGTCTGTCTATCACATTACTTAGTTCCCTTAGTACCCGTGGGTGTATGCCATCAGGTCCTGGTGATTTGTTTATTTTAATGTTACTGAGGCGTTTCTGTACCCCAGCTTGGGTTAGATTTGTCATACTTAGTGGAGGATTAAGTTTGTCACTTCTCATTTCTCCTGTTAGTTCGATTTCCTTTGTGAAAGTTGTCGAAAAAAAATTATTTAATAGATTAGCTTTATCCTCATCTTTCTCTATGATTTTGCCTTCCTCACTTTTTATCGGTCCAATATTATCCGATTTAATCCTTTTACTATTTATATACGTAAAGAACAGTTTGGGATTTGATCTACTTTCCCTAGCAATACGTCTCTCTGTTTCCTCCTTCACTATTTTTATTTGTTTTTTACAGGTTCTCGTTTTTTCCTTGTAACACATTAGTGCCTCCTTACTGTTTTCCTGTTTTAATCTCTTGAATGCCTCTTTTTTGCTATTTAACGCCCCTTTTACGTTCTTGTTCAACCATATTGGTTTCCTCTTATTTCTGGCCCTTTTATTCCCATACGGTATATACCTCTCGCACTGAGTATTCAGAATTCTTTTGAAGGTTTCCCATTTACTATTCGTATTCCTTTGATTAAGAACTTTGTCCCAGTCAATAAGTTGAAGGCTTTCTTTCAGCTGATCAAACTTCGCCCTCCTAAAGTTTAATGTTTTTGTTGTTCCCTTATTGATAACCCTACTGAAGGGCATTTTGAAGTCGATAATATTATGGTCGCTATTACCTAGGTGCCCCCCTATCTGTACCTCAGTTATTCTATCAGGCCTATTAGTCAATATTAAGTCTAACACGGCCTTCCCTCTCGTTGGTTCCTGCACTAGTTGGGAGAGATAATTATCCTTAATATTTGTCAAGAACCTTTTTCCTTTCTGAGATCTACAGGTTTCTGTTTCCCAGTCAATATCCGGGTAGTTGAAATCCCCCATTACAATCACTTCATTATGTTTTGCTACTTTGTCTATTTGTCCTAATAGCAGTTTCTCATTCTCCTCTGTTATATTGGGTGGCTTATAGCAGACCCCCAGTAATATTTTATTATTATTTTTAGTTCCCTCTATCTCTACCCACATGGACTCGACCCCCTCTTCTCCCTCTCCTATATCTTTCCTTAGTCTGGGTTTTAGACATGACTTTACATATAAGCAGACTCCTCCGCCTTTCCCCTGTTTCCGGTCCCTTCTAAATAAACTATAATCTAATAAATTTACCGCCCAGTCGTAGCTATCGTCTAGCCAAGTCTCTGTTATACCTACGATGTCATACCTCTCCTCCCATATAAGCGCCCGCAGCTCATCCGCCTTATTGGTCAGGCTTCTTGCATTGGTCAGCATGCAAGATAAAACTTTGTGGTTATTTAGCATCCTATTCTTCTCTAACGATCTAACTGTACTATCCCCACCCCCCTCTCCACCTTCATTATATTCACTTCTCCCCTTCCCCCTTGCTTGCCTCACATCCCACCTATTTCCTTGGTTTCCCCCCCCCGTCTCTAGTTTAAAAACTCCTCCAACCTATTAGCCATCTTCTTCCCCAGCACCGCTGCACCCTCCCCATTGAGGTGCAGCCCGTCCCTACGGTAGAGCCTGTAGCCGACCGCGAAGTCGGCCCAGTTCTCCATGAACCCAAACCCTTCTGCCTTGCACCAACTCTTTAGCCACTTATTCACCTCCCTAACCTCCTGTTGGCTCTCCTGTGTGGCTCGCGGGATTGGTAGTATTTCTGAGAAAACTACCTTGGAGGTCCTTGCCCTAAGCTTCCTACCTAGGTCCCTGAAATAATTTTTAAGGACCCTCCATCTACCACTCACTTTGTCATTGGTGCCGATGTGGACCATGACCACTGGGTCTTCGCCAGCCCCACCCAGTAACCTGTCAACCCGATCCGCGATGTGCCGGACTCGAGCGCCAGGGAGGCAGCACACCGTTCGGCGATCCCGGTCTTTGTGACAGATTGCCCTGTCTGTCCCCCTAATAATAGAGTCACCCACTACCAGAACCTGTCTTGCCTGCCCTACACTTCCCCCCTCCCCCTCATTACTGGAGCATACACTCCCCCGGCGGTCAGAGGATCTGTCGTGCTCCAATAATGCCGGTTCTGAACGAGCCTTCCTATACTTCTTCCCTCTATCCCTCCTTACTGTTATCCAGCTCCCTGCCTGTTCAGCCTGCACTTCCCCTCTATGCTCCACCCCCAGTATTGACCCATTGAGTGTCTGCTCGGTGAGCAGCAAACTCCGTTCTATGTTGTCGATGCTCCTCAGTACCGCTATCTGAGCAGTTAGATCCAGAATTTGGGCTTCCAAGTGCACGATATGCTCACATCTCTCGCAGCAGTATGGATCCTCGAGCGGGTGCTCACGGAATGCATACATTGCGCAAGATGTACACTGCACGGCTCCGTCCAACATGGACGTCATTCTAAATATGGGGATACAGTCAGTATATATATACAAGTACAAAACACAATTATTTATATATAGGTGTATGGACGGGGATCAATTAGGGATGTGCAAGTGTATCAATTAGATATCGGCGGGGGATCAGTTAAGTATGGACGGGGGATCAATTAAGTATCAAGTATGGACGGGGGAATCAGCTAAGTAGGTCAGGTGGATTAATTAAGTAAAAAGTAAAGTAAAGAAAGAATGAAATACAGTCAGCAATTCAGTCCTAAGTCCTCCCTTCCAAACTCCCTGAATCCAAAGTCACTGAAAAACAAGTCACACACTTACTTTCGTTCACACTTACGCTCCGGACACACGCAGCTCATTCACACTCGCAAACTAAAAGATTTAAAGTGTTTTTTTTTGTTTGTTTTTTTTTTCCTTTTCCAGCAATGTACCCTTCACCTCAATGCACTTCCAAAGGACTTGATGCCCAACCAGCTGCCCCTTATAAACCCTTAATTATGACCCCTTCCCCTTAATTAACCCCTTGTGAGTAAATCTACACCTCAGGATTTTAGTGCAATGTAGTTAACCCTTAAATACACAGGTAGTAAACTAAGAAACTAAACCTGTAGTGAGAAAATAGATTTTTAATAGCCCAATAAATCTAAACAGGTAGAAAAGCACTCAGCAGATCACAATGCAGCACTCACCGCAATTCACACAGGTATTTTCTGCAGGATTCCCAATACCTCTTCACTGAAAAACAAGTCACACACTTACTTTCGTTCGCACTTACGCTCCGGACACACGCAGCTCGTTCACACTCGCAAACTAAGAGATTTAAAGTGTTTTTTTTTTTTTTTTTTTTCCTTTTCCAGCAATGTACCCTTCACCTCAATGCACTTCCAAAGGACTTCATGCCCAACCAGCTGCCCCTTATAAACCCTTAATTATGACCCCTTCCCCTTAATTAACCCCTTGTGAGTAAATCTACACCTCAGGATTTTAGTGCAATGTAGTTAACCCTTAAATACACAGGTAGTAAACTAAGAAACTAAAACTGTAGTGAGAAAATAGATTTTAAAAAGCCCAATAAATCTAAACAGGTAGAAAAGCACTCAGCAGATCACAATGCAGCACTCACCGCAATTCACACAGGTATTTTCTGCAGGATTCCCAATACCTCTTCACGCAATTCACACAGGTATTTTCTGCAGGATTCCCAATACCTCTTCACGCAATTCACACAGGTATTTTCTGCAGGATTCCCAATACCTCTTCACCTTCACCTCAATGCACTTCCAGTTTTAGGCTTTATCAGGTAAGTTTTGGCAAACTCCAGCCTGGCTTTTTTATGTCTCGGGGTAAGAAGTGGGGTCTTCCTGGGTATCCTACCATACAGTCCCTTTTCATTCAGACGCCGACGGATAGTACGGGTTGACAATGTTGTAGCCTCGGACTGCAGGGCAGCTTGAACTTGTTTGGATGTTAGTCGAGGTTCTTTATCCACCATCCGCACAATCTTGCGTTGAAATCTCTCGTCAATTTTTCTTTTCCGTCCACATGTAGGGAGGTTAGCCACAGTGCCATGGGCTTTAAACTTCTTGATGACACTGCGCACGGAAGACACAGGAACATTCAGGTCTTTGGAGACGGACTTGTAGCCTTCAGATTGCTCATGCTTCCTCACAATTTGGTTTCACAAGTCCGCAAACAGTTCTTTGGTCTTCTTTCTTTTCTCCATGCTCAATGTGGTACACACAAGGACACAGGACAGAAGTTGAGTCAACTTTAATCCATGTTAACTGGCTGCAAGTGTGATTTAGTTATTGCCAACACCTGTTAGGTGCCACAGGTGCTCTTTCAGCTGCTCATAAAACCCGGCCCTGTAATCCGGACCCATTAAATTCCTCTCAGCACTATGTGTGCTGGAGCCTGCTTCTCCGGATCCTACATCACCGAAGCATGGCACTTCGAGGACACATACCTCCCGTCCACGATCTGTCCGGCAGCAACCTTACATACACGCCCCCTCTGTCCAAAGCCGTAGGGCTTGGCACCTTCTGTCACCATACAATAAACCCTTGACAAGGCAGCGGCATTCCCATGTTGTTTCCCAGGCCTATGCTCTACCCGGAAACTAAAATCTTGTAGAGCCAGGAACCACCTAGTCACTCTGGCATTGTTTCCCTTCTTTTCTCGCATCCACCTCAATGGGGCATGGTCTGACACTAACCTGAACCTTCTACCTAATAGGTAATACCTCAGAGTGTTTAACGCCCACTTAATGGCCAAACATTCTTTTTCTACAATGGAGTAGTCCTTCTCACAAGCGGAGAGCTTCAGACTGAGGTATTTTACAGGGTGTTCTTCTCCGTTAATCTCCTGGGACAAGACTGCTCCCAGCCCGACATCCGATGCATCCATCTGGACCACAAACTCCTTGGAGAAGCTGGGTGCCACCAAGACTGGTTGTTTACAGAGGACCAGTTTCAATTCCTGGCAGGTCGCTTCTGCTTCCGGGGACCACTTGGCCATAGCTGACTTCATCCCTTTCGGAAGATCCATCAGTGGGGCTGCTATCAGGGCAAAGTTAGGGACAAATCTTCGATAGTAGCCCACAATGCCTAGAAACGCCATGACCTGCTTCTTCGAGAGGGGCTGTGGCCAGTTCAAGATCGCCTCGACCTTATTTATTTGTGGTTTTATTTCCCCTCTACCAACCACGTACCCTAGGTACTTGGCTTCCTCCATCCCCATGGCACATTTCTTCGGGTTGATAGTAAAGCCCGCCTTCCTTAGGGCATCAAGTATGGCTTGAACTTTGTCCAGATGACTTTCCCAGTCCTGGCTAAATATGACGATGGCATCTAGGTAGGCCGCTGCATACTGTTTGTGGGGTGCTAAGATCCGGTCCATGGCTCTCTGGAAGGTGGCCGGAGCTCCCTTCAACCCAAACGGCATCCTGACGTATTGGCGTCGAGAAGGCTGTCTTCTCCTTAGCCTCTTTGGACAGGGGAATTTGCCAATATCCTTTGGTGAGGTCCAGAGTGGTGATGTACCGAGCGGGTCCTAGCCTTTCGATAAGCTCATCTACCCTAGGCATTGGGTAGGCGTCGAACTTTGAGACCTCGTTCAGCTTCCTATAGTCGTTGCAAAACCGCCATTCCCCATCTGGTTTCGGCACTAAGACTATAGGACTGGACCATCCACTTTTGGACTCTTCAATGACTCCCAGGTTTAGCATCCGCCTTACTTCTTTAGAGATCACCTCTCTGCGGGCTTCGGGGATCCGGTATGGTTTTAGATTGACGCGAACATGAGGCTCTGTGAGAACCTCATGCTCTATGACCTGAGTGAGTCCTGGCAACTCCAAAAACATGTCTTTATTTCGCTGTAACAACTCTTTGCACTGTTGCTTTTGGGCATGTGACAGTGACTCTGCCACCTTGACCTCTTTCACATCGGCCTCAGCCTCAGCCATTAAACAGGGAGCTTCCGCAGGCTCTCTATCTTGCCATGGCTTAATCAAGTTAACATGGTAAATTTGGTAGGGCTTCCTCTTCCCTGGTTGGTGGATCTTAAAGTTGACTTCCCCCACTTTCTCTACCACCTCATAGGGGCCCTGCCACTTGGCCATGAACTTGTCTCCACTGTGGGACTAGCACAAGCACTCGATCTCCTGGGTTGAACGATCTCACCCTGGCCGACCTATTATACACCCTGGACTGTGCCTCTTGTGCCTTAAGGAGGTGCTCCCTCACAATGGGCATCACATGGGCAATCCTCTCTTGCATCTGGGCAACGTGCTCCACCACTCTCCTATAGGGAGTGGTCTCAGCTTCCCAGGACTCTTTCTCCACCTCCAGGAGTCCTGAGGGTGTCGTCCATAGAGTGGTTCAAACGGGGAGAAACCTGTGGAAGCTTTGGGAACTTCCCTCATGGCGAACAACATATAGTCCCAGTCTCGGCCATCCTTTTCCACTGCTTTCCTCAACATTGCTTTCAAGGTTTTGTTAAACCTCTCTACCAGTCCGTCTGTCTGGGGAGAGTACACGGAGGTTCTCAGTTGTGCAATCTGCAGTGTCTTGCACAATTCCCTCATGACCTTCGACATAAATGGAGTTCCTTGGTCTGTTAGGATCTCGTTAGGCAACCCAGTTCTTGAAAACATGTGGTCTAACTCCCGGGCTATACACCTGGTGGAGGAGTTTCGTAGTGGTACAGCCTCCAGATACCATGTAGCATAATCTAATACCACCAGGATATACTGATGCACTTGGGCGGACTTGACCAGAGGCCCCACTAGATCCATTGCTATGCGTTCGAATGGAACCTCGATGACTGGTAGTGGCACTAGGGGACTGCGGAAGTGGGCCACTGGGGAGGTTATCTGGCATGTGGGGCAGGAACGACAATAACTCTATATTTCTCTATAGCAACCTGGCCAGTAGAATCTTTGGAGGATCCGTTCTTGAATCTTGTCTGCACCCAGGTGACCACCCAACACATGAGAATGAGCCATGTCTAACACCCTGCGTCTATAGGGCCCTGGCACCAGCAACTGTTCTATTACCTCACCCCTTGGCTTGGTTATTCTGTACAGCAAATCCCCATTCACAGCAAAATGAGGGAACCGAGTGTCAGCCCCCGGTTCCTGAGGCACCCCATTTAACACAGTAACATTTTCAAAGGCCCCTTTCAGAGTTAAATCCCTGAGTTGGGCAGTTCCAAAGTTTCCCTCGGACACCTAAAGCTCAGGGATATTGGACTCAGGGGATGCTACTTCAGCCTCATTGCCCACCAGCACACACATGGGAAACTCATCTACTATGTTCTGCGGGTAAGTTTCCTTAGGGGCGATCTGGCTGTCGTCCAAGCAACCAGGTGTCCCCGCTTTCCCCCACATTTCCCAGAATAATGCAAAGTAACGTCCAATTATTATGGGATGCAATAGGTCCTTAACGACCGCCACTTCATGAGATGTGGTGCCACAGTCTGTGTTTACATCCACCTGGGCCACAGGATAGTTCTTAGCGTCCCCATTGATACACCGGACACCCACCACCTTCCCAGAAACCAGCCGATGAGGGAGTGTGGCCCTTATCAGGGTCACCAAACTTCCTGAGACCAATAGTCCAGAGACTTGTGCCCCGTGAACTGACACTGAGCATGCCTGAGGGCCCTCGCCATGTTGACGAACCGCGCTGCAGGCGGGGTAGGCAAAATAAGAGCAACGCCGGCCCATGTTACAGTCCATTGGTTCAGAGGTTATGGGACACCGGGAGGCAATATGGCCAGGGGTATGACATCTCCAACACACTATATTATGGGGTGGGACCTTGGGCAGCAACTCAGACCCCTCCTGAACTCTAGGATGCCCCCCAGGTGTGGCGCTAGCTCCCTTCTTTTGGGTGTCCGCCACCTTTTGGGAACCCCAGTATTGAGAGGCTACGACCCCTTGTTTTCCCAACGGACTCTCAACCGCCTGGTATCTTTCCACCAACCCCACCAAGTCATCAGCATTATAGGGATCTCCCTGGGCAACCCAGGATTTTACCGACTTCGGGAGAGAGTGTATAAACCTGTCTATAACGACCTCTATCTCATATCATAGGACTATCTATCATCTATCTATTATCTACATGACGCGCCCCCTGGGCCATGGGGCACCCGGGACCGGACTTCAGGGCAATACTGGGAGTAGTTGTGGCGACCTGGTCCCGTGGCTCAGGGTGGCCAGACCAATATTGTGGCAGTCTCTGTATCAGTATAATGCAATGTCCGACTACGCCACCCGTGGATTGCGGTCAATAAGAACCGCCGCTGCTGAGCAGACCTCTGAGGCTGATGTTGTGAGGGCAGCAGAGTGTAGTATAACTCCCCACGGGAGGAGTATAGCCTCAGGCTAGTGAGTGTGGATGATAGGAGTGATGGTACACGAGCGCAGCAGGAACGACTCAGAGGCTTTGCAGTGCAGTTCAGGGTCTTTACTGATGGTGATAAGGCAGACCCTCCCGGGAGTACTGGCTAGCATAAGAGGCCTGGTCAGTCTGTGAGCAAACTGGAGTTCCCCTGGCCAGGTGGAGTTGTAGGCCTCCCCGACTATCTGCACTCTTCCTGGCTACCTTGCTGTAAGCGAGTGGAAGTAGCCCACGTCCCTGAGTGTTCCGTGTGGTGCTCACCTGTATGGCTGGTGACTTGGGGCCTTCTGATAGCCCCCGCTCCTCGATTGCAGTGCTGGTCCCTTGCTCGTGACTGAGCCTCCGGGCGTCTATGGCGAGAGGACTTGAAATCCCCTGCCGGCGGGTTTCTGCTGCTGGGTATATATAAGTCCCCGCAACCTCGGACTCCTGTGTCCGGTTCTCAGAGTCTTCTGCCAGGACGAACTCCGCTTAGCTCAAGTCCCTGGTCTTCAGCTCCTGCTCCTACAGAGCTCCTCGCTGTTACTTTCCCTGTGTCTGGAACTAACTCCAGGCTCTGACTTCACTAACTCCGCCCCAGATCCAGTTTATATAGGGCAGGTTCCTCCCCTATCTGGTCTGGGACAGGAGGTGTTGCATGTTTAAGGGCTCCGAACCAGGAAACCTCCCACTTGCTCTCAGACATAATATTTCTATTACAGTGGTAACCAGACCCCTGGGGTGCCACATATCCATCTATCTATCTCATATCTATCTATCTATCAATCTCATATCTATCTATCTTCTCCACTTTTTATCTGGTCTCAGTATGACTTTCATATTACCCACGACTGTTACTTGCCACAGGTGAGTTTTAACGAGCATCACATGCTTGAAGCAAAGTTGTTTTTCCACAATTTTGGAAAAGTGCCAACAATTTTGTCCGGCCCATTTTTGGAGTTTTGTGTGAAATTATGTCCAATTTGCCTTTTTTTCCCATTTTTTTGTTCTGTTTCAATACACACAAAGGAAATAAATATTATAACAAATGTATAACAAAACATGTGTAATTGTAATAATTTTCTGGGAGAAATACTTCACTTTCTGGAACAATCTCAAGGTTGCTAAACACTTCCGGCCATGACTGTGTGTATATATGGGCCCTCAATAAACCATCCCTCTCAACGAAAAGGCCACAGCAAGGGTCAGGAATCGGTGGCCTTCCCTCTCCGAATCTTAGGGAGAGACGGTTGTGCTTCCAGCATCCACCTAGGCTGCCACCCCAGTGGAACTAATAGCAGGGTAGCCAACTGTCCAGAAATTCTTGGACAGTCCATAAAAATAGGGCACTTTTTTCCCTGTCCGTAAAAAAAATGTGATGCGTCCATAATCTTTCTGAAGCTGGAGAGACTTGTTCAGATGGAGGGAGATGTAGGGGCATCATATTGTGTATAGGGAGATGTAGGGGCATCATATTGTGTATAGGTATCATATTGTGTATCTGCATGTGTGGGGACATCATACGGTGTATATGGAGCTGTGAGCACATCATACTGTATTTAGGGAACAATGAGGGAATCATACTGTATACAAGGAGCTGTGGAAACATAATGCTGTGTAAAGGGTCTGTGGGGTCATCATCATCTAATATACAGTACAGACCAAAACTTTGGACACACCTCATTTAAAGATTTTTCTGTATTTTCATGACTATGAAAATTGTACATTCACACTGAAGGCATCAAAACTATGAATTAACACATGTGAAATTATATACTTAACAAAAAAAGTGTGAAACAACTGAAAATATGTCTTATATTCTAGGTTCTTCAAAGTAGCCACCTTTTGCTTTGATGACTGCTTTGCACACTCTTGGCATTCTCTTGATGAGCTTCAAGAGGTAGTCACCGGAAATGGTTTTCACTTCACAGGTGTGCCCTGTCAGGTTTAATAAGTGGGAGTTCTTGCCTTATAAATGGGGTTCGGATCATCAGCTGTGTTGTGCAGAAGTCTGGTGGATACACAGCTGATAGTTCTACTAAATAGACTGTTAGAATTTGTATTATGGCAAGAAAAAAGCAGCTAAGTAAAGAAAAATGAGTGGCCATCATTACTTTAAGAAATGAAGGTCAGTCAATGCAAAAAATTGGTAAAACTTTGAAAGTGTCCCCAAGTGCAGATGCAAAAACCATCAAGCGCTGCAAGAAACTGGCTCACATGAGGACTGCCCCAGGAAAGGAAGACCAAGAGTCACCTCTGCTTCTGAGGATAAGTTTATCCGAGTCACCAGCCTCAGAAATCGCAGGTTAACAGCAGCTCAGATTAGAGACCAGGTCAATGCCACACAGAGTTCTAGCAGCAGACACATCTCTTCAACAACTGTTAAGAGGAGACTTTGTGCAGCAGGCCTTCATGGTAAAATAGCTGCTAGGAAACCACTGCTAAGGACAGGCAACAAGCAGAAGAGACTTATTTGGGCTAAAGAACACAAGGAATGGACATTAGACCAGTGGAAATCTGTGCTTTGGTCTGATGAGTCTAAATTTGAGATCTTTGGTTCCAACCACCGTGTCTTTGTGCGATGCAGAAAAGGTGAACGGATGGACTCTACATGTCTGGTTCCCACCGAGAAGCATGGAGGAGGAGGTGTGATGGTGTGGGGGTGCTTTGCTGGTGACACTGTTGGGGATTTATTCAAAATTGAAGGCATACTGAACCAGCATGGCTACAACAGCATCTTGCAGCGGCATGCTATTCCATCCGGTTTGCGTTTAGTTGGACCATCATTTATTTTTCAACAGGACAATGACCCCAAACACACCTCCAGGCTGTGTAAGGGCTATTCGACCAAGAAGGAGAATGATGGGGTGCTACGCCAGATGACCTGGCCTCCACAGTCACCAGACCTGAACCCAATCGAGATGATTTGGGGTGAGCTGGACCGCAGAGTGAAGGCAAAAGGGCCAACAAGTGCTAAGCATCTCTGGGAACTCCTTCAAGATTGTTGGAAGACCATTTCCATTGACTACCTCTTGAAGCTCATCAAGAGAATGCCAAGAGTGTGCAAAGCAGTCATCAAAGCAAAAGGTGGCTACTTTGAAGAACCTAGAATATAAGACATATTTTCAGTTGTTTACACTTTTTTGTTAAGTATATAATTCCACATGTGTTAATTCATAGTTTTGATGCCTTCAGTGTGAATGTACAATTTTCATAGTCATGAAAATACAGAAAAATCTTGAAATGAGAAGGTGTGTCCAAACTTTTGGTCTGTACTGTATATAATCGTCTAATCCCGTCTGTCTGTCTGTCCTTCTGTCCAGGAAATCCTGCGTCGCTGATTGGTCCAGCCGCGGCCAATCAGCGACGCGGGATTTCAGAAAAAGATGGCGGCCGTTAGCAGCTCATCTGCCGCACGGAGGTCAGCGGCGATGCAGCCGGGAGATGACCGGCGCTAGCCGCTCATCTCCCGGCTGCTCGCAGCAGAAGTACCGCGACCGGCGGCGCTGCTGACCTCCATGCGGCTACCGTCGGGAGATCAATGGCTAGGGCCGCTGATCTCCCGACGGCAAGTGAGAAGCTAGGACCGGGGAGTGGCGCCGCCAGTCGGGATACTTCGGCTGTGAGCAGCCGGCCATCTCCCGGTTCCTCGCAGCGGAAGTACCCGCACAGGTAGCGTCGCTGCCCGGTCCTCAGTAATACGATTCGCTGATTGGTCGGAATCAGCGATATTGGCGCCGCGACCAATCAGCGATACTGGCGCCAAATTTAAACACCGCTCTGCTGATTGGTCGTGGCCGGCGGCCGCGACCAATCAGCGATTTTGGCGCCACATTTAAACACCACTCTGTTGATTGCGCCTGGTCGGCCGCATACAGATTCTAGAATACCCGATGCGTTAGAATCGGGACACCATCTAGTACTGTATATAAAGAGCTGTGGGAGCCATCACACTATATATAGAGACCTGTGAAAAGCTAATGTGTTGATCCAGAGGAAGTCAAAAAACCCCAGGAGAATGCAGGAGGTGCAGCGGAGGAAACAGCGATGTCTTAAGCAGAGCTGGAGCCGGGTATTTAAACACAGAGCAAGATGGTGACTATACCAGAGGTGTAGAGATCCAGGAGAAGTTTTCTTCAGGAAGACAAAAGTTCAGAGATCCCAGCGTGAGTGAACAACAGCCAGCGGTTCCTTTCAGCAGAAGTCCCCTTAGCAGAGGATTCAGGCAGCAATCCTTTCAGCGGATGACTAGGAGTAAACACAAAGTCAGCAAGACTCTATTCAGAGGGCTAGCACAGGTGAGTAGAAAGCTAAAAGCACACAATACTCAGGCAAGGCATGATTGCAACACATGCAGTTTAAGTAGGTCCACAGGCAGGAAACACATGACCCCAGTGAGGCAATGGAAGCCATCTTGGCTAAGGGAAAAACTACTGGCAAAGTAAAATTAAACCTGGCATCCTGACACTGCCAAAGGAGCTTAGAGACAGAATTGTGGCAAGGCACAGATCTGGCCAAGTTTACAAAAGAATTTCTGCATTAGTCAAGGGTCCTAAGAACACAGTGGCCTCCATAATCCTTAAGTGGAAAAAGTTTGGGACCACCAGAAGTCTTCCTAGACCTGGCCGTCCAGCTCAACTGAGCAATCGTGGGAGAAGAGCCTTGGTGAGAGAGGTAAAGATGAACCCCAAGATCACTGTGGCTGAGCTCCAAAGATGCAGTAGGGAGATGGGAGAAAGTTGCATAAAGTCAACTATCACTGCAGCCCTCCACAAGTCGAGCCTTTATGGCAGAGTGGCCCAACGGAAGCCTCTCCTCAGTGCAAGACATATGGAAGCCTGCACAGAGTTTGCTTAAAAACACATGAAGGACTCCCAGTCTATGAGAAATAAGATTCTTTGGTCTGATGAGACTAAGATAGAACTTTTTGGTGATAATTCTAAGGGGTATGTGTGGAGAAAACCAGGCACTGCTCATCACCTGCCCAATACAATCCCAACAGTGAAACATGGTGGTGGCAGCATCATGGGGGTGTTTTTCAGCTGCAGGGACAGGACGACTGGTTGGAATTGAAAGAAACATGAATGTGGCCAAGTACACAGATATCCTGGATGAAAACCTCTTCCAGAGTGCTCTGGACCTCAGACTTGGCCGAAGGTTCACCTTCCAACAAGACAATGACCCTAAGCACACAGTTAAAATAACAAAGGAGTGGCTTCAGAACAACTCTGTGACCATTCTAGACTGGCCCAGCCAGAGCCCTGACCTAAACCCAATTGAACATCTCTGGAGAGACCTGAAAATGGCTGTCCACCAACGTTCACCATCCAACCTGACAGAACTGGAGAGGATCTGCAAGGAAGAATGGCAGAGGAACCCCAAATCCAGGTGTGAAAAACTTGTTGCATCATTCCCAAGAAGACTCATGGATGCACTAGCTCAAAAGGGGGCTTCTACTCAATACTGGTCATTTGGTCTGACATGCACTGTGAGCTGTGAGGTCTTATATAGACAGGTGTGTGCCTTTCCAAATCAAGTCCTATCAGTTTAAATAAACACAGCTGGACTCCAATGAAAGAGTAGAACCATCTCAAGGAGGATCACAAGAAATGGACAGCATGTGACTTAAATATGAGCAAAGGGTCTGAATACTTATGACCATGTGATATTTCAGTTTTCCTTTTTTAATAAATTTGCAAAAATTTCTACATTTCTGTTTTTTTTCAGTCAAGATGGGGTGCAGAGTGGACTTTAATGAGAAAAAAAATGAACTTTTTAGAATTTACCAAATGGCTGCAATGAAACAAAGAGTGAAAGATGTAAAGGGGTCTGAATGCTTTCCGTACCCACTGTATATAGTACTCAATGTTCCAGGCAGTGGGAGGCATTACTGGGATCCAGAGCAGTCGCTCCAGTCACGTCCAGAGCCTAAGGTCTGGCATAGGAGCTGCCGGACACTTTGTGTGCTCTGAAGTACAAAGGAAGATGGACAGGGACCTGCATAGATGGAAGTTGAAGGCCAGTCCCGGGTGTACTGCAGAGGTGGACGAGAAATACAGGATGAGCTAGCAACAGGGCTGAAGAGGAGTTATGCTAAGAAGGAGGATAATGTGAATTGCTGTGCCTTATCCCATCTGTACCCACCTGATGAACTTGAACTGTCAAGTATATGTTTGACTGTTACAAAGAACTTCGTGTCCCCTAAATTGTGTGCGGCGGCTTCTGAGGACAGAAGCCTGAAGGCAGTGGAGGCCTGCGGCCTACAAGAGAGTGTGCTGCACCCCACACCCTAGAGCACACTGGGACTGGGACACCCATTGTCTGTAAAGTGCCAGAGCGAAATCAGACCGACGTTCAGTCACGACTACCGCTCTGTGCCACTTTACAAGATGAGTGATAAGGGAACTTCCCCATCAGAAGAGAAGAGGAAATAATGGTCGCTGCCCAAACTGTGACAAGAACAGGACCACAATGCAACAAGAACTGTCTCACAATGCTCTTGGAACTTTCCCATAATGCATTGCAAATTGAAACTAGAGCAAATACATTAAATCACTAGCAGACAGTGCAGTTATCAAACAATAAAAAAGAGAGAGGATTCAAATGCAAGCAACATAATGTCAGAACTGATATACACATAAAGTGACTAGATTCCCTGGATAGCTAAATTCGCTGCTGAGGCAAGAACACGGGCTGCCCAGCACTATTTAAGTGCACCCCATGAAGATAGACACTCTAATTTACAAGGCCATAACATATAGGTGCATCTCACAAAATTAGAATATCATCAAAAAGTTAATTTATTTCAGTTCTTCAATGCAAAAAGTGAACCTCATATATTATATAGAGTCATTACAAACACAGTGATCTATTTCAAGTGTTTATTTCTGTTAATGTTGATGATTATGGCTTATAGCCAATGAAAACACAAAAGTCATTAACTCAGTAAATTAAAATAATTAACAAAAAACACCTGCAAAGACTTCCTAAGCATTTAAAAAGGTCCCTTAGTCTGTTTTAGTAGGCTCCACAATCATGACAATCATGATGAAGACTGCTGGCTTGACAGATGTCCAGAGTTCCAATTTTCATTTGAAATCAAGGTCCCAGAGTCTGGAAGAAGAGTGGAGAGGCCACAATCCAAGCTGCTTGAGGTCTAGTGTGAAGTTTCCACAATCAGTGATGGTTTGGGGAGCCGTGTCATCTGCTGGTGTAGGTCCACTGTGTTTTTTCAACACAAAAGTCAGCGCAGCCGTCTACCAGGAAATTTTAGAGCACTTCATGCTTCCCTCTGCCACAGTATCAAGCTACCAGGGGGGCAAAGGGGGCGGTGGCCCCGGGCCCCTCGCTCTTAGGGGGCCCATCCAGGGCTACGCCAGTGTAACTGTATCTAGCATGCCCCTGGTGCCAGCATCGGGCCCCACTGCCCGCCACCGCCGCAAGTTTACTGATGAGAGAGGGAGCGCGGATCTCTCTCCCATTAGTCCCTTCTGTGACTGACGTCTCTGACATCATCACTTGGCGCCCAGCCCGCTGTGCTGAAGATGTGTGCGTGCTGGGTGCTCTGAGCAGCGAGGGAACCAGGAGGAGAGATGAGTACTGTTTATTTATTTTTTGCCGGGTGGGGGGCGGCATTATATTACAGACTCTGCCTATGGGAAGGGGGAGGTGCATTATACTACAGACTCTGCCTATGGGGGAGCATTATCCTAAAGACTCTGCCCACAGAGAGGGGGGGCATTATACTAAAGACTCTGCCTATGGGGAGGGGGGGCATTATACTACAGACTGTCTATGGGGAGGGGGGGAGCATTATACTAAAGCCTCTGTCTATGGGGGGGCATTCTACTACAGACTCTGCCTATGGGGGGCATTATACTACAGACTCTGTTTATGAGCAGGGGAGAGCAGTAGACTACAGACTCTGCCTATGGGGGGACATTGTACTACAGACTCTGCCTATAAGAGGGGGAGCATTATACTACAGACTCTGCCTATGGGGGGTGCATTTTACTACAGACTCTGCCTATAGGTGGGGCATTATACTACAGACGCTGCCTATGAGATGGGGGGGGCATTATATCACAGACTCTGCCTATGAGGAGGGGGGGCACATTATACTACAGACTCTGCCTATGGGGGCGCATTATACTATACGAAGGACTATGGGGAGTGCATTATACTATATTGAGGACTATCTGGTGCATTATACTATATGTACTCTATTTATACAGTGTGGGAGATAATGTGGGTTCTTTGAACAGTGTGGGGGCCATCATACAGTGTGGGAGATAATGTGGGATCTTTGTATGGTGTGGAGGCCATCATACAGTGTTGGAGCCATCAGCTTGTGGGCTACTAAGGGGTCAGTATACTGTGTGGGGGTACTATACAGTGAGGGGGAATTATATAGTGAATAGGAGAACATCATACTGGTTAGAGCGGAGCTCTACATGGGGGGAGACTCAGGACATTATTAAATCTTAGGTGGGCACTTATTGTTATAGGGGAACTCAGGTTATCGTGACTGTCGAAGGGGCACTATTACTTTCTAGGGGGCACAATGTGGGCACTGTTTTCTAGGACACTTGCACATGGCATTACTTTATTTTAGAGGTTTGTTTTACCATCTAGAGGGCACACAGTAGGTGCAGTAATAGGGACACATTTTGCAGCAGAGGCTCAGTATTGGGGTATCAGCAGGATGAGAAGTTTGTGCAGGTTGGGGATAGATGTGGTCAGTGCCCGAAATGTAAGGAGTCAAATGTGTCTTTGTTGTGATCTCTGCATACCTGAGACTCTGAGTCCTGGCTGGAGAAGTTGTCGTGTCGGTCTGGGCCAGATGGAAAAGACGGGAAAAGTGAACAATTTAATCAGAAAGAACGTCAGCTGTAAGGTACTATATATAACTGAGCTGTGATCTCTTATATGTTCTGCAGGACTGGCATCTATCAATATATGTCACCATATGGCGGTAATATCAGTGCTGGTCTTTGTATAGAGATTATTTTTAGTAACAGCGCGGTCATCTGCTGAGGTTTTCCTACATCCACTATCTGGGTTCGCCGCTATAGTTGGAATCAGGGTTACCTGGTTAGAGGCCCACTCAGAAGTTTCGGCCCCCTGAACCAAAACCTTAGCTACGCCAAGCTTTTTGGAGATGGAAATTTCATTTTCCAGCAGGACTTGGCCCCTGTCCACACTGACAAAAGTACTAATACCTGGTTTAAAACAACAGTATCACTGTGCTTGATTGGCAGCAAACTCACCTGACCTTAACCCCATAAAGAATCTATGGGGTATTGTCAAGAGGAAAATGAGAGACACCAGACCCAACAATGCAGACGAGCTGAAGGCTTCTATCAAAGCCACCTGGGCTTCCATAACCCCTCAGCAGTGCCACAGGCTGATCCCTCCATGCCACATTGCCGCATTGATGCAGTAATTGATGTAAAAGGATCCCCGACCAAGTATTGAGGGCATTTATTGAACATACATTTCAGTAGGATAACATTTTGGATTTTGAAAACATTTTTCAAGCTGTTGTTATAAGGTATTCTAATTAATTGAAATAATGACTTTTGAGTTTTCATTGGCTGTAAGCCATAATCATCAACATTAACAGAAATAAACACGTGAAATAGATCACTCTGTGTGTAATGGCTCTATATAATATATGAGTTTCACGTTTTGTATTGAAGAACTGAAATAAATTAACTTTTATGGTGATATTCTAATTTTGTGAGATGCACCTGTAGATGGGCTTGGCTGCACCCTGAATAAAAATAGCATGTAAAAAATATATATGATATATATGAGGTATTGGTCGATATTTTGGCCAAAATATACAAGCTCGCAACCTGCTCAAGGGTCCTCATACTTGCGAGTCCCTACACTAACATTAAAAGCAAAGTCACAAAAACAAGGAATTAAAGTTCCCACCAAAATTCAAGAATTAACACAGCAAATACAGCAACAATAATTACAAGGATGCAGCAAACCCATATAATGAAGAAGTCAGCAACACAGGTGCAAAATATTGATGAGACAACCACTCACAACCTACCAATTCATGGAGGGGGTGATAGCTTAGTATTAAAACTGCACACAAATAAGCCTTGTATAGGGCACTGGTCACACATAGGTAGTGCACAATGTCTGGCTTACAGCCTATTAGTGAAGCCCAAACTATTAGATTAGGCGGGCTGCCCAGCACTTTTTAAGTACACCCCATGAAGACAGACACCCTAGTTTACAAGGCCAACATTGATGGGTCTGGCTGCACCCTGAATAAAAATAACGTGCAAAAAATATATATGACATATATGAGGTATTAGTAAATATTTTGGCCAAAATACACAAGCTCGCAACCCGCGTCAAGGGTCCTCATACTTGCGAGTCCCTACACTAACATTAAAGCAAAGACAAATTTAAATTCCCACCAAAATTCAAGAATTAACACAGGAAAAAAGGGCAACAGTGTTTACCTGCCTAGGTCTCAGTACTAATCATACCATATAATAACGATGACAGCAACACAGGTGCAAAATACTGATGTGACAACCACTCACATATTACCAATTAATGGAGGGGGGTGATTACATAGTATTAAAACTGCACACAAAATTATATGGGATTGCTACATCCTAATAGTGCATTAGTTCTGAGATCTGGGCAGGTAAATGCTATATTAATAATTGATTTTTTGGGGAAAGTTAAATTCTCTTTTGTTGGCTTTACTTTTAATCTAACTGAAATACACATAAGCTTTTTTCCTAAACATTAGGATCTGTTTAGAGCCATCAGCTCAAAAAGGCTTCCTTTGACAGACTTGGCATAAGCAGGTCAATAGGAACCCTGATCTTTACCATTACACCCCTTTACAGGAATGGAGATTTACCACATGCTCAGGGTTGCATCTACAGAGTAGCTGCTGGCCAGAGGAGCGAGCTTGAGGCTATAACTCTAACTAAGCTTTTTTATTACTAAATGATGGGTTCTGTCTAAGGCCATTGGCTCAAAAAGACTTCCTCGGACAGACTTGGCGCAAGCTACTCCATTCTGCAGATCCCAAGGGAACCCTGGCCTTTACCATTACACCCCTGTACAGGGATAGATACTTACCATAGGCCCAGGGTTGCATCTACAGAGTAGCTGCTGGCCGGAGGAGCGAGCTTGAGGCTATAGTGGTTGATTCAACTCTAACTAAAGCTTTTTTTTCCTAAATACTGGGATCTGTTTAAGGCTGTTGGCTCAAACAGACTTCCTCGGACAGACTTGGCGCAAGCTACTCCATTCTGCAGATCCCAAGGGAACCCTGGTTTTTACCATTACACCCCTGTACAGGGATAGATACTTACCATAGGCCCAGGGTTGCATCTACAGAGTAGCTGCTGGCCGGAGGAGTGCGCTTGAGGCTTGAGTAGTTGAGTCAATCCTAACTAAAGAAAAACCTATCTAATGACACTTTCTTGTTAGGACCTGTCTGAGGCCTATGGCTCAAAAAAGCTTCTTTGGAAAGACTTGGCAAAAGCCAGTCTATCCTACAGGTTCCAAAGGAACTCTGGCCTTCACTCTTACAGCCCTGTACAGTGATAAAGACTTATTACAGGGCCTTGATTGCATCTACATAGTAGATGCTGACTGGAGGGGCAAACTTAAAGTTAGAATGGTTCAGCCAACCCTAACTATTGCTACTTTCTTAAATGTTAGGATATTTCTGAGGCCATTGGCTCAAACAGGCTTCCTTGGACAGACTTGGCACAAAACACACCATTTCTGATGTTTCCAAATGAACCCTGGGCTTCACCCTTGAACCTCTATACAGGGACCGTTTCATAGTTTTAAGGTTGAAAGACACAAGTCTGTCAAGTTCAACCTAAAAGCTAATGTGTTGATCCAGAGGAAGGCAAAAACCCCATGAGGCAGATGCTAATTGCCCCATATTAGGGGAAAAATTCCTTCCCGACTCCACATATGGCAATCAGACTAGTTCCCTGGATCAACGTCCCATAACAAAATCTAGTACGGATAACCTGCAATTTTATATTATTTAAGAAAGGCACACACATGCCCTCCTTGAATTTTTTTTAGAAAATTAAGTATTTCAATTTCATGTGGTAGAGAGTTTCATAACCTCATTGCTCACACAATAAAAATTTGCCAACTAACTTCCTTTAGACAAAGTGAATTAGGATCTTTATGCTAGAGTAATTGAATTAACTCTAACTGAAATAGATTAATGCTTTTTTCCTAAATGTTGAAATTTGTTTAAATCCATCAGCTCAAAAAGGCTTTCTCGGACAGACTTGGCGCAAGCTACTCCATTCTGCAGATCCCAAGGGAACCCTGGCCTTTACCATTACACCCCTGTACAGGGATAGATGCTTACCATAGGCCCAGGGCTGCATCTACAGAGTAGCTGCTGGCCGGAGGAGCGAGCTTGAGGCTATAGTGGTTGACTCAACTCTAACTAAAGCTTTTTTTTCCTAAATACTGGGATCTGTTTAAGGCTGTTGGCTCAAACAGACTTCCTCGGACAGACTTGGCGCAAGCTACTCCATTCTACAGATCCCAAGGGAACCCTGGTTTTTACCATTACACCTCTGTACAGGGATAGATACTTACCATAGGCCCAGAGTTGCATCTACAGAGTAGCTGCTGGCCGGAGGAGTGCGCTTGAGGCTTGAGTAGTTGAATCAATCCTAACTAAAGAAAAACCTATCTAATGCCACTTTCTTGTTAGGACCTGTCTGAGGCCTATGGCTCAAAAAAGCTTCTTTGGAAAGACTTGGCAAAAGCCAGTCTATCCTACAGGTTCCAAAGGAACTCTGGCCTTCACTCTTACAGCCCTGTACAGCGATAAAGACTTATTACAGGGCCTTGATTGCATCTACATAGTAGATGCTGACTGGAGGGGCAAACTTAAGGCTAGAATGGTTCAGCCAACCCTAACTATTGCTACTTTCTTAAATGTTAGGATATTTCTGAGGCCGTTGGCTCAAACAGGCTTCCTTGGACAGACTGGGCGCAAAACACACCATTTCTGATGTTTCCAAATGAACCCTGGGCTTCACCCTTGAACCTCTATACAGGGACCGTTTCATAGTTTTAAGGTTGAAAGACACAAGTCCATCAAGTTCAACCTAAAAGCTAATGTGTTGATCCAGAGGAAGGCAAAAACCCCATGAGGCAGATGCTAATTGCCCCATATTAGGGGAAAAATTCCTTCCCGACTCCACATATGGCAATCAGACTAGTTCCCTGGATCAACGTCCCATAACAAAATCTAGTACGGATAACCTGCAATTTTATATTATTCAAGAAAGGCACACACATGCCCTCCTTGAATTTTTTTTAGAAAATTAAGTATTTCAATTTCATGTGGTAGAGAGTTTCATAACCTCATTGCTCACACAATAAAAATTTGCCAACTAACTTCCTTTAGACAAAGTGAATTAGGATCTTTATGCTAGAGTAATTGAATTAACTCTAACTGAAATAGATTAATGCTTTTTTCCTAAATGTTGAAATTTGTTTAAATCCATCAGCTCAAAAAGGCTTTCTCGGACAGACTTGGCGCAAGCTACTCCATTCTGCAGATCCCAAGGGAACCCTGGCCTTTACCATTACACCCCTGTACAGGGATAGATACTTACCATAGGCCCAGGGTTGCATCTACAGAGTAGCTGCTGGCCGGAGGAGCGAGCTTGAGGCTATAGTGGTTGATTCAACTCTAACTAAAGCTTTTTTTTCCTAAATACTGGGATCTGTTTAAGGCTGTTGGCTCAAACAGACTTCCTCGGACAGACTTGGCGCAAGCTACTCCATTTTGCAGATCCCAAGGGAACCCTGGTTTTTACCATTACACCCCTGTACAGGGATAGATACTTACCATAGGCCCAGTGTTGCATCTACAGAGTAGCTGCTGGCCGGAGGAGTGCGCTTGAGGCTTGAGTAGTTGAGTCAATCCTAACTAAAGAAAAACCTATCTAATGACACTTTCTTGTTAGGACCTGTCTGAGGCCTATGGCTCAAAAAAGCTTCTTTGGAAAAACTTGGCAAAAGCCAGTCTATCCTACAGGTTCCAAAGGAACTCTGACCTTCACTCTTACATCCCTGTACAGTGATAAAGACTTATTACAGGGCCTTGATTGCATCTACATAGTAGATGCTGACTGGAGGGGCAAACTTAAGGTTAGAATGGTTCAGCCAACCCTAACTATTGCTACTTTCTTAAATGTTAGGATATTTCTGAGGCCGTTGGCTCAAACAGGCTTCCTTGGACAGACTTGGTGCAAAACACACCATTTCTGATGTTTCCAAATGAACCCTGGGCTTCACCCTTGAACCTCTATACAGGGACCGTTTCATAGTTTTAAGGTTGAAAGACACAAGTCCATCAAGTTCAACCTAAAAGCTAATGTGTTGATCCAGAGGAAGGCAAAAACCCCATGAGGCAGATGCTAATTGCCCCATATTAGGGGAAAAATTCCTTCCCGACTCCACATATGGCAATCAGACTAGTTCCCTGGATCAACGTCCCATAACAAAATCTAGTACGGATAACCTGCAATTTTATATTATTCAAGAAAGGCACACACATGCCCTCCTTGAATTTTTTTTAGAAAATTAAGTATTTCAATTTCATGTGGTAGAGAGTTTCATAACCTCATTGCTCACACAATAAAAATTTGCCAACTAACTTCCTTTAGACAAAGTGAATTAGGATCTTTATGCTAGAGTAATTGAATTAACTCTAACTGAAATAGATTAATGCTTTTTTCCTAAATGTTAAAATTTGTTTAAATCCATCAGCTCAAAAAGGCTTTCTCGGACAGACTTGGCGCAAGCTACTCCATTCTGCAGATCCCAAGGGAACCCTGGCCTTTACCATTACACCCCTGTACAGGGATAGATACTTACCATAGGCCCAGGGCTGCATCTACAGAGTAGCTGCTGGCCGGAGGAGCGAGCTTGAGGCTATAGTGGTTGATTCAACTCTAACTAAAGCTTTTTTTTCCTAAATACTGGGATCTGTTTAAGGCTGTTGGCTCAAACAGACTTCCTCAGACAGACTTGGCGCAAGCTACTCCATTCTGCAGATCCCAAGGGAACCCTGGTTTTTACCATTACACACCTGTACAGGGATAGATACTTACCATAGGCCCAGGGTTGCATCTACAGAGTAGCTGCTGCCCGGAGGAGTGCGCTTGAGGCTTGAGCAGTTGAATCAATCCTAACTAAAGAAAAACCTATCTAATGACACTTTCTTGTTAGGACCTGTCTGAGGCCTATGGCTCAAAAAAGCTTCTTTGGAAAGACTTGGCAAAAGCCAGTCTATCCTACAGGTTCCATAGGAACTCTGGCCTTCACTCTTACAGCCCTGTACAGTGATAAAGACTTATTACAGGGCCTTGATTGCATCTACATAGTAGATGCTGACTGGAGGGGCAAACTTAAAGTTAGAATGGTTCAGCCAACCCTAACTATTGCTACTTTCTTAAATGTTAGGATATTTCTGAGGCCATTGGCTCAAACAGGCTTCCTTGGACAGACTTGGCGCAAAACACACCATTTCTGATGTTTCCAAATGAACCCTGGGCTTCACCCTTGAACCTCTATACAGGGACCGTTTCATAGTTTTAAGGTTGAAAGACACAAGTCTGTCAAGTTCAACCTAAAAGCTAATGTGTTGATCCAGAGGAAGGCAAAAACCCCATGAGGCAGATGCTAATTGCCCCATATTAGGGGAAAAATTCCTTCCCGACTCCACATATGGCAATCAGACTAGTTCCCTGGATCAACGTCCCATAACAAAATCTAGTACGGATAACCTGCAATTTTATATTATTTAAGAAAGGCACACACATGCCCTCCTTGAATTTTTTTTAGAAAATTAAGTATTTCAATTTCATGTGGTAGAGAGTTTCATAACCTCATTGCTCACACAATAAAAATTTGCCAACTAACTTCCTTTAGACAAAGTGAATTAGGATCTTTATGCTAGAGTAATTGAATTAACTCTAACTGAAATAGATTAATGCTTTTTTCCTAAATGTTGAAATTTGTTTAAATCCATCAGATCAAAAAGGCTTTCTCGGACAGACTTGGCGCAAGCTACTCCATTCTGCAGATCCCAAGGGAACCCTGGCCTTTACCATTACACCCCTGTACAGGGATAGATACTTACCATAGGCCCAGGGCTGCATCTACAGAGTAGCTGCTGGCCGGAGGAGCGAGCTTGAGGCTATAGTGGTTGATTGAACTCTAACTAAAGCTTTTTTTTCCTAAATACTGGGATCTGTTTAAGGCTGTTGGCTCAAACAGACTTCCTCGGACAGACTTGGCGCAAGCTACTCCATTCTGCAGATCCCAAGGGAACCCTGGTTTTTACCATTACACCCCTGTACAGGGATAGATACTTACCATAGGCCCAGGGTTGCATCTACAGAGTAGCTGCTGGCCGGAGGAGTGCGCTTGAGGCTTGAGTAGTTGAATCAATCCTAACTAAAGAAAAACCTATCTAATGCCACTTTCTTGTTAGGACCTGTCTGAGGCCTATGGCTCAAAAAAGCTTCTTTGGAAAGACTTGGCAAAAGCCAGTCTATCCTACAGGTTCCAAAGGAACTCTGGCCTTCACTCTTACAGCCCTGTACAGCGATAAAGACTTATTACAGGGCCTTGATTGCATCTACATAGTAGATGCTGACTGGAGGGCAAACTTAAGGCTAGAATGGTTCAGCCAACCCTAACTATTGCTACTTTCTTAAATGTTAAGATATTTCTGAGGCCGTTGGCTCAAACAGGCTTCCTTGGACAGACTGGGCGCAAAACACACCATTTCTGATGTTTCCAAATGAACCCTGGGCTTCACCCTTGAACCTCTATACAGGGACCGTTTCATAGTTTTAAGGTTGAAAGACACAAGTCCATCAAGTTCAACCTAAAAGCTAATGTGTTGATCCAGAGGAAGGCAAAAACCCCATGAGGCAGATGCTAATTGCCCCATATTAGGGGAAAAATTCCTTCCCGACTCCACATATGGCAATCAGACTAGTTCCCTGGATCAACGTCCCATAACAAAATCTAGTACGGATAACCTGCAATTTTATATTATTCAAGAAAGGCACACACATGCCCTCCTTGAATTTTTTTTAGAAAATTAAGTATTTCAATTTCATGTGGTAGAGAGTTTCATAACCTCATTGCTCACACAATAAAAATTTGCCAACTAACTTCCTTTAGACAAAGTGAATTAGGATCTTTATGCTAGAGTAATTGAATTAACTCTAACTGAAATAGATTAATGCTTTTTTCCTAAATGTTGAAATTTGTTTAAATCCATCAGCTCAAAAAGGCTTTCTCGGACAGACTTGGCGCAAGCTACTCCATTCTGCAGATCCCAAGGGAACCCTGGCCTTTACCATTACACCCCTGTACAGGGATAGATACTTACCATAGGCCCAGGGTTGCATCTACAGAGTAGCTGCTGGCCGGAGGAGCGAGCTTGAGGCTATAGTGGTTGATTCAACTCTAACTAAAGCTTTTTTTTCCTAAATACTGGGATCTGTTTAAGGCTGTTGGCTCAAACAGACTTCCTCGGACAGACTTGGCGCAAGCTACTCTATTTTGCAGATCCCAAGGGAACCCTGGTTTTTACCATTACACCCCTGTACAGGGATAGATACTTACCATAGGCCCAGTGTTGCATCTACAGAGTAGCTGCTGGCCGGAGGAGTGCGCTTGAGGCTTGAGTAGTTGAGTCAATCCTAACTAAAGAAAAACCTATCTAATGACACTTTCTTGTTAGGACCTGTCTGAGGCCTATGGCTCAAAAAAGCTTCTTTGGAAAGACTTGGCAAAAGCCAGTCTATCCTACAGGTTCCATAGGAAATCTGGCCTTCACTCTTACAGCCCTGTACAGTGATAAAGACTTATTACAGGGCCTTGATTGCATCTACATAGTAGATGCTGACTGGAGGGGCAAACTTAAAGTTAGAATGGTTCAGCCAACCCTAACTATTGCTACTTTCTTAAATGTTAAGATATTTCTGAGGCCGTTGGCTCAAACAGGCTTCCTTGGACAGACTGGGCGCAAAACACACCATTTCTGATGTTTCCAAATGAACCCTGGGCTTCACCCTTGAACCTCTATACAGGGACCGTTTCATAGTTTTAAGGTTGAAAGACACAAGTCCATCAAGTTCAACCTAAAAGCTAATGTGTTGATCCAGAGGAAGGCAAAAACCCCATGAGGCAGATGCTAATTGCCCCATATTAGGGGAAAAATTCCTTCCCGACTCCACATATGGCAATCAGACTAGTTCCCTGGATCAACGTCCCATAACAAAATCTAGTACGGATAACCTGCAATTTTATATTATTCAAGAAAGGCACACACATGCCCTCCTTGAATTTTTTTTAGAAAATTAAGTATTTCAATTTCATGTGGTAGAGAGTTTCATAACCTCATTGCTCACACAATAAAAATTTGCCAACTAACTTCCTTTAGACAAAGTGAATTAGGATCTTTATGCTAGAGTAATTGAATTAACTCTAACTGAAATAGATTAATGCTTTTTTCCTAAATATTGAAATTTGTTTAAATCCATCAGCTCAAAAATGCTTTCTCGGACAGACTTGGCGCAAGCTACTCCATTCTGCAGATCCCAAGGGAACCCTGGCCTTTACCATTACACCCCTGTACAGGGATAGATACTTACCATAGGCCCAGGGCTGCATCTACAGAGTAGCTGCTGGCCGGAGGAGCGAGCTTGAGGCTATAGTGGTTGATTCAACTCTAACTAAAGCTTTTTTTTCCTAAATACTGGGATCTGTTTAAGGCTGTTGGCTCAAACAGACTTCCTCGGACAGACTTGGCGCAAGCTACTCCATTCTGCAGATCCCAAGGGAACCCTGTTTTTTACCATTACACCCCTGTACAGGGATAGATACTTACCATAGGCCCAGGGTTGCATCTACAGAGTAGCTGCTGGCCGGAGGAGTGCGCTTGAGGCTTGAGTAGTTGAATCAATCCTAACTAAAGAAAAACCTATCTAATGCCACTTTCTTGTTAGGACCTGTCTGAGGCCTATGGCTCAAAAAAGCTTCTTTGGAAAGACTTGGCAAAAGCCAGTCTATCCTACAGGTTCCAAAGGAACTCTGGCCTTCACTCTTACAGCCCTGTACAGCGATAAAGACTTATTACAGGGCCTTGATTGCATCTACATAGTAGATGCTGACTGGAGGGGCAAACTTAAGGCTAGAATGGTTCAGCCAACCCTAACTATTGCTACTTTCTTAAATGTTAGGATATTTCTGAGGCCGTTGGCTCAAACAGGCTTCCTTGGACAGACTGGGCGCAAAACACACCATTTCTGATGTTTCCAAATGAACTCTGGGCTTCACCCTTGAACCTCTATACAGGGACCGTTTCATAGTTTTAAGGTTGAAAGACACAAGTCCATCAAGTTCAACCTAAAAGCTAATGTGTTGATCCAGAGGAAGGCAAAAACCCCATGAGGCAGATGCTAATTGCCCCATATTAGGGGAAAAATTCCTTCCCGACTCCACATATGGCAATCAGACTAGTTCCCTGGATCAACGTCCCATAACAAAATCTAGTACGGATAACCTGCAATTTTATATTATTCAAGAAAGGCACACACATGCCCTCCTTGAATTTTTTTTAGAAAATTAAGTATTTCAATTTCATGTGGTAGAGAGTTTCATAACCTCATTGCTCACACAATAAAAATTTGCCAACTAACTTCCTTTAGACAAAGTGAATTAGGATCTTTATGCTAGAGTAATTGAATTAACTCTAACTGAAATAGATTAATGCTTTTTTCCTAAATGTTGAAATTTGTTTAAATCCATCAGCTCAAAAATGCTTTCTCGGACAGACTTGGCGCAAGCTACTCCATTCTGCAGATCCCAAGGGAACCCTGGCCTTTACCATTACACCCCTGTACAGGGATAGATACTTACCATAGGCCCAGGGCTGCATCTACAGAGTAGCTGCTGGCCGGAGGAGCGAGCTTGAGGCTATAGTGGTTGATTCAACTCTAACTAAAGCTTTTTTTCCCTAAATACTGGGATCTGTTTAAGGCTGTTGGCTCAAACAGACTTCCTCGGACAGACTTGGCGCAAGCTACTCCATTCTGCAGATCCCAAGGGAACCCTGTTTTTTACCATTACACCCCTGTACAGGGATAGATACTTACCATAGGCCCAGGGTTGCATCTACAGAGTAGCTGCTGGCCGGAGGAGTGCGCTTGAGGCTTGAGTAGTTGAATCAATCCTAACTAAAGAAAAACCTATCTAATGCCACTTTCTTGTTAGGACCTGTCTGAGACCTATGGCTCAAAAAAGCTTCTTTGGAAAGACTTGGCAAAAGCCAGTCTATCCTACAGGTTCCAAAGGAACTCTGGCCTTCACTCTTTCAGCTCTGTACAGCGATAAAGACTTATTGCAGGGCCTTGATTGCATCTACATAGTAGATACTGACTGGAGGGGCAAACTTAAGGCTAGAATGGTTCAGCCAACCCTAACTATTGCTACTTTCTTAAATGTTAGGATATTTCTGAGGCCGTTGGCTCAAACAGGCTTCCTTGGACAGACTGGGCGCAAAACACACCATTTCTGATGTTTCCAAATGAACCCTGGGCTTCACCCTTGAACCTCAATACATGGACAGTTTCATAGTTTTAAGGTTGAAAGACACAAGTCCATCAAGTTCAACCTAAAAGCTAATGTGTTGATCCAGAGGAAGGCAAAAACCCCATGAGGCAGATGCTAATTGCCCCATATTAGAGGAAAAATTCCTTCCCGACTCCACATATGGCAATCAGACTAGTTCCCTGGATCAACGTCCCATAACAAAATCTAGTACGGTTAACCTGCAATTTTATATTATTCAAGAAAGGCACACATATGCCCTCCTTGAATTTTTTTTAGAAAATTAAGTATTTCAAGTTCATGTGGTAGAGAGTTCCATAACCTCATTGCTCACACAATAAAAATTTGCCAACTAACTTCCTTTAGACAAAGTGAATTAGGATCTTTATGCTAGAGTAATTGAATTAACTCTAACTGAAATAGATTAATGCTTTTTTTCCTAAATGTTGAAATTTGTTTAAATCCATCAGCTCAAAAAGGCTTTCTCGGACAGACTTGGCGCAAGCTACTCCATTCTGCAGATCCCAAGGGAACCCTGGCCTTTACCATTACACGCCTGTACATGGATAGATACTTACCATAGGCCCAGGGCTGCATCTACAGAGTAGCTGCTGGCCGGAGGAGCGAGCTTGAGGCTATAGTGGTTGATTCAACTCTAACTGAAGCTTTTTTTTTTCCTAAATACTGGGATCTGTTTAAGGCTGTTGGCTCAAACAGACTTCCTCGGACAGACTTGGCGCAAGCTACTCCATTCTGCAGATCCCAAGGGAACCCAGGTTTTTACCATTACACCCCTGTACAGGGATAGATACTTACCATAGGCCCAGGGTTGCATCTACAGAGTAGCTGCTGGCCGGAGTAGTGCGCTTGAGGCTTGAGTAGTTGAATCAATCCTAACTAAAGAAAAACCTATCTAATGCCACTTTCTTGTTAGGACCTGTCTGAGGCCTATGGCTCAAAAAAGCTTCTTTGGAAAGACTTGGCAAAAGCCAGTCTATCCTACAGGTTCCAAAGGAACTCTGGCCTTCACTCTTACAGCCCTGTACAGCGATAAAGACTTATTACATGGCCTTGATTGCATCTACATAGTAGATGCTGACTGGAGGGGCAAACTTAAGGTAGAATGGTTCAGCCACCCTAACTATTGCTACTTTCTGAAATGTTAGGATATTTCTGAGGCCGTTGGCTCAAACAGGCTTCCTTGGACAGTCTGGGCGCAAAACACACCATTTCTGATGGTTCCAAATGAACCCTGGGCTTCACCCTTGAACCTCAATACAGGGACAGTTTCATAGTTTTAAGGTTGAAAGACACAAGTCCATCAAGTTCAACCTAAAAGCTAATGTGTTGATCCAGAGGAAGGCAAAAACCCCATGAGGCAGATGCTAATTGCCCCATTTTAGGGGAAAAATTCCTTCCCGACTCCACATATGGCAATCAGACTAGTTCCCTGGATCAACGTCCCATAATAAAATCTATTACCACTAACCTGAAATGTTATATTATTCAAGGAACATTTTTCATCAAGCAGTTTTCACCGGAAATGTGTTGCACAACTGTTTGAATCTCAGTAAATTCCAGCGCAACTTACATTTGAATACTCTGACCTTTTTACACCCACTCTTTTAACTTCTTAAATAGTGAACAGAGCTTATCTGGACCGCTTGTGGCTTAGCTTTACCTGAAAACTTATTACAAATTAGGCTGGAAAAGTGGTGTAAATTAGGACTGAAATTGACTCCATCTTTTGACTGGAGTACATTTCTTGAGGTCTAGTACGTCAGCTTTAAGGGGATATTTCAATAAATGAATGACCCTGGCTGCAGGTATAAAGAATCGAACTGTGCTGTCCTGACCCATTCCTGGGATTGTGTATGGCACTGACATCACCTCAATACTGCCGCAGCCAACAAATGTAATCAGACGGACTGCCCAGCTGAGCGCACTGAGCTGCTGCAGCTCTGAGATGGTGGAACCTCTTTTTTTTAATTAAATGACCTGCAGCTAGGGACATTCATTTATTGAAAGGGAACAACCCCTTTAAGGATGAGTCAAGTTCATTAGGAGGTTTAGTCTTTTTAATGAATTTGGTGCACGTTCCTCCAATAGGCGCTTCATGAATGCTGGTATAGAAATCCACCAGCCTTGATGAATCGGCCACCATAGGTTTACATGGCATGAGCATATACAGAACAGTTGTGTAGTATACGTTACCAGGCCCTCATGATGCTCTTGGTCCTGGATGGCCTTCCACAGTCTGCTTTCTTGCTTCATCATCTTGAAGGGCTCCACTTTCTTTTCTTCTGGCTGGCATGGTGCGGCTCTATCATCCTGCTCCTTTAACACGAAGGGACGAATGACTGTAAAGCTGCCAGGAGCGTTTTTTTATCCCCTTAGATCATTGTGACACCACAAAGTGATGACATAGACAAGTGGGTGAGGCGCCTTTATTCAGTCATCGGGTGTGGTCAGAAGAAATTAGCATATTCCGTGATGTTACTACAATGAGAACAGACATGAACATTCTATTCGGAACCCGACCGCCATTATCAGCGGAACCTTCACTGCTGTCAGATTGGCACTAAAAACAAAAAGAGACAGCGGTGAACCTGGACAGTAACAATCTACAGGGACAGTGACTGCTAAGCGGACTTCATGTCAGATGTTATGCAGTTTTGTCAGAAAAAAAAACAATAAAATATATAAAAGACAGGCTCCAATAAACCTTAAACACTGGGCTGTAGTCACAGATTCTCCTTCCACCTGCAGCACATTGCTCCCCTGCCTTACCCTCCCCGTCCTGCAGCATATTTCTCACCACTTAATTCTTCCACTCCTGCAGCACATCGCTCCCCTGTCTAAACCTCCCCCTCTTGCGGCACATTGCTCCCATCTAATCCTCCCCTCCTTGCAGCACATTGTGCCCTTTCTAAATCTCCCGCTTCCTGCACCACATCGCCCACTGCCAAATTCCCTCTTGCACCACATCGGTAACTGCCAAATCCTCCACCTCCTGCAGCATATCGCTCCCTGCCTAATCCTCCCTCTCCTGCGGCACATCGCTCACCTGCCTAATCCTCCCCCTCCTGCAGCACATCGCTCACTGCCTAATCCTCCACCTCCTGCAGCTCATCTCTCTCCTGCCTAAGCCTTCTCCTCATGGAGCACATCGCTCTCCTGTCTAATCCCCTCCAGCAACATTTCGCTGTCTGCCTATACAGCCACTGACTGCAGTATATCACTCCTCTCAGCACCGTGCTGCAGTACATCGCTCCACTCATCTATATACTGGTTATTTCTGCAGCACATCTCTAACTGCTTAATCCTCCTCCTGCATCACATTGCTACCCTGCCTAATTCTCCCTCTCCTGTAGCACATCGCTTCCTGCCTAATCCCCTCTCTCCTGCATTTCATCAGTCCCCTGCCTAATCCTCCTTTTCTTGCAGCACATCGCTCCCCTGCCTAAGCCTCCCCCTCCTGCAGCACATTGCACCCCTGCCTAATCCCCTCCCCTTCCTGCAGCACATCGCACCCCTGCCTAATCCCCTCACCTTTCTGCAGCACATTGCACCCCTGCCTAATCCCCTCCCCTTCCTGCAGCACATCGCACCCCTGCCTAATCCCATCCCTTTCCTGCAGCACACCACTCCCCTGGCTAATCTTCCCCCTCCTGCAGCACATCGCTCCCCTGACCCCCTCTTACGTGACATCTTTTCTATCAGTTACATTTGTGAAGTAACTGCTGTCTCCTGTGAGCAGTGGAGAGCGAAGCTGAGAGCCAGGAGGCTCTGCCCCTCTGCCCCTTCTTGCCACATCATCATCCATCTACATCAGGGCTGTCAAACTCAAATATATAGAGGGCCAAAAGGAAGAGTTTAACTCAGAAAAATAAGTCAACACTTTATCAGATGTTTCTGTGAAAACTTGAGTACAACAAATAAGATTTTGTTAATTTCCCTCAGTTATAAAAAAAATAGTTATGAGAAAAGTGTGACAAAAAGGAGTCATAAAATGCACCAAAATGAAATATCACAATTTATGGCTCAAATTGAGGTGAAGCAAGGAAGAGGTTGAGCTTAGCTAATGAGATGCATCAAACATACAGGTGCTTCTCACAAAATTAGAATATCATCAAAAAGTTTATTTATTTCAGTTCTTCAATCCAAAAAGTGAAACTCATATATTATACAGAGTCATTACAGAGTGATCTATTTCAAGTGTTTATTTCTGTTAATGTTGATAATGATGGCTTACAGCCAATGAAAACACAAAAGTCATTATCTCAGTAAATTAGAATAATTAACAAAAAACACCTGCAAAGGCTTCTTACGCATTTAAAAAGGTCCCTTTGTCTGTTTCAGTAGGCTCCACAATCATGGGGAAGACTGCTGACTTGACAGATGTCCAGAAGGCAGTCATTGACACACTCCACAAGGAGTGTAAACCACAAAAGGTCATTGCTAAAGAAGCTGGCTGTTAACAGAGTGCTGTATCCAAGCATATTTATGGAAAGTTGAGTGGAAAGAAAAAGTGTGGTAGGAAGAGGTGCACAAGCAACCGGGATAACCGCAGCCTTGAAAAGATTGTTAAGGAAAGGCCATTCAAACATTTGGGGAAGATTCACAAGGAGTGGACTGCTGCTGGAGTCAGTGCTTCAAGAGCCACCACACACAGACGTATCCAAGACATGGGCTACAAGTGTCACATTCCTTGTGTCGAGCCACTCATGACCAATAGACAACGCCAGAAGCATCTTACCTGGGCCAAGGAGAAAAACACCTGGACTGTTGCTCAGTGGTCCAAGGTGTTGTTTTCCGATGAAAGTAAATTTTGCATTTAATTTGGAAATCAAGGTCCCAGAGTCTGGAGGAAGAGTGGAGAGGCCACAATCCAAGCTGCTGGAGGTCTCGTGTGAAGTTTCCACAATCGGTGATGGTTTGGGGAGCCATGTCATCTGCTGGTGTAGGTCCACTGTGTTTTATCAAGACCAAAGTCAGCGCACCCGTCTACCAGGACATTGTAGAGCACTTCATGCTTCCCTCTGCCGACAAGCTTTTTGGAGATGGAAATGTCATTTTCCAGCAGGACTTGGCCCCTGTCCACACGGCCAAAAGTACCAATACCTGGTTTACACAACAGTATCACTGTGCTTGATTGGCAGCAAACTCACCTGACCTTAACCCCATAGAGAATCTATTATAGAGAATCTATGGGGTATTGTCAAGAGAAAGATGAGAGACACCAGACCCAACAATGCAGACGAGCTGAAGGCTTCTATCAAAGCCACCTGGGCTTCCATAACCCCTCAGCAGTGCCACAGGCTGATCGCCTCCATGCCACATTGCCGCATTGATGCAGTAATTGATGCAAAAGGAGCCTGGCCAAGTATTGAGGGCATTTACTGAACATACATTTCAGTAGGACATTTCAGATTTTAAAAACATTTTTCAAGCTGGTGTTATAAAGTATTCTAATTTACTGAGATAATAGCATTAACAGAAATAAACACTTGAAATAGATCACTCTGTCTGTAATGACTCTATATAATATGAGTTTTACTATTTGTATTGAAGAACTGAAATAAATGAACTTTTTGATGATATTCTAATTTTGTGAGAAGCACCTGTAGTATGCTATGTGCCCAATTTTAACAAATATACTGCAATTTTTCCTGAATGTGTTCAGAAATGTACAGATGTGTAAGCAGACAAATGCAGAGACTTAGGCTATGTGCCCACGATGCACAAAAGCTCCGGATTTTTCCTGAGCGTTTCTGCATCTCGCTGGCAGAAAAAACGCATGCGGATTGTACATGCGGATTGTACATGCGGATTGTACATGCGGATTGTACACGCGGATTGTACACGCGGATTGTACACGCGGATTGTACATGCGGATTGTATATGCGGATTGTACACGCGGATTGTATATGCGGATTGTACATGCGGATTGTACATGCGGATTGTACATGCGGATTGTACATGCGGATTGTACACGCGGATTGTACACGCGGATTGTACACGCGGATTGTACACGCGGATTGTACATGCGGATTGTATATGCGGATTGTACACGCGGATTGTATATGCGGATTGTACATGCGGATTGTACATGCGGATTGTACATGCGGATTGTATATGCGGATTGTACACGCGGATTGTACATGCGGATTGTACACGCGGATTGTACACGCGGATTGTACACGCGGATTGTACATGCGGATTGTATATGCGGATTGTACACGCGGATTGTACACGCGGATTGTACACGCGGATTGTACATGCGGATTGTATATGCGGATTGTACACGCGGATTGTACACGCGGATTGTACACGCGGATTGTATATGCGGATTGTACACGCGGATTGTACATGCGGATTGTATATGCGGATTGTACACGCGGATTGTACACGCGGATTGTACATGCGGATTGTACATGCGGATTGTATATGCGGATTGTACACGCGGATTGTACACGCGGATTGTACATGCGGATTGTATATGCGGATTGTACACGCGGATTGTACATGCGGATTGTATATGCGGATTGTATATGCGGATTGTACATGCGGATTGTATATGCGGATTGTACATGCGGATTGTATATGCGGATTGTACATGCGGATTGTACATGCGGATTGTATATGCGGATTGTACATGCGTTTTTCCTGCCAGGGACATGCAGAAGTGAAGCGTTCTTCACATGCATTTCCGCATGCGGGTTGACAAGCGCTTTACAAGCGATTTTAGCATCACTTGGAAAGTGCTTGTCAACTTGGTCACACTATAGAAATCCATGAAAACGGCATGGATTTATATAGTGTGACCCCAACGACTGGTTAAAAATAAAAAAATAAATCTATACTTACCTTCCGATGGCCCCCGCAGTCTCGCTTCGCTCCGTCCTGGCTGCCGGCAGATCGCGGTACACTGAAGGTCCTGCCGTCACATGACTATGACGTCAGCGCTGGTCCTTCAGTCCATCGCGAGCTGCCGGCATGGGAGGACGAGCGCAGCGGGGGCCGTCAGAAGGTAAATATAACATTTATTTTTTATTTTATTCTTTATTTTGACACGTTCTATGGTACCCGGGTCTGGAGGAGAGTCTCCCATCCTCCACACCCGGGTACCATCCGCACATTGAACGCATGTATTCCGCATGTGCTTATCTAGTGAAGCGGAATCCATTTGTTCCAATGCAAGTCAATGGCCAGGAAAACGCTGCGCTTCCGCAAAATAATTGGTAGTGCTGCGTTTTTTTCCGCAATGATAATCCACAGCGGAAATTTCCGCAGCATGTGCACAGCACATGCGGACTATCATTGGGGAACATGGCAGACCTTCTAACATGCGTCTTTAAGCGTTTCTGCAGCGTTTTTGCCATGCGGAAACGCTTAAAATACGCGTCGTGGGCACACAGCCTTAGGCTATGTGCCCACGTAGCGTTTTTGTAGCGTTTTTGCGGCGTTTTTACGGCCGCGAAAACGTTTGTAAAACAGTCTGCCATGCAAAGCCATGTGAATTCGGATGTGCTGTGCACATGATGCGCTAATTTGCGCGCCGAATTCGCATTACTTTGCAAAACGCAGCATGACCATTTCTACTGCGATTACGCTGAAGCTTATTCGCGATGCGTGTGGTATCTGGGAGGAAGACGAGACTACAACTCCTCTTCATCCCGGCTACCACGCGGTGAAAAAAAGAAATAAAAAAGTTAAAAACAAACAAAACCTGTATATTCACCTCTCCGGCGGCCCCCGGTCTGCTCTCCGGTCTCCTCCGGTCTGCTGTCTGTACTGTCAGGACCTGCGCTGACGTCATTTAGTCAGGTGATGGTCGCATGACCGCTGACGTCGGCATCAGGTGATGGTCGCGTGACCATCAGCTGACTAAATGACGTCACCGCAGGTCCTGACCGTACACTGCAGGACGCTGAAGAGAGAAGACGCGGCCGGGAGCAGACCGGAGGAGACCGGAGAGCAGACCGGGGGCCGCCGGAGAGGTGAATATACCGTTGTTTTTTTTTATTTATTAACGTTTTCTTTTTTTTACTATAGATGCTGCATTTAAAGCATCTAAGTTGTTCACAAATTATAGATCCATGTCGGTTGCATGGATTTATATTGTGTGATCAACTTGTCAAGCACTTTTCCAAGTGATGCTCAAAATTGCTTGGAAAAGTGCTTGAAAAAACGCATGTGAAAACGCTTCTCTCTGGCAAAAAAAACGCATGTAAATCTGCATCAAATCTGCTAGGTGTGCACACAGCCTTATAGCTGGTTTTGCTCTGAGCTGAGATGTCCGAGCTGAATAATGCTCTGGGAGCAGAACCCATCAGCAGAATCTGTTTCCTGCCTTGTAGCAGTGGATCCCGGCTATTTAGCTCACAGAGCATTGTCTACACAAGATACATTTGTATCCAATTTTCAGCTGGGAACAGGACTATGGACAAGTTTTGCAGCAACTGCATTTGTGATAGGAAATGTTGATCAATCTAGATTTTCTTCAGTGTTCTTATTCATTGCAGAAAATCTTAAAAAAGCCGAGGAATGTGGGCAACATGGTGGGTCAATGATTAACGCTGTGGGGCTGGGTTCATATAATAGCAAGGACAACATCTGCAAGGAGTTTGTATGTTCTCCCCGTGTTTGTGTGGGTTTCCTCCGGGTTCTCCGGTTTCCTCCCACACTCCAAAGACATACTGATAGGGAATTCATATTGTGAGCCCCAATGGGGACAGTGATGATAATGTCTGTAAGGTGCTACAAAATCTAACGGCGCTATATAAGAGAGTAAAATAAATATATAACTAAATAAAATGAATGTATTAAAAGGCTAAGATTGCAAAGAGCTTGTAAAAACAAGAAACTTTGCAATTTCCTTCTTATTCAAAATCTTCTCTGTTCTCAAGAAGGAAAAGATTTTTAATTCTGCAGTGTACAGCTCATTGCTATGGTTACTGACCACCTGAGAAGTGGCCGGTCTCCTTGGCAAGAAGCGCTCACTTGCAGACTGGTGGACTTCAGTGCCCCTGTGCCTGTCCCATTCTGCAGAGGCAAAGCCGCCTCTGCCCGCAGAATGCAAGAGGGCACAATTCAGACAAGCGGCTCAGCCAAGCCACCGGCCAGAACTGTAAATCTTCAGCTTCTGATGAGAGGAACACAAGACCACCCCTTTAATAAAGGAGTAGAGCAGAACTCATACAGTGATTAGTGGGGGTCTGACACCTGAAATCCCCAGACATCAGCTACTTCTGCAAGATGATGTACACAGTGTTAAGAGCTGGAATAGCACAGCTCCGCACACTGTGCAATGGCTGGTTTCAGGTACTACAGCTCAGATCACAATCATTTCAATAGGAGCTGCAGTACCAAGATCGGCCACTACACAGTGTACAGCGCTGTGCTGTTTGGGCTCTACGCTGAGTATTTCCAGCTGCTGTCTTATTGGTGAGGGGGCCGTGTGTTGGAACCTCACTGATCTGATATTGATGACCAGGGTCGGACTGCGGTGTCTGGGGCCCACAGGGGAAATTAACTCTAGGGGCCCACCTACAGCAAGATGCAAATATCTGTTATCCGCTCTCCCTGTTATAGTGGAGCATTGACTGGCGGCTCCTGCACATCTACTGGGCGACACTCTAACTGGGATGGACATGTTTGCATTAAAGGGCTTCTTTGGTTAAAACTAGTGTTGAGCGAGTATGTTCTGTTAACCCTTTCGGCGAGTATGCTCGGGCCGAGCTCCGAGTATTTATAGCTGCTCGGTGATATGGTTGAATCGCTCCCGTGTGCATGATTTGCGACTGTTTGACGGTTTTAATACATGTGAGGAATGTGTAAGAAATAGACATTCCTCACATGTATTAACCCCTTAAGCCGCGGAGCATTTTCCGTTTTTGCATTTTCGCTTTTTGCTCCACTTGTTCCCAGAGCCATAGCGTTTTTATTTTTTAGTCAATATGGCCATGTTAGGGCTTATTTTTTGCGGGACGAGTTGTACTTTTCAACGCCATTACTAGTTTTACCATGCCGTGTACGGGAAAACGGGAAAAAAATTCCAAGCGCCGTGAAATTGCAAAAAAAGTGCAATACCACTGAGGTTTTTTTTAATTTTTTTTTTACCACGTTCACTGAATGCTAAAACTGACCTGCCATTATTATTCTCCAGGTCATTACGAGTTCAAAGACACCAAACATGTATAGGTTCTTTTTTATTTAAGTGATGAAAAAAAATTCCAAAGTTTGGTAAAAAAAAAAAATGGTGCCATTTTCCGAGACCCGTAGCGTCTCCATTTTTCGGGATCTGGGGCAGGGTGAGGGCTTATTTTTTGTGAACCGAGCTGAAGTTTTTATAGATGCTATTTTGGGGTAGATCCGATGTTTTGATCGCCCGTTATTGCATTTTATTGCAATTTTACGGCGACCAAAAAACGTAATTCTGGCGTTTAGAATTTTTTTCTCATTACGCCATTTACCGATCGCATTAATTCTTTTTTTATATTGATAGATAGGGCAATTCTAAATGCAGCGATACCAAATATGTGTATGTAGGGTTTTTTTTTATGATTTTATTTTGAATGAGGCGAAAGGGGGGTGATTTAAACTTTTATATTTTTTTATTTTTTTTCATATTTTTTAAAACTTTTTTTTTCACTTTTTGCTTGCTTCTGTAGTTTCCATAGGAGACTAGAAGCAGCAACTGTCCGATCGCCTCTGCTACATACAGGGGACGATCAGATCCCCTGTATGCAGCAGAAATGGTCCTGTGCTATGAGCGCCGACCACTAGGTGGCGCTCACAGCGACAGGATCATTACAACCACTGGTGTCTGCTGCAGACCCAGGGTTGTCATGACCACCCATCGGCGACCCACGATCATGTGACGGGGTCGCCGATGGGAGGGGTAAGTGACGCGCTTTCAGGAAGCGCGCGTTAAATGCCGCTGTCGGAGATTGACAGCGGCATTTAATATGTTAACAGCCGCGGGTGGATCGCGATTCCACCCGCGCCTGTTGCGGGCACATGTAAGCTGTAATAATCAGCTGACATGTGCTTGGTTCAGTGCGGGCTCAGCGCAGCAGCCCTCACTGAACCGGAGGATAACGACATGCGCGTACTAATACGTGACATGTCGTTAAGGGGTTAAAGCTGTCAAACAGTTGCAAATCATGCACACGGGAGCGATTCAACCATATCACCGAGCAGCTGTAAATACTCGGAGCTCGGCCCGAGCATACTCGGACAGAACATACTCGCTCAACACTAGTTAAAACAAGTTATCACCGATCCATGGGCTCTACAGGATAGGTGATCACTTATTGAGCATTTGTGTCCGAACATTGGAAAACGCACCTATCGGAAGAATGGGGAAGTTTTATCCCTGACAGAACACTTATCCCTATTTTAAAATGCTGCGGCAGGTGGGACGTCTGACCGCAGCTCTATTCATTCTCTTAGAGACTTGCAAAAAAGAGCAGCGCTCACAGCCACTGAGAGAATGAATGGATCAGTGGTCGCATCTCACATGCCGCTCCAGTCTAATGGGGAGAAAAGCTCCACATTCTGCCGGTGTGTGCAAGCAGTCAGACCCCCACCAATCAATATTATCACTGATCCTGTGGAGAGGTGATTACTTGTTTTCACCGGAGAACCCCTGTAAGTGCATCTCTGCCGCTCTGGTCCAAGTATTTAATCGCTAAGGCCACGGCCCTACTATCAGTATTCGGTCAGTATCCAGTCAGTATTTTTTCTCAGGAGTGGGAGCCAAAACAGGTGATGAACAATCAGAGAAAAGGTATAATAGAAACAAGTCACCAATTCTGCATTTATCAACCATTCCTGGTTTTGGCAGCCACTCCTGAGAAAAATACTGAACAAATACTGATGGTGGGGCTGTGGCCTAATGGAAAAAAATCTTTTCCTAGTTAAGATCAGCGAGAACAGAATGACCGCCATACACAACACAGTCCACTATATCAACACCAATAATACCACATACAAAAGGGACAAATATCGCCACACCATGACTAGATCACATATTACCACTACATAGTGACCGAATAATACCACATACAAGGAACAAATATGGCCACACTATGACCAGACCATATATTACCACCCCAAAGTGACCAAATACTACAATACTGATCATGAATACAAAACCACTAATACTAACTAAGCTCTGTATATAGTGTCAGTGTACAGGTAACACAGTGATCACCAGTGACATTATAGACAGGAGCTCTGTATATAGTGTATAGGTAATACAGTGATCACCAGTGACATACACAGGAGCTCTGTATATACTATATACACACGTGGTCAAAATTGTTCGTACCCCTCGTTTAATGAAAGAAAAACCCACAATGGTCACAGAAAAAAATTGAATCTGACAAAAGTAATAATAAATTAAAAATCGATGAAAATGAACAAATGAAAGACAGACATTGCTTTTCAACCCTGCTTCCACAGAAATGAAAAAAAAATTAAACTCATGAAATAGGCCTGGACAGAAATGATGATACCCCTGAAAATAATGTGACAAAAGGGACATGTTAAATCAAGTTGTGTCCACTAATTAGCATCACAGGTGTCTACAATCTTGTAATCAGTCAGTGGGCCTATATTTAGGGCTACAGATACTCACTGTGCTGTTTGGTGACATGGTGTGTACCACACTCAACATGGACCAGAGGAAGCAAAGGAAAGAGTTGTCTCAGGAGATTAGAAAGAAAATTATAGACAAGCATGTTAAAGGTAAAGGTTATAAGACCATCTCCAAGCAGCTTGATGTTCCTGTAACTACAGTTGCACATATTATTCAGAAATTTAAGATCCATGGGACTGTAGCCAACCTCCCTGGACGTGGCCGCAGGAGGAAAATTGATAACAAATCAAAGAGACGGATAATATGAATGGTAACAAGAGCCCAGGATAACTTCTAAAGAGATTAAAGGTGAACTTCAAGCTCAAGGAACATCAGTGTCAGATCGCACCATCCGTCGTTGTTTGATCTAAAGTGGACTTCATGGGAGACGACCAAGGAGAACACCATTGTTGAAAAAAAAACATAAAAAAGCCAGACTGGAATTTGCCAAACTACATGTTCACAAGTCACAAAGCTTTTAGGAGAATGTCCTATGGACAGATGAGACAAAAATGGAAGTTTTTGGCAAGGCACATCAGCTTTATGTTCACAGATGGAAAAATGAAGCATATCAAGATAAGAACACTGTCCCTACTGTGAAACATGGAGGAGTCTCTTTTATGCTTTGGGGCTGGTCTGCTGCATCTGGCACAGGGTGTCTTGAATCTGTGCAGGGTACAATGAAATCTCAAGACTATCAAGGGATTCTAGAGAGAAATGTGCTGCTCAGTGTCAGAAAGCGTGGTCTCAGTCGCAGGTCATGGGTCTTGCAACAGGATAATGACCCAAAACACACAGCTAAAAACACCCAACAATGGCTAAGAGGAAAACATTGGACTATTCTGAAGTGGCTTCTATGAGCCCTGACCTAAATCCTATTGAGCATCTTTGGAAAGAGCTGAAACATGACATCTGGAAAAGGCAACCTTCAACCATGAGACAACTGGAGCAGTTTGCTCATGAGGAGTGGCAAAAATACCTGTGGAGAGGTGCAGAAGTCTCATTGACAGTTACAGGAATCGTTTGATTGCAGTGATTGCCTCAAAAGGTTAATATTTGTCAGATTCAAGTTATTTCTGTGACCATTGTGGGTTTTTCTTTCATTAAACGAGGGGTACCAACAATTTTGACCACGTGTGTAGTGTAAGTGTACATGTAATACACTGACTCACCAGTGACGTCTCTAGGTGAAGTCCTTCATCTTCGCTTTTCTTCTTCATCTGGCACAGACAGCCATCACTTCTTCCAGCCAGGAATCATCTCTGCAGAAAATAACACACAGTTATCAATAACTGATCTCTTCTAGAGAATATTCCCACTCCACCCCCCGACTTCTACACTACACTAGTTGAAGAAAAAAATCAATATAGTGCGGCCCTGCACAGTAACAGGAGCCCGCTTTTGTCCCATCCCATGGAAAACAATTTCCTAAAAAGTAAATTATATTACAGAAGTAATAATGTCCCTAATTGGACTCTAAAATAATAATGTTCCCCACTGGCCACCATAAACTAATAAAGTATGTTCCTCAATCTGGCCCCAAACAGTAATTAAGTCCCTTGTTCAGCCTGGCACCCCCATATATCCATCCTGGCCCCCCCTTCCCTGCATATATCCATCCTGACACCCCCCCATATATCCCTTCTGGCCCCCATATGTCCAGTGTGACCCCTCCATATATTTATCCTAGCCCACGTGTATCGAGCCTGCCCCCTCCCATATATCCATCCTAGTCCCCCATGTGGCCTGCCTGTTCCCCCCATATATCCATCCTGGCCTCCATGTGTCCAGCCTGCCCCCCCATATATCCATCCTGGCCTCCATGTGTCCAGCCTGCCCCCTCCCATATATCCATGCATGATAATGCCCCGTCTCATGCTGCACATAACACATCTGCATCTCTGGCTGCTATGGGCATAAAAGGGGACAAACTTATGGTGTGGCACCCATGCTCCCCTGACCTCAACCCCATTGAGAACCTCTGGAGCATCATCAAAAGGAGTGTCTATGATGGCGGGAGGCAGTTCACATCTAAGCAACAGCTCTGGGAGGGTATTCTGTCCTCATGCAAAATAATTGGAAGCAGAAACCATCCAAAACCTGACAAATTCAATGGACGAGAGAGTTCAGAAGCTCCTTTCGAACAAGCGGTGCTATGTGCAAATGTAACATCACCTAGAATAAAGTTTTGAGTTGAAAACTGTTTGATTTCAGTTTGTAATAACCTGCTAATGCTTATAATTTCAAAAATGAACATTTTTTTTGTTCTTTATTAAAATGAAAAGGTTGAAAACTCTGCTGTGCATAATAATTTGGAACATGCATTTTGAGTGCAGTTTGAGTTTTTTATTTTTTTAAAAATATACTGTTATCATAGGCACTTTGTACAAAAACCTTTCAATTGTACTCTAATAGTTATTTGACTGGAAAATTACAATGACTGCAATTCATATAGGTAATTTGGGAAAATCTGAGAAAATATTATTTGCATAATAATTTGGAACACAGTGTATTACAGTGGTGGCCAAAAGTATTGGCACCCCTGCAATTCTGTCAGATAATACTCAGTTTCTTCCTGAAAATGATTGCAATCACAAATTCTTTGGTATTATTATCTTCATTTAATTTGCTTGCAAGGAAAAAACACAAAAGAGAATGAAGCAAAAATCAAAACCTTGATCATTTCACACAAAACTCCAAAAATGGGCCGGACAAAAGTATTGGCACCCTCAGCCTAATACTTGGTTGCACAACCTTTAGCCAAAATAACTGCGAACAACCGCTTCCGGTAACCATCAATGAGTTTCTTACAATGCTCTGCTGGAATTATAGACCATTCTTCTTTGGCAAACTGCTCCAGGTCCCTGATATTTGAAGGGTGCCTTCTCCAAACTGCCATTTTGAGATCTCTCCACAGGTGTTCTATGGGATTCAGGTCTGGACTCATTGCTGGCCACCTTAGACGTCTCCAGTGCTTTCTCTCAAACCATTTTATAGTGCTTTTGGAAGTGTGTTTTGGGTCATTGTCCTGCTGGAAGACCCATGACCTCTGAGAGAGACCCAGCTTTCTCACACCGGGCCCTACATTATGCTGCAAAATTTGTTGGCAGCATAGGCGGATTATAATGAGGGCAATCCGGGCTACCGCCCAGGCCCCCGAGCCTGCAGAGGGCCCGCGGCTCCGGGCGGGGTGTCTAATGCCGGATTGCCCTCATTATATGTGCGGGCCACCGCGGCACATACCGGTAGCAGTGGCGGGAGGGGGGGCCCCGGACCGCTCCCCCAGCAGCGGCCGCCGCTACTTCTTCATCGGCCGGGCCAGCACTGCAGCAGTTAACTTCCCTGTGCTGGCCCAACCGCGTCACTGCTAGGAGACACGGCCCCGTCACTGCTAGGAGACACGGCCCTGTGCGCTGTGATGTCACGCAGTGCGCGCCCGGCCTGCACTGCTGCAACGGAGAAATCAGAGCAGGCAGGAGGAATGGAGCCGGGGGATGGTGAGTCTGTGTCTGTATGTATGTACAGTCATGGCCAAAAGTTTTGAGAATGACACCAAAATTATATTTTCCCATGATCTGCTGGCCTCTGGTTTTTATTAGTGTTTGTCTGATGTTTATATCACATACAGAAATATAATTGCAATCATATTATGAGTACCAATAGGTTATATTGACAGTTAGAATGAGTTAAAGCAGCAAGTCAATATTTGCAGTGTTGCCCCTTCTTCTTCAAGACCTCTGTAATTCTCCCTGGCATGCTCTCAATCAACTTTTGGACCAAATCCTGACTGATAGCAGTCCATTCTTGCATGATCAATGCTTGCATTTTGCCAGAATTTGTTGGTTTTTGTTTGTCCACCCGTCTCTTGATGATTGATCACAAGTTCTCAATGGGATTAAGATCTGGGGAGTTTCCAGGCCATGGACCCAAAATCTCTATGTTTTGTTCCATGAGCCATTTAGTTATCACCTTTGCTTTATGGCAAGGTGCTCCATCATGCTGGAAAAGGCATTGTTGGGCGCCAAACTGCTCTTGGACGGTTGGGAGAAGTTGCTCATGGAGGACATTCTGGTACCATTCTTTATTCATGGCTGTGTTTTTAGGCAAGACTGTGAGTGAGCCGATTTCCTTGGCTGAGAAGCAACCCCACACATGAATGGTTTCAGGATGCTTTACAGTTGGCATGAGACAAGACTGGTGGTAGCGCTCACCTCTTCTTCTCCGAATAAGCTGTTTTCCAGATGTCCCAAACAATCGAAAAGGGGATTCATCAGAGAAAATGACTTTGCCCCAGTCCTCAGCAGTCCACTCCCTGTACCTTTTGCAGAATATCAGTCAGTCCCTGATGTTTTTTCTGGAGAGAAGTGGCTTCTTTGCTGCCCTCCTTGAAACCAGCCCTTGCTCAAAGAGTCTCCGCCTCACAGTGCGTGCAGAAGCACTCACACCAGCCTGCTGCCATTCCTGAGCAAGCTCGGCACTGCTGGTAGTCCGATCCCGCAGCTGAAACAGTTTTAAGATACGGTCCTGACGCTTGCTGGTCTGTCTTGGGCGCCCTGGAGCCTTTTTGACAACAATGGAAGCTCTCTCCTTGAAGTTCTTGATGATGCGATAGATTGTTGACTGAGGTGCAATCTTTGTAGCTGCGATACTCTTCCCTGTTAGGCCATTTTTGTGCAGTGCAATGATGGCTGCACATGTTTCTTTAGAGATAACCATGGTTAACTGAAGATAAACAATGATACCAAGAACCAGCCTCCTTTTAAAGTGTCCAGTGATGTCATTCTTACTTAATCATGACTGATTGATCGCCAGCCCTGTCCTCATCAACACCCACACCTGTGTTAATGGATCAATCACTAAAACGATGTTAGCTGCTCCTTTTAAGGCAGGACTGCAATGATATTGAAATGTGTTTTGGGGGTTAAAGTTCATTTTCTGGGCAAATATTGACTTTGCAAGTACAGTAATTGCTGTTAAGCTGATCACTCTTTGACATTCAGGAGTATATGCAAATTGCCATTACAAAAAATGAAGCAGTAAACTTTGGAAAAATTACTATTTGTCTCATTCTCAATACTTTTGGCCATGACTGTATGTATGTATGTATGTGTGTGTGTGTGTGTGTGTGTAGGCAGATATCATTGTGTGATGTCTGTTTATATGTATTTTTGTGTTTCAAATGTGTTTATGCTTGTATGTATATGTCTGTATATGTATGTGTGTGTGCGTGACTGCATGCGTGACTGCGTGCGGCCTCCTGCTGAGTATAGTTGGCGCCGTGCGGCCTCCTGCTGTCTCTGGGGGGGGCGCCGTGCGGCCTCCCACTATGTATAGATGGCACCGTGCGGCCTCCTGCTGTATATAGATGGCGCCGTGCGGCCCCTGCTTTGTATAGATGGTGCCGTGCGGCCTCCTGCTGTGTATAGATGGCTACATGAGGCCTCCTGCTGTGTATAGATGGCTATGTGCGGCCTCCTGCTGTGTATAGATGGCGCCGTGCGGCCCCCTGCTGTGTATAGATGGCGCCGTGCGGCCCTCTGCTGTGTATAGATGGCGCCGTGCGGCCTCCTGCTGTGTATACATGGCGCCGTGCGGCCCCCTGCTGTGTATAGATGGCGCCGTAAGGCCCCCTGCTGTGAATAGATGACGCCGTGCGGCCCCCTGCTGTGTATAGATGGCGCCGTGCGGCCTCCTGCTGTGTATAGATGGCGCTGTGTGCCCTCCTGCTGTGTATAGATGGCTACGTGCGGCCTCCTGCTGTGTATAGATGGCTACGTGCGGCCTCCTGCTGTGTATAGATGGCGCCGTGCGGCCTACTGCTGTATATAGATGGCGCCGTGCGGCCTCCTGCTGTGTATAGATGGCGCCGTGCGGCCCCCTGCTGTGTATAGATGGCGCCGTGTGGCCCCCTGCTGTGTATAGATGGCGCCGTGCGGCCTTCTGCTGTGTATAGATGGCGCCGTGCGGCCCCTGCTGTGTATAGATGGCGCCGTGCGGCCTCCTGCTGTGTATAGATGGTGCCGTGCGGCCTCCTGCTGTGTATAGATGGCGCCGTGCGGCCTCCTGCTGTGTATAGATGGCGCCATGCGGCCTCCTGCTGTGTATAGATGGCGCCGTGCGGCCTCCTGCTGTGTATAGATGGCTACGTGCCCCCACCTGCTGTGTATAGATGGCGCCGTGCGGCCTCCTGCTGCCTCTGGGGGGGACGCCGTGTGGCCTTCCGCTGTGTATAGATGGCGCCGTGCGGCCTCCTGCTGTGTATAGATGGCGCCGTGCGGCCTCTCGCTGTGTATAGAAGGCTACGTGCGGCGTCCCGCTGTGTATAGATGGCTATGTGCGGCCTCCCGCTGTGTATAGATGGCTACGTGTGCTCAATATTGAGTCATACAATTAATGTAAGGCTATGTGCCCACGATACAGAAATGTTCCGGATTTTTTTTGAGTGTTTCTGCATCTCCCTGGCAGAAAAAACGCATGCGGATTTTACATGTGGATTGTACATGCGGATTTTACATGCGTTTTCCTGCCAGGGACATGCAGATGTGAAGCGTTCTTCACTTACATTTCCGCATGCGGGTTGACAAGTGCTTTCCAAGCGACTTTAGCATCACTTGGAAAGTGCTTGACAACTTGGTCACACTATATAAATCCATGCAACCAGCAAGGATTTATATAGTGTGACCGTAAAAGAATGGTAAAAAATAAAAAAATATATACTTACCTTCTGATGGCCTGCCGATGTCAGCGGTCGCGTGACCCGTCACATGACTAAATGACGTCACGGCAGGTCCTTTTCAGACCATCGCGAGCTGCCGGCAAGCCAGGACGCATCGCTATGGAGACCGGGGGCCATCAGAAGGTAAGTATAATATTTATTTTTTATTTTATTCTTTTTTTACAGGTTCTATGGTACCCGGGTCCGGAGGAGAGTCTCCTGTCCTCCACACCCGGGTACCATCCGCACATTGAAACGCATGGATTCCGCATCTACAGATGCAGGGATGCGGATTCCATGCGTTCTAATGCAAGTCAATGGCGGCGAAAAGCCGCGCTTCTGCAAAATAATTGGTAATGCTGCGGATTTTTCCGCAATGATAATCCGCAGCGGAAATTTCCGCAGCATGTACACAGCACATGCAGATTATCATTGGGGAACATGGCAGACCTTCTACCAAGCGTTTTTTAAGCGTTTCGGCAGCGGAATTGTCGCTGCGGAAACGCTTAAAAAACGCATAGTGGGCACACAGCCTAAAAAAAGATATTATAATTAATATTGTGCCAAATTAATTTCACGTGAACTATCACATGATTTATCACAGGGGATCATGTGACATGTCACGTGATAAATCAGGTGTGTGTGGGGGGGGGCCGTGCCTTCTAAACTGCCCCTGGGTCCTTGCTCCTCTTAATCCACCCCTGGTTGGTAGTCTTCAGACTTCATAATGCCATGCACACGGTCAAGCAGTCCAGTGCCAGAGGCAGCAAAGCAACCCCAAAACACCAGGGAACCTCCACCATGTTTGACTGTAGGGACCATGTTCTTTTCTTTGAATGCCTCTTTTTTTTCCCTGTACACTCTATGTTGATGGTTTTTCCCAAAAAGCTCTACTTTTGTCTCATCTGACCAGAGAACATTCTTCCAAAACGTTTTAGGCTTTCTCAGGTAAGTTTTGGCAAACTCCAGCCTGGCATTTTTATGTCTCGGGATAAGAAGTGGGGTCTTCCTGGGTATCCTACCATACAGTACCTTTTCATTCAGACGCTGACGGATAGTACGGGTTGACACTGTTGTACCCTCAGACTGCAGGGCAGCTTGAACTTGTTTGGATGTTAGTCGAGGTTCTTTATCCACCATCCGCACAATCTTGCGTTGAAATCTCTCGTCAATTTTTCTTTTCCGTCCACATCTAGGGAGGTTATCCACAGTGCCATGGGCTTTAAACTTCTTGAAGACACTGCGCACGGAAGACACAGGAACATTCAGGTCTTTGGAGATGGACTTGTAGCCTTGAGATTGCTCATGCTTCCTCACAATTTGGTTTCTCAAGTCCTCAGACAGTTCTTTGGTCTTCTTTCTTTTCTCCATGCTCAATGTGGTATACACAAGGACACAGGACAGAGGTTCAGTCAACTTTAATCCATGTTAACTGGCTGCAAGTGTGATTTAGTTATTGCCAACACCTGTTAGGTGCCACAGGTAAGTTACAGGTGCTGTTAATTACACGAATTAGAGAAGCATCACATGATTTTTCAAACAGTGCCAATACTTTTGTCCATCCCCTTTTTTAGGTTTGATGTGGAATTATATGCAATTTGGCTTTAGGACAATTATTTTTGTGTTTTTTCATTGAAAACAAATTAAATGAAGATAATAATACCAAAGAATTTGTGATTGCAATCATTTTCAGGAAGAAACAGAGTATTATCTGACAGAATTGCAGGGGTGCCAATACTTTTGGCCACCACTGTATTTCATGCGGCAGAAGTTAGCCTCCAGCAATGGAAGAGGGAACCGAGAAAGTGTAGAAAATGCTCTATCATGGCAGCAGTGGTATGAGACATTGGAAATGCACGATCAAACTTATCATATCATAGGATTATCTATCATCTATCTATCCTTATATTCTATATTTCATATCTATCTATCCATCTATCTATCCATATATGTATCTATCTATCTTTCTATCTATCCATGTATGATAGATGGATAGATAGATGGATAGATGGATAAATAGATGGATAGATAGATGGATAGATAGATAAATAGATAGATAGATAATGTAGGGATTTGTACTCACTGAGCCGCGTTGGAGGTAGGCACAGGTTCACACAGTGATGCAGTCCACGGGTTCAAACAAACTGGTGGCTTATTTTAGTGTCCATACACCAGTTAAGAAACAAAAGTTACAGCCTTTTCCTGGCACAAAAAGGAATAACAGAACAAAGCTCAAAATAACAAGTCCATGCAGCACGGCTTCAGCCGTTTAAACAAGGTGCTTTTCTCTGCCTCCTGCAGAGTCTAAGAAGCACCTGCAAGGTCTGCTCACCTTGCCCAGCAAACACAGACAGAGACAGGCGCAGCTGTCTTAAATTAGCCTTCCAAGACCTGGACTGGAGGTAAGTGAGCAGCTGTTCCCCCCCAGCTCTTTCAGCTGCTCATAAAACCCGGCCCTGTAATCCGGACCCATTAAATTCCTCTCAGCACTATGTGTGCTGGAGCCTGCTTCTCAGGGTCCTACATCACCGAAGCATGGCACTTCGAGGACACATACCTCCCATCCACAACCTGTCCGGCAGCAACCTTACATACACCCCCCCTCTGTCCAAAGCCGGAAGGCTTGGCACCTTCTGTCACCATACAATAAACCCTTGACAAGGCAGCGGCATTCCCATGTTGTTTCCCAGGCCTATGCTCTACCCGGAAACTAAAATCTTGTAGAGCCAGGAACCACCTAGTCACTCTGGCATTGTTTCCCTTCTTTTCTCGCATCCACCTCAATTGGGCATGGTCTGACACTAACCTGAACCTTCTACCTAATAGGTAATACCTCAGTGTCTAACGCCCACTTAATGGCCAAACATTCTTTTTCTACAATGGAGTAGTTCTTCTCACAAGCGGAGAGCTTCCGACTGAGGTATTTTACAGGGTGTTCTTCTCCGTTAACCTCCTGGGACAAGACAGCTCCCAGCCCGACATCCGATGCATCCATCTGGACCACAAACTCCTTGGAGAAGCTGGGTGCCAACAAGACTGGTTGTTTACAGAGGACCAGTTTCAATTCCTGGCAGGTCGCTTCTGCTTCCGGGGCCCACTTAGCCATAGCTGACTTCATCCCTTTCAGAAGATCCGTCAGTGGGGCTGCTATCAGGGCAAAGTTTGGGACAAATCTTCGATAGTAGCCCACAATGCCTAGAAACGCCCTGACCTGCTTCTTCGAGAGGGGCTGTGGCCAGTTCAAGATCGCCTCGACCTTATTTATTTGTAGTTTTATTTCCCCTCTACAACCACGTACCCTAGGTACTTGGCTTCCTCCATCCCCATGGCACATTTCTTCGGGTTGATAGTAAAGCCCACCTTCCTTAGGGCATCAAGTATGGCTTGAACTTTGTCCAGATGACTTTCCCAGTCCTGGCTAAATATGACGATGTCATCTAGGTAGGCCGCTGCATACTGTTTGTGGGGTGCTAAGATCCGGTCCATGGCTCCCTGGAAGGTGGCCGGAGCTCCCTGCAAACCAAACGGCATCCTGACGTATTGGCGTCGAGAAGGCTGTCTTCTCCTTGGCCTCTTTGGACAGGGGAATTTGCCAATATCCTTTGGTGAGGTCCAGAGTGGTGATGTACCGAGAGGGTCCTAGCCTTTCGATAAGCTCATCTAACCTAGGCATTGGGTAGGCGTCGAACTTTGAGACCTCGTTCAGCTTCTTATAGTCGTTGCAAAACCGCCATTCCCCATCTGGTTTCGGCACTAAGACTATAGGAACTGGACCATCCACTTTTGGACTCTTCAATGACTCCCAGGTTAAGCATCCGCCTTACTTCTTTAGAGATCACCTCTCTGCGGGTTTCGGGGATCCGGTATGGTTTTAGATTGACGCGAACATGAGGCTCTGTGAGAACCTCATGCTCTATGACCTGAGTGAGTCCTGGCAACTCCGAAAACATGTCTTTATTTCGCTGTAACAACTCTTTGCACTATTGCTTTTGGGCACATGACAGTGACTCTGCCACCTTGACCTCTTTCACATCGGCCTCAGCCTCAGCCACTAAACAGGGAGCTTCCGCAGGCTCTCTATCTGGCTTAATCAAGTTAACATGGTAAATGTGGTAGGGCTTCCTCTTCCCTGGTTGGTGGATCTTATAGTTGACTTCCCCCACTTTCTCTACCACCTCATAGGGGCCCTGCCACTTGGCCATGAACTTGCTCACCACTGTGGGACTAGCACAAGCACTCGATCTCCTGGGTTGAACGATCTCACCCTGGCCGACCTATTATACACCCTGGACTGTGCCTCTTGTGGCTTGAGGAGGTGCTCCCTCACAATGGGCATCACATGGGCAATCCTCTTTTGCATCTGGGCAACGTGCTACACCACTCTCCTATAGGGAGTGGTCTCAGCTTCCCAGGACTCTTTCGCCACCTCCAGGAGTCCTCGAGGGTGTCGTCCATAGAGTGGTTCAAACGGGGAGAAACCTGTGGAAGCTTTGGGAACTTCCCTCATGGCGAACAACAGATAGTCCCAGTCTCGGCCATCCTTTTCCACTGCTTTCCTCAACATTGCTTTCAAGGTTTTGTTAAACGTCTCGACCAGTCCGTCCGTCTGGGGATGGTACACGGAGGTTCTCAGTTGTGCAATGTGCAGTGTCTTGCACAATTCCCTCATGACCTTCGACATAAATGGAGTTCCTTGGTCTGTTAGGATCTCCTTAGGCAACCCGGTTCTTGAAAACATGTGGACTAACTCCGGGGCTATACACCTGGCGGAGGAGTTTCATAGTGGTACGGCCTCCGGATACCGGGTAGCTTAATCTAATACCACCAGGATATACTGATGCCCTTGGGCGGACATGACCAGAGGCCCCACTAGACCCATTGCTATGCGTTCGAATGGAACCTCGATGACTGGTAGTGGCACTAGGGGACTGCGGAAGTGGGCCACTGGGGAGGTTATCTGGCATGTGGGGCAGGAACGACAATAACTCTATATTTCTCTATAGCAACCTGGCCAGTAGAATCTTTGGAGGATCCGTTCTTGAATCTTGTCTGCACCCAGGTGACCACCCAACACATAAGAATGAGCCATGTCTAACACCCTGCGTCTATAGGGCCCTGGCACCAGCAACTGTTCTATTACCTCACCCCTTGGCTTGGTTATTCTGTACAGCAAATCCCCATTCACAGCAAAATGAGGGAACCGAGTGTCAGCCTCCGGTTCCTGAGGCACCCCATTTAACACAGTAACATTTTCAAAGGCCCCTTTCAGAGTTAAATCCCTGAGTTGGGCAGTTCCAAAGTTTCCCTCGGACACCTCCAGCTCAGGGATATTGGCCTCAGGGGATGCTACTTCATCCTCATTGTCCACCAGCACACACATGGGAAACTCATTTACTATGTTCTGCGGGTAAGTTTCCTTAGGGGCGATCTGGCTGTCGTCCAAGCAGCCAGGTGTCCCCACTTTCCCCCACATTTCCCAGAATAATGCAAAGTCACGTCCAATTATTATGGGATGCAATAGGTCCTTAACGACCGCCACTTCATGAGATGTGGTGCCACAGTCTGTGTTTACATCCACCTGGGCCACAGGATAGTTCTTAGCGTCCCCATGGATACACCGGACACCCACCACCTTCCCAGGAACCAGCCGATGAGGGAGTGTGGCCCTTATCAGGGTCACCAAACTTCCTGAGTCCAATAGTCCAGAGACTTGTGCCCCTTTAACTGACACTGAGCATGCCTGAGGGACCTCGCCATGTTGACGAACCGCGCTGCAGGCGGGGTAGGCAAAATAAGAGCAACGCCGGCCCATGTTGCAGTCCATTGGTTCAGCGTTTATGGGACACCGGGCGGCAATATGGCCAGGGGTATGACATCTCCAACACACCATATTATGGGGTGGGACCTTGGGCAGCAACTCAGACCCCTCCTGAACTCTAGGATGCCCCCCAGGTGTGGCGCTAACTCCCTTCTTTTGGGTGTCCGCCACCTTTTGGGAACCCCAGTATTGAGAGGCTACGACCCCTTGTTTTCCCAACGGACTCTCAACCGCCTGGTATCTTTCCACCAACCCCACCAAGTCATCAGCATTATGGGGATCTCCCTGGGCAACCCAGGATTTCACCGACTTCGGGAGAGAGTGTATAAACCTGTCTATAACGACCTCTATCTCATATCATAGGACTATCTATCATCTATCTTTTATCTATCCATCTATCTATCTCATATCTATCTATCTATCTATCTATCAATCTCATATCTATCTATCTTCTCCACTTTTTATTTGGTCTCAGGTATGACTTTCATATTACCCACGACTGTTACTTGCCACAGGTGAGTTTTAACGAGCATCACATGCTTGAAGCAAAGTTGTTTTTCCACAATTTTGGAAAGTGCCAATTTTGTCCGGCCCATTTTTGGAGTTTTGTGTGAAATTATGTCCAATATTCCTTTTTTTCTCATTTTTTTGTGCTGTTTCAATACAGACAAAGGAAATAAATATTATAACAATTGTGTAACAAAACATGTGTAATTGTAATAATTTTCTGGGAGAAATACTTCACTTTCTGGAACAATCTCAAGGTTGCTAAACACTTCCGGCCATGACTGTGTGTATATATGGGCCCTCAATAAACCATCCCTCCCAAGGAAAAGGCCACAGCAAGGGTCAGGAATCGGTGGCCTTCCCTCTCCGAATCTTAGGGAGAGACGGTTGTGCTTCTAGCATCCACCTAGGCTGCCACCGCAGTGGAACTAATAGCAGGGTAGCCAACTGTCCAGAAATTCTTGGACAGTCCATAAAAATAGGGCACTTTTTTCCCTGTCCGTAAAAAAAAATGTGATGCGTCCATAATCTTTTTGAAGCTGGAGAGACTTGTTCAGATGTAGGGAGATGTAGGGGCATCATATTGTGTATAGGGAGATGTAGGGGCATCATATTGTGTATAGGTATCATATTGTGTATCTGCATGTGTGGAGACATCATACTGTGTATATGGAGCTGTGAGCACATCATACTGTATTTAGGAAACAATGAGGGAATCATACTGTATACAAGGAGCTGTGGAAACATCATGCTGTGTATAGGGTCTGTGGGGTCATCATCTAATATATATAATCGTCTTATCCCGTCTGTCTGTCTGTCCTTCTGTCCAGGAAATCCTGCGTCGCTGATTGATCCGGCCGCGGCCAATCAGTGACGCGGGATTTTAGAAAAAGGTGGCGGCCGTTAGCGGCTCATCTGCCGCACGGAGGTCAGCGGCGATGCAGCCGGTAGATGACCGGCGCTAGCCGCTCATCTCCCGGCTGCTCTCAGCAGAAGTACCGCGACCGGCGGCGAAGCTGAACTCCATGCGGCTACCATCGGGAGATCAGTGGCTAGGGCCGCTGGGGGAGCGGCGCCGCCAGTCGGGATACTTCGGCTGTGAGCAGCCGGCCATCTCCCGGTTCCTCGCAGCGGAAGTACCCGCACAGGCAGCGTCGCTGTCCGGTCCTCAGTAATACGATTCGCTGATTGGTCGGAATCAGCGATATTGTCGCCGCGACCAATCAGCAATATTGGTGCCAAATTTAAACACCGCTCTGCTGATTGCGCCTGGTCGGCCGCATACAGAATCTAGAATACCCGATGCGTTAGAATCGGGCCACCATCTAGTACTGTATATAAAGAGCTGTGGGAGCCATCACACTATATATAGAGACCTGTGAAAAGCTAATGTGTTGATCCAGAGGAAGTCAAAAAACCCCATGAGGCAGATGCTGCTTGCCCAAAATTAGGGGAAAAATTCCTTCCCGACTCCACATATGGCAATCAGACTAGTTCCCTGGATCAACGTCCCATAACAAAATCTAGTATGAATAACCTGTAATGTTATTCAAGAAAGTCACACAGGATCTTCTTGAACTTTTTTTAGAGAATTAAGTATTGCAAGGTCATGTGGTAGAGAGTTCCATAACTCACACAATAAAACATTGCCATCTAACTTCCTTTAGACAAAGCGAATTAGGAGCTTGATGCTAGAGTAGTTGAATTAAAACTGAAAAAAATTATTAACACTGCAAAAAAGAGGAACAGTATTTATTCTCCAGCCCAGGTCTCAAAACGAATGCACTAATCAGGATGAAGCAAACCATATAATAAAGGCAGGGGCAGCACAGGTGCAAAATACTGATGAGACAACCAACTCATAACCTACCAATTCTTGGAGGGAGTCATTGCTTAGTATTAAAACTGCACACAAAAAATGGCTTGTATAGGGCACTGGTCACACACAGATTGTTAGGGGAATGGTTGCAAACAACTTTATTAAATAATGGAAAGCAAACGAACCCGGGGTCCGCGATGCAGCCTGGAGGACTGCGGCCGAACACCTTCCGGGTAAGAAGGTAAAACAACCAACTGAAATAACAATCCCCCCCCCGTGTTACTGCACACCGGAACGGGAATAGGGATTCGCACTATCTCCGTTAACTGCACGAGAGATGTGCGACACATAATGTAGCTGTAGCCCTGTTAACTGCACAGAGGCTACGCAGCAGGCGCTAGGATGCGTGTGTGATTCACGCCGGCGTATACATGCTCCCAGCCAGCGTGCTACCGGACTGCGGAGTATCTCTCCACGTGGCTAACAGGCGGTGCCGGGAATACGGAGTCCGCAGTCTGCTCGGGGTGTATACCGACCCCCTTGTTGGAGCCAGACTGTCAGACGAAGCTACCTGCCTCCCTCCATCTAAGGCTGCCTATCCCCTGCTAAACCTGCCTGTCAGAAGCTATAACAGCAAAAGCACACGTGGAGCCGAAACGACCAAGCGTCCACACAATAACACCAACTCAGCTCAATGATCAGAGTGCGCCGCCATGTTTGTGGGCGTGCTATTTAAATATTAAGCCCTGCCCACCCTCATATTATTGGTGACGTCACCCGCGACCAATCAGGCGGTGCCAGGTTACCGGATCAGCCGACTCCCAAACCACCAATCACGGTCCGCCATGTCACGGGCATGCTCAGTGCAGTGTATCCTGGACTTAGGCTGTAACAGCCATGTTTCCCTCCGCAACCTATCCTTCATGTTGCTAGGAACAAAGACCCAAGAGACAGCTTGTACATCTCGTGCACCAGCTAGGCTTTGGGACTGATGATGATGCTGAGCAGCATCAGCCCTGGCTGGACCAGAATGGGAGACCACAGAATCCACTGATGATTCTGAACCCATTTCAGATCCAGAAAACACCTAACACAGATAGTGCTCAATATAGGGCTTACAGCCTATTAGTGACACTCATACTATTAGATTAGGTGGGCTGCAAAGCACTATTTAAGTGCACCCCATGAGGACAGACCCCCTAGTTTACAAATCCAGCATTGATGGGCTTGTCTGAACCCTGAATAAAAATAACGTGCAAAATCTATATATGAGGTTCTGGTAGATATTTTGGCGCTGGTCACGCACAGTGTCTGGTTTACAGCCTATTAGTGACGCCCATACTATTAGATTAGGCGGGCTATGCTCCCCTCATACACCTTACCACGGTGTGTAGTGTGACATGGAGCTAAACCCCCTGTCTTCTTAAGAATAAGGCTGCGAAAAACCTTCTCTTTATTGATAGTAGAGAAACCTCCATACAGTAGATGCGGAAAACATACGATGAACCCAGTATTGTACCACATAGATAGGGCTCTTACCGGCTAAGCTTGGAGCAGGCTGTGTGCACAGAGCCCAAGATACAAAACTGTAGGGATGTGGACTGTCTTACCCTGTTCCTGCCCCTGAAGACAACAAACACCTCATGTGAATACTGTCTTGCGGTTTTATATGTAAAAGTGATATGTGTCTTATGTAATGTATAATGGTGATGTAACAGCATGTGAAGTGTTAATGCATAATGTGAGTATAGCATAAGATAAGCTTAGGATACCATAAGACATAAGTATAACATAAACCCTAAAATACAAATTTTATTAAATCTCTTTAAAATCGGGACATGCGGCATAAAGATGATCCGCATCAGTATTGCACTTTATCAAGATAAGTTCCTTTTATTGTTTAGTCTTGTGATCATTTATGTCATTGATACCTCTATGGGTGATTAATTCCAGGGCTGGCTAGGGTTATCCAGGGATAGCCGCCGTGGAGCGGGGCGCCACAGTGTCAACATTAACTAGGGTGTCACCCTCCACTATAAGGCAGGTAATCAGCATCTAGGGTGTTGAACAGGGCTGATTGTAGCCTTTGTTTGGATGCCCGAATGTATCCTTTGGCTTGGAGGTCCAAAGATATTAGGAACGTTCTTGGGTGTTTTTATAAATTTGCACATTGTCACTTTATTCACTGTTGTCACTTTAATCATTTAGTACACACTGAGGATTGATTGTTTGATGTGATATCTGTACCAGTTTCTGGTAGACTGTCAGATCTTTGGTCTATGTAAGTACGAATAAGGGACTTTTAGGGTCTAGGGGCAGCTGCCGTTCAGCAAGGGTGCCATTGTCATCTATATGTAGGATGCCCATCTCCGTTGACATGCAGGTTCAGGCTAGGGTATCTATAGGGTGAGTTTTATTGAAGTACAGTGGGTACGGAAAGTATTTAGACCCCTTTAAATTTTTCACTCTTTGTTTCATTGCAGCCATTTGGTAAATTCTAAAAAGTTCATTTTTTTTCTCATTAAAGTACACTGTGCACCCCATCTTGACTGAAAAAAAACAGAAATGTAGAAATTTTTTCAAATTTATTAAAAAAGAAAAACTGAAATATCACATGGTCATAAGTATTCAGACCCTTTGCTCATATTTAAGTCACATGCTGTCCATTTCCTTGTGATCCTCCTTGAGATGGTTCTACTCTTTCATTGGAGTCCAGCTGTGTTTAATTAAACTGATAGGACTTGATTTGGAAAGGCACACACCTATCTATGTAAGACCTCACAGCTCACAGTGCATGTCAGACCCTTTGCTCAGTATTGAGTAGAAGCCCCCTTTTGAGCTAGTGCATCCATGAGTCTTCTTGGGAATGATGCAACAAGTTTTTCACACCTGGATTTGGGGTTCCTCTGCCATTCTTCCTTGCAGATCCTCTCCAGTTCTGTCAGGTTGGATGGTGAACGTTGGTGGACAGCCATTTTCAGGTCTCTCCAGAGATGTTCAATTGGGTTTAGGTCAGGGCTCTGGCTGGGCCAGTCAAGAATGGTCACAGAGTTGTTCTGAAGCCACTCCTTTGTTATTTTAACTGTGTGCTTAGGGTCATTGTCTTGTTGGAAGGTGAACCTTCGGCCAAGTCTGAGGTCCAGAGCACTCTGGAAGAGGTTTTCATCCAGGATATCTGTATACTTGGCCGCATTCATGTTTCTTTCAATTGCAACCAGCCGTCCTGTCCCTGTAGCTGAAAAACACCCCCATGATGCTGCCACCACCATGTTTCACTGTTGGGATTGTATTGGGCAGGTGACGAGCAGTGCCTTGTTTTCTCCACACATACCGCTTAGAATTATCACCAAAAAGTTCTATCTTAGTCTCATCAGACCAAAGAATCTTATTTCTCATAGACTAGGAGTCCTTCATGTGTTTTTAAGCAAACTCTGTGCGGGCTTTCATATGTGTTGCACTGAGGAGAGGCTTCCGTTGGGCCACTCTGCCATAAAGGCTCGACTTGTGGAGGGCTGCAGTGATAGTTGACTTTATGCAACTTTCTCCCATCTCTCTACTGCATCTCTGGAGTTCAGCCACAGTGATCTTGGGGTTCTTCTTTACCTCTCTCACCAAGGCTCTTCTCCCACGATTGCTCAGTTTAGCTGGACGGCCAGGTCTAGGAAGACTTCTGGTGGTCCCAAACTTCTTCCATTTAAGGATTATGGAGGCCACTGTGTTCTTAGGACCCTTGACTAATGCAGAAATTCTTTTGTAAACTTGGCCAGATCTGTGCCTTGCCACAATTCTGTCTCTAAGCTCCTTGGGCAGTGTCAGGATGCCAGGTTTAATTTTACTTTGCCAATAGTTTTTCCCTTAGCCAAGATGGCTTCCATTGCCTCACTGGGGTCATGTGTTTCCTGCCTGTGGACCTACTTAAACTGCATGTGTTGCAATCATGCCTTGCCTGAGTATTGTGTGCTTTTAGCTTTCTACTCACCTGTGCTAGCCCTCTGAATAGAGTCTTGCTGACCTTGTGTTTACTCCTAGTCATCCACTGAAAGGATTGCTGCCTGAATCCTCTGCTAAGGGGACTTCTGCTGAAAGGAACCGCTGGCTGTTGTTCACTCACGCTGGGATCTCTGAACTTTTGTCTTCCTGAAGCAAACTTCTCCTGGATCTCTACACCTCTGGTATAGTCACCATCTTGCTCTGTGTTTAAATACCCGGCTCCAGCTCTGCTTAAGACATCGCTGTTTCCTCCGCTGCACCTCCTGCATTCTTCAATATCCAGATCCATATTCCAGTTTGTCTTCTCTTCTGCACTACGTGAGTCCACAATCAACTGAGGAATACCTACGTCTGCTTACTATCCTTATTTCTGTTTGCATATTACTGTACCTAAGTAAACTTGGACTATCGTTAACGTTTACATACCCTAATAGTAATGAAGGCCGTGCCTTACAGATTAGGTTCTAAGAAGTGTTGTTTGGAATGAACTTACCTTCATAAACTGTTTGCTGTGATCTTTTGCACTTGAGTTTAAAATAGACTTTCACACTACTCTTGTCTCAGTCTCTGCTTTTGGCCCACGCCATTGGACTTCAGGGTATCTACTAACATCGTAACAGGCAGTTCCTTTGAGCTCATGATTCTCATTTGGTCTGACATGCACTGTGAGCTGTGAGGTCTTATATAGATAGGTGTGTGCCTTTCCAAATCAAGTCCTATCAGTTTAATTAAACACAGCTGGACTCCAATGAAAGAGTAGAACCATCTCAAGGAGGATCACAAGGAAATGGACAGCATGTGACTTAAATATGAGCAAAGGGTCTGAATACTTATGACCATGTGATATTTCAGTTTTCCTTTTTTAATAAATTTGCAAAAATTTCTACATTTCTGTTTTTTTTCAGTCAAGATGGGGTGCAGAGTGGACTTTAATGAGAAAAAAAATGAACTTTTTAGAATTTACCAAATGGCTGCAATGAAACAAAGAGTGAAAAATGTAAAGGGGTCTGAATGCTTTCCGTACACACTGTATATAGTACTCAATAGGTGTGGCCTGCCTCTGATTGAGAAGTGCCTCTTCCCGCAGTCTGAATAAGGGTCTATCATTAGGGGTGTGACTAATTTGTTTTCACTTAGGGTGATATATGTCCCGCTTTTAATGAGATTTAATAACATTTGTATTTTAGGGTTTCTATTATAATTCTGGGATTTCCTAATTTGTTTATAGAATTTTTGAATTGCATAACACATAGGATAAAGATAATAGGTTTAGTATATGAGATAGGAAATAGTTATTGATAGAACTAGTGCAGTGGATGTGCACTAGTGTTAATAAAAAGAGGGGCACTTCCTGATAGTGTGCGCCATGTCCCATGATTTGGGAATCTTACAGACCATATTGCACTATCATTAACCCCTTCCCGACCCGTTTCACACCGTCTGTGACATGGAATTCAGTTCGTTCCCGACCCGTGTCACAGCGTCTGTGACATGGAGGGATCGCTCCCCTGCAGTGCCTGCGAGCAGGGTCGCTCAGGTGTCACAGTTGCTACTGCAACTGTGACACCTGTAGTTGACCCCACAGGTGGTGGATTAACCCTCCCGTGCCTAAAACCCCCCCAATTGGCAGTTTCACTTTCACTTTAGTGAAACTGACAATCGGAATGAATTAAATATTTCACCAATGGAAATTGGTGAAATATTTACTATCTGGGCATGGATTGATGCATATAGCATGAGCCATTGGCTGGGGGGAGTGTCACCTCTGTCCCCCCCTCCCCCCAGATCTGATTGGGGGGCTAGCGTCACATGGACACTAGACCCAATCAGATGTGGAGGGAGTTGTTCACGATGGCTGAAACTCCCCAGCTCCATCCCGTCCCTGGATCGTCTGCTGCCGCCGTGGATCGTCCTGCTGCCGCCGCCATGGATTGTCCTGCTGCCGCCGCCGTGGATCGTCCTGCTGCTGCCGCCGCCGTGGATCGTCTGCTGCCGCCGCTGATCCGCCACCGCTGATCCGCAGCAGGTAGTATTCCCCCACTTCCCCCCGACCCCCCCCCACCTCCACTACCCCCTCCCAATTTCTTACCTGCACCCCGACCTCCGCTCCCAATATCTTCCACGTCTTCATCCACCGGCTGCTGCTCTCCTTCTGACAGCCGGTGGACTGTGATCACAGGCAGCAGCAGGCTCAGTGTAAATGCCCTGCGCCTGTGATCACACCCACCATCCCCCAGTCCCAGTGATCTCACCCACCATCTCCCCCTCCCAGTGATAACCCCCCGTCCCAATGATCACCCCCTCCCAATGATCACCCCCTCTCCCCAGTGAACACCCCTCCTCCCAATCATCACCCCCTCCCCCCAGTGATCACCCCCCCATCCGAGTGATCACCCCCCCTGCTGCTGCCAGCTACTGCCTGCCGGCTCCTACCCCCGCTTGCTGCTGCTGGCTCCTGCCCCCCTTTCTGCCCCCTTTTGCCCCAGTGATCACCCCCCCCCCCCTGCTGCTGCTGGCTCTTCCATCTCCTCAGCCCCCTCCTGCTCCCCGTGTGCCTGAGCGTGCCCCCTCCTGCGCCGCGTGTGCCTGAGCGTGCCCCCTCCTGCGCCGCGTGTGCCTGAGCGTGCCCCCTCCTGCGCCGCGTGTGCCTGAGTGTGCCCCCTCCTGCGCCCCGTGTGCCTAAACATTGAAGCTCCCCCACAAGTGACCCCATTTTGGAAACTAGACCCCCCAAGGCACCTATCTAGATGCATAGTGAGCATTTGGTACCCCCAGGTGCTTCACAAATTGTTTCATAAAAATGAAAAAGTGGAAAAAAAATATACTTTTTCATTTTTACGGATTAATTTGTGAATCACCTGGGGGTTCAAAATGCTCACCACCCATCTAGATAAGTTCCCTGGGGGGTATAGTTTCCAAAATGGGGTCACTTGTTGGAGAGCTCCAATGTTTAGACACACAGGGGCACTCCAAACGCAACATGGTGTCCGCTAACAATTTGAGCTGATTTTCCATTCAATTTGTTAGCAGACACCATGTCGCGTTTGGAGAGCCCCTGTGTGCCTAAACATTGGAGCTCCCCCACAAGTGACCCCATTTTGGAAACTAGACCCCCCAAGGCACCTATCTAGATGCATAATGAGCACTTGGAACCCCCAGGTGCTTCACAAATGTTGAAGTAAATTAAAATAATTAACAAAAAACACCTGCAAAGACTACCTAAGCATTTAAAAAGGTCCCTTAGTCTGTTTCAGTAGGCTCCACAATCTTGGTGAAGACTGCTGACTTGACAGATGTCCAGAAGGCAGTCATTGACACACTCCACAAGGTCCCAGAGTTCCAATTTTCATTTGAAATCAAGGTCCCAGAGTCTGGAAGAAGAGTGGAGAGGCCACAATCCAAGCTGCTTGAGGTCTAGTGTGAAGTTTCCACAATCAGTGATGGTTTGGGGAGCCGTGTCATCTGCTGGTGTAGGTCCACTGTGTTTTTTCAACACCAAAGTCAGCGCAGCCGTCTACCAGGAAATTTTAGAGCACTTCATGCTTCCCTCCGCCACAGTATCATAGCTACCAGGGGGGCAAAGGGGGCGGTGGCCCCGGGCCCCGCGCTCTTAGGGGGCCCATCCAGGGCTACGCCAGTGTAACTGTATCTGGCATGCCCCTGGTGCCAGCATCGGGCCCCACCGCCTGTCACCGCCGCAAGTTTACTGATGAGAGAGGGAGCGCGGATCTCTCTCCCATTAGTCCCTTCTGTGTCTGACGTCTCTGACATCATCACTTGGCGCCCGGCCCGCTGTGCTGAAGATGTGTGCGGGCTGGGTGCTCTGAGCAGTGAGGGAACCAGGAGGAGAGGTGAGTACTGTTTATTTATTTTTTGCCGGGAGGGGGGCGGCATTATATTACAGACTCTGCCTATGGGAAGGGGGAGGTGCATTATACTACAGACTCTGCCTATTGGGGAGCATTATCCTAAAGACTCTGCCCACAGAGAGGGGGGGGCATTATACTAAAGACTCTGCCTATGGGGAGGGGGGGCATTATACTACAGACTGTCTATGGGGAGGGGGGGAGCATTATACTAAAGACTCTCTCTATGGGGGGGCATTATACTACAGGCTCTGCCTATGGGGGGCATTATACTACAGACTCTGTTTATGAGCAGGGGAGAGCAGTATACTACAGACTCTGCCTATGGGGGGGACATTGTACTACAGACTCTGCCTATAAGAGGGGGAGCATTATACTATGGACTCTGCCTATGAGATGGGGGGGCATTATACCACAGACTCTGCCTATGAGGAGGGGGGGCCCATTATACTACAGACTCTGCCTATGAGATGGGGGGGCATTATACTACAGATTCTGCCTATGAGGAGGGAGGGGGGGCATTATACTACAGACTCTGTCTATGAGGAGGGGGGAGCATTATACTACAGACTCTGCCTATGGGGGGGGGGGGCATTATACTGCAGACAATGCCTATGGGGGGGCATTATACTACAGACTCTGCCTATGAGGAGGGGGGGAGCATTATACTACAGACTCTGCCTATGGGGGGGGAGCATTATACTACAGACTCTGTCAATGGGGGGAGCATTTTACTACAGACTCTGCCTATGGGGGCGCATTATACTACACGAAGGACTATGGGGAGTGCATTATACTATATTGAGGACTATCTGGTGCATTATACTATATGTAGGCTATTTATACAGTGTGGGAGATAATGTGGGTTTTTTGAACAGTGTGGGGGCCATCATACAGTGTGGGAGATAATGTGGGGTCTTTGTATAGTGTGGAGGCCATCATACAGTGTTGGAGCCATCAGCTTGGGGGCTACTAAGGGGTCAGTATACTGTGTGGGGGTACTATACAGAGAGGGGGAATTATATCGTGAATAGGAGAACATCATACTGGTTAGAGCGGAGCTCTACATGGGGGGAGACTCAGGACATTATTAAATCTTAGGTGGGCACTTATTGTTATAGGGGAACTCAGGTTATCGTGACTGTCGAAGGGGCACTATTACTTTCTAGGGGGCACAATGCGGGCACTGTTTTCTAGGACACTTGCACACGGCATTACTTTATTTTAGAGGTTTGTTTTACCATCTAGAGGGCACACAGTAGGTGCAGTAATAGGGACACATTTTGCAGCAGAGGCTCAGTATTGGGGTATCAGCAGGATGAGAAGTTTGTGCAGGTTGTGGATAGATGTGGTCAGTGCCTAAAATGTAAGGAGTCAAATGTGTCTTTGTTGTGATCTCTGCAGACCTGAGACTCTGAGCCCTGGCTGGAGAAGTTGTCGTGTCGGTCTGGGCCAGAAGGAAAAGACGGGAAAAGTGAACAATTTAATCAGAAAGAACGTCCGCTGTAAGGTACTATATATAACTGAGCTGTGATCTCTTATATGTTCTGCAGGACTGGCATCTATCAATATATGTCACCATATGGCGGTAATATCAGTGCTGGTCTTTGTATAGAGATTATTTTTAGTAACAGCGCGGTCATCTGCTGAGGTTTTCCTACATCCACTATCTGGGTGCGCCGCTATAGTTGTAATCAGGGTTACCTGGTTAGAGGCCCACTCAGAAGTTTCGGCCCCCTGAACCAAAACCTTAGCTACGCCAAGCTTTTTGGAGATGGAAATTTCATTTTCCAGCAGCACTTGGCCCCTGTCCACACTGACAAAAGTACTAATACCTGGTTTAAAAACAACAGTATCACTGTGCTTGATTGGCAGCAAACTGGCCTGACCTTAACCCCATAAAGAATCTATGGGGTATTGTCAAGAGGAAAATGAGAGACACCAGACCCAACAATGCAGACGAGCTGAAGGCTTCTATCAAAGCCACCTGGGCTTCCATAACCCCTCAGCAGTGCCACAGGCTGATCCCTCCATGCCACATTGCCGCATTGATGCAGTAATTGATGTAAAATGAGCCCCGACCAAGTATTGAGGGCATTTATTGAACATACATTTCAGTAGGACAACATTTTGGATTTTAAAAACATTTTTCAAGCTGTTGTTATAAGGTATTCTAATTAATTGAAATAATGACTTTTGAGTTTTCATTGTCTGTAAGCCATAATCATCAACATTAACAGAAATAAACACTTGAAATAGATCACTCTGTGTGTAATGGCTCTATATAATATATGAGTTTCACTTTTTGTATTGAAGAACTGAAATAAATTAACTTTTCTGGTGATATTCTAATTTTGTGAGATGCACCTGTAGATGGGCTTGGCTGCACCCTGAATAAAAATAGCATGTAAAAAATATATATGATATATATGAGGTATTGGTCGATATTTTGGCCAAAATATACAAGCTCGCAACCTGCTCAAGGGTCCTCATACTTGCGAGTCCCTACACTAACATTAAAAGCAAAGTCACAAAAACAAGGAATTAAAGTTCCCACCAAAATTCAAGAATTAACACCGCAAATACAGCAACAATAATTACAAGGATGCAACAAACCCATATAATGAAGAAGTCAGCAACACAGGTGCAAAATATTGATGAGACAACCACTCACAACCTACCAATTCATGGAGGGGGTGATTGCTTAGTATTAAAACTGCACACAAATAAGCCTTGTATAGGGCACTGGTCACACATAGGTAGTGCACAATGTCTGGCTTACAGCCTATTAGTGAAGCCAAAACTATTAGATTAGGCGGGCTGCCCAGCACTTTTTAAGTACACCCCATGAAGACAGACACCCTCATTTACAAGGCCAACATTGATGGGTCTGGCTGCACCCTGAATAAAAATAACGTGCAAAAAATATATATGATATATATGAGGTATTAGTAAATATTTTGGCAAAAATACACAATCTCGCAACCCGCGTCAAAGGTCCTCATGCTTGCGAGTCCCTACACTAACATTAAAGCAAAGACAAATTTAAATTTCCACCAAAATTCAAGAATTAACACAGCAAGAAAAGGGCAACAGTGTTTCCCTGCCTAGGTCTCAGTACTAATCATACCATATAATAACGATGACAGCAACACAGGTGCAAAATACTGATGTGACAACCACTCACATATTACCAATTAATGGAGGGCGGTGATTACATAGTATTAAACTGCACACAAAATTATATGGGATTGCTATATCCTAATAGTGCATTAGTTCTGAGATCTGGGCAGGTAAATGCTATATTAATAATTGATTTTTGGGGGAAAGTTAAATTCTCTTTTGTTGGCTTTACTTTTAATCTAACTGAAATAAACAAAAGCTTTTTACCTAAACATTAGGATCTGTGTAGAGCCATCAGCTCAAAAAGGCTTCCTCGGAGAGACTTGGCATAAGCAGCTCAAAAGGAACCCTGACCTTTACCATTACACCCCTGTACAGGAATGGAGACTAACCAAATGCTCTGGGTTGCATCTACAGAGTAGCTGCTGGCCAGAGGAGCGAGCTTGAGGCTATAACTCTAACTAAAGCTTTTTTATTACTAAATAATGGGTTCTGTCTAAGGCAATTGGCTCAAAAAGGCTTCCTCGGACAGACTTGGTGCAAGCTACTCCATTCTGCAGATCCCAATGGAACCCCAGAGTAGCTGCTGGCTGGAGGAGCGAGCTTGAGGCTATAGTGGTTGATTCAACTCTAACTAAAGCTTTTTCTTCCCTAAATACTGGGATCTGTTTAAGGCTGTTGGCTCAAACAGACTTCCTCGGACAGACTTGGCGCAAGCTACTCCATTCTGCAGATCCCAAGGGAACCCTGGTTTTTACCATTACACCCCTGTACAGGGATAGATACTTACCATAGGCCCAGGGTTGCATCTACAGAGTAGCTGCTGGCCGGAGGAGTGCGCTTGAGGCTTGAGTAGTTGAATCAATCCTAACTAAAGAAAAACCTATCTAGTGACACTTTCTTGTTAGGACCTGTCTGAGGCCTATGGCTCAAAAAAGCTTCTTTGGAAAGACTTGGCAAAAGCCAGTCTATCCTACAGGTTCCAAAGGAACTCTGGCCTTCACTTTTACAGCCCTGTACAGCGATAAAGACTTATTACAGGGCCTTGATTGCATCTACATAGTAGATGCTGACTGGAGGGGCAAACTTAAGGCTAGAATGGTTCAGCCAACCTTAACTATTGCTACTTTCTTAAATGTTAGGATATTTCTGAGGCCGTTGACTCAAACAGGCTTCTTTGGACAGACTTGGCTCAAAACACACCATTTCTGATGGTTCCAAATGAACCGTGGGCTTCACCTTTGAACCTCAATACAGGGACAGTTTCATAGTTTTAAGGTTGAAAGGCACAAGTCCATCAAGTTCAACCTAAAAGCTAATGTGTTGATCCAGAGGAAGGCAAAAACCCCATGAGGCAGATGCTAATTTCCCCATATTAGGAGAAAAATTCCTTCCCGACTCCACATATGGCAATCAGACTAGTTCCCTGGATCAACGTCCCATAACAAAATCTAGTACGAATAACCTGCAATTCTATATTTTTCAAGAAAGGCACACACATGCCCTCCTTGAATTTTTTTTAGAAAATTAAGTATTTCAAGTTCGTGTGGTAGAGAGTTCCATAACCTCATTGCTCACACAATAAAAATTTGCCAACTAACTTCCTTTAGACAAAGTGAATTAGGATCTTTATGCTAGAGTAATTGAATTAACTCTAACTGAAATAGATTAATGCTTTTTTCCTAAATGTTGAAATTTGTTTAAATCCATCAGCTCAAAAAGGCTTTCTCGGACAGACTTGGCGCAAGCTACTCCATTCTGCAGATCCCAAGGGAACCCTGGCCTTTACCATTACACCACTGTACAGGGATAGATACTTACCATAGGCCCAGGGCTGCATCTACAGAGTAGCTGCTGGCCGGAGGAGCGAGCTTGAGGCTATAGTGGTTGATTCAACTCTAACTAAAGCTTTTTTTTCCCTAAATACTGGGATCTGTTTAAGGCTGTTGGGTCAAAAAGACTTCCTCGGACAGACTTGGCGCAAGCTACTCCATTCTGCAGATCCCAAGGGAACCCTGGTTTTTACCATTACACCCCTGTACAAGGATAGATACTTACCATAGGCCCAGGGTTGCATCTACAGAGTAGCTGCTGGCTGGAGGAGTGCGCTTGAGGCTTGAGTAGTTGAATCAATCCTAACTAAAGAAAAACCTATGTAATGCCACTTTCTTGTTAGGACCTGTCTGACGCCTATGGCTCTAAAAAGCTTCTTTGGAAAGACTTGGCAAAAGCCAGTCTATCCTACAGATTCCAAGGAACTCTTGCCTTCACTCTTACAGCCCTGTACAGCAATAAAGACTTATTACAGGGCCTTGATTGCATCTACATAGTGAATGCTGACTGGAGGGCCAAACTTAAGGCTAGAATGGTTCAGCCAACCCTAACTATTGCTACTTTCTTAAATTTTAAGATATTTCTGAGGCCGTTGACTCAAACAGGCTTCTTTGGACAGACTTGGCTCAAAACACACCATTTCTAATGGTTCCAAATGAACCCTGGGCTTTACCCTTGAACCTCAATACAGGGACAGTTTCATAGTTTTAAGGTTGAAAGACACAGGTCCATCAAGTTCAACCTAAAAGCTAATGTGTTGATCCAGAGGAAGGCAAAAACCCCATGAGGCAGATGCTAATTGCCCCATATTAGGGGAAAAATTCCTTCCCGACTCCACATATGGCAATCAGACTAGTTCCCAGGATCAACGTCCCATAACAAAATCTAGTACGGATAACCTGTAATTTTATATTATTCAAGAAAGGCACACACATGCCCTCCTTGAATTTTTTTTAGAAAATTAAGTATTTCAAGTTCATGTGGTAGACAGTTTCATAACCTCATTGCTCACACAATAAAAATTTGCCAACTAACTTCCTTTAGACAAAGTGAATTAGGATCTTTATGCTAGAGTAATTGAATTAACTCTAACTGAAATAGATTAATGCTTTTTTCCTAAATGTTGAAATTTGTTTAAATGCATCAGCTCAAAAAGGCTTTCTTGGACAGACTTGGCGCAAGCTACTCCATTCTGCAGATCCCAAGGGAACCCTGGCCTTTACCATTACACCCCTGTACAGGGATAGATACTTACCATAGGCCCAGGGCTGCATGTACAGAGTAGCTGCTGGCCGGAGGAGCGAGCTTGAGGCTATAGTGGTTGATTCAACTCTAACTAAAGCTTTTTTTTTCCTAAATAATGGGATCTGTTTAAGGCTGTTGGCTCAAACAGACTTCCTCGGACAGACTTGGCGCAAGCTACTCCGTTCTGCAGATCCCAAGGGAACCCTGGTTTTCACCATTACACCCCTGTACAGGGATAGATACTTACCATAGGCCCAGGGTTGCTGAGTAGCTGCTGGCCGGTGGAGTGCGCTTGAGGCTTGAGTAGTTGAATCAATCCTAACTAAAGAAAAACCTATGTAATGCCACTTTCTTGTTAGGACCTGTCTGAGGCCTATGGCTCAAAAAAGCTTCTTTGGAAATACTTGGCAAAAGCCAGTGTATCCTACAGGTTCCAAAGGAACTCTGGTCTTCACTCTTACAGCCCTGTACAGCGATAAAGACTTATTACAGGGCCTTGATTGCATCTACATAGTAGATGCTGACTGGAGGGGCAAACTTAAGGCTAGAATGGTTCAGCCAACCCTAACTATTGCTACTTTATTAAATGTTAGGATATTTCTGAGGCCGTTGGCTCAAACAGGCTTCCTCGGACAGACTGGGCGCAAAACACACCATTTCTGATGGTTCCAAATGAACCCTGGGCTTCACCCTTGAACCTCAATACAGGGACAGTTTCATAGTTTTAAGGTTGAAAGACACAAGTCCATCAAGTTCAACCTAAAAGTTAATGTGTTGATCCAGAGGAAGGCAAAAACCCCATGAGGCAGATGCTAATTGCCCCATATTAGGGGAAAAATCCCTTCCTGACTCCACATATGGCAATCAGACTAGTTCCCTGGATCAACGTCCCATAACAAAATCTAGTACGGATAACCTGCAATTCTATATTATTCAAGAAAGGCACACACATGCCCTCCTTGAATTTTTTTTAGAAAATTAAGTATTTCAAGTTCGTGTGGTAGAGAGTTCCATAACCTCATTGCTCACACAATAAAAATTTGCCAACTAACTTCCTTTAGACAAAGTGAATTAGGGTCTTTATACTAGAGTAATTGAATTAACTCTAACTGAAATAAATGAATGCTTTTTTCCTAAATGTCAAAATTTGTTTAAATCCATTAGCTCAAAAAGGCTTTCTCGAACAGATTTGGCGCAAGCTACTGCATTCTGCAGATCCCAAGGGAACCCTGGCCTTTACCATTACACCCCTATACAGGGATAGATACTTACCAAAGGCCCAGGGCTGCATCTACAGAGTAGGTGCTGGCCGGAGGAGCGAGCTTGAGGCTATAGTGGTTTATTCAACTCTAACTAAAGCTTTTTTTTTCCCTAAATACTGGGATCTGTTTAAGGCTGTTGGCTCAAACAGACTTCCTCGGACAGACTTGGCGCAATCTACTCCATTCTGCAGATCCCAAGGGAACCCTGGCTTTTACCATTACACCCCTGTACAGGGATAGATATTTACCATAGGCCCAGGTTTGCATCTACAGAGCAGCTGCTGTCCGGAGGAGTGCGCTTGAGGCTTGAGTAGTTGAATCAATCCTAACTAAAGAAAAACCTATGTAATGCCACTTTCTTGTTAGGACCTGCCTGAGGCCTATGTCTCAAAAAAGCTTCTTTGGAAAGACTTGGCAAAAGCCAGTCTATCCTACAGGTTCCAAAGGAACTCTTGCCTTAACTCTTACAGCCCTGCACAGTGATAAAGACTTATTACAGGGCCTTGATTGCATCTACATAGTAGATGCTGACTAGAGGGGCAGACTTAAGGCTAGAATGGTTCAGCCAACCCTAACTATTGCTACTTTCTTAAATGTTAGGATATTTCTGAGGCCGATGGCTCAAACAGGCTTCCTTGGACAGACTGGGCGCCAAACACACCATTTTACTTTTGGCAGTGTGGACATTGGCCAAGTCCTGCTGGAAAATGACATTTCCATCTCCAAAAAGCTTGTCGGCAGAGGGAAGCATGAAGTGCTCTACAATGTCCTGGTAGACGGGTGCGCTGACTTTGGTCTTGATAAAGCACAGTCGACTTACACCAGCAGATGACATGGCTCCCCAAACCATCACTGATTGTGGAAACTTCACACGAGACCTCAAGCAGCTTGGATTGTGGCCTCTCCACTCTTCCTCCAGACTCTGGGACCTTGATTTCCAAATTAAATGCAAAATTTACTTTCATCGGAAAACAACACCTTGGACCACTGAGCAACAGTCCAGGTGTTTTTCTCCTTGGCCCAGGTAAGATGCTTCTGGCGTTGTCTATTGGTGATGAGTGGCTTGACACAAGGAATGTGACACTTGTAGCCCATGTCTTGGATACGTCTGTGTGTGGTGGCTCTTGAAGCAATGACTCCAGCAGCAGTCCACTCCTTGTGAATCTTCCCCAAATGTTTGAATGGCCCTTCCTTAATAATCTTTTCAAGGCTGCGGTTATCCCGGTTGCTTGTGCACCTCTTCCTACCACACTTTTTCTTTCCACTCAACTTTCCATAAATATGCTTGGATACAGCACTCTGTTAACAGCCAGCTTCTTTAGCAATGACCTTTTGTGGTTTACACTCCTTGTGGAGTGCGTCAATGACTGCCTTCTGGACATCTGTCAAGTCAGCAGTCTTCCCCATGATTGTGGAGCCTACTGAAACAGACAAAGGGACCTTTTTAAATGCGTAAGAAGCCTTTGCAGGTGTTTTTTGCTAATTATTCTAATTTACTGAGATAATGACTTTGTGTTTTCATTGGCTGTAAGCCATCATTATCAACATTAACAGAAATAAACACTTAAAATAGATCACTCTGTAATGACTCTGTATAATATATGAGTTTCACTTTTTGGATTGAAGAACTGAAATAAATTAACTTTTTGATGATATTCTAATTTTGTGAGAAGCACCTGTATGTTTGATGCATCTCATTAGCTAAGCTCAACCTCTTCCTTGCTTCACCTCAATTTGAGCCATAAATTGTGATATTTCATTTTGGTGCATTTTATGACTCCTTTTTGTCACACTTTTCTCATAGCTATTTTTTTTATAACTGAGGGAAATTAACAAAATCTTATTTGTTGTACTCAAGTTTTCACAGAAACATCTGATAAAGTGTTGACTTATTTTTCTGAGTTAAACTCTTCCTTTTGGCCCTCTATATATTTGAGTTTGACAGCCCTGATGTAGATGGATGATGATGTGGCAAGAAGGGGCAGAGGGGCAGAGCCTCCTGGCTCTCAGCTTCGCTCTCCACTGCTCACAGGAGACAGCAGTTACTTCACAAATGTAACTGATAGAAAAGATGTCACGTAAGAGGGGGTCAGGGGAGCGATGTGCTGCAGGAGGGGGAAGATTAGCCAGGGGAGCGATGTGCTGCAGGGAGAGGAGGATTATGCAGGGGAGTGATGTAATGCAGGAGGAGAGGATTAGGCAGGGAGCGCTGTGCTTAAGCGGGGGAGCGATGTGCTGCAGGAAGAGCAATATTAGGCAGGGTAGTGATGTAATGCAGGAGGAGAGGATTAGGCAGGGAGGGATGTGTTGCCGGGGGGAGGGGAGTAATATGCTGCAGAAGAAGGAGGATTAGGCAGGGGAGTGATATAATGCAGGAGGAGGAGAATTAGGCGGGGATGGAGAGATGTGCTGCAGGAAGGTGAGGAGATTAGGCAGGGGTGCGATGTGCTGCAGAAAGGGGAGGGGATTAGGCAGGGGTGCAATGTGCTGCAGAAAGGTGAGGTGATTAGGTAGGGGTGCGATGTGCTGCAGGAAGGGGAGGGGATTACGCAGAGGTGCAATGTGCTGCAGGAGCGGGAGGCTTAGGCAGGGGAGCGATGTGCTGCAGGAAGAGGTGGCTTATGCAGGGGAGTGATGTAATGCAAGAGGAGGGGATTAGGCAGGGAGTGCTGTGCTTAAGCGGGGGAACGATGTGCTGCAGGAAGAGCAATATTAGGCAGCGGAGTGATGTAATGCAGGAGGAGAGGACTAGGCAGGGAGAGATGTGTTGCCGGAGGGAGGGGAGTAATATGCTGCAGAAGAAGGAGGATTAGGCAGGGGAGTGATATAATGCAGGAGGGGGAGAATTAGGCGGGGATGGAGAGATGTGCTGCAGGAAGGTGAGGGGATTAGGCAGGGGTGCGATGTGCTGCAGAAAGGGGAGGGGATTAGGCAGGGGTGCAATGTGCTGCAGAATGGTGAGGGGATTAGGCAGGGGTGCGATGTGCTGCAGGAAGGGGAGGGGATTAGGCAGGGGTGCAATGTGCTGCAGGAGGGGGAGGCTTAGGCAGGGGAGCGATGTGCTGCAAGAAAAGGAGGATTAGGCAGGGGACTGATGAAATGCAGGAGAGAGGGGATTAGGCAGGAAGCGATGTGCTACAGGAGAGGGAGAATTAGGCAGGGTAGCAATGTGATGCAGGAGGAGGATTAAGCAGTTAGAGATGTGCTGCAGAAATAACCAGTATATAGATGAGTGGAGCGATGTACTGCAGCACGGTGCTGAGAGGAGTGATATACTGCAGTCAGTGGCTGTATAGGCAGACAGCGAAATGTTGCTGGAGGGGATTAGACAGGAGAGCGATGTGCTCCATGAGGAGAAGGCTTAGGCAGGAGATGGATGAGCTGCAGGAGGTGGAGGATTAGGCAGTGAGCGATGTGCTGCAGGAGGGGGAGGATTAGGCAGGTGAGCGATGTGCTGCAGGAGGGGGAGGATTAGGCAGGGAGCGATATGCTGCAGGAGATGGAGGATTTGGCAGTGGGCGATGTGGTGCAAGAGGGGATTTTGCAGTGGGTGATGTGGTGCAGGAAGGGGAAGATTTAGAAAAGCCACAATGTGCTGCAAGGAGGGGAGGATTAGACGGGAGCAATGTGCCGCAAGAGGGGGAGGTTTAGACAGTGGAGCGATGTGCTGCAGTAGGTGGAGGATTTGGCTGTGGGCGATGTGGTGCAAGAGGGGATTTTGCAGTGGGCAATGTGGTGCAGGAAGGGGGAGATTTAGAAAAGGCATAATGTGCTGCAAGGAGGGGAGGATTAGACGGGACCAATGTGCCGCAAGAGGGGGAGGTTTAGACAGTGGAGCGATGTGCTGCAGTAGGTGGAGGATTTGGCTGTGGGCGATGTGGTGTAAGAGGGGATTTTGCAGTGGGCAATGTGGTGCAGGAAGGGGGAGATTTAGAAAGGGAACAATGTGCTGCAAGGAGGGGAGGATTAGACGGGACCAATGTGCCGCAAGAGGGGGAGGTTTAGACAGGGGAGCGATCTGCTGCAGGAGTGGGAGAATTAAGCGGTGAGAAATATGCTGCAGGACGGGGAGGGTTAGGCAGGGGAGCAATGTGCTGCAGGTGAAAGCAGAATGTGTGACTACAGCCCAGTGTTTAAGGTTTATTGGAGCCTGTCTTTTATATATTTTATTGTTTTTTTTTCTGACAAAACTGCATAACATCTGACATGAAGTCCGCTTAGCAGTCACTGTCCCTGTAGATTGTTACTGTCCAGGTTCACCGCGGTCTCTTTTTGTTTTTAGTGCCAATCTGACAGCAGTGAAGGTTCCGCTGATAATGGCGGTCGGGTTCCGAATAGAATGTTCATGTCTGTTCTCATTGTAGTAACATCACGGAATATGCTAATTTCTTCTGACCACACCCGATGACTGAATAAAGGCGCCTCACCCACTTGTCTATGTCATCACTTTGTGGTGTCACAATGATCTAAGGGGATAAAAAAACGCTCCTGGCAGCTTTACAGTCGTCCATTCGTGTTAAAGGAGCAGGATGATAGAGCCGCACCATGCCAGCCAGAAGAAAAGAAAGTGGAGCCCTTCAAGATGATGAAGCAAGAAAGCAGACTGTGGAAGGCCATCCAGGACCAAGAGCATCATGAGGGCCTGGTAACGTATACTACACAACTGTCCTGTATATGCTCATGCCATGTAAACCTATGGTGGCCGATTCATCAAGGCTGGTGGATTTCTATACCAGCATTCATGAAGCGCCTATTGGAGGAACGTGCACCAAATTCATTAAAAAGACTAAACCTCTTAATGAACTTGACTCATCCTTAAAGGGGTTGTTCCCTTTCAATAAATGAATGTCCCTAGCTGCAGGTCATTTAATTAAAAAAAAGAGGTTCCACCATCTCAGAGCTGCAGCAGCTCAGTGCGCTCAGCTGGGCAGTCCGTCTGATTACATTTGTTGGCTGCGGCAGTATTGAGGTGATGTCAGTGCCATACACAATCCCAGGAATGGGTCAGGACAGCACAGTTTGATTCTTTATACCTGCAGCCAGGGTCATTCATTTATTGAAATATCCCCTTAAAGCTGACGTACTAGACCTCAAGAAATGTACTCCAGTCAAAAGATGGAGTCAATTTCAGTCCTAATTTACACCACTTTTCCAGCCTAATTTGTAATAAGTTTTCAGGTAAAGCTAAGCCACAAGCGGTCCAGATAAGCTCTGTTCACTATTTAAGAAGTTAAAAGAGTGGGTGTAAAAAGGTCAGAGTATTCAAATGTAAGTTGTGCAGGAATTTACTGAGATTCAAACAGTTGTGCAACACATTTCGGGAGAAAACTGCTTGATGAAAAATGTTCCTTGAATAATATAACATTTCAGGTTAGTGGTAATAGATTTTATTATGGGACGTTGATCCAGGGAACTAGTCTGATTGCCATATGTGGAGTCGGGAAGGAATTTTTCCCCTAATATGGGGAAATTAGCATCTGCCTCATGGGGTTTTTGCCTTCCTCTGGATCAACACATTAGCTTTTACATTGAACTTGATGGACTTGTGTCTTTCAACCTTAAAAATATGAAACTGTCCCTGTATTGAGGTTCAAGGGTGAAGCCCAGGGTTCATTTGGAACCATCAGAAATGGCGTGTTTTGCGCCCAGTCTGTCCAAGGAAGCCTGTTTGAGCCAACGGGCCTCAGAAATATCCTAACATTTAAGAAAGTAGCAATAGTTAGGGTGGCTGAACCATTCTAGCCTTAAGTTTGCCCCTCCAGTCAGCATCTACTATGTAGATGCAATCAAGGTCCTGTAATAAGTCTTTATCGCTGTACAGGGCTGTAAGAGTGAAGGTCAGAGTTCCTTTGGAACCTGTAGGATAGACTGGCTTTTGCCAAGCCTTTCCAAAGAAGCTTTTTTGAGCCATAGGCCTCAGACAGGTCCTAACAAGAAAGTGGCATTACATAGGTTTTTCTTTAGTTAGGATTGATTCAACTACTCAAGCCTCAAGCGCACTCCTCCGGCCAGCAGCTACTCTGTAGATGCAACCCTTGGCCTATGGTAAGTATCTATCCCTGTACAGGGGTGTAATGGTAAAAACCAGGGTTCCCTTGGGATCTGCAGAATGGAGTAGCTTGCGCCAAGTCAGTCCGAGGAAGTCTGTTTGAGCCAACAGCCTTAAACAGATCCCAGTATTTAGGAAAAAAAAAGCTTTAGTTAGAGTTGAATCAACCACTATAGCCTCAAGCTCGCTCCTCCGGCCAGCAGCTACTCTGTAGATGCAGCCCTGGGCCTATGGTAAGTATCTATCCCTGTACAGGGGTGTAATGGTAAAGGCCAGGGTTCCCTTGGGATCTGCAGAATGGAGTAGCTTGCGCCAAGTCTGTCCGAGAAAGCCTTTTTGAGCTGATGGATTTAAACAAATTTCAACATTTAGGAAAAAAGCATTAATCTATTTCAGTTAGAGTTAATTCAATTACTCTAGCATAAAGATCCTAATTCACTTTGTCTAAAGGAAGTTAGTTGGCAAATTTTTATTGTGTGAGCAATGAGGTTATGAAACTCTCTACCACATGAACTTGAAATACTTAATTTTCTAAAAAAAATTCAAGGAGGGTATGTGTGTGCCTTTCTTGAATAATATAAAATTTCAGGTTATCCGTACTAGATTTTGTTATGGGACGTTGATCCAGGGTACTAGTCTGATTGCCATATGTGCAGTCGGGAAGGAATTTTTCCCCTAATATGGGGCAATTAGCATCTGCCTCATGGGGTTTTTGCCTTCCTCTGGATCAACACATTAGCTTTTAGGTTGAACTTGATAGACTTGTGTCTTTCAACCTTAAAACTATGAAACTGTCCATGTATTGAGGTTCAAGGGTGAAGCCCGGGGTTCATTTGGAACCATCAGAAATGGTGTGTTTTGCGTCCAGTCTGTCCAAGGAAGCCTGTTTGAGCCAACGGCCTCAGAAATATCCTAACATTTAAGAAAGTAGCAATAGTTAGGGTTGGCTGAACCATTCTAGCCTTAAGTTTGCCCCTCCAGTCAGCATCTACTATGTAGATGCAATCAAGGTCCTGTAATAAGTCTTTATCGCTGTACAGGGCTGTAAGAGTAAAGGTCAGAGTTCCTTTGGAACCTGTAGGATAGACTGGCTTTTGCCAAGCCTTTCCAAAGAAGCTTTTTTGAGCCATAGGCCTCAGACAGGTCCTAACAAGAAAGTGGCATTACATAGGTTTTTCTTTAGTTAGGATTGATTCAATTACTCAAGCCTCAAGCGCACTCCTCCGGCCAGCAGCTACTCTGTAGATGCAACCCTGGGCCTATGGTAAGTATCTATCCCTGTACAGGGGTGTAATGGTAAAAACCAGGGTTCCCTTGGGATCTGCAGAATGGAGTAGCTTGCGCCAAGTCTGTCCGAGGAAGTCTGTTTGAGCCAACAGCCTTAAACAGATCCCAGTATTTAGGAAAAAAAGCTTTAGTTAGAGTGGAATCAACCACTATAGCCTCAAGCTCGCTCCTCCGGCCAGCAGCTACTCTGTAGATGCAGCCCTGGGCCTATGGTAAGTATCTATCCCTGTACAGGGGTGTAATGTTAAAGGCCAGGGTTCCCTTGGGATCTGAAGAATGGAGTAGCTTGCGCCAAGTCTGTCCGAGAAAGCCTTTTTGAGCTGATGGATTTAAACAAATTTCAACATTTAGGAAAAAAGCATTAATCTATTTCAGTTAGAGTTAATTCAATTACTCTAGCACAAAGATCCTAATTCACTTTGTCTAAAGGAAGTTAGTTGGCAAATTTTTATTGTGTGAGCAATGACGTTATGAAACTCTCTACCACATGAACTTGAAATACTTAATTTTCTAAAAAAAATTCAAGGAGGGCATGTGTGTGCCTTTCTTGAATAATATAAAATTGCAGGTTATCCGTACTAGATTTTGTTATGGGACGTTGATCCAGGGAACTAGTCTGATTGCCATATGTGGAGTCGGGAAGGAATTTTTCCCCTAATATGGGGCAATTAGCATCTGCCTCATGGGGTTTTTGCCTTCCTCTGGATCAACACATTAGCTTTTAGGTTGAACTTGATGGACTTGTGTCTTTCAACCTTAAAACTATGAAACTGTCCCTGTATTGAGGTTCAAGGGTGAAGCCCAGGGTTCATTTGGAACCATCAGAAATGGTGTGTTTTGCGCCCAGTCTGTCCGAGGAAGCCTGTTTGAGCCAATGGCCTCAGAATTATCCTAACATTTAAGAAAGTAGCAATAGTTAGGGTTGACTGAACCATTCTAGCCTTAAGTTTGCCCCTCCAGTCAGCATCTACTATGTAGATGCAATCAAGGCCCTGTAATAAGTCTTTATCGCTGTACAGGGCTGTAAGAGTGAAGGCCAGAGTTCCTTTGGATCCTGTAGGATAGACTGGCTTTTGCCAGGTCTTTCCAAAGAAGCTATTTTAAGCCATAGGCCTCAGACAGGTCCTAACAAGAAAGTGGCATTACATAGGTTTTTCTTTAGTTAGGATTGATTCAACTACTCAAGCCTCAAGCGCACTCCTCCGGCCAGCAGCTACTCTGTAGATGCAACCCGGGGCCTATGGTAAGTATCTATCCCTGTACAGGGGTGTAATGGTAAAAACCAGGGTTCCCTTGGGATCTGCAGAATGGAGTAGCTTGCACCAAGTCTGACCGAGGAAGTCTGTTTGAGCCAACAGCCTTAAACAGATCCCAGTATTTAGGAAAAAAAAGCTTTAGTTAGAGTTGAATCAACCACTATAGCCTCAAGCTCGCTGTTATGTTCTGCTACCAGAGCTAAGGAAAGAGAGGAGATCTGTCCCTACGATAGAACTCAGCTTAATCCCTACGATGTAACAGGGGACCTGATCCTGCGATCAGACCTGCTAAAGTCCTAAGCTAGTCTGTACGGAGACCTATAGATGTGGGGAAGGAATCCCTACAAGTACTAAGGACTGGGAGGAATATGGGACACCTCCTAACAGAAATAGTAGCAGACAGACGAACAAACAAAATATATAGAACATAGAGGTCAGTAGACCAAGCAAACTAACAGAGCAAAACACAGAGCACAGGCTAGCTAGAAAGTAGATATACAATGAAGTCCAGCAAAGCCAGAAGGGCGGAGCAGGCTTAAATAGGCCAACAAGGTCATGTGACCAGCAAAGGAAAAAAAAACTAAGAGCAAGGTTCTAACAGTACCCCCCCTTCTAAGAGGATCCTCCGGATCCTCTAGGACCAGGCTTATCAGGAAATCTCCTGTGAAACGCTCTGATAAGTCTGGACGCGGAAACATCATCCGACCTCACCCAAGAGTTATCCTCGGGTCCGAATCCTTTCCAGGCCACAAGATACTGCAAACTACCTCTATACAGTCTAGAGTTAAGGATGCGAGAAATTTCATATTCCCCGTCCTCCACCACCGGAGGAACAGAGGCAGAGGCGTCACAATCCGATACAACAGCTTTTTTCAACAGAGAGACATGAAATACCGGATTAATTCTCCAGGAGGTAGGAACCTCCAACCTAACAGCAGATTGGTTGACAACCTGAAGCACCTTAAAGGGCCCTACAAACTTGGGACCCAATTTCTTAGAAGGAATCCTCAACCGCAGATTCCTAGAGGACAACCAAACCATGTCACCAACAGCGAATAAAACCTCCTGTCGTTTCCTATCAAAGTAGTCCTTAGATTTTCTGTTGGCCTCCTGAAGATTACCACGCACATCCGTCCAAACTCTCTCCAAATCACCGGAAAAATTCTCCTCCTCAGGCACGGCAGATCCCAACTTGGAGAACGACCCAAACGACGGATGTCTCCCAGAACAACAAAAAAAAGGCGAACAACCAGCAGAAGAAGATGTATGATTGTTCAGAGCAAATTCAGCAAGTGGCAGAAACTCAGACCACCCCTCTTGATTGTCTGTCACAAAACAACGCAAGAACTGCTCAACATCCTGGTTTTTCCTTTCTGTCTGGCCATTAGATTCAGGATGATATCCGGACGAGAACGATAAATGAACTCCCAACCTGTCACAAAAGGCACGCCAAAAACGAGCCACGAACTGAGGACCCCTATCAGAAACAATGTCAGTAGAAACGCCATGAAGTCTGACAATTTCCTTGACAAAGGCCTTAGCGAGAGTTTTAGCGCAGGGCAGTTTGACAAAGGGAACCAAGTGACACATCTTGCTAAAACGGTCCACGACCACCCAGATGACAGTAAAACCCTCAGAGGGGGGAAGGTCAGTTATAAAGTCCATAGCCAAATGTGTCCAAGGAGCACTGGGAACCTCCAAAGGACAAAGCAACCCCGCAGCAGGAGTATGTGAGGACTTAGATCTAGCACATATAGTACATTGACGCACCCACTTAATGACTTCCTTCTGCCATCCAGGCCACCAAAAACTGCGACCCACCAGTCTCTTGGTCTCAGAGATTCCGGGATGACCTGCCAACCGAGATTCGTGACACTCAACAAACAAATCTCTCCTAAAGGTCCCAGGCACAAACAACCTCCCATGAGGAGTGTTAGAAGGGGCATTCTCCTGTGCTTTAAGAATCTCATTTTCCAAAACGGAGTCCAAAGCAGCTATCACAACACCTTCTTGTAAAATGTTCTACTCTTTCTCAGCACCGACTATGGGAGAAAAACTGCGAGACAAAGCATCCGCCTTAACATTCTTAGTACCAAGGATGTAAGTAACGGAGAAATTAAACCGCGAGAAAAACAGTGCCCACCTAGCCTGACGGGCATTCAGGCGCTTGGCAGCATCAAGATATATCAGATTTTTATGATCCGTAAGAACCTGAACGGGAAATTCCGCACCTTCCAAGAAGTGGCGCCAGTGTTCAAATGCGAGTTTAATAGCCAATAATTCCCGATTACCAATATCGTAATTCAGTTCAGTCTCCGAAAATTTTTTTGAAAAAAAGGCACAGGGATGTAATCCATCCCCGTTATCCTGAGACAATACTGCGCCTACCCCCACAGAGGACGCATCAACCTCAACCAAAAACGGCCTAGTAACATCAGGCTGCATAAGGATGGGAGCAGAGGTGAACCTCTCCTTGAGATACACAAAAGCTTCAATGGCCTCAGAAGACCACTGAACAGCATCAGCACCTTTCCTGGTGAGATCAGTCAGAGGTTTGACAATACTAGAAAATTTTTTTATGAATTTTCTGTAGTAATTGGCGAAACCCAAAAACCTCTGTATTGATTTCAAACCAATAGGCCTAGGCCATTCCTGCACAGCCTGAACCTTAACCGGATCCATCTCAAAACCTTTGCTGGAGATAATGTAGCCCAAAAAACTAATTCTCTGTACAGCGAACTCACATTTCTCCAGCTTAGCAAAAAGCGAATTGTCCATTAATAACTGTAATACCTCACGCACGCTCCGCCAATGAGACTCCAGATCCGGCGAATAAATCAAAATGTCATCCAAATACACAACCACATTTTTGCCGATCAAAGGTCTAAGGATGTCATTAATCAAATTCTGAAAAAATGCAGGAGCATTAGTAAGACCAAAAGGCATAACCAGATTCTCAAAATGACCCACAGGAGTGTTAAAAGCAGTCTTCCATTCGTCACCCTCCTTCATGCGCAACAGATTGTATGCCCCCTTAAGGTTAATTTTAGAGAACCACTTGGCCCCCATTAACTGGTTAAACAGATCAGGAATCAATGGCAGTGGGTAAGGATTGCGTACAGTAATTTTGTTAATCTCACGAAAATCCAGACAGGGACGTAAACCGCCGTCCTTTTTTTTTACAAAAAAAAATCCAACCGCCACAGGAGACTTAGAGGGCCTAATGTGACCGGCGGCCAAACTTGTCTGTATGTATTCCTCCAAAGCCTTCCTCTCAGGAATAGTAAGGTTAAATAAACGACTTTTAGGAAGAGTCGCTCCAGGGACAAATTCAATAGAACAATCATAGTCTCTATGGGGAGGCAAAACCTGCGATTCCTTCTCAGAAAAAACTCTCCAAAAATCCTGAATAGGAACAGGTAATTCTCCCCTATCCAAAGCTGCAATACACCCGTTACAACACTTGTCATAACATTTATGGCTCCAGGATTGAATTTCACTGGTAGACCAATCCAGTACAGGATTGTGAAATTTTAACCAGGGCAATCCCAATATTACTGGAGAAGGCAAGTTATTCAAAATTACCAAATCCAATTTCTCATGGTGAACACCATTAATAGTGAGAGGAAATTCACAGACCTTGAGAGTAATATTCTTCAAAGGGGAACCATCCACAGAAACCACAGCAATGGGGGATGATAAAGGTTCAGGTTTTAAATTGAGTTTTTCCACGAATCCCCCATCAATTACATTCAGTGTAGACCCGCAATCAACAAATACCCGAAATTCCATTAATTTTTTCTGAGCAATCGTGGAAGCAGCTAAAAATATACCCTTGGAATTTAAACAGGCAATACGGGCGTGACTGACCATTTTTTTTTCTTTCTTCATACGAAGCTCACAGCCTTTAATCAAATGACCAGATTTTCCGCAATAGAAACACAAGCCTTCAGAAAATCGACGGTCTTTTTCTTGAGAGCGAGATGTCACCGATCCAATCTCCATCGGTTCACCACTGTTAATACACACATTCTCATAACCAGAAACTGACATAGCAGAGGATTTGCTCTCATTAACCCTTGCACGCAGTCTTCTATCCACCCGTATAGCTAATTGCATAGCCTGTTGCAAATCTTCAGGTGTAGGATAAGCAATTAGCAGGTCTTTAACCCTTTCACTGAGCCCAGCAAGAAATAGACTTTTCAGAGCAGAATCGTTCCACCCTGTTTGAGTAGACCAACGACGGAAATGAGTACAATATTTTTCCACATTACCTGATCCTTGTTTTAAACGTCTCAACTCAGTCTCAGCTGATGTGACACGGTCAGGATCATCATATAATAGTCCCAAAGCAGAAAAAAAACTATCCACTGATCTGAAGCATGTATCACTAGGTTGCAAAGAAAAGGCCCACTCCTGAGGCTCTTTGCGCAAAAGTGACATTATGAACCCTACGCGCTGGGATTCATCCCCAGAGGACTTAGGTCTCAAACGAAAATACAATAAGCAAGCATTTTTAAATGAAAAAAATTCTCGGTGTTCACCAAAAAATAAATCCGGCAAACATACCTTAGGCTCCAAGAAATGTGCTCCAGGACAGTTACTCACGTGCTGACGGAGCTCGGCCACCTCCAGAGAGAGTCCCTGCAGGCGATGAACCAAATCCTGAACCGACACCATGATGGAACAGAAAAATCTTTCCTTAGAGAATTTGCAGGCTGGACTTACTGTTATGTTCTGCTACCAGAGCTAAGGAAAGAGAGGAGATCTGTCCCTACGATAGAACTCAGCTTAATCCCTACGATGTAACAGGGGACCTGATCCTGCGATCAGACCTGCTAAAGTCCTAAGCTAGTCTGTACGGAGACCTATAGATGTGGGGAAGGAATCCCTACAAGTACTAAGGACTGGGAGGAATATGGGACACCTCCTAACAGAAATAGTAGCAGACAGACGAACAAACAAAATATATAGAACATAGAGGTCAGTAGACCAAGCAAACTAACAGAGCAAAACACAGAGCACAGGCTAGCTAGAAAGTAGATATACAATGAAGTCCAGCAAAGCCAGAAGGGCGGAGCAGGCTTAAATAGGCCAACAAGGTCATGTGACCAGCAAAGGAAAAAAAAACTAAGAGCAAGGTTCTAACACTCGCTCCTCCGGCCAGCAGCTACTCTGTAGATGCAGCCCTGGGCCTATGGTAAGTATCTATCCCTGTACAGGGGTGTAATGGTAAAGGCCAGGGTTCCCTTGGGATCTGCAGAATGGAGTAGCTTGTGCCAAGTCTGTCCGAGAAAGCCTTTTTGAGCTGATGGATTTAAACAAATTTCAACATTTAGGAAAAAAGCATTAATCTATTTCAGTTAGAGTTAATTCAATTACTCTAGCATAAAGATCCTAATTCACTTTGTCTAAAGGAAGTTAGTTGGCAAATTTTTATTGTGTGAGCAATGAGGTTATGAAACTGTCTACCACATGAACTTGAAATACTTAATTTTCAAAAAAAAAATTCAAGGAGGGCATATGTGTGCCTTTCTTGAATAATATAAAATTGCAGGTTATCCGTACTAGATTTTGTTATGGGATGTTGATCCTGGGAACTAGTCTGATTGCCATATGTGGAGTCGGGAAGGAATTTTTCCCCTAATATGGGGCAATTAGCATCTGCCTCATGGGGTTTTTGCCTTCCTCTGGATCAACACATTAGCTTTTAGGTTGAACTTGATGGACTTGTGTCTTTCAACCTTAAAACTATGAAACTGTCCCTGTATTGAGGTTCAAGGGTGAAGCCCAGGGTTCATTTGGAACCATCAGAAATGGTGTGTTTTGCGCCCAGTCTGTCCGAGGAAGCCTGTTTGAGCAAACGTCCTCAGAAATATCTTAACATTTAAGAAAGTAGCAATAGTTAGGGTTGGCTGAACCATTCTAGCCTTAAGTTTGCCCCTCCAGTCAGCATCTACTATGTAGATGCAATCAAGGCCCTGTAATAAGTCTTTATCACTGTACAGGGTTGTAAGAGTGAAGGCTAGAGTTCCTTTGGAACCTGTAGGATAGACTGGCTTTTGCCAAGTCTTTCCAAAGAAGCTTTTATGAGCCATAGGCCTCAGACAGGTCCTAACAAGAAAGTGTCATTAGATAGGTTTTTCTTTAGTTAGGATTGATTCAACTACTCAAGCCTCAAGCGCACTCCTCCGGCCAGCAGCTACTCTGTAGATGCAACCCTGGGCCTATGGTAAGTATCTATCCCTGTACAGGGGTGTAATGGTAAAAACCAGGGTTCCCTTGGGATCTGCAGAATGGAGTAGCTTGCGCCAAGTCTGTCCGAGGAAGTCTGTTTGAGCCAACAGCCTTAAACAGATCCCATTATTTAGGAAAAAAAGCTTTAGTTAGAGTTCAATCAACCACTATAGCCTCAAGCTCGCTCCTCCGGCCAGCAGCTACTCTGTAGATCCAGTCCTGGGCCTATGGTAAGTATCTATCCATGTACAGGCGTGTAATGGTAAAGGCCAGGGTTCCCTTGGGATCTGCAGAATGGAGTAGCTTGCGCCAAGTCTGTCCGAGAAAGCCTTTTTGAGCTGATGGATTTAAACAAATTTCAACATTTAGGAAAAAAACATTAATCTATTTCAGTTAGAGTTAATTCAATTACTCTAGCATAAAGATCCTAATTCACTTTGTCTAAAGGAAGTTAGTTGGCAAATTTTTATTGTGTGAGCAATGAGGTTATGAAACTGTCTACCACATGAACTTGAAATACTTAATTTTCTAAAAAAAAATTCAAGGAGGGCATGTGTGTGCCTTTCTTGAATAATATAAAATTGCAGGTTATCCGTACTAGATTTTGTTATGGGATGTTGATCCTGGGAACTAGTCTGATTGCCATATGTGGAGTCGGGAAGGAATTTTTCCCCTAATATGGGGCAATTAGCATCTACCTCATGGGGTTTTTGCCTTCCTCTGGATCAACACATTAGCTTTTAGGTTGAACTTGATGGACTTGTGTCTTTCAACCTTAAAACTATGAAACTGTCCCTGTATTGAGGTTCAAGGGTGAAGCCCAGGGTTCATTTGGAACCATCAGAAATGGTGTGTTTTGCGCCCAGTCTGTCCGAGGAAGCCTGTTTGAGCCAACGGCCTCAGAAATATCTTAACATTTAAGAAAGTAGCAATAGTTAGGGTTGGCTGAACCATTCTAGCCTTAAGTTTGCCCCTCCAGTCAGCATCTACTATGTAGATGCAATCAAGGCCCTGTAATAAGTCTTTATCGCTGTACAGGGCTGGAAGAGTGAAGGCCAGAGTTCCTTTGGAACCTGTAGGATGGACTGGCTTTTGCCAAGTCTTTCCAAAGAAGTTTTTTGAGCCATAGGCCTCATAGAGGTCCTAACAAGAAAAAGGCATTAGATAGGTTTTTCTTTAGTTAGGATTGATTCAACTACTCAAGCCTCAAGCCCACTCCTCGGGCCAGCAGCTACTCTGTAGATGCAACCCTGGGCCTATGGTAAGTATCTATCCCTGTACAGGGGTGTAATGGTATAAACCAGGGTTCCCTTGGGATCTGCAGAATGGAGTAGCTTGCGCCAAGTCTGTCCGAGGAAGTCTGTTTGAGCCAACAGCCTTAAACAGATCCCAGTATTTAGGAAAAAAAAGCTTTAGTTAGAGTTGAATCAACCACTATAGCCTCAAGCTCGCTCCTCCGGCCAGCTGCTACTCTGTAGATGCAGCCCTGGGCCTATGGTAAGTATCTATCCCTGTACAGGGGTGTAATGGTAAAGGCTAGGGTTCCCTTGGGATCTGCAGAATGGAGTAGCTTGCGCCAAGTCTGTCCGAGAAAGCCTTTTTGAGCTGATGGATTTAAACAAATTTCAACATTTAGGAAAAAAGCATTAATCTATTTCAGTTAGAGTTAATTCAATTACACTAGCATAAAGATCCTAATTCACTTTGTCTAAAGGAAGTTAGTTGGCAAATTTTTATTGTGTGAGCAATGAGGTTATGGAACTCTCTACCACATGAACTTGAAATACTTAATTTTCTAAAAAAAATTCAAGGAGGGCATGTGTGTGCCTTTCTTGAATAATATAAAATTGCAGGTTATCCGTACTAGATTTTGTTATGGGACGTTGATCCAGGGACCTAGTCTGATTGCCATATGTGGAGTCGGGAAGGAATTTTTCCCCTAATATGGAGCAATTAGCATCTGCCTCATGGGGTTTTTGCCTTCCTCTGGATCAACACATTAGCTTTAAGGTTGAACTTGATGGACTTGTGTCTTTCAACCTTAAAACTATGAAACTGTCCCTGTATTGAGGTTCAAGGGTGAAGCCCAGGGTTCATTTGGAACCATCAGAAATGGTGTGTTTTGCGCCAAGTCTGTCCAAGGAAGCCTGTTTGAGCCAACGGCCTTAGACAGAACCCATCATTTGGTAATAAAAAAGCTGTAGTTAGAGTTATAGCCTCAAGCTCGCTCCTCTGGCCAGCAGCTACTCTGTAGATGCAACCCTGAGCATGTAGTAAGTCTCCATTCCAGTACAGGGGTGTAATGGTAAAAGTCAGGGTTCCTTTTGACCTGCTTATGCCAAGTCTGTTCGAGGAAGCCTTTTTGAGCTGATAGCTCTACACAGATCCTAATGTTTAGGAAAAAAGCTTTTGTTTATTTCAGTTAGATTAAAAGTAAAGCCAACAAAAGAGAATTTAACTTTCCCCCAAAAATCAATTATTAATATAGCATTTACCTGCCCAGATCTCAGAACTAATGCACTATTAGTATGTAGCAATCCCATATAATTTTGTGTGCAGTTTTAATACTATGTAATCACCCTCCTCCATTAATTGGTAATATGTGAGTGGTTGTCGCATCAGTATTTTGCACCTGTATTGCTGTCATCGTTATTATATGGTATGATTAGTACTGAGACCTAGGCAGGTAAACACTGTTGCCCTTTTTTTGCTGTGATAATTCTTGAATTTTGGTGGGAATTTAAATTTGTCTTTGCTTTTAATGTTAGTGTAGGGACTCGCAAGCATGAGGACCCTTGACGCGGGTTGCGAGCTTGTGTATTTTGGCCAAAATATTTACTAATACCTCATATATATCATATATAATTTTTGCACATTATTTTTATTCAGCGTGCAGCCAGACCCATCAATGTTGGCCTTGTAAACTAGGGTGTCTGTCTTCATGGGGTGCACTTAAAAAGTGCTCAGCAGCCCACCTAATCTAATAGTTTCGGCTTCACTAATAGGCTGTAAGCCAGACATTGTGCACTACCTGTGTGTGAACAGTGCCCTATACAAGGCTTATTTGTGTGCAGTTTTAATACTGAGCAATCACCCCCTCCATGAATTGGTAGGTTGTGAGTGGTTGTCTCATCAATATTTTGCACCTGTGTTGCTGACTTCTTCATTATATGGGTTTGCTGCATCCTTGTAATTATTGTTGCTGTATTTGCGGTGTTAATTCTTGAATTTTGGTGGGAACTTTAATTCCTTGTTTTTGTGACTTTGCTTTTAATGTTAGTGTAGGGACTCGCAAGTATGAGTACCCTTGAGCAGGTTGCGAGTTTGTATATTTTGGCCAAAATATCGACCAATACCTCATATATATCATATATATTTTTTACATGCTATTTTTATTCAGGGTGCAGCCAAGCCCATCTACAGGTGCATCTCACAAAATTAGAATATCACCAGAAAAGTTAATTTATTTCATTTCTTCAGTACAAAAAGTGAAACTTATATATTATATAGAGCCATTACAAACAGAGTGATCTATTTCAAGTGTTTATTTCTGTTAATGTTGATGATTATGGCTTACAGCCAATGAAAACTCAAAAGTCATTATTTCAATTAATTAGAATACCTTATAACAACAGCTTGAAAAATGTTTTTAAAATCCAAAATGTTATCCTACTGAAATGTATGTTCAATAAATGCCCTCAATACTTGGTCGGGGATCCTTTTACATCAATTACTGCATCAATGCGGCAATGTGGCATGGAGGGATCAGCCTGTGGCACTGCTGAGGGGTTATGGAAGCCCAGGTGGCTTTGATAGAAGCCTTCAGCTCGTCTGCATTGTTGGGTCTGGTGTCTCTCATTTTCCTCTTGACAATACCCCATAGATTCTTTATGGGGTTAAGGTCAGGCCAGTTTGCTGGCCAATCAAGCACAGTGATACTGTTGTGTTTAAACCAGGTATTAGTACTTTTGTCAGTGTGGACAGGGGCCAAGTCCTGCTGGAAAATGAAATTTCCATCTCCAAAAAGCTTGGCGTAGCTAAGGTTTTGGTTCAGGGGGCCGAAACTTCTGAGTGGGCCTCTAACCAGGTAACCCTGATTCCAACTATAGCGGCGCACCCAGATAGTGGATGTAGGAAAACCTCAGCAGATGACCGCGCTGTTACTAAAAATAATCTCTATACAAAGACCAGTACTGATATTACCGCCATATGGTGACATATATTGATTGATGCCAGTCCTGCAGAACATATAAGAGATCACAGCTCAGTTTTATATAGTACCTTACAGCTGACGTTCTTTCTGATTAAATTGTTCACTTTTCCCGTCTTTTCCATCTGGCCCAGACCGACACGACTACTTCTCCAGCCAGGGCTCAGAGTCTCAGGTCTGCAGAGATCACAACAAAGACACATTTGACTCCTTACATTTCAGGCACTGACCACATCTATCCCCAACCTGCACAAACTTCTCGTCCTGCTGATACCCCAATACTGAGCCTCTGCTGCAAAATGTGTCCCTATTACTGCACCTACTGTGTGCCCTCTAGATGGTAAAACAAACCTCTAAAATAAAGTAATGCCGTGTGCAAGTGTCCTAGAAAACAGTGCCCACATTGTGCCCCCTAGAAAGTAATAGTGCCCCTTCGACAGTCACGATAACCTGAGTTCCCCTATAACAATAAGTGCCCACCTAAGATTTAATAATGTCCTGAGTCTCCCCCCATGTAGAGCTCCGCTCTAACCAGTATGATGTTCTCCTATTCACGATATAATTCCCCCTCACTGTATAGTACCCCCAAACAGTATACTGACCCCTTAGTAGCCCACAAGCTGATGGCTCCAACACTGTATGATGGCCTCCACACTATACAAAGACCCCACATTATCTCCCACACTGTATGATGGCCCCACACTGTTCAAAGAACCCACATTATCTCCCACACTGTATAAATAGCCTACATATAGTATAATGCACCAGATAATCCTCAATATAGTATAATGCACTCCCCATAGTCCTTCGTATAGTATAATGCGCCCCCATAGGCAGAGTCTGTAGTAAAATGCTCCCCCTTTGACAGAGTCTGTAGTATAATGCTCCCCCCCATAGGCAAAATCTGTAGTATAATGCTCCCCCCCTTCTCATAGGCAGAGTCTGTAGTATAATGCCCCCCCCTCCTCATAGGCAGAATCTGTAGTATAATGCCCCCCCATCTCATAGGCAGAGTCTGTAGTATAATGTGCCCCCCCTCCTCATAGGCAGAGTCTGTAGTATAATGCCCCCCCATCTCATAGGCAGCGTCTGTAGTATAATGCCCCACCTATAGGCAGAGTCTGTAGTAAAATGCACCCCCCATAGGCAGAGTCTGTAGATTAATGCTCCCCCTCTTATAGGCAGAGTCTGTAGTACAATGTCCCCCCCCATAGGCAGAGTCTGTAGTATACTGCTCTCCCCTGCTCATAAACAGAGTCTGTAGTATAATGCCCCCCATAGGCAGAGTCTGTAGTATAATGCCCCCCCGTAGACAGAGTCTTTAGTATAATGCTCCCCCCTCCCCATAGACAGTCTGTAGTATAATGCCCCCCCTCCCCATAGGCAGAGTCTTTAGTATAATGCCCCCCCCTCTCTGTGGGCAGAGTCTTTAGGATAATGCTCCCCCATAGGCAGAGTCTGTAGTATAATGCACCTCCCCCTTCCCATAGGCAGAGTCTGTAATATAATGCCGCCCCCCTCCCGGCAAAAAATAAATAAACAGTACTCACCTCTCCTCCGGGTTCCCTCACTGCTCAGAGCACCCAGCCCGCACACATCTTCAGCACAGCGGGCCGGGCACCAAGTGATGATGTCAGAGACGTCAGTCACAGAAGGGACTAATGGGAGAGAGATCCGCACTCCCTCTCATCAGTAAACTTGCGGCGGTGACGGGCGGTGGGGCCCGATGCTGGCACCAGGGGCATGCCAGATACAGTTACACTGGCGTAGCCCTGGATGGGCCCCCTAAGAGCGAGGGGCCCGGGGCCACCGCCCCCTTTGCCCCCCTGGTAGCTATGATACTGTGGCGGAGGGAAGCATGAAGTGCTCTAAAATTTCCTGGTAGACGGCTGCGCTGACTTTGGTGTTGAAAAAACACAGTGGATCTAGACCAGCAGATGACACGGCTCCCCAAACCATCACTGATTGTGGAAACTTCACACTAGACCTCAAGCAGCTTGGATTGTGGCCTCTCCACTCTTCTTCCAGACTCTGGGACCTTGATTTCAAATGAAAATTGGAACTCTGGGACCTTGTGGAGTGTGTCAATGACTGCCTTCTGGACATCTGTCAAGTCAGCAGTCTTCACCATGATTGTGGAGCCTACTGAAACAGACTAAGGGGCCTTTTTAAATGCTTAGGAAGTCTTTGCAGGTGTTTTTTGTTAATTATTTTAATTTACTGAGTTAATGACTTTTGTGTTTTCATTGGCTGTAAGCCATAATCATCAACATTAACAGAAATAAACACTTGAAATAGATCACTGTGTTTGTAATGACTCTATATAATATATGAGGTTCACTTTTTGCATTGAAGAACTGAAATAAATTAACTTTTTGATGATATTCTAATTTTGTGAGATGCACCTATATGTTATGGCCTTGTAAATTAGAGTGTCTATCTTCATGGGGTGCACTTAAATAGTGCTGGGCAGCCCGTGTTCTTGCCTCATCTGCGAATTTAGCTATCCAGGGAATCTAGTCACTTTATGTGTATATCAGTTCTGACATTATGTTGCTTGCATTTGAATCCTCTCTCTTTTTTATTGTTTGATAACTGCACTGTCTGCTAGTGATTTAATGTATTTGCTCTAGTTTCAATTTGCAATGCATTATGGGAAAGTTCCAAGAGCATTGTGAGACAGTTCTTGTTGCATTGTGGTCCTGTTCTTGTCACAGTTTGGGCAGCGACCATTATTTCCTCTTCTCTTCTGATGGAGAAGTTCCCTTATCACTCATCTTGTAAAGTGGCACAGAGCGGTAGTCGTGACTGAACGTCGGTCTGATTTCGCTCTGGCACTTTACAGACAATGGGTGTCCCAGTCCCAGTGTGCTCTAGGGTGTGGGGTGCAGCACACTCTCTTGTAGGCCGCAGGCCTCCACTGCCTTCAGGCTTCTGTCCTCAGAAGCCGCCGCTCACAATTTAGGGGACACGAAGTTCTTTGTAACAGTCAAACATATACTTGACAGTTCAAGTTCATCAGGTGGGTACAGATGGGATAAGGCACAGCAATTCACATTATCCTCCTTCTTAGCATAACTCCTCTTCAGCCCTGTTGCTAGCTCATCCTGTATTTCTCGTCCACCTCTGCAGTGCACCCGGGACTGGCCTTCAACTTCCATCTATGCAGGTCCCTGTCCATCTTCCTTTGTACTTCAGAGCACACAAAGTGTCCGGCAGCTCCTATGCCAGACCTTAGGCTCTAGACGTGACTGGAGCGACTGCTCTGGATCCCAGTAATGCCTCCCACTGCCTGGAACAAGTGACACATGCTGCCCCTAGCAGCCCACCGCACCTGAACTTGACCTTCACTATGCACTTCACTAACTCTCACTGAACTCACACTATTCTGACTCCATGACTAAGCTGCAAGCATAGGGCGCTGTGAGACACCGTTTCTAGGCTGTCTCTTTACCGTACTCACACATAGTGATGTCTTCAGATAGTTTAACTCGACTGCAAGAAGCACATTGTTGAAGATTCAGAAGAAGATTTATTTTCTAGCAGAATACTCGATGATGTGCAAATGTACAGCAGGTAAAAAGACTTTTTTAGAAACGGGCTGGAAGCACATAAGCTTCTAACATGGCTGAAGATGGTGAATGAGGAAGAAGAATGGAGAAGAAGGGAGGGGTTACTGATGTGTCACCCTGGCCTGGATGCCACAAAATGTAATAAAGCTGTGTCTGAGAGCAAGGGGGAGGTTCTCTAGTCAGGGGAACATTAGCATGCAGTACCTCCTGTCTCAGGCCAGTAGGGGGAGCAGGCTGCCCCTATAAAAGCTGGTGCTGGGGGCAGGGTTAGAAAGAACTGGATGGCCTGTCTCAGTACTGAGACGTGTCCCAGAGTGGAGCAGGGACAGAAAGTTGATTGCACCTAAGAGGAAGTGTGGCAGTAGGAGAGCCACCAGCCAGAGACGAGAGGCGAAGAGAGCCTGTCTTGGCAAATCAGAGACTGACCTTACCAGACTTTGGTGTCTGAGGCTGGAAGGATTCCACATCCCCCAGCAGAGAACCAGTCCGCAAGGGACTGTATATTCCTTGGCCTAAGAAGCCTGGAGGCCCTGCCACAACCGAAGGGACCAGTAAAGCCGTACAAGGCTGGGAGTAGAAAGGAACCCACGTCGCAGGCCATACAGGCGAGAATACACGGAAAGCTCGGAAACGTGGGCTGTTACCCTATCAGGAGGAGATAGCCAGAAGGAGCGCAGAAAGCACGGTAGGCCTACACCCTCACCCTGACCAGGGCCAATTTCCCCGTTGCTCTCAGACATCCAGGTCCCCCTCCTAGCTGGGACTGCTTATGGGTCAATTTACCTGTTCTAGTAAAGACCCTGGACTGCAACCTGTTGTCTGTGTGCTCCTTGCTTCTCCAGCACTATCAGCACTGGGACCCTCACTACCATCACTCCCACCATCCATTATACTGCCCTGGGGACGCACTCTTCCCGTGGGGAGTCACACTACCCTAGCTGCACACCTCATCAGCCCCAGCGGTCTGCATGCAGCGGCGGTTCCTAATAACCGCAATCCATGGGTTGGCGTAGTCGGACATTATCAGCAGAACGTAGCAGACTACCATTGGCCTGACCACCCTGAGCCACGGAACCGGGTCGCCACTACTACTCCCATCGTCCCCCCTATTGCCCGGATCCGAGTGCCCCACGGCCCAGGGGGCGAGTCAGCTTTGGCGTAGTCGGCAGGATTTCGTGCCCGCAACCACCGGGTACTGCGTGCCTGAAAAAGACTTTTGTAACTTACCTGTGGCGAAGTTTCCCGCCGTCCGGTGTCGTTTCCCGCCATCCGGAGCCGATTCCCGCCATCAGACGCCATCTTGGACCGTTTCCTGCCGTCTTCTGCCGTCTTCCCGCCATCCGCAGCTGTTTCCCGCCATCGGACGCCATCTTCAGGACGCCGCGCGGGAAGAAGAGGGGCGTGGACGTCAAAACCGCCCGAGATCCGAAGCTCCGCCCCACGCACCGACGCTGCGCAAGGTCCTGGAAGGGAGAGAGAGCGACGCTGACGTCATCAGGACGCGACGCCAGGTCCTCGTCCATAGCAGCAGCAGCGGAGCCGCGGCCTACAGAAGAGGATCGTCGGAAGGTAGGCCACTCTTGACTAGGGGGGAGGAAGATGTCGGACACAGAGGCGCCCACTACCACCAACGCAGCTGCAGCAGCGGTGATGCCCTATTCCCTGCCCTACATCCCTGGAGCGGCCTGGCTGCCCAAATATTCAGGGGAGCCCCATGCCCTAACTGACTTCAAGGAAAGGCTATACAGTTTTTTCCAGGTTTACCCCCTGACATAGGAACAGAAGGTCAGCATACTAACAGGGCAGTTAACTGGCGCAGCCCAAAGGGAGGTAAAATCATGGCCCACTGAGGAGAAAAGGACTGTGAAGGGTATTCTGTCCCGGCTGCGGGGTACCTTTGACACACGTACCTCCGCTGAAATTAAAATGAGGTTCTATGGATGTAAGCAGCGGGCACAGGACAGCATCAGAGACTATGCCCTAAATCTGCAGGAAGCCTTGAGGGCTATTCAACAAACTGACCCTGGCAGTGTGCAGGAAACGGATAAGCTGCTAACAGAACAATTCATAGAAGGTCTGCTGTCTAGCGCCCACAGGGCCCAACTGAGCCTCATGTTCTTTCAGAACCCCGACTTGACCTTTGCCCAATTTAAGGACAGGGCCATAAGGGTGCTCCGTGAATCTGCAACCAGTGGCGCTATAAACCCCCGGCGCCCTGCTCTCACCAACCACCAGGAGGCGGCGCCCTCCTCTATGGATCCCGTGGGGGCTGATGCACAGGCCCTGAACCAAGCCCCGTCGAAAGACCTGCACCACCAAGTCCAGGAGCTGACCAGGAGCGTCACGGCATTGACCAGGACCGTCCAGGCGTTGCAAGTGGACCCGTCAAGACCCATCGAGCTGGCTTCAAGTCCGGAGGATGTCCCGTGGCGTCGACAGAGGAGGATCCCGTCATTCCGAGGGAGGCCTGACGCGCCCCTGGGCCTGAGTCGCGCAGCGTTGCGCACGCGGGAGCCTACCCGGAGCCGGATCTGATAGGGGTAGTAGTCTCGTGGCGGTGACCCGGTCCGTGCCCAGGGAGTCAAACTGAGTGGCAGAGTTTAGCAGAAGATGGTACGGTGTTCGACTACGCCACCCGTTGAATGCGGCTATGAGGCCGCCGCTGCAGGGCAGACCGCTGAGGCCGGTGGTACGATTGTGCAGCGTAGATGGTATAACCCCCAACGGGAGGGGTATGGCCTCAGGGCAGCCGACGTGGATGGTGGGGGTAGCAGGAGAGCATGCAGGTAGCAGGAACCACTCAGAGACGATGCGGTGTAGTTCAGGGTCTTTACTGGTGATAAAGATAGACCCTCCCGGAGTACTGGCTAGCGATCGGGGCCTGGTCAGTCTGTGAGCAGATGGGATCTCCCCTGGCCAGGCGGAGTTGTAGGCCTCCCCAACTAATTGTACTCTTCTGGCTACCTTGCTAGAGGCGGGTAAAAGTAGCCCACGTCCCTGAGTGTACCGTGTGGTGCTCACCCGTATGGCCGGTGACTCGGGGCCTTTTGGTAGCTTCCGTTCCACGACGGCGGAGCTGGTCCCACGCGTGTGACCGTGCCTTCGGGTTTCTTGGCCAGAGGACCTGAAATCCCCTGCCGGTCGGTTTCTGCTGCTGGGAAAGGATTAGTCCCCACAGCCTCGGACTCCAGGTCCGGTGATAATTCTTCAATCAGGGCGAGCTCTACAGCTGCCAGCCCCTGATTCCTTTTAGCACTGCTCCCACTGAGCTCCTGATCTTTCTTTCCTATAGCCGCTCCTCTCCAGACCAGACTATGTCTCTGTCTGGGACTCCTCTTCTTCTCTTTCTCTTCTCTCACTCTTCCTAACCCTGCCTCAGCCCCAGTTTTATATAGGGGAAGTTCTTCCCCTCCCAGGACTGGGCAGGAGGTGTGGCATGCATAGGATTCCTGACCAAGAGACCTCCCACCTGCTCTCAGACATAATATTGCTATTACTGTGGAAACCAGACCCCTGGGGTGCCACATTCCCCCCTAGTGAAATTTAGTACTCCGGGACTAAACATATTTTTGTAAACATAACAAGTTATAAACAGAAACAGTACAATACAGAAAAATACATTAGGATGGTCACGGCGTGTCCGCAACCGGGTGCAGTTTTTTGAAGAAAACAAGGGTGTCCATTTCACCAAAGAACAGGGAGCCGTAACCAGGTAGGGGTCTGTCCTGCCCCGATTCCTTAACAGTCTTTAGTCCGTTCCTGGGTTACGCTCCAACCATATGCACAAAGGATTCCCGGTAAATCCACCAAAGACTCCTATGAAATAACTAGAAACACATAATTATTTACAAGTAACAGAAAACAAGTAAATACAAATAATACAGTCTAAACACTTAGATCCTCCAACGTATGGGCAGCTGGCCTCTAGTAACCCTAGTGGACCTACGAAGCTGACTGACTGGTCCTGAGCTACAGGGTGTAGAAGCTGTCAAGGGTAAACTGGGCAGCCGTCTACGGACTCTTTGGCTCACTAGGGGTATGGCAGGCTCACTATAAGCAGAGGGTTGATTCTCTTGGTCTGCTTGTGTGGGGTCTTCTGCCTCCTGGACCGGCTGCTCTTCCAGCTCTACCTGTTTCTCCGTAGGCACTTGGGATGCTGGTTGGAGGAAGGTGAGGACGGGTACCACAACAGCACCATTGACTTGAGTCCAAGACCGGGGGAAGTCTCCAAGTACAGTACGGACCGTCTCTGTCTCTTCCTCTGCGGGTCGAGGGTCTTCTTGTTCTTCTTCAGGGTTCCGTAGCTGTTCGGGGCACTTCTTCAGGTGATCTCGGGATACAATGGCTGTGGTTTCCCCTCCGTCTTTGCTGATTGTACAGACCTTTGGGTTCTCGTGGCTTGAGGGCAGTACGGTGTACGGGTCCTTCTCCCACTGGTCGTCCAGCTTGTGGAGCCGTCTCTTCCTCTTCAAGACCTGCTCTCCAGGTACCAGGGGAACAGCGGGAGCATACTGGTTGTAAGTCTTCTCCTGTCTTTCTCTAGCTTGACAGAGACTTCGCTCCACGCTCTCCTGTACTTTCCGGTACTGCTGCTGCCTCTCTGTGTCCCAGTCTGCTTCTGGTGAAGTGTCCTCGGGTGTCAGGACTCCCATCTCCAGATCAACAGGAAGCTTACCAGGTCTCGCTCTCATTAGGTAAGCCGGGGTACAGTTGGTAGAACCTACAGGGATGTGGTTGTATAGGTCCACCAGATCAGGCAATTTCTCAGGCCACAGACTGCGTTCTTCAAGGGGCAATGTTTTCAGAAGGTCTATCACCACCTGGTTCATTTTCTCGCAGAGTCCATTCGTTTGCGGATGATAGGGTGTTGTTCTTATCTTCCGGCAGCCATACAGAGTGCAGAACTCCTGGAAGACCTCTGCTTCAAAGGCAGGTCCCTGGTCCGTCAGCACCTGCTCTGGGTATCCGTGTGGACGGCAGAAGTGCTGCTGGAAGGCTCTAGCTGCTGTTTGAGCCGTTAAGTCCTTGACGGGGACTACAACCAGGAACCGGGAGTAGTGATCCACGATGGTTAACGCGTAGACGTAGCCACTTCTGCTTGGGGTCAGTTTTACATGATCCAAGGCTACCAGTTCCAACGGCTGCTTGGTGACGATGGACTGCAGGGGAGTCTTCTGGCTGGCACGGTCCTTCCTTCTTAAGTTGCATGGGCCACAGTCTCTGCACCACCTCTCGATGGTTCCTCTCATGCCTACCCAGTGGAACCGCCCGCGCAGCAGAAACTCCAGCTTCTTCCATCCGAAGTGCCCAGCTCCGTTGTGGTATGCCTCCAGTACCATAGCCGCGTCTCTTCTTGGCACCACTACTTGCCAGACCAGTTCATGCGTCCGGGAGTTAACCATTCTGCGGCACAACTTCCCCCTGTAAAGGAACAGTCGACTCTTCTCAGCCCACAGTTGCTTGGTCTCCTCCGGAGCGTCTGGGTCAAGGCGGGCATCTGGCTGAGTCAGCATTTCCTTCACCAGTCGGACGGCGGGATCACTATCTTGCGTTTCCGCCCAGTTGTAATGAGGTAAAGGGTTGAACGTAGCGGATTGCTTACCCCTTACACGGTGGGAATACTGGATAGTCCCATGACGGTGGAACGCGGGGAGTTCAACTTCTTCCAGTTCCTCTGGATCTTCTCCTACGTCCGGTAGGTTTGGCATTCTGGACAAGGCATCCGCGTTGGTATTGGAGCGTCCTGCCCGGTATTTGATAGTGAACTCGTAGTTGAATAAGCGGGCCATCCACCTCTGCTCCAGGGCACCGAGTCTTGCAGTGTCCAGGTGTGTCAACGGGTTGTTATCCGTGTACACGGTGAACCGGGAAGAGGCGAGGTAGTGCCTAAAGCGTTCGGTGACTGCCCACACCACTGCCAGGAACTCTAGCTTGAATGAGCTGTAATTCTCAGGGTTTCTTTCGGTGGGTCGCAGTTTTCGGCTGGCGTAAGCAATTACCCGTTCTTTCCCCTGCTGGATCTGGGACAGTACGGCTCCTAGCCCGATGTTACTTGCGTCGGTGTAGAGGATAAAGGGCTGGCTGTAATCAGGGTACGCCAGGATTTCATCCCCCGTGAGGGCCATCTTCAGCTGGCGGAAGGACTCTTCTTCCAGCTTCTCCCATCTGAAGGGCGGCTTCTGGTTCTTGGCCTTCCTGGACTGGCCTATCAGGAGGTCCTGCATAGGAGCTGCCTTTTTGGTGAAACCGGGAATGAATCTTCGGTAGTACCCTACCAACCCAAGGAACTGCCTCACTTCCTTTACGCTGGAGGGGCTTGGCCATTCCTTAATTGCGGTGATCTTATCAGGGTCGGGAGCCACTCCGTCAGCACTCACCACGTGTCCCAGGTACTGCACCTTTGGTTTCAGGAGGTGACACTTGGAGGGTTTCACCTTTAGGCCGTAGTTTGCCAGGGCTTCTAACACTTCTGCCAGGTGTTTCAGGTGGTCCTCGTAGGTCTTGGAATAGACGATGACATCGTCCAGGTATAATAGGACCGTCTCGAAGTTTCGGTGTCCCAGACAGCATTCCATCAACCGTTGGAAGGTTCCTGGTGCGTTGCAGAGTCTGAACGGCATGCAGGTAAACTCGCTAAGTTCCATCGGGGTGGTGAATGCGGTCTTCTCCCGGTCCGCCTCTGCTACAGGAACCTGCCAGTACCCGCTAGTGAGATCCAAAGTAGAGAAGAAATTAGCAGATTTTAAAGCAGCCAAAGACTCCTCTATCCTTGGTAATGGGTACGCATCTTTGTGTGTGATACGGTTGATTTTCCGGTAATCTACACACATTCTCATGGTGTTGTCCTTCTTTTTAACCAAGACTAGTGGGGCTGCCCAGGGGCTACAGCTATCCCTGATTACTCCAGCCTCCTTCATGTCTCTAAGCATCCCCTTGGCGTGTTGGTAGTGTGCAGGGGGTACGGGTCGGTATCTCTCCTTTATGGGAGGATGGTCTCCCGTGGGGATGTGGTGTTCTACCCCCTTTACTCGCCCGAAGTCTAGCGGGTGTTTACTAAACACTCTCTCATACTCTTGAACCACCCGATAGACTCCCTGTTTCTGGTGTGAGGGAGTGGAGTCAGTACCCAAATGTAGTTGCTGACACCAGTCCTCCATTGGTTGCTTAGAGCCGTTACCTTCCTCTGGATGAGATAGAGGCAAGGGTTCCACAGACTGTACAGAATTTTGGTCGATGGTATACAATTTGGCTAGCGTGGCATACCGGGGCAGGTATACTTCCCTCTTCCCGATATTTATTATGCGAACGGGCACCCTCCCATGGCGTACATCAACCACCCCCCGTGCTGTCAAAATGGTGGGCCTACTGTCTGAGTAGACTGGTTCTACCATTGCCTGGTAATCTCTACCTCTCAGACCAATAGCTGCCCGGCACCAAATCATCATTTCACTTTTTGGGGGCATGGCAATAGGGAAAGGGTCACACATTCTCACGCTGCCAATCTCACCACCGGAGAGTTCCACCTGTTGCCGGCGCATCAGTGCCCGGATCTCTTTTTGGAGCACTCGCTGCTGGCCGGAGCTGGCGTTCTTGGCAACCTGCTGTAAAATGAAAATCACCTCTGCAAGACAATTTTCAATCACATTAGTTCCCAGAGTTATCTTTGGGTGACTCTCGCGCTTGTCAATGTCTACAATGATCAGTCCCTGTGCTGCCAGTTCAACTCTACCGATTTTGATGGTCATCTCTTTAAATCTGATCTGTGGCACGGGTTGACCATTGCTGGCGATGATACTCAAGTCGTCGTCAGGGTAGCGGGTTATATCCGAGTCATTCCAGTACTGCTTGAAGAGCACGTACGGGATGGTGGTGACCTGTGACCCGGTGTCCAGTAGGGCACTCATAGGAATGCCATCCAGTACTACAGGCAAGACTGGACGTCCTCCCACGTATTTGTCACGCTAGTTCGATGGGCCTGGTGATCTTATTCCTAGGGGTTGGCCCTCTACCCCAGGTTGTGCCAGTTTAAAGGACAGTACCTTGCCATATGTCCGGGTTGATTGCAGCGGCGGCAGATGGGTTGTCCGTCCTCGTTGTATCGGTCGCTGGGTCTTCCTCTGGCCGGTGGGGTCCTCCTTGGTCGACGCCACGGGATGTCCTCCGGTCCGGATGCCAGCTGGATCTTCCCTGGAGCAGAAACCTGTAAAGACTGCACAGTTCGGGTTAGCGCAGCAACGCTTTTAGCTAGCTCTTGGACCTGATGGTGCAGGTCTGGAGCCGGGTCATTGTTCAAAGCCTGCGCGTCAGTTCCCACAGGCCCTGCCGACAAGGGCGCCGCCTCCTGGTGGTAAGCGGTAGTAGGGTGCCTGTGGGTCACAACGCCACCCGGTGCCGGTTCTCGGAGCACCCGGATGGCTCTGTCCTTGAACTGTGCAAAGTCCAGATGAGGATCCTGTAAGGCCATTGCCCGCAACTGGGTTCGGTGGGCATTGCAATATAGTCCCTCTATAAATTGTTCGGTCAACAGCCTGTCCTCGTTTCCCACGCCGTCAGGGGTCGGTCTGCTTAATAGCTCTCAGGGCCTCTTGTAGGTTTAGTGCATAGTCCCTTATATTCTCATGTGCTCGCTGTTTGCACCCGTAGAATCTAAGCTTAATCTCGGCTGAGGTGCGGGTATCAAAGGTGTCCTTCAGCCGGGTTAATATCCCTGCGACAGTCCTCCTTCCAGGTGGCCAGGACTTACCTCCCTTTGGGCTGCCCCAGTTAGTTGGGCCACCAGGATGCTCACTTTTTGCTCTTCTGTGAGGGGGTACACCTGGAAGAGGCTATCCAGCTTTTCTCTAAAGTCATTCAGGGTATGTGACTCCCCTGAGTACTGGGGTAGCCAGGCTGCCCCCGGGATATAGGGCATGGTGAAAGGCATGACCGCAGCAGCGGTGGCGCTGGCGGGGGCTGTGGCAGTGAAGCTCTCCTCCGTATCCGACATCTTCCTCCCCCCTAGTGGACCGTGGCCTACCTTGCGATGATCCTCTTCCGTAGGCCGCGGCTCCGCAGTGGATCGTCAGGGTTGAGGACCTTCCGTCGCGCTCCTGTGACGTCGGCGTCTGCTGGGCTCCTTCCAGGACTTTACGCAACGTCCGGACGTGAGGCGGGGCTTCAGTTCTCGCGCGCTTTCGGAGTCCACGCCCCTCTTCTTCCCGCGCAGCGTGTTCAAGATGGCGTCCAACGGCGGGAAACTCCACGGATGGCGGGAAGAAGGCAGAAGATGGCGCCGGATGGCGGGAAAACTCCACGGATGGCGGGAAGAAGGCAGAAGATGGCGCCGGATGGCGGGAATCTTCACAGATGGCGGGAATCTTCACCACAGGTTAGTATAAAAGTCTCTTTTTCAGGCACGCAGTACCCGGTGGTTGCGGGCACGTAATCCTGCCGACTACGCCAAAGTTGACGCGCCCCTGGGCCTGAGTCGCGCAGCGTTGCGCACGCGGGAGCCTACCCGGAGCCGGATCTGATAGGGGTAGTAGTCTCGTGGCGGTGACCCGGTCCGTGCCCAGGGAGTCAAACTGAGTGGCAGAGTTTAGCAGAAGATGGTACGGTGTTCGACTACGCCACCCGTTGAATGCGGCTATGAGGCCGCCGCTGCAGGGCAGACCGCTGAGGCCGGTGGTACAATTGTGCAGCGTAGATGGTATAACCCCCAACGGGAGGGGTATGGCCTCAGGGCAGCCGACGTGGATGGTGGGGGTAGCAGGAGAGCATGCAGGTAGCAGGAACCTCTCAGAGACGATGCGGTGTAGTTCAGGGTCTTTACTGGTGATAAAGATAGACCCTCCCGGAGTACTGGCTAGCGATCGGGGCCTGGTCAGTCTGTGAGCAGATGGGATCTCCCCTGGCCAGGCGGAGTTGTAGGCCTCCCCAACTAATTGTACTCTTCTGGCTACCTTGCTAGAGGCGGGTAAAAGTAGCCCACGTCCCTGAGTGTACCGTGTGGTGCTCACCCGTATGGCCGGTGACTCGGGGCCTTTTGGTAGCTTCCGTTCCACGACGGCGGAGCTGGTCCCACGCGTGTGACCGTGCCTTCGGGTTTCTTGGCCAGAGGACCTGAAATCCCCTGCCGGTCGGTTTCTGCTGCTGGGAAAGGATTAGTCCCCACAGCCTCGGACTCCGGGTCCAGTGATAACTCCTTAATCAGGGCGAGCTCTACAGCTGCCAGCCCCTGATTCCTTTTAGCACTGCTCCCACTGAGCTCCTGATCTTTCTTTCCTATAGCTGCTCCTCTTCTTCTCTTTCTCTTCTCACTCTCTCTAACCCTGCCTCAGCCCCAGTTTTATATAGGGGAAGTTCTTCCCCTCCCAGGACTGGGCAGGAGGTGTGGCATGCATAGGATTCCTGACCAAGAGACCTCCCACCTGCTCTCAGACATAATATTACTATTACTGTGGAAACCAGACCCCTGGGGTGCCACAGGCCCACAGACCGCTACGCAGAGGATGGACAGCCCATTTGCCGTCGATGCAACCAGCCCGGACACATTTCCAGGTACTGTAATTTAAACGGGTCCAACCTGGGGCAGAGGGCCAACCCCCAGGCATAAGATCACCAGGCCCTTACAATTGGCGTAATAAGTACGTTGGGGGGCGCCCGGTTTTACCCGTGGTGCTGGACGGTATCCCCATGAGCGCCTTGCTGGATACTGGGTCACAAGTAACCACTATCCCTTATGTACTTTTTAAGCAGTATTGGACTGATGCTGATATCACACGGTATCCAGACAGTAACTTGAGCATCATCGCCAGTAATGGCTTACCCGTGCCGCAGATGGGGTTCAAGGAGATGACCATTAAAATTGGTAAAGTTGAACTACCGGCACTGGGAGTGATTATTGTGGACATTGACCGTCGTGAAAGTCACCCTAAAATAACTGTGGGTACTAACGTAATTGAAAATTGTCTTTCAGAGGTAATTGTGATCTTACAACAGGTGCCGGTGAATGCTAGTTCCAGCCAACAGAGAGTCCTCAACAAGGAAATAAAAGCCCTGATGAGACGGCAGCAGGTAGAACTGTCTGGTGGTGAGATCGGTAGCGTAAGAATGAGTGACCCATTCCCCATTTCCATGCCTCCCAAAAGTGAAATGATGATCTGGTGTCGGACTGCAATTGGGTTGAGAGGTAGAGACTACCAAGCCATGGTAGAACCCGTGTACTCAGACAGCAGGCCCACCATTTTGACAGCCCGGGGGGTGGTTGATGTCCGTCATGGGAGGGTGCCCGTCCGCATCCTCAACATTGGGGAGAGGGAAGTACACTTACCCAGGTACGCTACACTCGCCAAACTGTTTGTCGTCGAACACAAAGCTATCAGGGCCGTGGAACCCTTGCCTCCATCTCCACAGGCAGAGGGTAATGGCTCCCAGAAACAAAAGGAGGACTGGTGCCAGAAACTCCATGTGGGTGCTGACTCCACTCCCCTGCACCAAAAACAAGGAGTCTACCGGGTGGTACAGGAGTACGAGAGAGTCTTTAGTAAGCACCCGCTGGACTTCGGCAGAGTAAAGGGGATAGAACACCACATCCGCACAGGGAGCCACCCACCAATAAAAGAGAGACACAGGCCTGTACCCCCTGCACACTACCAGAACGCAAAGGGCATGCTAAAAGAGATGAAAGAAGCTGGGGTCATTAGAGACAGCTGTAGCCCCTGGGCAGCCCCCTTGGTTCTGGTCAAAAAGAAAGACGGCACCATGAGAATGTGCGTCGACTATAGACAAATCAACCGTATCACCCACAAAGACGCATATCCGATGCCTACAATAGAGGAGTCTTTAGCCGCACTAAAATCAGCTAACTTCTTTTCTACTTTGGACCTTACTAGCGGGTACTGGCAGGTTCCTGTGGCAGAGGCTGACAAGGAGAAGACCGCCTTCACCACCCCGATGGGACTGAGTGAGTTCAACTGTATGCCTTTCGGGCTCTGCAACGCACCAGGGACCTTCCAGCGGCTGATGGAATGCTGTCTAGGGCACCGAAACTTCGAGACGGTCCTCCTTTACCTGGACGACTTGATCGTCTATTCGAAAACCTACGAGGACCATCTAAAGCACCTGGCCGAGGTGTTCGAAGCCCTGGCAGGCTACGGCCTGAAGGTGAAACCATCGAAGTGTCACCTGCTGAAACCAAAGGTCCAGTACCTAGGGCACGTGGTAAGTGCGGAAGGAGTAGCCCCCGACCCTGACAAGGTCACGGCAATCAAGAGCTGGCCAAGCCCCTCGAACATCAAGGAGGTGAGACAGTTTCTCGGGTTGGTAGGCTACTACCGAAGGTTCATCCCCGGGTCCAGTAAGATGGCAGCTCCTATGCAGGACCTCCTAATCGGACAGTCTAATCCAGAAGTCAAAAGCCACCCTTCAAGTGGGATAAACCGGAAGAGGAGTCCTTCCGCCAGTTGAAGATGGCCCTCACGGGGGATGAGATACTGGCCTACCCTGATTATGGCCAGCCTTTTATTCTCCACACGGACGCCAGTAATGTGGGACTGGGAGCTGTACTGTCCCAAAACCAACAAGGCAGAGAACGGGTGATCGCATACGCCAGCCGGAAGCTGAGGCCCACCGAGAGGAACCCAGAGAATTACAGCTCCTTCAAGCTAGAATTCTTGGCGGTGGTGTGGGCCGTGACGGAACGCTTCAAGCATTACCTGGCCTCCGCAAAGTTCACCGTGTACACGGACAACAACCCGTTGACACACTTGGACAATGCAAGACTGGGTGCCCTAGAACAGCGGTGGATGGCCCGTCTCTCCAACTATGACTTCGTGATCAAGTACCGGGCCGGCAAAACCAATGCCAATGCTGACGCCCTATCGAGGATGCATCACTTACCTGAAGGTGACGAAGACCCAGAAGAGCTGGAGGAGGTAGAACTCCCCGCGTTTCACCGGTATGGAGCCGCTCAATACTCCCACCGTGTGAAGGAGGAGGATCTGACAACCGTGATGATAAATCCCCTACCTCACCACAGCTGGGCCGAGACCCAAGATAGTGACCCTGCCATCCGCCTGGTGAAAGATCTGCTGACCCAGGAAGACACCCGCATGGATCCGGATGCTCCAGAGGAAGCCAAGCAGCTGTGGAAGGAGAAGAGCAAGCTGTTCCTCTACGAAGGCAAGTTGTGCAGAAGGATTGTCAACCACCGGATGCACGAGCTGACCTGGCAAGTCGTGGTCCCAAGGCGAGATGCAGCTATGGTCCTGGGGGCTTACCATGACAGAGCGGGGCACTTCGGTTGGAAGAAACTGGAGTTCCTGCTAAGAGGAAGGTTCTTTTGGGTCGGTATGAGAGGAGCTGTAGAAAAGTGGTGCAGAGACTGTGGCCCTTGTCACCTGAGGAGGAAGGACCGCACCAGCCAGAAGACACCCTTGAGGCCCATCGTCACCACGCAGCCTCTTGAGCTGGTAGCTCTGGACCACGTCAAATTGGCTCCAAGCCGGTCTGGATACATCTATGCCCTGACAATCGTGGACCACTATTCCCGTTTTCTAGTGGTGGTCCCGGTAAAGGACTTGACAGCCCAAACAGCGGCCAGAGCCTTCCAGCAATATTTCTGCCGTCCACACGGGTATCCGGAACAGGTCCTGACAGACCAGGGTCCAGCGTTCGAGGCTGAAATCTTCCAGGAGTTCTGCAACCTCTATGGCTGTAAGAAGATTCGTACAATGCCTTACCACCCCCAAACTAACGGGATGTGTGAGAAGATGAACAATATAGTCATTGATCTCCTGAAGACGTTGCCCCTGGAGGAACGCAGCCTGTGGCCAGAAAAACTGCCAGACCTGATAGACTTATACAATGACATCCCGGTGAATGCTACCAACTGCACCCCGGCTTACCTGATGCGAGCTAGACCAGGTAAGCTGCCCGTAGACCTGGAGATGGGAGTCCTAATACCTGAGGACACCTCCCCGGATGCGGACTGGGATACGGAAAGGCAACTGCAGTACAAGAAGGTACAGGAGAGTGTGGAGAAGAGCCTGGCCCAGGTGAGAGAAAGGCAAGAAAAACTCTTCAACCAACACGCCCCTGCTGGTCCCCTAGAACCTGGTGAGCAAGTCCTGAAGCGGAAGAGAAGGCTACATAAGTTGGACGACCAGTGGGAAAGGAAACCCTACACCGTACTGCAGTCTGACCACGACAACCCAAAGGTGTGCGTAATCACCAAGGACGGAGGAGAAACCACTAGTGTCGTCTCCAGAGACCACCTCAAAAGATGCCCCGAGCAACTCCGTAGTGCAGAAGAGGATCAGAGTGACCTTGAACCCGCAGAGGACAAGGAAGAAATGATCAGCACCGTTCTCGGAGAGTTCCCTCAGTCCTGGACTCGCATAAATGATGCCATAGTGGTACCCGTCCTGCATTTCCTGCAACCGGCCCAGCAACAGCCAACACCAGAGCCGGAAGGTGAAGAGGAGCAAGCGGTTCCAGAGGCAGAAGAGCCTGTACCAGCAGCCCAGGAGAGTCAACCCAATGCTGACAGTGAGCCTGCCATGCCTGCGGTAAGCCAAAGGACCCGCAGACAGCTGCCTGCCCTACCTGTACACCCAGCTGGTAGCTGCACCCCTAACGCTAGTGGGGAAAGCCAGGTTGGTCCACCACCAGACAGTGGGTTAAGGAGGTCAACCAGGAGCACAAAGGGGCTGATACCCGCTCGCTGGAGAATATAGAGTGTACTAAAATTGTAAATAACCTCGTTGCTAAATGTTGAAATGTTTGCCAAAGTTACCTGCATGTTTATTAATAGTGTGTTTCAGTTTCTTGCAGCTACCGTAAGGACTCAAAGGTTATGGACTTTTTATAACCGGGACCTTGTATGGACTGCATTCGGAGCCTAACCCAGGAATGAACTAAGACTGTAAAGGACTTGGGGTAGGACAGACCCCCACCTGGTTAAGGCTCCCCGTTGTATTGGTGATATGGACACCCGGTCACAGGCCACACTGTGACCTTAAGAACTCAATTTGTGCGTCGTCTGTCTATTAATGTTTTATGGTTATGCATATTGTCTTTGTTTATTGTTTAGTCCCGGAGTACTAAATTTCACTAGGGGGGAATGTGTCACCCTGGCCTGGATGCCACAAAATGTAATAAAGCTGTGTCTGAGAGCAAGGGGGAGGTTCTCTAGTCAGGGGAACATTAGCATGCAGTACCTCCTGTCTCAGGCCAGTAGGGGGAGCAGGCTGCCCCTATAAAAGCTGGTGCTGGGGGCAGGGTTAGAAAGAACTGGATGGCCTGTCTCAGCACTGAGACGTGTCCCAGAGTGGAGCAGGGACAGAAAGTTGATTGCACCTAAGAGGAAGTGTGGCAGTAGGAGAGCCACCAGCCAGAGACGAGAGGCGAAGAGAGCCTGTCTTGGCAAATCAGAGACTGACCTTACCAGACTTTGGTGTCTGAGGCTGGAAGGATTCCACATCCCCCAGCAGAGAACCAGTCCGCAAGGGACTGTATATTCCTTGGCCTAAGAAGCCTGGAGGCCCTGCCACAACCGAAGGGACCAGTAAAGCCGTACAAGGCTGGGAGCAGAAAGGAACCCACGTCGCAGGCCATACAGGCGAGAATACACGGAAAGCTCGGAAACGTGGGCTGTTACCCTATCAGGAGGAGATAGCCAGAAGGAGCGCAGAAAGCACGGTAGGCCTACACCCTCACCCTGACCAGGGCCAATTTCCCCGTTGCTCTCAGACATCCAGGTCCCCCTCCTAGCCGGGACTGTTTATGGGTCAATTTACCTGTTCTAGTAAAGACCCTGGACTGCAACCTGTTGTCTGTGTGCTCCTTGCTTCTCCAGCACTATCAGCACTGGGACCCTCACTACCATCACTCCCACCATCCACTATACTGCCCTGGGGCCGCACTCTTCCCGTGGGGAGTCACACTACCCTAGCTGCACACCTCATCAGCCCCAGCGGTCTGCATGCAGCGGCGGTTCCTAATAACCGCAAATCCACGGGTGGCGTAGTCGGACATAAACATCAGCACATAACGGACTACCACTGGCCTGACCACCCTGAGCCACGGAACCGGGTTGCCACTACTACTCCCATCGTTCCCCTACTGCCCGGATCCGAGTGCCCCACGGCCCAGGGGGCGAGTCACTGACATCACAGCTACATCTGAGAGAGACAGGGAGAGACAAAGGACAAACTTATAAGAAAGGAAAACCTAACTGCATAGCAACAAAGCAGCAACTTAATGATAGTGCAATATGGTCTGTAAGATTCCCAAATCATGGGACATGGCGCACACTATCAGGAAGTGCCCCTCTTTTTATTAACACTAGTGCCCATCCACTGCACTAGTTCTATCAATAACTATTTCCTATCTCATATACTAAACCTATTATCCTTATCCTATGTGTTATGCAATTCAAAAATTCTATAAACAAATTAGGAAATCCCAGAATTATAATAGAAACCCTAAAATACAAATGTTATTAAATCTCATTAAAAGCGGGACATATATCACCTTAAGTGAAAACAAATTAGTCACACCCCTAACGATAGACCCTTATTCAGACTGCCGGAAGAGGCACTTCTCAATCAGAGGCAGGCCACACCCATTGAGTACTATATACAGTGGGTACGGAAAGTATTCAGACCCCTTTACATTTTTCACTATTTGTTTCATTGCAGCCATTTGGTAAATTCTAAAAAGTTCATTTTTTTCTCATTAAAGTACACTGTGCACCCCATCTTGACTGAAAAAAACAGAAATGTAGAAATTTTTGCAAATTTATTAAAAAAGGAAAACTGAAATATCACATGGTCATAAGTATTCAGACCCTTTGCTCATATTTAAGTCACATAGTTACATAGTTACATAGTTTATAAGGCCAAAAAAGACAAGCGTCCATCCAGTTCAGCCTATTTCTTGTGCACTGCAGCTATTCCGCAGCCTTGATCCAGGGGAAGGCAAAAAAAACCATGCGGTATAGGCCAATTTACATCATTGAGGAAAAATTCACTTCCCGACTCCAATCTGGCAGTCAGATTAAATCCCTGGATTAATTAACTATCACTAAGCATAAGATGTAATTTTATTGTTCTCAAGAAAGGCGTCCAGGCCTCTCTTGAACTCATTAAGTGAGTTGGACATCACCACTTCCTCTCCCAGAGAATTCCAGAGTCTCACGGCTCTGACCGTAAAGAATCCCCTTCTATGCTGGTGCAGGAACCTCCTTTCCTCCAGACGCATAGTGTGCCCCCTCGTCTTTGTCACCATCCTTGGTATAAACAGGTCATGGGAGAGATCTCTGTACAGCCCCCTGATGTATTTATACATGTTTATGAGGTCTCCCCTAAGCCTTCTCTTTTCCAACGTAAATAGGCCTAATTTGGACAACCTCTCTGGGTATTCTAGTCCCTCCATTCCCTTTATTACCTTAGTCGCCCTCCTTTGTACCCTCTCTAGCTCCAATATGTCTTTCCTGAGCACCGGAGCCCAGAACTGTGCACAATATTCTAAGTGCGGCCTTACCAGCGCTTTATACAGAGGAAGAACAATGTTCTCATCATATACCCCTATTCCTCTTCTGATGCATGCCATGACTCTATTTGCCTTCGCAGCTGCTGCCTGACACTGGGCACTCCAATTTAATTTGCTGTTAACCAAGACGCCCAGGTCCTTCTCCATGTCAGATTTCCCCAACGGTTTCCCATTTAATATGTATGGGTGACTGCTGTTTTTCTTTCCCATGTGCATGACCTTACATTTATCGGCATTGAACCCCATTTGCCATTTTTTGGCCCAACTCCCCAATTTATCTAAATCCTCCTGTAGCTGTGCCCTATCCTCATCTGTATTAACTACGTTACAAAGTTTAGTATCATCTGCAAATATTGCTATTTTACTATGCAACCCTTCCACTAGATCATTAATAAGTATATTAAATAATATAGGGCCCAAGACAGACCCTTGAGGCACCCCGCTAGTCGAGACGCAGTTATAAAAGGAATCCAATTTGTCCGCATTAATCAACTGCAGGGCATCTTGATTGGCAAATAGATTGATCACTTTGGGGTACCAAGTGTTCAGCAACTTTTCTTCTGTCTTGGCACAAGCCAAGGATACGCTGTTCCTCAGGGATTCACATTCTACAGGACCCCTGGACCCGACAAAGAATAAAGCACTTTATCATATTAAACCTGACAGGGCACACCTGTGAGGTGAAGACCATTTCCGGTGACTACCTCTAGAAGCTCATCAAGAGAATGCCAAGAGTGTGCAAAGCAGTCATCAAAGCAAAAGGTGGCTACTCTGAAGAACCTAGAATATAAGACATATTTTCAGTTGTTTCACACTTTTTTGTTAAGTATATAATTCCACATGTGTTAATTCATAGTTTTGATGCCTTCAGTGTGAATGTACAATTTTCATAGTCATGAAAATACAGAAAAATCTTTAAATGAGAAAGTGTGTCCAAACTTTTGGTCTGTACTGTATATATCCACCCATATACAGTATACATATATATACACACATATACAGTATACATATATACACACCCATATACAGTATACATACACACACACATATACAGTATACATATATACACACATATACAGTATACATATATACACACATATACCAGTATACATATATACACACATATACCAGTATACATATATATACACCCATATACAGTATATATATACACACATATACAGTATACATATATATACACACACATACAGCATACATATATATACACACTTATACAGTATACATATATACACACATATACAGTGTACATATATATACACACACATACAGCATACATACAGTACAGACCAAAAGTTTGGACACACCTTCTCATTTAATGATTTTTCTGTATTTTCATGACTATGAAAATTGTACATTCACACTGAAGGCATCAAAACTATGAATTAACACATGTGGAATTATATACTTAACAAAAAAGTGTAAAACAACTGAAAATATGTCTTATATTCTAGGTTCTTCAAAGTAGCCACCTTTTGCTTTGATGACTGCTTTGCACACTCTTGGCATTCTCTTGATGAGCTTCAAGAGGTAGTCACCGGAAATGGTCTTCCAACAATCTTGAAGGGGTTCCCAGAGATGCTTAGCACTTGTTGGCCCTTTTGCCTTCACTCTGCGGTCCAGCTCACCCCAAACCATCTCGATTGGGTTCAGGTCTGGTGACTGTGGAGGCCAGGTCATCTGGCATAGCACCCCACCACTCTACCTCTTGGTCAAATAGCCATTACACAGCCTGGAGGTGTGTTTGGGGTCATTGTCCTGTTGAAAAATAAATGATGGTCCAACTAAATGCAAACCGGATGGAATAGCATGCCGCTGCAAGATGCTGTGGTAGCCATGCTGGTTCAGTATGCCTTCAATTTTGAATAAATCCCCAACAGTGTCACCAGCAAAGCACCCCCACACCATCACACCTCCTCCTCCATGCTTCACGGTGGGAACCAGGCATGTGGAGTCCATCCGTTCACCTTTTCTGCGTCGCACAAAGACACGGTGGTTGGAACCAAAGATCTCAAATTTGGACTCATCAGACCAAAGCACAGATTTCCACTGGTCTAATGTCCATTCCTTGTGTTCTTTAGCCCAAATAAGTCTCTTCTGCTTGTTGCCTGTCCTTAGCAGTGGTTTCCTAGCAGCTATTTTACCATGAAGGCCTGCTGCACAAAGTCTCCTCTTAACAGTTGTTGAAGAGATGTGTGTGCTGCTAGAACTCTGTGTGGCATTGACCTGATCTCTAATCTGAGCTGCTGTTAACCTGCAATTTCTGAGGCAGGTGACTCGGATAAACTTATCCTCAGAAGCAGAGGTGACTCTTGGTCTTCCTTTCCTGGGGCGGTCCTCATGTAAGCCAATTTCTTTGCAGCGCTTGATGGTTTTTGCAACTGCACTTGGGGACACTTTCAAAGTTTGCCCAATTTTTTGGACTGACTGACCTTCATTTCTTAAAGTAATGATGGCCACTCGTTTTTCTTTACTTAGCTGCTTTTTTCTTGCCATAATACAAATTCTAACAGTCTATTCAGTAGGACTATCAGCTGTGTATCCACCTGACTTCTGCACAACACAACTGATGGTCCCAACCCCATTTATAAGGCAAGAAATCCCACTTATTAAACCTGACAGGGCACACCTGTGAAGTGAAAACCATTTCTGGTGACTACCTCTTGAAGCTCATCAAGAGAATGCCAAGAGTGTGCAAAGCAGTCATCAAGGCAAAAGGTGGCTACTTTGAAGAACCTAGAATATAAGACATATTTTCAGTTGTTTCACACTTTTTTGTTAAGTATATAATTCCACATGTGTTAATTCATAGTTTTGATGCCTTCAGTGTGAATGCACAATTTTCATAGTTATGAAAATACAGAAAAATCTTTAAATGAGAAGGTGTGTCCAAACTTTTGGTCTGTACTGTATATATACACACATATACAGTATACATATATATATACACACACATATACAGTATACATATATATACACACTTATACAGTATACATATATACACACATATACAGTATACATATATACACATATATAGTATACATATATACACACATATACAGTATACATATATACACCCATATACAGTATACATATATATACACACATACAGTATACATATATACACACATATACAGTATACATATATACACACATATACAGTATACATATATACACCCATATACAGTATACATATATACAGATATACAGTATACATATATACACACATATACAGTATACATATATACACCCATATACAGTATACATATATATACACACATACAGTATACATATATACACACATATACAGTATACATATATACAGCCATATACAGTATACATGTACACACACATATACAGTATACATATATATATATATATATACATACATATAGAGTATCTATAATATAACGCTACAAGCGTCCCTCTGTCTGAAGCCTTTATAGTCTGCGCTAGTGCGACACGCCTGCACAGTCTGGCTCCAGACTGAAGAACGCATGGAGCCGTTACAGGTAAGAGGAGTGTATGGTGCTGGAGATCACGGTATGCGTATACACTGAACACATACCGCGATCTCTGGCGCCATACTTACATACTTACCTGACCGGGATGAGCGCTACCGCAGCGCCTCTGTTCGGTCCGGAGTCCGGGGGAAGAGGGAAGCGTTGAAATTGGCGCATGAGCATAGCGCTATCTGGTGCCATTTTACTGAAGATACATTTGCAATGTGTCTTCAGCAAAATGGAGCCGGACAGCGTGGTATGAGCACACGCGTACTTCGGCGCCGCACTCCTCCCCGGGCCTCCAGCAGAACGGGAAACAGCGCTGGAGCACAGGGAGGAAAGGTGAGTATAAGTGTTTCTTTTCTTGTATGTGTGTGCAGCATGATAGGGATGAGGGGTGCCATACATACCAGGATTGGGGGGTGAGGGGTGCCATACATACCAGGATTGGGGGGTGAGAGGACCATACATACCAGGATTGGCGGGTGAGGGGACTATCCATACCAGGATTGGGGGGTGAGGGGTGCCATGCATACCAGAATTGGGGGTGAGGGGACCATGCATAACAGGATTGGGGATGAGGGGTGCCATGCATACCAGGATTGGGGGTGAGGGGTGCCATGCATATCAGGATAGGGATGAGGGGTGCCATGCATACCAGGAATGGGGATGAGGGGTACCATGCATACCAGGATTGGGGATGTGAGGGGGTACCATAGATACCAGGATAGGGATGAGGGGGTACCATGCATAACAGGATTGGGGATGAGGGGTGCCATGCATACCAGGATTGGGGGTGAGGGGTACCATGTATACCAGAATTGGGGGGTGAGGGGACCATGCATACCAGGATTGGGGGTGAGGGGTGCCATGTATACCAGAATTGGGGGAGGGGAACATGCATACCAGGATTGGGGATGAGTGGTGCCATGCATACCAGGATTGGGGGATGAGGGGACCATGCATTCCAGGATTGGGGGTGAGGGGTGCCATGCATACCAGGATTGGGAAATGAGGGGTGCCAAGTATACCAGAATTGGGGGTGAGGGGTGCCATGCATACAAGGATTGGGGGGTGAGGGGTGCCATGTATACCAGGATTGGGAGGTGAGGTGACCATGCATACCAGGATTGGGGAATGAGGTGTGCCATGTATACCAGGATTGGGGAATGAGGGGTGCCATGCATACCAGGATTTGGGGGTGAGGGGACCATGCATACCAGGATTGGGGGGTGAGGGGTGCCATGCATACCAGGATTGAGGGGTGAGGGGACCATACATACCATGATTGGGGAATGAGGTGTGCCATGTATACCAGGATTGGGGAATGAGGGGTGCCATGCATACCAGGATTCGGGGGTGAGGGGACCATGCATACCAGGATTAGGGGGTGAGGGGACCATGCATACCAGGATTAGGGGGTAAGGGGACCATGCATACCAGGATTAGGGGGTGAGGGGTGCCATGCATACCACAATAGGATGGGGGCAGCACAAATACCAGGATGGGAGACCATATACCAATAAAAATGCTCGCCACCCGGGCGTAGAACGGGTTCAATAGCTAGTACATATATACACGCATATATACAGTAATACAGCATATACATACACATATATACTGTATATCCCCACACACACACACACATATATACAGTAATACAGCATATACATACACATATATACTGTATATACACACACACACATATATACAGTAATACAGCATATACATACACATATATATACTGTATATACACACACACACACACATATATACAGTAATACAGCATATACATACACATATATACACACACACACACATATATATATATATATATCTGGCGACAGGGCCCCGCTGCGTCCTCTGTGTCTCTGTACAGATATAAGTGTAACACGTACTGGATCCAGCACAGGTGACAGTCTGCCATAGAGCTGACGTGCAGTACATACACTGTGTTATGGGGGCGCTCACCTGTGCGGACCCCGCGCTCCGGCCGCTACTTCTCTGCTCATATAAGGTCTCTCTTTCTGCCATTAAATAATTCGGTTGTCATGGCAGTGGAGGCGGGGCGTTGGTAGGGGGCGTGTCTGGTATAGGGCAGATTGGGGCGGGGCTGTCATGCAGTGCTTGTCTCATCGCTGTAATTTCCTGCTGATGCCACCTGGTGGACAGCATTGGTCAGTACGCGCTGAGAATGCTCACATGGTGGGGGAGGGGCAGCTTATATATGTATATACACAGTCACAATGCAGTTAGGGTTATGTTCACACAGTGTTTTTTTAAACGTTTTTTTCCACATTATAAAACTCAGTGTTGTCAGGAAAAGCATTGCCTGTATTTTTGATGTATGCCTCATACAAAATACATTTTTGAAGATTTTTTTTAATCTTCCATCCTATACTCGGGCACTGGCTGTATATTGTTGAGGCCCCGGGACTTGCTTAGATCCGCTGGGTGGCATTGCCAGCTGCATTGCAGTAAATGGGTGACCTGAAATCCCACATTTATCCTGTGACCAGTTAGGGACTGTTTTTTCTTAAAGAAGGGGCTCATGTTATTAATCCCAGACAATCCATTAATGGAGTTTCCAGTAGTATAATAATGATGATTTATCCTGGGGATGGGTTATCAATATCAGATCGGTGGGCTCCGACACGCGGCACCGGCTCTACCCATCAGCTGATTGCAGCGCTCAGATGTAAATAGTGTGAAGATTGAACATCACCGCTCCATTCACTGTACTGTGGGTCCTGCAGATCAGCTAATATTCATGTAATAGGAGCTGATCTGCAGCACCAGGGAGCGGCCACTACACAGTGATAAGAGCTCTGATGTTCAGATCCTCAACAATGTTTACATCTGACCTCGGCCAGAGTTTCAAACAACTGAGTAGTGGAGGAGCCACGTGCCGGACCCCCACAAATCTGATATTAATGAGCTAACCAGGGTATAGGCCATCAATATGTTTGTCCTGGAAATTCCCTTTAAGGCCCACCTGCACATACTATGTATATAATATATATATATATGGCAAAGAGTGGGAAGGGGTTAATAAAAGGCTCATAAAACGGACAAACAACACAAATATTGGTTCTATCTTTTACACATTTGGGGTAGCCCTTAAGAGGGCCGTTGGGTCAAAGAGAGAGAGAGAGAGAAGAGAGAGGGGAGGGAGAGATACCGGGAGATACCAAGAGAGAGAAAAAAAGAGAGACCCAACCAGTGCAAGGCTAAGCCGGGCAGGCGGCAGCGGCTATTTATACCCACTGCTGATCTCTGATTGGTGGAAAATCTGGGTGTGGCTGCTCTCTGATTGGTGGAAAATCTGGGTGTGGCTGCTCTGTGATTGGTCAGCATTATGACCTCACAGTGGCGATGACTCATACCTCCTGGGTGGTTCTTCTGGGCGGTTCTGTTTTCTGACTGGTGGAAATTCTAATCAGCATTATGACCTCACAGTGGCCGTGACTCATGTTTCATGGACTGTTCTATCTGGGTGACCTGAAACATGCTGATCTCTGATTGGTGGAAATTCAAGTCATCTTCATGACATCACAATCAGCATGTTATTACTGCTGAGATGTTCAGTTTTTTCCTAAATTTCCTACGTTTTGTCCTAATTTATTAGCACATATATACCACTCATTCCTACAATCAAAGGGTCAGGAAACCCCTCTGAAATCAATATCCTACAATTTACCCCAACAGCAAAAAAACAACTATAAACAAAATACCAAAAGATATATCAGATTATTAATATCCCCCATGCTGGTGTAATGCTCCCAATTCTGCTATAATGTCCCCAAAGCTGGTATAATGCCCCACATCCTGGTATAGTATCTCCAGTTCTGGCATAATGTCCCCCATGCTGCTATAATATCCCCTATACTGGTATAATATTATCATTGTGATATAATGTCCCCCATCCTGGTGTAACATCATCATTGTGATATAATGTCCCCATTCTGATATTGTGTCACCCATCCGGGTATGGTGTACCCCTTTCTGGTATAGTGTCCCTTATTCTGGTATAATGTCCCCCTTCCTGGTATATTGTTCCTATTCTGATATATTGTCCCCATTCTTATATAGTGTCCTTCATCTTGGTAAAATGTCCCCATACTAGTATAATGTCCCCATTCTGGTATAATGTCCCCATCCTGGTATAATGCCCCCCATTCTGGTTTAATGACCATCATACTGGTATAATGTCCCCCTTCCTGGTATATTGTTCCCATTCCTACAATCAAAGGATCAGGAAACCCCTCTGAAATCAATATCCTACAATTTACCCCAACAGCAAAAAAACAACTATAAACAAAATACCAAAAGATATATCAGATTATTAATGAGCAAATAAAAGACACAATCACATAAAAATAATTTTTAGAAAGGTGTAGAAAAAATGCTGTAAAGTAAGAACGCTTCAAAAATAGAAATGTTAATGATCTATTTAATCAATTAACAAAATACAAGTGAATGAACAAACAAAAAATCTAGATCCAATCAATATTTGGTGTGACCAACTTTTCACTTTAAGGCTGGGTGCCCACGTAGCATTTTTCAAGCGTTTATGCTGCAGAATTTCCGCAGCGTAAACGCTTGTTAAACGCTAGGTTATCGGCCCCCCATGGTCCCCAAGGGGATTCCGCATGTTCTATGCACATGCTGCGGATTTTTCCGCAGCGTTTATGCTGCGTACAAAAATCCGCAGTATGTCATTTAATTTTGCGGAAGCGCAGCGGAACTCCCGCCATTGACTTGCATTGAGACGCATAGAAACCGCGACTGTACATTTGTACAAGCGGCTTCTATGCGTCTCTATGTGCGGATGGTACCCAGTTCTGGAGGAGAGGAGACTCTCCTCCAGACCTGGGTACCATTGTACCTGTAAAAAAAGAATAAAATAAATAAAGTTTATACTCACCTTTCTGAAGGCTTCTCTCTGAATGCCGGCATCGCTTGAGGACCTGCGGCGACGTCACAGTCATGTGACCGCAGGCCCTTCACCGCTCTGTCTCGCGATATGCCGGCATCCAGGAAGCAGAGAGGAACGAGCGCTGCAGCCACGCCGGGGCCTCGGGGGTGAGTATAGCTTTATTTGTTTTCATTTTTATGGTTCACACTGTATAAATCCATGCTGTTTGCATGGATTTATACAGTGTGACCTAGTTGTCAAGCACTTTCCAAGTGATGCTATCGCCTGGAAAGCGCTTGTCAATCTGCATGCGGAAACGCATGTGAATCCGCATGTGGATCCGCATGTATTCTGCAGGAAAAACGCATGCACAATCTGCATGCGTTTTTTCTGCCAGGGAGATGCAGAAATGCTGCAGAAATTTTCTGCTTCATTTCTGCATCGTGGGCACATAGCCTAAAACAGCATCAATTCTTCTAGGTACACCTGCGCAAAGTCAGGGATTTTGTAATAATGCAGTCAGGTGTCTGGTCATACACCATGGCAAGACTGAGCAAGAATACACAAGGGAGTTATACTACATCAGCAAGGACTCTAAGGCACAAATTTCAAAGCAGATTGAGGGTTCAAGATGTGTCATTCAAGCACTTGTGAAGAAGCACAAGAAAATGTGCAACGTCGAGGTCAGTAGATGCAGTGGTCGGCCAAGGAAACTTAGTGCAGCAGATGTATGACACATTATGGTTACTTTCCTTCAAAAGTGGAAGATGTCCAGCAGTGCCATCAGCTCAGAACTGGCAGCAACCAGTGGGACTCAGCTTCACTCATCTAATGTTCAGAGAAGACTGGCCAGAAGTGGTCTTCATAGCAGAATTGTGGTGAAAAAGCCATATCTTCCACATCAAAACAAGGCCAAGTGACTCAACTATGCATTAAAACAGAGGAACCAGGGTGTAGAAAATTGGCAGGATGTGCTCTGGACGGTTGAGTCAAAATATGAAAAATGTTGTTATTACAGAAGAGATTTTGTTCACTGAAGGGCTGGAGAGCAGAACAATAATGAGCGTCTGTGGGCAATAGTGATGCATAAGCACGGTGGAGGCTCCTGTAAGTTTGGGGCTGCATTTCAGCAAATGGAGGTGGAAATTGGGTCAGAATTATTGGTTCCCTCAATGCTGAGATATAGAGGCAGATACTTAGCCATCATGCAATATCATCAGGGAGGTGTCTGATTGGATCCAAATGTTTTCTTCAGCAGAACAACAACCCCAAACATACAGCCAATGTCATTAAGAATTATCTTCAATGTAAAGAACAAGGAGTCCTGGAAATGATCTGGTGCCACCCAGTGGAGTAACTAGAGTCTGATAGGCCCCCACCGGCATGTTGGTCAGATGTATGGGCCCTTGTAGCGTTCTGGATCCTATAAAGATATATGTGCTCTCTCCCTATGTAGTAATGTCCCCCATCCTGGCTCCTTCTTGTAATAATCTCCCACATGCTGAGCCTTATGCTATAACATTTTCCCCCACCTGTGCCCCTGTCTGGTAATGTCCCCATTCTGGCATCATTTCCTTCATTCTGGTTTAATGTCCCCATCCTGGTATAGTGTCCCCATTCTGATATAATGTCCCCATTTTTGGTATAATGTCTCTAACCTGGTATAATATTCCCCATGCTGGTGTAATGCTCCCAATTCTGCTATAATGTCCCCAAAGCTGGTATAATGCCCCACATCCTGGTATGGTATCTCCAATTCTGGCATAAGGTCCCCCATGCTGCTATAATATCCCCCATACTGGTATAATATTATCATTGTGATATAATGTCCCCCATCCTGGTGTAACATCATCATTGTGATATAATGTCCCCATTCTGATATAGTGTCACCCATCCGGGTATGGTGTACCCCTTTCTGGTATAGTGTCCCTTATTCTGGTATAATGTCCCCAATTCTGTTATAATTTCCCCATTCTGATATAATGTCCCCATTCTGATATAATGTCCCCATTCCTGGTATATTGTACCCATTCTGATATATTGTCCCCATCCTGGTTTAATGTCCCCCGCCCTGGTTTAATGTCCCCCATCCTGGTACAATGCACTCCATTCTGTTACAGTGTCTCACATTCTGGCATAATGACCTAATTCTGATATAATGTCCCCATTCTGGTATAATGTACCCATTCTGGCATAATGTCCCCCATCCTGGTACGGTATCTACTTAGCTGCCATCCTGGGGATGGGTTATCAATATCAGATCGGTGGACTCCGACACGCGGCACTGGCTCTACCCATCAGTTGTTTGCAACGCTCAGATGTAAATAGTTTGAAGATCTGAACATCACTGCTCCATTCACTGTACTGTGGGTCCTGCAAGTCAGCTAATATTCATGTAATAGGAGCTGATCTGCAGCACCAGGTAGCAGCCACTACACAGTGACCAGAGCTGTGATGTTCAGTTCCTCAACAATGTTTACATCTGACCTCTGCCGGAGTTTCAAACAACTGAGTAGTGGAGGTGCCACGTGCCGGACCCCCACAAATCTGATATTAATCCCTTCCTGATGTCAGGTGTAATAATATGTACCTGTGACCTGGGCCTATTGGACCAGGTGCGTATTATTATGCCTTGGCGATCGCACCCACACAGAGGCTGTGCTGGCGCGATCACTGCCGGGTGTCAGCTGATTCTCACAGCCAACACCCGTTGCTTTGTGCCAGGAGTCGTGCCGCACCGCTCCCTCGAAATGTTGCGAACTAAGTCGATCGCAGCATTCCGGGAGCAGGGGGAGGTAAGCGCGACTCTCTTACCTTGAATCAAAAACCGCACTGTGAGCACGGGGTCCCGATCGTTGCTATGGTGACCCGATGTCGTCATGACAACATCCGGGTCACCAGAAAGTTACTTTGATCATGCGCAGTGCACAATCAAAATAACTTGTGCGTGTGCAGCGCTGACAGGCTGCATAGCATAGAGATGCCGCTGCTGCATCTCTATGCTGTACAAGCGATCGGCCTGCAAAAAATGAAAGTCCCATAGTGGGACAAAGTGTAAAAGTAAAAAAAAGTGTAAGAAAGTGAAAAAAAAAAATATATATATATATATATATATATATATATACATAATCAAAATATTTTTTTTAAATGAAAAAATAATCTACAAAAAATAAAACATATACTGTACCATAAATAAAATTTGGGTAAACGGATAAATCCAACGTCCAGACTTCCTTCTTAAAAACTTGTCTTTATTAAATGCGTTCCATAAAAAAATTCACATTCCAGTTAAAATGCCAGGCATATCTGTTTTGCAGTCCTGCAGCATATTAACCCTTTGTTTGTTCTCCACTATGTCATTAGCCCTGTTCAGCATCCACCTGGGATATTTCCTTTGCATTAGTCTCCCTGCAGCCTGCTCAGCATGATGTTCATAGCAGGAAGGGAGGGTTGAATTCCTCTTAAGGGTATGTGCACACTATCAGGATTTGAAGCAGAAATTTCCTGAGCATTTTTGCCTCTCCCTGGCAGAAAAAAGGAGATTTTTGTGTACTCACTGTAAAATCTCTTTCTCTTAGCCTCTAATTGGGGGACACAGGACCATGAGTGTTATGCTGCTGTCCACTAGGAGGCGACACTATGCATAATCTGAAAAAGATTAAGCGTGGCTCCTCCTCTGCAGTATACACCCCTGGACGGCATAAGCCTTCTCCAGTTTTGTGCAAAAGCATTAGGAGGAACGTAACATGGATAACATAACCATGCCTATAAGAAGGCAACTACAGTTATATGAAAAAGTTTGGGCACCCCTATTAATCTTAAGCTTAATGTTTTATAAAAATTGGTGTTTTTGCAACAGCTATTTCAGTTTGATATATGTAATAACTGTTGGACACAGTAATGTTTCTGCCTTGAAATGAGGTTTATTGTACTAACAGAAAATGTGCAATCTGCATTCAAACAAAATTTGACAGGTGCATAAGTATGGGCACCCTTATCATTTTCTTGTTTTAAATACTCCTACCTACTTTTTACTGACTTACTAAAGCCCTTTTTTTGGTTTTGTAACCTCATTGAGCTTTGAACTTCATAGGCAGGTGTATGCAATCATGAGAAAAGCTACTTAACCCCTTAAGCCCCGAGGGTGGTTTGCACGTTAATGACCAGGCCAATTTTTACAATTCTGACCACTGTCACTTTATGAGGTAATTACTCTGGAACGCTTCAACGGATCCCCCTGATTCTGAGACTGTTTTTTCGTGACATATTGTACTTCATGATTGTGGTGAAATTTCTTCGATATCACTTGCGTTTATTTGTGAAAAAAACGGAAATTTGGCGAAAATTTTGAAAATTTTGCAATTTTCAAAATTTGAATTTTTGAGCCCTGAAATCAGAGCGATATGTCACACAAAAGAGTTAATAAATAACATTTCCCACATGTCTACTTTACATCAGCACAATTTTGGAACCCAAATTTTTTTTTGTTAGGGAGCTATAAGGGTTAAAAGTTCACCAGCGATTTCTCATTTTTCCAACAAAATTTACAAAACCATTTTTTTAGGGACCACATCACATTTGAAGTCACTTTGAGAGGTCTTTATGACAGAAAATACCCAAAAGTGACACCATTCTAAAAACTGCACCCCTCAATGTGCTCAAAACCACATTCAAGAACTTTATTAACCCTTCAGGTGCTTCACAGGAATTTTTTGAATGTGGAAGAAAAAAATGAACATTTAACTTTTTTCACAAAAATGTTACTTTAGACCCAATTTTTTTATTTTCACAGGGGTAACAAGAAGAAATGGACCCCAAAAATTGTTGTGCAATTTCCCCTGGGCACGCAGATACCCAATATTTGGGGAAAAAACACTGTTTGCGTGCACGGCAGGGCTCGGAAGGGAAGGAGCGCCATTTGACTTTTTGATTGTAAAATTTGCTTGAATAATTAGCGGACACCATGTTGCGTTTGGAGAGCCCCTGTGTCCCCAAACATTGGAGCTCCCCCACAAGTGACCCCATTTTGGAAACTAGACCCCCAAGGCACCTATCTAGATGCATAGTGAGCACTTGGAACCCCCAGGTGCTTCACAAATTGATTCGTAACAATGAAAAAGTGAAAAAAAAAACACTTTTTCATTTTTATGAATCAATTTGTGAAGCACCTGAGGGTTCCAAGTGCTCACAATGCATCTCGATAGGTGCCTTGGGGGGTCTAGTTTCCAAAATGGGGTCACTTGTGGGGGAGCTCCAATGTTTGGGCACACAGCGGCTCTCCAAACGCAACATGGTGTCGCTAACAATTTGAGCCGATTTTCCGTTAAATTTGTTAGAGGACACCATGTTGCATTTAGAGAGTCCCTGTGTGCCCAAACATTGGAGCTCCCCCACAAGTGACCCCATTTTGGAAACTAGACCCCCTAAGGCACCTATCTAGATGCATAGTGAGCACTTGGAACCCCAAGGTGCTTCACAAATTGATTCGTAACAATGAAAAAGTGAAAAAAAAACACTTTTTCATTTTTATGAATCAATTTGTGAAGCACCTGAGGGTTCCAAGTGCTCACAATGCATCTAGATAGGTGCCTTGGAGGGTCTAGTTTCCAAAATGGGGTCACTTGTGGGGGAGCTCCAATGTTTGGGCACACAGCGGCTCTCCAAACGCAACATGGTGTCGCTAACAATTTGAGCCGATTTTCCGTTAAATTTGTTAGCGGACACCATGTTGCATTTGGAGAGTCCCTGTGTGCCCAAATATTGGAGCTCCCCCACAAGTGACCCCATTTTGGAAACTAGACCCCCCAAGGCACCTATCGAGATGCATTGTGAGCACTTGGAACCCTCAGGTGCTTCACAAATTGATTCATAAAAATGAAAAAGTGTTTTTTTTTTCACTTTTTCATTGTTACGAATCAATTTGTGAAGCACCTGGGGGTTTCAAGTGCTCACTATGCATCTCGATAGGTGCCTTGGGGGGTCTAGTTTCCAAAATGGGGTCACTTGTGGGGGAGCTCCAATGTTTGGGCACACAGCGGCTCTCCAAACGCAACATGGTGTCGCTAACAATTTGAGCCGATTTTCCGTTAAATTTGTTAGCGGACACCATGTTGCATTTGGAGAGCCGCTGTGTGCCCAAATATTGGAGCTCCCCCACAAGTGACCCCATTTTGGAAACTAGGACCCCCAAGGCACCTATTGAGATGCATAGTGAGCACTTGGAACCCCCAGGTGCTTCACAAATTGATCCATAAAAATGAAAAAGTGTTTTTTTTTTCACTTATTCAATTTTATGAATCAATTTGTGAAGCACCTGGGGGTTCCAAGTGCTCATTATGCATTTAGATAGGTGCCATGGGGGGTCTAGTTTCCAAAATGGGGTCACTTGTTGGGGAGCTCTAATGTTTGGGCACACAGGGACTCTTCAAATGCCACATGGTATCCGCTAACAATTTGAGCCGACAATTTGTTAGCGGATACCATGTTGCATTTGAAGAGTCCCTGTGTGCCCAAACATTGGAGCTCCCCAACAAGTGACCCCATTTTGGAAACTAGACCCCCCAAGGCACCTATCTAGATGCATAATGAGCACTTGGAACCCCCAGGTGCTTCACAAATTGATTCGTAAAATTGAATAAGTGAAAAAAAAACACTTTTTCATTTTTATGGATCAATTTGTGAAGCACCTGGGGGTTCCAAGTGCTCACTATGCATCTAGATAGGTGCCTTGGGGGGTCTAGTTTCCAAAATGGGGTCACTTGTGGGGGAGCTCCAATGTTTAGACACACAGGATCTCTCCAAACGCGACATGGTTCCAATTTGTTAGCGGACACCATGTTGCGTTTGGAGAGCCCCTGTGTGTCTAAACATTGGAGCTCCCCCACAAGTGACCCCATTTTGGAAACTAGACCCCCCAGGGAACTTATATAGATGTGTGGTGAGCCCATTGAACCCCCAGGTGCCTCTCAGAAAATCATAACGTTGACTTGTGAAAATAAAAAAAAAAACATTTTTTCCACAAAAATGCAAAAAAAAATATTTTCACAAGGGTACTAGGAGAAATTGCACCCCATAAGTTGTTGTGCAATTTCTCCTGAGTACTCATATACCCCATGTGTTGGAAAAAAACTACTGTTTGGGCGCATGTAAGGGCTCGGAAGGGAAGGAGTGACGCTTTTGAACGCAGACTTTGATGGAATGGTCTGCGGGCGTCATGTCATGTTCTCAGAGCCCTTGATGTGCCTAAACAGTGAAATGCCTAACAAGTGCCCCCTTTTTGGTAGTGTTAGTTGATTTTTGAATTTTGTAATGTAGTGTTATACATCAGTTGTGTAGGACAATCTGACGAACACTACACAACTGATGTATGACAACCTGACGAACACTACGTCAGCTGTGCAGTGTTCGTCAGGTTGTCATACTTCATAAATTAATTCAATAGTCCATCGAAGTATGGTACCTTTTGAAGCAGTCTTTCATACACAGGCCAGGTTTGTCAGGGCAGGTGTCACATTGATAAATGGTGTCCTTGCGTATTCCACTTTTATAACACACTCGGCACCTCTTTTGTGACTTTCCTTTTTTTCCGCTGTGAGGGATCTGCCCTGGGAAATGCTGGCCTGGTACAATTCTTGGTCCTTCAATTCCAGAAGTACTGGGGCCCTCTCTGTCACTGCTGCCAAATATCAGGGCCTTGATAACTGTTTCCTGAAACTGAAGGTACGACGCAGAAGTCTGGCCTGCACATTGTGACAGAAGGAAAGCATTGTGCATTGCCATCTGTACAATGTGCACGGCCAGCTTCTTGTACCACACTCTGGACTTTCTCAAAGCACTGTATGGCTGGAGGACTTGATCAGAGAGATCAACTCCCCCCATGTACTTGTTGTACCCCACTACACAGTCTGGTTTGACGACCTGTGTAGTGGAACCTCGTACAGTGCTGAGTGTGCTGCCATCACCATGTATGGTGGTCAAGAAAAGGACATCCCTTTTGTCCTTGTACTTGACCATCAACAGGTGGTCGCTACATTGGGCTCTGCTCTCACCCCTTTTGAGCAGCTGCCCAATTAGCGTCTTTGGGAGGCCTTTCTGAATTTTGCGGACAGTACCGCAGGCTGCGGTACGTCGCGCAGAGAGGGACTGGAAGAGCGGGATACTTGTATAAAAGTTATCCACGTAGAAGTGATAACCTTTATCAAGCAGTGGGTGCACCAAGTCCCACACAATTTTCCCACTCACTCCCAGAACAGGGGGGCATTCAGGGGGTTCAATCCGGGAGTCCTTCCCTTCATAAACTCTAAACTTGTGAGTGTATCCTGAGGTACTCTCACAAAGTTTATACAGCTTGATCCCATACCTTGCCCTCTTACTGGGCAGGTACTGCCGGAATCCAAGCCGCCCCTTAAAAGAAATTAAGGACTCACCCACACAAATGTCCCTTTGGGGCACGTACACTTCACCAAACTTGTTGAAGTGTTCGATGACCGGCCGAACTTTGAAAAGACAATCAAAGTTCGGGTCATCGCATGCAGGACACCTTGCATTATCTTGGTAATGCAAGAACTTGTAGATGGCCTGAAAACGTGTCCGGGGCATGACCATTCGGAACACTGGAGTATTATACAAAACGTCAACACTCCAGTATTGCCGAAGCTCGGGCTTCTTCAAGTTCCCCATAAGAAGGACCAGGCCCCAAAACTTCATCATTTCTACTGCGTCTACAGGAGACCAGTTAGAAAATGATGAAGAGGGGTTTTGTTCTAAAAATTGATGAGCGTATAAATTAGTTTGGCCCACCATGAGGTTTATAAAATCCTCAGACAAAAAGACTTTGAAAAAGTCTATTTCTGTGAGGCCGGTGGTGTCAAACTTGATTCCTGATTCCGCTACGAAATCAGGAATCAGCGGCTCATAATTTTCGGGGGGCGAAGTCCATATAGGCTCAGTAGTGGGGGGCGCTGGAACATCTCTCCTGCGACGACGGCGGGGCGGGCCAGCAGAACCTGAGGAAGAGGAGGAAGAAGAGAAGGAGGAAGACGACGAGGAGTCGGAAAAAGAAAGAAATGTGGGATCCTCACCCTCACTGTCAGTGTCGGAGGCAAGAATAGCGTAAGCCTCCTCCGCTGAATAATGAGTTTGGGATGAGCAGGACATTGTTTGTTATGTATGTGGTGCGTGTGTGTCAATTCTTTGAGAGTGTGTGTGTGTCAGTACTTTATTTAGAGTGCGTGGAAAAAGGAAATACTGTATGTGGTGCAAACAGCGAGCACGAGTGTGGATTGGTGAACTATGCCACCGATCAATACTCGGCGGCTGCTGGATGTGCGCACAAATGTGTGGGGAGTGGGAAGAGGGGAATTGGGTTGGATGAGGGGAGATCAGATTACTTACCAAAGTCCTCTCTGTTCTTTCAGGACCGGGAGCCCGTAGCAGGAGCCCGGCGCTGGTGACCGGGAGCCCGGCGCTGGTGACCGGGAGCCCGGAGCAGGAGACCGGGAGCCCGGAGCAGGAGACCGGGGGCCCGGAGCAGGAGACCGGGAGCCCAGAGCAGGAGACCGGGGGCCCGGAGCAGGAGACCGGGGGCCCGGAGCAGGAGACCGGGAGCCCGGAGCAGGAAGACGGGAGCCCGGAGCAGGAGACCGGGAGCCCGGAGCAGGAGACCGGGAGCCCGGAGCAGGAAGACGGGAGCCCGGAGCAGGAGACCGGGAGCCCGGAGCAGGAAGACGGGAGCCCGGAGCAGGAGACCAGGAGCACGGAGCAGGAGACTGGTACTGGAGCTGGAGATCAGAAGCAAAAGAATTAAAGAATTAACAGGGACACTGGGGTGAGGCGGATTGGGATGGGAAGGGGGGTAAAAAGACAGGGGAGTGGGAAGAGGGGTAAAAAGACAGGAGAGTGGGAAGAGGGGGATTGGGGTGGATGAGGGGAGATCAGAGATGGACTTACCAAAGGGTCAGCAGGACTGGAACAGAAGACCCAGAGCAGGAGCCCGGGAGCCCGGAGCAGGAGACCAGGAACCCGGAGCAGGAGACCAGGAGCCCGGTGCAGGAGACCAGGAGCCCGGTGCAGGAGATCAGGAACCCGGCGCTGTTGACCGGGAGCCCGAAGCTGGTGACCGGGAGCCCGGCGCAGGAGCCCGGGAGCAGTAGACCAGGAGCCCGGAGCAGGAGACCAGGAGCCCGGAGCAGGAGACCAGTACTGGAGCTGGAGATCAGAAGCAAAAGAATTAACAGGGACACTGGGGTGAGGCGGATTGGGGTGGGAAGGGGGGTAAAAAGACAGGGGAGTGGGAAGAGGGGTAAGAAAACAGGGGAGTGGGAAGAGGGGGATTGGGGTGGATGAGGGTACTCTGATTGGAGCAATCGATGTCATCATCGATCGCTCCAATCACAGCAGTCTGGGGGATTGAATCACATTACAGGGGGTCATGGGGCGGTGACAGGCAGGTCACAAGCCGGTCACCGCCCCATGACCGCCCTGTCACCGCGCGGTCGCGCTACGATAGGTGCGATCGATTTGATCGGCGATCTCACCGATCATAGCAGTCCGGGGCCAGGGCTGGGGTGTCCTAGCAACAGTCTAGGATCGGTGCTCATAAGAGCACCGATCCTAGGCTGCAGATCACTGTTTCCGGCAATCACATTGCCGGAAACAGTGAGAAATGCTGTGATTGGCTGTTCAGATTTGAACAGCCAACCACAGCGATCGCTGGTGCGGGGGGGCGGCGACAGCCCCCGGGATGATGACGCCATCTACCAGGAGGTAAGATGGCACCGTAACTTTAATGCTGTCACCGCGACTTAAGTCGCGGTGCCGCATTAAAGATATGACGTACTAATACGGGTCTGGCTCTTAAGTCCCAGGGCACAGACGCGTATTAGTACGTCAGATGTTATTAAGGGGTTAAAGTGGCCACTTGCAAGTTGTTCTCCTGTTTGAATCTCCTCTGAAGAGTGGCATAATGGGCTCCTCAAAACAACTGTCAAATGATCTGAAAACAAAGATTATTCAACATAGTTGTTCAGGGTAAGGATACAAAAAGCTGTCTCAGAGATTTAACCTGTCAGTTTCCACTGTGAGGAACATAGGAAGGAAATGGAAGAACACAGGCCAAGAAAAACATCAGAAAGGCAGAGAAGAAGAATGGTGAGATCAGTCAAGGACAATCCTCAGACCACCTCCAGAGAGCTGCAGCATCAACTTGCTGGAGAGGGTGTCACTGTGCATCGGTCAACTATACAACACACTTTGCACAAGGAGAAGCTGTATGGGAGAGTGATGCGAAAGAAGCCGTTTCTGCAAGCACGCCACAAACAGAGTCGGCTGAGGTATGCAAAAGCACATTTGGAGAAGCCAATTTCTTTTTGGAAGAAGGTCCTGTGGACTGATGAACCCAAGATTGAGTTGTTTGGTCATACAAAAAGGCGTTATGCATGGCGGCAAAAAACACAGCATTCCAAGAAAAACACTTGCTACCCACATTAAAGTTTGGTGGAGGCTCCATCATGCTTTGGAGCTGAGTGGCCAATGCCGGCACCGGGAATCTTGTTAAAGTTGAGGGACGCATGGATTCCACTCAGTATCAGCAGATTCTTGACAATAATGTTCAAGAATCAGTGATAAAGTTGAAGTTACGCAGGGGATGGATCTTTCAGCAAGACAATGATCCAAAACACAGCTTCAAATCTACTCAGGCATTCATGCAGAGGAACAATTACAATGTTCGGGAATGGCCATCCCAGTCCCCAGACCTGAATATCATTGAACATCTGTGGGATCATTTGAAGAGGGCTGTCCATCAAACTTAACTGAACTGGAATTGTTTTGTAAAGAGGAATGGTCAAAAATACCTTCATCCAGGATCCAGGAACTCATTAAAAGCTACAGGAAGCGACTAGAGGCTGTTATTTTTGCAAAAGGAGGATCTACTAAATATTAATATCACTTTTCTGGTGAGGTGCCCATGCTTATGCACCTGTCAAATTTTGTTTGAATGCAGATTGCACATTTTCTGTTAGTACAATAAACCTCATTTCAAGGCAGAAACATTACTGTGTCCAACAGTTATAACATATATCAAACTGAAATAGCTGTTGCAAAAACACCAATTTTTCGAAAACATTAAGCTTAAGATTAATAGGGGTGCCCAAACTTTTTCATATAACTATGTACGAGCTCAAAAAAAAAAAACAATATGAGAACTCAACATAACAACGGCCCGAAACGGGCAACAGGGTGGGAGCTGTGTCCCCCAATTAGAGGCTAAGAGAAAGAGATTTTAGGGTGAGCACACAAAAATCTCCTTTACTCTGTCGCCTCATTGGGGGACACAGGACCATGGGACGTCCCAAAGCATTCCCTGGGTGGAAAGCAATGGACAAATATTGTGTAGACAGGCCCCTATAATTGGGGCACCGCCGCCTGCAGGATACACCTACCCAGGCTCGCATCTGCCGAGGATTGGGTATGAACCCTGTAGTGTTTGGTAAACGTGTGTAGGCTAGTCCAGGTGGCTGCCTTACACAATTGTTGTGCCGAAGCCTGGTGCCGAATGGCCCAGGAGGTCCAACCGCACGTGTAGAGTGTGCCGTAATACCTGCTGGAAGAGGAGAATTTGAGGCGGAAGGCCTCTTGTATGGTGAATTTGATCCACCTGGCAAGGGTAGCGTTGGAAGCTGGCAGACCCTTGCGACCGTCTTCCAGAAGAAGGAAAAAAGAATAAGATTTCAGTAAGGGCGCAGTCCTAAACACATAGATACGCAATGCCCTGACAAGGTCAAGCGTATGCAGAGCATTCTCCACTCTATCAACCGGGACCGGACAGTGGGATGGCAGTGAAATTTCCTCATTGAGGTGGAGGTTGGACACAACCTTCGGAAGGAAGGATGGGACCGTATGGAGAACTACCTTGTCCTGGTAAAAAGCCAGGAAGGGCCATCTGCAGGTGAGTGCTGTTAGTTCAGACACCCTGCGTAGCGAGGTGATTGCCACCGGGAAAACCACTTTCTGGGATAGAAGCAGAGTGGGACTTCCCTAAGGGGTTCAAAGGGTTTTTCATGCAATGCTGTCAGCACCAGGTTGAGGTCCCACGCTTCTAGTGGTCGTCTGTAGGGGGGAACCAATCGTGAAACCCCCTGAAGAAATGTCCTTACTTGTGGCTTGTTAGCAATGCACCTTTGAAAAAGCACTGAGAGAGCTGATACCTGGCTCTTAAGGGAGGCCAGGGACAGTCTGGCCTCCAGACCCGATTGTAGAAACCCAAGTACCCTGGGGAGGGAATAAGGGAATGGGGTCTGGCCACGAGATTCACACCAGGTAAAGAAGGCTTTCCAGGTACGGTAATAAATCTTAGCAGAGGTTGGCTTCCGTGCCCTGATCATGGTTCCAATGACGTCCGGCGAGAACCCTGACTGGGTTAGAACCCAGGTCTCAATGGCCACGCCGTCAATTTGAGGGCCCCTAAGTTCTGGTGGTAGAACGGGCCTTATGACAGAAGATCCGGGCGGTTGGGGAGATGCCAGGGGACGTCTGCTGTGAGCTGTACGATGTCGGCATACCATGTATGTCTGGGCCAGTCCGGTGCGATTAGGATGGTTGGAACTCCCTCTTGCTTGATCTTCCTCACGACTCTGGATATCAGGGGGAGAGGTGGAAAAATGTACAGGAGCTGGAACTGGGTCCAGTCCTGAACCAGGGCATCCGCTCCTAGCGCCCACGGGTCGTGTGTTCTGGCCATGAAGTTGGAGACCTTGGCATTGAAGTGGGATGCCATTAGGTCCACGTCCGGAGTCCCCCAGCGATGGCAGATCTGTCGAAAAACTTCGGGATGGAGAGACCACTCTCCCGAGTCCATTCCTTGCCGGCTGAGGAAGTCTGCTTCCCAGTTGTTCACCCCCGGAATGTGGACCGCAGAGAGAATCGAACCTGTGTCTTCCGCCCAGTGGAGAATGTGTGTCACTTCTCGCATCGACTGGGCACTGCGGGTCCCCCTTTGGTGATTCACATATGCCACAGCCGTGGCATTGTCCGACTGTACTCTAATGTGAGAGGCTGCCAGTAAGAAATGGAAGGCTCTCAACGCCAGAAGGATGGCACGAATTTCCAAGATGTTGATGGGCATGGTCGCTTCCGCTGGGGACCACTTGCCCTGTGCTCTGTGGTGTAGGTGCACCGCACCCCAACCCGTCAGGCTCGCGTCGGTGGTCAGAACCTTCCATTGACCCGTGAGAAAGGATTTCCCCTTTGTTAGTGAGGTTGGCTTGAGCCACCAGTGCAGGGACCTCCTGGTTGACGACGTCAGCTGGAACTCCCTGTCGAGAGAAAAAGGGTTCCTGTCCCATGACTTGAGGATGGCTAGTTGGAGAGGCTGGGGAAATGGGACCGCTTCTATTGCCGCCACCATCCTGCCAAGGACTCTCATGGCAAACCGGAGAGATCGAGGGGGTTTGCTGAGGAGAGTGCGAACTTCTAGACGGAGAGGCAGTGCCTTGTCCTTGGGAAGGAGCACTAGACCCCTGAAGGTGTTGAGTAGCATTCCCAGGAAGGTCAGAGACTGACTCGGGGTTGGTGATGACTTTTGTAGGTTGACTAACCAGCCCAGGCGACTCAGAGTGTCGATTGTGATTGAGACGCTGAGCTCGCAGTCCTTGAAGGTGGGAGCCTTGATAAGGAGATCGTCCAGGTATGGAACGACTACTATGCCTCTGGAGTGCAGGACGTCCATGGTGGCTGCCATGACTTTGGTAAACACTCTGGGAGCCGTGGCGAGTCCGAACGGGAGAGCCACGAACTGGTAGTGGTCCTGGTCGATTGCGAACCTGAGAAATCTCTGATGGGGAGGTGCAATTGGTATATGCAGGTATGCGTCTTGTATGTCTATGGAGGCGAGAAATTCTCCCTTTTCCATGGACGCAATGATTGACCGAAGGGACTCCATGCGTTAGTGACGTACCCGTACATATTTGTTGAGCTGTTTTAGGTCCAGTATGGGCCGTATGCCTCCTCCTTTCTTGGGGACTACGAATAAATTGGAGTAGAACCCTCGGCCGCGGGGACCGGTAATATGACTCATGCTTGAAGAAGCGAGAAGACCGCTTGGCGGAAGGCACGAGCCTTGGCTGGCGGTTTTGGGGGAACAGAAAGAAAGAGTCTGTTTGGTGGGTTGGAAGTGAACTCTATTTTGCATCCCGAAGACACTAGTTCCCTGACCCACCTGTCTTCTGTAATAGGCAGCCAGACTTGATGAAAAAGCAAAAGTCGGTCACCTATAGGTGGGGTGTCTTCCGGAGTCCATGAGTCATGATGAGGAGGAAGTCTGAGATTTTCCTCCTTTGGACTTTGACTAGCCTGCTTTTGACTGCCAGGTCTTGTCTGACTTTTGAGTCGACCGTGAGTTGTCCCTGTGTGGGGAGTGGTTGCTATTTTGTGCTGGCCTCGAGACGGACCAGCACGAAGAGTTCCGAAAGGATCGGAATCGAGTTTGGTTACTCTTCTTGTAAGTGCGTTTGGGTTGCAGTTGGGGGAGAGAGGTACTCTTACCCCCGGTGGCGTTGGATATCATCGTGTCCAACTATTCACCAAAAAGTCGACCACTGAGGTACGGGAGGTGCGTGAGGGACCTCTTAGAGGCTGCATCTGCTTTCCATTCCCGCAGCCAGAGGATACACCGAATATTGATGGCGTTTGATGCTATCCCCGCTGCACCCCTTGCAGAATCCAGAGCTGCATGAAGCGTGCAATCTGCTACAACTGCTATTTGAACCGCTTGGTCCAACAGCTCAGGAGCAGATACTTGAAGGCCAGCTTGTAAAGGAGTGACTGTGCTGCTAGCCTAGAGACTGGGGGATCCACTTCGGGTGGATCTGTCCATTCCTTGGTGGCCTCCTGTGAGAAGGGGTACCGCGCCTCCAGATATTTGCGATTAGTAAACTTCTACTCAGGCTGTGAGAACTGCTTTTTAAGGATCGACTTAAACTCTGGGTGGTCAAAGAAGACCTTAGGCGGCTTCAGAACTCCTTCAAAAGGAAATCTTGTGTTGTGGTGCCTCCGGGGGCGGATCAGAAATGTCCAGCACCCGATGGATGGACGAGGTTACGTCCTCAACTAGCGCTGTATTGCTAGGGGGAATTGGGATCAGGGACCCTTCAGTTTCCTTGTCTGAGTCGGAATTACAGATGCCTTCCGAATCCTGTGTATCGCTAAGGCATCTCCTGCTGGGTGAACCGGGGTGGAGGTCTGGTCGGGGATCGCTGTGGAAAACTGCATTGTCTGTCCCTGGTAGGGGACGGTCTAGATGACCTGGAACTACGGTGTCTCTCTCTAGAAGGGGATGACCGTGTGCTATAGGATGACGCAGATGAACGTGACCTGTGGGTCCGCTTGCGTCGTGACCTAGACGTGGATGTGCCCGGGTCGTCATGTCCCTGAGTCGAGCCTTCCCTTTGCTGGGTAGCGTTCATAGCCGAGGCATGACTCTGCAGAGCCTGAAGCAATGTGGAGGTTAGGTTATCTATAGACTGCGTCATAGATTGCGACATCTGAGTGACCCATTCCGGCATGGAATTAGACACCGAAGCATTGACAGGGGCTTCTTGGGGCTCTGGCACAGTAGTCTGGATGCAGTCCTGGCAGCACGGGTACGTGCTGCCACTGGGGAGAGTATTGCTGCAGGCTGTACAGAGTGCATAATAGCAGTCCTGCCTGGTTCTCTTGGACCTTGAGCCAGGCATAGTGCACTGGGGTGGCTATGCAGAGGGCCCTACAGGGTTGGCTATGCAGAGGAGCCTATAAGGAATAATGGATTCACAGCCGAGGAAGAACTCAAGCTGTGATCTTATCCCACCAGTGTGTCCGTAGTTCCAGCGCCGAAGATCCACAGTCCTGTGCCCCCCGGAGACTGGCTGGTCTTCCCTTATCCTGCAGCAGATAATGGCCGCCGGAGTAAAGTTAAGAAAGAAGTGGGGTTGAGAGCTGAAAAGGGCGGCAGAACTGTGTGAAATCGCGCCCTTTCAGTCTCGATCTGCCCCCTCTATGACACTGTAGAGTGTCAAATTTGTCATCCGGGGGGGCGGGCCGGGGAGAGGAGGTGGTGGCTTCGGCTAGGCCGAAGCCGCGGCCTAAATTAGATGCCTGATGCCCAAAGGGACTCCAGACTGGCGCGGAAGTCCAGGAGGGGGACGGATCTGAACCGGACCCCCCCGGATTTAAAGGCAGGATAGCGGTGGGGTATGAGCGGAAGGGGGGGCCCTGTGAAGAGTCCCCCTGAGGCACCATAGAGCTGGTGCTGCCGCAGAAACAGGGCGCAGGGAGGCCTGTGCCTCTGTTGTGTCATGCCTGCCTGCACACCCCCTGGCCCCAACAGGAGCCCGCAGCAGGACTGGGGTCCCTGGATTGAGCCGTAGTGTGCTGGCTGCTGGGAGCTGCTGCCTGTACAGGCCCTACCTGAGGCGTTTCAACCTAATACCCCCAGGGTGGGGATTAGGGAGGTGCTGCTGTCACCGTCAGGGGGCTATATCCTCGCCTCGACCTCAACCCAGAAACCAAAAGGAATTGGGGAAGGAGGGGGGTCTCGACTTCGAACCAGCACCCGAGGGGCTGGGGAAGGAGCGACATGGGGAATAGCCATCTCGACTTCAACCGTGCACCTCGTAATAAGAGGCCGAGGAAGGAGCCATGCCGGGAGTCTCGCAGTAGACCCACTTTTCTTCATCTGTAATCCCGTCGGAGAAAACGGAGTAAAAGTTTTAGGTGTGCCTCCTATGCGACACTAAGCAAAAACTGGAGAAGGCTGATGCCGTCCAGGGGTGTATACTGCAGAGGAGGAGCCACGGTTAATCTTTTTCAGATTATGCATAGTGTTCCCTTAGTGGACAGCAGCATAACACCCAAGGTCCTGTGTCCCCCAAAGAGGCGACAGAGTAAAAGGCATGCGGATTTACATGCGCTTTTTTAAGTGTTTTTGTACATCAATGAATGCTTTTTGGAGCTAAATAAAGGTGGTGGGACATTGCTTAAGCTCTTGGATTACCATAAGAACTTGGGTGTTTATACTGGTTCATTTAAATGATTAAAGAATGGGTCTGTTGTATTTCAGATAAAGTGTTTACACTGTGTCTATGCTTTTTTAAATTAAAGTTTGGTCATGAAAAGGTCTAATTGACACCTTGACATCACTAAACAAAAGAGCTGGGTGTCAGCTAGTCCCATTCAATCAATCTTCATTAGCATTTCTATTCATGTAATTTATGCGACTTGTGTGAGATGCTAATTTTAGCCTGGGAAGGTGCCATTAGGCAAACATGGTCCCTGGCCATTAAATAACATCTCACAGCTGGTTTGTTAGCCGCTACATCCCCCGATCAGCACTCAGCAGCGCTTTGGACACAACGTATTTATGTTGCATCCAAAACGTGATGTTCTAACGCCGCACTTTTGTTGTCGGTACATGTGAATCCACCACATATAATGACACTTCAGGTCGGTCAAAATCTGCAGCAGAGACTAGCGTGTGAGTTTGGGTTCGTGGCCACGATCAGGAGCCGCTGCAGGTTTGATGCGGCGTGTTTATACAGCGTCAAACCCGCAGCGTCCAGATGTTACAGCATAGTGGATGGGATCTCTAGAAATCCCACGTCCACTATGCGTGCATCAGAGGCTGCGAATCACCCGTGGACACTGACATGCGGTGCGTCTTTCAGGACCGCAGCATGTCAAGTTCTCTTGCGGAGTCGCTAGTCTCCGCAACAGAAAATTGACCACCAGAATGTATTGAATGCGGTAAATCAGCATGGTTCAGTGAACACATGTGGATTTACCTGTGTTCAATAGAATGCAGCATTTTGGACGCAGGAAAACTTTGCTTCCAAAGAGCTGCTACGTCTGAATTATGGGCACAGAGCCTAAGAAAAAAAAATGGTGTGGGCTCCCGCATCATTTTTATAACCAGCAGAGGGAAAGCCGACCGCTGGGGGCTGATATTAATAATACAGAAAAAAGCCACACAATAGCTACAAAAAGGTGGGCGGATAGCCAGCCAAATGGCGAGCATCCGTCCAAAAGCACGCTGAAAACATCATATCAAAAAAAGGAGGAAAGCTCAGCATATCATTGCAAAAAAGTATCTTTATTTAAACATATATAGAAAAATAGGTATTTAGACCAGACAAATTGTAGGTAAAAGATGACTGAGTAGGAACATACTAATACTCAAATATATGCACTAATAAGACAATGGTTTTAGCCCTTTGATATAGATAGGATTGCACACTAGCCCAAGGCAAAACATGAATCATAAATAGTGGAAGCAATGAATGTGCTATATATAATAAAAGCATTCCACTTGTCACTTGTGTCGGGTAAAGGAGTATTCTTAATGTAACAGAGAAAAGCATTGCCATATGTCAAGGGGGCGCACCAACATCTACCTAATACCAGGGCAAAATATATAATGAGAAGTATGTTACTTGTAGAAAGCTCTCACAGTCAGAGAGGGGAGGAGGGGGAGAGAAGAGAGTGTGGTGGTAGCATGGAGCCTGACGCGCGTTTCGCGGTAAAACCGCTTTCTCAAGGGCGGGTGATAGATGTATGGCGCCCCCAAGGCATATATATATATGTCCATATCCCTTTGATACTAGCGAAAATACATGTAGCTGTGATGCGGGGCGCGCACCCGGAAGTAGCCAGCTAAACCGGGGGCGTGTCCCGCAAATCACATGACATGAAGTAAAGCTGTAACGGCGCATGCGCGCGGGCGAGAGGGGCGCACCGCGCACGACCCGGCCGTCAAGCCGCTACTGCGCAAGCGCGAACCAAAAAGGTTCGCGCAGGCGCAGAGAGGCATGGAGACAGCCAGGCAAGCGCGCAACGCAATCTCCCCCATCATACACACACGCGCACATCACGTCAGTGAATGGCACTGCCAATTGTAGATATAAGAAAGGAGAAGAACGGGGACAACGACTAGGAGCAGCCACGAGAGAGTATAACAGTATAACAATACAGGGATGAAACAGTAATAATACAAATGCCACTACAGAGTAATAGAGATTAGCCATATTCAGCAGCATCATCCCGGCATAGGTGTGTATTCTAATTTGTAATGCTCTCATCAGGACATATATCCCATAATGGATGTGATCACAGAATTCGCCAAATCAAATTGGGTTAGGGAAGCAGCCAAATCTATACACTCCTGAAACCAAAAAGAAAACACAAATAGAAAGGCCACAGATAAAAACCAGAATGAAAAATAAAATGAAAAAATAAAATATAAATAATGAACAACCACCCAATATATGCATGTGTAAGGAGATTATATAGCTCCAAATAAGAAATGCATAGATTGTGGCTATAAGAACGGAGAGAAGCTCAGAGATTCGTTCAAGCCATAAGGTGTCACAGTGTTTAATCGTACAATCCATTGTGACTCTTTCTGAGCCAATAGCTTTTTGGCATTACCACCCCGTATCCCCATGTGTATTGCATCAATACCACGCACCATGAAAGAGCGGGGATTACAGTTATGTTTCAATTTAAAGTGCCGTGGTATTGTTTTTAGCTGAGCTAGATCGCTCACCGAGGTAGCTGCTGCAATGTCACAAATATGCTCACGTGTGCGAACCCGTAGTTCCCTTGTGGTTAAACCAACATAGATCATGGGGCAGCTACACGTGGCATAGTAATGATGTTGGATGTACCGCAGGAAATATGGTGTCTGATATCGAATGTTCTGTGGCCATCAGCTGAACAAAAGCTGGTGTACCGCAAAACATTTGGACAGGCCACACAGTGTCCACATTTATAATTGCCTTTAATAGGGCCCCCAGAGCCAAAGGGTCGCGTTACCGGTGCAACGTAGTGACTCTTGGTCAATATGTCGCCAAGATTCCGACATCTCATTGGTGTCATTGATGGAAGAGACCCCGGGTGTCCCCTCAGGGAGGGCTCCACCATCAAGATACTCCAATGTTTTTGAAGGATGGCTCTCATGCTATCCCATTCGTGGTTATAGGTGGAGATGAAACGTATGGTTTCTTCCCTATCCGAAGATCGTATTTTCGGATGCAGGAGGACAGTACGAGGAGTCTTACATGCTCTATCATACCCCCTCCTAATACATCTCCGACTATAACCACGTTGCAGGAAGCGCTGTTTAAGGTCCTGTGCCTGACGCTGAAAGCTCTGTTCAGTAGAGCAGATGCGCCTCATCCTCAGGAACTGTCCGACCGGGACAGCTCCAATTGTGGCTGGACTGTGGGCAGATCCCGCATGAATCAAAGCATTGACCGAGGTGGGCTTTCTGAACACGTCCGTCTGCAGGCCCCCATGGATGTCGACACACAGGGATATGTCCAGAAAGTCCACCTTCTTAGTGTCATGTATATAGGTCAGCTTGATGTTATATTGATTCATGTTAAGACAGTCCATGAACTCTCCGAGCTGCTGTATAGAACCCCGCCACAAAAATAAAATGTCATCAATATATCTCAGCCAGCACAGCACATGGTGGGCAGCAGGGATGGTATCCCCATCAAAGATTTCCCTTTACCACAGCCCTAGGAAGAGGTTGGCATATGAGGGGGCACAGGCCGCCCCCATGGCTGTGCCACGCTTCTGGAGATAAAATTGATCTTTGAAAACAAAAAAGTTATGAGTCAGGGCAAATTCCATCAGCTCAAGGATGAGTTCACACAAGGGACTATCCAGGTCGGAGGCTCCGAGAAAGAGACGCACCACGTTCAAACCATCAGTGTGGTTAATGCTGGTATACAGGCTTTCAACGTCGGCAGTGACCAAGAGAGTCCCCTCATCCACCGTGATACCGTCGACCCTAGTAAGGGCGTCCGTTGTGTCTTTGATGTATGATGGTAAATTGGTCACTAAGGGTTTTAAATAGTGATCAATAAATCTACATATGGGTTCACATAGTCCCCCAATACCAGACACAATCGGACACCCTGGAGGGTCGACGGGATCTTTGTGGATTTTGGGTAGAAGGTAAAAGGTGGGGATCCTGGGGAAGGCCACTGTCAAGCCCTCATAAACCTTTTTGGAGATTATTGAGCACTCCAGAGCCTGGGTTAGGATGTCCTGCAGCCTAGCAGTGAAGTGGGTCAAAAGACAAGAGGGCAATCTAACATAGGTATTGGGGTCTCTCAATTGGCGGAAAGCCTCCCGCTCATACTTGTTGATAGGCCAAATAACAATGTTGCCCCCCTTATCTACACCCTTGATAACCACGTCACTGAGTTCCTGAAGCTGTTGTAAAGCTCGGCGATGGTTATATGTGAGATTATCAAATTTCCGTTTTGTTGGTAATCTAAGGAAATCTTCAGTGACAAGTTTGGTGAAAATCTCTACTGCAGGGCATAGAGATAAGGGGGGAACCTTGTAGATTTCGGCATAATAGATTGAGGGAACCCACCTCGTGAAGGATTGCAGTGTTCCTCTGCCAGTTCTTCCAAACATCTCAATGCTTCTCTCTCAGTCACTGCTGCATCCATAACCTCCGGGCTCTTGTGATGCAACTTCTTCAATACCAATTTGCGAGAAAATAGGTGTAGATCTTTTATCCCTGTGAAGAAGTTGAAAGCATTAGTTGGAGAAAATGTAAGACCTCTCCCCAGGACCTCCACCTGTGGGGGCTGATATTAGTAGCCGCAGAAGGCTCCATTAGCCAACAATGTTCCCTGGCTATTAATATCAAACCACAGCTGTTTGTTTAGCCTTAACTGACTAGATTACAGGAGCAGCCCAGAAAAAAATTGACATGGGGTCCCCCTATAAAACCTAACCAGCAAAGGCTAAACTAGACAGCTGTGGGCTGATATTAATAGCCAGGGAAGGGGTCATGAATACTAGCCCCCTTCGCGGCTATTAATATCACCCCTCAGCAGTCCCAGAAATGGCGCATAAGATCCCCAATACTAACCGTGTAGTAAAGTGAACGGCGCTTTTTCAATAAAAACACGGCCAGAATAAAGTATTTTAATGTATACTGACAGGGGTGTAAAATCACCCCTAGTCAGAATACAGTGCTTCAGGGGGTCACTGTGGTTCATCAGCTGAAGATCAGCTGATGAGCCCCTGTGAGTTTACCACCATGGGAACATTCATGCAAATGTTCTCAGGTTGAACATCAGCTGATCGGACATGAGACTGATCAGCTGATTACCGGCGTCAGCAATCAGCTAATGGTCACGTGGTCATCAGCTGATTGTTGCCAGCACTGATCAGCTGATGATCACGCGACCATCAGCTGACCGCTGACTTCACTGATCACCTGATGGTCGCGTAACCATCAGGTGATCGCTGACGGCACTGATCACCTGATGGTCACGTGACCATCAGGTGAACGCTGACTTCACCGCAGGTCCTGGCAGCACACTGCGGTGCGCAGGTCCACGCCCTGCAGTGTACCGCTAGCCACTGAGGACAGAGCATATATTATATATATATATATATATATACACACACACACATACAGTATACATATACAGTACAGACCAAAAGTTTGGACACACCTTCTCATTTAAAGATTTTTCTGTATTTTCATGACTATGAAAATTGTACATTCACACTGAAGGCATCAAAACTATGAATTAACACATGTGGAATTATATACTTAACAAAAAAGTGTGAAACAACTGAAAATATGTCTTATATTCTAGGTTCTTCAAAGTAGCCACCTTTTGCTTTAATGACTGCTTTGCACACTCTTGGCATTCTCTTGATAAGCTTCAAGAGGTAGTCACTGGAAATAGTCTTCCAACAATCTTGAAGGAGTTCCCAGAGATGCTTAGCACTTGTTGGCCCTTTTGCCTTCACTCTGCGGTCCAGCTCACCCCAAACCATCTCGATTGGGTTCAGTTCTGGTGACTGTGGAGGCCAGGTCATCTGGCGTAGCACCCCATCACTCTCCTTCTTGGTCAAATAGCCCTTACAAAGCCTGGAGGTGTGTTTGGGGTCATTGTGTTGTTGAAAAATAAATGATGGTCCAACTGTGACGCGAGTCACTACAGAAATAACAGTCTCAGAAGAGGAGAGAAAAGACTAATATTACTGAAAGAAATATAATATTAGAGCTACTTACTAGATAAGAATAGGGAGGTCAAACAATCCAAAGTCAAGTCCAGGAAGATGGCGCAGTACAAAGGGAGCAGACAAAAGAGTAGTCAGATAACAAGCAAATGGTCAAAATCCAGGTAAGGGAAAATAGTCAGGCGGGGTCAGGCACAGAGCACAGAGAGATCAGTCCTACACAGGTAATACCAAATGTACAATTGACACTGGGTGAAGGAGCTAGCATGCTTAAGTAGAAGACTAATCAAGGGAAGTGAACACAGATGATTGCAGAAACAACCCAGCAAACCCAAAACAGACTGACAGCCTCCACACAATAGTAACCTAGCAGACAAGGAAAGTGTGGAGACCGTGACACCAACTAAACGCAAACCGGATGGAATACCATGCCGCTGCAAGACGCTGTGGTAGCCATGCTGGTTCAGTATGCCTTCAATTTTGAATAAATCCCCAACAGTGTCACCAGCAAAGCACCCCCACACCATCACACCTCCTCCTCCATGCTTCACGGTGGGAACCAGGCATGTAGAGTCCATCCGTTCACCTTTTCTGCGTTGCACAAAGACACGATGGTTTGAACCAAAGATCTCAAATTTGGACTCCTCAGACCAAAGCACAGATTTCCACTAGTCTAATGTCCATTCCTTGTGTTCTTTAGCCCAAACAAGTCTCTTCTGCTTGTTGCCTGTCCTTAGCAGTGGTTTCCTAGCAGCTATTTTACCATGAAGGCCTGCTGCACAAAGTCTCCTCTTAACAGTTGTTGAAGAGATGTGTCTGCTGCTAGAACTCTGTGTGGCATTGACCTGGTCTCTAATCTGAGCTGCAGTTAACCTGTGATTTCTGAGGCTGGTGACTCGGATAAACTTATCCTCAGAAGCAGTAGTGACTCTTGGTCTTCCTTTCCTGGGGGGTCCTCATGTGAGCCAGTTTCTTTGTAGCGCTTGATGGTTTTTGCAACTGCACTTGGGGACACTTTCAAAGTTTGCCCAATTTTTCAGACTGACTGACCTTCGTTTCTTAAAGTAATGATGGTCACTCGTTTTTCTTTGCTTAGAATTTGTATTATGGCAAGAAAAAAGCAGCTAACAGTCTATTCAGTAGGATTATCAGCTGTGTAGCCACCTGACTTCTGCACAACACAACTGATGGTCCCAACCCCATTTATAAGGCAAGAAATCCCACTTATTAAACCTGACAGGGCACACCTGTGAAGTGAAAACCATTTCCGGTGACTACCTCTTGAAGCTCATCAAGAGAATGCCAAGAGTGTGCAAAGCAGTCATCAAAGCAAAAGGTGGTTACTTTGAAGAACCTAGAATATAAGACATATTTTCAGTTGTTTCACACTTTTTTGTTAAGTATATAATTCCACATGTGTTGTGTGGCGCCCCTGAGGGTTCGACCGCCACAGGGATGCTGCACTTCTTTAATGGAGTGTAGTGTTCCTCCTCTGAGGTAAGAACAGTGTGATAGTCGTGACCCAATCTTTGCATCCAACACCACACTTCTCCACCAGAGGGGGCTAGTATGTTACAGGGAGACTGGGGAACCAAGAGTGAGGGGAACCAGTTAGTGGGTGTGGGTGGAGGACCTACAAGTTAGTTACACTTTAAATTTCATATTTAATAAAAAGCCATCTTTGGTTTTGGTCTTTGTGCTGTTAAATACTGTGTGTTACTGTGCTCTCCCACTCTGATAGTGGACCCTGTGTGGGCCTGCAGAGGTCGGAGACACGGCCCTCATACCCTGGTCTTGGGACGAGAGGCAAGTTGCAGACGGGGAATGTCTCAACCCGGCCAATGACCATGACCAAGAAGGCCTGGAGCTTAAGAGTGTGACTCCACAGCAAATGGATCCCAGGCAGGATGCAGACGGAGCGGTGTACGCCACCTGTCCTCGCCAACCTGATATATTCAGAGGGAGTCCGGCTGCAAGAGGGGTACCTACCCCCGACACCCGACCTTGCTACTCCATGTCCTGGTCGGGGAAGCCCGGTAGGCCCTGAGGATCCCACCGGGTACCGGACGGAGCGGAGCTGCCACCCGAGCCCTTGTTCTGAGAGGAGCTCAGAGGGAGACCCGGCCTATTTGCACACACACTGACAGGAAAGGATTAGGCCCGTAGTTCAGGAACACTCTGGTGTAGTGTCCCGACTGAATGCTGGACTTACTCGGAGGTTGTCGGACCCCCGTCTCTGGTGACCGAAGGACTCCGCGGGGAGCAGGGAGTCACCTTCCTCATGCCATCTATGTGAGTAAAGCCTTGGAAGTTCACCCCTACGGCCTCCGGACTGTTCATTCTGCGCCACACCACGAGACGCGGAGCCTGCATTCCTTCACTACTACCCCCTCCATCCTGTCCCTCTGCCCTGAGGCCACGCTCCGCCTGTGGGGAGTAGTAATAACTTTGACCGCCATAACACCATGTCTCAGCGGACTGAAGCGGCGCTGGTGGCCCTTCACCAGGTACCACCGGTGGCGTAGTCGTTAATCAGCCACTCAACCCGGACAAGCATACACCATCTCTTTTTTTACTGTGACGGCCCTGAGCACGGGTCGGGTCCGGGCCACGGCTACACCCCATCTCTCCATCACAGGACCTGACTCCGAGTCCCCCATCTCCCAGGGTAAAGAAAAGAGCTTTTTCGAGTAAGAGGCGTCACAGCTGATTCATAGTTTTGATGCCTTCAGTGTGAATGTACAATTTTCAAAGTAATGAAAATACAGAAAAATCTTTAAATGAGAAGGTGTTTCCAAACTTTTGGTCTGTACTGTATATATACACACATATACAGTATACATATATATACACACACATATACAATATATATATATACCCAAATATTTTGATTATGTGTATATATATATATATATATTTCACTTTCTTACACTTTTTTTTACTTTTACACTTTGTCCCACTATGGGACTTTCATTTTTTGCAGGCCGATCGCTTGTACAGCATAGAGATGCAGCAGCAGCATCTCTATGCATGCAGCCTGTCAGCGCTGCACACGCACAAGTTATTTTGATTGTGCACTGCGCATGATCAAAGTAACTTTCTGGTGACCCGGATGTTGTCATGACGACATCGGGTCATCATAGCAACTATCGGGACCCCGTGCTCACAGTGCAGTTTTTGATTCAAGGTAAGAGAGTCGCGCTTACCTCCCCCCTGCTCCCGGAATGCTGCGATCGACTTAGTTCGCAACATTTCGAGGGAGCGGTGCGGCCCCACTCCTGGCACAAAGCATCGGGTGTTGGCTGTGAGAATCAGCTGACACCCGGCAGCGATCGCGCCAGCACAGCCTCTGTATGGGTGCGATCGCCAAGGCATAATAATACGCACCTGGTCCAATAGGCCCAGGTCGCAGGTACATATTATTACGCCTGACATCAGTAAGGAGTTAATATCAGATTTGTGGGGGTCCGGCACGTGGCACCTCCACTACTCAGTTGTTTGAAACTCCGGCAGAGGTCAGATGTAAACATTGTTGAGGAGCTGAACATCACAGCTCTGGTCACTGTGTAGTGGCTGCTACCTGGTGCTGCAGATCAGCTCCTATTACATGAATATTAGCTGACTTGCAGGACCCACAGTACAGTGAATGGAGCAGTGATGTTCAGATCTTCAAACTATTTACATCTGAGCGTTGCAAACAACTGATGGGTAGAGCCAGTGCCGCGTGTCGGAGCCCACCTATCTGATATTGATAACCCATCCCCAGGATGGCATCTCAGTAGATACCATACCAGGATGGGGGACATTATGCCAGAATGGGTACATTATACCAGAATTAGGTCATTATGCCAGAATGTGAGACACTGTAACAGAATGGAGTGCATTGTACCAGGATGGGGGGCATTAAACCAGTATGATGGTCATTACCAGGATGGGGGTCATTATACCAAGATGGGGGGTCATTATACCAGGATGGGGACATTATATCAGAATGAGGACATTATATCAGAATTGGGGACATTATACCAGAATTGGGGACATTATACCAGAATAAGGGACACTATACCAGAATGGGGTACACCATACCTGGATGGGTGACACTATATCAGAATGGGGACATTACATCACAATGATGATATTATACCAGTATGGGGGATATTATAGCAGCATGGGGGACATTATGCCAGAACTGGAGATACCATACCAGGATGTGGGGCATTATACCAGCTTTGGGGACATTATAGCAGAATTGGGAGCATTACACCAGCATGGGGGATATTATACCAGGTTAGAGACATTATACCAAAATGGGGACATTATATCAGAATGGGGACACTATACCAGGATGGGGACATTAAACCAGAATGAAGTAAATGATGCCAGAATGGGGACATTACCAGACAGGGGCACAGGTGGGGGAAAATGTCATAGCATAAGGCCCAGCATGTGGGAGATTATTACAAGAAGGAGCCAGGATGGGGGACATTACTACATAGGGAGAGAACACATATTTCTTTATAGGATCCAGAACGCTACAAGGGCCCATACATCTGACCAACATGCCGGTGGGGGACTATCAGACTCTAGTTACTCCACTAGGTGGGACCAGATCATTTCCAGGACTCCTTGTTCTTTACATTGAAGATAATTCTTAATGACATTGGCTGTATGTTTGGGGTTGTTGTTCTGCTGAAGAAAACATTTGGATCCAATCGGACACCTCCCTCATGATATTGCAGGATGGATAAGTATCTGCCTCTATATCTCAGCATTGAGGGAACCAATAATTCTGACCCAATTTCCACCTCCATTTGCTGAAATGCAGCCCCAAACTTACTGGACCCTCCACCGTGCTTATGCATCACTATTGCCCACAGACGCTCATTATTGTACTGCTCTCCAGCCCTTCAGTGAACAAAATCTCTTCTGTAATAACATTTTTCATATTTTGACTCAACCGTCCAGAGCACATCCTGCCAATTTTCTACACCCTGGTTCCTCTGTTTTAATGCATAGTTGAGTCACTTGGCCTTGTTTTGATGTGGAAGATATGGCTTTTTCACCACAATTTTGCTATGAAGACCACTTCTGGCCAGTCTTCTCTGAACAGTAGATGAGTGAAGCTGAGTCCCACTGGTTGCTGCCAGTTCTGAGCTGATGGCACTGCTGGACATCTTCTGCTTTTGAAGCAAAGTAACCATAATGCGTCATACATCTGCTGCACTAAGTTTCCTTGGCCGACCACTGCATCTACTGACCTCGACGTTGCACATTTTCTTGTGCATCTTCACAAGTGCTTGAATGACACATCTTGAACCCTCAATCTGCTTTGAAATTTGTGCCTTAGAGACCTTGCTGATGTAGTATAACTTCCTTGTGTATTCTTGCTCAGTCTTGCCATGGTGTATGACCAGACACCTGACTGTATTATTACAAAATCCCTGACTTTGCGCAGGTGTACCTAGAAGAATTGACGCTGTTTTAAAGTGAAAAGTTGGTCACACCAAATATTGATTGGATCTAGATTTTTTGTTTGTTCATTCACTTGTATTTTGTTAATTGATTAAATAGATCATTAACATTTCTATTTTTGAAGCGTTCTTACTTTACAGCATTTTTTCTACACCTTTCTAAAGATTCTTTTTATGTGATTGTGTCTTTTATTTGCTCATTAATAATCTGATATACCTTTTGGTATTTTGTTTATAGTTGTTTTTTTGCTGTTGGGGTAAATTGTAGGATATTGATTTCAGAGGGGTTTCCTGATCCTTTGATTGTAGGAATGAGTGGTATATATGTGCTAATAAATTAGGACAAAACGTAGGAAATTTAGGAAAAAACTGAACATCTCAGCAGTAATAACATGCTGATTGTGATGTCATGAAGATGACTTGAATTTCCACCAATCAGAGATCAGCATGTATCAGGTCACCCAGATAGAACAGTCCATGAAACATGAGTCACGGCCACTGTGAGGTCATAATGCTGATTAGAATTTCCACCAGTCAGAAAACAGAACCGCCCAGAAGAACCACCCAGGAGGTATGAGTCATCGCCACTGTGAGGTCATAATGCTGACCAATCACAGAGCAGCCACACCCAGATTTTCCACCAATCAGAGAGCAGCCACACCCAGATCTTCCACCAATCAGAGATCAGCAGTGGGTATAAATAGCCGCTACCACCTGCCCGGCTTAGCCTTGCACTGGTTGGGTCTCTCTTTTTTTTCCTCTCTCTTGGTCTCTCTCTCTCTCTTCTCTCTCTCTTCTCTCTCTCTTCTCTCTCTCTCTTCTCTCTCTCTTCTCTCTCTCTTCTCTCTCTCTTCTCTCTCTCTCTCTCTTCTCTCTCTCTTCTCTCTCTCTTCTCTCTCTCTTCTCTCTCTCTCTCTTCTCTCTCTCTTTCTCTCTCTCTTCTCTCTCTCTTCTCTCTTCTCTCTCTCTTCTCTCTCTCTTCTCTCTCTCTTCTCTCTCTCTCTTCTCTCTCTCTTCTCTCTCTCTCTCTCTCTTCTCTCTCTCTTCTCTCTCTCTTCTCTCTCTCTTCTCTCTCTCTCTCTCTCTCTCTCTCTCTCTCTCTCCGGCCCTCTTAAGGGCTACCCCAAATGTGTAAAAGATAGAAACCAATATTTGTGTTGTTTGTCCGTTTTATGAGCCTTTGATTAACCCCTTCCCACTCTTTGCCATATATATATATATATATACATAGTATGTGCAGGTGGGCCTTAAAGGGAATTTCCAGGACAAACATATTGATGGCCTATCCCCTGGTTATCTCATTAATATCAGATTTGTGGTGGTCCGGCACGTGTCACCTCCACTAATCAGCTGTTTGCAGCTTCGGTCGAGATCAGATGTAAACAGTGTTGAGGAGCTGAACATCACAGCTCTGGTCACTGTGTAGTGGCCGCTCCCTGGTGCTGCAGATCAGCTCCTATTACATGAATATTAGCTGATCTGCAGGACCCGCAGTACAGTGAATGGAGCGGTGATGTTCAATCTTCACACTATTTACATCTGAGCGCTGCAATCAGCTGATGGGTAGAGCCAGTGCCGCGTGTCGGAGCCCACCGATCTGATCTTGATAACCCATCCCCAGGATAAATCATCATTATTATACTACTGGAAACTCCATTAATGGATTGTCTGGGATTAATAACATGAGCCCCTTCTTTAAGAAAAAACAGTCCCTAACTGGTCACAGGATAAACGTGGGATTTCAGGTCACCCATTTACTGCAATGCAGCTGGCAATGCCACCCAGCGGATCTAAGCAAGTCCCGGGGCCACAACAATATACAGCCAGTGCCCGAGTATAGGATGGAAGATTAAAAAAAATCTTCAAAAATGTATTTTGTATGAGGCATACATCAAAAATACAGGCAATGCTTTTCCTGACAACACTGAGTTTTATAATGTGGAAAAAATCGTTTAAATAAACACTGTGTGAACATAACCCTAACTGCATTGTGACTGTGTATATACATATATAAGCTGCCCCTCCCCCACCATGTGGGCATTCTCAGCGCGTACTGACCAATGCTGTCCACCAGGTGGCATCAGCAGGAAATTACAGCGATGAGACAAGCACTGCATGACAGCCCCGCCCCAATCTGCCCTATACCAGACACGCCCCCTACCAACGCCCCGCCTCCACTGCCATGACAACCGAATTATTTAATGGCAGAAAGAGAGACCTTATATGAGCAGAGAAGTAGCGGCCGGAGCGCGGGGTCCGCACAGGTGAGCGCCCCCATAACACAGTGTATGTACTGCACGTCAGCTCTATGGCAGACTGTCACCTGTGCTGGATCCAGTACGTGTTACACTTATATCTGTACAGAGACACAGAGGACGCAGCGGGGCCCTGTCGCCAGATATATATATATGTGTGTGTGTGTGTATATACAGTATATATGTGTATGTATATGCTGTATTACTGTATATATGTGTGTGTGTGTGTGTGTGTGTGTATATACAGTATATATGTGTATGTATATGCTGTATTACTGTATATATATTTGTGTGTGTGTGTATATACAGTATATATATGTGTATGTATATGCTGTATTACTGTATATATGCGTGTATATATGTACTAGCTATTAAACCCGTTCTACGCCCGGGTGGCGAGCATTTTTATTGGTATATGGTCTCCCATCCTGGTATTTGTGCTGCCCCCATCCTATTGTGGTATGCATGGTCCCTCCACCCCCCAATCCTGGTATTCATGGCACACCTCATTCCCCAATCATGATATGTATGGTCCCCTCACCCCCCAACCCTGGTATGCATGGCACACCTCACCCCCCAATCATGGTATGTATGGTCCCCTCACCCCCCAATCCTAGTATGCATGGCACACCTCATTCCCCAATCCTGGTATGCATGGTCCCCTCACCTCCCAATCCTGGTATACATGGCACCCCTCACCCCCCAATCCTGGTATGCATGGCACCCCTCACCCCCAATCCTAGTATACATGGCACCCCTCATTCCCCAATCCTGGTATGCATGGCACCCCTCATTCCCCAATCCTGGTATGCATGGCACCCCTCATTCCCCAATCCTGGTATACATGGCACCCATCACCCCCCAATCCTGGTATGCATGGTCCCCTCACCCCCCAATCCTGGTATACATGGCACCCCTCATTCTCCAATCCTGGTATGCATGGCACCCCTCACCCCCAATCCTGGTATACATGGCACCCCTCATCCCCCAATCCTGGTATACATGGTCCCCTCACCCCTCAATTCTGGTATACATGGCATCCCTCATTCCCCAATCCTGGTATACATGGCACCCCTCACCCCCTAATTCTGGTATGCATGGTCCCCTCACCCCCCAATCCTGGTATGTATGGTCCCCTCACCCCCCAATTCTGGTATACATGGCATCCCTCATTCCCCAATCCTGGTATGCATGGTCACCTCACCTCCCAATCCTGGTATACATGGCACCCCTCACCCCCCAATCCTGGTATGCATGGCACCCCTCACCCCCAATCCTGGTATACTTGGCACCCCTCATTTCCCAATCCTGGTATGCATGGCACCCCTCACCCCCAATCCTGGTATGCATGGCACCCCTCATTCCCCAATCCTGGTATGCATGGCACCCCTCATTCCCCAATCCTGGTATGCATGGCACCCCTCATCCCCAATCCTGGTATGCATGCCCCCCCCCCCAATTCTGGTATACATGGCACCCCTCAGCCCCAATCCTGGTATGCATGGTCCCCTCACCCCCCAATTCTGGTATACATGGTACCCCTCACCCCCAATCCTGGTATGCATGGTACCCCCTCATCCCTATTCTGGTATCTATGGTACCCCCTCACATCCCCAATCCTGGTATGCATGGCACCCCTCATCCCTATCCTGATATGCATGGCACCCCTCACCCCCAATCCTGTTATGCATGGCACCCCTCACCCCCAATCCTGTTATGCATGGTCCCCTCACCCCCAATCCTGTTATGCATGGTCCCCTTACCCCCCAATCCTGGTATGCATGGCACCCCTCACCCCCCAATCCTGGTATGGATAGTCCCCTCACCCGCCAATCCTGGTATGTATGGTCCTCTCACCCCCCAATCCTGGTATGTATGGCACCCCTCACCCCCCAATCCTGGTATGTATGGCACCCCTCACCCCCCAATCCTGGTATGTATGGCACCCCTCATCCCTATCATGCTACACACACATACAAGAAAATAAACACTTATACTCACCTTTCTTCCCTGTGCTCCAGCGCTGTTTCCCGTTCTGCTGGAGGCCGGGGGAGGAGTGCGGCGCCGAAGTACGCGTGTGCTCATACCACGCTGTCCGGCTCCATTTTGCTGAAGACACATTGCAAATGTGTCTTCAGTAAAATGGCGCCGGATAGCGCTATGCGCATGTGCCGATTTCAATGCCTCCCTCTTCCCCCGGACTCCGGACCGAACAGAAGCGCCACGGTAGCGCTCATCCCGGTCAGGTAAGTATGTAAGTATGGCGCCAGAGATCGCGGTATGTGTTCAGTGTATACGCATACCGTGATCTCCAGCACCATACACTCCTCTTACCTGTAACGGCTCCATGCGTTCTTCAGTCTGGAGCCAGACTGTGCAGGCGTGTCGCACTAGCGCAGACTATAAAGGCTTCAGACAGAGGGACGCTTGTAGCGTTATATTATAGATACTCTATATGTATGTATATATATATATATGTATACTGTATATGTGTATATGCATACTGTATGTATATATATATGTATACTGTATATGGGTGTGTATATATGTATACTGTATATGGGTGTGTATATGTATACTGTATATGGGTGTGTATATATGTATACTGTATGTGTGTGTATATATATGTATACTGTATATGTGTGTGTATATCTATACTGTGTATATATGTATACTGTATATGGGTGTGTATATATGTATACTGTATATAGGTGTATATATATATGTATACTGTAGATGTGTGTATATGTATACTGTATATGGGTGTATATATGTATGCTGTATGTGTGTGTATATATATATGTACAGTGCTGGCCAAAAGTATTGGCACCCCTGCAATTCTGTCAGATAATACTCAGTTTCTTCCTGAAAATGATTGCAATCACAAATTCTTTGGTATTATTCTCTTCATTTAATTTGCTTGCAAGGAAAAACACAAAAGAGAATGAAGCAAAAATAAAATCATTGATCATTTCACACAAAACTCCAAAAATGGGCCGGACAAAAGTATTGGCACCCTCAGCCTAATACTTGGTTGCACAACCTTTAGCCAAAATAACTGCGAACAACCGCTTCCGGTAACCATCAATGAGTTTCTTACAATGCTCTGCTGGAATTGTAGACCATTCTTCTTTGGCAAACTTGTAGTGAGCTGGCCGTCTCTGGCTGTTCTGTGATAATTGATATAGAGCCTGTTACAGAAGTGATTACACAGGATGATGTTGCCACCTTGTGGCCAGAGGTTGCACCTGCGCAGGGTGTGATGACAGAGAAAAAGACTGAGCCTCCTGTGTCCCGCCCTAGAGAGTCACGTGACCAAAGTGGGAAGCAGGAAAAAGCGCGCGCAGAGTCTGCTGTGGTCTGTGAAAAGAGCCAGGACGGTGTGCAGGCCCTCGTGTGTGGCGCAGGAGAGACTCTCAACGTGATTTCTTCTATCTGACACCATATCCTCGGAGCCTTCCCCAGCTCCTGCACTGCTGAAGGATTCAGCTGTTACACTCCCTGCTACTGGAGTGTGGACTACATAAGGGGACCCACCAGAGCTTCTATCCGGATCAGAGAGACTGTAAGCGGGACCTCTGGCGAGAGGCCGAAGTATCCCTTCCTTTGTTTCCGCGAATTCTGCTGTTCCTGTTTTTTTTCCGGCTGGGACGCCTTCCTGCAAAGACAGACAGGCCTGCGACGGGGGACACATCCTTCTAGAGTAAAGGACTGGTAACGTGTGAGTAGGGACAGTGAGGGTCAGCTTATCAGTACACGTTATTACTGTGCATATTTACGGTTGTCATTTATTGTTTTTTTTTCTTTGCTGTGTTAAAAATGTATGCGAGTAAAGATACGGTTGTCAAGATAGAGTCTGTGTGTGGGTATCTTGCTGGGCCAGATCATAGATACCAATGCGCGGCCTTGCCCGCGGTCACTTCAAACTGCTCCAGGTCCCTGATATTTGAAGGGAGCCTTCTCCAAACTGCCATTTTGCGATCTCTCCACAGATGTTCTATGGTATTCAGGTCTGGACTCATTGCTGGCCACCTTAGAAGTCTCCAGTGCTTTCTCTAAAACCATTTTATAGTGCTTTTGGAAGTGTGTTTTGGGTCATTGTCCTGCTGGAAGACCCATGACCTCTGAGGGAAACCCAGCTTTCTCACACTGGGCCCTACATTATGCTGCAAAATTTGTTGGTAGTCTTCAGACTTCATAATGCCATGCACACGGTCAAGCAGTCCAGTGCCAGAGGCAGCAAAGCAACCCCAAAACATCAGGGAACCTCCGCCATGTTTGACTGTAGGGACCGTGTTCTTTTCTTTGAATGCCTCTTTTTTTTTCCTGTACACTCTATGTTGATGCTTTTTCCCAAAAAGCTCTACTTTTGTCTCATCTGACCAGAGAACATTCTTCCAAAACGTTTTAGGCTTTCTCAGGTAAGTTTTGGCAAACTCCAGCCTGGCTTTTTTATGTCTCGGGGTAAGAAGTGGGGTCTTCCTGGGTATCCTACCATACAGTCCCTTTTCATTCAGACGCCAACGGATAGTATGGGTTGACACTGCTGTACCCTCGGACTGCAGGGCAGCTTGAACTTGTTTGGATGTTAGTCGAGGTTCTTTATCCACCATCCGCACAATCTTGCGTTGAAATCTCTCGTCAATTTTTTTTTCCGTCCACATCTAGGGAGGTTAGCCACAGTGCCATGGGCTTTACACTTCTTGATGACACTGCGCACGGAAGACACAGGAACATTCAGGTCTTTGGAGATGGACTTGTAGCCTTGAGATTGCTCATGCTTCCTCACAATTTGGTTTCTCAAGTCCTCAGACAGTTCTTTGGTCTTCTTTCTTTTCTACATGCTCAATGTGGTATACACAAGGATACAGGACAGAGGCTGAGTCAACTTTAATCCATGTTAACTGGCTGCAAGTGTGATTTAGCTATTGCCAACACCTGTTAGGTGCCACAGGTAAGTTACATGTGCTGTTAATTACACGAATTAGAGAAGCATCACATGATTTTTCAAAGGGTGCCAATACTTTTGTCCACCCCCTTTTTTAGGTTTGGTGTGGAATTATATCCAATCTGGCTTTAGGACAATTCTTTTTGTGTTTTTTTCATTGAAGACAAATTAAATGAAGAGAATAATACCAAAGAATTTATGATTGCAATCATTTTCAGGAAGAAATTGAGC